>NC_046186.1:51465969-52715969 GCF_011004875.1 Balearica regulorum gibbericeps | reverse complement strand
GACTGTAATACATTAATGTTAGAGATGAAACAACATGGGGGGGGGGGGGGGTTTTTCCCAAAAATTTTTAGGAAAAAAATGCTTCTCACAGGTGCCAAAATTATACAGTTTAACCTAGCAATAGCAGCCAAAATGAAAATGGTGATGCTCTAGGCCTTCTGAGATAAACTGACTAAAAAATTCATAAACATATTATTTTAACTCACTTGGAATAAAAGCTGAGCACATGAAGGGCTGCATTCGCAGATACTGCCAACATAGACAGTAATATTTCTATTACATCCAAACATTTGTCTCCTTTTAGCCACGAAAGGCTAAAAATCAATTATTCACTCATGTCTAGTTAATGAACTCTCTCTTAGTGGATTATGAAAATCACCAGCAAAATTAGCTGCTTTTTTCAGTGTATGATGTGGACAGGATGGCATGTAAACAGAACTATTTCTTCTTCCTCAAGGTGAGGTTTGAAGCATATTAGCAGATGATTTGTAGAAGTTTATATCATCACTTTGCATGCGATAACCATCTTCTCTTTGACAAAAGCAAGATTTAATTTGTAAGAACTGTCAATCTAGCAGCTTTCATGAGCACTAAATTATTTTCTTTTTAATTGTTTCCTTGTTTATTTGTTGTTGGGTTTGGGGTTTTTTTTAGCATGTAAGTTAATAGAAATTTCCAAGCTCTAAAGCAACCATATTTCAATAGCATATGACTTTCAACTGGGAGTACAGATCAATTCTTATTTTATGTAAGTTCGTTCATGCCCAACTGCTCAGTGTCCTAGTGGAAGTAATGTGCAACAAGAAGGAATCAAACAGAAGGATAATGTCTTCAGATGGTAATATATGTTAGAAAATAATGTTTTTGATAGAAAAGGAACTCATAGCTTGCTTCTACTGGCAGAAATAAGATTGCAACATTAACATATGAATATATTAATATATTAACATATTCATATATTAACATATATGAAAGCTGGAGAGGGACTGTTTACAAGGGCATGTAGTGATAGGACAAGGGGTAATGGCTTTAAGCTGAAGGAGGGTCGATTTAGATTAGATATTAGAAAGAAATTCTTCACTGTGAGAGTGGTGAGGCACTGGAACAGGTTGCCCAGAGAGATTGTGGCTGTCCCCCTCCCTGGAAGTGTTCAAGGCCAGGTTGGATGAGGCTTTGGGCAACCTGGTCTAGTGGAGGGTGTCCTGGCCCATGGCAGGGGGGTTGGAACTAGATGGTCATTGAGGTCCCTTCCAACCCAAACCATTCTATGATTCTATGATTCTATATAATGTGTTAGAAAACCATTAAGATAGATACTTAAAATATTTGGCTTTTAAGTTCATTTAAATGGAACTAGAGGATGTGTCTAAAATTAAATGAAGCAACATCAGCATTGTAAATAAATTCTACAGAATATCTTCAAATTCTTCTCTAATAACTGTCATATACAGCAGTAGACATTTTTGTCTAGCTAATAACTGAAGTACAAAAAGAGGCAATATATCTTTTTCATTCTTTAAAAAGAGATAAGGTCATGAAACACTACTTATTAGATTTTTTTAACCAATTTCAGCCAAAGAAATCACACAATGTGATTTCCACTATTTAGAAGTGCCATGTGTACATGTTTAATGAGAACCAATATGTAGGAGACACCACTAATTGTTGAAACACTGGAATTCAGAGTAGACACAAGACTGCTTTCTTAAATATTAAAACCAAAACAATCTCAAGATGAAGAACCTGAACCTACAATTGATTTATCACCAGGATTATTCCCCTCTACTAGGTACTTTTGACCACACTGAGCATACTGTATCCAGGTTTGGGCCCTTCAATATAGAACAGACATTGATGAGTTGGCATGAGTTAAGCAAGGGGCCACCAAGCTGGTTGGGGCTGGAGCAGTTGCCCTGCCAGGAGAGGCTGAGGGACCCAGGCTGGCTCAGCCTGGGGAAAGATGGCTCTGTGGGAGTCTAACAGCAGCCCCAGTACCTACAGGGAAGCAGCTGAGAAGATGGAGCCAGGCTCTTCAGCGTTGCATGGCAAGAGGATGAAAAACAACGAGCATAAGCTGAAATGAAAGAATCAGACTAGATATCAGAGAAATAATTTTGCTCATGAGGACTGTAGACAGTGGAGAAGGTCACCCAGAAAGGTTGTCCAATCTCTGTCCTTGGAGGTTTTCCAGATTTGACTGTGCAAAGCACTGGTCTGATGTCACAGCTAAACTTGCTTCAGCAGGAGGCTTCCTGGGATCCTTTCCTACTTCTGTTATCTGATGGCCATCTATGAATCTGAGTAAAGCCAGCTGGTGGTCAGATTCCACTGGAGATCAACAGCCAAAATTCTTTTCCAAACAATTAATAAATCAATTAAGAAACAAATGTTTTGTGTGTGTGTGTGAAGCAACAGTTAATCCATTTATCTGCCAAGATTTTCCCCTTAGCTTTGTAGCATTTTCTTCTTACTATAACTTTTTAGTGGCATCACATAAATTGATAAACTTCCTGAGGTCCCTTCCAGCCTGAATTTTTGTACAATCATCTTGGCTATTTTATTTTGCACTTATAGTCTCTACAATGTATAGATGGTTGGAATGTGGTGGAACACAATGCTCACAGCTGTACTTTCATAAAGGCTGAGTCTTGAATGTTTTCCAAAGTCCAATTCACAGAAGACTTGTCAGAAACTTGTCAGAAGGATTCATAAGCAAACTAGCAGGGCAGAAGCAGCAGCAAACCATGAACCAGTGACCATTCAGCAGTGAAACACAATATGCTTCCATGTGTCTTGCACCACCTATTTCAGAGCAGGCTTTTCAAGAGTGATGCCCCAAACCATGAGAATGTGAAAAAATCTTTTTTTTTTTTTTCCATGGAGCTAGAACGTGCCGAAGTTCTCCCTAATTTATATGAGGGTTTATGGCTTTTCAACATATTTGAAGTGAAAAATATTTATTTGAATACCTATATATGATCTGAGAGGCTTGACCTTAGACTCTCCTACCATTTGTTACAAATGCCATGATCCTGTCAAGGAACTCACCCGGATAGCACATGAATGGGACATGACATAATCAAGCAAATTTCACCTGATGGTGATTCTGGTATCAAGACTTTTTCCTCTAAATTAGGATGGAACAAAAGCACTGACAGTCATGTAGGACAATGTAAAGAAGAGATGCTGACTTTTCATGTAGAGAGAAATATAAGGTGCTAACTACTGAGAGGAAATCAAGATCTCTCATAGTGGGACACTTTTTGAAATATTATAATCATTAAATTGTCTGTTATAGACAATTTCAATATAGGCAATGAAAAGTTGCTCCTGTAGAGTCAGTTGTGTGCAACGCTCCTCTGATTTATTGTCTGCTCCTAAGATAATAGTTAATGTTGCTTTATTTTCATATGCACCTCCTGATTCTTCCAAACTGTCTTGTGAACTAAATTGCTACATATTTTTCCATCTTTTCTGCCTCGCTGAGAAACATAACTTGAAAAAAAATAATTACTCTTTCTTACTATTATAACTCACTCCTTACCAACTATTTATAAGTTTTCCTGGCACATCAGGAAACAACAAATACACTAAGTTTCTAACAGTAAAAGTATCTGCTTTGTCTTTGGTATGAAAATTGTAGTTATTTCAGAACTAGAGTCTTCAAAATACAGTTCAGAAACAGGTCTGTAGAGAGGCAACCCCAGCTGGTGTGAAAACAATACAAGACTCCACTACACTAGGCTTATATTAAAAATGCATATGCATATGCCATTTATTATCAAGACTATCAAATAAGAATGGCCCAATTGCAGACAGCATGAAGATATAATCTCATACATAACAGAATCACTCAGGCAAATGCACTAGAGGAGACAAACCTTTCCAAACACATCCATGTTGTCTGCTGCAGACTTAGATGATCTGAAAGAGTACACTCTGCATGCAGAGTGTCCCAGAGGAACATGACCCATCTGCCCCAAGCAGTAACTTTCCCATATGTTCCTATATATATATATGTATATATACAAATAATGGGCAAACTAATGTGTGAAAATCAAGCCAAACTAAGACCTTAATATGACATTTGCTGCCATCCCTACTCTAAAAAAATGAACTGTTTTCCTCTACAACACCTTCTATACTCTCTAGCATATGATTTTTTTTATTTTTTTTTTTTTTACAAGTTATATGATTAGAGAATTAGGCAAGTGTTTCCTGTTAAACTCTACTAAATAAATTGTAAAATCTTTCTTCTTGTCTGTAAGCAATTTGCAGTTTTCTATGTTCAGCTCCAGAGATACATGTAAAAATTCAAGATTTTTTCCCCATTCACATCATAAATATTAGCACGGAAATACACATACACACACACACACACACACACGATCTTAAGCAGTAAATTCTCTAATTAAAGATAAAACAACTACAAAAGAAAGTCCTACAGTATCTGCTGGTATCACTTGCTTTAGCTTTACTGCATTCGCCATTCTGAAGAATAATCTCATTTAACTATATCTTGATCCCTGATTTCTGAGAAGTCCCAATCAAAATCACTATCCCTTTGGCTGAAGAGAGCTTTTAGGAATTTGTCACTACATCTCCTAAATTAGCAAGGGCATTGCTATCTGAGCAAGAAGTTCCTCAACCATCCAAAGCTAAGCACTTTATTTTGTCTTTGTAGTGTTTTCACACTACAAAAAAGAACTCCCATGGATGCATAAAAAGACCAAAAGATATCCCCGCTTTCTAAGGTAAGCATATGGTGTAGGAGGGAGAAGCAAGACAGCTTGAATAGAGTTTAAAAAAAGAGACAGAGTTTGAAAATGAAGAAACATAAAGAGTTTTTTTAAGAAAAAAAAAAGACATTTCAAGACTGTTTTCATTCTAAAGAGCTTAGAAATGTTTTATAGATTTTAGGAAAAGAGCTATAACAATTTTTCATTTGTTCAGTTTTAACCTAAAATCAAAGATTGTTCTATTTTCTGTTGCTTAGAAAGTACTGATTGCACTGATGTTAAGAATGATCAAAAATATCAGTTCAAAATGGCCATAATCTTATGATCTACTGGCTCCATACCCTTGATGTTTTTCTTTTCATAAAATGTTTTTACCTGAAAAGCACTTCATGGGAAAACCAGAGCATTTTGGCGTCTACATCCAGGTCATATTTTGGAACCCAAAAGAATAATTATCAGTTTAAATCAATGCTGAAGCTGTATTCCAATCATTTGCAAACCTAGTAGCAGTTGTAAAGAGCCATATAATATGTTAATTCATATACTTTGCAGAAATGGCATTTAAAAACCAGAAACAGGTAGAGATTTTATGCAGTCAGAGTCTTGACTCGGGAAGTTATAGAGTTTGGTCATCAGATAATGTCTTTTGCAAGTATTTTTCAATAAAATGCAAAATAAGTGCAGGGCTTAGCGGTAAGGAGCTGTTACTGTTTATTTAAGGAGCTTTTTGTTGACTTTTCTGCTCCCCATGAGCTTTCTTGGATTAGAAAATGATTCTCCTACTCAAACTGCATGACATTTCTAAGAAACAACATATGGCATCCATTATTTTATCAAAGCCATGTGCTTGTGGCAGTGGCAAGGCCACTGGGCTGAGGCCCCAAGTTTTGCTTGTTTTAAAATACTGCTGCTATCAGCTCTGTGCTGTTAAAAACATTGGTTTAGTAGGATTTCCAGGAAATATCTTTTCAAACCTGATAAGGACTGTAAGAGGATGATGCAAAGTGGTTTGGGTACCATAAAAAAATTAACCGTGTAAAAGGACATGACATTCCCTTCTCTTTGTATTTTGCAATCTCCCATGACAGCCAGCGCTCTGGGAATCAAGGAATGAACAAATCCCACTCCTCCGTTCCCCCCTTCCCTTGTACTTGGCCATCCAACAGAGCTTTCTGGACATCTGGCAATAGTTCTGACAAATGGCAACAACACATGTCGAGATCCATGGCACAACACATACTCAGTAACTCTGAAGCATTTCAATAAACTTACAGTTGCTTAATACACCGCTTTAGTCGCAAAGTAAACTTCTCTATGTACACTTAGGAAATCCCAAACAAAACATGGGCAGGTGGTACTGTACAGTACATAAAGGTGCAGCAAGGGCTGATGCATTCAGGATGGATCCAGGTGCCTCTCCCGCCCAGTATTTCCCATATCTTCTTATTTTTACCTGGGACTTCTCTCAGACATCAAAACCAGGCTCCACAATGGAACAGGTGCTTGCATGCATGAAATGCAAGACAGCGACCTCCCACAGCACAGTCCTCCTTGAGAGTGAATTGATTGTGAAAGGGAAATTGTGTCTTATAGGTAGGAATTTTCCTCCCAGGCTGCTCCCAAGCAGCGCAATAATATGTTTGGCTAACCATGGGCAGAAGCAGAATGCCACAAACTAACCCCAAAATCAAAGGCTTTTTTAGAATTCAAATACTGTATTTCTGTAACATTGTTAGAATAAAATATTTTATGGGATTCAACTAATTGGACCCAGTGGAAAAGTCCTTCCCAGGGCTCTGTTCTCATTTCTCTCCAGCAGATACTTTTTGTTTCAGCCAAGTGTGTTGGCAAACCATGCAAACCTCTGTCACATTATCTAAGTATTTTTAGATTAATGGGACAAAGGCAAACTTATAAATAACACATCATCTTGCATGTCAGCAGTACGTTCCCATCCCAAGGATGCTGAAGCATCTGACAAAGTATTGGCAGAAATCTGCGGTCTGTCCCAACATGTTCAAAGTAGGATGCCTGGGGGGAGGTGGAGGAGGCAAACATCTGCAGTCCGCAGTGGGATGTTGTTTGTTTTCCCAGCAGCAGCAGCACCTGCTGATGCAACAGCATCCTTCTCTCTTAGTGCCAAAACACAGGCCTGAGTGTGGCTGGAAGGGATTAGCATGGGATGTCAGGAGAACTTGAGGACTCAGTCAAACTTTCCCTCTAACTGCTGCTTGTTTTGAGCTTCAGGGAAAAGAAAATTCCTTGTCTTACATCAAGCATTGGTCTGAGCTGGCATGAGTCGGAAGGCTGCTGGGCTTCTGAATAGAAAGAAAATAATTTTACTCCTTCCCTCTCACATTACACAGACGGAAGTCAGTAGATGTATCTACCTCCAACCGCATTCTTGAGGTGAATGAGAAAGAGAGCAGCCCTTTTCCCCATTCTTCTCATAACTCCTTCCCTCACTGACCACTGCTCTAAACTTCCTCACCATTGATGACCAGTCTTCCAAAGAAGAGTGTGAAAAAAGGCAGGCACCAAGTGAACTCCCGCTGCTGCAGCAGATAAAGGATACCTAGGCAGTCTATGCATGACAATAGTTAAGCATTGCATCCACCTCTGGAAAATGCACAGAAATGTATGGAAGTCACCTGAGTAAGACAAGAGAAGTCATCTGCATTTCTGACTTCAGCATCAGTCAGCCATGAGAAGTAGCTTTCCATCTTTTCACCCCCAGGAGGCTTAGATACACAGATAGTCATACATTTTTGCAAGAAATTATATTCTTGTAAAGAAGTATCCTGCTATGCTTGAAGTATTCCTTTGAGCAACCATCTATTTCCTTTGGTGAACCAGGAACTAAGGAAGACCTTTCACTGACCCAAGGACCTTAAGGTATGTGGAACCAAAAGTTTAGTTAATCATAAAGATGTGCGATTGCTATAGCCTTATCATGACAGGCTAAAATTAGCAAGCTACAGCTGATGATCTACTCTATGTTTAACTGACTCCTTTTCCCCTCTGGCAGAGAAAGCCTTTTCTTTTTCCAGTTGGTCTGTTTAGGAATATTGTTTAGCCAGCATTCAGCACACCAAAATAAGCATGTTCCCCATCACAAGCCTGTTTTTTCAGAGTGTGTGCATAGATTTTCAAATTTCTCCCAGTCACAAGAAGCAAGTACAGATTACAGCCAACATTGCTGCCAAACTACAGACAACATGGTCCAAGAAATCCTCTCCTTTTAAGAGCCATTCATGCCCTTCAGCAACCCAGACCAGGGTAATCCATTCCATGTGTTCCTAGGTTGCATCAAGACAGTCATAGGAAAATTAGGAATGCAGGTCTCTCTTTTTTTTCTTTTTTTTTTTTTTTTTAATTTTAATAGGTTGAAACACAATACGGGAGACTATTTATACCTATGTGTCTATAGTATTCGAATAAGGTAAATTATTAATGCTCAAGCCTACTAAGGTAACCTTGACACATGCACATCTGAGCAAGGATTCCTATGATGTATCAACTGCTGACTCTTTATTTAGCAGACATGAAGCATATGCTTTGACAGACTTTGTGCTGATCCTAAAGACACCCGAGTTTAACAGATGAAAACACAGGGGTGTCATATTCTGTGGAGATCAAATTTAAATTCATCAGTGTATCTCAGGCTCCTGTCCTTATATTATTAGCCTGTTTTGATGTTTCAGATTAATGTCCATGCTGGCATCATCCTATTGTTACAGCTCTGTGAGGGCATGGGGATTCCTGGCAAGATCTTCTATTTCATACCTCCTCGGTGTTTCCCAGTGTCAGCAGGAATAGGACACACATCTTAGAAGCAAAAGCTCCTCCTACAGCCCTCAAAAGTGAATTGTCTGCAACACCCACTTTCCTGTCACAAAATTAAGGGGCCCATGTGTGCGCTGGTTAATTCACAACACATACTAAATACCTGAAGCTCCCTGGCAAGGGTTTTTAAGGATACTGCTGGATATGTTTCCCTTATTTCCACAGCCCATTGCAATTAGATTATTCCAGAGTTGCAACTGTAGGTTGTTCTAATCCAATACAAATATAAGGTTGTTCCAATTTTCTACATATAAATTACTCCTTTTTATATGTAAGATATATAAGAATGGCTAACTTTTGTTAGACCCACAACTAAGATATCTTTTTCAACAAAAGGCTGAAGCTCTTGAACTGAAACAAAACAAGTTAAATATGCAAAACAAAAGCAAATTGCTTCAAAAAGTGATTTCCACTTTTGTGTTTCTTAGAAATTTTGGATTCTAGGTAGAATAATATCAGGACTGTTGTTTGGTGTAGTAAGTATCAGAAATCTCTCAAGAAACCCCTTGAGGCATTGTAAGAAATCAGACAAAGCATAAATGAAGTGTGTTGGATTAAGTGTCCAAACTTTTCCTTTTTTGAGTTCTGAAACTTTTGAGGTGTGAGTTACCATTGATGTCTGGCCTGTTGTTATTTCACTGCCTTTCCTCAGCAACTCGCCTGGTGTCTTTCTGCAGTATCAGCAACAACAAAAAATATTTTTGACAGTATTTTGGAAGTCCCAAGCAGCCAGGGTCATGCTGTTCAGTGAGGGACTCCATTGCTGTATTGGAAACTACAATAGCCATCTGCCTCCAAAGAAAACAGTGACCTGCAGAGCGCCAGCAACCTCATATTGTTACAGCTCGGAGCACTCCACCCTTATGGGATACGCCGGGTCTGAGCTGCAGAAGGGTGGGAACGATCTCACTGCGCACAAAGAGGGGCTCTTGTCAACAAGAGGCCAAAGTCAGGCAAAGAATCCTAAACAGGAAAGCCGACAAAATATAAATGCTTTCCTCCTTTCCAGAGGTCAACCTATGGCAGATTTTTCTCATGTGTACCACATCTCAGCCATTAACCAGGCAAGCCTCTGGGATAAGGGTCTCATGAGAAGGAAAAAGATCACGATTGTTCTGGAAATAATATATTATGTCCTGATTAAATAAAAAGCTGTGCTTCAGCAATTTGGCCAATACAAATGGCAGCTTGAGATGTTAGTGACTGAATTTCAGCTTAGGAATTTGTTCCAAATTATCAATTATTTAATACTCACAGCTTGGAGAAATATGAAACATTTCAATCATTCTTTAGCCAGAAATAAGCAGCCCATTAAAGCAGATATTTCTGAAATATTGGAGTTCAAAAGGAACTCAAGGGAAAGTGTTATAATTTCTATCAAAATGGCAACTGCACATTAAGGGTAGAAGGGGAAAGGTTTTCTTAACATGTAAGAACTCATATGAAGATGTGCGAAGCAGGGAAGAGACAGATGACTTCTATCATCACAAATGGAATAAACGGCAAAAATTATCACTTACAGAGACTGATGGACTCAAAGTAAACTGATAGTTTTTTTATATTACAACTCTAAGAGTGAACTGATAGTCTTTTCATGTAAAAATAAGTCTTCCAGACAGCAAGGCGAGTAGTTTTGTTAACAGAACACTGAGCAAGATTTCAAACCTGCCTCTCAGCGTTACTGTGATCTTCTGTGCTGATCTCATGTGCGATGTACTAGCATGATACATTATTGGTGCCACCAAGGAACAAAAAACTGTTGACTTTAAGATGTCTAGTTGCTGAACCACAGGTCATAAGGCCAGAAAGGAGATTTGGGGATTTTTGTTGCCAGTCATAGATCCTGGAACATTTCATATCCATAAACATTGATAAATATTTCACTGTAGTTCCATATTATTTAGCCGGATGGATCATTAGATATTTGTACCTACACAATAAACGGAACAATACCAGAATAATACTACTGAAATTTCTTCTGACAAGGATACTTTTCATATCACTTAATAGAGATGCATTAGTATACAATAAAGAACCATTTATTCCTCTAAATATTCAGGAAAAAATTGAGCATGTTGTTTGTGCAAAGCATCTAATATTAATGCTATCCACATACAGAAGGAAAAATTGACAACCTTAATCTATAACAACCACACACTCCTGAAAATAAGTAAAAAATAGCCTCCAAAAAAAGGGGATATATTTTAGCATTAGTATTCAGCAGCAGAGTATAAACATTTTCAAAACAAAATATCCATAGGGGGTGATTTAAGCCAGTCTCTATCCAAACCACCTGGAAGATATCACTTGAAAATCCAAACTCACAATCATATTTTTAAAGCCCTGAAGTCAATATGTTACTTAATGTATTGAAAACATGCATAATGAACAATAAATCACATGCAATTTGTCACTTTAGGTATTTGGGGGGGGAGGGGGGGGGGGGATGTGGCTGGTATATGCTAAACCAGGACTGCGTGCACTCCCAGACTAAATGAGAAGAAAGTGGGCAGAAGCTAAAATGCTGTTGGCCCCTGGTGAATTCCTCACTCTTCCACTGCAGAAATGTGCGCAAAAGAAAATACCTGTGAGCTCATCTAGTTCAACCCATGCCTGTGGGAGCACAATAAATGGAACGGGGAGTGATGGACCTCTGAAGTGACATATTGTTACGTAGGGTTCTTTTTTTAAAAAAATAAATAGACTCATTCCCTGAAGTAACATCAGAACTTTCCCCATCCAGTTGCAGCATTATAATAAATTCCTCTTTCTCACTACAACATCATATACAATCCTTTATACAGTAAATGACTTCCATATATTATAAAAAATAATAGCCTTATAGAGGGAATGATTGCTGAATGACAGGAGGATTCTGCTTAAGCCACACACAGCACCAATTTTGCTGTCTTATTAAAAAATCCCTACCAAGTTAAATCTTTGCAGTAAATCCTTCCACTCATTTAAAATAGATAACAAATGACTGTTCATGGAAACCTGTGGATATTGCACATCAATATATACAGTTTCTGCCGTAGTTGTTACCATCCTCTCTCACAGCTAAATACATACAAACATGCCATGGAAACAACAGAATGGAGGAACAGTCATTTCATCTAAAGATTCACTTTGTGTTGAAGCTTGCATTTTTGTGTGCAATGGACCACTGGAAGGTGCTGACCTTGAGAGGGAGAAAAGCTCTGACCCCAAGAACCTAGATTTTGAGTGAAGAGGACTGCTGAAGGGAGCAGGCTGGGTCACTGAGAAGCCTCCATGAGGAATTAAAAATTACATCTCTTAATCAATTCCCTATGGACTGCTGTCTGTAGGCTTTAACAGCACTAACTGTCTAAACTGTCAGGGCAACATTTCTGGTTCTACTCTGTATTCTGGGTCACATCACATGGAGGCAGCTCTAACTTCCAAGAAGACACTCTGGATCACGCTACTACTGCTGCTCCAGACCCAGTCTGTCTTGCAGACACTACTGTATAACCAAGTCATCAATCCCACACTTCTTCAGTACCTGAGGCAAGTGTCTCTTCAACAAGTTCCCCTGATGCCATGGCACAAAGAATGCCATGAAAAGCAATGCCTTCTTGGAAAATAATTTTGGCAACAAAGCACTGAAAATCATATCAAGCAAGCACTATGTTAAAGAAGAACAAGAGCACAAAACTCGATTGTACTGTGTATTCCCTCGCAAAAAGGTGAAATCAATTAATTCACATAAACAGCATTTTACATTAAAGGCAATTCTGGCTCCCAGACCTTCATGGCATCTACAAGTATGAATACTGATCTAAATGTGTTACCCTGCTCAGCAGTCTACAGACTTTCTAGTAGGTTTGTTGTGCCCTGCTGAATATCAAGGTCAATGAAGAAAGCCTTGTGTTTGCCAATGACTTATTCCAGCAAAGTGTGCACCAGAAAATTGCTCTGCCTCGGCAGAGTCAGATTTCTTTTTGGTACAGACTTGAACCCTCAATTTAGCAGGAAAGAAAGTAGAAAGATAAGTTCCTTTTTCTCTACTCTGTTATCAGCCATGCAACAGTGGAGCTTTCCACATCAGGAAATACAGATCTTGTCCTTTAGAAAGTAACCTTTCTAACCCCTGTTGCATTTGAGATTTCCACATTCCTTTTATCAGAAGGCTATTAAAAACTAATTACAAAGGTCATAGTTTACACTTCATGAAAGGGATCTATCTGAAACCTGCTGAGGTCACTTAATGAATGTAAACTTTTAAACACAAGCAAAAAGTCAGCTGGATTTTTCTTGTCTTGCTATCCACATCAAGGTTACATTGCAGGCCTGCTGAAATGATAAATCAAATTCTGAGTGTTAAACTGCAACTTAGTTAACACTCAAGTGTCTGCTATCAACAGACATATCCATTTATTGTTCTCCAAATTATTAATCAAGACTGTTATTAGTGTTAGAGATCATGAAAGGCATACCACAACACATTTAAACATTTCATGTTTCAGTTTTTCAGTTCACTTTCCCATTAAACTAAATGTGATTCTTTTTCTTTTTTTTCTTTTCTTTTTTTTTTTTTAATGAGGCAGAAAACTTGCATTTTTAACCAAAGAGTCTTTGAACAACAAGATGATGATGTCTACTACCTCTTACACAACTAAAAGATGCTTTAGTTGCCGATCTCCTGGATGGTTTAAGCCCATAGACAGAAAACCAAATTTTGGTGCTACCCTTGGCCTTTACATTGCCTGTGCATCCTCAGAACACAGATCTTCTGCTTAGCATACCCTTCTCAGGCAGTTGGACTAGGTGATCTCTGTAGGTCCCTTCCAACTCAAATAGTCTGTGTGTCTATGTGTCTTTTTACATTTAAACTCAGTGTCCAGATTAGTGTTCCCAGAGACTCACTGACTCCACAGTCTGTCAGAAAACCCTTTTAACTAGCAGAGTCAGCTCTTTAGGTTCCACAGAGCCTCTGAGTTATCTCCTTTTATAGATCACATGAAATTTTGTTTAAGAGACTTCTTGTGTGTGGTGAAGATGAGTAAATAGAGGACAGTGGATGCTGGGAACACTGCTCTGTTTACAGCTGGGAAACCATAGTCAGCTGGGAATACTTTGCACTGCTTTGCAGTGATGTTCAGGAATGGGCTTACTTGTGGACAGCACTCCACAACAGCATAGCATCAGCTGAAACACCTTTCTGCACTTCTCAATTACCTCTGTTATCTCATTGTTTCAGAGATTGCAATGGTCTTTGTTTTCCACTGACTGAGTTATGACCTCTGATAGGCCCTATCCACTAATTATGTTGGAGATTCAAGCCAAGGCTTTAAGCTAGCAGTGCAAGTGGAGCACAGGAGAGCTGTCAGAACAGTGAAGAGGCAGGCAACCACATTTCATATTAGCTGAAGGCTTTGGCTTGGTGGCCCACGACAAATATAATGAAATACAGTAATTCAATATGATGTTGTCAAGGTGCTACTACAACCCTGTCCTCCCCCAGGAGAGAGAGCTGGCAATTCATCACTGACTTGAAAGTGAAGGATATTTTATCTGTTGATGATATTTGGCCATCCAGGTTCCCCTAGTCAGCAAGCTGGTTGGGAAGTCTATCTTTAAAATGAGGCAAGGGAGGCATCCCAGCTTGGTGTTTTAAAGACTTTCCATCCACAGATCTGCATCACTTCAGTTTTGCTCATGGTGAATTTTACCCAACTTTCTTCACCAGAGCAGGATCTCATGTTACATGACACCTTAGCAATGGTAGTTACCACTTCAATGGACAATGAGACGTAGAGTCTGCTAATGGTCTGCTAGCAGACCAACTCTCTTTTCTTATTTCATAGACTTTCATATCGTAGAAAACAGTAGTTTATTTTTTGTGTGTTTCACAAAAGGGGGAAATGTTAATGCAAATGCAAAAGGTATTTTATATTAGTTTTGTATTGACTATCCTTTGAAAACCTTGAGTTATAAAGAGTCATAATAACCAACAAGTCATAAAAAGTGTTTTCTAGGGGAGGAAGATTCTAGTTGCTCTTCAAAGGTGGTATATGCGCTGTGAAATCTTTGTATCAGCACACATAACGTGCACACATGCACACTGCATGCTGAAAGACAAAGCATACGGTATTATATCAAGGACTTACCCAGTAGAGGTGTCAAATGCAAGAAATTAAACTAAAATCCATCTCTCAGTCTTGTTGAAATAAGCTTTTTCCTTCTAAGCCCTCTTTGGAACCTGTCCACATAGAGAATGGTACTTTCTATCTGGAAAAGAAAAATCAATAAAAAGTAATTGCATGAGGAGAAGAGTATATCTAAATAAGAAAATCTTGTCTTAAAGGGATATTTATTTTGGTTTGACATCTTAATGGTCACAGGCCTGCTTAGTCTTTTCTCTGAAGACTTGATCCACCCTAAGTCTAAGCACACTTCCAAATTGCTCTCCAACTGAAAAGCTAGTCCACTTACAGATTTGGGCAAACAATAATACTTTCCAGGAATTTTTTGAAGGAGGTTCCAGAAGACACCATTCTTGAAAAAAATATTTATTTAGTTGCAGTCAGACTTTCTCTGTGGTTTTCTTTTTTATATTTTTATTAACATACAGCAATAAGATGAAAATATTTTTTCAAATCACTGCATTTAAAATGTAATATTATAATATTTCAACTATTTATGTGTAATACATGTAAGAATTAGCAGAATGTATTAAAGTGTCATGGCAATTAGCATACACTGAAATAATACAAAAAGAATTTTTAAAATTCTATAGTAATAAAACCTGAAAATAACACATTTTCCAGAAAGTTTCAAAAGTGTTTTTTTAAAAAAACAAAATTGAAAACTTATTTATTTTTTTTCCAAATCTTCTAAAAAAATTAAATAATTCTACATTTTTAATTCCATTATTTTTTGTGGGGGAACATTTTTAACTTTCACAAGTCCACACTAGTAAGGATGAAGTGAAATAAGTGTTAGAATGTAAAGAAAAACATTTTTTGCATTTTGTTATAGTGAAAGATTACAATGACTGTCTTCAAGTGGGTTTTCATTGGTGTAATGATAGATTTACTTTAAGTAGCTTGGTATGTTCGAAAACCAAATCCCACAGCAGTGGAAGATTCAAATATTTTGCTTTTATAGAGAAGGACCGCTAGTGAAAATCGTAGCTACTGTCCTTGGCCCAGGGTCACACTGATGTCTAGAAAGAAGCTAAATCTGTGAGAGTAGGTGCTTTTCCTGGGGAGCAAAAGGGTTTGCTGTTTGGAGCAGCATGTGTCTGCCCTGCTGTAAGAGACAACAAGGGTAATTACCAGGCAGGAATACACCCAACTGTCAATGCTGAATAGGTCCAAGAGAAACCAGAATCTGAGACGTAAATGGACCCAATACTTTGCTAGAGAAAAGTTGGATATTTGGACAAAGAAAGTGCCTTGTTGTTGACATTTTTTCTTCTGTGCTGAGTGAAACAGGCACTTGTGCGCATTTCTGGTTAATAACCTGGATTGCACCCAAGAAATACCTGACATACCTCATCAATGTCATCTCCTACAGGATTCAGCCTACGATGCCCAGAATATTGACTGGCTGTGCTGAGGAAGAAACAGCAATTGTACTTTTCTCTAGCTAGTCCCACTTCATAAAAAGGGTAGAGGGAGGGAATACGAAAGTAGAATTTTCCCTCTAAACCAAAGAAAATTCTGAAAGTTTTTAACATCTACAATAATTATGTTCAACTTGCAGTGAAGCAGAATAGTATGTTTCTGTGAAATGGTAAGAATTCTTCTGTGACATATTATATCAGTGAAGATGAAATATAAATTATTCCAGGGTCCTATAGGTAATTTTTCTGTTTGGAAACTATATTTATTTTCATTATCATTGTGGAGACAACTTCTAGTATTCTCTACAGTTTTTTCTTTTTCAGGTCTATACTGTATTTGTGCCAATGCTAAGAGGCATTGTTCACAGATACTTGTTACATTCTTGCAATAAAATTTGACCACATCTAACCACAAGTTTCTCAACCCCAAATCTCACCTGTCAAACAAAATTCATTTTTCCACTCACCTTTCAGTCACTAGAGTTTCTATGTCACTCATATTCTTGTGACTATGTCTTAGCAGTTGTCCAGAAGGTGACAGCAATTATGGATATCACCAGATACGAGTTAGCAACATCCAACAGACTTTTATAACCTATGTTCAATAGCAATGCACTCTCATAATTTGTTTTTAGCAAGTTCCTGTGAAACATATTTCAGGATAAGTATCACCCTGGTGCTTTTACAAAGACACTTATATCACGTGGGCCCTGTTTCAGCAGCGTGCTTAAGCAAGGCACCTAACTTTAAGATTAAAGGTAAGCTTGCGCTTAGATATCTTGCTGCCCTTGGGTCATAATGAAAGAACTTATTATGAAGTTACAATAGACTCTTAACTCTAAATTTCCTGCCTTTTATACTACAAAAGCTCACCCTTAACCTTTCCGTAACAGGGATTTTTCATTTAATGCCCCACAGGGTTAAAAGACAGATGAGCTTGTGGTAAGAAGAGGTGCATAAATGTTTTGCACATTGACAGCACCTACCCTGGAATGTAGTTTGCAGAAAAAATGCTGCCATATGTTGAAGAAAGTCTTCATATCTGCTTGTATTTATTTAATACCTTCCAGACAACAGAAAAGGACACGGCTCCTATCAGAGTGGCAGTTTAAGTATTCATATAACCCCTGATATTTGGGAGACATATTGTAATGCCTGCCTCTGACCACTGCTGTAACTCAAGCTCCAACAAGCAGGAAATCTGAGACCTATTACCTTTCCCTGTTGCTTTTATTATTGCGGTGCATGGCATGCAAACATCTAATCTAGGTGAAACTTCAATTAGTTTCCAGTGTGTATGGAGCACCGGCATCCTCTCCTGGCAAAACCACTGCCATGTTGAAACGAGTAGACTGTTGAGCAGATGGAGTGTTTTACTGTTTGGGATTAAATACCTGCTAACTTTCCAAGGTTCAATGTGAAAAAGCAAACAGAGAGGTAAAGATTCAGACAAATCAGAGTGAATCTAGAAATCTTCGGACCTGTCTTTAGGATTAATCAGAACCTAACAGTAAAAATATTTGACATCATAAAAAAAAAATTGTTGTTTTTTTCCCCTAAAAATAAGCCTTGTGAGTTAGTTATTATTGTAAAAATGACATATTTAAAAAAGAAAAAAAAAAAAAAAAAAGGAACAACTTGATTAATTCGAATTCAGGTTACCATTAGTAGATTGGAAAAATGTACAAATCAATTAGACATATTTTTCAGTGATCTTCTAATTAAGGAAAACTAAAATGAGAGAACATTTACCAATTTCCAAAAGTGATACACTGTAATAGATAAGTGTGAAAGGCTTGCTCAAAGTCTAAAATTGAGATGAGATGACATCATGTCCAAGATGTATTTAAATCCTTCTTTGCAGGGCGTATTATTTAGGGCTTGTGACCAGAATGGGTCACAGCGTGAACAGACTGATATGCAAACAGATGTGAACTGACTGATATTTTTATTGCTTCTATAAAAGTCTTCATGTACACAGAGAAGTGTGGATAGTCTATGATTTTCTCTACCCACTTTATAGTGCAGCCATATTGAATTCTGATCAGGTCTGCAGCCTGTATATCCAATTTGAATGGTGGTGCAGGACACCAGTTCTCACCTCTAAGAAGGCACAAAATATTTGCTAGGTTGGGCAAAGGTGTCTTCCCTTATTGCAGGTGGACCACCACACAACTAAGATAAAAGAGGTGTGTTACCGGTAGTCTCTA
Source organism: Balearica regulorum gibbericeps (assembly GCF_011004875.1). Taxonomy (NCBI): domain Eukaryota; kingdom Metazoa; phylum Chordata; class Aves; order Gruiformes; family Gruidae; genus Balearica; species Balearica regulorum. Next base: position 52,697,580 of record NC_046186.1, on the reverse strand, counting down.
ACTGCATGGTAGTGATTAGAGTAGACAACTTGGAGGAGGTGACAAAAGGTTTGATCCTAAATCAATTTTAAATTCATTGTCTACTGTAAAATTCATAGATATTCTCTGCAATAGGACCAAAATTCATGTGTACCCTCTAAGGTAGTAGGACCTCCAGCAGTGTTTTGAAATGTAAGGCTAAGACCGTCTGTGCTTAGCGCATCTTGTCCAGAGCTGTGAGACCACCGCAAGGTTAGATTTATCTGCTTTGACAGTATGTGGGCATCTTTCACCATGCATTGAGTGCTCAGGGAATAGTGTTATCTTAAAATATTTGGAGTCAATTACATCTAGGCTTCTTCAGGATCAGGAAATGGTATGCTGAACAGCATTCTCAGCCTCAGGATCCCAGGCCCTAGCTGTATCCCAAACATGGGTACGAATCTGCTGTGCATCTTCTGGTCGAGGCTAGCTTACCCACCTTCGCCTGCGTCATATGGTAATATACCACAGCTCCTCCTGTTGTTGAAAGAGTTCTGCTGTCACTCAGGAACAGCTTTAAAGCAATGTGAATGGTGGCTCAGCTCAAATGCCGAACTCCTGATGGCTCTCATATTACAGCTGCAGTGATGGGCTGAGATGGCTCCCTTTGTCAGACTGACTTTTCATCTTTTCTTTGGGAAAGTTATAAAACAAATAAATGAAGAGGTCATAATTACAGCTTCTATTTCCTGAGATCAGCCAGCTTTAACCAAGCATAAAATTAAAATCACTCCTTACAAATTAAGCTGATAGATGTGTTCAGTATTTAACAACATACAGATAAGCTCAAGAAAACTTTCAGCTCTAGTCTAACCCTACTGTACTGAATGATGTTTCAATGCAAAATGTCATATCAGTCTTTATTACTTCTATCAGAGATATTTTGTATTTTGTTCACAGTTACACATAATTTTGTCAGCATAAATTTCATACACATCTTAACAAGATTTGTATGATTGATTACTATCCTGACTGTCAATAGCTGCAACTCCCAGGCTAACTGGTATTCATAACCCCTAGGAATGAGTCTTGTTCAATGCCAACCAAGACCAGCATGAACTGTGTGTTGGACTGCTCTTTGCTGAATTTTGTGGGATAAGTGGATCACTTTCTGGCAGTTCTGTCAACAGTTTTCACAGTGACATTATGAAAACCAACATCTTTTAGGCCGAAAGCAAACTTCACACATTTTGAAATAAATCATTCTCGGCAGCTTGTATCAAATGATGATGGAAAAAGTTGTGGGAGTTCAGCCCTTCCCGCTTTTATCTGGAGTCCTGTTGTCTGATTAAATGCCCCACACAGCTGGTTCAGAAGACTGTTCACTTTTTAAATCCAATGGGCAAGACTGATGTCTGCAGTCAGGTTATATTTTGGAGAACCAAGCTGAAATGCTCCTTTGACTTTCTGAAATTGTGAGATTTGTTTAAATTCATCTACTGATATTAACTATATTTTTTGATCCTCTTCTCATTCAATAATTCACATCATCATCATATCTAGGCACTATCACAGACAGAGACTCATTATACACCGTACAAGGCCAAATCTATGGTGAATCTTTTTCTGTGTCAAAGCATAGAAATGTTTAGAGCTGTGTAAGACAATTTTACTCACTCCTGCTGAATAATGATGCAAAGGGGCAAGTCTGAAGATGTTTGGGGCTCCAGGAAGAAGGAATAGGCCTGCATTGCCTCTTTTGAAAAAGGGTCAGTTTTGTTGGTAGATTAACTGCTATTCCATATTGTTCTGTGATTTATATCACAGGGGCCTACAGTTCTGGATAGGAGCCATTTTTATTATTGCAGGAATTTACAGAAATAATCTCAGGACTACAGATCCCTTTAGACAGGCATTTCAGACATGATTAAATGCCCTTGCTGGAAACAAAAATCTCTACTTAGCGCAATGGGTTTCACATGGGCCCTGGAGCCATTCTTCTGCTCCCATTCCACTGGCAGAGAGATATCCCATCACCTTCAAACAGCTCCTACAGTCTGTTGTTTTTCCCCAAAGCAGTACAAGATCCAGTTTTCCTTCATGGATCTTTAACTCTTTGAATCCCTAATGAAAGGTGCTGGCATAGAAAGTGAGTGAACTCACAGATTTGTGTTCTGCAGTGCTAATGGCTTACCCCTAGTACTAGTTAAATTGAACAGTAACTGTGCTGCAGTATAACTGTGCCCTCTGCTGCAATGGGGTGAGAGCAAGGCCAAAGAGAAGATGGAGAGAAAGACATTGCCTTCCTTCACAAAAAAAAAAAAAAAAAAAGGGAAGACTGCCTACATTGCTGCCAAAAATCCTTAGTGGTTAGACATTTTTAGTATGACAGCTGACAAACTACAGCACAACTCCTCAAGGACTCACAAAGCATCTGCAAAAAACCTGGTGTTCCAGCTTCACATCTGAATTTGAAGCTTGTGCCCATCTCACAACTGCTCCAACCTGAATCATAGAATCATAGAATCATAGAATCATAGAATGGTTTGGGTTGGAAGGAACCTCAAAGATCACCTAGTTCCAACTCCCCTGCCACGGGACAATGGGCAGGGACACCCTCCACTAGACCAGGTTGCCCAAAGCCTCATCCAACCTGGCCTTGAACACTTTCAGGGATAGGGCCTCCACAACCTCTCTGGGCAACCTGTTCCAGTGCCTCATCTGTAAGACTGGTAAAGAATAACAGTAAAGAATTTCTTTCTAACATCTAATCTAAATGTACTCTCTTTTCATTTAAACCCATTACCCCTTGTCCTGTCACTACACTCCCTGATAAACAGTCCTTCACCAGCTTTCCTGTAGGCCCCTCCAGGTACTGGAAGGCCGCAATTAGATCTCCCCGGAGATCCTTCTCCTTCTCTTCTCCAGGCTGAACAACCCCACCTGTCTCAGCCTGTCCTCATAGGAGAGGTGCTCCAGCCCTCTGATCAGCTTCGTGGCCCTCCTCTGGACTCCCTCCAACAGCTCCATGTCTCTCCTGTACTGGGGCCCCCAGAGCTGGACGCAGCACTCCAGGTGGGGTCTCACAGGAGCGGAGTAGAGGGGCAGGATCACCTCCCTCGACCTGCTGCTCACGCCTCTTTTGATGCAGCCCAGGACACCGTTGGCTTTCTGGGCTGCAAGTGCACACTGCTGGCTCATGTTGAGCTTCTCATCAATCAACACCCCCGAGTCCTTCTCCTCAGGGCTGCTTTCAATCCGTTTTCCACCCAGCCTGTAGTTGTAAAGTTCATCTCCAAACTGTAATTTCAGGTCCCTCATTTTTAGGAGCTGGAGGTTTTAGACTCTTCAAAGTCAGGGGTGACTCTGATCTGATATTTATATCCAAAAGGGAAAGTGGTTTCGGGGATATATCCAGGTCTCCTGCCAGTTGACGGGCTACACTGAACCACCTAGGTAAGCTGCTGTGAGCAGTCAGAGGCATTGAATGTTGACTTGCAGTGATGAGTTACATGGTGAATGTATGGCTGCATACAAATATATTTCCCTGCACGCTTCCCTGAGGAAAAGGAAAATTTTCCATCAGAAAGTTAATCACTGCCACCACTTCTAGCTTCTTCTGAAAGCCAGCCAAGCTGCTTGAGTTTAACCGACAGCAAAATAGAGCTCTCTGCATACAGCAGTTTTCATTTACCGTGCATAACCACACAATAACTGAAAGAAATGTGAGGAAAAAAGACACAGCAAATAGAACAGTCAATATTAAACTTAGAGTGGAGTTGTCAATGAGTATATGGAGAGTGCTCTGGTGCTCTGCAGCATGCAGCAGTGCCAGACCTTCTTTCAGCTTGTAGATGAGGTAGATCTGTGAGACCTGAGGGGTACCAGGTGTAGCAGAGAGATGTTTCATGTCAGTGGCCAGTCAATAAATCAGAAGTGAAAGAGAAGGCTCTCCACTCAGTCCATACCTGAGAGCAGGAGTTCTGCATATCTGCAGCAACATGAGCAACTATGAGCACAACAGCGAGGTGTGACTCTTTCCCATGCAAAGATCCTTGCTCTTGGGCCTGTGTGTGCAGAGGTGCACCATTCCACGGTGTCACCTGCTCTGGCTGAGGCAGGCGCTCCAAGGTCCTGCTGGGTTCCTGCAGGCTGGCTCTGACTGCAGCAAGCTTCCACCCCCAGCTGCAGCTGCCACTGATGGCTGCTATCGAACATATGCGGGGAAAAAACTGAAACCTGAAAACTGTCAGTCATAACGCAGCCATTTCTTCAAAGAAGTGGCAGTGTGATGGTTTTCCAAACAAAACAAAAGGCACACTGCTACTCTGTCCCACTTGGAGCTCTGCAGTCAGGTTGAAAGGGAAGGGATTTGAGGGGAGATTTTCAGAGAAATTACTAAGTAGAAAGAATGTTGGAGACCAGCCCGCAACATCTGGAGAGAGGGGCTGGGATTTGGCTTTGGGTTATTTAACCTTTCTGCATGATCTACATGGGCTTCTATTTTCAGTCAACGGCTGAGCAGACTAAAATAATTTGAAGAAAATGTTGAAAAGCTTCTTCGAGGACATGACAACACACCTGCTAGTATAAAGTAGTTCAGCTTTTATAAAAGCTCCTATTATTTGGAGCTGCTGTAACTGTAAACATGTATCTCTTCAGAAATCTGTAAACATCCACATCTTTTCAGTAAAAATACCTCATTGAAAAAATTATCACCCAATTCTTTTTTGCAGCCATGCTGGCTGAGGAACAGAATGGGACTAGAAGAGCTTCTCTTTGAGGCAGCGTAAGAAAGGCGGGTGTGGGAGCCAGCTCTATTTGTGTTTACACAGAAGCTTAAGGCACTGGCACGTCCTGGGCTATGATGGTGTGAAGTCTTTAAAGGCCAAAAGTTCCTGTATAAAGTACTGAAAAATAAGAAACATTTAGAGATAATGGATGTCCCCCCACCAAAATAAAAAGAAAACAACCAAAAAAAACAAACAAACAAAAAAGGCTTGGGGTGAGCAAAAGGAAAAACTAGCAGTTACACCTTAAGTTTTTACAAGAAATAGGGCTCCATTATGGCAATTTCAGAGAGGGAGACAAAAAGAGAAAGAACTTCAGAGTAGCAAGTGGACGTGTGTGTGTGGTATAACCCTCGCAATGTGGTGGATTAATTACAGAGTTTAACCTTTCCCATTTTAGGTGGGTTTAAGTCACATTCTTTAAACTAATACTGTGTGATATAACCCTCAGGCCAGCAGGGACAATAACAGATGTGCAGCTATGACATGAGTTTGCATGATGAAATAAAAATTATGGCAGTTTCCCAAAACTTAATATACAACAAATGTGATCTTTTCTGACAGAATCTAGAATAAAGTCATGCTTCAGTGATTCAGAAAAAAAAAAAAAAACAATTAACATTTCAGGTACAACAAATTTCTTAGTGACATATGACAAGACACAGACTTGGGGTCAAATTCTGAAATTATAAAGTTCATTTGGCTTAAAAATAAAGGCCTCTTGCCACCCTCTGTTAGTTTCTCTGGCAGCTGTGCTGTAGGGATGTTTCTGTGCCACAGTCCTTTTTTATTTGCCATTAAATATGCCAGTCCTGCCCCTTTCCTTACAACAACCTAAAAGCTTCAGTCCTTCATCAGAGATCATTAGGGTCCAAAGCTCTCTCCTCATGGTTGACATCCAATTTCTGTGTTGGTTCATCCCCCATGTGACTCCACCTAAGCACTTGGTGCTGGTAGGGGACAGGAACAGAAATTATGATCAAGCAAAGCACGGGTGATCACTGCAATTGATGTGATGATGAGAACAGTTCTTTGTTTGACTTGTCCATGTCAGGATACAAATCTGAGAAGAAGGGGACATGCCATCCAGGCTATAATATCGGTATGTTCAAATCCCCAAGATAAGGGGGGAAAAAAGGAAGGGAAGCTAAAGATGAAAAATAATCTTTTTTTTTCTTTTTTTGCCAATGAAAATACAAATATAAAACAGCTACATGAGTTACTTTACTGAGCTCTCTAGTTCTTGCTTAATAGCAATCAAAAAACTGAATATAGAGATAAAATACCAGTTAGCTCGCTCTTCATTGAAAAATACCATCTTGCTTACACACTCCAGTGACTATCAGCAACTCTTCGGGTGTCTTTGATGCTCAACACTCCTGCCTTAGACCACCAAAGGTTTGTTTGTTCATATGAATGTTGTTGCGCATTTTCCCATAAATATATTTTCTCCAGACTTTATGAGGTACAATCTGTCCTATGATCTCAACCTGAATTACCTCTTAGGCCAAATTGTTCATGTCTTCCTACCAGTTCCTGAAGGATACTTTTCAATTGCTAATCAACTAGTCATGCCATTAGACAGCTGGTTTTTAAACTTTAACTTTTGGCAGAGAAGAGCTTGTCTTACAGTGAAAGAAACATTGTTTGCTAAGGTGCCTGTGTGCAAAAATAAGAACAATACATTGATGTCATGCCAGTCACACAGTTCCTACTTCTTACCCAAGCAGACACAGGTCAAGCTGAATCACCAGTGGACACTAGAGTTGTCTCACCTGATTATCTATCGACAACACAATAGAGTTCAGAAATACCTCAGATGTGACCTTTGCAAATAAAAACTTGCTCCTTTCCTCCCCCCCCCCGCCTTTGTCCTCCAAGACTGCATAAAACTCTGCTTTTTTCTCAAAGGCTTTCGTTAGTGTTACAAATACATCCTGACATCGGGGCAAATCTTCGGCATACACTGAGCAGAGATAGGGGGCAGGACTCCTATTAACAGTGATCTAAGTTGTTTAATTCTCCTGCAAGCTGTGCTGAAAATGAGCCCTACTGCGCCATGCCGCATCAATTAGGACACAGTATGTGACCTGAAGCAACGGTTCTAATGCAAAAAATTCAGTGTCAGACTGTTTCAGTTTGTGGAAAAAATAAGGCATAGGAAAGTGATTGTGAATGATTTTTTTATTTAAAGACCCAATGTCATCTTGAAAGTCGCAGATCCTTCTTAAATGTTTTTACTTCTACTATAATTAATGCAATGTTTACAGTAATGCAATGTTTACAGTAATGCAATGAAAGAACATTCTATTTTTACTCTTTTATGCTTCACTGTTCTGGTATGACTGTTTCTTATATAGTCATTTTGTCATATTATTGCTTGCATTTTTTGGATATTACTCCAACTCATTTCAGGTTGCATATCATGTCACGGTATTACTGTTTTCAAATAACCCCTGTAAAGACTATCCTCTGTCAGAAAGAAGCATATATTCTTTTGGCCATAAGAGCAGTTTTAATTTCTAAATACTTGCTCAACTTTACAGTTTTCTCTGTCTACTTCTACAATTGCATTTCAGATATTTTGATAGCTAAGCACAGGGTATTCAGTCTTTCATCAAAGTTTTCATATTCTGATTTCTTGGGGTTTGATTTCCACTGCATAGAAAGCCAAAAGGTGGAAACGTGAAAAAAAATCTTTCCATAATAACGAGAATATTTAGCACTGCATTGCCACTTTCTCCAGAAAATATGGAGGGAGTCATTGCTGTGGATGCATGTCAAAGCCACATTTCAAATTCTCTGTTTGACAGCAACCAAATGAGAAGGCTGCAAGGATTTGCCCAATCATCTCACATTTTGTTCTCTCTAAAACAAAGTGATGATAAAGATTTGTGCCCTTCACTTTTAGGTGGAACTCTTTGTACCTTGCCTGCAGGAAACCAACCAGAATGATACATTAACATGCTAGCCTGCTCTAGACAGTAGGACTTTTCCCATTTTTAACATTCTGGTCATTTTTACTGACATGTGTAATGCATGGGAATAATCCATCAATGTGCTTTCCATGTGTAGCTACGATTAAGCTCAGGCCAAACTAAAAGCCCACCTGGGAAGACTCACAAGTTTTAGACAAACTCAGTATGCAGGATCACATCTTTCTTTCATTCATACCAACACCTTTTACAAGCTGACTGAGTGATTGAACTTCATTATATCTAGGCATTTAAATGAGGAAAGTTAACACTGCCAGGAAATCCTGTTTGCTAGGTAAATGCAAGTAGCAGAATACGTTTTGCCATACCCAAATTCCTAGATAGGGAAAAAATGAGAGTTAAAAACAAATAAAAGCAGATCATGAAAGACTTTGTAGCCCTAAATATCAAATCACACTTCACAAGACAACTAAATGAGACAAAGATCACAGAACAAACTATCCAATAAATAAAGACCACCCAGAGAAAGGAAAGTATTGCAAGCCAAATGGAGACATAACTAACCACTCTAGACAGCAAATGAACACAAATTAAATTAAGCAAGACTGAAAATCAAAGTAAATTACATGCAATCAAGGGATCAGAAAAAAGGCAGGTCCTAAAAGTATTGCTGGCTTCTTTCCATCTCTCCCTTTGTCTATCTGATAATAGCCAATACCATTAAGCATGTCACCATCACTGAATTAAATTTATCTGATTAGAGAAATTTCAGTATTTGGGAGTATATGTCTTTCTTACCTTTCCAGGAGTGTTGTGCTTTAGTTTTAACGGTCACTGGAAATGCCCCTATCATTCTGTGACCGACAAATGACATTTCATACCATAGATCTTTGTTGAGGATAATTTCAGTAATTGGTTTTCTTTCCATCTGACAGCTAGCAGCAAGAACATAGAGAAAAGATAAACCTTTCCAAAGGCTAAGGAAACTCAATGAAAACAGAAAACTCACAGGAAAAACAAATTGTGGAAACTAATTATAAATATTAGTCTAATATTACTTTAAATCATGATTTCAAATTAGATTTGAGTATTATAAAATTACGCTCATTCCCAGGAGAGTATACTCAGAGTGAATAGCAGAAGTCCTACTCCTGAGAGTTTGCCCAGGTGAGCAGTTCAGCAACTTCAATACATATACTTATTTTTCTGAAATGGAGCATATGCTTATAGAATGGGAAACTAGGAAGATTTTCATATTTTTCCACTCAGCTGGGCTACACCCTCTTTAACCTTGATCCAGCAAATGCCAGAGACAAACAACTGTGCCTTTCCATGGGTGATCAAGCCTGGTGCTTCTGAAAGTATGTACTAAATGAGTTGGGAAAATGAAGTAATTAGATGATGTGAAATGGGAGTGGGATCTCAAAGTGGAGGAAGGGGAAGCTGAACAACTCGCTACAGATTTTTGTGATGTGGGTCCCATTTCCTCACACCTGCTTTAGGGTTTTCAGTGACTTGTGTTCCTTGTTTCCCCAGCTTTGAGGATAATTCCTCCTCCGATTCCACAGGTGAATTTTCTGGGACAGGTATTCTCTACGTGTATGCCTGTTACATTGACAACACATTCATCTCTTCCATGACAAGTGGGCCCTAGCAGGACTAATGGGGTAGGAAGCACCATCTGCTTGACCATTTGCTATTTTATTTACTCCTGTAATGGCCCTATATCTGGATACTGCTAACATGTGCTTCTTTTCTCAAATGTTTTGGGAGCTGACAGATTCCTACCAGATGCAACTCATATTTGCTTCTGGCTATTACAGGGGCAAGTACAATAATCCTTGTAATAAAATACTTATGGCCATACCCATCCATATTGTTCTCATCTTTCACTCTAGGCTTCAGTTTAACAACAAGTTATGGTATGGGGGTCAAAGCATTTTCAATGGAGCAGTTTTCTACCATCAGAAAAGGAATGCCACCAAAACTGAAAGTTTCTGTGTAAACAGATTGATATGGGGAAAATGTTTGGTTAGAAAATATTTTGCCTTAGGTCAGGCTGGCATTAATTTCTGTCTCTGTGTTAATATATTATCTCTTACACTAGTTTGTTCAAACCAGAGGACAATATAAATTGAGTTTCAGCTTAAGGTAATACAAAAACTGCCATGTATTGCATATGTCATTAAATTCCTATGGACAGACCCTGAAACTTATGTCATGCCCAGTGACTGCTAGATTTGTTTGTTTATGTCTGTAGAGCTTCTCAAAGAAGATAGGATCCATCTGTGTAGATATAAGGGCAGAAATGGAGTCATAGGGCTGTGATCCTATGATTGCTCAAACTTTTTGGTACATTTTCAAGCTTTTCAGTGGGTGTAAATTTAAGACCAATGAAAATGTATGCTGAATTACATATTCATGTAATTTGTCTCAGTCTTTAATAGTAAGACCAGTTGTTCTCTGGGTACCCAACCTCTGAGCTGGAAGGCAGAAATGGGGAGCAGAATGAAGCCCCCATAATCCAAGGGGAAATAGTTAGTGACCCGCTACACCACTTAGACACACACAAGTCTATGGGGCTGGATGGGATCCACCCAAGGGAACAGAGGGAGCTGGTGGAAGCGCTCCCCAAGCCACTTTCCATCATTTATCCACAAGCAGACTAAAAGAGTCTAAAGCTTTGAAAAATTCCTCAGCCCTATGGCCTGACTTTAACCCATTGTAAGCATTTGTTTCTTCCAGGTTGTTGTCAAAATGTTTCTCGTGGTGCACACCTCTTTTCTAAGCTAGGTTATGCAGATGAGAGGTATAAAGGGAGCTGCTCTAAAGAACATGTCTGTCAGTCTCTGAAGTTCCCCATCAGCATCATCTCTTTGCTGGCTCAGAGGTGGTGGCTGAATTGCTCTGCGATTGCTCCGACAGCCCAATAATATGTCGGCTCTGCTCATCTGACTGTCTCCTATCACCTTGTGGGGAATGGGTGAGGGCTTAGTTATAGATCATTTATCAGCAGTCCTGGCTAACCAGGGAGGTCCCAGTTGACTGGAGGTTAGCCAATGATGTGACACCCATCGACAAGAAGGGCTGGAAGGAGGATCCTGGGAACTACAGGCCTGTCAGTCTGACCTTGGTGCTGGGGAAGGTTATGGAGCAGATCACCTTGAGTGCCATCACACAGCATGTACAGGAGAATCAGGTGATCAGGGGCAGTCAGCATGGGTTTATGAAATGCAGGTCCTCCTTGACTAACCTGATCTCCTTGTATGAAAAGGTGACCTGCTTAGTGGATGAGGGAATGGCGGCAGATATTGTCTACCTAGACTTTAGTAAGGCCTTTGACACAATTTCCCACAGCACTCTCCTGGAGAAACTGGCTGCTTATGGCTTGAATGGATGTATGCTTCGCTGGGTAAAAAACTGGCTGAATGTCCAGGCCCGTCACAAGTGGTGTTCCCCAGGGCTCAGTACTGGGGCCAATTATCCTTAATATCTTTAACAATGATATGGATGAGGGGATCGAGGGCACCCTCAGTAAGTTTGCAGGTGACAACAAGTTGGGTGGGAATGTTGATCTGCCTGAAGTGTTGGAAGGCTCTACAGAGGGATCTGGACAGGCTGCATCAATGGGCTGAGGCCAACTGGATGAGGTTCAACAAGTCTCAGTGCTGGGTCCTGCACTTGGGTCACAACAACCCCATGCAACACTACAGGTTTGGGAAAGAGTGGCTGGAGAGTTGCCCAGAGGAAAAGGACCTGGGGGTGTTGGTCGACAGCTGGCTGAATATGAGCCAGCAGTGTGCCCAGGTGGCCAAGAAGGCCAACAGCATCCTGGCTTGTATCAGAAATAGTGCGGCCAGCAGGACTAGGGAAGTGATCATCTGTACTCGGCACTGGTGAGGCTGCATCTCGAGTACTGTGTTCAGTTTTGGGCCCCTCACTACAAGAAAGACATTGAGGTGCTGGAGCGTGTCCAGAGAAGGGCAACAAAGCTGGTGAAGGGTCTAAAGCACAAGCCCTGTGAGGAATGGCTGAGGGAACTGGGATTGTTTAGCCTGGAGAAAAGGAGGCTGAGGGGAGACCTGATCGCTCTCTACAACTATCTGAAAGGAGGTTGTAGTGAGGTGGGTGTTGGTCTCTTCTCCCAAGTAACAAGTGATAGGACAAGAGGAAATGGTCTCAAGTTGCACCAGGGGAGGTTTACATTGGATATCAGTAAAAATTTCTTCCTGGAAGGAGTTGTCCGGCATTGGAACAGGCTGCCCTTGGAAGTGGTGGAGTCACCATCCCTGGAGGTATTTAAAAGATGTGTAGGTGTGGTGCTTAGGGACATGGCTTAGTGGTGGGCTTGGCAGTGCAAGGTTAACTGTTGGACTTAATGATCTTAAAGGTCTTTTCCAACTAATGATTCTATGATTCTATTATAAAGCATACATTACTACTTTAGTTTAATAATCCCACATTGCTGAGGTTCCTCAAATAGGAATGATAAGATGGTCCATATGTATTTTTCTACAATCATACAAATTTCTGCTTATCACCAATTTAAAAAAAGGTATTGAGAAAAAGCAAAATGCCACTTCATTGTAAAGTATTGTAAATTTGGTATAAGTCAAAACCAGGTCCTCATGCATGATTCTGCAGTTATACAGAGGTGTATTTAAAGATGCAAAGAATATAGCAGTGATAGTTTATTTTCTTTATTAGTTTGTAGAGAGAGACCAGAGAAAACAATAAAAGTAAAAGATAAAGGGAAAAAAAATGTAGTCCTTTTTTGCATAGGTTAAACAGACATTAAAACTTTATAGTGTGAATAAGGTCTTTTAAAAGCTCAGGGGAGTTTTTGTTAGGCTCTCGTAAGTCAAACGAGCATAAATTATTTTGGTAGCAATTCTGGCAAGGTAATATGGTAGCAAATAATAAGGCCGTATGGGCTTGTGGTTTAGTGCAGGTTGAAAGTCTCCTTTTGCTGTCAGATTAAGATAGTAATGCTCGAATGTTTATAACAAAACATAACTACATTCTTACAATTTAGAGGAGCATATAATTTAGGTTTGGTACAATACCAGTTAAAGCACTTGCAAAACCAAAGTCAATGTTAATCTTGGATTAGTGTCATAATCCTTGAAAGACTGACTGCAAAAACCTGTAAATTAAAACACATGACAGAAAGTGAGAATGGCTTCTTTAACGCCTGCAGCAGAACAAAACAGACACTTATTTCAGCATTGCCTAATATTTCTATTACTTAAAAAGACAACAACAAAAAAACCTACTGAATATCATATTCTATCCATGCAGGCTTGTGTTTTGGCCTTTACACTACCTGGTCTATAAATAAAATGGAGATATATTTATATTGATTTGTTTCCATAGCAATGTAAAAGCTCCTCTTGGGTTTCCAAGGCGATATGCAGCAGAGTAACAAATCAGACAAGTATGGGAAATGTTCAGCAAGCAATGGGTTGAGGCAGTGCCCCAGGCCTCCAAGCAGAAATGTATTCTTCATTATAGCTATCTGAAAAAATTGCTTGAAATTAAAACAGAAAATCTCATGTACCAGGTTCATATTTTCTTTTATCATTAAACACATTCTGTAGAAACATGTTTTTATTTGTGACAATTTTCATTCAAGTTAGTCCCACTGACAGGAGCAAGGGATATTCACTTTAATTTTGTTTAAATGTAGAGCTGTCTAGTATGGTTTTAGAAGCTCTGATACAAAACCTGCTGGAGGAGGGGTGGCTCCAAGAGAAAAACCCAGACAATGTAATTTAACAATTTGACTCTTTTTTTTTTAACCATGTAGAGATGCCACTGATGATTTGGCTAAAAGAATACCTAGTATAGACCTTTTTTCTGATCTGACCGAACCATCTTGGACTATCCTTTGGATTCTTCTACTGTCTTCCAAAGAGATCTGTCACAAGGGACTACTTTGTCTGCATACAAAAGCTGAAAGGAAAAACCTCTTAGGTATAATACAATTGTTACATCCATGGCTCTACTCTACATCAGTCTTCAAAATGTTTCCTGTCCCCTTCTAAATTAAGGCTCTGAATCTAAGAAGTTTCCATCTTGAGCCATCCCAAGTACAAACTAGGTTGATATAAATTAATTAAGCCTGTAAATATCTAATCTGTATTTGGCCTTAAATCTTTGGCTTATTCAGACAAAATACACATTTTAGAGCCAAATTTATCACTTTTCCCTTGATATTCAGGAAAAAGCCACACAACTTATTGTCTTGAAACAGTTCTTGATTCAGGCAAAGGAAAGAATAGTTACACTAAAAGATTGTCTTTGTTGTCACGCATCATTGCCGGAACTGAAGTTACTTAAGTACTTTAAGTGACAGAGCTTTTAATTTTGGAGTTACATAAATATTGTTAGTGCTCAAGAAAGATTTGATTTACTTCACATGAGGTGGGATGCCTTACCTGCACAGATACTGCAAACACCCTCATCACTGCTAACTGCTGCAGCCAACCTTTCATGGGTTAGAAACAAAAACAATAAAGCATATAGTGTCTGACTGCTCTAAACTGTTGGTATTGACTCTTCCTCTCATCCTATTCCTGGTGGTATGGGAATTACTTTAAGAGAGCTGTGCTTTATTTCTTTGCTTTATATGCAACAAGTGATCATTCATATTCTGGTTTTGAGTATGTAATTTTTTCATTAATTTTTCACATGAATGAAAGAAGATGGCAACAGGTAAAAAACCCTTTGTTAAGTAACAATAGGCAGCATAATTGTTGATTGAATTTTCTTTTCAGAGCAGAATGCAGCCTGAAGAAAATTAGTCATTTAGCAAAATCTATCAAGTTCAAAGAGAAAAGTTTCCTTTTGTGTAATCCAGAGATTGCTCTAAGTTACACACCTGCAATGAAAATCAGAAATGTGACTTCCTATTTGAGGCTTCTCTAATTATAATAGGATCTGCCCCTGGTTTGGTTTTGTACTGAAAAGCAGCATTCAAGAAAGTAAACTTCTACAAAGCTTTACTATAAATCTTGCTATATAAAAGGCATTGGTTTGAGGTTTTGTGGGGGTTCTTTTGTGCGGTTTGGGGGGTTTTCTGTGTGGGGTTTTTGGGGGTTTTGGGGGGTTTTTTTGTTTGTTTTGTTTTGTTTTGTTTTTTAATAAAGGGTAGGGCTTTAAAATATGGCAAAAAGCTACTTAAATCAACAAATTTGGAAGTTTTTAACTAGACACCTTCCCAAGGCTCTCCAGCAATTTTCATCTCAGCTCACGCACCTACGACTTGAGATGGAAAGCCTCAACACTAAGTCATGAAACACAGGGAAAAAAAAGGGGGGTCCTTTTGAGCTTAAGACAGGATGAGAGTTTCAAGGGAGACCTGTAACTTCTTTAGCACCCCAAAACTCACATTCTTGTGAGGAGTGAAGTCAAATCTCTTAAACGAGATGAACAGTTGCTATCATCTGGATGGTGAGCGGTGTCTCTACTGCAAGGGACACTTCAATGTTATCATTATATCTCACATTTAACTTGATTTCCATAGCTTTTGCCATAGATGGAGATTCCTTCAGGTCTTTTATTTGCAAGCACTATTTGAAGCATGAAGAGTTAAACCAGAAAGAAGGAAACCTGTGGGAAGCACTTTGAGAAGTATTGTAATATTCACTGCCACAGAGGGAACGTTTACAAGTGAACAGAAAATGGTAACAAATATTTACATCCAGTTAATTTCCCATGTCACATGCAGAATACAGCAAAATGCCATTGTTAAGTCCTCATATGTATAACAAATTTATCTAACATTTTTCATTTATGAGAGGATATCAGTCACATGGGTGATATTTCCTTTTCTCAGCCTCAGAATCTGGAAATGTTGAGGCCTGCTCCAAGATGTTTATCTCTACATCTTGCCATTATAATATTACTAAAAATTTTTTCACCAACCGGAATTCTCTTTTGTGTGTTAGGTCTGCAATATCCAGGTACAAATCTCAATTTCACTAAAGGTGATGAAGATTGAACATTAAGTAGTTTTTGATGACTGAATAGCACTTATCTTTCTTTCACAGTTCAGCTAAAAAGTTTTCTGATACAATCTTGTATTTGGAAAATCTGACCTGAACATGCTGAAGTTAATAACAAAATGGGTCTAGCAATGTTTAAATTAAAACAAATTATTGACATGAATGTAAATTTTGAATAAAAGCACAACCTTAACAGGTTATTTCTGGAAGAGAACAAGAATGAAATATGCATGTAGAAGGTTAGAAAGATGAAAAGCAAATATATATATATATTGGTTTTGTACGAGTATTGTACAGAGTGATTCTCTAAGGCATCTGTGTATGCTACATTAATCTTATTAGAGTGCTACATTATTTTTAAAGTTCACGTTCTTTTTGTGTGATATTTTTAAATATGTATTTTATTCAGTCTCATTCAAATGTAATGAAATGCAGCAATTAAAATAACCATTTTCTTCATGTAAAAAGATTTGGACAGATGAAAATCAATATTAAGAGACTTCTGCGTTAAAGCTAAGTTTCAAATTATGTGTTAATTTCAATTGCAAACATAAAATGTTAAATTAATTAGTTTATAAGCACAAATGTGTTGAAATGTATTAAAGGTACCATTTAAAAAAGAAAAGGGAGTTTATAAATATTCAGCTGTATGTCAAATGCCAGAAGAAATGGAGACTTGGAAAAAAGTACATCATATAGTTTTCCCCTAAACTGACCCTTTAAATAAACATTGTCCCTAACTTTTAGGTAGTTTATTTATTTTATTTTACTTTATTTCTTTATTTCTTTATGTATATCTTACTTTATTTCTATTCCCTCCTTTCCCACTTTGCAATAACCCACCTCCGTATTCTTTACCTTACCACTCTATTACCATGCCATGTTATTATCTTCTCTCTTCAATGCAATTTAATCTACACTTCAGCTGGATCTTCCTGCCTTCCTGTTTTGAAATATGGAGGCTACACTGCAGCATAAAACCTGGAAAGCTTCATTTGTTTCTGTCTTCTCCAAAAATTGTCATTTGAAAGTTGTGCAATGTTAAATTACTTGATCAAATTCTTTCAGGAGCATTTGCAATTGCTAAGGAAAAGCATTTAAAGCACTGTCTGCACATTCTATCAAGTGTGTTTGAAGAAATGACAAGGTTTTTTTAGTGCGGAAGACTGTCTCACTTCAGCAATCTGGGACATCTATCTCATTATTTTTAAAACCCTTATACTTTGCTCATACCCCAAACCCACTGGTTTTAATTTGACAAATAAGCAAGGAAAAATCTTCTCATCTTGGGGAGATGCATACCTATTTATGTTAATTAATGAAAACAAAGTCTCATCTGGTACTTTCCGCTTGAAACTGACTAAGAATCAGCTCAAAGTTGCAGGGGAGTTGAAAGAGTTTTGCTAATGATATGTACATATTTTCAAACAGTTGGAGATCACAAGTTAGTACAGTGGATGCTGGAAACTGCTAATTTTAATAGGCAGAAATGTTGATCTATGTGTGTTCACAAGCAAAGGCTTCTGAATATTATCCTACCATACTCCAGAAGAAAACCATTCAGTAGTTTAGCTCACATAGGTATATTGGTTATGGAGAGCTATGGGGAGAAATTAACATTCTCATTAATTTCCACATAGGTTAATTTACAAGATCAGTGGGTTACTTTGTGCAAAGAACATCACTGGGTCCAGTTAGTTTCTACTACACCTGTGTTTGAAGACCAAGCTTTTTTTACCTTCTAGGTAAGGTTCCTCAACAGAGCTTAAACGTGCTCCCAGGCAGCAGGTCTACTGTAGGCAGAGATGTGAGCTCACTCAGGCTGTCTGCACATTTTGACCACTAACTTCAAATGATGCTCACTGGTTTCCTGATATTCATGTCTTTGAGTATGTCTTGAATAACAGAGGATTAGTTCCAACTGTGGCCTGTAAATAACCTACAGACCCAGATTTATTGAGGACTAAGGTGGTAAAATTGTCACTACATAAAAAACTGTCATAAGACGTGCTAATTGATAGATATGTGTGTAAGATATCCTTCTGCATACCCATTGACTCTGCTTCTGATATCAGGACATAGGCTATGTCCAAAAAACGTGTCTATGACACAGATAAACTCAATCACTGATGATCACTCAATCAATGCTCTGTGCCAAGAAAACAAATGTGATATGTCTCGGTGAGGTTAAATTTGTTTTGTCCACCAGGTAGTACTTACATAATTAGTTTCTATGCCCGCAGATATGCAGGATTTGCTGCACCTGTACCTCTGCTCAGAGCAGTAAAACCAACAGACTTAGAACATATCATACATATTATGCATGTGCAAGTCCTCATGCAACACAAAAGTTGCAAAGTACACACAGACGTCTTTGAGGAAATCTCAGGCAGAAATATGAGAGCTTTTGCTCATATGATGTGATGAGTTAGAATTTTGATTTTGAAAATGGTAGCTACTGTTTTCAGCAACATACAAACTACAGAGGTGCCACGCTTGTAGGAACAAATCCTGATGCACTCAGAGAAGATAAAATGAACATTTAATATCCCTAACAGATGCTAGTTTAACCTGTTTTTCAACACTTCTGTGAACGAAACTCTATAAGCTTCCAAAGAAGTTTTGTAATCCTTACAAGTGTCACCTTAGCTAACTCTTTCTGGCTGACAGTTACTTCTTGTTCTTGTCAACAGAGAAGAATACGTCTACTACCCTATTCATTATGACTTGTTACAGAGTAGAAAACTGTTACCACATCTCCCCCTTATTATTTAGTCTTCTATTTCCTAGACTTTTAAAAAAAATAATTCCTTCATTTATTCCTTATAAATTATGTTTCTCAAAGGTCTTTTTATTCTCACCACTATTCTATAGTTCCTTTCCAACCTGCAGTGCTAGCATTTCCAGGAAGCAGTAGCCGAGTGAGGATCCCCAAGCACCACGTTGACTAATCAAACACGCCCCCCCACCCCACCCCACATCTTCTTTAATAGATTCCTAGCAATACATGACAGAATAAGCTTTGCCTTTCTTCATCAGCTTTATACTGCTAACTGCTACTTGTTCTCTGACCCACTGTTGGTTTCTGATTATTCTTCCCATTTTTCAAGATCATTTTTAATCATGATTCTGTCTTGTGAAATGCTTGTCAAGTCTGCATTTGGTGGTCGGTTGGTCAATCAGTCAGTTTGTTCATTGATTTATTTATTGCCTCATTATCTTTTAAGTAGTTATAAATGTGTTTAGTACAGTTTGTCCTGGTGTCCTGCTGGCTATCCAAGTGAGGCTGACTGATTTAGACTCCCCTGGGTTCTCCTTCTTCTTTTTCATTTCAAAACACTGAACTCCTTCACAGCAAGAGCATAGAAACACCATACTCTTGATTCTAGCATGAGTTCTAGCCACCAGACTTTTGCATAAACAGAAGGGAGCTGCGTCTTTTCACAAAGGTATTCATATCTTAAAATAAGCAATGTCTCCTCCAGTTGAAGGGAATATTGTCCTGTTGCTGTTTTTTCAGATATATTTCCTGGTTTGAGCATGACAATATCCTGAGGCCACAAGACATTTGGTTTCTGAAACTTGACTGGATCTACGCAGGAGAGAAAATACAGGGTATGCAGAAGTAATTGTTGGCAGGTACAGAAGGAGATCAGAAAGATGTGCCATTCTTTCTAAAGTGCAATGGGTAAGTTAAGCATGTAAAATGCTTCAAAATGTCAGCACAGAAGCAATGAGATAAAAAAACCTAATTAAATTAAAAAAAAAAAAAAGCCAAGCATTAAAGTCTGAGTTTGAAATCAAATTTTCATAGTAGAAATAACAATAGCATGAGTAGAGTATACTCTGGACTTAACTTGGTCATATTCCTGAACTGGGTACTGCTCCAACATTTATTGCCACTGAAAGCAGCAAAAATGCAGAAAACACATCCATTTTCCCTTCTTGAAATGAGATTTTTAATTTCATTAATTCATTTAATTGATTGAAGAATTACATTCTACAGAGTAAAATTTCAGTGGACATTTTGAGGATTCATGTTAAAAATACAGACTATGACGAACATTTGAGAGCAGGAAAACTATTTAATGATAACAAGTGTAAGATTCCAGTCTGTTTTGTAAAATCACTACAACCACTTTCACACTGTCCCCATAATTTATACACAATTTAAATAATTGGATTTTTTACAAAATTCAATCAGCACTTTTATAGTTTTAAGAGCATGTTAATTTTAATCAGCTGATAATTAAAGGCTTAGCTTATTGTTCTGTAACACCAAGACATCCATTCTTTCCTCACTTATAGAATATAATTATTTCAAGTTTTCAAAACACTCAGAGATCCATACGTAACATTACCGTGAATTACTTTACAGATTAAAAAGAATAACAAAAAAGTGAACGTTAGAGGTGTTCAGATGGCCAGAAACATAGAATGATGAGAAAGATCAGTGCATTAGGTTTTCCATAAAACTTTGATATCTAAAATATGCAATCCAAATATCCAATCATGAAATGTACAATATCCACAGCTTAATAAAAGTTTGCTCAGGCCACTTTATTTGTCCAGCTCTTTGTAGGGAAATGTAAGCAGATAGATAGCTGTAGTAAAAAAAAAAAAAAGATACACAGTAGAAATTATTAAACAAGAAATCTTCAGTTAATTCTTCACTTGCTATATATAAACCAGAATATTTTGCATAACATTGATTTAAAAGATTTTACTGAGTAAAATTAATTCCACCTACAAAATGTCTATTGAGGAACCAGACTGCAAAGAAGGTGTGGAAATGAAATCTTCCTTAGGAGCCATAGTTAGGGTACAGCACATTTCCTCCCAAACCTGAGATTGTATTACATTCAAGGTCTCTTGGGTCCATTTGGTCTATGTAAAGAAAGTCTAAGACATTTCTCCTACTCTACTGATAGAAATAAAATGTTTCTTACCTAGTTTTTTAGCTTTTCCACACTTAAAAAAAATCACATTTGAGAATCTGAAATACCCATAATTGTCATACCTAAATGTTGGAACACCCTACATCCATATTAGTCTGAGGAAACAACTGTACAGAAAAGAGAGTGCAAATTAATTCATTTTGAGCCTCTTACTACCATCCTTCAATGCATCTCACTGTCCCTCCAGCAGGACATGGTCTTTTGTCTTTTCTCCTTATTTCTAGGCAATCTTATCTACACCCATGGTGAAAGGTGCTGGTAGTCCTTCATTATAAATTTAAGAAAGAGAATTTCTCCCTTAATGGGAGATATCTTTCTAATCTAAAAGAAACTCTTTGAGGTGGATAGGTAGTCCAGCACAACTGTAGATCAAACAAGCCAGGTGGACTGATCATGAGCAGCTAGTAATCTCTAATTAATTGCAGTCTGACAGTTACCACAGTAACAAAAGAAGAGCTAAGGGAATGTTCACACAACATAAGAGGTTGTGAAATACAGTCCATACATTTTAAAAAGTTTTTTTGTACTTTTGGACATTTCAATTTGCATGTTGGAATACATGCGTAGGTAGGAATCCACTTGTGGAATTTTTCTTCATGAGCCTAATTTTTATACTATGTATTCTTATCAGTATGCATGCATTTTATTTAAGAACAGAACAATGCTTTGCTTTCTATTTTAGCTTTTATTTCTGCTTTGCCTACTTGGTTTTGCGCCTAATTCTATCTTGAGTTAGACAGAAGCAGAGATTAGTAGTGCCATCTTCTAGATTATAGCAATATATTTAGATTTAAAAAGTTTCTTCTGAATCACTTAGTAAAGAAAAACATTTGTTAGAACCTACCTGACTGAAAGTAGGTATGCAATTGAAAGATTCTATATAGTAGGAAGATCCTGACCACAGACAAGAAATAGAAGTCAAATTTCCTCACCTTGTAATATAGTTCTCAGCCCTTAATGTAAGAAGGAGGACTAAATAAAATTCCTATTTATTGCTATTTTGAGAATGAGTAAAAACTTCTATCTGAAAATAGGTGTACAAACTCAATACAGTCTCAGAGTCTGAGGGATTTCTATATTGAGTCTAAGAATGGCATAGATACATTCTAACTGCAAACTCACCTTTTGTCATTTCTCTTTGAATTCATATTTCTTAGGTTTGGTATTATAGAAACTGTTGTGTCACTAGTTTAAAGAAAGGTTAAAGTAATGAACATCAGAGTGAGCAAGGCAAACAAGTCCAGTGGAGGATATCATGTGAGAAAGCAGATGGATGCTGAAATTCTTGTGCAATATCGCAGATGTCATACAGGCTCCCCAGGCTGTTGATAAGATATCTTTTAACTAATTAGATGCATATAACTTGTTAAAACCTTTTTTTTTTTTTTCCAATTATATGGCTACATTATTTAAGGCATAGAGGCCACTCATTTTATTGTGTCTCGGCTGAGACATTTGCATAGTGTTTAATGACATGTCTGTTAGTGCCAACTCAAAGAAATGTATTTGGGGAAGGTTTTGTGAAAGAAAAAAAAAAAAAAAAGATAGCAAAAGTGCATTAATGTGAGAACCACACAATGTCCAGACACCAGGCAGCTCAAGGTCAAAGCAAGCATGCAGTTTTTCTTCATGACTGAGAGAAGTCACCTATAGGTCCCTCTCACACTCCAGTGTCTCCTTGGAGGAGGTGACTGTTTACCTACTGACAGCCTGGGATAAGAACCACAGCAAAGCTGTCACCACATATCCCGACTGGGCTTCCTTCCAGCTGGGGAAAGATGCTAGCCCTGCTTAGGACCACTTTCTTTCCCTCTCTGGTGCATTGCCTTGCCTCGCAAGGCAGCGTTTCTGCTCACTGTGTTACTTGTGGAGAGATTTCCTTCCTACAGCTTACTGGCCTCAGTCGCTCCCTTTGGGTAACTTGGGTATACCAAACTTCAAAATGCAGTTCTGAAAATCCATAACCTTTTTACAGCTGGAATCTTTTATAGGAGTCTATGTACAGTTTATTCAGATCACAGGTGTTGGAAACTGAGTTTGCTTAGAGAGGAAGGAAGTGAGAGTATAATGCATTTTTCATACCAGATGATGACATGGAATGTAGTCATGCAGAAATCACTCAGCTTCTTTTTAGAGACTTGATTTCAAAGCACCATTAAGTAAAGCTGATTGTTTTGCCCAAACACTAACTTCATTACTTAAAAGTAATCTGCAAGGGAAATGCATGCTTTCTTTAATTCACTAAATGATTCGCCTTGTCGAAGTGTCAGATAAGACAAAGAACCTTTAAATCCCAGAAGAGGTTGCTCACAGAATGTAAGACAAGCCGCTTTTTGTTTTACTGATTTATTTGATCAAGAATGCCTGAGTCATGAGTAACTTATCTCTGTTATAAACTTCAATATAAAGCTCAAATTAAGCACTCAATTCTAATTTCACTGAATATTACAGCATCACCAACAATTGGTCAGATGTGATGA
Source organism: Balearica regulorum gibbericeps (assembly GCF_011004875.1). Classification (NCBI taxonomy): domain Eukaryota; kingdom Metazoa; phylum Chordata; class Aves; order Gruiformes; family Gruidae; genus Balearica; species Balearica regulorum. Next base: position 52,674,446 of record NC_046186.1, on the reverse strand, counting down.
AAAAATAAAGTGAACAGTCCGTACGTGTCTACCAGAACAAAACGATTCCCCACAATACTAGAGCTGGACCTAACTCCCAGAAGATTGCTGCAGTGCCATGTGGAATTTGGGAGGAGCTCTAATTTCATATTAAGACTAACAGGCAAATCCTAGCCGCATATGTCACCTTCTATCTGTAAGTCAGCCGAGAAATCTCGGCCAAGGAATTATCTGTGAAAATTCTTTCCTACTTACTGTAGCAGTAAACTTCACCAAGTAGTGCTATTTTCCCACCCACCAAAAAAGTTTGGATTTTTTCCCCCCACTTTTCATAGGATCCTATTAGCTTACAATTACTGAGATCATTAGAAATAAAGCATCCATATTTGATGCATTTCATGCTAATTTTACAGGCCTGCATGATGTCAGTCCATCTTTATCCTATGTAGACTATGTAGGAATTCTGCCTAATAATAGCTGCTCTAAGTGTGCAATCACGTGTGTACATGAATATATTTTCCCATTCCAGGAAATCTATACATTCACCACAGTCTATAGCAAGCATAGTTACAAAAAGGGAGATGCACTGCAACACTTGCTTCTTGAGGCCGCCGATGCAATGAGACAGGTGAAACTTTTGCCGTCCTTTTTACCCTTGTGACAAGCATTTTGTTTCAGAGACCTTGATTACCTTCAGTGTAGTGCGGTTCTGTAGATGAAGATGAAGCCTTAGTACTGTTGGCTTGTAGGTATTTCCGATCACAGCTCACTGGTTGGTGCCACTGTATATGAGCTGCCAATCTCTCATCTTCTGCTTAAGTTCAGCCAGGCTTTCATAAGCCAGCAGGTCACTGCACAGATACTGATATAAAATAACAGTTTTCTGGAAGGAGCTGGTGACAGAGAAATCCGGGTCATTGCAGTAACCCCTTCAGGTCTTGAGCAGGATACTCAGCCAGCTCTTATTGCTGGGGCCTACTCTACTAATGATATTCTTTTGCATGGATATAAGCAAAAATAATTCAGTAAGAACAAGTTTAATCAACTGCACACACATAAAATAGGAAAACGTGGACTAGGCAGCAGTTGGTACAGTGAAGTTTGGGAATCACAGTAGATCAGAAATATGAAGTTTGGCCCAATCTATGCAGAATTAGGAAGGTCTTCTCTGACATACGTCATACAGTTTGGAGCACCACACTTCAAAGATGTGAATGAGTTGAAGAGACTGCATGGAGAAAAGGAAGGGCCCAAAGTTTCAGAAGCAAACTATGATGCAAGACTGAAAGGAGCAGGGTTGTACTTAAAGGACCACTGTTATCAAAGATTATAAAGAAGGGTGCAAATTAGAAGGGAATAAACCATTTCCTGTGTCCACCAAGGCAAGAATAACCTGTTGCACCTATAAATTTAAAGTTTTACTTTTGGGAAAAAAAAAATGCACACTTTCTAAAAGTAGGTAAATACTCAAATAGATTGACATTTTTGAAAACATGTTGGAGAAACCTCTGTCAGGAAAGACATTTAGCTGATCCTACCTTGAAACAGGGAATGGAACAGATGGTGTCTTACAGCCTCATCCAGCCTAATTTTCTGTGATGCCAAGAGTCTAAGGTCTTAATTCAGCATCTTGAAAATACAAGGTCAGTCGCTGCAAGGAAATGGATAAAAAGGGGAGCCAGAAATATTCCAACTCCCCACAAGTGTACAAAAGATATGAAAAATAAGAGAAGAGGACACCCTGCGGTAGGATCAGGCGCACCGGCGCGCTGGGCACTCAGAGCCAGGGCAGTGACCGGAGGTGACAGCCTCCCCCAGGGGAGGTCTCTGCCTGCTGCAGTTTGACTTGTGGAGGAGCAGAGAGCATGGTATATATACCACTGTTAAACAGATTTAACAGGAAAGTGGGCTGGGTGTAGGTTTCGCACCTGCTTCGGACACAACAGGCTCAGTCAGGTATATCTCAGTGATACTCTTTACATCCCAGAGCCATGTCCAAGGCACGGGAGTCTTAATTTACTGAAGTCAGAAAAAAATTAACCTTGACTTCAAAGTAACTTGTAACATTTGCAGCATCCAGTGGATATATGCATGCTGTATTTTCAGAAGAGTAAATACAAGTACAGGTATTAAATTATTTAATGCCAAATATACTGAGAAAGATGCTGACACTTATATAAGTTTCTCTATTTTTAATATATCCCATTACCACATGTATAACAGTTTAAATACATTTTTCTCTCAGGTGTTAATCTTTGAGTTACCTGTTACTGGTGAAATAAACTTCTTAAAAAATTATACCTGCAAATACCATTAAAACTATTGTTCTTCAGCTACATTATTTTCAATGCAGACAAAATGGGATTCTCTTAAAAATGTTTAAGCCAAGCTTTTTCCCTTGAGGAAAAAAAGATCCTACATATATATACCATAATTGCTTTTAGACAAGAACAGTGGACTGAAGATGGAAATTAGGAGAAAAGGAGGTGGCAAATACATATTTTGATTGCATTTCTTATTCTTATTTTAACCAGTTGAAGTTAGACAGAAGGTTACCACACTGGGAAATGAACATTAAATGAACACTAGATGCTGCATACAAGCATTGTTTGGGAAAACTGAAAATCTGATATACAGAAAACTATTTAGTCATTAAAGATAAAAACTGCTTGTTATACAAATGGCAAGTGGACAGATGGATGGAAGGCTTGGACGAGCTGTTTGATGGCCTCCCACCATTCGTTCTAGTATGCCAACTGGTAATTATTCTGCAGAAAACTATGTATGTCCAATCTGTGTTTTGTCACATAAAATCTATACAATGACACAGAGCATAAACAATCTGTAGGCATATCTACATTGGTTTTACGAAAGAAATGAAGTGTCGATAAGTCATTGTAATTTTGAAGATAACAGAAGCATAATTGTGTATAGTAATGTGGTCACATCTGGTCAAACTGCCACATGTGTAAAATCAGAAGACTTACCAGGCCAGCTGAAAAAATAATGCTGAAATATATCAATAGACTGTATTACTTTGCCCAGATATTCTTACAGTTATGGTTCCAGCTATGGCCCTTTTGTGTCACAGTGCTAAAATTCACAGTCCTGATCCTGAACTACATTTTCAATCAGTCAGTAATTTTTAGCTACATTTTCTTATGACAGAAGAAAATTGAGTACACCAGCTGGGTTTAGCTATAGGTCAGATACAGTTCAGCACTGCAGTCCTATCTATGCAATCTGTTGAATTGTTACCATGATTTCCTTTGCTGATATTGTTTCCAGCTCATCTGAAATCATACGGAGGTAGGGAAGAGTGCCGACTACCAGTTCAGTTACGAACAAATGATCCACACTGTTACTGAATTTGAGTATTTCTGATGAGATACACAGGGATCCAGAGCGCACATTTTAAAGTGACAGTTAAGCTTTTAGGGCAAATTAGGATGACATGAGGATGTCTCTTTTCGACAATAACAAATTATTTCTCCTACTACTGGAATGCTAAGCAATACATACAGTTTTTCTTCTTCTTAAGGGCTCTTCTCATTTTAGTATTGGTGCCACTTTTCGCTGAAATATTACACACAAGTAAGATCACACCTAAGACTGATCCTTGATGGACTCTACCCACAGCTTACCTCCACTTTGATTCTTCCCCTTCAAACACGCTCCCAACACCTACTTAGATGTTTGTTGATATGACATAGCTAAGCCTAAAATCCTAACTACTGGCCTCACATTAGTCTACAAATAGTCCAAACATTTTTCACTGGTCAGAACTGTATTTCAAAGACTTTTTATTATTATTTAATACGCCATATATATCTTAAGCCCTAATTCTGTTTATTAGTCAGCCGTTGATCTAGCTTCAGATACACAATAGAGAATAGAAATTGCAGAACTTCACACTTTTTTAAAAGAAAGATAAGGATGTTGAAAAAAATATCTGGAATTTCCTTTAGAATAAAAGGCCAAGATTAATTTCATTGTCATCCAGGACACCTGCCTTGCGATTCACTTTCCATAAAGCTACATGGAAAACCACATCTAGGAAACTATGCTTGTGAGAAAACTCAATAGCAATAGGATAATTGTGTAAATGAAAGACTGTCCTTAACCAAAATACTTCAATGGCCACTTTGACAGCTCTTTGTGGAACAGAGATTCATCATGAAGAAGCAGGGTATGACAGGATTTAATATTTTCTGAATTCACAGTCATATTCATAGCCCTTGTTTAGCTAGGTAAGTAAGTGCACAGATGACAAATTGTCACATTCCCAAATGCTAAATACCCAAACACGAGTGTTTACATCCATGTCTATACACCTAAACAAAGTGACTTCTCCAAAATGTGGAGGTAAAGTCAGGTTCACAGAGAAAACTATTCCAGGCCTGATCCTGAAGAGAAACAAATGCACAAATGAGATATTAATTTTAATTTCAATTTCAGAATTTTAGACAGGTAACGGTGCTAATTTTCTGATCTGCTTCAGTTTTGAGACATGGACAGATAAATATCTAAGATGGGAGGATTGAGTCACACTCATAAGGCACCTGTTCTCTCACTGAAATAAAGAGAAGGTATAGATTATTAGTTTAGACTAGACATTTAAACATCAGAGGGAAAAAATCCTGCCCACAGAGACCTAATGTTCCTGAATTCACTGTAAGATCCCTCTTTGGGTACATAACCCAAAGTTTCACTGCCTTTCTTTGTTACTACATTGCATTTCAGATGCTTATCTGTTCACGTTGCCTACTGCACACCAGCATCTATTCTGGTAATGTAGATGATGTCCAGATTTTCACTGTTCATGACAAAATCACATTTCATTAGCATTGTCTGCATGACCATGTGTCATGTTACATTGCATCTTGTATGCAGAACTTCATGCAGGGTTTTGATGTGAAAAACATGTCCCCAGAGATTTGCTGAAGAGTTAAGAGAAAAATGGATGTCTGTAATTTTTTAAAAGGGTTAGTCAGCTAGTCTGGTTCTGACTCTGCAAAAATAACCAGCAATGTGGGTTGAAAGTAAACAAGAGCAATTTCAATCCAAAAACTGTATTCTTTTCACAAATTAAGAACTGCAGATTGAATTATCTATAGTCATTTGCTTATTGACTTTTACCTCCTCGTCAATTTAGGAGCTATTCACTGTGCAGTCAGTTTAAAAACATTCCCCTTTCTGAAATTTTCTGCTAAATATATTTTTATTGGTTTGAGGCTTCAGCTGTCAAAAGTCCATCATAAAAACTACAGATTTTGAATCTAATCTGATTTGATTGGATAAATGGGTCATCTTGTAGGTTAAAATTTTCCTGGTCAAATATTTTCAGGAAGTACTTTAGCCAGTATTGTCAATTCTTGCAAACTGCTATTGGACAGGCCATTTTCTAAAATATTTTTTGTCAGAAATGAGAAAGGTCATAGAATGAGTCAAAGGAAACTCATTTCATATCTGAGTATTCCTGAACCGTATATTTGCAGTTCTTGTCATGATTGTCTGATAAAGGAGACTTGCAATGCAAGCTCCTCTGTAATCTTAGCTATAGTCTTTTAAAATTCAATCTTTTATTAAGGAGCTGGTAAAACTGTTGTTTCCAGACACTAAATAAGTCACATGAACCTTAAATATATTACTTATAGGAAGCAAAGCGAGGAGGCGAATGTCTTCAGGCATGAGATGGAAAGATCTTAGCCTGGATCAGACACATCTTACAGGAGCAATCACGGCCAGAAGATATTTTAATCTATTAAAATGCAGTAAATCAAAGTAGTTATAAGATACAACATAATATTGCGTGATATAAATACTTAAAAATAAATCTACTGCTGCAATATCTATCAGACTTCAAATATTTTTAACAGGTCAAGCCAAAAAAGAGTATTTCTTTTCTGTCAAGAAGATTGAAAAAGCTAAATTTAATGGCAGTAATTAAAAAATAGATGAAAAATAGTTCTTCAAGGAGAAATTTAGTCCTACAGCCATAGAGCACACAGACAGCAATGCTCATAGATACAAAGGAGTAGGAATTACAGACATCTCTGCCTTTATGTACACTAAAGAAAGAGCAGTATGAGAGAATCATGTAAACACTGCAAGTGACCACGACCATCTCTAATTTTTTTATTAAAGAGAGGGCAATTGAATGGAGCAGAGGAATTATAAAATATAGAGCTATTTAAAGTGATAAAAATCTTGTTTTAAATTTGCTTGGAAGGATTAAAATAGATGAGCCCAGTAATATAAATGGAGTCATTCATACACATTTGACATTTTAAACTGCAGCAGCACAAAACAGGGATTATTGATACATCAATAAGAGTAGTTTCTTTGTTGCTTACCCAAGAATCCAGATTTACACTATTATTGCTTGGATTTTTTTTTATATTTCATATAATTGAATTATTTCAGACATAATCAGAAGGCAAAATTAATCTTTCTAGAATCTCCAAAGATTATTAGATAATAATAAGAATAATAAGTTTGCCAAGAATATTGTTAAAAGAAGATTAAATATAACAACGCTAAACTTTTTTTTAAAAAAAACCCTGAATTTTGCTTACATTTCTTGAAAGACTGACCACATTTTTATTTATGACTTATTACATTTCCTACAAGTCACAGTACTGTGTTCAGCCACTTTACTCAACATACTGTCCATATTTTCAGACATTCCTTATCAGAAATCAAGAAATGCTTGAAATGCCTCAAAATATGTACAATGGTCAAAGGGTCAGAAGTTCAGATAGTCACTCTTGCCTTTGTTCTCCTTCCCCTCATTTATATACTGGGTGTGCTCCAGAGTGTACTGGGGACCTTTTCGTTGCCTCCAAAGGGGACTGGGAGAAATGCCCTTGCAACCAGACAGACCCTCCCTGTTTGCCAGGGTACCTTTTCCCCTCCACCCCTGCTGATCTGTCCTGGGCTTTGCTGACCTCTACAAGACACACACATCCGGCAACCGATGCTTTCCCATGTGCTGTTTCTTTCTTCTCCCTGTATCATTATTGATGACAAACCCACTATGGGGTCTCAACAGGCTTAGCAGCCTCAGCTGGACCAGGTCTGCATCAAAATTTACACTAGAGAGTGTTTAGCCTGGACTGAATTCACCATTATGCACATTTCTCCTCCCTGGCTACATGGGAAGCTGCAAAAAAGCTGCTCCGGGTCTCAGAAAAAGAGAGTGGAAAGATCTTTGTGGAGACGAATGAAAGCTGGGCTAGGTGTGATTTGTGAATTAAATACAGTCAGCAGCCAGTTCAGCTCAAAATCTGCTGAAACCTGTAATGGGATGTGAAAGGCGCCAACAGGAGAGTAACAGTGTAAATAAGAAACTTGCAGTGACTTCACCTAATCCCACTTTCTAATGATGGCGGCCACCTGTCCTTCTCTCTGAGTGGGATTTTCAGTCCTCACTGCAATGCAAGAGAGATAATTTAAAGAGAAAATTTTAAAAACCAAGCTGATGATGTAGAAATAGCATTTTGACTGCACTCATACAATTTTTCCAACAATTATTAATTAAAACACATGGTAAATACTTCATTGCTATCCCTCTGAGAAAAAACAAGTATGGGAGTTGAAATGAAAGTCTGACTCAAGAGTAATGTTTTTAAAAAACTAAAAGGAGAAAAGTTCAGTTTGAGCACATCAATATTTTGATTTACTCTGGAATCTTGAATTTTATGTTGTTTCTTTTCCATGTAACTACACTTAATTCCTTAAAGTAACAATTTTATGTAACATTTCATCTGTCTCAAAATGTGGGAAAGCTGTGAAATCTTTTTAAACATTGTTTTTCTTCCAAAATTACAACTGGTCTTAGAGCTGGTCAGATAACACAAGGAGGGGATAGGAGTTGGAAAAACTTTTTCATTTATGTTTTCCTAAACCAATTCACATTTTAAAAACTTTCACCATAAACTGAATCATTATAGCCATTTCTTTTTAATGGCTGAGTCCCAGATGCTGCCTGGATCTTGCAGCAAACTCCAGCAGCCTGTTCTCTCATGTAGCCTTGCACTTGTTTCCTCTGTACCCACATGATCACTCCCTGTAATCAAGAACTGTGTGATAAAGGTGTGATAAAGAGCACTTTCTCTGTATCCCTGTCTCATTATCCTCTCCTTCTCAGCATCCCCTCTGGCCCGCCCACGTTCGGAGGAGGACGGTACCCCAGCTTTCCACCTCCCAGGGAGCCGTTGGGGCTGGCAGGGCCCTGGCAGGGGTGGCTGCACCTCTTCTCCTCTGCTTGTCAGGGCACGCATGCCTGCCGGTCATGGCCTGTAGGCAGAGGGGGAGGCCTAATTTATTTTTCCTAAACAAGTTTAGGAGGAAATTAGCCTCTAAAATGCTTAGCTCAGACAAGAAAGCAGTAATCTATATACTGTATATGCAATAACATGCAATAGTTTCTGAGACAAAAGCCTGGGTACCAGTCAGATGTTAGGCTGGCTAAGGAGCCAGAGGGATCGTTACAAATTAGTGTTGCATAGCTAAGATCAGCCTAAGAAGAAATGCAAGTATGGGGTCCTCCTGCAAAAGCGGAACAAACTAAGAGACCCTTAACTCCAGACCTGGCCCTGCGAACAATTCCTTGCATATGCTTCATCCTCAGAGACCTAAGGAAATTTACTTATCTCCACTGTCGATAGTTAGGTTTCAGTCTGCTGCCAGCCCCTCCGGAGCCGTGTCTGCCCCAGACTAAGCCAGCCCATCCCTCAGCCTCTCCTCATGGAGCAAGTGCTCCAGCCCCACCTGGCTTGGAGCCCTTGCTGAACTTGCACCATTTTGTCCGTATCTTGTATTGAGGGGAGCCCAAAACCAGACACTGCATCTGGCCATGGTCCCATGAGTGCCAAGTTGAGGGGGATGATCCCATCTTTTGAAGGATGGACCGTGCTCCTGCTGCCTGGACACTGCTGGCTCCTTCATGGCTCTTAGTGCTCTAGGGCACCAGCACCTCCCACAGAGCTGTCCCCAGCCCCACCACCCCCAGCGCGCACACTTGCAGGGTTATCTACCTTCCCAGGGGCAGGAGCCTGCATTGTGTGGAAGCTTAAGCCATATGATATATTGTAAAATCAGGTTGCTCATAAGTGACTGAAGACAGAGCAGCAGGTAGCTATTTCCTTAGGGATTTCAAAGGGAAGGATTGATTGCAAGCATGTGCTTTTAAGGGGGATATGCAATCATGTAAAAATCAGATGGGGGTCTTGGAGGAAATGTTTTTTCCCTACCACAGAAAAGATCATGGAAATAAACAATATGGTTCCTGAAACTTTTTAATTAAAGGGTGCCTCCTCATGGTTGGATCTATTTCCTAACCCGCAAGCTCTTCTTGAGCAGAGCAGCTGAAGTGAAGGGCAGTATCCCCATAAGGCAGTGTTTGCAGCTTAGACTTTCTTAGTTAACATACAGTTTGTCTTCCACCCACTGTGTTTTCTATAAACACTAAACAGTTTGACCAGGACTGAATTTTCATTTCATGGCTATTGACACCCTGCTGTATTACAGTGATTTAGAGGTGATTTTGCATTCAAATGTGAGTCTGTACCTTAGAAAAGGTTGTTTCTACCCATTTGTCTCATGGAGGAAGAACCCCAAACCATCATCCAGTCACAAGTCAGTCCCTGCAGTGCTTCTGGAACACCAAATTACATGCTGCCCCCTTAGACAGACTTCATTTTGAGGATGTATTTAAGTCCCAGAAGTAAACAAACAGGAAAATGCCTATTACAGCTATTGGAAGGAATAGGGACTGCAGGATCAAATCCTGAATTGAATGACACTCTTGCAAGAATTCCCATTACAGAGGAAAAAAAGGACAGATCGGGGCGGGGGGGGGGGGGGGAGTAGTTATGTGTGCTGTAATTCTCTCTAGATATGTCCTTACATTAATCACATCTGACATTAATGTGATTAATGTGATTAAAGGAGAAGAGACTTGCTAGAAGAACTCAGGAGAAAGAAAAATTCCTCCATGATGTTTGCTTTTCAATTCCTCGAGATTTTGAATTCAGATAAAGGTCCCTGGGATAAGTTTTCAGTAATCTCTCTGACACAGTGCAAAAACCTGATACAGTGCTGGAGAGAAAGGTTGCAAAACCAATCAATTTTCTTTCCTCATTAAAAGAATAAATGATTATTTAATGACTCTTCAAACCAGCCCGTACATCAGATTTTAGAAAACGAATACTGTAGCACAAGTATATACTATAACCACAGTTACCATGGTGATCCGCTAAGCAGCTCCCATTTGCCCTGAAAGGCATTGTCATTCACATGATAGATGCCTTAACATCAGCTTTCAAAAATACTTTATATTGAACTACAGACTATATTTTATTGCTAATTGAAAATACTTTGGTTACTAACATATTAAAATTTTATTTTATATGGAAATAAGCCAAAATCAAAACGTGCAATGCTAGTGTACTGCTACATGGAAAGCTGGTCTCTTTCTCACAGGTATCTATCTATAGGTTGCTTTGCAAGTAAGAAAAGTATTTGTTAGCCTGCATCTTTGCAGGCGGAGAACTCACAACATACATCTTGCTAGCTGCTAGGTCAGGTATTGCTGAGGTGACATTCAATACAGAAATATAGAGCTCATCATGATTTTAATACAAAATTGGTGGTTGTGCTGTTTCCTACTGGTTATCTGTACAGTTTAATGTAAAAATTAAATGTTAAAACTCCCCACTCAACATCACACCACTCTGCTGCACTACATGAGGAAATTTTGTTTCTATGGTAACTGCAGGAGACTTATTCACAGCCATTGATGTCACCCACATACTAAATTTAATTACAATATATACAAACCATTGAACCATTGATTTCTTTCATTATATTATCTGGAACTGTAATATAATAGTTACCAGTTCTGATCACAGTGAGTATTTTAGTAAACTAAATAAACACATACAGAGAGAAGGCTATACACATATTTCCTAAAATATATATATAAATAGAAAATCCTTGGAGAGGAACACATTTATTGGCTCTCTCCACTGGCAAATGACCAATTCCATTTTAGGTACACTTTAGCAGCAAATATCACTTCATTAGACATTTGCCAGATTCCTCTGGTAACTCAGAAAGTGCTTGGGGACTGTCTGGTCACTACAATAGCCTCTCCAGGCTAAACAACCCCAGTTCCCTCAGCTACTCCTCACAGGACTTGCTCTCTAGTCCCTTTACCACGTTAATTGCCATTCTTTGGACACACTTCAGCATCTCAATGTCTTTCTTGTAGAGAGGGGCCCAAAACTGAACACAGTACGTGAGGTGCAACCTCACCAGTGCCGAGTACAGGGAGACGATCATTTCCCTAGTCCTGCTGGCCACATTATTTCTGATACAAGCCAGGATGCTGTTGGCCTTCTTGGCCACCTGGGCACACTGCTGGCTCATATTCAGCCAGCTGTCGACCAACACCCCCAGGTCCTTTTCCTCTGGGCAGCTTTCCAGCCACTCTTCCCCAAACCTGTAGTGTTACATGGGGTTGTTGTGACCCAAGTGCAGGACTCAGCACTGAGCTGTGTTGAACCTCATCCAGTTGGCCTCAGCCCATTGATGCAGCCTGTCCAGATCCCCTCTGCAGAGTCTCCTGACCATCAGGCAGATCAGCACACGAGTTGGTGTCATCTGCAGACTTACTGAGGATGCACTCAATCCCCTCATCCAGATTATTGTTAAAGATATTAAGGATAATTGGCCCCAATACTGAGCCCTGGGGAACACCACTTGTGACTGGCCGCCGACTGGATTTAACTCCATTCACAACTCTTTGGGCCTGGCTATTCAGCCAGTTTTTTACCCAGCGAAGCATACATCCATTCAAGCCATAAGCAGCCAGTTTCTCCAGGAGAGTGCTGTGGGAAATTGTGTCATCCACAGCCTTTCCCTCATCCACTAAGCGGGTCACCTTTTCATACAAGGAGATCAGGTTAGTCAAGGAGGACCTGCATTTCATAAACCCATGCTGACTGCCCCGATCACCTGATTCTCCTGTACATGCTGTGTGATGGCACTCAAGGTGATCTGCTCCATAACCTTCCCCAGCACCAAGGTCAGACTGACAGGCCTGTAGTTCCCAGGATCCTCCTTCCAGCCCTTCTTGTCGATGGGTGTCACATCATTGGCTAACCTCCAGTCAACTGGGACCTCCCTGGTTAGCCAGGACTGCTGATAAATGATCTATAACTAAGCCCTCACCCATTCCCCACAAGGTGATAGGAGACAGTCAGATGAGCAGAGCCGACATATTATTGGGCTGTCGGAGCAATCGCAGAGCAATTCAGCCACCACCTCTGAGCCAGCAAAGAGATGATGCTGATGGGGAACTTCAGAGACTGACAGACATGTTCTTTAGAGCAGCTCCCTTTATACCTCTCATCTGCATAACCTAGCTTAGAAAAGAGGTGTGCACCACAAGAAACATTTTGACAACAACCTGGAAGAAACAAATGCTTACAATGGGTTAAAGTCAGGCCATAGGGCTGAGGAATTTTTCAAAGCTTTAAACTCTTTTAGTCTGCTTGTGACAAGCAAGACACTACATCAGAAATCATTTCTCCTCCTGAAAATGAGAATCTAGAGAGTATTGATCTTCCTGCACGACAGTTTCCAGAGGACCTAGAAAGAGATAATTCACCTTTGGTATATTTTCTCAGGTCTGGCCCTAGCCCATTAGAGAATTTCTCTCTGTTATATGGACACAGTGGCCTTAGCACGTTCAGACTCTGATGACTCAGCCTGGGACATAGGTTCAAGGGTCCCTGTACTGAGATGATGTCTTTAAAAACTTTGACTGTGGTCATAGGAGCATAGATTATTTTATTTTTTTTTTCATTTGCGGAAGCCCCAGTTTGGTGGGGAGCTCACCAGCACAAAGTTTCCCAAATGAAAGTTTCTGCACTAGTAACCAATGACACAACTATTTAATTTCCAGACCATGGTTTAGAAAAAGGAATGCTAGAAAAAAGGTGCATTTCCCATGTTGGTACCTTCTGTTTTTTGTGGCTGTTCATCTTGCTGTTGTATGAATAGCCTCCTGTATCTGGAGAGTAGGGAATTTCCTGTATCAATAGAAAATATACTTTGCCTAGCAATGACTCTTAAGTAAATTACAATTACAAGAGATGTTTAGAAATACATTCACCAAACGTTGACTATGGCTTCTTCAATTCCCTTTCCTGAAATAAATGCAGCAATTCCTAAATCAAATCTATAGTCAAGTTATAATATTAAAGTGGGCTAACTGTGCAAAAAATGAATAGTACTTACCTTAACCTGGAGCCTTTATGTTTAATTTTCACTTTCTCTCTTCTTTTATATATTGGCATTCCTTCTTGGAAATCTTTCCATTTTGCTGAATTCTTGCTGTATCTTACAACATTTATATACTCCAGAGAGAACACAGGTTGCAGCAGGGAACTGCTTTTGAGAAGGATCCCTGAAGTCAGGCTGTGTGGAGTGCTACAACATTTGCTGAAGCACCTTTTAATAAAGAGCAAATATTTATAAACATGATGTCCTCTGCTGTTGCCCAGCATGAAGTACCTGCAATATCTCAAATGTGATACGAACAGTTAGACTAGGGTGACTCACACCGAAGGGATTAAAAGGTGTAAACACAGCAGAACCAGAGCAAACAAACCTGCAGAGACTGACTCCTGCAGAATCTGCATGTCTCAAATATTTTGCAGAAGAACAGGAGAAGTGAAAGAATGTCTTAATTCTATATACAGAGCTGACCATGAGAGATAATGTTGAGATAATAAACATGGAGCTATTTTGTTGCTGTCGCACTGGCTTGCAAAGGTGGGGTGTTTGGTTTTTTCTTGCTTGTTTTCACTATCACACTGAGGGGAAAAGGATGGCAAGGGAGTAAAATGCATTTTCAGGAACATGGCTAGTGTATTACAGGGAGGATTTTGTCAGGGGGATAACTAATGAAACAAATCTCAGGACAGCATTAGAAAAAGCGAAGCTGTTGCTGATATACTAACCTCTTGCACACTTAATATTTAACAAGATAAAGATTTTCACAGGATAAAAAAGAGGAAACGGATAATTACGCAGCACAGCTAGAAACTCTAGAACTTAGAAAATGTGTGAGATTACTCTTAAGATGGTAGGTTGTGTGATTTTAGCTTCTATGAGAGATGAAGGCATAGATAATTTGAGAAATGCCTACAAATAACAAAGACATCTGTATAGTCCAGAGAAAGAGTTAAAGCTATAGCAGCCTCTAAGACTGAGCAAATACATGGGATCGCCCACAGAGCAGGACAGAAACAGAATAACTGCTAATGCCCAGTCTGTGGTGCAAGGAGACTTAAACCCTTTGGGCTCCAATGCTTCTGTCTTTGGGACACGAGCAAAACCAAGAAAACCACAAACACAAATCTCACTGAATACTGTGACTGAGAGTTTAAGGATTGATGGCAAAGGGGAGGATGCAGGTAGAACAACTTTAGTACCCACACAGGTTCTCAACATGCACCCAACAAAGGGGGCTGCCTGCCATTCAGCTGCTATCACTGTAGCCCTGTGTTAAATTAGCGACTCCTTTTATTTCAGCTGCATTGTGGAGCCACCTGCAATGTGATGCTAGAACTGTAAGAAGCTGAAGAAATGAAGCCAGGTGCTAATGATACACAAAATCTATTTTAGTGCAGTTGATAAGAAACTGGTGAACTAGATGATACATTGAGGCTTGGAGTTTGCATAGTTTTGTTACAACAGCTATGAAAACAATTAAAAGCAAAAGGGTAGTAACCTCAGAAACTGGAGGAAAGAATCCATATTGTAAGAAAGAGAGCTGGAGGACAACCTGGAAAGCACACAGAGCTAGAAAGGTAAATGTATTTGCAACACCACTGCAAACATTTCTGGCAGGGCAGCAGGTTAGCCTTTACAACATGGAATACACCTTCAGTTGCTGCCCAGCACGCAATTTTGAAAATATGGATATTGCAGACAGCTTTGTGTACAGCAAAAGAAACCTTATTCCAACATTTGAATAATGTGAATCAAGTCTGTGTTCACAGATTCTTTGAAATAAATCTGAAATAATTTGGCAAAAGACATTGTAATTATTCTAGGTTTGTGTGGCTGTCAAACAGTTGATGATGTATGATGTTTAGATTATTTTTCCTGTCATCAAGGACAAGCCCAAGCTTTTAGAAAGAATTAATTTATCTTTTCACCATTATGTACCTAAAATAAAGATTAATTATGTCTGGAGATTCATCCTAGTCAGAGCTGGTTGAGTTCTAATTTATATTACTAGCAAATAAGGGGGATGTCCTTGTGGGAGTCTACTATAGACCACCCAGCCAGGACGGCGCCACTGATGAATTATTCTTTAAGGAACTAAGAGAGGCCTCTAGAACAACTGCCTTCGTCCTTATGGGGGACTTCAACTTGCCAGACGTCAACTGGGAACACCACACAGCTGATACCAGCAGGTCCAAGAGTTTCCTGAAACACCTCAATGACAACTTCCTGGAACAGGTATTAAAGGAGACAACGAGGAAAGGTGCCCTCCTAGATCTGTTACTCGTGAACAGAGAAGGTCTCGTGGGGGAAGTAGCGATTGGTGGCCGTCTTGGCCATAGTGGCCATGAAGTGGCAGAATTTAAAATCTTTGGCGATAGAAGGAAAACTGCCACCAAAACTTCAACCCTGGATATGGGGAGAGCAGACTTCAGGCTCAGTCAGGTCCCCCAGGAAACTGCTCTTGAAGGCATCAGGGCCCATCAGTGCTGGTCACTTTTTAAGGGCCACCTCCTCAGAGCTCAGGAACAGGCGATTCCAAAATGCCACAAGTCAAGCAGGCAGGGCAGAAGGATGCCTTGGCTGAACAGGAATCTTCTTCTAGAGCTTAGGCAGAAAAAGAAAGTGTATGCCTGCTGGAAGCAGGATCAGGCAACATGGGAGGACTACAGGGATGCTGCTCGCCTTCGTAGGGAGAAAATTCGTGCGGCCAACGCTCAGTTAGAGATGAAGCTGGCCAGTACTGTGGGGGACAATAAAAAGGGCTTTTTAAAGTATGTTAATTACAAAAGGAGGACCAGAGACAATATTGGCTTGTTACTTGACGAGAATGGTCACCTTACAAACAGGGACATAGACAAAGCAGAGGACGTTTGATGCCTTCTTCACCTCTGTCTTCAACAGTGATGATGGGCTCTGGGACCCCAGTTGTCCCGAGCTGGAGGACCATGACTGCGGTAACGATAAACTCCCGGCTGACCCCAAAATTGTGCAGGACTTGCTGCTCCACCTGGATGCATACAAGTCCATGGGGCCTGATGGGATTCATCCCAGGGTGCTCAGAGAGCTGGCTGATGTCATTGTGAGATGTCTCTCAATTATTTTTCAACGGCCTTGGGAACCTGGAGAGGTCCCAGTTGACTGGAAGCTGGCAAACCTTGTTCCAATCTTCAAGAAGGGCAAGAAAGAAGACCCTCGTAATTACAGACCTGTCAGTCTCACTTCAGTGCCTGGTAAAATTATGGAGAAAATTATGCTGGGAGTTATCGACAAGCACCTGAAGGACAACGCAGTCATTGGTCACAGCCAACACGGATTTGTGAGAAGAAGGGCCTGTTTAACAAACTTAGTTTCCTTTTATGACAAGGTCACCCATCTAGTTGACCAAGGGAAGCCAGTTGATGTCATTTTTTTAGATTTCAGTAAAGCTTTCGATACTGTCTCTCACAGTATCCTTCTGGACAAAATGTCCAGCATACAGCTTGACAAAAACCTAGTGCGATGAGTGAGCAACTGGCTGACGGGTCGGGCCCAAAGAGTTATGGTAAACAGGGTTACATCAGCCTGGCGGCCCGTCACTAGTGGGGTTCCCCAGGGCTCCATTTTAGGGCGAGTTCTCTTTAATGTTTTCGTAAACGACTTGGATGTAGGACTAGAAGGTGTCGTGAGCAAGTTTGTGGATGACACCAAATTGGGAGGAGCTGTTAATTCAATCAAGGGTGGAGAGGCCTTGCAGAGAGATCTGGACAGATTGAAGAACTGAGCAATCACCAACCACATGAGGTTTAACAAGGGCAAGTGCCGGATTCTGCACCTGGGAAGGGGCAACCCTGGCTATACATACAGACTGGGCGATGAGATGCTGGAGACCAGCCATGCTGAAAGGGACTTGGGGGTCTTGGTCGACAGCAGGTTGAACATGAGTCAACAGTGTGCCCAGGCTGCCAGGAAGGCCAACCATATCCTGGGGTGCATCAAGCACGACATTGCTAGCCAGTCTAGGGAAGTGATTGTCCCACTCTAGACTGCGCTGGTGCAGCCTCACCTCAAGTACTGCGTGCAGTTTTGGGCGCCACAGTACAAAAAGGACATAAAACTATTGGAGAGTGTCCAAAGGAGGGCAACAAAGATGGTGAAGGGTCTAGAGGGGAAGATGTATGAGGAGAAGAGGAGACTGAGGGGAGACCTCATCGCGGCCTACAGCTTCCTCATGAGGGGGAGCGAAGGGGCAGGCGCTGATCTCTTCCCTTTGGTGACCAGTGACAGAACCCGAGGGAACGGCATGAAGCTGCGATGGGGGAGGTTTAGGCTGGATATCAGAAAAACGTTCTTCACTGAGAGGGTGGTTGGGCACTGGAACAGGCTCCCCAGGGAAGTGGTCACAGCACCGAGCTTGACTGAGCTCAAGAAGCGTCTGGACAACGCCCTCAGTCACATGCTCTGATTTGGCTGGTCCTGTGTGGAGCCAGGAGTTGGACTCGATGATCCTTATGGGTCCCTTCCAACTCAGGATATTCTATGATTCTCTGATTCTATGATTACTACTTTTGTGAAGAGTGGGTCAAATTTACCTGCACTTACATAGGGTCGGATGCGTATAACCAGGAGCAGAAGCTGGCCCAGCAGGTAACTTAGACAATATTTATGACATCCTAATTTGGCCTGCTCACACTATGGCTGCATTGCAGCTGCTTGAAAGCTTTACCTCTCAAATAATTACAACCCCAGAAAGTCTCTTACTCGGCTAATTTATATGTGCTTTTTCCTATTGGCTTCAACAGCACCAATAAAATCTTGTCTCCACTGTGCAAAACAACACAGCATAGAGCTTGGCCTGCTGCCAGGGCAGAGGAGACTCATTAGCTGAGCTGCAGCATCAACCCAATACATCTCTGCTACTCCTGGCCCAGCTTCACGTCTCGGAAGATCATTGCTCTGCACCCCAGAGACAGCCCAAATCGGTTAGCGCAGCACAAGATCACCACTGCTCTGGGCTCTCCAGGAGAAGGCTCAAGCTTGTTGTATTCATAGTATTCCAGCTCCTAAGTTTCAGACAGGGTTGTGTCTGAACTGATTTATGCCTTGTATATATTTGTTTTCATGTAATGCATCTGTGTATTTTCTGTCTTCAATTAAGTATAATTACCAGATGAATTCATGTATGACAATAAGATTGTTTAGCTTTGAAGTCTACAATTGTGGCAGTCTTCATATGCATTTAATCTTCAGCACTCTGTAAAGTACATTAGTAATAGTTAGGAACGGTTCATTTTGCCACAGAGGCTTGTCTTCAAGTCTCTGTTTTTACCTTAGTGTGAGACTGGAAAAAATCCAGGATGTTTCTTGTTAATTATAATACTAATTTGTTTAAGGTTAGCATCAGTCTTCCTTCCATGCGTATTTATTTTGTGTATTTTATAAGCAAATCAAAACTTTGGTGGACCCCAAATAAATTTTCTTCACTGTCTGAAAGCCAGGTTGTCCTCTCTGTGCACAAGTGGTCTAACTATGATGTGTTAAGGAAAGGATAGCACCACTGCCATTTGCTAGATTATGAATGAAAACAGTGAGTTTGTCACACATACTTAGATGCATGGCCTTTATGTTCAGGGAATGGCTTGTAGCTCCAGTCCTCATTTTGCCTCAAACAGAGATAGACCTCTGGTCTTTTACCAGCTTTGGTGAGCCCAGTTGTGTCTATGTGATGGCCTTGTTTCATCTCATTAGAGGTACCAAAATCAGGACTGGGAACTCCAGACACCAACCTTCCTTCCTGGATGTGAGCCCCTGTGCTTCTCAGGGGAGCTTGCTGCTATTATAGTGAACTATCTATTTGCATCTGTCACTCCAGAAAATGTTGAAATGTGATGGAATCATTTCTTAATCCACTGCAAAACCCAGCACTCCCTAGAACAGTACATTTTCTCAATTTAGCTGTATAAGACTGTGCCCTAGATGGTACAATAACACATCTGGCTACATAATAAATGCCAATGATTCGTTGAAATCAATATGAACACTAAAGACTAATATATTTACACAAGCACTTTGATTAGCTTCACATGATTTGCTTCAGATTTCCTCCTTAGATTGTCTAGAGGAACACAGCAAAAACAAGGAGCAAAACTGGTTTGTACTACATTAGAGCATGTCACAGGCAAGGACTGAGTATCCACAGCAGTGATTGTAAGAATGAAAGTAGGAGCGGCAGAGGTTGTCTTCATATTGTTTGAGACACTATCTGGAGTGCAATGTGAATGGCAAAAAAATTACATATCAAAGAACACATTCTTTTCTCCCTATAATCATACTATTTCCTATCACTTAACTAGCTGCATTTAGCTACATGTTCTATTTTTACTGAGATGCCTTATAATTGAAACTCACATCCTTCTATGTAATTTTTAAAGATGATGACTGCTATTGCAGTGAATGAGACATAATGGTATATGCTCAAATTTTATAGTGCAGTAATACTAGATTTCATTAATAAAAGAATTACTTTATTGGAAATAATTTCTCCCGTTACAATGAGAGTGCAGGTAATGGGATTCTGAGAGATTTGAATCATCAGCTATGCAACAGTTACTGTCATTCATTAGGAGACCAGCTAGAAGGTGGGGAAGTGGTTACATGTGCAAGCTAGACAGGCAAAGAATTTTCTGCTATGATATTAACCATTTCACTGTCATGCAGGCTGTGTCATTTACCACACACAGTGCAAAGAAGGATATGCTTTGGTCTATAAAAGTCATTTTTGCCTTGTCTCACAGCGTGGTTTCCCACATACATGAGGTTAGCCTGGTGACTGAAAGGGAGTTGCATCCACCTGAGCTGCAGCAGAGCCCATGGACAGTGTTGACACAGGGCTGTGTTGTGGGAACTCAGAAAGTGCAGACTAAAGCTGTGTCTGTCATCCAGCTACGGACCATTTCCCTCCAGGATCCAAGAATGACTGCAAATATAACTATGTGTTTGCTAAGAGCAAAGTCAGTCTTTAAGTATTTTCACTGTTTCTTTAGGCACGTATTAGTGAGTGATTTATCACAATGTTAAGTTGGTGGGTTTACAAACTTGTGATAAATCAACACTGAACATATTTTTTTATCAGTTAACTTTTCATCCAATCCAAAGTCCAGCTGCAACTTTGGCCACAGTCTCCCTCGAGGATATGAAACGAAAGAGCCAGGCTTATGTAAACACTTCGGGTCTCAAATGCACGCACCTTCGCACAATGGGACTTTTGAGACACCACAGGGTATCCAGAACATCCATACGGTGCTTGCAAAGGTGGCACATATTTCATAGGAGACCCACACCTTCTTGATATGTTAGATGGAGTCCAGGATATGCATCTTACACAGCTTTGAAATGACCTCCAGTGACTACCAAAGGAGGTGAGTTGGTACAAACCAGCACCTGATAGCTCTTTTCCTTCTTAGTGGAGCATCCCCAGCAATTAATAAGCAGAGCAGTAAAACTACTACCAAATACAGATGAACCACCATGGAGGGAATACAGGGTTTCGTGCTGATCTAGACTAGTATAAAAATTAAAAGCTCTATATCTACTTTTTCTTGAGGATTCTTAGGAGAGGTTGAAGACCTCCTCCTCCTCGTCGTCCTCCTCTGCTGCTTCACTCTGGGAGGAATTCAGCATCTTTGGCTCGCGCCAATTTTGAGTTATGCTAAGATGCACCAATTCCCACGTGATTCAGTGAGTCTTCACCAAAGTGGAGACAGGAGACTCTATGCCAAGGTAAACAGCAGGTAGGGGTGAGGCAGGCTCCAGGTAGGCATTCTCCCACCAAGTCAGACCTATGAGCTTCTCTGTGCAGGAATCAGCTGTGCTGTTCAGTATGTGCTTCATAAAAGCGTCACTTGTTCTTTTAGCTAGTGACAAGCATTCACCCCATATCCCTAATCTTGCTTTTTCAGCAGCCCATCCTTTTCAGCTACACGTCAGTTGCAGAGGCTGGAGATGGAAAGTGTTAATTTGCTGGGCATCTTGTTTACAGACTCAGTGCAGAAATGCCATTCTACTGCAAATTGATTCTGAGGGTGTGGTGGTGTGGTTTTTTTAAACTATCACCCATGTGCAGTGATGCTGCAAGCCATCTCTTAGAAGCAAAAAACACTGACATATATAATTAGCTGTAGTCTGCATGGCTACTTTGTACAGAACTTGGGAAAAGAGCATCAAACAGCAGCATTTCATGCTTACAAACTGTTTGTTACTAGGTGTGACTATTGCCCTTAAATTTTTGCAGAGAAAAATTACTGCAATAATGAAGAAGATTGGTTGTCTGTCTAACTGAAGAGGATTATTTTCTTTTTAAACCACTGTTGTCAGCCTGACTGGCTTCAGTTTTGCAGTTAATGTGGGTCACAGTGTTTGTCTTTTCCTTTCAACACTGCTGTCTTTGTTTACACAGTTAATCACTGTTTTCAAACTATCTAATTATTTTGGAAAGCTTACAGTCCACCATGCATATATTTCCTACACTGCTTCAGCTTTGAAGGAGGAACAAAAGAGGCATCAGGCTTGGCCTGCCAAAGCCAATGACTGGTCATACTCAGGAAATCCACTGGCATGTCCCCCTCCTCCTGCCACATCCCCAAGTATGACAATGCTGAGGTAGCTGGAGACAAAAGAGATTCAGAGATTGGGATCCAGCTCCAGATTCAGCCACCTAAACATAGACATCTACAATGTGGGTATTTGCTCCGAACAAGGTGTCCAAGCTTCCATCATAGCTTGCGGAGACCTAATATTCAATTTAGTTGCCTAGACATCGGAGTTTGCTTTTGAAACACCCAGGGATAGCCACAGTGTTTGCATGGTGATAGCTCTTATGAAGCAGGACCTATGAGTGACCTTTTGAAGTGGCATTTAGAAGCCAGATGGGATACCCCAGGTCTCAAATGGCAATAAATGATTGTGTTGGTTTTGCGTGGCAAGGTTTTGGTAGCGGGGGGGCTACAGGGGTGGCTTCTGTGAGAAGCTGCTAGAAGCTTCCCCTGTGTCTGACAGAGCCAATGCCAGCCGGCTCCAAGACGGACCCGCCGCTGGCCAAGGCCAAGCCAATCAGCGCCTCTGTGATAACATATTTAAGAAAGACAAAAACAGTTAGAGAGAGCTTTTGCAGCCAGAGAGAGGAGTGAGAAGATGTAAGAACATCTGCAGACACCAAGGTCAGTGCAGAAGGAGGGGGAGGAGGTGCTCCAGGCGCCGGAGCAAGATTCCCCTGCAGCCCGTGGTGAAGACCATGGTGAAGCAGGCTGTTCCCCTGCAGCCCATGGAGGGAGGATGAGGGGGTGTAGCGATTCCACCTGCAGCCAGTGGAGGACCCCACGCCGGAGCAGGTGGAGGCACCTGAAGGAGGCTGTGGCCCCGTGGGAAGCCCGCGCTGGAGCAAGCTCCTGGCAGGACCTGTGGACCCGTGGAGAGAGGAGCCCACGCCAGAGCAGGTTTGCTGACAGGACTTGTGACCCCGTGGGGGACCCACGCTGGAGCAGTTTGCTCCCGAAGGTCTGCACCCCGTGGAGGAGACTCACGTTGGAGAAGGCCGTGAAGGACTGTCTCCCGTGAGAGGGACCCCACGCTGGAGCGGGGGAACAATGAGTCCTCCCCCTGAGGATGAAGAAGCGGCAGAAACACCGCGTGAGGAACTGACCGTAACCCCCACTCCCCGTCCCCCTGTGCCGCTGGAGGGGGCGGAGGTTGAAGCCGGGAGTCAAGTTGAGCCCGGGAAGATGGGAGGGGTGGGGGGAGGTGTTTTTAAGATTTGGTTTTATTTCTCATTCCTCTACTCTGTTTTGCTTAGTAATAAATAAGATGAATTCCCTCTCTAAGTTCGGTCTGTTTTGCTCGTGATAATAATTAGAGAATGATCTCTCCCTGTCCTTATCTCGACCCGTAAGTTGTTTTTTTTTCATTGTACCTTTTCTCCCCTGTCTAATGAAAGAGGGGAGTGATAGAGCGGCTCTGGTGGGCACCTGGCCCTCAGCCAGGGTCAACCCACCACAATGATCTAGACCTCCACTAACTCCTAAAGAAGGCTTAGGCTTCTTGTCACCACATAGTGCCCTAGACACACTTAGGTGTTTGAAACTGCAAACTAGTGACAGAACAGATAAAAAGGGCATTAAAAAAAGCTGAGTGCAAAGAAGACACAATTTGCTGTTGACAATTCTTGCCATTTTGTTATTGTTATTAGAATACTCAGTACTTTTTAAAAAACTAAGGAAGCAAGAAAGAAAGAAAAGGAAGAATGTGTCCACCAAACGCAGGGTGATATGGATGAGTGAGCTCACCCAGCCATCTCCAAAAAGCTTTGTAGGTCTCCATGGCACAGTGCAGAGCCACGTAGAGATACTAGTTGGAGTCCCAGCATTGATATAAACATGTCATTCTAGCATCATCATGAACCAAATCTGCTACTGGACTTTAATCTGAGGATCTTGGCACCATGATACATACATCATTTCATGTAGACTAATCCTAAAAAACTCCCTGCATTAAGGTTTATGATGTTATGATCTAAGAAAGAAATGGAAGCTACTCGATTTTATTTATTACTTGTTCCTAGTAATATTTTGAACATTTGACTGAAAGTCCTTGCATCCATTCTGCCCTTAAGCTCAATGAATTTGAATTGCAACTGTGGAAATCCAGGCTGACCTTGATTGAATAAAAAATGAATAAGAATTCAGTACCTACTTCCACTTATTAGTGCTTTCTATGCACTTTCCATTAGTTTCTGAGTGCATGTATAAAAACTCCTCTAGACTTACAAATGATTCCTACGTAAATTGGGAGACAAGAAATAAGCCTAAAGAATTGGACATGGCTTTTAGGCTTTATCCATATAAATGTGAAGCCTGTGTTTATAACTAAGGAAGACATACCACAGACATGGCACAGATTCTACATCCCTGGCTGCTAGCTGTGCATATTATGCACATTAACATTATTTGGCATACCTTCTACATGTTTACTATTGTATAGCTTCAGATTAGTCCATTAAACTTTTGCTCACTGTGCAGTGATTTGTGATATACTTCCTTCCTTCATTCCTTCACAAAATGAAAGATCATATAGGAAAAAAGCAGCATCAGAACCCACTGAGTCCTGTCCACATTACAGTCCCCCATGGCTTAGGTGCTAAGAACAGTCACTACAGCAAAGTATGTGGAACTTCTCTTACAGCACAATCTTGCAGGCTGGGGCCCTAGTGAATTGTATCTTATATATACATATATCTATATACATAGACATAGGTGGATTAGTGATATTTGCCTTGAAAAAGTAGTGATGCCAAGTTCTTCTGACTCAATGGGAGCTGTTAACCCCCTCTAACATCTCTGTAGGACTGACAGTGTTTGTTCTTTGGGAGACAGTCTGAGTAGGATTTGGACTCTAAAATATAGGTGTCTGTGTGTAAGTGCCTATTGTATCTGAGATACTCAATGGAGATCAGAATGCCCGGGCACTACCCAGTAACCTAAACATAGGTCCCGAGACACCTAGGCACCTACTGCCATTACAGACATCCTAGAGTATCTGGGACAGCAACTCATGGATAGCAAATATTATACTGGATATGGAGATCTCATCCCCTCAACCAAAAAAGACAGGCTGGAAAGAAGTGTCTTACGCATTATACCGAGCCCTGAGGCTGTGAGCTGACCAACATCTTCAATATGGCCCATATGTAAAAATTCCTAGTAAGGAGGTTTTTCTGAGAATTTTAGCTTTTGAGTTCACAGCAATAACTAACAGGTCGTGAAGTATTGAGATATTTGGTTTTTGTTGTTTTTCTTTTCTTAGATTATAGAAGGAAGCCCTGACTGAGTACTCCTTAAGGACTTGGTCATTATACATGTAAATTGCTGACTGTTCTGGCCACAGTCCAGAGAAGCACTTAAGCACATGCTTAAGTTTTGCATTTCCTCCATAGGTATGGCAATATGCCATTAACAATGTTATGTGCTCTACGTACATGGAAGCTGCCCTAGAAACAGTAAGATGATTTAGACCCACGTCCCTGAGCTGCAGCTAGGGAGCAATCATCACAGCTCCAGACAGGAGGTTATAAAGCTAACTTAAGCATGTTTGAATTCCCCTGATTCCAAAGGTGTTTGGGTACCACTGTGATCCTCAAAGAAAACAGCAAAGATACAGGGGTGTCACCGTTATGAACCCACATAAAATCCCATTTTCCATCAATCTCTAGAGCAACCAATAATTGCTAAAGAACATTAATGCCTTAGGAGAACAGAAATTCTCTGTTCAACCCAAGGCTTCATCTGCATTGCAAATGCCCTCCAAAGACCAGCCTCTTTAAGACTTTAAAGCCACTTTACAGCTAGTTGACTCTAAATAGTTTTCTTTCTTGAGCTCACCTATTCTTCTCTGGGACCCAGACACATTTTAGTACTTGCAGTATCCTTTACGCAATGAGGTCCACAACAGCTCGGGTGGAGTACCTCCTCTTTTTAACCCCACCTCCTATTTAGACATAGCTCTTCAGCCCTTGGCAGCTTAATCCCAATAGTTCAGATGGCTCTTTATTGATTTCTGGGAAAGGAAGAATGTTGCTGCAAGGCTGGCAACATATTAATCTAAACCATACATGTACATCACAGGAAAAATATTCATGCCTTTGTTCAGCCCTCAATTCAGTTGAAATGAAAAAATATAGAGCATTTTCACTGCTTCTCTATGAGTCTCATCAACAATTTCATACAAGTACTGTCTGCGTCAAATGCCAGCAGAAATAAAAAGGACTCTATGCATGAAAGAAGAGGATCATTCTTTGTTTAGTTTGAGGGGAGGGAACTGTGTGATTGCAATTAACATTAGTTTTGAGCAACACAGAAAAGCCTCATGGCCATATAGGCTGAAACTTCTACTTTCAACTTCTTTGATGTTTTCCCAAGGAGAAGAAAGTGGACAGAGGAGGAGGAATACACTTTATATTTCTGGGTAGTTTCCTTTTATTATTTGAATTTTTAATTATTTTTTTTAAAGCAGTACGTTCATGGTATGGTAGTAGCTTGCTGAGAGACACTGAATAGTAAAGCAATGTTTGTAAAGGCACAAGTGCACGGGCTGATCACCTGATGAACAGTGGGAATTTTAGTATCCCCTTAGAACTAATGTTAGCAGTACTGGCAACCTGCAAAATGCTGTTATACATTTCCCAGATGGAGTGCATTTCAACATCTGTATCTACAAGGTCTTGTATCTCTAAGATATGAAGTCTGTACTGAGATGAAATTACCTGTGAAAGTAGTTTAATTTTGTAGGAAACACTAAGGTTAATTCACCATCCTTCTGCTACCCTAAGAGATCAGCAGAAGCACTGGGACCAGGTCGGTTCATAACTTAACCCTCATTTTCATCCAAAGCTAAGTTATGGATTCATCTGAAACAAGTTTTCAAAGGAGAATCATGGCTTGCATTCATTTTAGTAAAGTTATGAATCTGACATTTCTAACAGAGAACTAAACTACGACAGGAAACCAAATGTCTTCAGTGCCATCAATCCAGCTATCGCATCGAGCACTGAGAGGAGCTAAAGCTAACCAAGATGCTCTCACAAATACTTGAAATCAGGCCTCACCATGGTATGGCCACCAGCTGTAAAACACAGTATATGGGAGAGGGTGGGGAGAACGGGGTGGTATTTAATTCCAAAAACCTCTTAATACGTGACAAAGGCCAAGAAAAAGAGAATTTCATTCATCGGGGAAAACACAGTCAAAAGCGATCTCTTGATTGAACTGAACTGTTTTTTCCAAGATGCTAAAATGGGGAGAGTAGCTGTCGATAAGCCATATCAGCTATCGTCAGAGCCTCTGACTTGGAAATGATATAAAAAATGCAGGGATGGAGACTCAGGGCAGATGAAAGAAGCAGAGCATGGCCTCTTTTGTTGCAGCTTAGTGAAGCGATAAAAGTAGCAACTGATACACCCATCTTACCTAGCAGAGAAGATTTTTAGAGCTATGTGCAGATAAAAGTGCTAATTAGGTAACTGGGCCAGATAGAATTATTCCCAAGCCTCTTTCTGTTTTATTAATGTTTCTGTGTTGATACTTTTCGGTTCTCTTTATGAGAAGCATAAAGTGAAGCAGCTGCTTTGCATGCTCATTGTTGTTAATGAGCGCTGACACATATACTTTCCAGTTCCTTTCCTTCTTCTCTTTAGCATTTTTCAGTGACAACGTATTCATTCAGCAATATGAGTGATGGATGTTTGTATCAGTACCTTAATTCATTAAGATGTTTTAATAATGATAATATATGTATTCTTTTCTTGACATTGTAAAATGACAACTGAAAGGTTGTCACTTCTAGAATGTAAGGCAAGGTGGTTAGGTATAACTGACCTACCAAATTATGCTAGTGACAGATGTGTTCTGATACGACTAACTACTAAAGAAAAGAGTAATTAAAACATGTGTATATATGCAGGTGTAAAAAGGTTGTGTAAATTATTTGATAGAGTAGATAGTGTTTGATGCTTGGCAGAAAATTAATTTCTGCACAGGCACTTGCTGTGACAGCAAAGTGATATGACAGCCCCTGGAGAACATCCAGCTAATTACTGTATCTTCCTTCATCTTGTTTTTTTTTTGTTGTCGTTGTTGTTTGGGGGGTTTTTAGGGTTTAGGGTTTTTTTTCCTCTACTGTAAACCATGGACAGAAAGGTGGAAATCCATACTGCAACTGCTGTGAGAAATGTTCATGCAAAACAAATGTAAAAACCCTTCATACACGGATGAAAAATATTTGGACCCTGAGAAATGCAGAATTTCAAATCATGGACTCAGATCAGTACAACTACTGAAATCTTTCCTCAATGTTAACATCACAATTAAAAACTAGATTTTCTGGTTGGAAAGTCTCTGTCCTTCGCACCTATGTTAAACTGTATTTCATTAATGCCAGCAGGCCACTATCTGCCAGGTGCTGTTCAAATGCAGCCTCTCCTTCACCAGGTTAACGCTTGCACATTCAGAAAAGCACTGTCGTGGTTTTACCCCAGCCTGCAGCTGAGTACCACGCAGCCGCTCGTTCACTCCCCCCCCATCGGGATGGGAAAGAGAATCAGAAGAGTTAAAGTGAGAAAACTCGTGGGTTGAGATAAAGACAGTTTAATAGGTAAAGCAAAAGCCGCGCGCACAAGCAAAGCAAAGCAAGGAATTCATTCACCACTTCCCATGGGCAGGCAGGTGTTCAGCCATCTCCAGGAAAGCAGGGCTCCATCACGCGTAACGGTTACTTGGGAAGACAAACGCCATTGCTCCGAACGCCGCCACCCCCCCCTCCTCTTCCTCCAAGCTCCTTATAAACTGAGCATGACGTCATATAGTATGGAATACCCCTTTGGTCAGTTTGGGTCACCTGTCCTGTCTGTGTCTCCTCCCAACTTCTTGTCCACCCCCAGCCATCCCGCTGGCAGGGCAGTGCAAGAAGCAGAAAAGGCCTTGGCCCCGTGTAAACACTGCTCAACAATAAGTCCATAGAACAAAAACATCTCTATATTATCAATGCTGTCTCCACCACAAATCCAAAACGTATCCCCACACTAGCTACTATGAAGAAAAATCAATCCTCTCAGCTGAAACCAGGACATTATCCACCCCTTATTCCATACTATTTACGTCATGCCCAGGTCCCACACAATTCAATACATCCTCATTAAGCACCACCACCCTTCTCATCCCTTGATATAATATGCTGATATCATTCCCTTAGTCTGTGGACCACCCTTTTAAAATGTCCATAAATGTCCACAAAATGTCCATTGGGTTCACTTGGTCCACAACCTTGGGCTCCATCCACCATGGTGGTCACTCAGGACAGGAGAGGTGGTTGACATGTGGAGTTACTGGGCACCAAAACCAGCTCAGGTCAGGTCCACTGCTGCACTTGCGCTGCCCCCTGTAAGGCTTGTTCTCCATTGGTTCAGGTGATTTCTGCTACAATAATTCCTGTAACATGCAACTCAAATCATGGGTTACAACAATTTAAAGGTATTTCCATTACAATCTCCACCCCTGGTCCCTTCGAGTCAGACCATCCAGTTTACCATTGCAATGAACACCTCCCCTTGCCCCTGCTCCGGCTTGAACTTATCCTCAGACTGCAGTCCCTTAGGGGTCTACCTGCTCCAAGTGGAGCCTTATCCGTGAGCCACAGTTTCTCCAGGGGTACACCTGCTGTGGCATAGACTTATCCACAGCCACAGTCGCTTCGAGGTGCACCTGTTCCAGCATGGCCTTCTCCATGAGCCACAATGCCTTCATAGATACACTTGCTCCAGCGTGGCCTTGCCCACAGTCACAGTCGCTTCAGTCCTCTCAGAAATAAACCTGCCCTATCATGGGCTCGTCCATGGCCACACACTTTGAAATGTTCCAGCATGACCCATGCACAGCCACTGATGCTTCAAGGTGTACCTGCTGTAGCATGGACTTATCCTTGCCACAGATGCTCCGAGGTGTACCTTCTCCAGCATGGACTTATCCTTGACTCACAGTCCTTCCAGAGGTATACCTGCTGCGGCACAGACGCAACCACGGCCCCAGACACTTCGAGATATACCTGCTGCGGCACAGATGCAACCACGGCCCCAGACACTTCGAGATATACCTGCTGCGGCACAGATGCAACCACAGCCACAGACGCTTTGGGGTGTCCTGCTCCGACGTGGAATCATCCACAGGTCACAGTCCCTTCGACTCGAGTGCACACAGGAGTTCCAGCCTGTCCAGGACAGCAGCACAAAAACAGCAGCGATGCCCTGGCCACCTGCCAGCCCAGGCGCATCGCCATTGCTGTTATCAAAATGTTCCCAGGCACAGCACAGTAAGATGATGAGCAGTACGGCAGTACAGCGAGCAGCGAAAGCACAAAGCAGCCACTAACGAGCACTAGACTCTAATAGACAGTAAGGCAAGCAAGCCCCATGGCAAGCACAGGAGCCTGCCAATTAATAGCTAAACAGCTAATACTAAATAGCTAATAACAGCTATAAATTCAATCTAGCACATTCCAATCAAATCTGTCATTATCTCAAACCCTTCGAGCCCCACGTTGGGCGCCAAAAAGGACTGTCGTGGTTTTACCCCCGCCAGCAGCTGAGCACCACGCAGCCGCTCGTTCACTTCCCCCCCATCGGGATGGGGAAGAGAATTGGAAGAGTTAAAGTGAGAAAACTCGTGGGTTGAGATAAAGACAGTTTAATAGGTAAAGCAAAAGCCGCGCGCACAAGCAAAGCAAAGCAAGGAATTCATTCACCACTTCCCATGGGCAGGCAGGTGTTCAGCCATCTCCAGGAAAGCAGGGCTCCGTCATGCATAACGGTTACTTGGGAAGACAAACGCCATCGCTCCGAATGCCGCCGCCCCCCCCCCCTCTTCCCCCAAGCTCCTTATAAACTGAGCATGACGTCATATAGTGTGGAATATCCCTTTGGTCAGTTTGGGTCACCTGTCCTGTCTGTGTCTCCTCCCAACTTCTTGTCCACCCCCAGCCATCCCGCTGGCAGGGCAGTGCAAGAAGCAGAAAAGGCCTTGGCCTCGTGTAAACACTGCTCAACAATAAGTCCATAGAACAAAAACATCTCTATATTATCAATGCTGTCTCCACCACAAATCCAAAACGTATCCCCACACTAGCTACTATGAAGAAAAATCAATCCTCTCAGCTGAAACCAGGACAAGCACGTTCAGGAGCTGGGTTTGTGAAAGCTGGCAGGCTTCTGCTGGTGTCAGGAGCCACTGCTGAGCTGGGGAAAAAGAACCAGAGTGGAGACAGGGACTTTAAAGTCTGCTCTGCCCCAGGAGATACCCACCAGTCCAGGAGCTACGGTGGGCAAAATGCTAGATATGTGCGTTCCCATCACACATGTAGGAAGGCACTCAAGATGGAGTCCCTGATGGACATCAGCCCAGCAGACACCTTTTCCAGAAAGAGGGAGAGAGGTCTTTCTTCAGTTGGAAGTTTTACTAGAACCACACTTTACATGCCGTGACCTCAGGAAGTCCGTAACCACCGCTGATTTGGGCTGGTTGTTTCTACATCTCCCAGCAGAAGTGCACATCAAGGGGTAGCGTGGAGGAAAGACAAGGACCTTGTGCAAGAAATCTGATACAGATCACTGTGCTCTGCATTGAAAGGGAAGTGTAAAAGGAAGCACAAAGACAGTTAAGGTAAGAATAGAAGATGAAATATGAACCTGGATACATTTTCCTATCCTAATGAAGTTTCATTCTTCCTGACCAGAGAAAGTAATCATCTCATCAATTGTGATTTTATTTGTCTAAGATTATCTTTTTTTCCCCTTGTATTGATTTTGCTTTCTTTCAGTTCTCATTGCAGAATATAATAATTCTGGCATTGCAAGTACCTTGAAAGGAGAGTTTTCTGACAAAAGCTGGGATGTGGGGTAGAGGAGGGGCAACACAGGGAATTATTTAGAAAAAGCTCTGGTAGAAAACAGTAAAAAAAACCTCAAAAACTAATTATGCCAAGCCAGCCATTTTCTGATGGAATACCTTTAAGAAGTATAAAAGGAAATATAAAATAAGTAAGGAAGAATAAGGAAATATAGAAAGAAAACAAACAAAAAAAAAGGCAAAGGAAAGGTAATAGCAAATAAAGCAAATAACAGGAAATGTTGCCTATACTTTTTTGCATCAAGGGATGAGTAATCCATTCAAGTCTATTACACCAATTCATGGAGATTCATATGTAGCCTGAGTAACGGATTCATCCTGATGCTGCTAGAGAGCTCTCAGCTGTCAACCCAATGAAATGGTGAGATCCACTGCGACCCCCCACACCCTCCTGCAATGCTCGGGGGCACAGCAGCACTGCCTTGGAGGCAGGCGGAGAATATCCAGGGTGAGTATTGTCATAGTGCAGGCTCGCCCAGCAGCCCCATTGCCAGTCGACAAGGAGGTGCTCAGCTTTGTATGGAGCCTGAAATCTGGAGCTCTCTAGAGGTGTCCCCAACACCTGGAACCAAGCACAGCACCTTTTCCTTTTTATTTGGAGAAACTAAGCTTGGTGATGACAAGTGTGCCAAGTGAAGCAGCTTTGCCTGCAGGAATCTCAGATCCAGTTCTTTGTGCTGATGTTACAAGCAATTAAAGGCTATATATGGACAGAACAAAGTCAAACAATTTACACACATACTCTCAGATCTATTCATTCCCTTTTGCTATCTACATCCTCTGCAGTTATTCCACTTTCTCACCCCTTTTTCCAGCATAAATCACTTTGGAAGCTTCCTTTCAATTCCCACTGAGCCAGATATTTAAATAATTTTCTGCACAGAGGTGAGCTTTCCAGGGAAATCAGAGTAGGAGATAGCCTCTGCTCCTGAGATGTGGGCAAAAAGTCTCTGAAGGAGACACATGAATTTCCCAAATTTTCTGCCTGGTAGAAGTTAACAGGAAACCACAGGCAGGTCCATCCTGCTTGCTCCAGGGGTAACTAAAAAAGCTGAAATTCAGACCCTGCCACTGATCTCAGCCTGACACCTACTAAGTTCAGGGCTTTCAAGAGAGTAACCCCATTGCAGCTCTTTGGAGGTATCTCAACAATGCTTCTCCTAACATTGCTGGTGCACCCTGACTTGAGGAATGGGATGCTCATCAAGCTTCCTCTGGCTTATAGCAAGGAGTCCATTTCAAAGTTTTTCTGTTCTATATTTACTCTGAAAGCATGAAAGTCTAAAAAAAAAGAAATTAAATATTTGCTGTTAGATTGTTTAATTTGCTGTTACAACTGGATCAGCTGCTACCACTTGCTTTTACTGAGAGAACATACTGTTTTCTAATCGCTGAAGGATAACTGTAGCACATAAGATTTGATTATAGCTATGAACTGGTGTCTTTAAACCAAAAATAGAACACGGAACTAAAATCAAAGACAAGTGAGAATTTAAATTAATCTGGATGCAAGAAAAACAGTTAGTCTAGGAGGTACCTAAGATGAATTGAAAGTCAGGTCGCCAGAAGGAAAATCTAGATCCAAATAAAAGTGCCCCATCCATAAATATTCTCCCATTTCTTTTCCTGAAGGGTTTTGCAGCCATTAGACACCTTGCCTCCTAATCCAAAATGTCTCTGCATCCTCCTTGACTAAAAATGGCCCAGGGTCAGCAGCTGTTAAGCACTTAGCTCCTGCTAAACCCTTTGAGGAATCAGAAACTAAACAAAGTGATACCTAAGCCCACTGGAGGAAACCAATCCGATAAAGCATGCTTCGTTCACATGTAACACATGAAAGAATCAAGCTCCTCATAAGCACAGTGAAAGATGCTTTCATTTTTAAATAGACTCTGAAGAGAAGTCCCGATTGATAGTAATGGCCACCCTTATCCTCTTCTTAGCACAGGAGCTGAATGGCTAGAGCACTTGCACAGGAAGGGGGAGATTTGGTCTCCAGGTCGGCTCAGCCTGGGGAATAAAATTCATATCTCTCCTTCTCTAACTTTCCTTTGACTGGAAAAGTCCCAGTTCAAATTCCCTAAAACTGCAAAGTCCCTACTTCCTAGATCACTAAACAAAATTGGTGATGTGGTCACCAGGGTCTGTCTCATCTCTCCCCACAAGCCAGCAAATGCTGGGGCCACCACTCTGAGGTACCTCACTCTCCATGCTCCCCCAGCCCTTGGACTCAGAGTCCATTCTCAGATCTAGCACCCAAAAACTGAGTGGGGCACCACCTAAGAGGCTGCATGCCCTTGAACCAAGAAAGTGCTGTTTAGTTACTTGGGACAATTTCCTCTCAGTGGTTGTTTTTCAGTCATGTAGTGGGTTGACCCTGGCTGGGGGCCCACCAGAGCTGCTCTATCACTCCCCTCATTCACTAGACAGGGGAGAAAAAGTATAACGAAAAGCTTGTGGGTCAAGATAAGGACAGGGAGAGATCACTCACTAATTGTCGTCACGAGCAAAACAGAGTAGAGGAATGGGAAATAAAATCAAATCTTAAAACACCTCCCCCGCACCCCTCCCATCTTCCCAGGCTCAACTTCACTCCTGGCTTCAACCTCCGCCCCCCTCAGCAGCACAGGGGGATGGGGAATGGGGGTTACGGTCAGTTGATCACACGGTGTTTCTGCCGCTTCTTCATCCTCAGGGGGAGGACTCCTCTCATCGTTCCCCAGCTCCAGCATGGAGTCCCTCTCACGGGAGACAGTCCTTTGCGACCTTCTCCAACGTGAGTCTCTCCCACAGGGTGCAGACCTTCAGGAGGAGACTGCTCCAGCATGGGTCCCCCATGGGGTCACAAGTCCTGCCAGCAAACCTGCTCTGGCGTGGGCTCCTCTCTCCACGGGTCCACAGGTCCTGTCAGGAGCTTGCTCCAGCGCAGGCTTCCCACGGGGTCACAGCCTCCTTCAGGTGCCTCCACCTGCTCTGGCGTGGGGTCCTCCACGGGCTGCAGGTGGAATCTCTACACCCCCTCATCCTTCCTCCATGGGCTGCAGGGGGACAGCCTGCTTCACCATGGTCTTCACCAGGGGCTGCAGGGGGATCTCTGCTCCGGCGGCTGGAGCACCTCTTCCTCCCCCTCCTTCTGCACTGACCTTGGTGTCTGCAGAGTTTCTTACATCTTCTCACTCCTCTCTCTGGCTGCAAAAGCTCTCCCTAACTGTTTGGTTTCCTTCTTAAATATGTTATCATAGAGGTGCTGATTGGCTTGGCCTTGGCCAGCGGTGGGTCCATCTTGTAGCCGGCTGGCATTGGCTCTATCAGACACAGGGGAAGCTTCTAGCAGCTTCTCACAGAAGCCACCCCTGTAGACCCCCCCTGCTACCAAAACCTTGCCACAGAAACCCAACACAAATTATTACGTCTATTCTGGCTTTATGTGCTCACTATCATATAGTCTAAAACAACATGTGAATTATTTTCTTCTACATAGTAACTTTAATTAGCCAACAACTATTAGTGTCAATTAGGCAAGCTAAAAGCAAAGCAAGCAAACATTTTTTCTATGTTAATTTGGAAAGTTTTATTTTAATGTTTATGGACTGCCAGAGTGTAAGTACTACTCAAAGATGTTGATTATACATTTCTTCAATAGATAAAAACTTTCTGAAGACCTGAAATATGTTAGGCATAAAAATACCTTGCTGGATGGATAAAATGATAGTGCTGGTTTATTTAACAACTTAAAATCAGTGGTGAAGACAGATTTTAGCTCAGCTGAGAAGAACTAAACTGAAAGCCGAGCAAAGATAAATTTCCCTACACAAATCTTTTTTCTGAAACACTCACCCAATTCTCTGTAATTGTTGTAAATCCATATCATCAATATATCTTGTTATAGCAGTATTGTCATTGACTGCTTTTATAAAGCTACGTGCTGCTTTGCAGGCTGATTCTGATTACTGGGAATGAAGTATGATCAGTTGTGAGCTGTGTTTTTCAAATCTGTTGCATGTTTTGAAACAGCATATAAGTGGCTGACGGGTCCACTTAATACTTCACTTATAGGCTTCTTATTCCACTGAATTTTGAGTAGTGTTTGATTATTATATACTGCATTAAAATGATGAGTAATATAATGTTGTTAAAACAAATTGTCCTTCATCAAATGTGCCGTCTAATGAACAATGATGTTGCAGTCATATTTTTCATTAAGGTTATTCCACTGTTATCTCTGTTTTTTTAGAGTAGAATGGAAGTTGTTTATCAGTCAGTGCCTGATAGTTACTTCAGTAAGTCATGTATGAATGCCTGTTTGCTCTCAAAAAAAAAAATCCTACTGTTGCTTCATGTTTGTGTTTCCATATTACCACAAAGCCTCTGCTGAGACTGGGTTCTCCTTGCCCTGGGCTGCACGCAGACCTATCACAAGAACGTCACAGAGCCTGACCCAGCAAAGGACTGTGTCTGTTCCTGGGTTAATGCACAAGAAATAATTCGAAATGTGTGGGCTCTGAGAGCAGAGCAGGAGTACAGCAGTACCATCAAGGACTCTCCATCCCTGTTTCTGACACTGGCCCTGTGTTTCCTCCAGTGAAGGCTGGATGCTGCCAAGGGTTCCTCTCTGGGAGGTGGCATTTCAGGTATCCTAGTCCTTTCCTGGATCCAACACAAGGTCTTTGTTGTGAAGAACATATGGTATAAAGCAATAAATAACATCTACAAGAGAAAGGTGGACTGACTCACACAAGGTCACAGAGCAAGCTAGTCATCAAACCAGTACTAAAGCACTTCTCACCCAACTCCCAGCCCAATTTAATAAGCTTGGCATACATTTACCAGAGAGTTAGTATTCCTGTACATCAGCCATAGCACCATGCAATGAATTCGATATGCATAAATCTACTTAATATGACATATTTTGGTCCTCACAACATCTTCCAGTCTCCTTATCCACCCAGGAAATCAGCTACCATGTGTGTCCCAGGCTTTCCTAACTAATCAGCATAGCACGTTGATTGTTGATTTACAACATGGTTGTAAATGGACAATTTGACACCTACTTTCAACAAATTGTTGAAATGTGCTCTTCATAGGTATTGCCAGTAAAGCAGCTTAAATCTTTAATATGAGAAATGAACACAAATGTGCTGATAAATAAAACCAAATTGGATTTAGTTTAAACTGAATTATCTGTGAATAGATACTCACAAATAATTGCTTTTCCTTGTTTGCTCATTGTCAATACTTCGTATGTTGCTATTTCTTTAGGAAGTCAACAGAGTGCAGACAGGGATATAAACAGACTGTCAGACTCGGTGTGTGCAGGCCAAAGGAGCATAAAAATATTTCTTTTTGCCACACTCATACAAATCTTTTCACTATTCTAAATGTCATCGGTGCTGCACTAAGAAATGATTCAATACAGTGGAACATCCTATTTCATGCTGTTTGATTTCTGCTATGTGGTATTTTTACTATAGATTAGTATCTTGGAAAAGTGACTGGACTTGTGTGGTTCGTTAGCTCAACACCATTCAACACTGTGTGCTTAGAAGAGATCAGCTACTGCTTTATCCAGCTATTGATTACTGGATAACAAATCAAATCACCCTCTGTTTACATAATGTTGGCAGATAAGTATATGATGGGCCACCAAGTAAGAGGTCTGAGGTCAATACACTTATTAAACAGCAATTATTACTCAACAGGAGAGAAGATCTCTAGAAGGCAAAGTTATGTCATAGTTGTACACCTCTGTGCATGAGCAGTAAGGACCAGGTTAAAAGGTCACTGTTTCATTAAAACATCTTTTGCATCTGTGTTTTGGCTGATAGAGGATTAGGGAGATCTGTGGGCTCCTAGCGATCCTTTTTTTGAGCACAATTCTTCTTTTCTGAAGGACATATCACAGCCTTGGTTGAAAGAAGCCAAGCCTGGTACTGTTTTTTCTGTACCAGTTTAAAATTGGATTCATTTTTCTGCACAACTTTGACTTATATAGGCACTCATCCAGGTCCTCAGGAGAGTGGCTGTTTTCCTCTGGAGCTGAAAGGTCCCATGGCCCAGGTAAAGCAAACCACTTGGCCTAACCCTCCATGGGCCTCCAGTTTGTCTCACTCTTCTGTTTTACTGCCTAGTCACCCCTATAGAGCTGCTAGATCTCTTCTGGGCACCTTCTGAGCTCAGTCAGCTCCTTGTCTTTGAGAGAGAGATGGGCCTCAGCTAATAGGAGCTACTCGGGACACGCAGTACGGATAACGATTGTCTCAGTTTGGGACCGCCAATCCATGACAACCCCAAACACTTTCCTGGAGACACTTGTGCCTCCAACATCCCGACTTCTCATGCTAGGTACCTCAGGACATGAGAAATATTTCCTGAAAAAACCCGCACATTTTTGGTGGATTGCAACACATTTTGTTGTTTTGGATACTTTGAGCTGAAAAGAAAAACATACAGTTATTACAAGCTAATGGCCACCCCATGCGTCCTGACCCTTGAGAAGGATGATGTGAATGTAGCCAGTATGTACCACAGGGGCCAGCAGTGTATGTGCAAGCCACCCTCCATACCTACACACCCACAGAGGAGTTCTGAGATATGTCTATTTCAAAAATATTAGTAAATGTAAGGCCCAAAGTTCTCCCTTGAGTCATCTGCAAAGACAATGCAGATGAGGCATTTACACAGAGAGTAGGTAGGTCACCTTAGAAAAGCCTACATGAGCATACAGCTACAGTAACTTTTGGATTGCTTGAGAAAAATACAGCTGGTATTTAAATTACAGAAACTGTTGCATTTTTAAACAGTAACAGACCATCACTGCTGGTCTCTCAATATAGGGTTTTTTAAAAAGCTGTGCCTTGACTGGCTAACTTCTAGATCAGAATATCCAGTAGACAAGATGACTCTGTTTTACCCTGGGAACAATATTTGCCTTGTTGCTCATCTGCAATAAACGTAAATTCACTACAAATCAAAATTCAGTATTTTTACACAATAAATTCAAGTTTTTCTCATTGCCCTCTATTTCTGAATCAAGCAGAACAGTCCCACAGAGAAATAGTTCCATATGGGTATTTCAAAAATATTAAACAAACGGCTTAATGTCTTGGAAAGCTTGAGGAGTGCGTGGCATAACCGCTGTTACACAGCTGCCCCTTCATGCTGCAAAATAGTTTCAGTATCATTCCCAGCATCTAGTACAAACACTCACGGTTATAGTGCTGTTTACAGTCCTCCCACACCTTCATCTGGTGTGTTTTCTCTGCAGGAGGGTTGTGATGCTCATTATGGTACAATGGAGGGCTCATCATGTCGTAACGAGCATCTGGACAGATGTGGGGAGAGGGATGCATTCTTGCTGCATGCGGGCAGCGATGAGGGGAAGGTTACACTTCAAGTCATTGGCACTGCCGTTGATACTGTTGACAGCATTTTCAATGGAAACACTGTTATTAACAAAATATTTTCTCCACCCTTCTTTGTTTCTTGTGACTCAAGAGAGCTGGCAGTGAAACAGGGGAATTTCATTGCTCACATATTTTAAATGGTAAGAGAGATGATGTTTTCAAATGACCTTTTTGTAACACACTTTGAGAAGTTTGCATTATGCTTCACTGCAGAGTTTGCATTTTTTAAGGACTAGATCCATGTACTCTGGATTGTTAAGGTAATTTCTTCATAGTGCAGTAGCTTTAAAAGACTTGTTTATTTGCAAGTCTATGTACCAGTACTGGTCAATATTTTCCTCCAATACTAAGAGGTTCAAACGTGATTGCATCTACCAACTTAGTAGATGACTAAGTATTAAGTAAAAGTATGGAGACAACTTTGAAATGAGAGTAGTGCATTAAATGGACAATTGCAGTTCTGCACAATAGAAAATACCATTCTAATCTGTAGCCCAAGTTACCTTGCCATCCGTCTCTAAGGTAGAAAAATATTTCTTACACCTGACCTCAAAAAGGACATTCCAACTCAAGAAAAGTACTAATGACCCTAGACCAATATTGATGAAAAAGACTTATCTCAAACAAAAAGAATCATTTCTTTTTCATGAACTGTAGATAACTACTCTTTTAAAAATATATGCAACTTCCATTTTTAAAAGCCTGTGATTGCCGCCTTTAAGATTCCCTTGCTGGCTGAGCTGACAAAACAGATAAAAGTTAGGAAAGAATCTAGCCATGTGTCATGTCCTTTTCTAATACAATAATCTCTGGCATTTCTCACTCTTTTAGTGGTCTGCACAGTTTATGGACAGCTCCAAGCTGTTGCCCTGTTACTGTTATACCCAGTCTTCATTTAATCCAGCAGAGAGTTCGTGCATCCAAAACAGCATTCCACAATTCTTCTCGGAAAGCCTGTGCCACAATTGTCACATTGCACCCACAATCATCATTAAAACTTCCCCTCAGACTTGCTGTTAAATGAATAACCAAAATGTTTTTCTGCTTAACTGTGTTTAGTCTGCTCATTTCTATAACCACTGCAGATGCTTGCAGCCTAATGCTACATCAAGATGGGATATAATAACAATAGGGGCCTACAGGAAAGCTGGAGAGGGACTGTTTATCAGGGAGTGTAGTGACAGGACAAGGGGTAATGGGTTTAAGCTGAAGGAGGGTCGATTTAGATTAGATGTTAGGAAGAAATTCTTTACTGTTAGAGGGTGAGGTACTGGAACAAGTTGCCCAGAGAGGTTGTGGATGCCCCATCCCTGGAAGTGTTCAAGGCCAGGTTGGATGCGGCTTTGGGCAACATGGTCTAGTGGAGGGTGTCCCTGCCCATGGCAGGGGGGTTGGAACTAGATGGGTTCTTTAAGGTCCCTTCCAACCCAAACTGTTCTATGATTATATGATTCTATAATTGTGTGGCTGGTAAACATATAATGCCCCCTTATAAAAAACTCAGAGGTGTTTTTAGAAGCACATTAGCAACTCACCTAGATGCATTTGTTTTAAAATTCTGCTGTCAACCCCTGTTGAAAACAGGATATAAAAGTCTAATTTGGTACTGAAAGTATTCAAAATTGCACACACTCTGTTGGACTGTGATGGTTTAACAGAACAACTTAACAAGTAACTGTCTCCATAGAACTGAAATTAAATGTAACTCATTACCAGTATAACTCATTATTATAGTGTAATTTCACCAGAAATATGAATAGAGATATGCTATTTTATTAGGAGTTTTTTCTCATAAAAGAATGGACCAGCTTAGATTCTTTTTAAATCCACTTTACATTGAGATTTTACAATTTTTATAGCAGAGTGCAAGCCAGGAAAAAAAAAAAGTCCCACACTCCCAGACACAACCCAAAGTTGGGGTTGAAATACTCTGATCAAGATACTAAACGCTGCACGAAGAGGACTTCTAATTACACCCCTAAAGACCATATTTTCTTGGCTCCCCACCTTTGTCATAAAGTCAGCCTTACCAATTTAGGATACTAGCAACTGATCCTGATCGTGTAGTCTCATATAACAGATACCAGCATAAAAAAAAGAGGAGAATCTCTGGCATTTTGCTAAGCTCCAACTGCAGTTTTGCAAGAATCTGCAATGCTGTTATTCCTCAAGAATCATATTACCACACTTACAGCTGTTTGTGAAAGCATTCTTTCTCTCCATTTGCCATCCTTCTGTTTAAATAACCATGTGTGTATATATGTGTATGTTTGCATGTATGTATGTATATTTATATAAAACCATTCACAGTAACAGAAATGTCAGAATTAGAAGTATCCTAGCATTTCTAATATTGCCAAGTTTTGCAATATTGTCAAAATCGCATCCATTAATAAAGAAGTTTTTCAAACTAAACATCTATCTCGAGTTCCTTTATTCACAAAAAAATGTTGTGGCTTTTGCTACAGGGATCTATCTTGGTTGTTTTGGGGATAATGGAATATAGTGAATAAACAGATGAAAAACAAAGCCTTCAAAAATGATCAAAATGTTGACCTACTTAGCATAACACAGGGAAGTTTGAATGCAGTCCCAGGATAGAATACAGGGGAAGATAGCAGAGATGTCTGAGTATTGTGAGCAAAAATAAACTTCAGTTCTGATCAATGCATGCTATGGGGGCCAGAGCCAAGAATCAAAGCTTACAGGTTCTGCTGTCACTGGTGCAAGATCCACCACACGCTCCCTGAAGGGCAGCACCCCCAGCAAAATGGGGGATTTCCAGATATCTGGCAAAGGCAGCACAAGCTTGAGGGCAAGAGCAGCAATCTCATTCCCTACAGCTTGATGCCCCAGGCAGCTACCTACTTTGCTTATGCTCAGACCAGTTGTGCAGTATAAACGGGAGAAAGAAGGAGATGTATATACTGACAAATTAATTAGATCTGATGTGCTCATCAGGACCTGCAAGTAAGCAAGCCTTGCCTGAGGTCTAACACTGAGTGGAGACAGAGTTATTGACAGTGCTGTATTGTAGTAGAAAGATTAAGAAAAGCATAAAGTCATGCTTAACTGATTATTTTTTTCTTGGGTACAGCTATTTATTAACAGAAAGATTCAAGGCACAGGATTGCAAGGTAATACTCCCAGTTCTACTGAAAGCATAGAAAAGGAATATAGCAGGACACAGGCAGTCCAGCAACTTCCTGGCATGTGTTATAGACTTTTTCTTTTTTTTTCCCCAGAAGGCTGGAAGAGCAGTTATAAGAGAGCCTTTTCTGTATTTGATTCTTGATAAGAGAGAGAAATTATTTGAAAATTTAGGTGGCAGAAGGCAACTTGATTCTACGAGCCTCTCACCTCTCCTAGGAGAAGAAAAGGCAAAGTAAGCACCATGGACTTCAAGGAGATTAACTTCCTGGTAATGGTGCATGTGTTACTACTTGCTTACAAGGAAGATATAGTAAGGCAGAGAGAAAGGAGGTCCCGATTTTCTGCCAGCTGTAAAGCAGGGAAGCAACCCCATTGATGAAATCATCTCTAGCCTGTGCCTGCTGGGCACAGTCTGCTGGGACCGAGCAATGAAGGTGGAGTCTTTCATGTGGAAACCGAGGTGCCTCATGCCATGTGACCCAGAAGACAGCCAAAAGCTGCCTTGTATTGAAAGGCTCATCTGTAATTGCAAATCAGAACAAATCTAGTTTGTAATCTTAGAAAATAAGCATGTTTTCTCCGGTCCTGGAGAGCAAGTTTTATTCAAGAAAACTTTACAGTCTTGTTTGAAGCTGGACTGGTCTTTCATTTGCAATAAGGGTAATTGAGTAGAAGAAACAAAGGCATCGATTTATTCTTATGCCTCCTGCTAGGTTTTTCCTTTGACTAGTCAGTTGTCTAAGTGTTAATGACATAGATGGTCCATGACTACTGCCAAGATTTTTCTAAATATTGTTGACAAGCTGAAGGGTAACATGTTGTGTGGATAGTGGGTCAGGCTTAAAGAAATCTCAATTCCAGGTTTCCCATGTATATCTGTGTTACAGCTATCAAGTTTGTAATTCAAGTTTACAATTTAAGAGCAACAATATCACATACGTGATTTATCAAAGAAAT
Source organism: Balearica regulorum gibbericeps (assembly GCF_011004875.1). Classification (NCBI taxonomy): domain Eukaryota; kingdom Metazoa; phylum Chordata; class Aves; order Gruiformes; family Gruidae; genus Balearica; species Balearica regulorum. The sequence continues at coordinate 52,631,170 of NC_046186.1, read as the reverse complement.
GATAAATGGAATCATTTTGGATCTCAAATAATGACAATGATGAACTAATGGAAATTACACTCCAAGAACCAAATTTCACCACTATTTTTGGCAGAGACAAAAAGTAAAGCCTTTCTTTCTGTATTAAAGGGCAGGAGGTACAGGGTCTTTTGCATCCAATGGGAGAAGAGGCTATGCATTTTAAATATAACATGCAACCAGCTCTGTTTACAATTAAGACTAAGCCAACTTTTAACCTTCAGCTACAGCTTCCACAAATGATACCTTCTTTCCCAAGTGGAGCTTGTCAGCACTTGCAATAAGACAACCATATAATGTAAATCATACACTACCTCAAGAGCTTAAAAATTTTAAATATTTTCCCTTCCTTCCTTTCCCTCAAAGGAACCATTCATTTAAACTTATTGACATCTGAATATTTTGTTGTTCCCTAACATTGAATTAAATTCAGGGAAGGACAGGAAACCAATATTCTCATCACCCAGGTGTGAAAGGAAAATTGTTTCATTTTTTTGATGGGACTGCTTTGTGAGGAGTTTCCTATACATCTGTTAGCAGAGTTGCAAGGCTCTGCTATCTTTTCCATGAATTCACTGAGTTCTAAAATTTGGAACACAAACCTGAGACTGTGTCCTGGTTTTCAACTGGGATAAGTTATTTTTCACAAGAAGCTGGGAGGGGACACAGCCAGGACAGCTGACCCAAACTAGCCAAAATCCCTAAAAGTTATTAAAAGACTGTTGGGGCTTTAATGCCTGGGATGTCCAGTTTAGAAACACAGGGCGCCTGTCCCACTTGGAAGAAGGAAGTAGACATGTATGTGCAGAGAATCACAGGTATGATACTAAGCATAGATCACAAAAATATCTTCCCAATATAGGCGTCAGACCCGTGTAGGGTTTTTAGGGCTATTGAAACAGAGTATTTTGTCTACAGGTGCCTTTATTGAGAGAGTCCATCTTTTAATACATGGATGATCACAGTATCATTTTATGATTGCATCAATTTAAAAATATATGGAGGATTCCCTAGCTCCTTGGTACTTCCATAGACTCCCACAGTCTTAGGAAAAAAGCCTCCATGTTTCGTGGAAAGAAAAAGAGGTTTCCTCTCTCCTTTTTTAGAGCATAATTTGTAACTGGTTGAAGCTGTTCAGGTATTTGATATGTTACCAGTTCTAGAAGAACCAGTTCCTGGTGCCACACTAGAAAAAATAAGAGGACCAAGGAGTTAAATCCTGTCACTTAAAATTTTCTTTCCAAAGATATGGCAGGCAGGAGTAGACAGATGTATCTTTTACAATGTGCAAGAGAGTAATGAGTTCCTTCTACTAGTCATACCTTACCAGAAAATATCCTTCTTTCCCCAGGAAAAAAAATTTAAAAATTCATCCAATTTGTCCATCCACATTTGTATTATACTGTTTTCCTATTGTTGTAGGAATAGAAGAGCTAGTCAAATAATAAATTGTTTGAGCAACATTGTAGTTATTTGTCAAATAGGACAGTTGATCGATAACACTCGCCCACTGAAACCAAAATTTTGCAATTGCAAAATTTACTAAAAGCTAACTTAACCACAAAAAACAATGATGGTATTATGCCTGTTAATATTTGAAGCATTGCAACATAAAAATTAAAATCCTTTGAAGAAGTCCATGTTTACAAAACAAGTACACAGAAAACATTATTTTAATGGCCCTAAAACAATCTAACAAGCAAGGCTAAGGCTTGTTTTGACAGTTTCTTATGCTACACAGTAACTATGCCCAAAACCCCTCCAGGTTTTGGGGTTTTTTGCACACTTACATTTTCTAGAATCTAGTGTCTCTATGAGTGCTCAGTGTCATAACCCAGAAAGATCCTCTAACTGGAAGAGGTATCGTGAGATCTCTACCATCTCAGACTACTCTGCCACATTTCGTTTGAAGTGGACAGGACCAGGCTGAATTTGGACTGGACCTGGGCTGACCTGTTAAAAATCCGCTCTCAAATAGTCACACCAAACAACTTCCAGAAGCTTCTGTGTGACCGTTGTGCCCAGCACTGGTGCCACATCTGTGACTTGAGGCTTCCACCTTGGGGTCACTGAACTCCAGCTATTTTCTGAGAGCTATCCCCTAGAGCTCATGCACTGTCAACATCTAGTCTACCTACCTATGCAATGCTCTGAATATATATCCTTCCAGAGGTGGATGCAGGGGGGTAGTCCTCTTAAAGGGCTGCAGCCACTGGAGTTGAGCAAATGCATTCATCAGTGCAGAACTGGTTACGTGACTGTACTTCCACAAGCAGCGGGGCATGGAAAGAGCTCTCTCCCACCAAGGCATCCCACTGAAGCCAGACAAAGTGAGAGTGTGAAAAGCTTCTGGCAGGAGGGAGGCAGCTTTCAAACGTCTTTTGTGAAGCCATCTGCTCTTCGCTGATATCTATCAGCGCATTTATATACCTAAAATGAATGATATTCTTGCAAATAAATCAGCAGGGTTCATACTACTGTACTATAGTGAAGCAATTAAGCATGTCTTGAGAAAAATTTATAAATATATATTTTTATATTTTACATGTATTCACACAGAAAAACAAAATTATAAACTCTCTCCTAAAAAAACCAGTTCAGTAGTTCTTCCTTAATAAGTTAATCCTCTGCAGCCATGCATGATCAGAGGGACTCAGTGCTTTCAAAAAACCCCATACATTTATCTTGAAAGTCAAGACAGATACATTAATTCTTAATTTTTTATTCTTGTTATTTACTTCATGGATTCAAGATCTTTAAGTTTCATATTTTCATGCCAAGATCTTTAAACATTCTTTAAAAAAAATTGAAGCAAATATTTTCATGCAATCTTATGATTCCAGTAAACTGGGCTTAAATAAATGTATCAAATATCACAAAATTCAGATGAAATTATCTTGCTTAACATTAAAGAAATAAAATCTTGACATGTTTTCCAGGAAAAGCACTGGAATTGGGCTCAATGAGTCCAGCACATAGAGGAAAAATCAGAACTGAAGGTCTATCACTATAAAAGTCCTGGTAAAGGTGCTCCCAAAGCACCTCACTTCTATTGTGAGGTGAAGTCTTGGCTCAAAGGAGACGTAAAGACACCGAACTCTGCAGCCCACATGAACTTGCTGTCTTTCCTGCCTGCAGCCTTGCTGCACGTTAGGCTCAGAGCAGCCACTCGGACCTTGGGAATAGCTGAGGTGCCCTTTGGGCTGTTGCACCCCCAGCTTAACCTATGCCTGGTTCTTCCAGACTCTACATACCAGACAAGACCAAAGCCTGGTCCTGAAAGGATGGGAATAGTGGGTTAGTAAGCAGTTCTGGACTTTGACTGGATTTGGGCATGTGCTTAATGGGCAGACTAAAGTTCAAGTCAGGAAGGTGTTTTTAACGTATTAGTTTTGGGGTTTTTTTAATGTTTTACGGTGATTTCTCACAAACCGATAGATTAATCCTAAAATTAAGATATTTCTCTTAAAATAATATAATTCTTCTCTAAAACACTTTAGGAACAAAGGTATTTTCATTAGTTCTGTATAAAAAAATACATAGTTTTTTATTATTTGTAAGGAACTTTGATGTATATGTTTATTATTTTTCAATTTTGTCATCATAGAACCTCAAAACCTCAGGATTAAGGCCCTGTTTGTATGGAGGGCAGTAATAAACCAAAAGGCAGAAGTCTCACAATCAGAGTATATGCACATCCCCTTGGAATGTGTTATTGTCAAAGGAATTGTCTAAGATACTAAAAGGAGCTTTGTTTGCATTTAGATTTCTCTCTTTTCTTAAGCTGTTTGTTTAGAAATGGGTCACTTAGCCTAGCAGATGTTTCCTCAACACAACATATTTGTGTCACAGATGAAGAAAACTTTCCAACCACTCCCTTGTTTTAGTAATTATAATTTAATAATCCATTTTATTTCTTTTTAGAGCAGACAGAACAATTAACTAAAAATTCCAGTTGTTCGTCTGTGGTTTTCCCCCACCTCAAATCTGTACACTTAACCTGTTATGGGGAATTTTAGTTCTGTCCTAATAAAAAAAAATAAACTCCACATGAATGTGCAGTTTCTAGCCCACTAGAAATTATTCAGAAAACATCACTTAGCTGGTTTACGCACCAGAATGTAAATGAGGCCTCCTTTTTTTTTTTCCCCTGCTACCAGTAAAGCTGAGGCATTCACCGCTTTCATTTCACTTCACTCCTTTTTTTTTGGTTGCCATAGAAACCAGGGTGCCAGTCAGTCTGTAGAAGAGGCTGCCATTGCAGGTGGTTTGCAGATACTGTATTAATAAATGAAGAAATAAATAAATAAATAGGACCTACATTTTCCTCAGAAAGACAGCAGGAAAAAGCACATCACTTTGTATTTATGTTGTTGGTTTGTGTAATTTGGCTACTGAGACTTTATAGAAAACATTTACTGCCTTAGAAAATAAGCACGCATGTATTTCTTGTACCTGGCAAGCCCATTGTGTATATTTACAGCCTTCTCTATAGCAATCAACTAAAATATTGAAACAACAAAAACCAATTGAGTTGAAGAGAATGAATCCTAAAAAGAAAGGGAGAATAAGAGAGAGAGTGTGCGTGCACACGCATGCAGCTATTGACTTATTTATGCACATGTTCAGGTTATGTGCCTGGGATTAATAACAACTTTGGGTCCTATTTGTACAATGATCCTATTGTTCTGAAGAGATTTAAATTAATATAACCTTGATCTAAGAAATTAAAATCAACAAATGAGAAAAAAAAAAAAAAGGAAGAAAGCTTGGTTTAGCCTGATTTTAAGAATGAGGAAAATGGGCTTAGGAGATCACTTTATCAGTCCACCTGGGAATCCCCCATAACCTTAGAATGCTTTTGTCCAAGTTCAACCAAATCTCAGAAATGGCTAGAAATCCCACAGGCAATTATTAATGTAAAATAATTTGTAAACACTTGCAACTGGAGGAGAGATCAGTGCCTTCAAAAAGGCAAGAACTCCTCTGTTATCTATTTCATTTGGCACTTTTCATTGAAACAAAAATTAAGCATGCAAAGAGGTGTCAATTCAATTTTCTCCACAGAAAAAATCACATTTTACTAGATGTAGGAAGTGGAAGCACTGCATGGCTTACAGTTGTACCTATGATGTCTGTTAAGTCTTTTCAGTATAGTGAAAGCTATACAGTTATTGCTGATTTAGGTGTTCATAACATTCTAATAAAATATATACATCTTTTCTCTTCTATCGTGGTCCTGATTCTCTTCATATTTCTCAATAAAATTAATTTTAGTGTTAGTCTTCTAGGGAATGAATCATCTGTCAGAGTTCTCCCAGTAGACTACCTAACCTATAGATTAAAAAACAGTTTTCACTCCAGCAGATTTAAGAAGATTTAAAAAAAAAAAAAAAAAACACCACCAAAACATGACTGACCCACATTGTGGACCAGTAGAAGTCTGAGACTTTGATAATACTTACATTCCAATGAAAAAGAAGTCCTTGGCCTTCAGTTCTGCTCTGGTGCCAGCAACCTAGCTATTGTCCAAACCACCATTGAAGAGTTGCTTTTTATTGCAGTTATTTGTTCCCTATATAACAACAGCAGTGAGAAAGGCCTCAGCCTCATTGTTTTAAGGATGCCAGCATAGTGGCAGGAAGCAAATGTCACTCCTATCTTCAAGAAAAGCAAGGAGGACCCAGGGAACTAGAGGCCAGTCAGCATCACCTTGATCCCTGGGAAGGCAATGGAGCAGCTAATCCTGGAAACCATTTCCAGGCACATGAAGGACAGGGAAGTCATTAGGAGTAGTTCACCAAGGAGAAGTCATACTTGGCCAACCTGGTAACCTTCTGTGATGAAATGACTGGCTTGTTGGATGAGGAGAGCAGTGGATATTGTCTGCCTTGACTTGAGTAAGACTTTTGACACTGTCTCCCATAAGATCCTCATAGAAAAGCTGTTGAACTATCGGCTGGATGAGCAGACAGCGAGGTGGATTGAAATCTGGCTGAACAGCCAGGCCCAGAGTGTGGTGATAAGTGGCACAGTGTCTATTTGGAGGCTAGAAACTAGCAGTGTACCCCAAGGGTCAATATTCAGTCCAGTTCTGCTAAACACCTTCATTAATGATCTGGACTATGGGACTTAGTGTACCCTCAACAAGTATGCTGATGATAAACAACTGGGAGGAGTGGCTGATACACCAGAGGGTCATGCTGCCATCCAGAGCTAACCAAACAGGCTGGGGAAATGGGCTGACAGGAATCTCTTGAAGTTTAACAAGGAGAACTGCGAAGTCCTGCATCTGGGGAGGAACAATACCATGCACCAGTATATTCTGGGGGCCGCCCAGCTGGAAAGCAGCTTTGCAGAAAAGGACCTGGGTGTCCCAGTGGACACCAAGCTGAAGATAAGTCACCAATGTGCCCTTGTGGCGAAGAAGGCCAGTGGCATCCTGGGCTGCATTAGGCAAAGTGTTGCCAGCAGGTCAAGTGAGGTGATCCTTCCCCTCTACTAAGCACTGGTGAGACCACACCTGAAGTGCTGGGACCAGTTCTGGGCTCCTCAGTACAAGAGAGACATGGACATACTGGAGAGAGTCCTTAACAAAGAGCCACAAAGATGGTGAAGGGACTGGAGCATCTCTCCTACAAGGAAAGGCTGAGAGAGCTTGGGACTGTTGAGCATGGAAAAGAGAAGGCTCGGGAGGATCTTATCAATGTATATAAATACCGGTAGGGAGGGTGCAAAGAAGACAGCCAGGCTCTTTTCAGTGGTGCCCAGTGACAGGACCAGGAAGCACAGGAGGTTCCCTCTGGACATCAGGAAACACTTTTTTACTGTGAGGATGTCCGAGCCCTGGCACAGGTTGACCAGAGAGGTGGTGGAGTCTCCATCCTTGGAGATCTTCAAAAGTCATCTGGACATTGTCCTGAGCAGCTGTCACTAGGTGTTCCTGCTTGAGCAGGGAAGTTGGACTAGATAGTCCCTTCCAACACCAACCATTCTGTGATTTTGTGACTGTAACAAGCACAAAATCGTCACCTGTCCTGAAGAGTTTACCATTTCAGATTTCAATCCAACAAAGTGAAATAGCTACTGCCACTAGAATCAGTGGCACTCGGCATCTCCTACAAAATCAGGCCTATTAGGTAAAAAAGGACTATTAAAAGAATGTCTCTCAATACTTCATTGCTAGGATGTGGAACATCTTTGTCATCTCCCATCACCAAATATATCACCAAATTTATGAAACTGCATCAAGTGATTTTTGTGATTATTAAATCAGTAAAATTACAGTTATATACTTCCATCACTTCTTATCCACTATTATTCCTGAAATGCTCCTGGATTTTACTCTACCATTCTGAGAAGGAGGAAAATAAATCTTTTCTACTGTGCTACATGTGAAATGGTTTGAAATCCTGTACCAGCTGACGTAAACAACCCAAACCACAGTAGCTGGAGAACACTATCATCAGTCTGGAATAGTCACAGCTTTTTGCTTAGAAGATGAATGGAAATTTCAGCAGAAGTTTAATTGGAAAAGGCAACTTTTCTTCTCTTCCTCTTTCATCACCTTCCAGCCTGTTCCAGTTCATGCTTCTGAGACCCCACTGAAAAACCATTAGCAGGGAAAGTAACTAGGGAAAGGTTTGCTGCACACATGTCCTTGTTCTCAGAACTGGTTCATGGTTTATCAATAGCACAAGCATTGCATTTTCTTGTCCTGAAGTTTGGGGGAAAAAAAAATAAAATTCTTACCTGCATCCCTGGGGCACAAACCTGAATTTTGTGGTGACATCAGAGCAAATTTCAGATATACTGGGGAAGGAGGAAGGGAGGGATGGGAGAAAAAGCACAAGTTTTGGAGATGGGAAGTTTCAGAAAGGAAAAAAAGATTAAGGAGGAGAGAGAACTGGAGGAGTTCTGTTTCAGGCCAGCGGAGATCAAGATATTGCAGAGGATTATACCTATCATTCACATTCTAGGTATCATCATATTCTAGTAAGGAAAAAGAAAATAATTTTGTAAAATGGATCAAATGACAGAAATCAAAATGTTGACCTTGTATTAATTTTACATGAGACTCTTTATAAAAAATAAGCTCTGATTTGGAGCTGCCAATGGAGGGCTTCTGGAAAAGGCAAACAAACTGTTCCTTCTGTTTTCATTATTTCTATTTCATTTCAGTCTGGAATGTCACTTGGATGCTGAGATCATTGCACAATATGAATTGTACAGAAAACCCCTCATTTCTGTAAGATAAATGTGCTGTTATATTTTCAACCAGGCAAGAACCTACAAAAGTTGTACGTGTAAATGGAAAAACGCTTATGTTGGTGGAGAAATCTAAACCACATCCTTTTGTACTCTAAGCATCTAGCCACTAACAGAGAAGAGTTGTCAGAGAAGCATTTTAACTCTGAGTGTGTCTGAAGTTTCAGAACAGGCTGTTCTTTTGCTCCTCTAGTGACCACATATATAAGCAGAATGTAGGAAATTTTGTTTTTAGGTTTCTCTTTCCAGGCAACAAAGAAAGAAACCTCTACTGTGCACCCCCATTTAGGCACAAGTTGGATTAAAAAAATGTCACCCTTACAAAAACAATGAGCCCCCGGAACATTTAGTAAAAATGGCGACGGTGCTGAGCACCTCTGAAATATATTCACCTCATGATCTACTACTTTCTTTTTAGATTCAAGAAAAACCTGAACACTTGGAGCCAGGTAATCCAAACTTTGATTTAATTTAGATTTGGATTCTGCTCAAGTCCATCTGTACTCAATTTAAATGTTAAAGAATCCAGAAACAAATATGGATTAGAACTGGCAATCCTCATCTGGGCAAAGCTCCCCTGAAATCAGTGTAAATGTGCCTCAATTAAGTTTTCAGTCTGGAACTTACTTGGAATTAGAGACTGTAAACATCTGCTGCATGTTCTGTAATATTTGTCCGTAAAATTTTCTCAAGAGACAATCTTAAATATGTGGTGCATGTCTTAATGAGAAGAGAGGAAAACTTGGTTTTGATTTGGTTTTATGATCATAAGAATACTGATGTCATAACCTAAAATGGAAAAATATCCTGTTATGTTATATAGCATTATAGCGCATAATTCAACCTCTTGCTGAGATGGAGAAGATACAAGAGGCCCTTAGTGGTAGTTACCGCACTATTGTATTTTCATGGCTTGTTTTCTAAGCCTAGCAGAACTCTGGAAAACAGATGGAAGGGGACTGTGTAGTCCTGTAGGTTTCCAGGAAACCTTGATTATATAATTTGTACTAGTCCTTTCACCAAAAGGCCAATTGCTGCTGAAGACCAAAATTATACAGAAGAACCTTCTGAGCAGGCGAAGGCAGAGCAAATGCTCAAAGGAAGACGATAGCTAGTCAGAGGTGAGGGCAGTGACCAAGAAGTGAGATAACTGAAGTAGCAGCTACGTGGGACTAAAGGCTGCCTACCTTTACTGCCCCACGCCTGGAAGCTTTAAAAATTAGCTCCAGCAGAGAATCTGCTATTGTGGAAATGCTAACTCTTGATTTAGCAAGTGGGAAACACATACAAGTTCCCTGGGATTTCCATTAGGAGAGTGTCTGCCCACTGAGCGAGGCCAGTTAAGGAGGAGATACAGAGAGAGCACTGCTCCTCTCAGCCGGATTTGGCTACAGCATCGTGGCTCAGCAGAGGTGTATTGTGCTTGGATTTCTCTTCAGAGCTAGTGTTTTGAAACTGTTGGCCTTGTGTTTTGATTGATCTTCTGTCATTTCCTCGCCTGTGCTTTTTAGTGGACATTTCTAAAGGCGTCTTTGAGGCTAGTGAGGTAACTCCATGCTCTCTTCCTATAGTCTCCAGGAAGCAAGAGGATTCTTCAGAGAAAGCACCAGATCCTACTGTGCCAGCTCTGAATCACCCTCTGGAGAAGTCTTGCTTTCCCCATGGGCTATCAGGAGACCTCAGGGACATTTATCTCATTAGTAGTCTACAGAGGCCTTTCTGAGAATTTCCATTTTGTGTTTCCACATTTCTCTCCTGGTTTTGTAAGTTAAACAGAAACCGTGGGATAGATTCACTCCCGCTCTAAGCTGACTGATGCCAGCAGAGTTTTCTTCCAGACAGAAACTCACTCCCATCACTTGTATTTAGTCTAACTCTAAATTAAGTTGTATTTATTTGTTTTCATTACTGTGCCATTTAATTAGCTGTATTCTTACAAAACATGTCTGGGGGCTTTTCCTTTCTGAAAGAAAGAGGGTGTGTGATTTTTTCAGAAACATCCAAGTGACTTAGGAGTTGAAGTCTCACTGAAAATCAGTGGATGGCTTCTGAAATTCAAAATAATGACCCCTCGTCCAGTAGTTAAAAAGAACATCAAATACCCACGGCCTCTGCATTCAATAGGCAGAATGATGTCAGTCACCACATCACTGAACCTATCCCTAGGCAAGTAATATATTCAGGAGCCAATTGGGTCTGATATTTTAATTACAGGTCATATTAATTTATTAAAGCCTAATGTTGGTTTCTGCGAAGAGGCAGGGGAAAATGGCAGCACAGCAAAACTGGAACACAGTAATCCTGTTTGCTGCGCCTGCCACCTACTTTTACAGCCAGCCATGTAATATATTTTTGGCAACCTAGCTACACTATTTCACTTATATTTGATGCTCTTTAACATAAGTGCTAAATGACTTCAGTATTTCCTGGAAACTCAGCAGTGGCGAGCACGGATGGCTCCTCAGATGCAGGAGATGGCATAGGACCATGAATGTCAGCAGCAGTGTCTGCACTGCCTTCCATAGGCTTTGGATCACATCCATATCGAGAGCATAAATATGGAAAAAAACTTTTCCATGGTGACCTGGGTTTCACATAAAACACAAGAGGAACAGAAAACAAGATGTCTCTGAGTACATCTTTGGGGATGGGGGGAAGCGTAAGCCCTCTGCATTGTGGTGGCCTGGGAAGTTTCCTCCACCTTTCCTTTGGGAATCCACCTGACAGAATGCAGGATGCAGAACTTGACTGTGTATCTGGAGCAGAAAAACTGAAAGAGAGGCTGAATGAGCACAGCATTATTTTGGTAATGTAGAGGGACGCAACAGGAGTCAGTGTATTTTTTCCTTTCATGAACTCAAGTATGCATTATTTTGCAATCTCTGCCCACTGTAAGATAAACATAAGAGTTGGGGAAGAACCCTAAAAAAGTAAGATTTAATTTGAGCGTGTGCAGAAGCAGCAGATTTCTGCAGGCCTTGCTGCCTTGTCCCCAGAAATACACCTTTTTCTTAGTAGCAAATGGGCAGCCACAGCCGTACTGACCTTGACTTTTATTTATGTGCTGATTATAGTGGTTTGACAACAACTTTGATTTATTCCTGGATTCCAAACTGACATAATAATTTATTCTTCCCACTGAAGCAATTCTTATTCTGCTGCTACAGCTACAAGCAGGAAAAAAAAGAAATTAAAAACAAATGAGCCCCAGTGTTACATGTAAAAATATGTTATAAACCAGATTTGCCACAGCAAATCTATATGAAAAAACCTCATCATAAACAAATATAATCAAAAAAGATGGGCAGTGAAGCATAGTGGTTGTTGACACATCCAATAAAACTTTGTAGATGAGTTAGGTTCAGATAGTCAGAGAACCACAGAGAACATGCATTTTCTGCATAAGCAATCATACCAGAACCTATGTTTTTGAGTGAAATATGAACAGCTTCTGTAACAGCTTTGCAACACCTCCAAGCAACAATTATCATGTTTTCGCTGAGAGTAGGTTTTGAAAGCTGGCAAACTGTCTCCCAGTTCCAGGAGAAAACCTAACAATGCACAAATGAAAACAAGAAAAGAAAATTTCTTGCAAATGTTTCATGTACCACCAACTGATTGTCATGCTCAGAAAGGCATGGAAGACAGGGAAAATCTGCAATTGCAATTGCCACATATTGCACATTATTTGACTGAGTGAATTGTGAATGGTTCGAGGATTTGTTTCACCTACAGTTAATGTCAAAAGGTTTCACTTCTTATTTTAACATCTTAAAATTAAGAAATCCATCAAGGATCTAGATTCCTTTTGACATTCCTGATACAAGACTCTACTAGTTGCAGATGATTCAAGGATGCCTTTACAATGCTATTTCTTTTCAATATTATATGCAGGAAAAAAGAAAAGTAAAACCATTTTCTATGAAGTGAAGTAAATGTTAATATTCACTCAACACTACACATGTAAAGTTGACTTCTATCTAAAATCCCTATTCTTTAATGTGGCATTATTGCTCTTATTAATCTCTTACTTGCATTTGTTGATCACAAAACCACAAATGACCAATATATTATTTTGTACTATTAACCATGAACTCTAGAGTATGAAATGAATATAGTTCAGAAAAGGTTTACTACAAAAGTTAGTAAATTAATCATATACAAGTTCATAATATAAGTAGGCACTAATTTGAGTTGCACTTGAAGAATGTTGTCTGCCTTGAGGAAAAATTACCTTATCTTCAGTGCCATACAGCTAAAACAAAGCACTATCAAAATAGCCTTCCTTGCAAATGTAAATTCAGTATCTCTACATTTCAGTACTTCCAAAACTACATTTTGTATCCCAACAACTATTCTGCCAAAGACTTCTGAGTTTTTACTCCACTTGTCCTAAGACAAGAAAACATATAACTGCTGACATGAACTGTGTGTCTACCTGTGAGTCTATCCTGCTAATAACTCTTGAAGCTTTTACAGAATCACAGAAGGATCCCCAGAGGAGGGACCCCTGGATGCCATTTGCTTCAACATCCCTGCTCAAGCAGGGTCACCTAGAGATGATTGTCCAGGACTATGTCCAGATGACTTCTGAATATCTCCAAGGATGGAGACTCCACAACCTCTTTAGGCAACCTGTGCCAGAGTTCGGTCACTTTCACAGTGAAAAAGCATTTTCTCATCTTCAGAGGGAATGTCCCATGTTTCAGTTTGTGACCATTTTATATCACTTCAATCACATGTGAAAGGGGAGAGTCCCCTGTCCACTAACCTATGGGAAAGAGAATTTCTTCTGCTCTAGTGCTCAAAGAAAAAATTGCTTTCTGTGGGTGGCTTAGTCTGATCCCTGCAGTAGCTGAACATTACAAATAAAATCTGTGTTCTCAGTGTCCTTGGAGGACTCAGTCCTGTAGGACAAAAGGTATCTTCATCTATTAGTGAACCCAATCTTGTCATGTTCTACAGGTATTTACTTATGAATATAAATTTTGCCAGGACAAGATTGATTTCTTTCAGTGGAAGGCAAGTGTGTAACACAAACATGTTTCTTTCGTCACCAAAGTGGAAACTTTCTTGATTCCTCTTTGTCTCAACAGCTCACAAAGAAAAAATCAGTTTTTCAAAAATTATTATAAATGTTACAGGGTCAGGATCCATCAGATAACCATGCAGCGGACAGCCTTCCAAGTCCCGAGAAAGTGAGCAGGCTTTGAGCCTTGGCAATTTGTGGCGGAGTTTTTAGTTTTGATTTGTGCAGGAGTTAACACAGAGGCAATTTTGACAGTCAAGCTGAAGGGAACTTTACTCCTGTTAAAGTCATATCTCAATGCAGTCTTGCTCCCTCGGAGCTAGACAATGATAATGTGCTAAGATTGTTTATATGATCCCTGACCACCGTCTTTTAGGGCTTGTATGAATGGAGAAAGGTACATGACCTGAGCTCCAATACCACTGATTTCTTCTCAGTAGAAACCAGACAGAAAGATATTTGGAATAGCTCAGCAGAGAAGCAAGGATGGCCTCAGAGTACAAATTTGTCTCATAAGTAAATAAGTACATGAAGTTACAAGCTGGTTCACTTGTACCTTTCCATATTACTGAAGTGTGGACAAAATGGGTAGATGAACAGTAATCTGTATTCTGTTCCACTTATTATTCAGGCTTTGCGCTGCAGCAGTTGAACACTTCCCATATGCACAGAGAACAGCATGTTTAGGAGTTGTCAGATGCAGTTTTTACCTTCCAGCATCGTCTCCCTGATTTTTGGCACTCAGCTTGCATTGGCAGGCTGAGGCTACCCCCATATTTATTTGGCCAAAAACTGTGCCTTGCTTTCTTGCTTAGTGATTAGGGCAGAAGGTGAGTTTGTGACAGCCTCAGGTTTGTGCCACTGGTCCAATGAGTATTTACTTATTCAAGAAAGAGATTAAGAAAGTTAAGAATTATCACTGAATGGTTTCACATTATGAGATAGGTGGGATAGTTATCTGTGTGGTGAAAAAATATGGAGAGTATTTGAACCTGGGGATCTCGAATTCAGGGGAGTCTCCTATTGCCATTTTATTTTCTATATGGGGCTTTTTTTCTATTTTAAAAAAAAAAAAAAAAAAGTGAAAATTTGCAGACTTGTCACAATGGAGAGTGGGCATATTTTTTAAAAAAATCCCAGATTCTTGGGAGACCTGAAATAACTAACTGGGGCCAATAATCAGACGAACAGAGTAACGCTCTGGTTTTTAAACTCTTAATCATTCAGTCCAGATTTTTGTGGAGACAACTTGGTGCTAGTATGCATTGATGGACTATTCAGATGCTTCACTTGGAACATGTAAGGTGAAAAAAAAAAAAAATTAACCAGCAATGATACTACTTTCTGTTAAGGAAAGTTAAAGTCCAGAGATCAGAAAGATCCAAGAGTTCAAGAAAAACACTGCTCTTCTGTGACACAATTAGATTTAGTGAACCTTTTTAATAAAAAGCGTCCACATTTATTTATTCATTTGTTCATTCTGTCTTTGGGACAATGAAGCTTTCGAGACCAGGCGTTTGATGACCTCAATGGGAGCCACCGAGGACCACAGGCCAGCGGTAGCAGTTAGTCCTCTTTGCTAACGGTATCTCCATGTGGATTTAGTGGAGACATTCAGTCTATAATAAGTATAGTCTAGGGAAATACAGGCCTAGAACTGTCTACTGGCTCATTATTAAAACATTGGGATAGTCTGGACCTGTGACCTCTTTACTGAATCTTCCTCCCTCCCACAACTTCTTTTTCTGTCTGTGCACACAGCGGAGGCCCTCATGGGCTTTGCACGTATGCAATCACAGCCGCGATGTCTCACCTTTCGTCGCCTGCGCCCCAGAGTCCCTCGCCCACAGGGACAGCACCCTTTGCCAAGCCAGAGCATGCAAGTGAAACCAGCTCGTGTGTGCCCAGCATGCAAACGCTGCCCCCGAACAGAAGGGATGTGATTTTTGTCTGGTAGCATATACTGTATGTGGCTTAATAACAAACCAAAAATGCAAGAAGACTGTATCAGTCATGCAGACACAGCAGGAAAAAAAAAAAAAAAGTGTAGTACATTGGATCTTTTTTTATTATTATTCTTTTTTCCCCTGTTACTTACAGCCACTAAGCAAAAGACCAGCAGATTTAAGTGCTATATAAAAATGAGTAGCAAGGCAAGTCCAGGGAACAATACATCTGAAGGAAAAAGACTTCCAGAAGCAGACTCAGGTTTTTTTGTGTGAGGCCTGGAAGCAGCTAATCTCTGCTGAGTAAAGATAGCCATTCAGCTCAGATCAGTCGACTACGCTGCCGGAGGAGGAAAACCGGGGAATCGTTTCATTGTCATTACTGGGGAGCCACCAGATGCTTGGGATTCCATATATTTGGGGGATAAATCTTTCAAAAGCTCCATTGACACTGGGGTATGTCAATAATTCAATGTATTAGTTGGATGCAAATACTGCACAATAAGGTATGGAAAGAAAACTGTAATTGGGAATGCCGGGGCGAAGGGGGCTCTATCTTCTGACTGAGCCCATTGTTGAACTCCAGGCTGAACCTCCGACCCTTTACTTTGGAGGGACACAATAGGCTTTGATATGAGATGGTGGGAAACGGGCTTGGAGGCTCATTTCACATTCAGCTGCAATTCATCAGCTTGGCTGGGACTTCTAGCAGCTTTAATGACCACTGCAATTGATGGTTAAATCAATTTGTGACGGTGACAGCATGGCTGGCCCCTAGACTGTAACAATCCGGGATTACAACGGGCAGAAAGGGCCCCGTTATTCAGACATGCGTGGTTTCTGCTCGGCAAAGAGTGGGAACAACAGTGGGACAAAGTCTCACAAAACGAAGCCTGGAGAATGTACACATTCACTCCAGTTGACTACACACCACCACAGCTTCTTTGTAGTGCGATGAGGCGGGTTAAAAAAAGAAGAAAAAAAAAATCATTGTTACAAATAAAAATATACAGTAGGGCACAAAAGACCCTGATATCTAACTATATATCCTTAGGGAAAGTGGCAACCCAGAAAGAATTTCAGCTTTGTTCCTCCAGAGACGAAGTGGGTGGTCCGTCCCCCCTCCACCCTCGACCCCAAACTGTCTTGCCGCTTGCCCCCACGGTAAAACCCGGCCGTGTCTGGATTATGATCGAGCAGGTTTGCGTTTGGCAAGAGGGGCACAGGCAGGGGGGATGGGGGCCAAAAGTATCTCTCCGACAGTGAGAAGGAAGAACTGCTCCCTCTTCTGTCACTGAAGAAAAAATGCATTTGAAATGCGCTACGATTTCTTTTTTGTGTTTGAATGATTATAATTAGCTCTTACGCCAAACAGACGTTCCAGGGAAAGAAGACGACCAAAGATCACTCTGGTGGCCTTGCACTTGATAATTATGTTACGGGAGATTCAGTCATTCTGGACAAGGGTCTGCAAGTCCATGCTTGCCTGACAGCAAGGCAAAAATGCACTTTCAAATCATCCTAGCTCTCCCTTCTCCTGCATTTTCCTGGTGTAATATGATATTTGGACCCAATAGCTACAGTGTATGTTAGAAGCAGACAGTATTTCTGGAAAATAAGTGATCATGATTCTGCTTTTCAGTATAATATTTTACATAAACAACAGTGGCTAAAAATTCTCAAATACATGTATATATCTGTGTTGTAGTGTAGATATGACCTAATTTGTGTGTGTGCTTTGTTTAAGTCAAATTATACTTAAAATATGTCAGATGAGTAAATGAAAAACTATGTATGTTCTCTGTCATGTTAATTGAAATAATTTATTCAGCCCAAATAGAACAGTTATAAAATCAATATATAATGTGGTGTATCTAACAGAGCATAGATTCATTTAAAAATCAATATGATATCTAGTCAGAGAATCAAAATACTTAAAAATTTATATGAGGAAGCTGTTAATGTGAGCACTACAAATGATGCCAATCAATAACTTGTATATTATATAGTAATTAATTACACGCCTCTCTTTGTGGTTACGCATGATCTTGTTGAAAATGAGTACTAAAAAAAATGAAAATGTTAGACACAGTCCACTGACCTGTTACATAAATTCACATTCTGGGTTGAAGTCTACAATTAATAACCAATTCTGGCATCTTCTTTACCAAATATCATGGTCTAAATGTTGCAAAATAAAGAGCTCCTTAAAGGATGTGACTCAATTGGCTGATGTTAATACCTGAAAATTTGTATCCTGAAATAAAGTACCACATCTTGAAAATGTAAACAACAGATTTTTTTTCTAAAAGATCTGTCCAAATATTGAAAAAATATTATTGCTAACAGTAGAGAGGTCTGGCACTAGGTCCAAACCCTGATGGGGGGGCGGGGGGGGTGGGGTGGGGAAATCACTTGGTTTCTATGGTAACAGTGCTGGTAGAAATAGTTGTGTGAGCATACTGAACATGCATAAAAGCCTTCCCAAGGGAGGTCAGAGGATTTGAAGAAAGAAGGAAAAAAAGAAGAAAAAAAAAAAGATGGCAGCTTCTGCAGAAAGCACAGAGACATTTTGATGCTGAATAAGTGTTTCACATTTGCGATGTGATCAATAATAAAATGTTGTTGCTAAGACAATATTCCAAAATGTTTAATGTTTATCCATGTATACTTAAATCATGTGTCTGTGTATGCTTGTTACTATATGAGACATAGGATGCATGCAAATTTTCTTCTGCACACATGTATGTAGATATCAGAATGTGAATAAATAATACATCATCCTACACAATGGAAATATGAGAGACTATAACAGACTTTTTAATATATGCATTATCATATATAATGCATCACATATGGATGACTTAACTATATCAGATATATTAAATACATCTGTGCACATTTAAAGTATAAAATATAGTATCAGTCTGAAATATTTGACACAGATTATCCTTGAGAAAATCAGCATAAAAAGTAACTCACAATGAGCAGCAAGAAGCACCTAGCATTATTTGTCGGTGAAGTATTTAGTTTGGGCAATTAAAGCATTTTAATTAAATTTAATTTTATTAGTGATGATCAAGAAGACAGGAATCAGTCGGAGCGTGTTGTACAGCAAGCACGCTATATATACCAACTAGGCACTGTCATTCATCCTGCTTAGAAACCAAGTGATCATGGTTCATTCTTTTGAGCTAAAAATGTTCACTAGCCCTTTATTTACATCTGCTTCAATCCTCTCCGTTCGTTGTTGGTTGCTATAAACTCACTCCATGGGGGATGGATTGGCACAGAGCAAAAACGTGACGGAGGCTCCTATGCAGAGGATGAGCCGTTGCTGCAAGTGAAATCCCGCATCCATAAAGCCAGGGGGAGGGGGAGAATTCCCACTTACACTCGAAAGCTTCATTTTTGCAAGCATAAAGGCAATATATTATTGGCGGTGCATGGTGTGCAAAGCAAGTTTGGAAAAACATGCACTGCTCTCATGGATTTTTCGGAGCAACGCAATGTGCTAAAATTTCCAAAGCTTGCGAGGTTACCTTCTAGGGTATGGTGAGAGAGGATTTTCATCCAGAAAAGATGGCTACTGAAAGCGAGGAGGATCTATACCCATTGCTGCATCTTTACAATTCAAAAGCAGCAGCACATTCTCTGAGACCAACACTTGCAGAAACAAAAGCAGCACATAAGTCTTCCCTTCCTCCCTCAGCCCCTTTCCCTCCCTCTCCCCTGCAAGCCCCCCCTGCCCCCAACAGCCCTCAGAGGGGGCCCCAGGAGCAGAAAGCGGCTCTCTCCTGTGCCAGCCACACGGCCATCCTCCCTCCGTCCCTCCATGCGGCACCCACTGTTATTCACCCGCAGCGTGCAGGGTGCGGCGTGGGCATATAGCCAGCAAGGACCTTGCTTCGGGGACCTCCCCAGCAAACTTGGAAGCAAGAAAGACAAAGGATGCACTTGAGACACCGGCTGCCAACACGGGCTCAGCCTGTCTGATGCTGGGTAGAGGCAACGCGCTGCTCTGTAAGGCAGTAGCGTTTGTAAAAGGTGTATGTGCACTGGGGAACTGTAACGCCACCGAGCTTCCTAGCTTGTCTGGAAAATCACACCACTGGCCACGCTGGTCCTTGTGAAAATCTGAGGCAGCACCGCTATCAGTTTCAGTGTGAAAGTGCATTTTAAGGAAGGTATTTTCAATCTCCCCTGTATGAGGATTGTGCTGTTCACATTAGAGAAAAATGAAAATTTAATCATATGATGATCATACTTCAGCCAGTTTCCTAAACTTCTCCTGCAAGCCAAAAGCACCTTGTTAGTCATTAATTTTCCTTAATTAGACCTCAGGTTAACATTTTCCTGAAATTAACAATGGGTCTCTGCACTTCTCAAAGCTAATATTTCTGTCTACCCTTGGAAACTCATTCAGATCACACCTGGCTGGCATCTAATTAGAAAATATCCTTGTTACTGCCAGACCTGGGGGGGCAGGGAGGGGATGAAACAAGCAAACAAAAATATCGAAACAACCAAACCAATCTATAAAAAAAAAATAATCAAAGTATGACCCAGCCAAAACAGACATAGCCTTACAGTGTGGTTAGTGAGGAAGTTATTGATGGGTTCTCCAGCACTAGTGAGACAAGCTCTAAAAATATGAAACTGTAATAATTCTATGAATAATCCAGAAATGTCACAAAGTCAGCAGCCCAAAGGGGTTGAACTCGAGATTTTCTAAGTGCTTATTTTCTTCCTGCTCTCAGATGGTAGTATCCCTGTCTTGAGAACTGGCAAGGTTGTAACATGGTCTGAATTTTAACGATGACCCTGACTTTCTCACATAACCTCCAGTTCTTTCCAGAAGCCCTAGTGGGCCTGACTCCATTTGCGGTGTGCTCCAGGACATGGGTATCGTGCTATCTAAATACACATTTCACTTGCCTTCTGGAACTGGACAGTCACCGATCCAACATTTTTTCCTGTGTCTGCAATGACTTAGACCCAGTTGCTGAATTTTAACCCACATTCACGGACACATGTCCTGCCACCTCCTTCACTATTCAACAAACCTGATCTTTTGTCTTCTGTCGTATGAGTGCTTTCATTAGCAGCCCATGAACCTTCATACCGAAACTCCTGCCCTCATTCTGCATCCTAGCTTGCCCTCTTGCTTGAATTTGCTATGTAATAACTCCACTTTCCTACTCAGCAAGCTATGTGAGGGAGAAAACTTCCATCTGGCTATAAGTATTTAAAGGTACGATTGTACCAGCTTATTCTAGTCATGGTGTGCCCCCACCAACGGCATTTTTTAATCTCTCCATGGTGACCTTAGCTGGAATTCCCAGCTTAGAGACCAGGTCTCATTAACATTATTGCCCTATTGTACTGATAGACCAATATGGACAATTTTAATATAAATGATGGCCACACAGTTAAGACAATGACTACATAGCAATCAAAGAAATGACTGCTGAATGAAGTCCAGATACACAAGGTATTTTTAATCCGGCTTCTGTCACAAGCTTCATATTATGGAACTTGACTGATTTTTATCCCTTGCCTATGTAGCTTAAATCCAGTTCAGAAATCACTACGCTAGACTGTAGTGAATTCTGTGACTGTAGCTTAAAGACGCTTTAACTCAGTCTTGAGTAAAGATTTTGAATAGAGCATATCTTTACACACGTGCATAAATTATAATGGAGTAACAGCTGCCTGAAGTAGTTATACATACACTTTTGTCTTGCTCTGCTCCTTCATAGAAATTCAGAAAATTCTCTATTGCTGTCTCTTTACTGTCTTAAGTGCCCATCCCACCCCTTCAGAAAATTCAACACGAAACTATGATGTCCACCTGACTGCCCTCTGCGCATCAAGCAAAACTGACCACCCAGACACTCTATGCGGTAGAGATGCTCTTCCTCTCATCAGAGTGGCTGTGACTGTGGGATATGCCCAAAGCCAGGAGTGTAGAACAGTCATGACTACCTGAGTTCCACTAAGACAAATTGAAATACTTGCATGTAGCAGGTATAGTACATTAAACAGTGTTTCTTGTCAGACTCAAAACATCATCTGAAAACTCATACTCAACTACCGAATAATCCTGTTTATAGGGATATGGTATCCCACGAAGCAAATATACTGGCCAGGTGGATTTTACAGAATCCGTAGTGAGAGACTGGGGTTATGGCAGATGGCCAGCTGAATTACTTATACCAGCTTTCTATAAAGGGCCCATGTTACAGTTGAGATCAAATGATCTTTTAAACCTGTATCAAAAAAAAGTTCCACTGTGTCTTCATTAGAGGTACTTGCAATATTAAGGAGAATGTAATAGTCAAAATGCAACAGTTGAAAAAGATCCAGGTCCAGAAAATTACTTTCTTCCTACACACAATCAATAAGAATGTAAAACCACAAGTGCTTTAGATACTGTTAGCTCAATCTGTACTCTTAATGAAACAAAAGCCTAGGAAGCTTGAATCTTGGAATAAAAAATACTTAAGTGTCTGCAGTGGTGTAGCACATTCAGGTATTAGTTGGTCACTGCAGGGATGGCACTGTCAATGCTGCATCGTTATCTTGGATATTTATATGCTACAGCACTATAAATCTGGTGTCACAAGAACAGTATCATCTCAGAGGTTTTGTCACCCTTTCTTACTGCTTGGTCTGCTCAAATAGACATGCAACACATCTGAGCATGCATTACTCTAGAGCTGAGACCACAAGCCAAAAATGCTGAAGACTGTGGAAATCACATGAGGTCAATCTATTAATTTCAGCCTGAGCAATTTACTGAAAAATTATCCCTTCACTCATGCCAAACCTGTTCAAAATACTAATATAAAAAGCATCATGTCTTATGTGTGTATCATTGCATAAACTTCCAAACAGCAAGTCACTGTCTTACTGACAGACACAAGTGTAAAGGGAAAGGAAGCGCATTCACAGAATTATCATTAAACTTCAGAAACAGCACTAAATTTTTCTTTGAATTATCACTCCAGAGTTACTCTAAGTTGTACAAATTTGGGCATAGTATGGGTTGTTTCTGGCTTTGCCATGAAAAAGGGTTGTTTACTCTGGGCCAGATTCTGATACCCTAATTCTCTTTTCAAGTAACCAGACTGAATTCAATGTAACTGAATACAATAGACCGTTTTGCTCTCTGGAATGGAAAATGACATTCATTCCACTTTTTTCTGTTTTCAGACTTCTGCTCCACCAAAGTCTTAGGAAATCATTCATGAAAATTAAAATCTGTTCCACAGGGCTGCTTGCAAAGGTTGTGCTCAGCACAAGCAAAGGTGTCATGATTTGGTTCTTTGTCTAAGTCTAAAAAATCACAGTGGTTATAAAGCAATTTCTGAAGCAAGAATTACATGCTGATTTTGTTACATGCAGTTTCCCCTGGTGGTTAAGTAAATAAAAGGTTTACTTTGCATGTGATCATTAGAAATTGTAAATCTTAGATCATAAAAACAACCCCTAACAAATACGGTTTTGCACTAGCCAAGGAGTGCAGAAAATAGCATCTCATTAGCCATAAATCTTGGCAGAAAAGGGAAACAGAGCCCAGGAGTCCTAACAACAGCTTCTGTGCACCAGCCATTAGATCATACTGAAAAGCACAACAGGTCTAAAATTTAGTTGTATGAATGCCCATATAAACATTTTGGTATTATACGATCATTTAAGTACTCTGAAATCTATGGTTATAGGCTTATGCCAGCCTTTAAAAGATTAAAGGTTATATTTTAGACTAATGAATTCCACTTATTTTTATTTTTGAAAACTTTATTAATGTGTTTTAAAAGGTGATATTCTCCTATTCAGACTTTCATTGCTTCCATGTTTGACATGCTTTTGGTATGATATTGTGCTAAGTAGGCACTGCAAACAATTTGACATGTGACTAAAAACAAGATCCAGGCTGGTCTATGAAATTCCCTGCATACCTCAGCTTAGACACCTGCAGCTGCATAAAGGCAACCTTGTCTGAGTTGTTAGGTTGCCTCACTCCTGCTAAAGCTCTCTGAGTGATGTGGCATGCAAGGACCTTGTGCTTTGCCCATAGCCACCCCAAAAAAAAAACCATAAGCACAGCAGGGAAACACCTACCCTTCCACGAAACTCAGCACCCCGCACCCCGTGTGATGGGAATCATGCAATGCACAGCTCTGATACAATCTCATGAGTTCCAGAGAGGTGCAGCTACCCTCACACTACCCTGTCCTATCCCTCTGGTGAGAACACACATCAGTCTGGAGCATCCTGAACCATCTGTCAAGGCTGGATGCCTCCTTTTCAGGTATTAAGACATCTGAGCTGAGCACTTAAGCAAGCCTGAACGACCTAGTCCGAAAAGGCAAACACTGTGGTGAAAAAACTCAGGTTTTCTTCTTGCTTCCATATTTCTTGAAACCTTCTTCTGTAGCAGTTCCTCCTCATTCCAGACATATATGAGAAAATTAAAACCAGACAGGCCAAAATTATTAGGGACATTCTAATAAAATGGAGAAAGTTGAGAATAGCAAGCACTAAAACCACAGTATGAGGTAGCAACCATTTGTTTTGTGTAAAAATACTCTGGCACTTAAACCTCCAGAAGGCTCTCTCCATGAGCTTTCCTGCTCTTTGCTTATGTGGCGCTGACACCTTCTTCAGCTGCTGAAGATGTACTAAATAGAAGTCAAGGCAAACATCTGGATCTTCTTTATGAAGTGGTCTGGACAAGAAAAGAAGGATTTCATCCCTACATAATGAAAAAGGCAAAGAAGTAAGGCTTAGAGAAAAACACCAGAAAACAAGTTGTTAAGTCTTCTCCAATCCCTATGTTAGTGGTCTGCATTGCCATAAGCCTTCATCTTAACCCATGGAATAACTTCAAGTGCCGTCAACTAGCGTGTTAAAGTACTGGGTTTTATGCTGCCTGGTTTCTACCAGGTCTGCCTGCTTGGAAAAGCCCACCAGTAGAATCAGCTGGAAAACGAACAGACAAATAAGAGAGAACAACATGAGGAAACAGTACCATCTGGGTCATATTTCCCAAAGTAAATCTTAGTAAATTCTGACTAAGTCAATCGCACCACACAGATTCACATCAAATTGGGAACTAGCCCAAGTTTTTAAACTTTTATGCAGACTCTTACTCACAAAACAGTTCAGGATAATCTACTTCCTCGTTACTGTTACCTTACATGCAAGCTTTTCTTCCAAACTGATTAAAGGTCTTTCCTTATCTAAGGGATACCATAGAAGGGTCATGAACCTTAATGTCCATTCACCAAGCTTACACATAGACAGTAAAGCGTTCAAGATTGTCGTTAATTATTTCTTTCCACCAAGAAATTAAAAAAGTCAAGTGCATCTGCTGTAAAGAAAAACATATTCTACCCTATAATTAGCTCTTAAGTAGCTTCGTTCAACAAATGTGCCCTCAGAAAGCTGCTTTGCCATCAATATAAAACAATTCAAAACATTTGGAAAAAACTTATTGAGAAAGAGAATGCAAGAAAGATAATTAAAACCAGTTAGGAATGTGGTAGATGTGATTCTGAAGCAGCGATAACCTGAAGACAGAAACAGATTCAATCCAATGAGGGAAATCAAACATGTCTGGTGTCTTTATAACAAATGATAGATAACAGCAAAAGCCAAGGTTTGGACTAGGTCATATATTTCATTAAAAACCCATATGGCATGATGATCCACTATGAAAAATGCATATAGTGGTGGTTTATTGCTGTGGTTTGTACACTGACAAGATTTTCATTTACTTGAACATCTTCCATCATGTTAAGGACAAGAGTTTCTAACAAGCTCCTATTAGTCATTATTTTGGCATTACGATATTTGATTAAATAAGCAGATCAGTTCAGCTGAAGTAATGTAATTTAAGATATGCTACTTGTTTGGTTTAGGATAGGTGATGCTGACTGCCTGTTAAACATCAGCATACCTCATACTGGACATTTGGAAAATTTGACTGATTGGCAAATGGCAAGTCCAAACTCAAAGCAGTATCAGATGTGCTGCTGTTCTGGGGCAATGTGGCAGCAAATATGCTGATTAAGTTATAAAGAAGTAATTTTCTTCTACTTTCATAGGTGCCAGTGGGATCTGCATAAGAGGGTTGGACAAGAAAATCCACGTTCCCACATAGTGTGATGAGGAAAGTGCAAGCTGCATGGGTATTTATGAGCGTGTGCCTGTCCTTCGTACAGAAAGTTCATGGTGCTCTGGGGATGAAACCAAGCAAAGTTTACAGATCAGCAACTTGTCAGCCCCAACCTCCAGCTGAAATTAAATGCAGATAAAACAAATAGAATGTTTTAAGGAAATGGAAATACCAAGTGCTGGAATTTCCTGGCTATATACAGCTGGATTTATTTCAAGCTCTGTGGACATGGAAAAAAATATGAGCTCATACTCCCCATATGGGAAATGTGATGTTGGTAAGGGAAGAACACAGAGTTATGGCCCCTGTTCATGGCAACTGCATGATTATCTAGGCCAAAGACAAGAAAATAGTCCCATCAAGAATAGCTGCCCAGTCACAGCTTGGAGGATAGCATGGGCAAGAGTATGTACCCAGTAAGCAGTATGGATGAGGCTTTCTGGGGATGCTGGGAGGGCTGGAGAGAGAAAATGAAGCCATGTGGAAGCAAGCTGTGCTACAACCCTTGCCCTGGCTGTGTGTAGTTTTCTAATATAGAAGTAGATTATGTGACTTACTGATTCTAGTGTGCAGTGAAGGGTCAGCTTGAAGTACAACGGGGATGAAATGCTAAAACAGGAAAATACCAGGTCCACAGGGACTGTGACTGCAGCAAGGCATTGTCAGAGAGAAGATCAGAGCAGGGACTGCTGGAAGTGGTACGTCTGAAGGGACTAAATTCTCGGTATGTCACCTTCAGCACCCAAAATTAGCGGATGCTTTTTGCTTTAACCTCCGTGTGTGTGGTTCTTCCATCTGTAAACCAGATGGTCTTCTCGCAGGATATGCCTACCATAGCCTCTTAGGTCTGATCCGCAGCGTGTTTTTGAAGTGAATCTCCCTGACTCCCCCACTCACTGTGCTTCGGTTTGCATTCCTGAGCCCTCCTGGGGCACGCTGGTTGGACTTCTTTGGGTACAATTAAACTGGACATTGTCCTGCAGGCACCTCCACCTAATGCACTCCAACTGCTCACGGGCGTTTCAAAATATGCTGCCAGGATGCAGCAACGCCCCTGCAGCATGAGCATCAGGCCCTGGGCACCCCCGCTTCCATGCAGCAGAGGTGGTCCTGCAGGGCCTCACCACTCGCTAATACAGATTTCAGCAAAAATGATGCTACAGAGCACTCAGTTGCAGCAGTGATAAGCAAGAGAAAGCTCTCTAGAAGGAAATGAACAATTTTTCCTTCAAAGTGAGGTTTGTACAGTGCAGAATAAAAGCACCACATGCCAGACACAAGAAGGAAAATAAGTATTGCATAGCTGTTCCTTGAATGGGCAACTTACACTTTCTGTGCGCTGACTGAGGTGGATGTCTTGCAGAGAAATCATATACGTTCGTGTAACTAAAGACTGTCTTGAGGCATACATTCACGAGGTCAAATTAAAGTTGCACAGACCACCTTAATTCTGGCATTTCCTAAGTCTCAAGTGTTTGACTTTACAACCTTAATAATGTTCTTTTAACATAGTTTTTGTATGTGTAATAAATTATATGCCCTTCTCACTTTCAGTGCTCTTCTCACCAGTAATGCTGTTGGACTCTGGTCCTTCGTTATGAAAACAAATATTGGAAATTATTGCTGTTGTTATTGAAACCAGATGTACTGCTCTCTGTGGCATTTATTTGTATAGTGTCAAACTCTAGCACCTTCAATTTCAGGGTAGTTATTGAATAAAAATTAGCAATATAACTGATAGTGAAATGTAAGTGCTGGAAAGGCCTTAGAAGCTGTCTCTTTTCAGGAAAGTTTATAATTTTCATTTCATACGCAAACATTCACACAAATGACTATGAGCAAAATGACAAAATCACATATTTGCATCAATATAGAGTAATGAAAAGTAACAGAGGGCCAAGATGAAAGAATCTGGGCCCAAATGTGTGAGGCACTAAATCTGCCATGAAGAAGGAGGTCTCTCATGCCTCGTAGGGAAAAAAAAAGTGATGCCTTTAGTAAACTCAAAATGATAAATGTGAAGCACAGACCTCACCCTCGTTTCACATTACCTCATATCTCAAGACAAAAGACACTGTGAAGGACAGCATTTCTCCCCATCTACTGTCAAGGGTGTGCATGCTTCAGCTTTTGAGGTCTACCTTCTGGGCATCAAGCATCAGGTGAGAAATATCCCATCTTGTCTTCTGTATGCTCTCACTGCTCATCAGTGACCTCAGCCCAGAGGAGCAAGTTGCTTGACTGTAGTAGAAAGTGCTGGGTAGAGAAAATGTGCAGGGAACAAGCCCAGTGCATGTCTAGTAGGATCTAGGATCATGCAGGGACAGAAGACTTCCTGTTTTTCCTTGGAAGGAGGACACCAAAACACAGGGTACGGATCTCTTCAGAAAGCACTAAACTGGAATAAGATCACTATTTAAATGAGAAGAGTCAGCAGTGCTGGGTAAGGCAGATTAAATACACTACTTGAAAAAAAATGGAAATAAGCATTAACAAAGACTTAAAGTAATATTACAGCTCCATATTGAAGGACTCAGAAAATAGGAAACCCCAGAACTAAACAGCATACATTGACTTTAATTCAGTCCTTCTATTAATGCATTTTAGTATGAACTTTAAGTGCACGATCGCCTTACAATTTTCCTGCAGGATTCCTACATGAGTTAATGCATGTGGTGGGTCACATTCTGAGAATGAATCAGGGCCGTGCTGTTAATTAGGCCTTGTTAAAGGGTTAGATCTGCAGAATTACTGAGTGCTCACAGCTGTAACTGCAGTCAAGGAATATCTGTGTCCTGGATGTACATCGTGAAAAGCTAAAGACTCTGTAAATTAGTCCATGGGCTTCTCAGATTGGATGACTAGTCTTCTACAGTTTTAGCTTGAACTTTTAAGTCACTTAGATGACATATCTCACAAGCCTGGATACCAATATGCTTTCATCTCAGAGAGCTGTCAAGAAAATCAATTTATTAGCAGTTGTATCTCCCTTATGCACTGTAGTAAAAACAGTGCAGTAAAACCAATTAAAAGATTAAACACACATGGAAGACATGTGGAAAGGTAGATGCAGAGCAGCAGCATATAATTCCACGCTGTGTGAAGAACAAAAAAACCTGTTTACCAAGATTTTTTGTAACTTTCACACTTCTCTTACGTAGGCATTTTGCAGTGTAACTATCTGCACAATTCCCAGGCTCATGCAAAGCACTCTCAGGTGCTAAAAATGTTTCAGTCTAAATAAACAATATGCATAGGGAAAGCTGAACAAAGCATCACATGTATAGATAAGCAACTTTTCAGTTAATGTATGTTAACCATTGCTACAAAATTACTCCCACCTACATTATTCTTTAATTCATTTTTATTGACTCCGCTGTTTCTGGCCAGGGCACTGGCAACCAGTCTAATCAGAAAATTCAGTTCCTCCACTGACCAGCCTCCCAGGTTGTGCCAAGGCAGCAGCGTTCAATGCCTGCCTCGCGGTGCTTGCCTTGTTTTGTCAGCCTTCCATCTCATTCAGGAGAGCAAGGGCAACCTATTGATTGACTGATTTCATTTCCATCCTCCTGACATTCCTTGGATTTCTTGCAGCAAAGATCAGACATCCCCCTCAGAAACTGATTTGGAATTTTAACAAGACTTCAGAGAGAGACGAGCTCAGAATGGCGTGGACTTTTATCGGCAAACTAATCCCTGAATACTTCTGACAACTGTAAGTGGAGGCAACATCTGAAACAGGGAAGAATGATCAGTTATTTATTGAAGAAAAATGCAGTCTTCACGGCCATTTCAAAAGCATTTTACTGTAACCTAAAATGTCCAGCTGTAGGAAGGGTTGCAAGAAGAATAAAAAAACCCAAGGCTTTTTGAGTACAGCTATAAGGAAAATGTGCCCTGTTACTTTATAAAGCTTTTGATTGTATTGTGATTAATTGGGTTTATGCTGCATATATAACGCATGGCCTAAAGTCACAGTGTAGGGGGGAACCCTTGTAATAGAACACAGATTTTGTGTTTTGTTTTGTTTTCTTAATATTGGAAAAGAATACTATTTTTACTGCAATATGCAACTGTGCCAATGGAAAATAGTGGGAAGAAAAAAATATATTGTCTGGCACTGGTTGCCATGGCAACAAGCTGAAGTTCAAGGAGAAGTGGAGAATCTGAATTCTGTGGCAAGGTAATGAATTTAGCATCTACAGGAACAGAAATGGATTTTCTGTCACAGCCTGTAAATCAACCTCAGGAAACCAACATGCGGGAGATATTTTGGAATGCTTTATATCTGTTTCTGATGTATGAAAAGTGTATCAAAATTAGCTCTCAAGGCTTTGTCTTCCAGGGCCTTCCCTTTCTTTCTGTTCAGATCAATGCACTTAAAAACATACTCGATGAAGCTGATATTTGTTATTGAGACAAAGGCCTTGCAGCTTTCTCAGCAAGCCCCTGAAGTCAGCAGGCATTGCCCTCCTCCAAGAAAGCTGCTGTAACACACTCACTTTTCGCAATGCACCACTTTCAAAGGTCAGCCATGACTCACATGCGTACAAGTCGACTTTGGAGCTACTTTTCAAGATGTTTTCTTACACAAATGCATGAAGCTGGTGAGCAAAGGGAGTGAATATGAAAATATCTCAGGTACCCAGCTCAGTATCAGGAGCAAATGAGACGGCTTTTCAACATACCGTAAAGTGTAATTGGCATGTGTAATTGGTCTGCCTTGAAAACCCAGCGAACAACAGCTGCTTGGCGTGATGAGCTGCTTGGGGGACCTGTCTTACCAAGGAAGGGGGGGGATGGAGTTTGACCACTCAGCTGGTGTGCAGCCAAAAGGCTGCACGCGGCTCCAGGTTGCCCGCGAGCAGTCAGTAGTCTCAAAAGGGATTTGGGGGAATGATGTTCATGCCTCAGCTAAATCTCTAGTCTGTTCTCATGCTTGCTCAGTCTCTTTCTAATGGCTTGTTGATCTCCAGAGTGACCTTGTCCTTGGCCACAATAATTATGCCTCAGCAAACCAGACAGTATCAAGAAGAAATGGATAGAAAAAAAAGTCTCACAACAGTGGGACCCAGCTAACATTCTTCGTGGTCTCTGTGCCTTTAAAAACATGAAAAATAAGTAGCTTCCCTTTCTACTTCCTATCCTGGAGCAGATGGAATACACTCTGGAGAAAGGGAGGAAAAAATTCTCTTTAAAAAAAAAAAAAAAGAATTATAACAATACACTACAGTTAATTATCTATAATGGGCTTTATTCCCAGAAAATCACACTCACGTAGCTCAGATGTAATTCTTCTGAAGTCAGTGAAGACAAAACAGTGTAAAATCACTGTTAGCAGAGAATATGGATCAGAATACACTGTAAAAAATAAAGTAGATGAGGAAGATATTAGACAAAAAAAAGTGATTTCTTACTTGGATGTCTTCAGCATCAGACAAAGGAATGCATTCTCTCCCTGTTACTATAGAGGGTGCATATGGAAGATCAATTATCTCTATATATTCTCTTTGCCTACCAGCCATGCAACTGAATGCTAACTGAACTAGAGTAACAGCCCAGGAGTTAAAATGTTTCAGAGAATTTTGAGTAATTTGCTGATCTTGACTAATTCTTGTTCAAATCCTTTTTTGCTTCTAGAGTCAAAGCATAACCACAGACAGCATAAATTTCCCTGGATGTGCTTTTGTAACGTTCTCTGAACAAAATGTTTTGAAATTTGTGAATTAAAACACCTAATAGAAGAGCTATATTTTGAGATTATTATTACTTTTTCATTTAGGTGGCAAATTCCAGAAGGTAAGCCCACATTCAACCATCTGAAAGAAAACAAACAATATTTCCATTCTAAATGCCACGCGTTTTGTTCTGTTTCTCCAGATTTCCGTTCCATCACGATTATGAAAATGTTGGGCATCGATTGAATTTAAGTGCACCCCCCAAGTCATGTCAAATTAATCAGTGAAATTCTTAAACTCACACACATAACTACTGGGAGTCTTGAGATTAAATGTAAATGGTTTCAAGTCTTTTGGTGATCTCTGGCCATTTGGAAAAGAAGACAGGAAAAGCAAAGATACAAATCTCAAAAGCACTTCAGTGCTGTTTTGGGCAGCTGTAGAATTAAAGATGTGTTAAATCTCATAGACACAGTTATTTTTCTTAGTCCTCTAGTAGAAATCTCTCAAAAACTTCAGCCCCCTTGTCCTTTTATAAATATTTGAATAGCTGGTAGCTTAAGCTTCCGCTCTGTCATCTTTCATTTAAAATTGGAGTCCTTCTGGGCTACAGAACAGGACAGCATTGCCCAGCATGGGTTTTGGTACAGCAAGCAGGTTT
Organism: Balearica regulorum gibbericeps; assembly: GCF_011004875.1. NCBI lineage: Eukaryota > Metazoa > Chordata > Aves > Gruiformes > Gruidae > Balearica > Balearica regulorum. The sequence goes on along the minus strand of NC_046186.1, from coordinate 52,599,384 downwards.
CTGCTCAGGAGTCCTTGGAGAGAAAGTCACTTTGCTGTTGAGATGAACCACTCCAGTAACAGCTTGAAGTTTGCAGGATTTCCTTACAAAAATCAAGCATTTGTTTGCCTTTAAAGAAAAGAGTCTTCTGATCCCAGAGACTGCTTTTATGCAATAATGGCATACCATACTTCTGCAGATTTTGTCTGAAACTGTAAGTAAATATGAAGATAGTAGGCAATCATTACTTCAAATAATACTCCTGCCGTGAATATGAGACTCTCTGACAAACAGTGCGTGATTTTAATTTACATAAGCTTATCTTGGAGTGGAAAGTAATAAATCAATACAGATAAAGGTACTTTTGATCGAGGTTGATGCTATAAAGTATTAATTGCAAATAAAATCTGTTCAATCTTTCTTGTTTCTTCACCCAGGTGTGCTGTGAAACACTGTAATAAAACCCATCTGTACTAGGGAAAAAAACAATCAGGTACATTTTTTTGCCAAGTCATTTTTCTGCTAGAGCCATCCTTGGTTCAGATCACAGTGTGACTGTACAAATTGGCATGGATCAATTGCTGGAGCAGTTGAAGGGGTGGGAACATGTGTGTTATTGACACCAAACCCACTGTCATGTCAAATCATAGCCTCAGGCAAAAGAGTGGAAGATCTGATTGGGACCCAGATGTCTCTCATCATGGCTGAGATTTCCAAGAAGTGTGGAGGAGGCTACATGCCTTCCTCCAGCAGCTTTGCAAGTTGACCCCAGGATATTCTTTTCATATCTGTAACAATAAAAAAGAAAGCAGTTTCAGCTGTTTTGGGGTGGAATATATTTTTTTGTTTAAAATTATGTACACTCTAGTCAGTCTTAACTGAAGATTTTCCCACTTTTTTAATTCAGTTACCAAATAAAAAGTTTTATTTATAGTACCAAAAATGTGACCCCTTCTCTGAAAAATCTGTCTTTGAGTAGCTCTGTGAAAGTTTCCACAGCTCATTAACCCTTCTGTGCAAATTTATTTCTGAGCACAAACTATTCCCCCTCCCTATCAATTCTCTCCAGAAAGTTGAGGAGGAGAGACTGGCAGTGGAAGGAGTCATTGCATGAATGATTGGGCTCTATTTACGGTTTGCAGAAACTTGTGTGTTTGCGCTGTCCTCATTCACCTGTGAAATCTTCCTTTGTGCTAGTAATTCCATTGAAGTAATTACTGTCTGAGGAGCCAAAACATGTTATCTAGCCAATTCCCCTCGCAAGCCATAATGCACAGCTGCAAAGCTCCAGGAGAGCACTGAAAGGCATCCTGAAACTTCATGGTAGTGGCAGGAGGGAAAGGGAGGACACCTGGCCCTTCTGGCATTCGCCTAGGACTGACTGGTTATGTGCAGAGAGTGGGGAAGGGGGAGGAGAGACAGGGTTGCAGTCAGTCTGTTTATCCTTCCATTTAATGTTTAATCACCTCAAAGGGACTTTTGTGATCTGTTGATTTTTGGAGCTGTTGAAGACGGCAGGGAAGCCAGGAGTTAGTTTTCTGGATTCTTGTAATGGATTCTGGATGCTGAAGCAAAAGTCTGCTTTTCTGGCTCCTTCGCAGGGCTTTTTCCTGTCCCCTTCCCTCTGAAAGGAGTCTTCTCTACAAAAGGACCAGTTTATCTCACCCACCTGCAGCCCGTGGAGGACCCCACGCCGGAGCAGGTGGAGACACCTGAAGGAGGCTGTGGCCCCGTGGGAAGCCCGCGCTGGAGCAAGCTCCTGGCAGGACCTGTGGATCCGTGGAGAGAGGAGCCCACGCCAGAGCAGGTTTGCTGACAGGACTTGTGACCCCGTGGGGGACCCACGCTGGAGCAGTTTGCTCCTGAAGGTCTGCACCCTGTGGGAGAGACTCACGTTGGAGAAGGCCGTGAAGGACTGTCTCCCGTGAGAGGGACCCCACGCTGGAGCGGGGGAACAATGAGTCCTCCCCCTGAGGATGAAGAAGCGGCAGAAACACCGTGTGATGAACTGACCGTAACCCCCACTCCCCGTCCCCCTGTGCCGCTGGAGGGGGCGGAGGTTGAAGCCGGGAGTCAAGTTGAGCCCGGGAAGATGGGAGGGGTGGGGGGAGGTGTTTTTAAGATTTGGTTTTATTTCTCATTCCTCTACTCTGTTTTGCTTAGTCCAAGACCGTCCCCACCACCCAAGCTAGTTCAGACAGAGGTTGTTCAGCTGCATACGACAAAACACTGTGGTGTGCTGCAGCAGTCAATGTTGCTCCTGAAGATCTCAAAGCTATGCATGCATCTTCCCACCATTCCTAGAAGGGCAGAAGCAGACTGGAAAAGCTCAGTGGAAACTCTTCATGCCAGAAATCCCCTCTAAAAGAGTCTGTCCACACCAAGCATTCCTTGCAGTTACACAGAGCTGGGCTGGCCTGGCAGAGCAAGCCACATCCCTGCAGAGCTCGTTATCAGCACTCCCAGCTTATGACTAGGTAGGACTGCTTTGTAATTGCTCTCTTAGTTGTCAAGGACTGTCTAGGAGCATGGCATGCAAACAGGGGATAGGGACCCTGGTGCTGCTCCTGTGGGTTCAGTGCTTCCCAGAGATGCTGAAGAAGATGATCCAAGAAATGTGGTTCACATTGTAGAAGACCAACGATCACAGAGGTCAGGCAGAGACCTGGAGACTGGAGAATAAGGGAGGAGAAATGTCTCCAGAGGCAAAAAGCTGAACAAGCAGCTTCAGTTCTGGCATTTCCTAATATCTGAGTGCATGGCTTTGAAACATAATCATCCTTTTATCTAGTTCATGTACGCAAAGAAAATGGTTGCAAATAACAACATTGATGGGGGGTTTTTTAAAGCATCTTCTGTCACAGTTTTAAACAGCATCTTTAAGAAGACAACGTAACTACATCTTACAATGAGCTTCAACTTCCTAAGTCCTGAGCTATCGACAACCACACGTAATTCAATGAGAAAAGAGATCTGTGACTAAGTTCCCTCTGCAGCACTCACTTTATGGGACAACCGCTTGAAGGAAGGTTGACACACTGTACCCAAAAGCATGAATAAACATCAGTCCAGAGACATCTGCTCAGAAAGCAGCATTGACAGAGTCTCTCATACAAACCCAAAGGAAGCCACATAGTGAACAGATTGTTTACATCAAATGATTAAACCGTTGCATTAGGTGAGAAACAAAGCAAGATCCAGGATGTCTCAATCTCTATTGGACCTGAAAGGCAAGAGCTACTAGTTTAATTCTACTGGTGTAAATCTGGAGGACATCTGCTTGCTTACTGCTTTGTAGACTAACGGACTACAGCTGTTATCATGTTCAAGGGAGCCCTGGGCAGAGATCAGAGGGTATGTACAGTCCCACCAGTACAGATGTTGTGTGCAGTCAGTGGAAATTCAGTCAAATACATTGTAATTGCTAAAGTAATTAAAGCTCATTACTGTAAGTAAACATAATCGTCAAAGTCAGCGCTCCTGAAGGAGTAAGTGATATTTCTCCTTTGGTTCATGCTGGAATCAAAAGAGATCATTAAGTCACGGATGAACTCGGGGTGACAGGGGAGGAGTACTTTAATGAGGAAATAGTTACCAGAAGGGTTAATATGTTTATATACATAAATTGTGAAAATAAAATAAAATAAAAACAATTACTGGAAATGGAATGCATTTCCAGAAGTGGAAGTGGAACAGGAGAGAACCATGGGTATGTGTACAGAACAGGTCATCTATCCCTGCATAAACTCATTAACTATAATGTCCTTTCCTCACTCTGGACTTCTGATCTCTTTTCTTGAGGAGTGCTGAAGTTACTACCTGTTATTCACCCTGCAGAGGACATGGCATCCCCCTCCCACCTCTGGTCACTACAGCTTCTCACCAAAAAGGAAGGGGAAAGCTTTAGATACTCTTGAAAAAATCTTGACCAAGCACCAGGAGACTGTTGTTCACATGCAATCCCACTGCAATCAATGGTGGATCTGTGGCCCTCATGGAAGATTTTGGTTCAAAATGTCTTTGGCAGAGTCCTACTTTTTTTTATGAACTGATATTGTAATGTAACATATACAGTCCCAGGGGACTGCCCACTCTCGCTGCACACCAGACGTACTAATGTGGTGAACAGGGAAAGAAGTCTGATGGATCTACAAGGCACCGAGCGGCAGAGAGCTGGGCTGTCGATTTCAAAAATGTGAATTGATACAAGTTGATATTACTGCTTCAGTAGTGGCCTCAAAGCAGTTTAGCTTAAAGTCATCTTACAGTCTTTAGGCCTCAACTTGTAGCTCTTTAGCCAGCCCCACTGCTGCCTAGTGAGGAAAGGGGGGTATTAGGCAGGATTTTCTCAGGGTATTGAAAGTTTCATTCAGGAAATCGTGCTTTCATGAAAGCGAAAAAAAAAAAAAAGCCAATTATGTTCAGATTCAGCTCTGTATCAAGACACAAATTTAATCTGTGCATGTAGAGGTATACTAGTATATGTACACGTATAAATACATATGGGTACACATATAAGGACATACAGGTTCGCATATATGTTCATGATTATATTGCATGTCTACAATACATGCAGAGAAAAGCCTGTGTAGATGCTCATGCACTTCCACCTCTATCTATATGTACAATTATACCTATACATACTTATATACACATCTATATTTTATTACACGCATAGATGCCTGTGTGTGAATGGATATGTGTAGGTATGTATATAATGTGAGGTATATGTCTAAGTTCCTCTTGTGGTCAGTGGAGTTAGGACAGCCTAAACATAGCTGTCCACAATGACCTGAGATGTCCTCTGGAATCCAAGATAGGTCTGGCAGATGTGACACAGGATCTCTGGAAGATTCATGGCCTTGCAAATTGATCCTTTGGAGGTCACAGATGATTATTTTCATGAGGTTCAAATTGTATTAGATGCATACGTTTAGACAACTCCCAGCTCCCAGTCAATGGATTCTCCAAAGCTGCTCGTCTGAGCTCAGAGCGAGCACCATTTGTTCACCTGAAGAGCTCTCAAAACTCCATTGAGTGCACTGACTAAATTGCCATTGATTGGTAAGGAAGTTTAGGGAGCCAGCACATGTATCGACACCTATATGAAAACACCAACATTTAGCAGTCTTAGCCTAGAGCAGAATCCCGGCTGTTAATGCAGATGTATGAATTCTGTCATAACCCAAGTTGGAAAAAGTTGTACTTGTTTGTCCAGCTGATGACATTGAAAGCACATAGTGGAATTGGAGACCATTTTAGCTCTGCGAAAACTGTGCCTGCTACAGCTCTAAGTGGAAAACCAATTTCAGCTATTTTTATATGTTTTTCAGTGATTGACCAGTTGCATACCTTGACTGATTTATGTTTACCTATTACAACATGCAGGCAAAAGGCAATCATCTTGTCACAGCTGAATTTATCCCACTATTGCCCTATTCTGGTTTACTCGTTCTTTCACATCTGAGTACTCTTACTATGCCTCAGAGAAAAGAACCATTTTCATTTCTGAGAGAAATTGAAGTGTTTTCTGAACATTTTGTTTATGGTAGTCTATAAAGTTGTTGACATTTTCATATTGAATATTTTCTTGTATTCAAATTCCTTCTCAACCTCAGAAAGCTCTCTTTAAAAACAAGGAAAATTAATCTGAAATCAGTCCATTCAAACCATTTATGAAATTTGCCACTTAGCATTAGGTGTGGTTAATGCGCTAACAGAGGTCAGAGATGCGCTGTCCCTCCACCACCTGGAGATGCAGGGCCCGCTTTGGCAGCTGTTCTTGGGGGAAGCAATTCCCAATGCAGCAGCAGCCAGGATGACCACAGGTGTGCATAGCACACCTCCGTAAGGAGGCACAAATTCCTACTGCTGTAATCTCACTGTTGCACCTCTGCAATAGGTCACGCTGTCCAGGCTCAGGGAGTAAGAAATTTCCTTCCGGTGCACTGTCATTTTGCATATAAAAAGAGGTGGCATCAGTGCAGGCAGTTCTTTATTCAATAAGCAAACTTCAAAAATCATATACTCTCCATGTGATTAAGCTGAATCTGATTTCATGATTCAGCAATGTACATTTCACTCTTGCTAGTTGACTTGCATGGCTGAGTCTGAACATTGTCACAGGCTCAAGTTTGCTTGTTATATGTTTTCTTTTGCTTTGCCTTAAGAACAAAGCGGTTGGTTGGTTGGTTCTCATATTGATCCTGACCGATTTGTGTCTGCTGATGCTTTCAAAGTGTACTTTTAAGGATACAGACACAATTAAGAATCAATATAGTTTTGCAGGGAAAATAAAAAGAGCACCACCATGCTATATTCTGCAAGATAACACGCTGAGGAGAAACGCTGTGTGCCTGTTGGCACCCTGGCAAGGCTAATGTCAGCAGTGGAGTCGCAGCTGGAAGCCTGCCCAGATTTTTCACCAGGAGAAGAGTCACGAGCTTGGTGGCACCTGTGGATCAGCAATACGTGCAGTCCTACATGAGCCATTAATTTAGAAAAGGAGGATGTTTTCATTTACTGCATTTGTCAGCTATGTGGTTTGGCATCGCAGAGATGAGAACTAGGGGTGAGATAATCTGTTCAAGGAAAGTATCTACCCTCACCAGTTAGCAAAAGCCCCTGCTCCAAGGTGCTCCAATGTCTTTCAGAGTGAATGATAACAAATTAGTAGTTTTTGTTTCCCAGTCTCTCACTTTTGGCCACAGGCAGAATTCTGTTGTGTACTGGTAACTGCAAACTCAAGGAATTTTTCTACTGTAAAAGCAGTACTGGAAACAGATATATTTTGATTGAATCACTGGATCACCTCAGTGGCTAAGCAACAAAGAAAAGATTAAATAAATGTATGAATAATGCATTATCCCCTTCTTGGGCTGCTATTTCAGCTTTTTTATTATGATGATATAAATTAAAAACCAAAACAAACAAGTCATTGCCCATATTCGCTTGGATGAGAGAAGCAAGTGGTCACAAAAGAACAAAGGAAAAGTTATTGTAAGCCATTTACTCAGTCCTTTCAGCATTTTTTTGAAGTACATATAGTTCCTCAGTAAACCACAGTTTTGCAATTGCATCACACTGAATTGAGATATTCCCCAAGAAGAATGGCAGATGTGCGGGAGGGTGACATAATCTTTTACCACACCGCCAGGGCCTCAGTGCCAAGCGCTGCAGATGAGGATGGTTTGCATCCCAGGTTAGCGAAGGGCTTTGGGACTGCAAACTATCAAACTGCAAAATATACTGTACTCACAGATTCTGTTAAAACAGATAATATATGAAAACAGTGCCTGCTCCCTGCCTGCCAGTCTAGCTATCTGGTCATTTTTCCTTTTTAATTAAAGTATGACCTTATGATCCAGTGAATTCAGGTCATAATTCAGAGCAAAAATTTTTAAGCAAAAGTTACTATGCTCAAGAAAGGGGCTTGGTTTTAGAAGGAAATATAGAAAATGGGCAGGAGAAGGTCTCATTGTTTATGTGATCCTTGCCTTTTAGGCTGACAGGGCTGGTAAGAGCCTCTCTTGTAAGGTGGCAACTCTAGAGGCGAAGGCATGGTTACCTGCCCTCACCAAGCCCAGTGCTGTCCCTCTCCTCTGGTGAGTTGCAGAGCATCAACTGTCTGCTCTTACACCCCTTCATTTGTTTTCTCTGCACCCACTAAGAAGTCTTAGAATATAAATATCACATCAAATTATTTTATATGATTGTTTTTCTCTCCATCTTTCAAAAGTTATGAAAGCTTTTTTTTTTTTGCTTTTTTTTTTTTTTCTGTCTGGTTTGGATTTTACTTCAAGTCATATAATAATCCTTCAGTATAAAAATCCTAATGCCCAAACCATGAAAGGTATGTAAAGGATCATATCTCACTGACTTCAGTGGAAGTTCAGACACCAAATAGCTACAAAGTTTTGGGGCTTTTTCTGTGCACCCTCCTTATATCTGCATGCCTCTACCCTTGAGCTGCTCTGGAGATAGGAAAAGCAGCACAAAACCTTGGAGCACATTCAGGAGGTGGGAAGCAGAGGCATCCAAGAGAATGCACCATATCCTCAAATCTCAGAGCCTCAGTACTGTCCCTGGCCCATCTGCACGTCCCTCCTTATGGTCTTGTTCCCAATTAGCTCCTCTGGGAACCATTCTCCTGCTGGCTGACTTGGTCTGCAGCTGCAGAAACAGCCCTGGGAAGAGGTTTTGGCGAGTTACCGGCTGCTGGGTTTTCCTGTTGTTAATTCCCAGGGTAGCCAAGACGCTGTCTACAATGACCTGAGTTGAATAGTCCATGAGCAGCATCTGTTCTCCATAGCGATGTCCTTCTCCAACCTGGAATACCCAGGGAAGAACAGATAGGATGGAGCTGGAACGGGAGGCTCAGGGAAACCAAGTAGAGCAGATAGGCTCAGTTGCAGGCAATGTTTGCAAAACTCATATGATTCAGCCCCATCCTACATGCCCTGCAGGCAGGCCTGTACCCCACACACAGCACAGCCACACAGCTTTTCTCTGCGACAACACAGTGGCGTCGTGATCCCCTCACCCGCTGTGCTTTGAAGATGCGGCTCACAGAGCAGAGGGGGTCACTGATTTTCAGAGCTGCCAGGGATGAGCCACCTCACGTGTCTCCTACAGGTGACGCCCCAGATCTCCCACTTCCCTGGCAGCCCTTCCACTCTCATGTGCCTAGACCTGCTCCTGTCTTCCTGGGCATATCCTGCCAGCACAGTCCCAGGCATAGGAAAAAAATGTCTTTGAGTGATCTGCCTGGGAATGCTGATTTCTAATTGTTTTTCAGAGAAAGAGAGTAAAGCAAGGATGGTAAATGCAGGGGATTTCTCATTGCTACTTGCAACACACTTAGGATATTTTTAGGTGAAACAGAGGCCTCAGTCTCCCTGAAGATGAGCCACATTGTCAGCTTGTTCATTTGCTTAAAAAGTAGCAATAACAAAATCTCATCTGAGACAAGCAATTTGGCATCAAAATCTTACAAAGCAGAAGGAGACAGAAGAAAATGCACCAGAACACTCGTTTCATTTTTTCTCCATTGACTTTATTGATTGCAATAACAATATCTGATTCTGATGTAAAGCTTTTTATCCACGTAGCTAAAGCATTTTATGAAAATAGCGCCATACATAAGATGAAATGACTGTTTCTTCTGGTGGTAGATGGCTTAAAACCCAGTTAATTTCCATCCTAAGGCCCTATTGTCTGGGATTCAGTCTAACAGAAGTAAGTTTTGGCCATATCTCCACAAAGCTGAAAAAGACTTTACCCAGATGGCACAGTGAATCCGTGCTCGGTTTTGTACAAGGCCTGATTCCCTCTGCCCCAAGCCGTCAGGCGCTGTAGTCGCATATCGTTGTCTGGCCAGGCAGGATGTGCTCAGCTATGCATTTGGAGCATTGTACAGATCTGAATTTTTCTGCATTGAAAACAGACTTTCTCGTGATCTGAGGGGCGGAGTGACCCTCAAAAAGTTGGATGATCTTCTTTATTTATATAGAAATATAGTAAGCTGCTTACCAGATGGACTTGTTTGCAAGCTTGCCCACTTCTGACATGAATCAATTAATTTACAGGGAAATTTTCTGGAAACCAGTAAGCCCAAAAAAAGAAAATCAATGTGATACCAGTACTGCCACCTCGTGTAGGCTCTGACCATTGCAGGTGTTTCCTATAGGAGCTTTACATTTTAGTAGCACTGTGTAACACAAAAGTTATTAACAGAGCAAATACTTGAAATGGCTACACACGATACAAAGGATACTATTACCCTGTTACCCTTCCAGAGTCTGTCCTTCGAACTAAACATCTGCAGGAACGGAAGTACTCTTAGATCTGATTTATAAGTGGACTTCCATATCATATGGATATGGAAGTCACAACTTCAGTAGTAAAGCGTAATTCCTTATTGGAAATGAAGAAATGAAAGGAAACACTGCAGGAAAATGGGGAAGACAAGGAGCTTTAGGGAGTTAATGGTTCCCCTGGAGGAGAATGACCAAGGCAAAAGGACTAGAAAGCTAAAGCAGCAGGCAAGATCACCAGGCAAATGCATAAGTAGGATCAGCAAGTTCAAACCAAACAAAATATCGTAAAAAAGGAAAATGGGAAAAAGCTTGAAAACAGCTTCATGTTACTTTTTGTCACCTTGGGGGCCGACTGAGGCATTGTTTTCTGCACTCAAGTAACACCCCTAAATTTTTGTTGCATCATCTCTAAAAGGAAAGATAATGATCAACAGCCCCTTGATCTTCCAAACAAAATGCCTGATGACTTGTTTGCAAGGCTGAGCGCTGCCCAGGGAGACAATAGGGCTGCGTCATTGTGTGACGAGGGACACGCACTCCACATCAGTGCGAAGGTCTGCAACCCTCCCGCCCTCTCCCTGCCCTCTTCGCCCACCCCACACATGCACAGGGGTGGGGATAACCATGAGCTCACTAAAGCAAGGCTCGCTGCCAGCGGGGAGCTCTCTGGAGTACTGCACGAACAGTGTCGTCCTCTATTTTGAACATGTCATGCCAAAACTGAAGCAGGCGTAACCAAATCAAGAACCAGGGAACATCAGACCATGTTAGCAGGATCGGAGAAAACGGAAACCAAGGAACAGGAGAGCAATGAATCGTTCTGTCAAAGTTTACAGGAGCTCAAGGGCAGACTGGACAAATATGGCAAGAGAAATCCCCAGAAATGACCGTATAGACACGAAATATGCAGGACGTGTCCGATTCAGCAAAGCAAGTTACCCCACATTCTCCATGTCAGCCAGTCCGACAGCTTGACTGCAGCATTGTATAAGTGTCTTAAACAGAGCTCCCAGAAATCCTAACAGAAACCAGCAAGCAGAATGAAGCTAGTCAGTCCTCAAAAAAATTAAGATAAATTTAAATTTATTTGATTTAACAGAGACACATTTTGGTCATGGGCTAATCTTTTCCATAAAATTCAGCATAACTGTCATCTTAGAAGAACTGGGGTTTTTTTTGCTGTGATGGCAAATACCAGGTTTGAATAGAAACTGTGAAATTTTTTTCAGAATATGAACCACTACACCATCATTTCACAAAGCCTGGTTTGGGTCAAGTTTCCCAAAAACTTCATACACATTGTGCCTGGAACCATCTCACTCTCCCTCCCAGGAACATCGCACGCAGACAGCTGCCCTTCTCCCCCTTTCCATCCACCAGTAAACTGGACTGACAGAGTCTGAGCAGAAACTCCCTTTCACTGCAGCTACAAATGTGGTGCAATGCTCCTGCTGGCTATAAGAACAACAATGTAGAAAGAAGCGGTGAGAATCATGACACTTGCAGTCATACACAATGCTCAGATACCCAGCAGTCGTTATTCTGCGTGTCCTTGGATAACAGCAAAAAAGTTAGGGGAAGGTCTCCGCTATTACAGGTTTAGCTTTCAAACCTTCTTTTCATGCTGTCATTGTGGAAGAAATTCCTTTCTCTTTCACATTGGGCTTTTTTTTTTTTTTTTTTCTTACTACATTGAGCGTAATAACAATCCCCATCTCTTCATTTTTAATCGATTCATGTTTTTATATCACAGTGCAGAATTTAATTTAAGCAAAATTATCAAGTTAGGTTTGTCAGTATAATACATAGGGGCAAGGCTAACCTCCTGGCAAGCCTTAAAGCAGACTTTTTCAAAAATTTTGTTTTACCATACTTTTCTGTGGAAAGCAACGGAAATATTTTATCAGATAATGCATGGAAAATAGAAACTTGGGTAGAGAGAAAAACAGAGAGACCTACTGAATATCAGTAAGTGGCTTTGACCACAGTCCTTAAATTATGTTTATCTTCATTGTCAATATCTCTGTCATTTCTGTTTAAGGATAAAAGAAAAAATGCTATTCTGGAAATATATGAAAAATCGTGCTTCAAGTATAAACAAGTGTATTTGATAAAACATGAAAGTACTGTCCAGGGACACATGTTCGAATGACTCTTTAAAATTTTAGAATTATGGAAATTGACATATTTATTGCAAATGCTTATTTGTTAAGTGCTATTTGACATGTAGAGTTATAGTTCACATCAATTTGTTCGGCGCCACTGATGTGTCCAGCGTATACATTACCTGCAGAGCTCCTAGATCCATATAATGTGGCTACATCAGTGGGCCATGGATTAAGGAAACGAGATTAGCTTGATGCTAATTCCCAGTGTCTAAATAAATGACTTCAGCTTCAAGACATCAGATGAGATAACAACCCAGCCAAAATACATCACACTACAGTATCTGGCAGGCTTTTTATTGTAGGATATAAAAGGAAACTGATGAATATAGTAATGCAATCTAAAAATCTCTGAACATCTATTCTTTAAAAATTGAATTAGTATCTCGTTTTCCCATTAATCAGTATGCCATATCTCTTTCTGATCCTATAAATCAGGTGTACACTGAGACACCTCTCCAGACGTCTCTAGCACAAACACCTTATTCTGTAGGAAATGCAGAAATATTTTTCTCTTCATCACAGTCTCTCTTTAGAAATACCCTTGCACCATGTGGAATTACTTTTGTTTAAATTAGACGTGCCAGTGTGGGGAAATACAAACACTACAAGCATCCACTGTATAGCAGTTAAATCTGATTGAACCACCATGATCAAAAAGAGAAAGGCATCCCGTGCAGCTCTTCATGATGTAAATCAAAAACATCTTTAGGGGCATATCTTAAAGTGAGAGCCTCAGAAAGCCAGTGCAGACTGAAGTATAATATAAAGGATTTCTCCCATTCTTTGTTGTTCCATCCAAAGAGCTAAGACCACTGCAAGAAGAAATAAAATTCAATTATTAGAGTACCATATTTGCATTATTATTTCACCTCTCTATCTCCAGTTCTCAGGCACCTTTTGTGCCTACTCACGTAATTTAAAACCTTATTAACACAAACAATTGCTGCAGCTTTATCCTAGAGGGATGGTGTGTGGCTGTGAAGCCGCTGCTGCACCTGTATTATAATGAGCAAGCCAGTGGGCTGTGACTTAAGCCAGTCCCCTGCGAAAAGGGTTTGATTGCGGGTCTGCAGCCCACAGCTTCCAGCAGGAGCAACCGGAGCTCCGTGCCTGTGCTGCTGGGGCTGGAGAATGCTCTGAGTTCTCTTCCTCTTGCCTAATTTAGGTTGTCTGAAAAGGAGACGTCTAGTCTGAAGTTACTTTCTTAGGTTTCTTTTACAACCAATGGACAACAACATGCACCGTCAGAGGATGCCACACCTCATCGTAAAGTGGAGATCTGCTGCAGGCTGCATCAACCACTCCTTAGAGGTTGCTAATCTCACTGTGGAGGAAGCTGAAGTCATTGCCTCAGATCAAACCTCTAATCCTTAAGAGATGAGTGGATGAGATATACCTTCTTCCCCCTGCTCAACTGCCCCCCAGAACCTGCTCCTCCTGAACAGAAAAGTTATCTACAAAGCAGTAAACTAAAAAAAATGATAAGCCTGCTAGAACTGCAGAGCCTCATAACTTCCATTAGTAAGGTTGTATTGATTTCCTCTAGCTAAGGTTTGGTGATATATGCCTGTCTGAGAAATGGCTTTGCGTCACGTGACTGTTTAAAAATTACTGCATGAGCATTATCTATTTGTCAATTTACCTTCTGGTTCCCTTTGGAATTGCTTATTTATTTATGCACTGTAAAACCCTGCACAATGGTTGGAAATACAGACTCCCAAGTCTGAGCCTACAAAACATCCCAAGAGACATCATTGGTTCCTGAAGTATTGTAGCCACATCAATGCAGTTCTGCCCTGAATTAATTTTCTCCATGGAAAACCAGAGCTTGTTAGAAAAGGCATAGTGGTAGGCAGAAAGAACTATTTTATATTTTAGATTGAGATAACATCTCTCTGTATTGCACTGGATGGTTGCACACATGGTTCATGTTAGGTCTGGTATGAGTACGTTTTGCTTTATTGTAACATGTAGATTTGATCTTTGAAAGCCATGGTTTCCTTAGAAAAAAAAAAACAACAAAACCAAACCCGGACTTGAGGCCAAGCACAGCCATATTTAAAGTCCTGCATTTCTATGTATACATTCTTCACTAGGAATACAGATATATAAAAAAAGAAATTGTGAAGAAAGGAACAGAATATTTTTTGTAGCCCATAGCAAACACTTTTTTGGGTTCAGTCATCTCACTGTGCTTAAACACGTGCTTTAATTTGTAACAAATTATGTAAAACTAAATGCAAATTCATGGCAGGGAAACCAGATTAACATTGCTACAAGAGGGCACGGAGATGAAGAAGAGGACAGGGAAGCAATTCAAGACAGCAGGCCGAGACATCATGAAGACACTGCTATATTAGCTAGCTGCGAAATGTTGCAGGGGAAAAGCAAAGGCGAGAGGGTGACCCATGAAGCCACCAAGAAAGAGCACACCTCGGTAACATGAGTGCAAAAAAATCTGATGCTATAGGCAAGTTGTCTAAGGGTTATTAACTATTATGGTACCTGTTGGATCCACATAGTCTGAAAAGGAGAATGAAAACTCTGTTTTGTCTCCTGGGAAGATAATTAGTGACAACTACAGAATTAATTGCTCTCCTTTTTAAGCCTGTGTGGTTTTCACTGGGATAGAGTTAATTTTCTTCACAGTAGCCAGTATGGGGCTGTGTTTTGGATTTGTGCCGAAAATAGTGTTGATAATGTAGAGATGGTTTTGTTATTGCTGAGCATTACTCACACAGAGCCAAGGCCTTTGCTGCTTCTCACCCCACCCCACCAGCGAGGAGTCTGGGGGTGCACAAGGAGTTGGGAGGGGACACAGCCGGGACAGCTGACCCCAACTGACCACAGGGATATCCCATACCATATGACATCACACTCAGCATATAAAGCTGGGGGAAGAAGGTGGCAGGTGGGGACATTCAGAGTGATGGCGTTTGTCTTCCCAAGTAAGTGTTACGTGTGACGGAGCCCTGCTTTCCTGGAGATGGCTGAACACCTGCCTGCCCATGGGGAGTGGGGAATGAATTCCTTGTTCTCCTTTGCTTGCGTTCCAGGCTTTTGCTTTACCTATTATACTGTCTGTATCTCAACCCACCAGTTTTCTCACCTTCACTCTTCCGATTCTCTCCCCCATCCTGTGGTCGGATGGAGTGAGCAAGTGGCTGTGTGGGGCCAGGATTTGAAAAATACTGGAGAAAGTCTTCAAGTGGTCATTTGGCTCACAGAGCAAATCTATCTAGCTTCTGGACTCCATATTTCCTCTCAGGCTGTGCACTAGATTTGAAAACACGGCCTTTGATTTTGTAAGCTGCTCCTGGTACTTGCACAAATATTGGAGTCGCTTTTCAAAATGTTAAGCATCATATAGTCAAAAGAACAGTGTCTAAATTACCTTATCTGCTCTCGCTAAATCTGTTTGACTGAAATAAACATGTTTATTCCATGGATGGTACCTACATACTGATCTACTGAAGCAGGTCTTCCTATTTGAGAAGTAGAAGGTAGCACATCTGCACACACGTTGCACTTTCATCAGCTGAAGGTTGCCACAGAAATGGCAGCATAAAAAAGTTTATGACTTATTAATATTACTAATTAGTATAGATAATAGTAAAATATAGTAAAGTAATAGTAAGTCATTATATCAGGGTATATTTGAACCTTACAGAGTTACCTGAGCCCTTGACACACAAATTTTAAATCCATAATTACCCCCCACAGAACATCCTACATGGCGTTGGTGCATGAAGACCTAACAGATGTTAAGTTAAGCTGTTAAAAAGTTGATACGGTTAGTTACATGGCACAAAACTCATAATTATTGCTTGCACTGCCAATGAAGTACAACGGAGAGAAAATGACAAATTCAAATTAAAAAATCAGCAGACACGTGCATTATGCATGTCTGGGAAGGAGACAGAGTGAATTCGCCTTCAGGCAGTGCTAATGCTGCTCAGGTTCTGTTATTCAGATTGCGTTGCCTCTTAATGTCAGCAGCACAATCCTTCTGTGTCGGATTATAATATTTTTAACTTCTTTTGACTCTTTACCCTCCTCTTCACCTTCATTTCCATCTGTTGTTAAACAAGCACGTCTGAATTAGAATTACCCTGGAGATGACAGAGGGAGGAACGCAGCAGACTGGAGAGATGCTTCCCTGGTGGGAGTAGAGCTGTGCTAGCCCTGAGACTG
Organism: Balearica regulorum gibbericeps; assembly: GCF_011004875.1. Taxonomy (NCBI): domain Eukaryota; kingdom Metazoa; phylum Chordata; class Aves; order Gruiformes; family Gruidae; genus Balearica; species Balearica regulorum. The sequence goes on along the minus strand of NC_046186.1, from coordinate 52,583,225 downwards.
TCACGCACAGTTCTGGCACTAGCTCTGACTGGCAGGCATTACATAGCCACAGTTACATAGGCGTTACATAGGCGCACTTTTGGTGTCTAATCCATAGGCTAAAATAAAATAAAAAACACTGAGCCGCCAATAGTCCAAGGGTAAAGAAGACTTGCTCCTGTGTGTTTTGTGAAATATTGAGAGAATTAAAATCCCTGTAGACAGGTTAGAATTATAAATGAAGTAAAAAATGAAGAAAAATGAAGTAAAAAATGAAGAAAAATGAAGTAAAAAATGAAACTAAAAATGTCATCCATCACACCAAGATGATATGTATAAAACAGAGAGAGGATGAAGCTCAGCTGGTTTTGAATGAACGCTTTCAAATTTTTTGGTGCATTTCTGTTTTACTTTAGCAAAAAGATTCAAGGAGTTCTTCATTAAGCCAGCTTCAAACTTACTTTTGTTCATCTGCCCTGGACTTCTTCACCAGAATGGAAGAGCTTTGATTTCCTGAATGTTTCTAAATACTACAAGGTGCTGAAATGGGGGAACTAAAGTCAAATCGCAGCAACAAAAGGCAAAGGTGTGGGTACCACATTGGTAAACACAGCGGATAGCCCTGCTGCACTTAGCCAGTGCAAGGAAAATTAAAGTTCACAGTCTATGAAAACTGGAATAACCAAGGGAGAGGAGGAAGCAGGAATGAGTCTCTTAAATTGCATTAACTTCCATTGTCCTTTGTACATTTTGATCGAGGGTGTCATCTATGTATTTACTATTTTTCTTTCTACAGAGCTTTTCTGTGCAAAAGAGTGTGTGTGTATCCAGGTCTCTAGAAAATGATACTACACTGACTGTTTTCTTAGTAATTATTTGGCTGTGGATTCTTCATTGTCTTCAAGTTTCCTCAGTCATCAATTTTCAATACTTTCAAAAAAAGACAAAATGGATTCTTGCACACAACTGCAGCAATCTTATGCCTTCTGAAAGATCAAAGATAATTTTACACAGTGTAGTTGCAGCTAACCTTCAAATTCATGCTTATGTCCTTCACACTATTTTGATCATCATTTAAATATGATAGATATAAATTTACCTTTGTTCTCACTATATGATCAGAGTGAAAAAATGCCCTTGGAAGAGGTATAATTCCAGAAGCATTTAGACTGCACTCCTAAGCAGCTAGAAATGCATATAGAGACATCCTGTAATTATAAACTAGAAATGATACATGAGTTAGTTTTTACTGAAAATACAACCTAAATTCAAGAAGAAACACATTATCTCTATGTCTAAATATACGCTATATTTATATACATAAAATCTAGCAAGATGTATGTTCCCTGTCTGGATATCATAGAACAGAATCATAGGATGATTGATAGAATGGTTTGGGTTGGAAGGGACCTCAAAGACCATCTAGTTCCAACGCCCCCTGCCATGGGCAGGGACACCCTCCACTAGACCACGTTGCCCAAAGCCCCATCCAACCTGGCCTTGAACACTTCCAGGGATGGGGCATTCACAGCTTCTCTGGGCAACCTGTTCCAGTGCCTCACCACTCTCACAGTAAAGAATTTCTTCCTAACATCTAATCTAAATCAACCCTCCTTTAGCTTAAACCCATCAACACTGCAGAAGTAATGAGGGGTTCTTACATAGCCTGCAGCATGCTGAATCAGAGCAAATCTTACTTTTTTCCTGTAAGGAATATATCTTGACTTGGTTGCGAATAGGTGTCTTTCACACCTGCTCTGAAACAGAGCCTACTCGCTGCAAAATTTAAAAGTCGCTTTGCAGCTAGAATTGCAGTGGCATTTTTGGAAACTTACAGAAGGTCAGCTTGGGCCTTTCTCCAGAGTTCAGCAGCTCCTAGGTTTTCTACAAAGGCCATCCCAGAACGCAAAATCCTTTTTACCCCATCTTTTTTTGCCCCACCTTAGTAGGAGCTGTGGCTCTTAGCTCCTGAACACCTTCCTCTGAACTTCCTGGTGAGAGCACACGACTACACAGATTGGGGTAGAGTTATTCCATTGTTTGCGTTCTTGAATATAGATAGACTTCTTCTTGTGTGAAGCCATAATGGGTTTTCAAATGTACCTTATTTCTGTTCTTCAGGGTGTAGAAGGTTTTTAGCTGCCTTAAGGTAGACAAGAGGTGGAACAAGGTATTTCTAGAGGATATTTGTGAAGGCATTTTAGAATAAGCAGTAAGAGAAGGGAGAGTTCAGAGGAGTTACAGGGGATTTCTGTGTGTGCTAGCAATATGCAAGTAGATGACTCCATTTTGCATGCAGCAGGTCTTCCTCACTTTGTTAGAATTTCAAACTGTAATACTGTGCAGAAGTGGCTTGCATGAGAGAAGGGGGAACTGATGAGTATCTTGGCTGAAAGAAACTCTCTTTAAACTGCCCTGGACCTGCACAATTGTGAATTGGATGGTGGTGTTTATGCGTGTTTACTTTGTCTGACATCACATTGTAAATTACAGGTTGCTGATGGGCAGCTCAGTCAAGAAGAAATGAAACACCATCAAAGAAAGGACAATAAATTTGCAAGCAATGAGCACAGAGTTTTCCAAGCCTGGATGTTAGTGGTATTTCTCAGGTTCATATTATGTTTGGAATATATTGTCCAACCGTACATAAATTACCTTTTTATAGTGGTAATGGGAGAAAGATTGAATGAGTTTTGAATTAACGTCTCTGTGTATTAATTGCCAAATATGTCAGGCTTCTAGTTTTTCCCAGCTATAAAATGTTTTATGGTTGAGAGAGTACAGACTGATTATTTTTCTTTTTGTTGTTCAGCTGACTAAAATGGAGTGGGAACCTGGCAATTTTTATTTTATTTTTATAAAATTAAAAAGAAATACTGGTGCTTCTTTTGGCAAGTTTGTTTCTTTTAATGATTTAAATTCTACTCAGAGATAGCTAAATTCTGTCACCTCATAAAGTGTTTGAAGTACCTTCCCACTCTGTTTAATAAAGCTCATGATGAAAGAAAAGCCCAGTACTAGTCGTGTCTATTGTTATCAAGGGAAAAGAGGGGGAACAATGACAAGTTAAATATTAGATATTATCGGTCAGAGACTTTATTTTCCCTTGATAGAGCTGAACGCATCAGTCTACATGATCCTATGAGTGTCTGCCTATGTTTCTATCCCCATCATTCTTTATTGCCATTGCTGGAAAATAAGGATTCACAACCTGAATCACAGATCCTGATTCAACATGTTAGCAAATTGGAGTAAGTCTTTCTTGAAGATAGACGTTTCCTTGCAGGAAAGTAGGGGCTTAGGTCATATGGTAAGCAGTAGGGCTGCATGCTCAAAATCAGACATTTGCAACAAAGTACAACCAAACTGATAAACTAGTGCCAAAGATTAAAGCCCTCCTTATCTTTTCCCAGGTGTCAGTGGCACAAGAAATTCAATGTCCTAAATGACAGGGAAAGACTAAGGGTTACGTCACAACTGAACAGTTGCTCCAATCCATTTACAAAAAACACTTAAATCTCGGTGTTGTTTTTCAAACACAAATTATATTCATGTTCTGCAATGAATGTAACATTGAAAGAATTTAGCAGAGAGCTAACATGTTATCTAACATATTTCTCTTTCTTCCACTCCCAAAAAATTTGTTATGAAAAAAAAGCAGCAGATAAAGAGAAACTACTCTTCTTCTGAAAACATTCAGTCCCAACAACTTTTGTAGGTGCACGTACTGGTACCGTTACAAGATGTTGTCTCTCTTCCTTTTTGTTCTCTGAAGTCCTAGTCCTGAACCCACTTTTCAAACTTAAAGATGTCACACATTTCTTATAAAGTTTAAGGGTGGTTGGAAGGCATTACTGAATGCAACAGGGCTTATAACGATTGCATTGGTTTTATATTATAAAAAATATTGTTGTATGTGTTTCTACCTGCTAGATGAATCACTCCAGGTTGTAGATGTGTTAAATATTATTGATATACTAAAAGAGTGTGTGTGAATTTTATTTTAGGAAATATAAATTGGAAATAGAATACATATGTTAGGCTAAAATTGAAAAGATTTGTAATATTCATAAAAGGAAGTGTGATACCAACACTGGCGGAACTGAAAAGCCACCGAATTGAGATTCTTACCAGTTCATGAATCATTCACAGATGATTTCCAACAGAGGTGCATGGAGCCATACAGTAGGAAGATACCTATTCACTGAGTAGCTTGGGTGGGTGTTTGTGAGCCAGCAGCACAGCAGGAGTGGTGGGGCTTATTTGGTCATGGGACATGCTCTCTGTTCCTCAGCTGGAAAACTGACGCTGTAATGGGAGTGAGGAATGGCAAAGAAAAAAGAAACACTCATAAATTTTGTCATCACGCTTCAGTGGATCGAATGGGGACCCCTTACAGGGTTCAGTGCTACTGGGCCCAGCTCATTTGTGACCTTTTCAGTCTCACATCCCTTGAGCATCTGTCATTCAGCTTGTTCTGATCTCATCAAATTATCCGAGGCAGGAAAATTAGTACAGGAAGAAAAATAATTCCTCATGCTGGATTTCACAAGAGTAACACACTGCAGGCTAGTGATGAAAAATAGGTATAACTCACTCACATCCTAGGAAAACTTCTTTGTGAGTAAAGTTGGTGGAACATTTTGACTAATGAGGTAGTTACGGCACAGGCACTCAGTAGCTTTAAGGAAAGGTCAGATGCACACAATGAACCAAGTACCACAGGGTCCTCCCCTCCTCAGTGCAAGGGGCTGGATCCGAGTACTGCCTTGATCCTTTCAATCCCGTCGTCTGTGATTTATCATTGAAAAGGCTTCCTCCCAGAGAGCTGGCAGAACAGAAGTCCAGTTTTGTATGCAGGGGGAGCTGCAGGGACCGAGCTGTTATTGTTCTGTTATTGTCTAAGAAGCCTCTGTGTGCCAGTAGATATTTATAATCTGGTATGTTTTAGAATAAGTGTGTTATCTCCCAGAGAACAGCATGTTTGATATAATTCTAGTGGGATATATGAAACACAAGTTTCACGTGAATGACGAAGCTGGCAGGGGAGGTATGTGACAAACCGCGTTTGCTATGCTCGGTCTGCTCAGGAACACATTAGAGAAAATAACCAAACTGCCATCCTGATTGGATCTTTTCCCAATAACAGATTAAACAAATAAAAATGAGAACATTAAATAAAGCTTTCTGGATGCCATGAATTGTGAGAGCACTAGTGTGCCTGCACATGCACGTGTTTGCAGTAGCAGAATCGAGGCAGTTCAGTCAGGGCAGCGCCAGTTGCCCTATATAAATTTAATTTGGTCAGGATCATGTAACACATCGAGCTATCAAGAGGGCACAAAAAGGTCCCTTTGAGGTCATTTTCCTACAACACAAGATTTGTTTTGGCTTTGCACATCCAATGCCACAATCTCACTAGGTGTAAAATGTCACACAATGCACAGGAGAAAATTATCTGACTGTTTACAACACAATCCAAGGAACTATAAACCTAGTAAAAAGGGAATCTTTCTCTTTTTTCTTCCTTGCTCCTTTCTGCCAAATCCCTTGCTTTTTCATACCATTATATATATGTCAGGCTTTTGTTTTGAAAGCCGTATTTATATTTCCTCCAATAAGCAAATGTGAGATCATGCTGTGTTGCTGGAAACATGATAATTAGCTTTACTGCAATATGAGAGCCTGAGGTGATGCAGTGATAGATTAGGGCACACACACCACCTCCCTGAGCATTTTTCAGCAATCAGATGAGGAAATTATGAGATTTACAACCTGATCAGCTACAGAAATAAAATGCTTCTTCATAGCTCTCTCATTGCAACTAGAGCTCTGTGTGTTTTACTGTACAGTGATACTAGATTTCCTTGTTCCTGCTGCTGAAAAGAGTAGCTCATTGATGCTGCATTTGGAGATTCCTCTTGAAATGTTTCTCTTTCTGCTAAAGCACGTAAGCACTTTCAGGTAAGGAGGGATAGACACAACAGTCAACAACGGCTGAATGTTCATCGGATATTTGAGCTGAATGTCAAAGCAACAGACCTAAATCAGTATCCATTTTCTTGCAGGTCAGCAAAAGAATCAAAGACAAAGACAGCACTGAAATGAAAGATATAGTTCTTACCAGCTGGAAGCTCAAAAAAACAAAACACAGAAATCAGCATGATGAGACATTTCTCCATTTAGCTTTGGTAGTGAAAGAAAGTATCTTCTGTACCACAGTTTATTAGCTTCTGCGGAGCTAGTTAATTAAAACACACAACGATGAAGAGGTATGGGGTGGTATTTTCTTTTCTTTAAAAGTCTTGTTAGAGCCCTATTGAGATATAATTTAACATTCTATCCATCAGGGATCCGCAGAGGCCTTTTCAAAGGCAAGATATATGTGCATCAAATTTTGGCTAACAAAACCAATGGCATTTTACTATAGTCCAGAGATCAGGGCAGTAAATTGCATAGGTCCAGAATGATATTTTCATTATAAAATATCAGTATTTCCCAGTAATCCTAGAAGAACGTGCACAAAATTATCTTCAGTGAATACTGAGCCTCATGATGCCTTCTCATGTGGTACCCAGGTAACAGCAGACAAAACAGTCAGTGTGCAGCTTTGAAGGAGATATACAAACTGTTGGCTAATATGGGAGAGTTAAGGATTTCAGAGCACATTCACGGGATGTATTATTCAGCTTCTAAGAACAAGTCTTGACCCTTCACTGAAGCAAACAGGATTTGCACAGTGACACTCAAGTAAAATATAAACCAACTGAGATAAAACCAGAGATATAGTCACCATTATTCACTGGCTTCTTAAAATGAAACATTGTGCTGGACTGCCCTCATGCCTTCTGCGGAAGTGTTTCCTCGTTCAGGAATGACTAACTGCATTTTTCTGTTTGCTTTGTGGAGCTCTCACCGATTGAGTCTACTCCATTTTGAAAACCAACTAAGCTTTGTCATTTTATTGGCTAAAGAGTAGGCATGATTTCAATCAGTGGTGGTCTTCAAAGTGTTGTCCTTATGCCCTTCGGAATGGTTAGACTATAGGTCCATGGAAAGAAATTAAAACAAGTAAGCCTGCTCTGACTGGAATCTATTTGGTCAGAATCTCCAGCGAAAATGTTTTAAAAGATTTGTAAATCAAAGATAATAAAAGAATATGAAACTCATAAGCTTACAATAATTTATATTTTGGAAGCATGCAGTGAAGAAACCTGTTCCTAACTTGCTGCAAGGAACCACTTCTTTTCACTGGACTCTGGGTGTCTCTGATCATGTCTGGCAGGTGTATGCTTTCCAGCACATGCATCTTCTCCAGTATGTATTCAGTGTAATCTCAGGATATTTGTTGATCCCAGTGAACACATGGATGAGATTCAGTTGTCTTTCTGCATTATATATTCTCTTATACATACGTCTCCTCTCAATGCTTTCAGGATTTTTGAGAGTTAGGATGAGGGGAAAGAGAAAAAGGTGGAAGTGTTTTAAATTATCTGCTGAAATTGTGTTTGTTGGAAATTTTATATCTTTTATAATTTTTTCATCAGAAACACAGGAGTGTGAAAGAAATGCAGCCCTACCCCAGACTGACATTCACGTGGGTGTTCCACCCGCAACCAAGTCTCTCACACTCAGTCTCTCTCTGTGTCACTCTGTCCTAGAACCAAACACCTTTTGCAACAAATGTTTTGAAGTTAATACGGTGCTGCAGACATTTCAGTTTCCATACAGTGATATTCCTCAGCAAGAAAAAAAAAAAAAAAAAAAAAGATGTTGCAAATTTTTTGAGCATTCCTACATCTCTTGTTCTTCTCTGCTGACAAAATATTGCCATGCCCTTATGGATAAGGAGATAGTTTCTTTCTTGGAGGAAGCTGCAAAGATGCAGTTTCACTTGTACAGGCAGAAATCTTTCAGGAGCTACTAGCTTTAATTTATTCTTTTAGCCCAGGAGTTGTATTCACAACATTGTTGATGCATGACATGGTTGGTGCACACTAGAGTAACCCTGGCATGCTACACCTCTGCCTGTGTAGGCTGAAGGATTTTTGCACAATCAAAAGCCTTGCATCGTTGTTTTGGTTTGGGTTTTTTTACAAAATTAGATAGTTTCTGAAATGATTTCGAATCTTCTGGTATGGGCTTCGCTACATTTTGTGGATTGAATGACAACCCAGTGCAGGCCAATAGGTGTCTCATGTTTGGTACTTTATAACCATTTCCCCTTATTTCTTTTCAAATCTGTTTCCCTGAATCTTTCAAGCTGACAGGAAAGGATAAGGTTGCAGCCCATCTGTGAGGCCAGCTACATATCCCTACAACAGAAGTCATTCATTTTGATGCAGCTCTTTGCAAACCTGAGTACTTCTTTCTGGCACTGTTAATACTATCCTGAAACTGGTTTGATCCCCAAAAGTTTGTTCAGACACCTCCACTTGCTAGAGATCCCAAATGTGACCAGAAAAAACTTCTTTATGCAGCAGCACTTGCCAAGATCCATCTTCAGCATAGGATACTACTTTTGCCAAGTCAAACAATTGCAAGCACTGGGCAAGCAGCTCTCTTGGGTTTTTTGCTTAAGTTGCTTGGGACTACGCAAATGAATAGATGCTTTCTCATTTTCTTCCCTAGTGTGCTCAGAGATATTTTTCTGCATTGTGTTGGTTTCCTCTCCTTTGTTGTTTGGCATTTAATTTTTGCACAATGCTGATGTTGGAGTGTCTGTGCTCTCATTACTACCAGCGGTTTATCTCTGTGACTGCTCTGCATTTAGATATGAACTTTCAGTTTGCTTTATCTGCCAACAACTTTTGTCAGAGTTAGCGTGGGATGTCTAAGTATTTCTCATTCAAACACCTGCATTTTGCATTCCATTTACTAACCTATCATGAATCAGTTTCAAAATGTGTTAACTGCATGAGTCAGGTCGCCAAAACATGGTTCAATTGTTTCTTCAATTCTTGATTAGACTCACTAAATAGACACCTCTCTGACTGCTAGTTGAAAATACTTTTGGAATACTTTTAGCATTTTTATATACCCCCCCCCCCATCTGCTCTGCACTTGGCCAGACACTATTGAAATAGGGAATGCATTGAACCAAAAATTATAAGAATCTGGATGGAGTCTTTTTTCTTCTTCTTTTTTCTTTTTTTCTTTTTACTTTTTGTTTTGCTTTAGTTTATTGCCCCTATTAAAGTAGCAGCATTTACCCAGAGTTATCTAAAGGAAGGCCAACCCACAAGCATCTTCAGCTCTGCGTCCCTATATTCCCTTAAGGAGAAGTGGGCATCAGGACCTGCCTAACCAACCACCCAAGCGGAGCCCCCTCTCTCCCCCAGGGCAGCTCCTGCCACTGCTGTGCCCTGGGGGAGGAGAGTGAGGGTACCAGTGAGCAGCCAGGCAGAGCTTCCCTTCTGGGATGGGGAGACATAGGAGGACAGAAGGGTGAGGACAGTTCTGACGCAGCCTCCAACCTCTACCACGTCTGCACATGGTGGCAGAAAGGGGCAAGAAGTACACTTCTATTCCCAGCTACCACCGCAAAGAGTGACAGGGACAATGGCATACAGCTCCTGTTGCTGCTGACTTCTCCCTGTCATGAGCTACACCGCATTCACTCACTGAACACATCACGGCCACCTGCTCAGGGACAGGAGTGTGACATGTTGTTCAAACAATCTGCTTTGATGAGGTAATTTTTGGTTTCCTGCTTGCTTTGTTTTTAAATAGGCTTTTTGGTGAGGAGGGTTGCAGGGGATTGGAAATACTCATCGGTTCTGATTTCACAAACCTGCAGGAGCCAACTGACTTCTGATACCAGCCTGTGTTTGAGGGACAGAACAAGAAGGCATCAAGACGACACAACATCCCAAGACAACATCTTCATAGCCCTTTCTCCACGTTCTGTATTATTTCCCACCAAACCCTGTCCGTTGCTTTCCCAGTCAAAAGCCACATGGAAAATTTTCTGTGCCAGTCAGCTGGAAGGTGGGTTTGAAAGCATTCTCCTTCCCTGCAGAGAAAGCACCCTGGGCATTGGATTGAAGAGGAGAAGTGGAGCTGTCAAACGAGGCAGAAATAGCTCAGCTGCTCTTCCATAGCCTGCAAAGAAAAAATCCTTCCCCTTGTCCTGCAGAGATTCCTGCCTGGGCTGGGTGGCAGAAGGACAGCCAGATGCCCCGGAGGACACTCAGGGAAAAGGCTGGGCACTGTACATCCCTGCTCTGTATAGACTATAAACATAGCTAATGCAGTTACTGCTTAGCTGCCAAGCTCTGCGTCACATTTAGCGTGTGGCCTAAAGAACAGCCCATATAGACAAAAAGTGTTTCCCAGCTTCAGTGGTAAAAGATAAAAATATTTACGCGCAGTAAATGTCTGCATACATAAAAAGCAACATCAGTAAAACTTTGGCAAATGCCTGGGAACCTCAGGCACAGGCAGCCTGCAGGAAGGAAGCAGCTAAAGCACCAGTATAGGAAACGGATGACCATGGCTTGGATCCAAGCTTAGTCACTGTCACCTTCCTCAGCTTGCAGCTTCAGTTGAACTGTGTTTGGCCTGGCCCTCTGAAGAGCTGAAGAAAATAAGGGCAAAGTTTATCAGTTCCTAAACATGAAAAAATAAGAGGTGGCTAGAGCATATATTTTGAATTTTTTTAATCCATTGGAAATCTGTCTTTTTCCTCTTTAATAGAGGAAATATTATTCCATTCCTATTAAACACAGGGTATATATACCTTATTTAAAATAAGTCATGCAAACTTGGATAGAAGCAATTCTGTTACAGAAACTAAGCATAACCTAAAAGAGAAGTTTTGTCCTCCTTTTCTGTTTCAGCTTTCTGTCAAAACCATTCCATTGTATTCCTTACTTTACACTCTAAAAAGCTAAGTAGGGATGAAATACCTAGTACTAGAGCCTGGAAGACACAGGGACAAACACAGCCCACTCCACAGAGGTTTACCCAGCCTGGCTGCTCCTGGCTTCAGCCCAGTCTCAGCTGTGCAGGGCAGCTAACACGTCAGTCATGCCTTCACAGTCACACTGCCACATCCCAGGCTCCTGTACCAAGGGACTGGCCCCTCATCCTTACTTGGACTGAAGGCACACAGCTCCCCTTTTATTTCTTCCTAATATAATAACTATTCCAGAACAGGAGAGATACGCATTCCCATAACCAGTGCACTGAAGAGACCTGTTACCAGAAGAGGAAAGACAAAAAAGTACATTTTCCCATCTCTATCAGGGAACCCATCTCCTGGTTCAGCTCTCCTCCATCTCCTCCCCGCCCTGTGTCCCCATCCACACATTTGCTCCCACTTTCCTCCCAACTGGGAAAGTGCTGATCACTCTCTTTCCGAAAGGTGATCACATAACATCCCTCTGGCAATGGCACCAACTGACTATGAAGGAAAGTACTATTAGGAAAATGTTAATGGAGTTTAATTTCTTCTAATGTAATTTAGAGCTGGAAACAATGAAGCAAGCCTGAATGAAGCTTGCTGCCAGCTTCCCGTGAACCAGCAGCCAGTGCTCCCAGGAGCCCTGTTCAGGAACCGGTGTCCCAAGGACAGGAGAGAGAAGGAGGGAGAAGGCGAGGCCTTTGGAAAAGATTACAGCATGCACAGGAACTGACTTTCCAGCCCGAGAGCAGACTTAACTGGTGCCAAAGGAAGAAGTAATGAAAGGGATTTGTACCGACACAAAGAGGAAGGAGCCGACAAAATGACGTTCTGAGTCTAACCCTGAGGAAAGCGCTTAATGAAAAGAACAAAAATATGTGCTGAGAGGCCAAAAGGCCAGGAAGCCAAACTGGGAATGCTGAATGGGTCTGTCATGCCCAAATCCTCAGTACTCCCAGAGACTTTGGTAACATTACTTATAGAAACCAGAGACATAAGTAGCTTACATAAGATCTCTACAAACATGAATGAAGTGCACTTGGCTCTATACATTGGCAAGCATACAGCTGGAATTCGGATTTGTAAAAAATGTCAGGTCTGAAATACCTTTATAAATACTGCCACAATTAGCAGAAGGAGGTACATATGGAAAGAGAGACCATACTCAGGATTCAGTACCAGATAGCACATAATACTCATCAGTGATAATTAAAATGTGAAATGAGTCTGAACTTGGTCATGGAAATACCCTCAGGTGAAGTAAGATAGGCCTGGGGACTTGACACTGAAAAGGGTGTTATTTTTCTGGGTTTTTTCTTCAGGGTATCATCAGAAAAGCATGGGGATAATGTGTTGATCCACAGGGAAAATAATTTTGTAAACACTTTTTTTGTTTCGGTTTCTGTGGCCATCAGAAGTCATGGGCACATGTTTTCTCAGATGATCTTTAGGAAAAGACTTCTCTGTAATGGCAGTGTATGCCTTTGGTCAGTAACTAAAAGTACTTGTAAAATCAGATCATTTCCTCTTAGAAGATTTTAATATGACTGAGAGGTCATAACTATATATGCAGCACCAATCATAACTGATATAGCCCAGACAAAAGTGACGGATGATATATATATATCAGCCAATCCTTTTCTTTTTCAAGCTATTGTGACGGTAAAGCGTGGGGTTATTTCCCATGAAACATCACGGGTTTTGTGATAGATTATCTGTGTTTCATAGCAAGGGCTTGTGCTTCCAAAATTAGAAGTAAAACTTTGAAAAAATAGTTGAAATACATTTGTGGTTGGACTTGATGATCTTAAAAGTGTTTTCGCTAAATAATTCTATGATGTCATCTTTTACCTCAGCCAGCAACTAAGCCCCACGCAGCCGCTTGCTCACTGCCTCCCACCATGGGATGGGGGAGAGAATCGGAAGAGTGAAGGTGAGAAAACTGGTGGGTTGAGATACAGACAGTTTAATAGGTAAAACAAAAGCCACACATGCAAGCAAAGTGAAACAAGGAATTCATTCCCCACTCCCCATGGGCAGGCAGGTGTTCAGCCATCTCCAGGAAAGCAGGGCTCTGTCATGTGTAATGATTACTTGGGAAGACAAACACCATCACTCTGAATGTCCCTGCCTGCCACCTTCTTCCCCCAGCTTTATATGCTGAGCATGACGTCACATGGTTTGGAATATCCCTGTGGTCGGTTGGGGTCAGCTGTCCCAGCTGTGCCCCCTCCCAGCTCCTTGTGCACCCCCAGCCTCCTCGCCGGTGGGGTGGTGTGAGAAGCAGCAAAGGCCTTGGCTCTGTGTGAGCACTGCTCAGCAGTGACTACAACATCCCTGAGTTATCAACACTGTTTTCAGCACAAATCCAAAACACAGCCCCATACTGGCTACTATGAAAAAAATTGTTCGAGCCAAAACCAACAGAGGCAAGTCTACAAGCTCAACAATATTTGTATTTTTCTCTTTTCAAAGTTGGACAAAAAATGAGTTTTCCCCTCTACACAGGCTTCTTTCATGGTACATTTAAGATCAATAGAAATCAGTTAGTCGTCTCCAGTGCAGAAGGCCAGACTACGCACTCTCACTACCTCAAAAACAGATTCACCCTTTTAGGTCTCTCCAGCTTCCTCCCCTCAGCCCCACTTCCATAGATGCATTTTATCACCAGGCTGCTACTGGAGGTCATGCTGCTGCAGGAGACACGACACAGAGCGACAAGAAAGTCATCATCACAAGGTATTTCTTGGTAGGAAATCCTACTTCCTTTGCCTCCCTTGTCACTGCCTGGAGACTCTAGGCCTGTCCTCTAAAAAGAGAGCAGGGGGATGGTTATAGGAGAAACCTGTTTTGTCACCAAAGTTTTTACTCAACATTTATCTGTTTTTTTAGAGGATTCAAGTCTTCAGCTCACAATTTTCTGTAAATGCACTGATAAGTGATATTAACTCAGACAACTTTTCTGGACACAGAATTCAGTGACAGATATACACTGATACAGCGCCGGAGCCACCACAAGTGTCTAGAGAGTATTTTTTCCCCCCTTTTTCAATATCTTTTCAAAATGAATTAAAATCACTTTTAACCTCTTGGTCATTATTTCAGGCCTGATGCAACTCAGTTCTGTAAATTCCTTGCGGAAGGAACAATTTTTTTACATTCATGAATATCATTGCAAACATACACTGAACATTCATTTATCATACTGAAGTACTGCAAATATACAATTGGAAGCAGGATGAGCTGTAATAACTTCTGAATATGTTCCATATTTTACACTCTGTGTAGTCCATGTTTGTCAATTTACATTTGCTATGCTGGAACTGGAATTTATTAAGGTAAATCAGGAGCAAGATGTGGTTCATGTTTCAGATTTTTTGTGCCGTTCTCCCATGTGAAATCAGAATATAAGTGTATCATTGAGGCTGATTATTCCCACCACTGCTTTCTGCAGTTTTTCAATCCAGCTGAGAAAATATTTTGCTGTGAAACATCTGGCTAAGGAATGCTGGGAGCTCGGAAATGGCTGGTGCATCCTCTGAAGTAGACAGCTTTGAAGCAAAGTAGCATAGTTTTAAACAATTCAAATAGACTGAAAAATATTTACAAAAAACTCATCAGAGCCTATCCAAGATCCTGTAGCTGTTGTCATAGACTTCTCCGAGTATGTTGCCCTGGCACATGCAGATGTAATTGAAACTGTGAAGATATTATGGGTATAAAAATACAACCCCAGTAGAAAAGGTGTGAGGGGATGCACAGTGGAGCAAAGAAGGAGTTGTAAAAATAGAGGGAAGAGGAAAATCAAAAGCAAAGAAAATCTGTTTTGTCCATCTCGCAGTTTTTCTCTCATGAATGTTTCTCAGAGGTGAGAGCTACTCAGTTCTACTCAGCCTGGAGAAGACAAGGCTCCGGGGACACCATATAACATCCTTCCAGTGCCTGAAGGGGCCTACAGGAAAGCTGGAGAGGGACTGTTTACAAGGGCAGGTAGTGATAGGACAAGGGGTAATGGGTTTAAGCTGAAGGAGGGTAGATTTAGATCAGATGTCACAAAGAAATTCTTCACTAACACTAACTTCTTCCTCCAGTGGTGAGGCACTGGCATGGGTTGCCCAGGGAAGTTGTGGCTGCCCCTGGCATTGTTCAAGGCCAGGTTGGATGGGACTTTGGGCAACGTGGTCTAGTGGAGGGTGTCCCTGCCCATGGCAGGGGGGTTGGAGCTAGATGATCTTTAAGGTCCCTTCCAACCCAAGCCATTCTATCATTCTATGATTCTACTGCGCTTAGCCCAAAAAGAATAGAAAATTGTCAGAGAAGCAGAAAATAGTAACCTCTTTACCACCTTTGTGCTTAAGTGGGGAAAAAAAAACCAAAAACCAACCAAAAAAACCCACCACCACCTGAAAACAGAAAATAAGTAATTGAAGATAAGTCCAGTATTTATTTCATTCATGGGTTGGGGCAGAATACAGGCCAGAACTTGACCACATATGTGATTACAGCATCAACCAGGGATGCCTGCTGAACTTCAAGCACCTGAGCAGCCCTTTCCAGTCTTGTGCATAGTTAGTTAGTCCTAGCTGAAAGACAGCATTCATCCTTTCTTGAACTCAAGATTGCTATTCTGATTGTTATTCAGAAAAAAAATGAAGTTTTTCTGCCATTATTCTAACACAACTCCCATTAATAGGGAGGACCAATCATTGTAGCAACTGATCACATAGAAGCACTTGTGATGCAGTGGACTGGTCACAGACAAGCTCCAAAGTCAATGAAGAAAGTTATAAAACTGTCATGTGAGGTTTCATGAGAGAATAGATTAATAACGAAAGGGATTGAAAAGCAGGGGGTTCCTGGAAAAAGTTACCAACATAAATTACATTACCATGAAAGAAAGATATGAAGCGTTGCAAGGAATTAACTTGATGGAGTTAGTTGTCTTTATGTATCTTACACATCACAACAAAGTATGCAGGCAGGGGAAATAGCATCAGATTACTAAGGACAAGCTTAAAAGTACATCATGTTGAGACCAGAGTAGCAGGTAGGGACATGGAAAATGTTCTATTAATGGTTAAGTTTATAAACATATTCACAGATAAGAGGAAGGGCAAAGAAAAGATTGATCCACTAAGCAACTAAGATGCGAAGCTATTGAGACATTGCTCTAAGAAGGTATGAAAGTCAGCTGCAATCAGATAGAGTATAATTAGTCCTAATAAACAAGCAACCGTATCTGCCTTTGGTAGGGAAAGAACAGGTTAAAAAGTATTTTAAGAAGTCAGGTTTTTTTTCAAATTGACCAGTCTTGACACAATGTCATCATACGGAATTTTAAAGAGCTAGCTGATTGAATCTCCCAGTCATTAGCAGTTACGTTTGAAAAGTAATGGAAGGAAGTGAGATGTCTGAAAACAAGTAGAGGGCAGATATGGCATCTGCTTTCAAGGAAAAGAAATAAAAAAGGCATCAGGGAACTACAGACTTATCTATTTAGTTCCATTTTCAGGAAAAATACCGGAACAGCTAAATGAATAAATAGAAAGTGTTGAATGATAACCCATATGGATTTTTCAGGAGCAAATTCTGTCAAGCCAATCTCATTTATTTCTCTGACAGGGCAGCAGGTCTGGCAAATAAAGGAGAAGCAATAGATGTGATGTATCTTGATGTTAGTTAGGAGTTTGACTATTTTACAGAACATTTTCCTAAACAGACTAGGGAAATATAGCTGAAGACCTGCATCTGACACTATGACTTCTATGCACTGAAGACACAAAAATACAGGTGGTCATTGACATGATCAAACCAACAGGTCAAGGGACCAATGGTTCAATCTCATCTGTACAGGTGGTCAAAGATAGATCCCTGAGGAAGAATGGAAGAAAAAGGAAAAAATATTGCAATGCTTTAGCAGCCTCCTCTCCTTGATTCAAATAGCTTGTAGCTCAGGGACTGTCTGAGCAGAGGGTGATTTCTTTATATCTTTTCCTTGTGAATTGTTTGGTTGCTTTTCTGAACCAGCATATTTTTCCGGCATCGAAAACATCCTGTGGCAAGAAATACTAGGAACTTGACTTTGCAGTGCATGACAAACCATGTCCAGTTGTTTTGAATCTAGTTCTTGCTATTTAATTTGATTTCTCCTAGTTCTTAGGTTGGAAAGAAGGAAAAATAAGTCTGTTTTCCCCTTTTCTATGGTACTTGTGATATGACAGACCTCTACTGCATGCCCACTTAGCTACTCTTATCCTATCTGAAGTTTCCTAATAGGATTAGTTGATTTTCATGCAGAAGCTACTTTTGATCATCTTCTCTCAAACTTCTCCAGCTGTGATGTACCTTCATTTTGACGGTAGATTAAATCTGCTCTCAGTGCATAGAACTACTGTCAGAATGTGTGCTGTTCTGAAGAAAAGGATTTGGGTCACGGTTAATCAGCAACTGAGCAAGAGTCAAAAAGGGTGTGCTATTGCAGAAAAAGTAAACCCATACCAATATGTATAAACAGAGATGTAGCCTGCAAGTCACGTGAAGTTGTCTATCCATTCTGCTCTGTGCTGGTCAGGATGTAGCTGCAGTACTCCACACAGCACTAGTCGATGATATCAGTGATGGAGAAAAACGAGGAAAATATGAACCTGTTGGACAAGATTGAGAAGAATTCAGTAAAAATAATTAAGGTCTACACAAGTAAACAAGCTGGGAGGAAAGACTAGGGAAACTGGACTTGGTTATACTACTAAGCATAATCCAGAAGGTAGGCTAGACAAAAAGTCTTCAAATATATGACAGAGTGAGGAAGTATTCTTGTGTGCATTTCTGTGGCAGGCAAGGGTAACCCCCTTGCCTTAGAGCAGGGAGAAGCCCAGGCACACCCTAGGAAAACCTGGTGGGTTGTAAGCAGAATGAAGCACTGGTGCCTGGAGGGGCTGTGGGACTCCATGAAGACCATACAGATGAGGTTAGGCAGATGTCTGGGGGAATAAATATACCCGATCCTGCCATGGGACAAGTGAATGGAGAAGACAACCTCTCCAAATTCCTCCCTACTCTGAAAAGTAGGGAATTAAGAGAACAGCTAATGCTTGAAAGTCCTTTTCTTTAAAGCATAGCTAAATTACCTTTACATAAAATTTCTGTCTTATTTAGCTTATGTCTGGAGGGTTTGTTCATATCTCAGCAAAGATCACTGAAAAACTCACTGACCTAGCTGGACAGTTCCTGTATTCCAGACAGCAAAGCCAGATATAATCTTTTAAGATAGGTAGTGTTGCTCCACTTACGATTTTCTCTCCTGGAAGTCATTAATCTGGGTTAGATTATATACTTTGTTCAGCACTATTTGTGGGACTTTGTGTGACTCACGGTTTCTGCATATAACAACTGGGAATGATCCCGCTCTGATATCATGGCTAGCAAAGCCATCAGGCTTTGGGGAGAAGTCTCAAAAGCTCATTCTCAGATTTTCAGCTCATATCTGTCTCTATGAATGTAAAATTGGTTTTGTTGTTTAGCCACCAAAGACATAAAACAGTTTAGAGACATTTAGTAAATCTGTTCATAATTTTATTTCTAGCTTCCTCTCCTGAATTTAATTTTCCCTGAGAAAATCTGGTACAGGATATACTTATGCTTTCTTTTCACTCTTGAGACTGCTCAGCAAATGAATGTTTTTTTTCTCTTCTACAGGATTTCCCACCCAGTGTATAATCTGTTAATAAAGTTTTTCAAGAAACAGGAAAAAAAATCGACAATTTGTCACACTGAAATCCATCAGTTTCTACAGAGCAAGGGTTAATAATACAACCTGGCTTAACATTTTCTTTTTAGCACTTGGAAGTCCTTGACCGGAGAACATTACAGCTTCATCCAGAAAATGAACACCCTTCATGTTTATATAGTATTTTAAATATTCCAGCATGGAGTAGTATTAAAAGGAAGCACTAGGTGAGGGAATGAAGGGGTTAATGGCCTTTCTTGGGAAAAATGTTGCTTTGGCCTTTTCCCACAGCATTTGCCAGGAGTGACAAATCTGGAGGAAGGGGCCTTCCCACGGGATGAAGGAGGGGATAGAGCAGAGAATAAAGACCAGGAGGCAGGAGAAGTGTCAGAAAGCAGTCAGAGATTTTTCTGGTTTAAGTGGCTACATGAAAAGCAGTGGAAGTGTAAGCAAACCTGTTAATATGTCCACATAGCCTTATCTCTGGTGTGCAATAACAATAACATCGAACAGCGGCGGCTGTGCCCTATCACACCTGCCAGATTAACTCACAGATAGGAAATCTCTGGTTTTAACCCCCCTTTATCTGGTTCAGCATTTACTTCTAAGAATTTGTAAAACTAGTCACAGTCCCTCAGGGCATATTTTTCTCTTCTGAAAAGCCGGCAGTGGGGGAGGTATTTAACCTCCTCCTTGGGTTTATCATCCTGACAGGCATGTGTCAGTAAGGCACTTGACTCTGCACCAGCCAACATAGTGTCGGCAGCTGCCGCTGCTCCGGCTGAGAGCCTCAAGACAGCTCGCTGCGCTTTCCTCCTCAGGGCCCTGTGCAGCAGGGAACTTGAGGTAAGCACAGATAAACACTGTCTAATCTTTTTTTTTTTTTTTTTTTTTTTTTTTGAGCAGGGAGGAGGGGAAGAAAAACAATCTACCCTTTCCTCAGCAGCTGATTTGCACACATTGATACACACCCCTACACCTGCCCTGACTTGCAGGAGGGCCAAACTGTAATGCTTGTGCAGATAGATCCTCAATCAGATTTCTAGTGGAAGGTGTCCCTACCCATGGCAGGGGGGTTGGAACTAGATGATCTTTACGGTCCCTTCCAACCCAAACTATTCCATGATTCTATGATTCTGCGATTTTCCATAGTACCTTGCCATGACATGCCTTTGTGCTTTGTGAGGTAGGCTTAACATGCTCCATGCCTAAGGTAGGGTCTTGAGGAGGTATGCGTGTACAGCTTTCACTCAGGAGTGAGGAAGCCAAAGGAGGAATTACCTGCCTACTATTCAATTACACCGCATTATTGTGAAACTCAGCCATTATACGGGATCCATTCAATGCGTCTTCAATTTTCATCAGATATTCACTGAACTTCATAAATGTTTGAGCAATCAAACAGTCCTTAAAGGGAGGAGGAGAAGCCTATAAAACTAATACCTGGACTTTTAAAACATCTTGCTATAGAGTGTTTTTGCAAGTACTAAAGGAAATGAAAGAAAGTCTTTCTGTACTAGGAGATTATATTTCTGCATTTCATGGTTAAATTTGAAATGACTGGCTCCAGGTAAACATCTGAACTTCATCTGGGTTTGTACTGAAAAAAAAAAAGTTGAGATGTGAATTCATTTAGTCAATAAAGTACAAGTAAATTGTGCTCTTGCTAAAGGTTACAGGTTTGGATTAATGTCTGAATTTGAAATGATCAGTTTTCACACTGCAAATAATCTCTTTTGAAAAATTAGGGGTATTTTTCTTTTGATGCTTTCAAGTCAATTTAGTTCTGGTGAAAGCTGCTCGATTGACAGCCCTGGAAACCAGCACTCTGTGCTCATAAGCAGTCTGGGCAGAGGGATGTAACACGCATAGCAGCAGCACAAATTTTCACAAATTGCTTGTACATCTCAAAACAGACTTCAAGCATCTGATTCCATGGGACACAGCCAAACTGCCCAGGCAGATGTTGGCTTTTCAGGCCCTAAAACAACAGTGCCACTCAAGCAGCTCCCATCTTGAAGGATTTCTGTGAGAAGTCCCATGGAAATACCGCTGAGAATTTCATCCTTCCAGGGATCAGAGAAGAAAAAGAAGCAAAACCAACTCTGAACAATTTTTCACAAGCTCTCCAAATTCCACTTTATGCAAACTAGTGACAACTTTCAACTCTGTCCACCCACCAAAAATTGCTGTTTTGCAGAAGAGTGGAGGGAAGGGGAAGAGAGGCAAGGTTCATTTCCCATTTGCATCACTAGTGAAAAAATATTCCTTCAGCTTTTATTATTATCATCTGTGCATGCTGTACAACTCAAAGGCAGATTCATCTCTTCTGAACAAATTTAATTTACAGAGCTGCACTATGTCAACACACAAATAGAATTATGAGTGGGCAGTCACCAGCTCCCACTCTAAGGTATTACGTGTCGTTGCCAAACCTTTCTGAACAAATTTCCCTCTGGCAGTGTCCCAGAGCAGCGTTGTGCTGACCAAAGTAGTTCAGGAAGGAGATTCTTTACATGTCCAAATTTCTGTTGCTGTCCCAAAGGTGGAGCCACCTGCACCACGGTCAATGCCAATGGTTTAGCCTATGGGAACCATGAACTGGTCCTTATGACCATGCAGAGCCCTGCAAATAATCCCAGACAGACACTACTGTAGGAAAGGGCACATGAGGGAGGCAAAAGATCTGAAAGTGACCCTCTCTTACCATGAGAGCAGTCGTAACATACTCACCCTATCAAACATCCACTGGTCACAATAAGAATGGGTTGTTGTGGTGCTGTCCAAACCCTTTAAATGTTTCACACTTGAATCACTGCTCAGAGGGCAGGCAAACCCACCCTGCCCAGCACAGCTTGTAGGGTGAGAGAAAAACCTAGGGCAGAGCCAGGCTCTGTATTCTCTCGTATCTGCTTCAAATGTCCAGGTGTCCTCTCTCCAGAAGTGATGTTATGATGTGAGCAAGTCTTGTAATGCCCTGAGCCCCATGCCTCACACCTACAAGCATGTGATTATAATAGTAATAAAACTAAGTATCTTCCAATATTATGTGTGTGTATATATACATATATACATATGTACATATATACATACATACTTACATACATATGTTGTTGCATTGCAACCAAATTGTCTGTTCTTCTCAGCTCCACTTGCTACACTTTTGATGAAGCAATCAAATCACTGCATTGTGAATCAGGCTGTTGTTACTGGGTATTAAAATTAGAACAATATCTCCTGGTATCCAGTTTTTTACACCTGCTCATATGCTTTTGTACATCACAATAGTCTATTCTGTCCCCCTCCCCCCAATCCACCAGTAACATTCAGAAGTGTATGAAAAAAATGAATTTTTTTCAGTGCCACCTAACAAATGGAAGGAATAATGATTTCAAGGCAAATGAGGTGTTTTGTTGCCCATAGAGCTACATAGATCACTTTGTTCTCATATTATTTCACATTTAAAAACAATAAATGGGAGGAAATTTTCAAAACAGGTTTATTGTTTCAAAATGTTTGCTTTGAAAAATTTCAAAATCAATCTTTTCAAGCATCTTTTCCTTCAAAATTAATCACCAAGTTCAAGCCAAATAGATAGACATTTTGAGAAGTCTTCTGAGTTCCACTACCCATTTTTCCATTCATATTAACAATTATCTTACATTTTTTCTGTGTTACCCTTGATAGATGAAGCACATTCTTCAAAAAGATTTATACTCTGTCCGTATCAATATCCACTTTTATACTGATGCTTTTAAGAAACTGCCAGTCAGGAATAACAAGATTCTCTGGTAAGCTAAGCACAGACTGATGAAATTCTGTCCTAATTAAGTCAGTGCCAATGCTTTCATTAACTTCAACAGACTTAGAATTTCACCCATGACATTTCTCTCATTTCTGATGCATCAGTATATGCTTTTATCATTGGCTCCCTTCTCATTTGCTTTGTATTTTAGTCATTCACTGAACTTATTTTTCTGCTTTTTGCTTAGAGATGGGTTATGTGCCAGTAGTGTCTTTTGAACACTGAAGACATCGATATGGATGCATTTGCAGGATGAGTCCTGGGCTTGAAAGCAATTCAGAATGGGAAATTCTTTTTGTCTGTTTGTACTAGGTTTGTGTGGCAAGGTCTTGGTAGCAGGGGAACTACAGGGGAAGCTTCTGCAAGAAGCTGCTAGAAGCTTCCCCCATGTCCAACAGAGCCAATGCCAGCCACCTCCAGGATGGACCCGTTGCTGGCCAAGACCGAGCCCATCAGCGGTGGTGGCAGTGCCTCCGGGATAACAAAGTTAAGAAGGGGGGGACAAGGATGGGGGATGGGACACAACACAAGCCAGAAGCAATTTTGCAGCCAGAGAGAGGAATGAGAGGAACAACTCTGCAGACACCAAGACCAGTGAAGAAGAAGGGGGAAGAGGTGCTCCAAGCTCTGGAGCAGAGATTCCACCTGCAGCCTATGGAGGACCCCACGCCAGAGCAGGTGGAGGCACCTGAAGGAGGCTGTGACCCCGTGGGAAGCCCACGCTGGAGCAGGGTCCTGGCAGGACCTGTGGACCCATGGAGAGAGGAGCCCACGCCAGAGCAGGTTTGCTGGCAGGACTTGTGACCCCGTGGGGGACCCACGCTGGAGCAGTTTGCTCCTGAAGGTCTGCACCCTGTGGAAGGGACCCACGCCGGAGCAGTTCGAGAAGAACTGCAGCCCATGGGAAGGACTCACATTGGAGAAGTTCGTGGAGGACTGTCTCCCGTGAGAGGAACCCCACACTGGAGCAGGGGAAGAGTGTGAGGAGTCTTCCCCCTGAGGATGAAGGAGCGGCAGAGACATCGTGTGATGAACTGACCACAACCCCCATTCCCCATCCCCCTGTGCTGCTGGGCAGAGGAGGGAGAGAAATTGGGAGTGAAGTTGAGCCTGGGAAGAAGGGAGCGGTGGGGGGAGGTGTTTTTAAGATTTGTTTTTATTTCTCATTACTCTATTCTGATTTGATTGGTAATAAATGAAATTAATTTTCCCAAGTTGACTCTGTTTTGCTGGTGACAATAATTAGTGAGTGATCTCTCCCTGTCCTTATCTCGACCTATGAGCCTTTTGTTATATTTTCTCTCCCCTGTCCAGCTGAGGAGAGGAGTGATAGGGTGTCTTTGGTGGGCACCTGGCCTCCAGCCTGGGTCAACCCACCACACTGTTCCTGTACAGCACTCAGTGTTAAGGTTGCCAGACCTCACCGGGACTTGGTTACCACACAAAAAATCATTGACAGTAACTACTCTGAACAGAATAGTGGAATGCATAATGCTTAGCACACAGCACCTCACTAAACCATCCAATAGGTAGGAGTGATGGGTGGTGTGCACAAAGAACAGGGACTTAAAGCAAGTTTATGCCCCAGACTTACTGGGGATTCCTCATTCATGGGGAATAATTGCAATCCCCAATCCTCATCACAAATGCACACGATGTGTAATGCACGATGTATTATGTTTCATTTTATCCAAATGCCCTACAAATTAGACTCCTTGCAGTATAGTATCTGACTTGTTACTAAAAATGTTTGTCAATGGCATGTCTACTCTCACTAGAATTTTCCTTTGTTAAAACTGTTCTATGATACTATTAACCACTTTAATTGTCAGATCGAACAAGCAAAAGGAAAGGACAGTTCTAGATTAGCTAATCCTTATACATCTTGCTATTGCTTCACTTGCTTCTCCTTGCAATACTTTGTAACTGTCAGCTCTGGTTTTTCACGAGGAGCCTGCTTAATAGATTTGTTTTCCTCTGCAACATTGAGCTTCAGTGTAAAATAGCTTCCCATTCACTCATGATCTCCTCCTGACACCTCAGTTCTGCCTTCCGGCAAGGCTCGGGTGCCGCGCTGTGTACCAGAACGTATTCCCGTGGGGGCAGATGGGAGTGCGAGGCATCATCAAGTCTGACTGTAGAAATTATCCTCTGTTCGTTTTAAAGCAAACTAAATCAATAGGTTCAGCCATTATTTCAGGCTTGTCCATCTGAGACTCGAGCGGTTCTCCAGGGAGCAGGGTGTATTTACCATTCGGCAAGAAGACAGTTTCACGTCTGTCGAACTTTGCTGAGGTTCAGTAGAGAGGAGCTTAATTAGTAGCAGTAACAGGTCACTTTACTTTGATGAAGAGCAAATCTTACAGAAATTCTTCACTGGTTTCAGTGGGATAATTTGTTCCAATGAGGTGAAAAGGATTTGGCCCTGGCATTGTAAAATAGACATAGATTGACAGCCACTTTGTATTTGCTTTCTGCCTTAATGAAAGCTAAATGATACTTTAATGAGATCACAATGGGGCAGGTCCAGGGGGACTGGCATGTAGACAGCACAGTTTATCCATAAGGTTACTTGCCTTCAGATATCTAAGTATCCACTATACATTGTGCAAGTAGCAATGAATCTTGGCCCCACATGCATTTCCATAAGAGACACTCTCAATTTTCAAAATCCAGGAGGGGAAACATATTTTCCATCACTAACTATGCATCCTTATGGCCACCTTGTTGTAAAAGGACTAGTGTAATAACATGATCTGAGATGTTTATTTTTGAGGGCCAGAGCATAATGCTATAGGCAAATCTAAGCTATCACACGGGAAGGTCGGGCATTTTCAGAGAAACATGAAGCAAGCAGAGGCCTGCCTCAGGACAGGGCAGACTGTGAAAACTTGGAGTGGCACATGGAAACTAAAATGCGGCTGGATTCTGCACTCATCATGCACCAATACACGGCAGTTTGCTAAAGATCTCTTTTGGAGCATCTCCTAACATCTGAAAATCAGGCAGTGTCAGAAACAAGGCATTTGGAAGCCATCTGCCTCAGCATAGTGATGATCCAGTGTAAAAGCGGTGCTCCTGAAAATTAACTGCTCCTTACGGAGGTTGCCATTGCTATGTGCTGTTCTTCAGGTCATGCCCTGGAAAAGCAGATTTGCTATCTCAGCTTCACGTCTTCTCCGACAAGATGACACCAGGCTGAAACGTGCCAGGAAAGCAAACCCCACCTATATGCCACTTCTGCCCTGACATGTGCTTACAGGGTTCATTTTCTCACTCTTACAACTGAATTGACAAGATGCGACCTGTGACTCGGCAGAAAAAGAGAGTTCTAAAAGATTAATAACTAACTAGATTTGAAGCCTAGGGTTGGTATAGCATGCTTGTTTGGAGGTTAACCGATGCCTGTTTCTACTATAGTCCCTGTTTTCCTCTATCAACTCCTACCAGTACAAGTTCTCCCAAGTTCTCTCTATCCAAAATGGCAAACATTTTATACAAACAGAATCACCCATCTTTGGTATATAAAAACCTCTTCAGTTCTGTCTGATATCTATCCCTGAGTATTAATTTCCTCTGCCTTTGTATTTGGATATTTTCTTTAGATCTTCCATTCCATCTCAAGCACAATGCTCAGATACTCCTGAAAACACCTTCTCTCTTTCCAATCCCTTAAAAATATCAAGTTCACCACTGGTTACTTTCAATACCTCAGAAAGAAAGCTTTTTCTTTGCCTACTCATTTTCCCATCGGTTACCTCTTCCTTTCCACTATGCTACTAGCTTCAAACCTGTAATTTGCCTCCATGCATTTCTTATTGGTAGGTGCTTTCTGACACAACTGTGTGAAATACTCTTCTTGTAGCTATGATAAGACTTTTTTATTTTCCCACTGAATCTTTTTCAGCCCTTCCAGTCTAAAATAGAAATTGATTTCTGATTTTAACAGATTTTTTTTCATTACTCAAAGAAAAATTTTGAAGTGAAAAATGCCCATTTAAAAACTGTTGCAGGTTAGTAGAACATATATCTCATATTTTCTGTGTGAAAAAAAAAAAAAAAGAAAAAAGGAGTTAAAAAAGACAGATAAAGTGAAGGAAAAACACCTATCTACCTATCTGGTTTTTGTCTTCCTTTTTTTTTATTTTTTTCTGGTGGAAAAAGATTTTTAAAAGTAGTGTATTCTCAGCAAAAGGAAGTAAATTTTCTGAAACTACCTTGAATGTTCCAATAAATGAACCCTTTCATTGCATGGAGTTTCAGACTTGATAATATCCATATCTTTTTAATAAAAGAAAAAACATCTGGAATTGTCAACACACAGCCATCCCCACCTCTCTGTTTAGATTTGCTCTAGCAGGCAATGAGGTGACAGTCTCCATATTCGTACCTGCACGTGCTGTTCAGCTACTCACAACCATGAGTGGGAGATGTCACACGATTGCACAGACCTGTCTGCTCACCTGTATGTTGTGACCTTCCATCCTGAAGCAGAGGTTGTGCTTTTTCCATGCATTCAAACAACGTTTAACACCACCAACAAAACACATAGTTTGTTACATTTCAGCAGATAGGTTAACTTGACATTTTTTGCACTATAAACTTCACTCTCAAGATCACGACAAACATTTCTGTCTTTGCAAAGATTGCTTTCGTCCAAATCCCATGCCACTTGAGGCAAACACAGACAAATGGTGAACCTTGCCTCACATTTCACTCTTTCTCTCCTCTACTCTTACCACATTGAAATAACAATGCAATTTTCCCTGCTAGGTAGCCTTTTAAATTTGTACCTTTCTTATAAATAGAGGGCAGAAGTTCACAGAACAACCCTCCCAAGCTTTACAGAGATCAGAAATCACACTGATGGGGCTCAGGAAATGCTGCACTCTCTGGCAATGAGTAGAGATGTCTGTGGACCACTGCATACACCAGCTTAGGGCCTGGATTTACATCTTCATTTCAGTACAGAGCTCGCCAACCACGTTGTTGAAACTGAGACTTGCTGAGAAGATTGCTTTAGGAAATTTGGCTGCTGTATCTATGTGCCTCAGAGTCCCTTTGTCCCACTACCCAAAACTCACAGTTGCATTTCCCCATCTTCTTTGGGGAAGACAAAAATGAACAAAAAATGCTATTAATTGATTCAGAAAATCTGAATCCAACCTGAGCTCCAGCAATGCGTTTTATGGGCTGTTCTGTCTCAGCGCTATGCTGTGTACTAGCCAACACTCAAGAACGCACATGGAGCTACAGTACCATTAGCCAATTTACAAGGTAGAGCCTGCTTTCTGTAACTTTATAATTTTGATTTTTTTACTCTCTTCATTTGAACAAGAGTTCTTCTTTCAGATCCAGGTTCAGCTTTGAGGAAAGAGAGGAAAAAGAAGCACAACTGGATTATAGATACTGTTCTCATGAGATTTAAGCAGCAAGCTTGAGTTCTTTGTTTGTCATCTCTCTCTGTCAGCTTGAATTTGCTGCCTCACACGCTTCTGCTCAACATCTATCTGGCACTGGGCTAAAATGAGCCCAAGACCATGCATTTCTGGGTTGGGTCCTGCAACTGACTCTTTGGTAAGTCCCGTCCAAAAACAGTGATGTTTTATTTTCTTTTTCTCTTCCATTATAGCCCACAGGATGAGCCATTTCCCAAGCCAAACATCAATGCCAGCTTCCTTGTAGTCTGAGGCATTTCCCTCTTTGTGGTAATAAGTAGTACAGCATGCTCCCATCCCTCTGTCTTCTAAAATCCTGAAGACAGATTTTTTTCCCCAAGATAATACAGCATGATCCTGGGCAGAATATCCCATGGAGAACCAGTCATTTCAGCACTTGCATATTGGAGATCTGTGGCTAAGAGGTCTGGTGGGACACAGGCAACTTGAATACATTGACCTCCCAGAACCGGCAGAATTCACATTAACTACCCCTAAAATCTGTTTACAAACCTACAAAGCTAAGAGTACACCTGATATAGTCTCTTTCTTTTTACTTCCTAAAGTGCCTGGGAGCTCCAGGTTTATAATATGACTACAGTATCCTTCTACATATTTTCCAGCAGATGTCTGGGTTTTGCCTACACTACCCAGTAAAACTGTGACCCCTTCCATTACTTCTAGACAAGACTCATAGGAAATGTCTGCTATTAGACTCCAAGCCCTTAATCTAGCCCAAAAAATGGGTCTTCTCATGACCTCTGCCTTGTACCATGTGCTGCTTATGGCCCAGGTCTCTCTTCCCACTAAGTGGCAGAAATTAGCTGCTCAAAAGGTGAAGAGCAGGCTCCTGTGTCACCTTTAGCTCCCACTTGTTTCACATCTTCCAGCACTGGTCCCTGGTGCTCCGTCATTCGTTTCAGTACATCCTGCATATTCCCTGCCAGGGCAGAAGAAGCATGGTCCTATAGATATGCATGTGGCACTCCCAGCCAGCTCTAAGCAGAACACACACATTCATTCTTCTCCATATGTCTCCTCGTCATATTTGTTTTCACTGTGAAAGCAAATAATAACGAACTGTAAACTAAAGTGTCGACCAAAACATGGAGGTTCCTGCCATTCCTCTAAAAAGACCATATTGTTCCAACTCTATTTTCAGCTGAAAAGAGACACTCTAGTCTGTACTATACCCTCGAGGTGGTAGGACACAAAAGCTAAGTATGAAAAAGTAATAAGATTTCCATACAGTATTCAAGCATATTCCTTCTGAAAAATCCAGTTGCAATGAGTTTCTATCAGTTGATGGGGCCAGAAGTAGACACAGTGCCTCTAATTGGCTTCAGCCCTCTACTGAAAAACTAATCCAGGAGATACTGTATCTTTCCAAGTCTACTTTCGCTTAAACAAGCTTTTTAATAAGCTGAGCTAGTATTTGAGATTTATGCATGCTGAATGGCAGGAACATTTTTTTTTTTTTTATCACAGCTAGAGACAGCTGCAATGTGGTCAGGAATGGGCAGTGGTTAGTCATCCTGTGCCCATTGAGTATCGCCTTGTACGAAATAAAAACATCTGGGTTTTGCTTATGCACTCACTGTTAGCGGAGATACTGCAAAATTACTAATCTGTTTGTACTTAAGATATTGTGTTATGACCATTATTAA
Organism: Balearica regulorum gibbericeps; assembly: GCF_011004875.1. Taxonomy (NCBI): domain Eukaryota; kingdom Metazoa; phylum Chordata; class Aves; order Gruiformes; family Gruidae; genus Balearica; species Balearica regulorum. The sequence goes on along the minus strand of NC_046186.1, from coordinate 52,553,704 downwards.
TAAAATAAACATGCTTTTTACGACTTACAGCTGCACAAAATATCGATGTGCAGATAACAAAGTTTAAGGCTGGTTCAAAAATACCAAGCTCTTTTTGCCTCCTTCTTTCCGTCTACGTACTTTACTTTGATTGCATTTGCTCTGATATATTCCAGCTAATTGTTGTGCTTGCACCTGAATGGAGTATAAAGTTACAAATGCCATTAGGGGATTTTTATAGGTATCACATGACAAATACTGTATCATAGAATCATAGAATGGTTTGGGTTGGAAGGCATCTTCAAAGATCATCTATTTCCATCCCTTTTAGCAACTATTTCAGAGAATTGTTCACCTACCTAATTCATTACCAGTGAGATCGCTCCAAAATCAATTTAAAAAAAAAAGGAAGTACTCTAAAATTGTATATGAATTGCAGCCACAATTGACAAAGCATATATTTCAGAGACAGACTGTATCTCTGGTTAAAGTATACTCATAACTGTCATGATGTATGCTAGTAAATCAAGCTCACAAATGTGTGTGCTAAGATTTGGAATGCTTCCATGAATAAATCTATATTCTGTCTGTCTCCACAGTCTAACTGCCTTTAAAAAAAATACTTCTGTGAGCTGAACATCTCTCCTTAGGTTCAATTTGCTGAGGGGGTGAAGGCCTTGGCCACTGCCTTGCAGCCACTGAAACAAGCCAGTACATCCCACACATTCATGATCAACGAATGAATGCAGGGAGGTGCCTACTGAAAACAAAAACCTGGAAAGTTTTCTTTACATGTGATGCCATTGTGTCCCAGTCCAACCTAGACACAACAGGAGGTCTGGGAAACAAGAGTTGATGGAGATTTCAAGATGCAGGTTTCTGCTTTGTTGCCTTGTAAAGTCACGTGCAGTCAAAGTGTTTAGCTTAGTATACAGACTTTCACTGACATATGTTTTTTTGTATCTTTCTATTTACTTAATTCTCATTAATAAGTTACAGATATAAGTGCCTTGAAAATCATATATAGTAAGTGCTTGTTGGCATGTTGAGAGAAATGATAGTTACTGGACTATCACTGCAACTGGATCACAAGGGTAGATTTCCCAATAAAGGTGTGATTTTGCTAAAATCAAAGAAGGAAGAGAGTTGATTTAGTCCTGCAAGCAGAGGAAATGCTCCTTTAAGGCCTGGGCCAAGTTTGGGCATGTGGCAGGCTGCTGGGAGCAGTGAAACAGCCGCTGCTTGTTTCTGGTAGTGCCCAAGCCCCAGGGAGCCAGGCTGGCTGGGTCTGTCCCTGCCCCGCGCTGCTCCACGGCGGGAAAGGCAGCATGGAGCAAGCGTGACGGGAGAAGAGACCCTACAGCCCCAAGGGAGTGGCAGTCTCTCTGCCTCCTCCCCATCACGTTTCAGCTACCCTTTGGAGAAACCTGGAGCCACATTTGTGATGTGACAATGGCTGTGACAACGACTAGTCTTTTGGAGCCATTTAGGCAGGGCTGAGGAAGTCCCAATGCCCTAAATAATGTAGATCTGTAGTCACTCTTCACGTGACATCCATGACAAGTCAGCCGCACTTTGTGCTGGGAATAAATAATCTGTAGCAGTTCTCGACGGCAGCCAGCCAGGCTCCATCTCATGAAAAGTCAGATGTCTTCAAGCTTTCATATCCCATCAGGCACTAAAGTTGGAAACACTTACTAGCAACAGGATGACAACAATCAGAATAGCATGGTTAATTAAAGGGATTTGGAGAAAGGCTATCCGGTAGCTGACTCTTAACAGAGCTGGGATATTTCTACAAGGGTGAAAGAGGCTAATTTGACTACAGTTCTGTAAATACAGAAGGTAACACCCTGTTTGCAGTTAAACAGACTCAGTGTAGTCATAAGCAGAGATGTAAGATTTAGGAATTGGCTTCGTGATGTCTTATGTTAGTTAAACTTCATGACTCAGATACTTCAAGTGCAAGATGTAGTCCTGGCTGCCACTGCCACGGTTCCTGGGACTGTACTTACGCAAGGGTCCTCACTGTATACGTGTCCAATATGACCTTAAATACTGTCATGGTTTAACCCCAGCTGGTAACCAACCACCCCACAGCTGCTTTCTCACCCCTCCCCCCGACAAAGGGATGGGGAGGAGAATGGGAAAAAAACCTCATGGGTTAAGATAAAGATAGTTTAATTGGATAACAAAGGAAGACAATAACAATAATAACAATAATAATAACAATAATTTTATATATATATAAAATAAGCAATGCACAAATGCAATTGCTCACCACATGCAGAAGGAAAGAAAAACAAAACTGATGCCCAGTGTGTTTCCAAGCAGCGATCCCACCTCCCAGCCAGCTTCCCCAGTTCTATCCAGACCGTGACGTTCTATGGCAGGGAATATCCCTCTGGCCAGCCTAGGTCAGCTGTCCTGGCTGTGCTCTCCCAGCTCCCTGTGCACCTGGCAGGGCGTGAGAAGCTGAAAAGTCCTTGGCTTAGTGTAGACACTACAACTACCTAGCAACAACTAAAACCATCAGTGTGTTATCAACATTATCCTCGTCCTAAATCCAAAACACAGCACTGTACCAGCTACTAGAAAGAGAATTAACTCTGTCTCAGTTTTTAGGCATGAACATACACGAGAGGTGCTTGAGATATCTGAAAAGTCTTTCCCTTTGTACCATCTGAAACCGAAGCACCTAGAGTCACTAGTCGTCTGGGGAAATGGTATTTCCTGGACCTTCTGACAGGTTCATGAGCAAATGTCCAAGGGGTCAGGACACATGTAAACAGTTGGCTTAGACAAATGAGCATTAAGGAAAATCTCTTAATGAGGCATCATTGTTCACTTTAAATTCTGCAATGGTAAAGCATTTAGAAATGCAGCACTGCAGCTCAGCAAGGTCCACAGTGAATTATGTCTGACAAATTTTATTTCTCTTTTCACATAGCTTCTCCACACAGATCTCCACTTTCTCTAGTGTATTTGTTATCTTGAATAGTTTATTTTGTGCCTTATACCTGATCCTGTAGAGGACAAATATCTGCTTCACTGTCTTGCTATGGTCTCTAGTTTCAACGAAAACACATTTCTTCTTAGGTTTTGGGAAACATTGCATTGAATAAGTAAGCTCATTTTCCCTAAGTCACATAAGTCACATTTTCCCTATGATCACAGGAGCATAAAACTTGCTTTCTATGATCATTCATGCTCATAAAATTCAGTCATAAAATGCTTGGAAGCAGCAAATACTAAATGAGTGGAGACAAAGTCCCTACAAACCCTCATTTACTTTCAAAAAAATATTGACAGAAATGCTTTGTACTACAACTTCCATCGTAGTATGAATATAAATTACTAGAATTCAACACAATTTAATTGAATTTATTTTAACCATGACTGTGCCATGTTTATTCTGTTTCCCTAAACCTGTAAAATGAGAGTTTACATGAGAACATATACGCCCTGTGAGCACAAAATTCTCCTGCATGTGTTGCAAAAACTGGAAGACATTAACATGTGTGGTAATGAACATAAGTAAAAATTTTCAGGTCTTATTTTTACTGTCCCTTTTGACTGCTGAGTCTCCATAGAGATACCAACCTCTCCAAGACATTATGCTGTATGTCAAACTTTCACTTATTAACTTTTAAATCTTTGGGCTCCAGAACCTTTGTTTGGGGGTTGAAACAGTAGAGTGTTTGTCTCTAAGATACACTGCTAATTCTTAAATGTATGTGTTAGAAATTCACTGCTGTTCTGCACTTGTTAATTCAGTTCCTACTGAGAAAACAAGAAATCTGCCTCTCCAGCAAATAACTGCAAGGAAAAATCAAATACTTGGCTTATACGATACTGTCACTTATTGATTCCTCTCTGACTTGGCTTGATCTTATTTACTGTTCTGTATTTGGGCATAACTGCCTACACACATTAAATACACTTATAAAAAAATGAAGGCTACAGTTTTGTCTTATCATTTGATTGCATTAACTGCACTTTAATAGATGAAGAGCAAAATATCTCCCACCCTGCATGCATGTGAGGCAACAACCAGTTGTGAGCTGCCTCTGGACTCCATGACCTAGAAACCAGGAATAAGGCTGATAAAAATCAGATACTGAAGAACAGCATCAGGGACATCCTCAGAAAGGGGACGATAAATCATTTGACAAGGCCATAAGATGTAGGTGTTTCTGAAATTAAAAAAAAAAAAAAAAAAAAAAAAAAAAAAGATAACTCTTTAAAAATATATTCCAGCTCTATTTTTTTCCTGTCATTTTTTGGCTCTTTGAACATTTTGAGAAACCCCATCCTGTGCACAACACCACACTGAATGTCACATTTTTCATTACAGAATTAGGCATTTAACACCTCTTCTCCTAACTCATCTTCTTTCATTCACTCTACCAAAAATGGCAGTTGTTAATGCACAAAATTCATGAAAAAAATCAAGATGGTAGAAGGACACAGGGAAAAGACACTTAGCTGTTTTGATTCAAGACACCACAAATGGTTCACATAGGAGTTTTCAATCAGTGAGATTTTCAAGTAGGGAAATAGGCATACTTCTATCAAAGAACCTGGAAAAATGAGAAAGAAAGTCACTTGACTACAAGCAACTGGATTTTAGCTTTCACATAAAATCCTGCTGCTCTTAATCAGTTCCATCCTCTGAGGTGGGTCAGTTAGTTAGAGACTCATTGTCTACAGCATGTAATCTATAGCAGACAAATAGTCATGAACCTCAGCTAAACTAAAACAGAAAAAAAATATATCATTTTGGTTCATAATTCAGAAAGACATATTTCTGCAAATACACAGGAAATCTGAGGAGATTAATTTGGAGTTATGGGATGGTTAAAACTCTGACAATGGCTTATTTCTAGGCTGGTCTGGCATTTTTGCAGGTGGGAGGTGTTTTGTGATTCCAAAATTTGACACAATTTTAGATAGCAGGCCAAGAAAGAATGAGGTAAAGGCATTATGTCAATGCGTTGTGTGGGTACTTACTGCTAAGGGATTATGTCTTTACTGTAAATTGCTTAGACCTATTATGCATATGTCATTGTTAGTACTGTCGAAATCTAAAAAAATAATAGCTAACTGACAGGACACAGAAACGATGTGGTAATGACAACAGCATTACTTCCCAAAGAGAAAAGCTAAGCGGACACACTTCATGATGTAGATGCTTCACACGCAGCGGTAGCAATGATGCTCGTTACCAGAAACCCCAGGCACAACTCGGGACCCCGCTGTGCTGAGTGTTGCACAAGCACAGAATAAAATCAATTCAGTTGTTCTCACACAGGCGGTGAAACATAGCAAAGCCTTTTTTTTTAATATCAGATTTTATATCAGATCTTAGCCGCTCACATGTGTCTTTTCATGTCTGTGTATGCAAAAAAATACAGGCAAGAAATATCCAAGGATTTGGTGCTTTCAGTTTTAATAGCTTAACAAGCCAATTAGGTAGGAGCAAACCTTGGGCTTCTGGCACTTTCTCAGTGTGATTCGCATTTCTCACCAGCGTGCGCTGCCCTTAGCCTGAAAGAATCGAGTACATTAGGCACAAAGTGCCTTCTATCATGCCATTTTCCTGTGTGCTTTGTTTCTGTCCTACCCAGAACAACCTTCGCACTACAGGAGGTAAGTAGATAAAGGCTACGGCAAGGTACTGGATAAAGTCTCCAGCTGTCCCAGGAGATTTGTTTTCCTCCTCTCACACCAGCTTCATGTGGGAAGGTCTCAACAATAGAAGTACAACCAGCACTTGCCACCATCCCCTGCCATCTTTGTGATTCACACTTTCATCTGCTTAATAGTTAAATTTCTGTTTTCTGGAATTTTTTAATGTAGACACTACTATCTGTGAAAAGGATGGAGTGGGAAGGCACTCCACAAGCTTATGTTGCCTTGCCTTGGCCACTTAAAATTTAAAGTAAATAAATACAAACAAGAGGAAATAGGAGACGAGTTTTCTACAGTAATTGTTTTAATTGCAATTGTTCTGTAGCCCAGCCTGTCGTGAAGCTGTCTGCCATCAGTTCCATGCCCATGTCTGAGAAGGATAATGAAAAAGATCAGGTCCGCCTTTCCCACCCGGTGCAGACAAGAAGTAGGTCTCTGGAAAGAAACCCGACATTTCTCAGCTCACATATCAGCTTTGTAACTGGTAATGACGTGAATGAAAGAGGGGAAAGCAGGAGGGAGAACTGGCAGAAAGGCCTCTTCTTCGCTTCCTTCTGCATCTCCCGGCTTCTGCAATGCCACGTTCAGAAGTGTTTGCATTTCGTGGGAGGGTTTGCTATGTGTTATTTCTGTCTTGACCAAAATCAGCAAGTGTTCACAGTTTTCAGAAGCAGGTTGTTTCAGATTTTTCAACTTGTTTTGCAGACAAAAGAATCAAAACCATTTGGAAGGAGGTCAATAGGAGTTAAGTATATAATCCGTTTAGGATTTAGCAAATCCTACACAGACCTTTTCGCATTTCTAGGCACCTAACTAAGTCCATAAACTGGACCCTGTAGAAATTTCTGTAGTTTGGATGCCGAAGAGAATCAAACCACTGACTCACCCAGGTTTGTTTCACTGCTCCTGGCACTGCGGAAAATGTCCCACCAGACTGGGGTGTCCAGTGGGTTGTTGTGCAGAAAAGTCAGGGAGAAGGGTGCAGAGACGAGCTTGTTTTTAATGAAAAAGCTGAAGCACCTGTTTCGTTCTGCACATGTAGGATAGCACTAGCTGTAGCAGAGTAATGTAAATGAAAGAAGGATTTTGTAAGACATGCTTGAGAAATAGGGTGTTGTCATCAGTTTTACTGATCTCGTAATGTCCTCAAATCTTTATTAGATATTGTACTTGGTCGATATATCTGAAGAAAATAAACATCTGGTCAAAATAATAGCAGTTTGCTACGTAAGAATTACTAAGGCACACTGCTGACAGCTGTTAAATACAGATGGCACTATCGTAATAGCTATGACAGTGCGACATTAAGTTATGACAGTAACTTAGCAGTTATGACAGCACAACTAGGCAAGCATTTAATCACATTAAAGGAAATACAGGATGAAAAAAGTGGTGATTCCAGGCCAAAATAAAAACATTTGCATGTGTTTTCTAAAAATTAAAGACACTTGTACCGAGAAGTTAGTTAATACAGAGAAATTATTCTAGTTGTGAAACAGCAGCACTCTTCAAGAATGCTGATGAAATCACAGCCCCTGAATCAATGCACAGGCTGCTGCAGAAGGCTGTTGGGATCTGTTCTGTAAGCAATCAGTATCTCTTTCATTTAGGTCAAAAAATTATTAGCATCAAGCCCCTAGTTCTGGGTACCCACAGCCCAAATTTCAAGGTGTACGAGGAAGGCACTCCTTTCTTCAGAATCCAGGTGAATAGGCAGGTGTACAGCAAGATCTTTCTTTTCTCTTAGAGCCATATCTGTTCACACACCGAGCAGCCACAAGTTGCTCCAAAATGAAAGAAGGGACCCTTCCAGTAAATGAAGGCAGAGCAGAGATGGAAAAGAGCTGTGGCTACTCCTTTTTCACCACTCCTCCCGCTGGCTGAGCACGCTATCTCTGTGTTTGACAGATACCTTCAGTCCCCCCACAAAGGCTCGTGTTTTATCAGAGGATAGCAAATAAAAACCTCTGTAAAGGTTCTTCAGGATGGATGTTAAGCCGAGCTACAAATCCAAAGCTTGGGTTGATGAGACACCCGCAGCGTGTTAGCGATTTGAGATCCCAGTCCCACTGCCATCCTCGTCTCTGAGGAGCTGTAGTTTATAACGCGCGAGCAAAATGAGTCATTTGATACCTTCAGCTGGAGGTTACAAAATGATAATGTGTGATGTTTTTTTCTCGGGTGAGATTAAAAATGTGTAAATTCTGCTGGCCCTCCCACACACACACACAGTGGAATGTCAATCAGAAGATTAAAATATTGTTAAAATGGGTATTTTCACTGTACATTGAAATTATCTTGAAGAGTGATTTATATCTTATTTCACCCTCCCCCTGAAAAAAACCCAAGTTTCTGTTATTTAGAACTGCTTTTAATGTTATGTATTTAATGTACACATAAATAGTTCACTCTCCTTGTTGCTTGGACACTGATAAAGGCATATAACTCAACATACACTTGACATTTTTGAATGATGAAAGACAACCCAGACAGCTGAAATGGGTCAGAGAGGAATCGCCAATTATTTTGAGCAGTGTCTCCACAGTATCTGACTGAATGAGCATGGCTACATTTAACAATACATCTTTCTTTGCAATATTATACCCAGAAAAACAATCCCAGCTTTTATCTGGTCCCATAATAATCTATAATTGATCTGAGCATTGCTTGGGTCAAAGAGCAAAAATTAAGGCAAATGCAATATGAACAAAAGCCTGTGATTTGTTTGGTTCACTTTTTCTTTTTGCATGGCAACATTGAATAAAACTCTGTGGTCTGTCAGACCTTCCTTGTTTTCTGGAGATTTGCCATCATCTATCCTTAATTATTGCTCTGAAGTGAAAACAGGAGCCACAGCGGGATCATGTGCAAATGACTGCTGCATGCCAGGGAAAACATCTCCCATCTCTTGGCAATGCCGGAGGCTCCAGGCTTTGCTATGGACCCAGGAGCTTCTCCATTTGCCAGTTAAGAGAACAGGATTTTCTCTTTGATAACAATCAACTCCCAATTTAGCCCAAACCTTTTTCTGCTTCCAAGTTTTTCTCAGAGGTTTGTGCTGGCCTGCTGATAACCAGGATCTAGTGGCCTAGAGGTCCGAATTTCTACAGCGTCAGCATAGCAATTTGACTTCAGGTTGCCCCTGATTGTGTTTTGGTTGAATAGCAGCAAAACATTTAGCAACTGCTTACGCTTTGGATTTGGCATCCTTTGCAAAAAACACTTTATAAATAGATGTGGTGGGTTGACCCTGGCTGGGGGCCAGGTGCCCACCAGAGCTGCTCTATCACTCCCCTCCTTCTCTAGACAGGGGAGAAAAAGTACAACGAAAAGCTTGTGGGTCAAGATAAGGACAGGGAGAGATCACTCACTAATTATCATCACGAGCAAAACAGACCGAACTGAGAGAGGGAATTCATCTAATTTATTACTAAGCAAAACAGAGTAGAGGAATGAGAAATAAAACCAAATCTTAAAACACCTCCCCCCACCCCTCACATCTTCCCAGGCTCAACTTCATGCCTGGCTTCAACCTCCTCCCCCCTCAGCAGCACAGGGGGACGGGGAATGGGGGTTACGGTCAGTTGATCACACGGTGTTTCTGCCGCTTCTTCATCCTCAGGGGGAGGACTTCTCTCATCGTTCCCCTGCTCCAGCGTGGAGTCCCTCTCCCACGGGCTACAGTCCTTCACGAACTGCTCCAACATGAGTCTCTCCCACGGGGTGCAGACCTTCAGGAGCAGACCGCTCCAGCATGGGGTCCCCCACGGGGTCACAAGTCCTGCCAGCAAACCTGCTCCAGCTTGGGCTCCTCTCTCCACGGGTCCACAGGTCCTGCCAGGAGCTTGCTCCAGCATGGGCTTCCCACAGGGCCACAGCTTCCTTCAGGTGCCTCCACCTGCTCCGGCGTGGGGTCCTCCACGGGCTGCAGGTAGAATCTCTACACCCCCTCATCCTTCCTCCATGGGTTGCAGGGGGACAGCCTGCTTCACCATGGTCTTCACCAGGGGCTGCAGGGGGATCTCTGCTCCGGCGGCTGGGGCACCTCTTCCTCCCCCTCCTTCTGCATTGACCTTGGTGTCTGCAGATGTTCTTACATCTTCTCACTCCTCTCTCTGGCTGCAAAAGCTGTCCCTAACTGTTTGGTTTCCTTCTTAAATATGTTATCACAGAGGTGCTGATTGGCTTGGCCTTGGCCAGCGGTGGGTCTGTTTTGGAGCCGGCTGGCATTGGCTCTATCAGACACAGGGGAAGCTTCTAGCATCTTCTCACAGAAGCCATCCCTGTAGCCCCCCCCCCCCTCCCCCCGCAGCTACCAAAACCTTGCCACGCAAACCCAACACAATGGATAAAGGAAATGTGTACCTCAATGCTGATGACATATTTTTTTTTCTTCCATGTGTATTGTATTTACAGCCTAATCAAAAAGATTGCCATGCCTTGTCAACACCTATTCCTTCAGATATAAGATCACCACAATACCGAAGAGTTAGTTACAGCTCACACGTAACACAGAGAGGGGTCTTGGTAGAGGGAAAGGGGTTTACCTTCAACAAAGGAAATGGAGACATAAACATTTCTTTTGCCACCAGCAACTAATCAGATAAACTTTCTAGTAATAAGTTTTGAAAGGAAAGACACTATTTTAAAAGTTTGCCAGAAAGCAAAGGCAAGCACAGCAGCTAAATTAGCTGTCCACCCATGTCTTTGCACAAAATTTCTACTGAACTTGAATGTTATTCATCATTCATGTCATTGTTTGCTTCTGTATGGTGTATTTGTATTTTTCCTATGAATATATGCATAAAATTGTCTAATTAATGCTCATATAAATGTTTAGCATAGAAAATGATAGGCTGTTTACACTGTATTTCTAGTTCAGGTAAACCAAATTCCAAATATCTTTCAAACAGAAAAAAAAAAAAAAATCAAACATTTTAGTCCCCAAAATTTTAGAAATACTTTGAGTAAATACATTGTGTGATCTTGAGCATTACAGTCATGGGGCTACCTAAATGTTGTTTGACATCTTTGCAAAAAAATTATTCCTTTTGATGTGGAAAACAACAAATAAATTTGGTCAACATTATAAACACTTGTAAATTTTTAACCAATTCTTCTAAGGCTGCAATAGTATGAACAGGAGACATCTCCTCTGAGAACTTGAAGAGTTCCATATATTCTGCTCCTTTAAAAATAAAAGCAAATTCTGTTTACTTAGATCCCTAATACCAAAAAACATTTTGGTTTTTATATGATATTAAAATTTTAAAGCATTTAAGTAGCATAGGAAATTATACTCAGATTTCTAAAGTGAAATGGAGAGTTTGTGCCTTTTTACATTTTTTTTGTCTGAAACCCTAATTTGTAGGCAAGCTGCTTTGACTTGATACTATACACAGATATTATGACTTACTAACTGCTAGTTGTTTTCCTTCTGCATCCTGCCAAGAGAAAGTGCTTTCCCTATAAGCGACCCTGTGTAGCTCACACTGTGACATGAATTCTAAAGGCAGTGTTGTACTGTCTATAATAAAAAAAAAATTATTAAAGTTTTCATAAAATTTAAAAGTAATCCTTTATAAAATCTCATAAGAAACATTTGTATCATATCTGAAAGAAATAATTGCAATGCTGGTTTAATGGAAAGGAAAATATATCATTTTAATTTATTCATTAAGTAGATATTCAACAAGCTTAAAGTATAAAAATGTTATTTTTAAACTAAATATTAAGTTAGTGTCCGCAGCATCTGGAGCACATTTCAAGGCTGCAATGAGGTTAACCAAGTGAACAATCTAATTCCTACTGATATATTCAATTTGATTATGGATTTAAGAGGCAATAAATACATAGTTCACATTACCTCCATAAAACTGTTCTTTTCAGCTAGAGGAGAAAGTAATAAAGTTCAGAGTTATTCAGCTTAACACTATTGAATAAACATTTATGCCCATATAAGAGGATAGATGATGAAAAAGAAAATGGAAATATTCTTTTCATCATTCCCTAAAATGGACATGATGATCACTTTAAAACATTTCTGGTTTTACCTGAGATGCATCTATTGCTTGGGAAAGCATATATATTAGTTGCAAGTATCATTAGCTCTGTTCACTGTTTTCATAGAACCTGTTAGGTTGTTCTGTTGCTTCTCTAGTGCTATCATGACAAAAAAAGTATTTCTTTTTTGTTTTCCACATATTTGTAGAGGAGTCTTTTTAAACCAAAGGCTGTTAAGGCAATGGTATAGAGTACTATGCGTTAACACATTGCACACATTTCTAGGCAGTGCTTGCAGATAGTTTAGAAAAAGCTTTAAACCTGCCCTTGTGTCTTATCCCACTTTGTTGTGCAATGGCAAATATCGCAGGAATAACACCAAACCCCAAATCACGCTAGAGGAAGCGGCGTGGAGCGGCTGGGCGAGCCTGTGCCCCGGGTGGCTGCAGGCGGCTGCTGGGTCACCCCAGGCACCAGAGCAGAGCCAGACCCGGAGCCCCTGCCCAGCTCTGCTCGGAAACCACCACGGCACCCAGCTGCAGCATCACGTCTGTCTGATTACTTTTCCATAACGTCAGTGCTATTGGTAGGTATCCGGCCTAAATGCACAGTTTGGCCTCTCTCTGTCATCAAAAGCAAGAGATAATGATGCAAGGGGGAAAATCAGTGCCATGATGCCAAGCAGCTGCTTTAGGCTGGATGAGCAACACTCTCGAGGTACCTATAAAGAACCCTGACAACCCGCGCAGGGTGGAGAGTCGTGTTTTAGACCGCTGAAGCCACCAGCAGAATTTGATGAGGCTGTTTCTCGCTCGCTCTCAGCTGCTACCTCCTACCTAACAGGGCCAGTGGGGTAGCCAGGTCATGTGCAGGTAAACAGCATTAACCCAATTCTATGTGAAGTAGCACAGCATTTATCAGCTGCTCTTACTTGCCGTCTGGTGGGTTTATTCGCTGCTCTCCAAATAAGTGTGATTAAACGGAGATAAAGCAATGTCTTGATATTTTATCATTTTGAAAGAGATCACTACTCCATTGGCGAAAATAATAATGTTCTGTCACTTCTTGTCATGTCAGCCCTGTTAGAGCACCATGTGTGGCCAACCCCACAGTTCTCTCATCTAACCAAAGCATCTCGCTCTGCCAAAACCAGGCTGCTGGGACAGACAATCTGCTGTGGATCCACTCCTATTCTACTGATGTCTCAGGAGCTGTCAACCAGCTTCCATCCTGCCTGAAGACTTCAAAATATTTATGTGTAGCTAGACCAACATTCAAATACAGGGCAGTAAATGGAGTTCTACAAGCAAACAGTTCTGCACTAGGTGTAACCAGTATATATACAAGGATACTGGCTGCAGCCCAGCCAACGGTCTGGAAAGAAGTACTCTCTGATGCTATATCAAATCCTGCAGACTGGAGAGTGGATCCAGACTGAGGTGCACCCCTTAGCCACATGCTTACCATATGCATGGAAATGACCCAGGCAGAGATCAGTCCTCTTCTCTCTTGTGCTATCCCTGCTAAATTGCTTCCACAGCAGGAACTTGGACACCTGGATTAGAAAGGAGCTATGGCATATCCCAGCCATACTCCCTGTTCAGAGCACCAGGACAGCAGGGTGAGCTGAAGCGTGCTGTTGTCACACAGTCTAGATGTACTCTCCTGGGCCACCTCTGCAGCACCAAAAGGAGGGTATTAATCTCCCAAATGTGCTGGATAAAGGAGCCATCATTCTTATCCCCAAACTGAAAGTCAGCAAGACAGTAGCTTGCACTCTGGGAATACTAACTGTAAAGCCAACCAACTCTTTTAACTACCTTGAAGAGAAGGTAGTTGGAGGGAAGGGATGCCATCCAGAGGGACCTTGACAGGCTGGAGAGGTGGGTCCGTGCGAACCGCATGAAGTTCAACAAGGCCAAGTGCAAGGTCCTGCATGCGGGTTGGCGCAGTCCCAAGCACAACTACAGGCTGGGCGAGGAATGGATTGAAAGCAGCCCCGAGGAGAAGGACTTGGGGGTGTTGATTGATGAGAAGCTCAACATGAGCCAGCAGTGTGCACTTGCAGCCCAGAAAGCCAGCCGTGTCCTGGGCCGCATCAAAAGAGGCGTGACCAGCAGGTCGAGGGAGGTGATCCTGCCCCTCTACTCTGCTCTCGTGAGACCCCACCTGGAGTACTGCATCCAGCTCTGGTGGCCCCAGTACAAGAAGAACATGGAGCTGTTGGAGTGAGTCCAGAGGAGGGCCACGAAGCTGATCAGAGGGCTGGAGCACCTCTCCTGTGAGGACAGGCTGAGAGAGTTGGGATTGTTCAGCCTGGAGAAAAGGTGGCTCTGGGGAGATCTAATTGCGGCTTTCCAATACCTGAAGGGGCCTACAGGAAAGCTGGGGAGGGACTGTTTATCAGGGAGTGTAGTGACAGGACAAGGGGTAATGGGTTTAAGCTGAAGGAGGGTCGATTTAGATTAGATGTTAGGAAGAAATTCTTCACTGTGAGGGTGGTGAGGCACTGGAACAGGTTGCCCAGAGAGGTTGTGGATGCCCCATCCCTGGAAGTGTTTAAGACCAGGTTGGATGGGGCTTTGGGCAATGTGGTCTAGTGGAGGGTGTCCCTGCCCATGGCAGGGGGGTTGGAACTGAATGATCTTTAAGGTCCCTTCCAACCCAAACCATTCTATGATTCTATGATTCCATGAATGTGACAAATTTTCCAGCCCTTCAACTTCTTAACTGAGGAACATGTGTCTTCTTCAAGGGGCAGCTCTGGTTCTCATTTCACAACCCGTTCCTGGGTAACGTTTTGAGTGAGAATCTATGAACCACACATTGCAAAAAGTCAGGTCCTTCCTCATCCTACATTTATAAAAAAAATATATGGTTCTCATGGCAGCTGTTCATCCTGAGGAGAAAGAGACCACAGATTTTTAAAGATAAAATAACATTTTAAAGGTGTTGATATTTTTTAACTGTTGTTTCCTCTTGCCTCCACCTCCTGAGGTATCCTGGTTCAAGCAGATGATACATTTCATCCAGAAAGGTGGCAGAAATGAAAATCACACCTAGACACTTCAGAGCCACAGAAAAAAGAAATCAGGCTCATTCCATAAATTTCCCTTCTGGAAGACACCTCTATTAAAATGTAGAAGCAAAGCCGTGAAATATTGAGAAAAAGGCAATGAAATGTGGAAGCTATCATAAATTGAGAGACATAAAAAACTTGGAAATACATAATAAGAACAAAGTTCAAACCTTATTAATGTTTCTATTATGGTTTACTGTACATTACGAAGACTGGTTTGCAAAATGTACAACTCCAAACCTATTTCTGTGAAGCTCTTGAAGACTGTCCTGGTAAATAAGATTTTCAGTTATTATGCAAAATGGTTTGCACAGTAACAATACAGTTTTACAAGTATTTAGTCAAAGATAATAACAGTCACATGATAATTTCCTTTGGCTGGATATATGGAAGTAAACAAATATTTGAAAGTAACTACTATTCTTTTGATTAATGCAGAACAATTCTTCCTTTTTAATATTCCAGTGAATGGTAAATATGTAAGTGATGAGAGAATTCAATGCTTCAGAAAACACAGGTACTGATGGAAACACTTGCTATTTCACTTAAATTCTAGGACATTACCACAGAGGGCAAAAACCAAATAGATTATACTTGTACAGCTTTTTGTGTTCAGGCGATTCTCATTCCCTCATCGCAATTACCTCTCTCCAAGTTGCCACCAAGGCTGGTTGCATGGAAACTTAGCCCATAGGAAGCTTATTTTGTGAAGTATTAGCTTTCAGTTCCTTGAATATTCTTTCACAGCACCATCTTCAACCACTGTTGTTATAAAATACTCAGCCATTGGACCCACTCATTCATCTTCCGTGTGAATACATTAAACAGATTAGTTAGTCAGGTTAGTTCTACGTTAGCATGTTCATAAGTGAGGAAGCTCATTAAGTAGATTTACCTTCTAGTATCTGAAACGGTGTTTTAATTGAGAAGGCAGCAATGAGTCCCTTAAGGAGCGATAGTATTCACTCCCAGACTGGTGGCAACGCGTTTGCACCTGCTTGGGGCAGCAGCATCTTTGCCTGAGAAGCAGAAGGACTGGATAACAAAAGAAGAGCACCAGGGACCAGAAGGAGAAGAAAAGAGTTTGCTTTACTTTCTCTGTCACTTACAGACTTGAGGAAATACAACCTTGCTTTTAAAAAAAAAAATAAAATAAATCAGTCTTCCAATAAAAGTTCATGTTGCTCTTTAGGCTGTACTGTAAGAGGATCCTCTTTATTTTCTCTCTATCCTGTGTACCAAGAGGAAATATTTGAGTCCAGATTCAATTGCACAAAGGGTTTATTTTCTTACTTGTTTTGGAGCAATAATATATTCATATAGGAAAATTGGTCTTTTTTCCCACCCTTTATCACACTCAGTGATTGAAATATGGGATGACGAAAAAGAGTTGGAGTCTAAATGAAAGTGAGATTGGAGGAAATCATGGAATAAATCCTGTGCCTCATAGCTCTGCTCATCTGTTAGAGCTGTTACTCTAGAGCTTCACAGCCCTATTGAGAAAACACAGTATGCAAACACACATTGTGAAGTGACAGAAAAGCATTACCTCTGCTTCACATTTTTTGCAACACCTAAAGGCTGTGTCTCTCCTCTTATCATGTTGTCCAGTGGACCCACATGGATAGCACAAGTCATCTACCAAGCTTTTCCCTGGCTTCCCCTTCCCCTAGAGCTATTCCTGTTATTGTCATGCTGGCTTTCTTTGGTGAAGATAGCGAGAAGCACCTTGCTACATAAATGCATCATGTATACACACACACATAAAAATGCATCTTTTTTTCCCGTCAATTGACCGTGCTGTCAAACTGCAGCAGACCACAGAAAATCTGTGAACCATGTACTGGGCAGCATAAAGACCACTCCTTGAGAGCATGAGAGGCATTTCGGCCCCAGCACTGATGTTTTCTTCCTACTCACCAAGCTGCAGCCCACTACGATTGCTGCAGTGAGGGAGGGGCTTTGCTGCTGAGCAGCCTTTCCCTCGTGCTGCCTGCATCCAGCCCTGCTGGTTCCCTTTTTGCTGAGGGGAAGTCCAGGGGGAACAAGCCCAGCAAGACTCATTCCTGAGTGATAGTGAAGCCCAGGGAAACTTCAGGGGCTAAAACAGCCAGTGGGGGCCCCACCACTTTTGTTGTCAGGTCTATGTGCTCTCCCTCTAACAATCTCACGTGGCAATTAAACAGATTGATATCAAGTACTATTACCAGTATGACAGCTAACCTTTCCTTTTATAATTACCTTGCATTTGCTTTTTGCATTACGTCTTCCCTTACACGATCTTACATGATTTCCCTGATAAAAACATGACAAGTTGTTGTTCTGAATTAGCCATTGTGCTATAAATCATAGATTTTATCATTTATGATATTTTGACTACCTGAGCCCTCCCTAAACAACATTTAAGACTTCTCATCTCCTGGTGACACATGCATGTGAAATGTCAGCGTTTCCAGCATTTGATCACGTTGTGAGACGGGTTGTCTTGATAAGCGCTGGAACTCATCAGTCGCCGAGGGTGTCAGCTAACGTCTCTCAGCATCATTATTTCTATTTCATCTGAAATTCCATGGTAACGAGTCTTTAAACACTGGCAGCAGGGAGGTGGAATAATGTAATTTGTAATTTAAAGACTATGTAAAATGGGACAAGTTGTAGAGTATTTGAGGGGATATTTTCATCTCAGTGCACTGGGTTAAAGCAGCTCTTTCATTAGTGCAGGGGAATGCAGAATGCATGGGGCTGAAAATGCAGCATTTGCATAACGCAGCCATCCTCAGCTGAAAGCCAAAGGGCACCAAAAAGACTTGAAAGCAGAAGACAGCGACATCCTCGCTGGTGGCACTGCTCAGTGTCATGGTGGTGCCAGCATGTCCTGCCAGCAGGGCAAAGGCACAACTCTACACAGACCCCAGAGACCAAGTGTCGGTGGCTACTGGACTGGGCTGTCAGGTTCCTCACCTCCAGGCTCATACCACCGCGCTCCACCTCTGGAGGTGTTAAGTGAGGATGGACTGCAAATCTGAAGCAATTGTAGCTACATCCCACCGGCCAGCTTCAACAATAGTAAAACCTAAGCCCAGCACAAACGTACTGTTTCTAAATTGTGAAGGTATTTGCTGTCTGTTTTCATGTTCAGCAGCTTGCCAGTTGAGATGGTCAAAATATTCATCATTCGACACCAAATTAGTGAGGGAGGAAATGCCATTAAAAAAAATTGTGGTTTTGATAAAAATGTCGAAACTGAAAAATGGCAGTTAATATTAGAAATTTCCATGACAAAGCCACAGTTTCCAGCTCTAACTGGTAGTGATTGTATGCATGCAGCATAAGTTGTTGAATCATCTTCAATTAAAATAAACAAATAAATATAAAAAGTTCTAATTAGCCTTAAATGTATTCCACAGGTGTCCATTTAGGAATATTCATAGTAATGAAGCTATTAAACAATCTCTCATGAACTTCTTGATTCAAGATATATTAAATGCATCATATCAAACACATTGGCAAAGCATCTTTGCAAACTGAAATGCACTTTTCTGCAGTGCCCTTTTCTCTATTTAGTGTGAATATTAGAGGAAACAATACATGTGAAATCTTCACCTAAGACTATGCAGCTAAGGAAATGTTTAATTGCATGATGGTTTAGTTTGGACTTGCCTTGTTGTGTCACTGTTAAAGCACCATACAACTTACTATTCATTAGTATTCATGTATTGTTATGTCTTAAGGCTTATGAATATTTCAGCAATACTCTTTGAATGCCTGTTATGAACGAAGGTGATTGTAGGAGAAACATCTGTTCAGTTTTGGATGCCCTTGCTCAACAAAGATATAGCCAAGATTGAAAAACTCCAGAGACACACAACTAAAAGTGATTTAAGTTGCAATTACTTAGTCTAAAGAAAAAAGAAAAAAAAAAAAAAGTCAAATCTGATCTGTAAGTGGATGAATAGCTGACATCCCTCTCCTCTGAGTGGACCCTCAAAACTCAGAACAAAAACAAGGGCAAAATCAGGGTAAAAGTATGAAATAAAAAAGGTGCAATGCTTGAAAATAGGTCAGTGTAAGAAGGAATTGTAAAGAACAGTGAGCCAAACCTGCCAATCCAGGTCCCTTTCGGTGCAGAATTACCCCCTCCCTTACTTTTAGTACACTTACTTTTAGTCATGTGCTAGGCACTAGGACCAGGCAAGACTTTCTTGGAGAGGTAACGTACACAGAGATCTACTCTTCTGACTTTGCAGTAAATCAATAGAGATGGGAGCTTCACTTTTTCCTTTTTATTTTGCTTGTCTCCAGAGTGACTACTTGTCATAATAATTAACCAGAGCCCAGAGTCCAGGAGCAAACAATTAGTAGACAAATAGCAACCAATAGCAACATGTTCCAGGAAAACCAGGGGAATTTCACATGTTCCTTGGCTCCGTTGGGAAGGAAAATCAGAGCTTTCTGTGAGGGCTGCAGTGGAAAACCAGGAGTCTGAAGGAATTTATCTGGCCTGAAGGTCACCAAGCAGCAAACTCAAAGCAGACTGAATCGGAAGAGAAGAGAGGCAGGGCAGGAAAGAGAAAGTATCAGCTCAGCTAAGTGGGAGAAAATTTTGGATTTCCTACTGTTCCTCAGCTGCACTGCAAGGTTTCAGGCTTGCAGGAGTTCAGTTTCTCTCACTATAAGATATCCTGTTTTGTGGCATTATCAGTCCAGGTCTTTTCTTCTGGTTATTCTATTTCCAAACAAGCTTAAGGAAGCAGCCTATCTTACCAGCAAAGGAATCACACCCCACTTCAAAGCTTGCAGAAGTGGTGTCAGGGGCTTTAAACTGTGTGAGACAAAGTCAGACCTCACTGAAATTTAAGAACTCTATGTGGGATACTCGTGACTTTGAAAAGATTTCTCACTGATATTCTTAAGCATGAGAACTAATGATTGTCTGTTGTGGAAAATTCACAAGGATGGTGACTATGGGTGATATGAGGACTGCTAAAAGTCAGCTGTGTTGTTTAATAGCTTCTTTTCTTCTGAGACAAGCAGTAGAAAGATTACAGGCAAAATTCGCTCTTAGTTTCTAAAAAAAGATGAGGGTCTCTGAAGTGCTAACGTTATGCATTATAAAATCCTAAGTTAACTCTATAAAGAGAATTTGAAACGGGCATTAGCTGCAGTATTCTTGTTCCCCTAATCAGCTACTCTGACTGATGAGCTTCCTCACCAGTTCGCAGATGCGCACATCTCCACAGTGCTTTTGACATTTTTGACCATTCAAGCCTCTCCTAGAGGAATGGCATCCAGGGAAAAAGAAAAATGTAGTCTTTCTGCTCATTAAATTTTTGGCCTTCCTGAGGTGAAAGTCAGAGCTACTTTCTAAGTGGATGGTCATGACATGGACATCTGTCCCCCAGGAACATTGTCTCAACACCACCTTGAGTAGCACAGGGTAAGCTTCTGCTGCACACACCGCGTCCTGGAGGAATTCCCAACCTACTTCCCAACTAGTGCTCCCTGCAGAAGCCTGTTTGAAAACAAGCTTTTCCTCCTATTTAGTCATTCCTGAAAGAGAGAATGCACTTTAAGAAGCAGATCCTAAATTAATGTTCTTGTCCTTTAATAGAAAGATCCAAAGTAATCTTCATGTCTTGTAATAGAAAGAATCAAAACCTTTTTCTCCACCTTCTGGTCCAAAATGAAGCTTCTAGGCTACAGGGGAAACAGTCCATGCTAAGACCACTGACAAAAATAATTGCTATTACTACATGGTTCCACATACAAGTTCCTACATGTCAATCACATCTTTGCTTAAAAAAAAAACCAAAACAGTGACTCCTTCAAGAGGATTAATAAGACACTTGCAGATTTTTTTCTTTTTCATTAAAAGATTCTGTCAGCACGACAGTTTATTGAAAACAATTGCTATTTTTCCTGAGATTGTTATTCTAAGTAGCAGCTTTGGTAACTAGATTTTTTTTCCATATTTTAGAGTTTTCCATTTTTGGTAATTAGAATATTCGCCATATTAAGAGAGGGAAACATCTGTCTCTTTGATTGAAGGAAAGAAAATCCAATCCAAACAAAGAGAACAAGATCTTTCCTTCATTTGAATTCCAGGTGACGCAAGCATGATGTTACCTGACTGCTGCTTGCCCAGGTGCAAAAATGGTAATAAACAGAAAAGACAACCTCCTGTACCACCCTAGCATTTCTGTCACTTCGTGTTCCATTGGAAAAAAAATAATTCTGAAAAAAATAATGGTTGGCATATTTGCTGACATCTTTTGGATAGCACTAGAGTAGCAACTTAGTGGATTCAGGAAACCCTCTGGAATTTGAATGCTAAGACCACGTTGGACGTTGGCTAACACTAGTTTTCCAAGCGTAACTTCAGATATTTTTATTCAATAATGCTTCAAACAGTTTTCAATGAGTAATCTAACACTGGAAGGCACCATAACATAACTGTACAGCTACCAACTCCAGAAGTCCAGGAGTTGGCATCCCTTTTGGTTCACAGAATCACAGTATGTTTGAGGTTGGAAGAGACCTCTGCAGTCACCTGGTCCAACCCCGCCTGCTCAAATGGGGTCACCTAGAACCGGTTGTCCAGGACCAACATGGCTTATGAAGATCTCCAGGAACGGCGACTCTACAACCGGTACCAGGGCTCGGTGAACCTCACAGTGAAAAAGTGTTTCCTGGTATTCAGAGGGAACCTCCTCTGTGCCAGTTTGTGCCCATTGCCTGGCCCATTGCCTCTGGGCACCACTGGCAAGAGCCTGGCTCCGTCCTCTTTGCACCCTCTCTTTAAATATTTATATATATTGGTATCATCCCCCTGAGTCTTCTCTTCTCCAGGCTGAACAGTCTCAGCTCTCTCAGCCTCTTCTCACAGGACAGATGATATCCAGCCCTTCATCACCTTAGTGGCACTCCACTGGGCCATCCAGTAGTAGTAGCTCCATAAATGTTTGAGTTAAAAACAATGCTTTCCACTTAAAACTCTCTAATCTGGATGCTTTCTTCCTTGTTTTGCCAGTCCTTGTTATCAAAGCAGTCCTATGTTAGTTTCCTACGCATTCAGGAAAGTCCTGTTTCCTCCCTTTCCCCTCCGTCCTCATTTTTCTCCTATTTCACATGGTCCCTCACACCAGATAAAATTGATGAAGCACATCACGACCTGGTAAGGGAACTTTGGTTTAAGGTCATCATTATTTCTGTACCAGATATTAGTACAAATATCACAAAGCACCAAGAATGAGCACTCTAACATTTACCCAAAAACAGAGCTATGAGGATAAATGGGGAAAAAAATAATTTGACATGCAAATTGCCTAGATTTTGAAGCAGCAAAGCTACTAAGAACATGAATCAAGGTGTGGAAGACAAAACTGTGGGTGAAAATAAAAATATCCTGGGAGCTGATTCTGCTGAAAGCCACAGTCTGTCAGGAGGTAGGAGGCCTTCAGAGTCTCCTACTGGTGATTAAGATGCTTAAACCAGGGGCAGTTTCCTTTGCTGATTCAGCAGTCTTGATTCACTGAACAAAAGTGATGCTTCAGAGTACGCTGCTTCGCAGAAGCCTCCTCTCCTCCGCAGGGAGCCAGGGAGCAGGGGGTGCCCTCCCTTGTAATCTCACCAGCTCTGGACAATTACTGCTGGGAAGAGGAGTGTGCAGCAGAGGTAATTTATGTTATGCACTGCCATCTACTGTGTCTCTACTCAAACTACGACATGAAACTCAAGCCTAGAAAATATAGAACTTTAAACAAAATTCTCACTGCACGTCACTCTCATTCTTCAAGAGAGGATTGAACAAGGGTATGGAGAACAAATCCAAGTCAATGCACAAATAAATACAATTGGCATATATGGCCACTAAAGGTCCCAACTTTTGCACAGTGAAGGAGATTGCCCACATTTTTTCATTTTGGAAATAAGGGTTTGATGTGTACTGCCACATTAATGAGTAATAGCATATATAAACAAACTAGAACAATATTCTGTGTCATAAGATGCTTTTAAGAATATAAAGATGCCTTGCTGACTTTTATCCTATATGAAAATGTATGTTAATCCCCAAGAGTGAGCCTCAGAAAACCTGTCAAATACATTTACTTATATTCCAGCCCAAAATCTCCCCAGGGCAGTAGCTATACTCTATTTATAGATAACCAGTTAGCTGATAATCTGAGGGAGCAGCTGGCCTTTTGAAGTGCTAAGAGCAGACCACAAAGTGTTACATGGCAATCGCAGAGTGAGAAAATACATAGACTCAACTCAGTGCAGGACTTTGAAGGCAACATGAGATTTTTCCAGGAAACCTTGGGGATATTGGCAGCCCTGCCACACTCCTGCCAACTTCAGTAGGACAAGCCATGGCACTACATTCTTCTCTCTGTAAAACAGGTATAATCCAGTGGCACCTTGGTGCATTACATTGTAGATCTCCTTTGGAAAAATCTATAAAATCTGTTAATTTAAAACACAGGCCTGTTTTCAATCCAGGTGCTGTATCTTCTCCCTGCATACCATTATGGATCTATTCCACAGAATCGTTTGTACTCCCACCTGTTTGGGTTTTTTTTCCTTCTTTACGGTATTTTTCTCTACCTGAAGATTGTAATGATATACAAAGAGGAAGAATTCCTACTGGAAAAACAAAATTTCCTTACCTACACTACCCACTCTGCCTGGCTCTACGAGTCCTCAATCTTATTTTTACTTCAGGGCAGCAAAGGTTATGTGATGAAAGTTGTTTCAGCACATGTCCAAGTTAGAAATGAATAACCACACATTCAGCAAGATATGAAGTCAGAATGAATGATAATTTTAAGGATATTTTATTTTCATTATTCTTTCTAATATTTCTTCATTATTTCTTGGTACCTCACTGCCTGATGTCTTCTAAAGCCGAAAATTATTTGCCATTCTTACCAGGGCATAACTTAGTAGAGGTAGGGTTTTATCTTCAGTGCAACTCCTATGACAGCGTGTGGGCAATAATAGCTCCTGTGATGTTGGTACTTTTTTCAGATTGTGGCACATGACATTCTCACACTTAACCTAGAGAAATATGAAACTACATGAAACTAGGAGAACCATACCAGAGGAGTTATATGCAGCTACTATCAGGATGGAGCTATGCATCATATACGGTCCCATAAGGTATACCTAGAGCCCACTGCAACACAGTACTGTCACGATTGGTCTGGGTGGTGGAACAAAGAGTGGGCTTACCACATTTGCAGACATGGGAATACACTGAAAGGTAGAATTCAAAATGGTCATGACAAATCAGAGGTGCAGTCCAACAGAAATATAATATTATTCAAAGGAGATGTGGACAATTTACTGTCGTTAGGTATGGACAGTCAGCTGCACAGGTGCTGGATGGCAGATGACTAATCAGAAATTCTGGGTTAAAAAAAAAGGAGCTGGCAGTTACTATGGATCACAAGCTGAAAATGAGTCAACAACATCATGCTACTGTAAAAAAGAAAAACATCATACTGAGGTGAATAAATAGAAATGTAGTCTGCAGCACTGGCAGGATCATCTCTCCATCCTACACGGCACTGGCGAAACTTCAGCTGGAGTACTGCGCTGGGTGCTGCTCTTAAAGAAAATTTTAAACTCTTTAGTAAGAGTCCCAAGGAGACTGATGATTGAATGAGGTCTGGAAGACAATCTGAAAGGAAGGAAAGAGGGTATTTAACCTGCTCAGCCTGTAGCAGAAAAGACCAAGAAGGAACATGAGAACAGCCTGCACATGAAAAAGACTGCTGTTTAGAAAGGACAAATTTGTTCTTTGTACCCATGTTGGAAGAAACAGGAGGTAAAGGGATAAAATTTCAATGAGAAAGATTCATATTGCACACTAGAAAATTATTTCTAACGGTTAAAAAATAATGAAGTTCTGGAGAACTCTGGAGTCTCCATCCTTGGGGATCTTCAAAAACATGTGAGGCAAATCTCGGTTAGAGAGATGGCAGTGGTATAGTGGACGCAGTTCTATTAGGTCAGCAGGATGGATGACGTGACACCTCGAAGCTCCTTTGAGCCCTTCTATGCAGTGGTAGCTCAAGAGAAAAGATCATTTCAAAAAGATGGTTGAGAAGGAGTTGAAGGTAGCACTGTCTTTCTGACTATCCATTAGCAGAAAAGAGAAAATGAGAAAAAGTAAATAATCACTGCCATCAGAGCCCCATCCTTTCACATATAATGGAGGAGCAAACACCACTGACCTTAGAAAACCTTGCCTTTAAGAAACAGTGAACAAAATGGGGTTTTGTGGTTTGGGGGGTTGGTGGTTTGGGGTTTTTTTTTTGTTAGGGTTCTTTTCTGAGTTTTTTGTTTGGTTGTTGGTGGGTTGTTTTTTTTTTAATTCAGGAAGAGGCAAGCTGCCTCTGATTGTTAAGATGATTGGAGCATATGATGTAGAGGGAGAGGCTGAGGGAACTGAGTCTGCTTAAGCCTGGATAGAAGGGACCTGTCAGGTGATGTAACTGCAGCCTTTCTGCAGCTTACATGGAGTTGTAGAGAAGATAGAGCCAGGTGATTTAGAGATGCTCAGCAAAGGCAATGAGCAGAGGCTGCAGCAAGGGAAAGGTTTCACAGTGATAGTGGTTAGGTACTGCGACAGCTGCTCAGGGAAACTGTGAAATCTCTGTCCTTGAAGATTTTCAGCACTTGACCAAATGAGGCCGTGAGTCAGCAGGCAGTCTAATCAACTTTCAGTTCCTGCAGGATGCTGGGAGGAATGGCTCAGTTTCTTCGAGTTTTGGGGTTGGGGATGTTTGGTTTTGTTTGTTTTTGCAAGGTAGGGGGTTGTTTGATTTTTGATTGCTAAAAAAGAGCTCTGGTGGCAAGATCAACTCCCTTGTAATACAGCAGTGTTTGCAATAGAGATTTGTACCAAATTACACAGAGTGAAATCTATGCAAACGCTAGCTGCAGCCACACCCCAGTCAGGGGTTTTATTGAAAGTACTGACTGCAATGCACATGAAACACTCCTTTATTTCTGCCTCAGGTAGTAACCAAACTTAGAAGTAATGGCACTTCTGCCTTGATCTGTAGGACTTCACACTAGAAAGAATCCATCACATCATTGGATTTTTCATTCCCTGCAAGTTTGGGTTTTGGTTTTATTTTTCCATGGGAAAAACTCTATTTTGTCTTATTTACTGCTGATCACAATCTTTATCTTTAAAGAAATCTTTTTCTTGTACCCTGGGCATTTAATTCCATTGTGTGCACTGCATTCCTTGTTGTTAAAAGCGGCTTCTAAGGACCCAACAGCTGGCATTGATTTTTTTTTTTTTTAAGAGCATTGCAAAAATATTTCTTTGGAGGCTGGGGAGAGAGCACATGTGAAGAATTAAATGAGCTTTAGAAAAATATCCAAAAGCAGTGGTCGCCCAGTGCTGGCACTGTGCCAACCTTGACACTATCTCTAACTCATTGGCAAGCTGTTTGCAGGGATATTTCTGATATCATTTCCTTACATCCATTGCAAAATCCCTTTTTATAAGGTGTAAGGTTCTATACTACAGTTCTGGGAGCTATATTAAAGGATCTTGTTATAGGACAGAAACAACAAGGTAGCTAGAAAACTGGAGTGGAAGCTAAATATTTACAGGGAATCCAAAGGGATTCCACAGAGATTGTATTTCAGTGGTTTAATGTATTGTGTGTGTTTAAAAGAAAGCTGGTAAAGAATTCTAACGAGCATACCAAATACTATACCATAAGTTGGCTAAATAAAATAAAAAAAATAGGGAGGAGTAATGAAAAAGGCAAATTCCTCTGTATAAGTTTCCCTCATAGCTGCTACAAGTCAAGATCAAATACCTTTCTTGCACTCACTTGTTTGTGCCCAGATTCATGTCTCTTACCTGAGAGACCTATAGCACATAGTCACCAGAGATGTGCTTTATATGAACAGAAAGAGAAAGGCAACCTCACAGGGTGCTTTACTTCAAGTGGGATGAAGATGTGCATTTTCCTAGATCAAGTATAGAAAGATTTAAGAGAAGACACTAAGCTCCTGTTCTGTTGAGTTAGATGCCTACATGTGGTGAGAATAAATGCAGCCAACAGGCCTATCTACAACATATGGAACAGCCTTTAAGGAGGGAGGATGTTCATGTGCCAGTAAGTGCAGCCTCTTGCATGAGCTAAGCTCTCAACCAGATTTTCACTGAACCTGAAGGAAATAGGTTAAGTCTTCAAGACAGTGTAAATTAGTGACAGACAAAATGGCACACACCTATTTTGGTTAACAAAACAATAAACCCCTCCCCAAACCCACACATACACACACACACACAAAAAAAAGCAGTCCTTGCTATACATTCAAAACAAAGTGCAAAATAACTGCTTCCCTTTGGACTGTTAGCATCCTTCTTCAGCTGTCCCATTGTTTCGTAACTGAGGAAGAAAACCTTCCTCCATTATTTATGTAGTCACACAGACGCCAGAACTTTCTACAAAAAAATCTCCTCCTATTGCCTCTGCACTCCACCTGGGTCTGCTTAAGCCCATTAGTGAGGAACGATACCCCACTGCACAGTTCCCAGCAGTGTGGGTCCTTTCCTCACATAGGAGATCCAGCTGATCTGCATCCTTACCACGCCAGGGCATGCTGCTGCGTGGGCATGTGGTGCTGACCTGTGACAGCATGCAAGAAGTACAGCTCACAGTTTTGTCACTGGCCTCATTTCAAACATCCTCAGCATGGACACAGTAGCCTGGCTTTTTACCTCTCTGAGGTAGAAAAGTTGCTGCCAACTCACATAATACTCATTTGGTTATTTTAAACTAACAAAAGAGACCATATATAGCCTACTTTTTAGCACTGTTTATGTCACTTTACACTGTAATTACTGTGATGTATACTGCAGAGCAACTGAAATTATGGAGACACGATCAGAGAAAATGGAAGGAAAACACCAAGGGATACATTAAAAAAAATCCATTTGACATATTTGCAAATAGACCTTCAAAACTATAACATTGGTGGTTTTATCGTTGATTATTATTAGCCAGCATATGTTTATCATAAGCAGTATGATGAGAAGTAAATAAGGCATTTTCTAGAAGGGAAAATAAAATGTGACCACAAAATATACCAGAACAGACTGATCCTATTTTCATAGAACATTTTCAAAGAGAAAGGGCACCAAATTGCAATTGGTTTTCCTCATACAGGTCTTAACTGGTGAGAGTCATAGTTATTTCACGTAGCTTGGTCTGCAATGGAAAAAAAACCCAACAAACCACAAACAAAACAAACCAACAAAGTTAAGCCACAGATAAAGCACACAGATGGATACACATCACTCCTGCTCAAGATGAGACATCAAGCCTGTGGGTCTGGGTCAACAAGGTACAAGTCCAGGTACAGGCACAGCCATAATGCTGTTCAGGCAAGGACCAGCTTAAACACAGCTCCCAAGGCAAGGTGGGGGAAGCTGCCAACAAGACTTATCTTGGATGAAGCTGGACCCCATCTCCTGCAGCTGCCAGGCAGGATGCACACTGTGCAAGCCTGCTGTGACTGCCGAAACCTCTGCTACTATGGTACACAGGCATAAATTGTAGAGATGAGCACAGCATATTGTAGGACGTACATGAAGCACCTTGAGTTACAGCATAAAGGTTTCCCAATGGCCAAATCTTCTCAGCACAAAGATATTTTGGATATGTCTGAGCTAGCATCACTTCTTTTCCCTAGTTTCTTGTGCTTCAGCAAGAACTTCAAGTATTCTAAGATACTGCAAGGAAGAATATTCTAATGCTTTGACAGTTGTGAAATATATCGCACTGTTTTCACAAATGGCTTGTCCTGGCCTTTGCTCAGAAGATTTCCCAACTAAATTTTGCAAACTCATGGATCTTTGATAAGTATCAAATGACATATAAGCTTATCTCTAAGGAGCAGACGAGCCTTTCAATATCAGCCAGTTTATTACCTGATGCAGGATTTATTGAGTGCTTCCACAAGGGTTCTCCACCCCTCCTTACTCTCAATGCATTTATATACCTTTTAATATATAAAAGCTGGGACATACTGCATAGGAAGTATTTGGTTGCTCCATCTTAGAGAAAAATTTGCACTCTTCCAGGAATCCTTCAGCTCCATCAAAAGTACATAGACTTTCATAATGACTGCTGCCAACCAGGCAAGAAGTAGTTGCCTCCTTTCACATGTAAACAACAGTCAACTTTAATCAGCCTTTAATCTGTCAGTAGCCCTTTGATAAGAAAACTATCAATTTTATACTTCATTCATCATGGTTTCAGCAGAGCAAACCAGGATTTTCTATTTCTGTGAACAGAAAAGGATTTTGTTGGAGGGGTTTTTGGTTTTGGTTTTTTATTCTTTGGGGGGGGGGGCGGTGTCTAAGGCCACAAAAAGGGAAAAACACATGAGTATTTGTATGTACCTATGAGTGTGTGAATGAGTTCCACTGGAGTTAGCCAACTGTAGGAGAGGCTTTAATCTGCATTGCATTACATCATTAAGCAGATATTAGCAAGTACCATTGCCATTTTTTTCCTGATCTTTCATTACATCCATCAGGCTGCATAGGACTTTACACTTTCAGAAAACTTCAAGATCTAGGACAGGAACAGAGCAAGAAAATAGAAAAGTTTTCAAAAATAAGTTTAAAAAAAACCAGAAAGTGCTTATTCTCATGGCTGTTCAGTTGATGCATCTACTTGGCTTTTGGGGGCCTCAACAACCTAGGAAAAAAAGCCCCCACAAGCAATCTTAGTTGTTTCAAAAGACAGGATATACTATTAGATAGATAAGTTAAAACTCTTAATTAAAAGATTAGGTACATTTTTTCAGCTGGCTTCTGAACCTTCAGGAGAAGGACTTGGGGGTGTTAGTGGATGAGAAGCTCAACATGACCCAGCAATGTACGCTTGCAGCCCAGAAAGCCAGCTGTGTCCTGGGCTGCATCAAAAGAAGCGTGACCAGCAGGTCAAGGGAGGTGATCCTGCCCCTCTACTCCATTCTCATGAGACCCCACCTGAAGTACTGCATCCAGCTCTGAGGACCCCCAACATAAGAAGGACATCGAGCTGTTGGAGCGAGTCCAGAGAAGGGCCACGAAGATGATCAGAGGGCTGGAGCACCTCTCCTGTGAGGACAGGCTGAGAGAGTTGGGGTTGTTCAGCCTGGAGAAGAGAAGGCTCTGGGGAGACCTTATAGCAGCCTTCCAGTACCTGAAGGGTGCCTACAGGAAAGATGGTGAGGGACTGTTTACAAGGGTATATAGTGACAGAACAAGGGGTTGAAGCTGAAGGAGGGTAGATTTAGATTAGATATTGGGAACAAATTCTTCACTGTGAGGGTGGTGAGGCACTGGAACAGGTTGCCCACAGCTGTGGTTGCCCCCTCCCTGGAAGTGTTCAAGGCCAGGTTGGATGGGACTTTGAGCAACGTGGTCTAGTAGAGGGTGTCCTTGCCCATGGCAGGGGGGTTGGAACTTGGTGGTCTTTGAGGTCCCTTCCAATTCATACCATTCTAGGATTCTATGATCCATCTCAATTTTTGTACATCTGTACATAAGCTCCCCTAGCTCTGAACGCACAGAACACCAACATCTACTTCTGAGATGGTCATTAAGACTCATATCCTGAAAAATAGCTAGATGCCTCCAGAGAGGACCTCACTTGAAACAGTCTACATTAGGATGACATGAGTTGCTGCAGCTCAGTAAAACCAATCCCATTCTGTACACCTGAAAACTTGCACTCTTTCCCTTGCTGTACCTTGTGAGATGGTAGAGTATCCCAGCAAACCTTGAGCAACCCCAGCCAGGACACTGCTGTTTGACACACAAACAGCATTTTGCACATCACAGACACCTTCCACCGGTTTTCTCACTGCCAGACTCAAGCTAAGCTTGATGAAGTAATGTTAGAAGTGGGATCATCTCTAGCCATAGCACTCCTGGCTATCAAAGGCATCCACCTCCCCTCTCCCTGGCAGCAAAGCCCTTCAAAACAAAGCCCCACTCATGGCAAACCCAAAAGGCAATCCATTAAGTAGCAGTAATCATCAAAATCTCATATTTCCAGAGCTCGTCTCTCCGTGCTATCTCCCTGCGGGGTCCGGTTCAAAGGCCCGTTCCTGATGGCGTCTCCCTGACAGGCAGGTTTGACAGCCCATCTAAGCACAGCTTTCCTGCCAGACCCCAAAGCTGTCAGCCCTCGGGGAGACGGGGGATGGCAAAAAGGATGGCAGCACCAAAGGGCACAGGCTGCACACAAGGAGCTCACTTCCAGACACGCATAGCCTCATGCCGCGATGCCCTTGCAGCAGCACATCAATCTCTTGTCCCTGCTGTCAGAAATCTCCTGTATTTTTTCTCTAAATGCTCACACCTTCACCCCCAAGAATAAGAAACCACTAGTGCTTGAGAACCAGCAATTAAAGTCACAGACTGTTCCTTAGCTGATGGTTAAGGCTGTCCCCAGCAAGGTCCTTCCCCATGCTTCATGTCCTGCGACCAGCTCCATGGACACCTGCCCCTTCTCCTCCCCCAGGGAGACAGGATCAGACCTCAAGGCCCCGCTGCCCCAGCCCTCCACCCCGAGCTCAGCCCCGGGCAGCACCCATCGCTGCTCGGGCAGCACAGCCCCAGCCTCCTCCTTGTGCAGACAGAGTAGTAACACCGCAGAGGTACAGCCCATACACCCCACTAGCAATGGGGTCTAGCCACATACCTTGCTAGTGGCCCACATGATTATCTAGCCCAACAGTATCTGATAGTGCTTTCCATTCATTTTCGGGCATCATTTCACCTCAATTACTATTCTCTTATTTCATTAACAGCAGTAAAACACTTTGATAAAGTCATTTCACACAGTGTCTGTTTGCAACTGCCTTTAGTACTCCTGAAAAAAACAAATAATTCAAAACTCCCTTCTAGCAAACTAATTAAACAAGTGTTTAATACTTTGCAGGATCTAGGTCACAATTCATGTGAGGCACCATTTCAGTTCACTGGTGATACTTTTGTGAAGACAAGCAGCTCACACAACTCAGGGTTTGCAGCAATGGGTCAGCTGAGAGCTATAAATTACAGACAGTCACATATTAATTTAATGTTACGGAAGAGGGTGAAAAATCTCTGACATTTGCTACTACTACATCTAAGGAAAAAATGTAAACTGATAGAAAACCAAAGGAAACACAGATGGATTCTGTTTAATATGATGCCATATTGCAATTTAAAAAGGTCTTGTGCTGTGCTGTGTGACTTGCTTCACTTGGAAATAAAAACTTCTGGATTCCTCTAATTTCCTCTCCCCTAAGGTAATGGCAGCAAACATTTGAAAGAAATTGCTCCCACTAAGCTTCACTCACTATTAAATTACAAACAATTTGCAATGCAGGTCAGAGCCCTGGAAGGCTGTTTCCATGTAGATGATAGATCTGGCACCCTGCTGAAGTTAATGTATCAACAAAATTTTGTAAAATTGTTACTAATTTATTTATCCTTATTTTTTCTAGGGAAAAAAAGGCTATGTCCTTGCAGACCCTTTCAAAGGGGGCTCAATCCTTGCTGAAGGCATTCTGAGCTCTGGGAAGAAGAACAGAAAAACAAACTTCCAATCAGGCATTTCAGAACTGGTGGAAATACAAGAGTATTTGCCATGTTCAGAGATCTATGCTGCTGTGCTCGAAAGTATGCACATTATTTTTCCTGATCTTAGGCAGGATCCACAACCCAGATTAAAATCCTAATGATAATTTAGTTGTCCATATCTAAGACTTCATAGCTACACTTAGCTACTGCCTAACCAACAAGATATTGAAACTGCCTTCTCAATACATTCCCTACTCAACACCTTTCCTAAAGTTTTTTCATGGAGGATATAAGCTTCACCCTAGCTCCTGCTGGTGTGTTTTGTACCTGAGACCCAGAAGGGGTTTCGGTGTTTGTGTTCCTTCTTCTGTTTCCCAGGGTCCTATCCACAAGGCATTTTCAGAGCATGACCAGCCATTTGGGACATGTCCACAACACACAGCAAGTGCTGTTTACCATTCTTTCCACTGAGCAGTCCTGTTGATAAAGTACTGACACAAGTCAAATAAAACTCAAATGCCTCTTTTGCAGTAGGGATTTTAATAAAAAACTCTGTTGTCTTATATTATTCTTCCCAAACTAGCAGATTATTATCTGCTAGTTATCTATTAGTTGTTCATAGTGCTTCTCAGTCTTGCTTATTGAAAACCCACTGGGCCACAAGCATGGAAATCTAGACCTCAGTGGGGAATATGTTTATCAGAGTCTTGGCTTACATTTGAATCAGCAATGAACATTTTGTAAAGTTGGAATATCCTCAGCTGAAGACAGTGCAGTAGGTCACCTCAGGATATGCAACCAAACCCTGCTTAAGAAAGTTCTCCTGTGAAGTAATAAATCCTGTACCCAATCAGGCAGAGAAGGAGCTTGAACTCACAGAGTGTCATAGCTGGGGTCTTTAATCCCTGTGTTGGTTTTGTGTGGCAAGGTTTTGGCAGCGGGGGGGGCTACAGGGGTGGCTTCTGTGAGAAGCTGCTAGAAGCTTCCCCTGTGTCTGACAGAGCCAATGCCAGCCGGCTCCAAGACGGACCCACCGCTGGCCAAGGCCAAGCCAATCAGCGCCTCTGTGATAACATATTTAAGAAAGAGAAAACCAGTCAGAGAGAGCTTTTGCAGCCAGAGAGAGGAGTGAGAAGATGTAAGAACATCTGCAGACACCAAGGTCAGTGAAGAAGGAGGGGGAGGAGGTGCTCCAGGCGCCGGAGCAAGATTCCCCTGCAGCCCGTGGTGAAGACCATGGTGAAGCAGGCTGTCCCCCTGCAACCCATGGAGGGAGGATGAGGGGGTGTAGCGATTCCACCTGCAGCCCGTGGAGGACCCCACGCCGGAGCAGGTGGAGACACCTGAAGGAGGCTGTGGCCCCGTGGGAAGCCCGCGCTGGAGCAAGCTCCTGGCAGGACCTGTGGATCCGTGGAGAGAGGAGCCCACGCCAGAGCAGGTTTGCTGACAGGACTTGTGACCCCGTGGGGGACCCACGCTGGAGCAGTTTGCTCCTGAAGGTCTGCACCCCGTGGAGGAGACTCACGTTGGAGAAGGCCATGAAGGACTGTCTCCCGTGAGAGGGACCCCACGCTGGAGCAGGGGAACAATGAGTCCTCCCCCTGAGGATGAAGAAGCGGCAGAAACACCGCGTGAGGAACTGACCGTAACCCCCACTCCCCGTCCCCCTGTGCCGCTGGGGGGGGCGGAGGTTGAAGCCGGGAGTGAAGTTGAGCCCGGGAAGATGGGAGGGGTGGGGGGAGGTGTTTTTAAGATTTGGTTTTATTTCTCATTCCTCTACTCTGTTTTGCTTAATAATAAATAAGATGAATTCCCTCTCTAAGTTCGGTCTGTTTTGCTCGTGATGATAATTAGAGAATGATCTCTCCCTGTCCTTATCTCGACCCGTAAGTTTTCTTTCATTGTACCTTTTCTCCCCTGTCTAATGAATCAGGGGAGTGATAGAGCGGCTCTGGTGGGCACCTGGCCTTCAGCCAGGGTCAACCCACCACAATCCCACAGGTAAAGGAGGAAGATTTTCTTAAAAGATCGAACAGTTCTGTAGGACACTACAATAGCATACCAAGGACACATGCAAAACTGTGCTCCAGTAATTTAAAAGTAAAATCCACGTGACATATCCTTTGAAACAAGGAGCAAAACTCAAGTAGTCATAGAACTGGGAATAACTTTAAAAGTTACATTGGAGGTTTTATTGTTGAGGCTTGGGAGGGTTGTACTTGTAGCACCAGTCGTGATTCTGGAGCATCACATTTAGGGTTGCAGAGCTTCAGGTTGAGCACTGAAAGCTCGGTCTGGTCTGAGATCAGCCACACATTATATCAGGGGAGACAAGTCAGATCTCCTGCAAAATAATTCTCAAGAAACTGATCTCAGTTTATACGATGTTGCTACTGTTTCTATTCATCCTATTTTGTAAGATTCCAGCCAAGTTAGCTTGGGCTGGGATAGCTCAGAGGTTTATCCCAACTGTCACTGCCAGCTAGTGACTTGCCTGCTAGGTTAACACTGACATTGACTGTCTAGATTTGCTGGTAGCTGTAGCATTGAGATATATACTGAGTCATCAAAGCTGACTTTAAGAGGTCGCTTCCTAACAAATGTTATTCAGACTCTGAAATCTCTCTGAAGGGCAACAACTACATTTGTGAATTTGCTTAAGATTTGCGGGAGAAATGAGAAGCTGCTATACTGAGATGTTTATAAAAGGTCATAAGGAATTTCAATAATGAGGAAGTAATTTGATTGTAGAAGTTTAAGGGTATTTCATCAGAGGCAAATAAAGAAGGAAGATTCAATATCAGATTCACATCAAATGAGACCATTTTGAACCGCATGAGTGACATTTGACTACACCTCCAAAGCACTGCTATGGGCAGTTCACCTGAGAGGAATGGCCATAAATCATAATTCACTGAAAAAAATTCTACACTGCAAAATCAAAAGAATGAGTATTCACTCAGAAATGGGAATCATTTGAGAGCCTACTTACAATGAGGAAAAGATGGCCCAACATGGAGGGAGCAATATTATGAAAACAACACATTCAGAAAACATTTGCTGATTTGAGGTAAAGAAAGGAAGGGTTACAGTGGATGATAAATCAGAACAAACTGGATGGCTTGGTCCTCCACTGAATGAAAGAGAAAGCTGGTAGCAGGTGGCTTTGGGAAGGGTAATTCATTAAGTCCTTTTTTTTTTTTTTTTCTTCAGTCTTTCTCCTTCCATCTTCATTAAGAAAGTAAACTGGGCTCAGATGGCTAGCACAATTAACATCAGTGATAAAGTGGTAATGGCTCAGGCTAGAACAAAGACAAGTCAGAGATTACTCACCTATGTCACACAGACACCTGGTCCCACTCCCACCATCTCTGGCATGCTTAGGGACCTGAACGAATGAATCTTTACACCTTTCAAAATTCATGGAGAAAAAGAGAAGTTCCAGAACCATGCAAAAGGCCCATTAAAGTGCCCATCTTTGACAATGGGGGAAGGACAGACAAAAAAAATAAAAATAAAAAATTGTAGAATGACTGACTTAAATGCCGTGTAAGGATAAATACTGGAAAATATAAACAATCTTTCTGAGGTAATAGGGAGATAACTATCAAGCTGACACAAATTTTTCAAGACCAACCTATGAAAAGCAATAGAACATGAATTCTCTCTATGAAACTGGCAAAAAGGATGGATGTGATTCTTACGATCCCTTTGTGTATAGAGAGCAGTGAATAATGTAGTAAGTGATTTTACATTTGCACACAGCATGTGCAGAAATATTGTACATAATGCTGGTACCCATATTTTATAAAGGATGGAAAAGAAGGGAGAAGGTTAAAATTAAAAACTAATAGAATAATCTAAAAGAACTAAAAAAATATTTCTAGTAAGAAATCTAAGACATTGAATCTATGGAGCTAACAAAATTGCCCCTGAAGACTGAGGTGGCTTGGTCTCAGCAAGCACTTTCATGATAACAAACAGCATATCAAAGGGCCCTATGAACCAACAGAAAGGAAGGAATGAGAAGAATTAATAACTGGAAGTTAGATGATAAAATTTTCAGTTAGATACAAAACGCTTTTAAGAAAAACTGTCCATCCTTTCCCATCTTCAGATCAAGACTGGCTACCTTCTGGAACTGCCACAATTTGAAAAAATGTAAAAGTATGCTGAAGCTCAGTAACCAGTACAGGGAAAAAGTATTTTCACTGTGTAATTTTTTATTCCTTTTGACAGAATCTCCAAATAAACTACAACTATTTAGATAGGAACTTCATTCATATATGCAAACAAAAGCTTAATTAATTAATTTAGCAAGTACTTAAGATAACATTTACTCGGAGATAGAGAATTCAACAATTAGAAAACAATACCATGCAGTTACCAAGGCATAAGCCAAAGCATCACTTGCTTGTAAAAGAACGCCTCAATACAGCTTTCTCCTGTTCCTCAAATGTTATACCAAATAGTCTTTTATGCCTCAGAAACAAAGAGTGTCATACAAGCTTCACGAAAGATTGTAGGCGTACATAGTTAACCTGTTGCTTCAGATAATGCTGTACTTGATTTGTACTACACTGGTACCAGCTGAAGGTTTGAGGAAGTATAGTATTGCAGAGAGTCAGAGTCACATTCTAATTCCTCTATTGCTTATGTGTACAGGAATACACACCAAAAGATAAAACCACAATATAAACTAATCCGTCAACTTAAAATGATGCTGATGCAGAGCCGATGGGTTGTAAGTCATGATGGCATGGTAACGTTGCGCTTCCTCTGACAAAAGGCAACCCATTTGGTTGTACACGAACCTCACATAAGCACACACCAGAAAGAGTGACCCTCTCCATGACAATAAACTACCTGTATGTAAGGGGGGCGGGGAGGGCGGGGGGAGGTGAAAGTGAAACATACGCCTGCCGAATCAGAGGGCATTCCTCCAAGCCCAGCCGCACCAGCGATGCGGAAGCGTGTACCATGCCAGGTTACCCGTGCGAGCAGAGAAGAGGCTCTCCTCCCACCTGCAAATCCACACCGTACCAATGCTGCAGACTTTGAGGAACTAGATGGTAATGTGAAACAAAAACTATAGCAGGGATCTTGACAGAAACTAGGGTATTAATGTTTATGCTTTTTCTACGGGATGCACACAGAAGAGGCTATGTTCCTCTCACTGTTCTGACTCCCTACCTTAGCAGAAAACTGAGGAGCCATCAAAGTAGATGGCAAATGTAGCCCAGCCTGCACAGTCACACACATAAATCCTTCTGCAAGTCATGTACAGACTGTTCAGCCACAGTAATAAGCTAATTAAATACATTAGAATAAATTTATGCCATTTGCTTTAGGAATTATGTAAAAAGTCTGAGAAGTTGTGTAACTGATTTAAAATACAAAGCCAACTGAACAATTGAAAGATTTCCACGTGGAAGAGCAACCATTTTGCATGGTTGTTACTGGTTAGCTCTACTAGCCACATGACCACTTATCTCTGGCATGCAAACACTTCAGTATGGAGAAAGAGATTCTTTTCCCAAGTCAAATTCCAATTAAAAACAGTGAATGGTTTTATTCCCTTTCCCTCCATTTTCACAAGAGTCCTATTTCTTGGTCCTTCGTATAGCTGGGACATGCCTGTGTAGGTCAGCAGGGGGAGTTCAGCCTCATAAATAACCCACTCCAGGTCCACTGCCATTCCCAAAGCATGACAGGCAGGAAAAAAGCAGCATTTCATCGCACCATATAAAACAAATGCAAGATGCTGTTAATTTATAGTACCTACTTAAAGGTATTTTAGTAACCAACTATATTTGTAGACCACAGTGTCCTTCCTTCAGAGTTTGTGGAAGGGGAAATAACCTAACCCAGCTCACGGGGCAATGCAGACACAGCCTTTGCTCTGAACTAGAGTGGGAGAGGGTTATTGCACTGCGGAGCGCCTCGTGGGAGCACGTGCCTGACCTCCATAGAGATTACCACGTGTCCAGATTTCCTTCAGCAAGGTCAGAGAAGACACGTACTTGGGCCTGGGATTTCTTGACAACCTGCAGCTCCAGGCATGTACGGCTTAGGCTGGGCAGTTGGTCATCCAGAAATATCAGGAGGTTTATGGTATGTGCATAGCGGCTACAAAGTACTGAATTTTCTGGATGGTGCTGCACAGTCACTCCCAAGGAGCAGGTTGATGTGCTTGTGTTGCACAACCTGCAACTGTCGCACTCTGTCAAAGTTTCATGTTGACTGTACATGTGCCACAACACGCAACCTTCCACCTGGAACCCCCAGACAGAGGAAATTGTTGTCAAGCCCCTCTCCCCCAGTAATGCTGTGCTTTGTGCTGTTACACAGCAGATGGTAAATCACACACAAGCTGAAAACCCTCCCTCATTCTGCCCGGAAGGGATGCTTCCAAGAAGCTGAGCATCTCTCCAGCTGCCAGTCTCTGGCTGGGTCTTTCACAAAGCTACACACTAGCTTATTTTCAGCAGGTCTTCCAGTCTGCGCAGACTAACAACTCCCTTCATGGCTCTTTGCTGGACCTATTTCTTTATTACATTATGAGCATATTTAGAGCCATACCCATTCCTAGTAAGGGGCTTCCACTGACTCCCCCAAGCAAAGCGATTCCTTTCCATATTAATAGCATTGTAGTTATCTGGCCAAGAGGGAAGGATTCGTGACAGACTTTAAATGTGAACTGGTGTGCAGACCCATAACCTTGAGCCAAGGAGAAGAGATGGTGACAGTGAGGCCCCAGCTGAGTATCGCTCTGTTTTGTTTCTCTCTTCCCTCATTCATCCCTTTCTTAAAACCAATAACATGCTTTAGCCTGTCTTTTCAAAGTGGTTTTTCATACAGCTGAGGGGATGCTGTGGAAGCATTGCTAATGGTATGGTTTGCCTGAAAATGCCTACACAGATCATATATCATTTGGGGTAGTCTCAGATGAGCTAATATGGAAGGCACGGATGGTTCATTAAATTGCAGTGAGAGAGGAATGTATTAACCCTTTGACACACTCCAGCAAACCTTCCTCAACAAGACTACTGCCTTTTGTTTAAAAAATAAGAAAGCAGGTGGGAGGGCAGGAGTTTGAGGCCAAATGTAATACAGGCAAAACCTTTGGAGTGTTTATTCTGACCTGCGTGTCCAGTCCAGCACAAATGGTGGGAAAGAAAGACAAAAATCCAATTGTACTAAAGAGATCACCGTTGATTAGCAAAGGGCATAAACTCAGCGTTATTAAAAAAATGTTAAGAATAGACATGCTACAAAAATCTGGCATGACATAGCAGGAGAGAGAAACCTGTGTTCCTAACCTAACCTCCCTCACTTACACATTCCACCTGTCCAAAGCTGCCCACCTCCTCTTCCAAGGAGAGGGTGTACAGAGCCAGTGGCACCGGCAGAAAGATCAGGTCAGCAGGAAGAAATGGTAATCCATTATTCATTTGGTTTGGGCTACTCACAAGATCAGAAAACAAGACAGAAAATAAAAAAGGAAAAAAATCCTTAACATAAATGAAACAAACAAACAAAAAAGAATCCATACGTATTTAGCAGTTGTCAGCTGAAAGTCTTCACACTTACAGATGCTTAAGGAGCGTAACAAAGTTACAGTGCAAAGAAATTCTTGACAGGTCCATATCTGGGAGCTCTTAAATGAAAATTCAACCCTCGATAGCTTAGAAATTAAAACATGCCAGATGTTACAGGGATTTGACATAGTTCAACAAGGGTAAAGTTACAAGTTTATTAACTATAACAGCTGGTATTGGAGGATTTACGATTTTTATGCGACATATAATTGGTGCATGTAAGCACACAAGGAGTATGAAAAAATGTTGTGAAAGACCAACAAAACAAGAACTCATAAAAAGAGAACTTAGAGGAATGTAAAGCGTAAGGTGGTGTAATAAATTAAACGAACAGCAGAGGTCCTTGTTAAACTCCCTGCAGCCACGCAAAGATGAAGAAATGCAATAAAGGATCATTTATTTAGTTTGCCAGCAAAGATTTTTAAAAGCTTTTCTGAATTACAAAATCTTTTCAAATTATAGCACTTGTAATTAAATCCGTCTCCTTTGAACCGAATAGAATATGGGCACTGTAAAGCTGTCCCCAGCCCACACATCTCCTCAGCAAAGGTCAGGCAGCGAGTCTGAGCTGGAGCTTGTGAAGTGTGTGGGGAAGGACTGCTCTCCAGTCATGCTCCTGGGTCCATCCTTAAACTTATTAAGAAAACATTTACATGGATGCCTAACTTATCTTTAAGCAGTTTTATTAATTAACAGGGGCATATGTAAGGAATTTGCAGTTTTAGAATTCACAACTCTGCTTATCCAAAACAACACAAAAACACTTTATGATGCCTATTAGTTTCTTTTTTTTTTCCTGGGGCATTTCAAAAGAGGGAGGGGTAAGTAGAATGGCATTGCTTCAGAGTGGGTAGAGTTTTTCAGTTAATAGTTTTTTAGGGCCAGTAGGTTTTGCTGAGGCATACTGCTGTGCAGATGATGGCATTCAAAAAGTACTTTGAGTTAAATATAAAGGGAAAAAAGGACATACCTTTGTTGGTACTACATAGACTAGAATATATTCCATCTGTCTGCATTACAGATATATGCAGATAGATCACTTTTTCATGGAAAGGTAAATATAGGTAAATACATTCCTGGCATAAAAGTGCATAAGAGTAGTAAAGTATAGCAAACACAAGAAAGTAACTTAGTAGAAGTGTGTAATGAATTTATGTCGGTGGGCTGGAAGCCCAGCTTGCTTCCAGCCTACAGCACTTCACGTTCTGCAGCCTGCATTTCCCTTTACAGCTTTGCCAAACTATCACTATTTGAGGTTCAAATTTTACATACTGGGTGGTATTGCTTTAGGATTTATCCCTCTCAGTCTTTACCGGGCCGAAGAGAGAAACAACTAACAGTCGGTCCTGGCAAATCCTGGCAACATTTTCTTCAAAATTCTGAACTTTAGAGCACACACTTCATAGCTGGCACTGACAGCACAGCTTGTCTGTCCATAATTGTTTTTCCAATCCAGCGAAAGTCTGAACAAATTCAGCCAAGTTACAGACCCTTCAAAAGTACAGTTCATGCATGTTCAGTAGAAACCATGTTCACTTTTGCAGCTAAAACATTTGAAGACTCTACACAATGAGGCACAAAACTGCAATTTTGAGTTGCTTTAGGTTTGGTCCAGGCACCTCATGCAAGAGCCAGATTTCTATGTATTTTCACTGATTCCCCTGCTGGGTCTAAGTAGAGCAGAACAAAGTGCTGAACTCCATGATGCAAAGGAAAAATGTTTGCTGTGGAAGGGTCAGAGTGTAAATCCTACCAGCAAGAACACTGGAAAATCAAGCAGAGAGACTGGTACTATCCACCTTTGTCTGGCCACTCAAAATTGCAGACATTTCCATCTCAAACTCTGTAGCTGTTTCCCATTTACAGAAGATCTGGTTCATCTAGCCAGCTTTTTATAAAAATAAAGTCATTAACTCTGAAAAAAACCCAGCTTCTTGAGTGATAAGTGCTACAGAAAGCCCCAGAGAAATCAAATGCTTAATAAAAGTACAGCATGCATTTCAATGTTGTGGTTTTGCGTGCAGTGATTTCTATTACGGCGCTGCTCTGAAGGGCTAACAAGGAGCAGAGCCGCATTGTACTGAGCGCTGTGGGTGGGATTCCTGCTCCCAGCTGGAGTTATCTGTACCTTAGACATCCACTCAAAGCAAGGCTGGACTCCCTGTAGAGTCAAAGGAAAGAAATAAGCACCTGCAGAAGATGCTCTACTCAGGAGGAATCACTCCCAGAAGGTGCCTGCCTCACTTTGTTGCCTACAGAAACAGCCTCAGGGAACTGTCTTAAATCAGACAGCCATCTCTTGACACCTAACACAGATGAGCTGAATCCAGCTCTGGAGAAGCACTCTGACAAGTCTTTTGTGTACATTTTGTCACCTCACGTACCCAGCAGTCAAAAGTGAGGTACCCAGGCAAAAATAATCATTTTTTTCCCATTGCAGTGAACAGAGTCACCCAGGGGCTGCTACCTCCCACCTGAGACATTTTGTTTAAACTTCAGGCTCGTTGTTGTGATCATCCATGTTAAACGAAGCAGTGGCCTCCCTTCATGTTTTTCTAGAGAATAAAAAATGCTATCATATAAATACTAAGAACATGATTAAATGGGGCATAAGTGGCTATGGGCTGTGGGGAGCTAGAAACACTCACAGTATACTAGAGAAGGACAGTGGTCCTCACACAACCTGGAAAGGCAACTACCTTGGCCGATGGTAATGGTACATTGCAAGAAGCAGCAACTTGCTCAGCCTTT
The DNA here is from genome assembly GCF_011004875.1 of Balearica regulorum gibbericeps. Lineage (NCBI taxonomy): Eukaryota > Metazoa > Chordata > Aves > Gruiformes > Gruidae > Balearica > Balearica regulorum. The sequence goes on along the minus strand of NC_046186.1, from coordinate 52,510,992 downwards.
CTTACTAAATCTGATCTCGGTGCTACAGCTGCATCAACCCCACCATCAAAGCTACATGCTCCCAAACCCAATTAATCTTTATAAGTTCATCATCAGATATTCTTTATCACTGTAAACCACATGTTAAGAGTCAACCAAAGGTCAGGCTGGAAATTCGGAGCAGAGCTCATCTGCGTGCTAATACCCTCTTTTATGAGGCCACATCTCCTTTCAGATTCAACTGTGTTTCAGGCTAAGTTCAGCCATATAGATAATTCTAGATATTTTTAGCAGAGTGTCATTTCTTCTTCTGTCATTCTTTTCAGGGGCAAAATATTGGGCCCCATCCGACAGCCTGAGAAAGGCCAGGCTGATGGACGTCAATGCCCCCAGTTCCAACCAGTAGCGAGGCTGAAAATGTATTGCCAGTGGGCATCCCAATACGGAGCACACATATATATCACATATGTGCATGTATACATGGCTGGACACCGATTAGACACATAGAGCCCTCACATGAACACAGACAAAACCAACGGCCTCATCCTGCTCCCCTCTCTGGCTGAGCAGGACAGAGGTCTGCGAGTGAGAAAATATATACACACACACGTACACACACAGATAGAGAGTCTCTTGCCCAGGAAAAGGTTAGAAAGGAATTTAGCAAGCAGACAGGAGATGCTGTGCTGGTTCAGTGCAGGGCATGGCAAGACAAGCGTACTGACCAGCAAACAGTTTGCGTGAACCAGTCCTATTTATCCTGTTATCTGTCTTATTTTCCCACACTGGCTCCTCCCCAGATCACCTAAATTCCTCCCCTGAACATCCCATAGTAAGTCCTGCATGACCCTGAAATGCTTTTCCCCAGCATCCCCCAATGTGTCCCATGCCCCAGGGCAGTATTTCCCCCTCTGCCCTGAAAGTGCCCGGGCACTGCCTCATCCTGATGGTGTCACACCTGGACACAGGGGCTGAGGCTTTCCTGGGGCAGCCCGGGGAGGACTGGACAGGGTGTCCCTTCCTCTGAGCCTGCAGCTTGGGTTCCCACCTGCCTTCGCCCCTCTGCTTCTCCGGGCGTGCAGAGTGGGCTGGTGCTACCAGGGCTGAAGGCTCCTGCATGGGCCTGGGAAGAACCAGGGCAGGATGTTATTTGGGCTCCCCCTCCTGCTATTGCCTCTCTCTGCCCCTTCCCGGGGGCACAGACGATCTTCTATTGCATAACATGGCAATTCTCATTTCTGTTTCTAAGCTCCTTTCTCTCATGTTTTCACCACCCTCTAAAACGCCATTTTGACAGCTGTAAATTTCATAAGGGTGCTATTCACTGCTTTCCAAGTCAGAAAATTTAGAAGTGAGAAGTTAATCCTAACACCACCCAACTGGAGATCTTTTCCCATTTAACACATTGTTCTTTTCAGAGCCTTTCCATTGCCAGCTAGCCAGATTTTGATCCACATGAGGTGTTAATACCACAGCTGGTTTGAACTGGTATTGAAATATTATCTAATATTTACTAAAATCCAATTTTGTTCATTCTAATGATTTGATCATTCTGTCATTAAACAGCTCTGAGTTTACATCTTAAAATGTATATTTATAACTTCTTACTACTTTAAGGCCATGATCTGTTATTGTATTTAGCACAATATCTCTCATAAAAGCATATGCTTATGTCTTCTTTTTTCCCCTTCTCTATTGATACCATATTTTCACTTCCCATATCTCATATCCCAGTCCTATATTCATTTCAAGGTGTAGTGTGTCTGTTTATAAACTGATCATCAGCTAACAAAATGCTGTCCCAGCCCGTTCAGACACATTTATGCCTACCAAAGTGGGCAGACCCAGTTCTGAAAATGTGCAGCTTCACACATGAAATTGAGCACCTCTGTTTTCAGGCGTAGGGTCTATGATGAGGTGTTTCTGCATCATAGGCAATGATTATACCAAACTTTGGGCAGCTTTTGGTAGAGACAAACTAGCTGAGAAGACCACCTTTAGCCAGGATGCTTTTGTGCACTTGAACATGAAATAGTTACAAAATCATTTAACTTTCTTTTTGTTTCTTGTCACTGGAGAGACAGAGAAGAAAAATGTAAAGAGTTGGAGAGATATTACACAGTTTTTAGAATATGTGTCCGTGGCATCCTCAACACTCACATTCATCATACCTAGGCCAAGAGAGTGATTTATATTCATCCACACCGTATGCTTTCCAGTTATAGTGAATTGTCTCTCTGAAGTATCAGTCTCATTGATTACCCAGTCAAATGAGGTATGGATTCAGCACATCTCAAGTATAACTGCATCTCTAGTAAGAAAAATGTATAACAAAGGGGTGATGACACTCCATCTTTCTTTGCTGTTTGCATATCCGAACTGTTCCCATCGTTTCAGTCATTGGTGGCATTGGTGGTTTCTCTTTCCAAAAATTCTGTCACTCGGCTTTTATATTAAAACCTCACTCAGAAGATTTCTCAAGTTTCAGAGTCCTCCCCTGACAATACGCAAATACAGAATTACCACGTGAAAACACTGCCAGTCAGTTTAGCCAGGACCACGTCAAAATCAAACAGAATACAGAGCAAATATGTGAAAACCATTTCCCATCTATCAACACTTCATGTAAGATTGAATGATTTTCAAACAAGTAACTAAAGACCAGTGAGTGAACTGATGATCTTTTTTCCACATGCTGCGCATTTAGAACTGATTTACCACCCCTATATCAATATATGTTCTGCTAACTAATCACGTCGTGATTTATGGTTGTTACACTTAAATGTCAGAAATTTGCCACACATGGTATGTAACCTAGAAAATTACAAACAGCCTCCTACATAGGTTTGTGCTATTCTTCCAAATAGTTTGGGATTCTTGAGTTTGGGGAAAGCTGAAAATTCCCTATTTATACCACACATTAAGGTTTTGTAGAAAAAGCTTAATTTGTAACAAACAGCTTTTCTTTTGGATTTCAGTTTTGTCTTTCAGAGGTAAACCCCTTTTTACATGTGATACCATTTTCCATACCCTCATTTATCTCTGAATGCTCAACATCACTTGAGCACTTCCCTTGTTTAATGTGAGCAAGGATGCATGGTGTCACTTTTCCTGTTTTCGGGATGACTGCTGGAGTTTTCCTCCAGCTGGACCAAGGGGAGGTGACGCACCCAGCCCTTCTGGGAATTGAATCCCATCCACTGAAACATTCGCTGCTCTTTGCCCCATATGTATGGTGTCCTCCAGCCAGGGCTCTCTCCTGTTACGATATATCTGTCTAGTAAATCAAGGCAAGAAGGTTCTTCATAAAAGGGACTGCATTTATTGCCAAGAAGAATCACTCACAAAGGCAGAAAATTTAATTATTTGGCTTGTTTGGTTTGTGGTTTTTTTAAACCAGGTTGCACTGCCACAAACATCAACAGCAAGAGCTGGATCTGAATTTCTCCTTACTGTGTTGTTTTTTCACCCTTAAAAAAATAATCGTCTAACACAGGATTTCAAAGAGAACAGAATTTGGTTATGCCACACTGCCAGAGAAATGATGACTACAATGTTAACTAGCTACCCGATAATTAAGGGGGAAAACTTTATTTTAGCAAATGGCATCTTTCTTTCAAGCAACTACACATTTATTGGTATGCCTGTTTTTTGTGAACTTAATTAAATCAACAAGTCCTCATATAAGCTTGCACAGCTGTATTGCCTTCCTGTGGTTTCAAATATTTTTATAATCTTGGGTGGAGCGTGGGATACCAGGTGCTTCAGTAACTAACTCTGGAAAAAGCTGAAATTTTTTTAAAGTATGTTATACTCCCAGAGTGGAAATAAACATCTCTGCATTCCCATGACTAAAGAATCCTCTTTTATTCTTTACCAAGCAGCAATCAGAATAAGACTATTAACAAAATAAACCAAAGCAAAACACACTGCAGGCTAGGGTAGGGAATTTTTAATGTTTCCTGGAAATAAACAAGCTAACATTTCGTCTTTTCTTTTCCCTATGTGAATAAAAAGAATGCTGAATTTGAAATTTTTGCAATACATCTGCTTCTCCCTTAGTGTTAAAAAGTGACACGGGTATTTTAAAGCAAGTAAATATGCTTTCATTTTTAATTAGATCACTCTTCGATGTGCTCAGTATTTTGGGAGGAGAGAGGAGGAGAAACAAATGAAAAACAGGGAAATGTTAAATGATTTTCAAGCAGTTTAAATCTAAATATTAATTACATATATCCAGATGGGCTGAAATACCAAATAAAACACTGGTAAAGCACCTCTAGAACTTGCTTTTCATTGCTTGTTGTTTTCTCAGGGATCTCATATTTAATATAAATCAATAACCAAAAACGAATGAAAAAGAACTGCTGGATACCAAATAGCCTTTTGCACAGCATGTGGTAGAAGGGATCATTGTGATGATGGAAGCACAGATGACACCTTTGGTAACTACAACAAATCGAAGCATTTGAGAAGCTCTGCAAGTGTTGGGAGTTAGACGCCTGTTTGCTAAAGGCTTGATTCCCCTCTCAGTAAGGTCTGTGACCACGCTGCCAGTGACTCCCATGGTGCACCGTATAGACCTCGTGCCTGTGAATGGTCCCTCCTGAGCAATTTTTAGCAACTCAAATATGCCCAAAAGATGTCCATAATTTCTTTTGACATTATTCTTACCGCCCATCCTTGATGTTTTCTGTCTCGATGCCAAGCAAGATCTCTCATTACGAGCACACCCCCCCAAGCTACCGTTTCACTCTGACGCAGGTGGCAGGTGAAGGAGGAGGCATTTCCTGCCCGTGCAGTAGCAGGCGAATGAACTGTCCCTGACGGATGGCTTTGCTGGTCTGCAGCCAGCGCTGGGTCCCTGGCTTCGCTCTCATAGACTCACGGCAGAAAGCCAGACCGCTGGTGGGAATGATGGCTGTGTAGCCCCAGGCCAGCCCAGGACAGGGTTTATAGCCTCATTTGGAGAAGCTGACAGTTACTGGCGATTCCAAACTTCTGCAATTGACATCAGCCCTCAGCTTTCCTCCACCTCCAGATACCCACAGCAAAATTAGTACTAACTCACTGCCAAAACCAGAGCCTTACGGACTGCTGCCATCAAAGCTGAGCAGTGGAAACTGCTGAGGAAGGCAATGTTTTACACATGTTGGTGCCAAAGTTCGGGTGCCTAATATGTAGGAGTGGGAGCATAGGCTCCATTTACTGCCACCTAGCAGAATTAGGCATCTTAGAAGGGCTACCCCAAAAAAACTATGTGCCCCTGCCTAGAGAGGATGCCTACCTGAGGGCTGTATGTGTGGTTCGCATTCAACTGTCTCAGGGTAAAAGGGCAAAGGGGCAAGGGCAAGCAGAGGCTACAGACCACAAAGGCACCACACAGATGAGTCCCTTTCCCACTGGGCCCCCAAAGTGGTACGCTGTCAGTGATTTCTCCTTTTGGCTTCGTGCATCCTCTCTTGCCTTCTGCATAAATTGTGCAGCACGTTTGGATGTACAGGACAGACCTGAAACACCGTGCATCAGTAATGCCACTGCATGGATATATGACCTTACCACTTACACTGCACCTTGCTTCTGTCTCCCTCAGCATGTGCAGAAGATTACACCTCCTGCAAGAAAGAAGTTAGGGAGTAACGGCTATTTGTATTAACAGCTAAAAAAACAAAGCTGTGAGACTTTGCTTTGGCTCACATCAGGTTTTCCTCAATGTGTTCCCTTGTTGCAGAGAAGGTCAGCTTCTGTCACTAAGAAATTAGCTATACCCCATTTTCAGCTCCAGGTTGTGGTCTGAGAGTGACCACAAGAGTTATTTTGGCTGTGATGCAAATTTAATGTCAAAAGGCCACCTGCATCTCAATACCTCCTATTCTTTAATTCTGCCATTCTAGACATATGGCTGGCATGTCTTTCTATGCCTGTGCTGGGAAGTATGACCAAAGACTGCTTCATATCCAGAAAACTTGAAACAAAATTAATTTTTCACTATTTATATTTACTTAAGTTTGCTTCACTTATTTACTTTTTATCTTTATATTCCCTTGGTTTTTTAATTTTAAACTCAAAAGTGTTTACTTTTAGTCTCTTTTCAGTGTGGTCACACCAGACCATGGTGGAATACTGCCCCAGTTAGTTACCACAAGATATGTATTATCGAACATAGTATTATTGAATTTTCATCTGTCTATGCATTTAGCTTCCACCTTCACTAATACTAACTTCCACTACTACTTCTCTTTTTCCAGGTCATGTGGACTACTGACAGCTGTGGAACAGTAATACCTCGCTTTACTCGCAGGAAAGTGAGATTTGGGGAGGAAAAGGGCAAGCCTTCAAACATCACCAGGAAGCCTATGTCAACTCTAACCCAGAGGTAAAACAGCTGACAGAACAAGGAGAGTTTACTTTGGAAATCCACTCAGACCTCTTCTGGATCTGTTCACTCCTGGCTCTTTGCTAAGACAGCTGGACAGCTAGCATCGGTATTTGACCCTTTCCTCAATAGTTACAAAATCATTTCTTGATTTTAAATGTCATTGGATACTGCTTTCAGAGATTATTCTAAATCCATTCCTTTTGTATTTACCAGCACGGAACGTCTTGCAAACACCTCTCCCTATACATAACACCATGCATTTGTATTTGGGAACTGCTATCTATGAACAACTCGGTGTAACTGAATAGCAGCTGGTTTTCGTTACAAACATGAGCCTGATAAACACTCCAGTTAACCCCAGCACATATGATCTATATGGGTCACAGTAGTTATCAGAGGTCATTTTCATTTACAGAAATAATATTTGCACTGGCCTAGCCATTATGCAATGTGTAGGATTTGAAATGAAATTCTAGGGAAAAACAGCTCAGCTGTTCTCAAAACTGAAACTTTTGTGTGTTCTAGAACTTAAAAAGAAAAAATGTTATACCGATTTTTAATAAGCAGCTGTCTCACTTTAAGTGAAAGATGTTATCTCTGACATGGGACATGCACATGCACAAGCTACACTAAAACAACTTTTTCAGACTGCAAAGTCAAATGTGAGTCACCTGAATTCGGCACATTTCTGCATATCTATTAGGACACTGCTTCTAATTACAGAAGTGGATAACAAGCTTGTCTATGCTTGTCCAGTACACTAGAGGATGGTGTTCACTTAATGAGCATCCCACTGATAACTTGTTTTCTCCTCATTATTCACTATCTGGGCCTCAGTTTCATGTACAGCATGCTGTTCAGCTGTTCTTTTTCCCGATGGGTTTTTCCACAGGCTTGGCACAGCATCTCAGTGATTCATAAGCAGCATCCTAACATGTTGTGGGAACGTGGCTGTATTTTACAAAGAGGAAGCTGAAGCACAGAGAAATCCATAGGAAAAGTACCCTCTGATTTTGCAACACTTGTGATTGGAAGGTAGTTGCCTAAGTAAATTTTTCATGAAGAAATCCTCTAAGAATCAGGAGGCATCACATGTCACTGGCTGGTGGCAGCAGTCCTTTGGCACAGGGCACTGTGGAAGCAAAAAAATTAAGACAAATTCAAAATGTGACTAGAAAAACTCAAGGAAGAAAAATCCATTGAGGACCAATTGATACCAAGACGACAATGTTGGCTCAGAACATTGTTGAGCACTAATCTTTGGAGACTGGGAAAGTACCACAGAGAAGTATTACTACGTGACAGCCTTGTTCTATACGCTTTCCAACATGCCTGCTATTGGCCACTGTCAGAGACAGGATGCAGGGGGAGATGGATTATCGGTCCTGTTCTGGCACAGCCATTCCTGTGTTTGCTCTTAAATAAAACCTGGCTTAACAACAGTTCTGAGTTTGGCCTAAGACTCTGCATGGCTCCATAGAGCAGTATCAACCTTCAGGAAGTTTTTAGCATATTCAGTAGCGATATGTTTGGCAGAATGTGGATGGTGTATTTTAAGATGTCAGTGGACTTCAAAGAGGCAGCCAAATACTTTTGGTTGTCAAGGTCTTGGCCTAAATGATGTAGGTGATTAACTGACTTTGACTTTCAGAGTTGCTCAGTTTCCTCAGTGACATCTCTGCTTTTGAAAATATTAGCCTTTGGCTTCCTACATAATCCCATAAAAATGCAGGAGCTTTCAACCACATAATTGGAAAATGAAACCAAAAAAGGTATTCAAGAAAATGTCAGCAACTTTTCATGCTACCTGACATTTCAGTACTCCTAAGAAAATAAAACTAATGGATCTAACATATGTATCTTATTTTAGGTAGATCATCCTTATCTCAGATTTTTCCTGTCAGAAGTCACTAGATATTTTTATTATTTTTTATTTCTTCGTTTGCATGCAGCAAAGACTTGACATCTAGCTATCAGCATGAATCACACACGGAACTAAGAATCCATCACGACATACTGGCAGAGCGATTCGTTGCAATTCTCTTTGAATGTCAGTGTGTTACCTTATGTCTAGGGAGAGATGATTTTGATGCTAAATCTCTTAGTACACTTTGAAGCATATATATTTAGGAAAAGCATCTGTGCAATTCCTTTGTCATACATCCTTAGAGTCTTTGAAAAACAAGGACATCATGAAAATTTTCCACAAATAGCTCTCTACTCTCTACAGATTTATAAATACAATGCAATAAATGTCTGACTTGAAGTGAGAGGGGATTTTCTAATGACTCGATGCTGTTTCTGTCAGTCCTGGGAAACATCACCATCAAAAGCATGTTGATGGAAGGATTTGCTGGCTTTGAAAAAAAGTTAATCAGAAAAGGTTTATAAGATTCAGAATCGGATTTCAGGTCTGAGAAGTCTCTGTCCTAGAATAACACTCTCCTGGGCGTGTTAAGGACACTAAGGAGACAGTAGAGACAGTAAGGAGTCAGAAGAGGAAGGGTCCCATATCCTGGGTAAGACCTTGGATGTGATTACTGCCTAATGGAGCCATATTGTAGAAATCATTAAATGAGGATGGGGCTGAGGAGGCAGACAGGCTTTACAGATTGCTGGTTACAACCTGGAGGACGCGTAGCAAGTCCCAGTTCCTGACCACAAAGGGGAAAGCTAGAACGAGGGCCTAAACCTGGCATTTGGGTGTCACAGATGAGTGCCCTGACCAACAACTTGCTGCTTGCTTGGGTTGATCTGAGTAAGGGAGAGAGGTTTTGTGGAAAGGAGTTCGGGAAGAGTTGCTTTCTTTTAACTTTTGAAAGACTCTGAACTGTTTCTGTTTCATTTTTCCTCTGAATGGCAAACTTTCAGAAACCACAGGAAATACTTCAAGATGAGAGAAGCATCCCTCCTTCCTCCAGCTTCCCTTCTGTCAGATTTCCCCTTCCCTCCTGGGGTCCAGCAGGACATGGCAGCTCCATGCAGGTTTATGCATACAGAAACATCTTTTTCTTGCCTGGAGTTCTGATGCAGGGATACACATACTCATTTCAGGTTAGGTTTTGAAATAAATTATAACCCAGCCTAGTATCTTTCACATAATTTCCACCTGAAAGTACTGACTGAGACTCGTCTTTCTCTACCAGTAGGAAGAGTGTCACCTTCTCATGTTATAGCAAGCGACTCTTTCACATAAGCGATTTTGGGACAAAGGCAAGAAACCAGGTGTCCTCAGCTGCGCACACTAGTCCCCAAGGACTCATCTGTACAAGTAAAGTGGACAGGGCATGGACCCAGCCTCTGGACCATGATCATTCATTCTCTTAAATGATTATAATGGTTCCTGGTCCAATTTTGGCTCACTGGGCACATTTTGGAGGAGAGCACAGCATAAAGACTGTTTTCAATGAGCAGTTTTGATGCGGTCTCCTTATTTAAGGGGGAAAGACAAGTCTGTGAATGCAAACTCTTTATTGTGCTACTTTTTCTTTAGGGACAGGACTAAGCCGAGGACTGTTCTTTTTGGTCTACAGATAGCCTGTGATCCATGTGATTTGGAGGGAGGGGAATGGTTGGCCTACAAAGTACTAAAATACAAAGTACTAAGATGTCTGCACCATCTGATAGTTAAGGCATTCTCCTGCAAGGTGGGACCTTCAGATATGAGTCCCATCAGGCACAGGAAAAATTTAAGCTTGGATTTACTGTGAAGATAAATTGTCTGATCAAACCAGGGAGCCTGTGCATATACAGCCTGTGGCTTCATTTCAAATGTCCTGCAGTCACAACATTTGCATTGGATTGTGCCGTGTTGAGCCTGAACGCAAGGAGGTTCAACAAGCGCTCCTTCCCGGAGCAGGCAGCATGGCATTAGTGCACACAGAGCTGACACAAAGACAAGTCTAACTCAGACCAATATAGATGTGTTAATGTCTCACTTTATTGTCTATGACACTGAATCTTTAGTGATGCTGGAGCCCAACGCTGTTACATTATCACTGGACACTGTCAGGCAATCATTTAATTTTCTGTCCGCATTAGAGACCAGAGTGGATTGCTAAAATGGAGTATGTTAAAGCTCTGCTTATGAGCCCTATGGTCATTCCTCCTCAGCTTATCTTGACACTTGAAAGTAGTCTGGATATCACGATACTTCTGAAATACGACATTCATAAATTCTGAAGAGGCAAACTGTGGGCATAATTCTGCCACCTACTATGCTCTGACACACATGTTGCAGAAGAGCTTTCTTTGTGTTGGTACAATAATCTACCTTGCAATTACCAGCAGCACAGCAGGCTTGTCTCATTGAAGAGATAATGTCAGTGGAATAGCTTCCTGCTGTAAAATATTGTAAACAGAACTGTGTAGATAAAATAATTATTCTTATTTTTTTTAGTGACAGCATATTATGTCAGTAACTCTGCCACTGTTGCATTAAAGTATCAGCATAAAGAAACAAAAAGTAAATGATGTTGATTTGTTTTACAAATTGACAATTTACTGAAATGCTGAATCTCTAATTTAAAAAAAAAATCAAATTATTTCTGTCATTGGTATCCCTATCTCAAATAAATTTCATTTGCAGCAATAAGAATACTCAGCAGAATAAGAACTTGATCCTGCAGAGATTAAGTGTATGTCCTTATCTTACTTCTTGATTACCAATAGTGCTATTCAAATCAATAGTAATCAAGCTGAGCCCAGGCAAAAGCTTTTGCAGGATTGAAAATAAGGTAAAATTCAAGGTAGCTGGCAGTATCACTCTGACTCTGAAAGAGCAGATGTTATCTGTTTTTATTAAGCTTTGGCAAATTGCCTCCCTTTCATTTTTGGAAGTTATTTTGCCAAGCTGACAATCTTCTCCTTAATTTCTGAGTGGAAACACATAGTAATGCCATCACTTTATGAAATTTTGTCTTCCTGAAAGTCTCATATAATCCCTTTTTACAAGATGTTACCCACTGCATTTCAAAAATAAATCAAGATAGTTCTGCACCACAGGGGAGTAGATGTAAGCATCTGAGAAAGCTTGGTCTTGGTAATTAGGTAAAAACACATTTATATTATTGTTCACTAATTGTCCTTTTGCCATCTGTTTTCCCATCTATACATTTATCTCCCTTCATCAAGCATCTCAATTGCAGATTCTCTGGGGTGAGCAGCTACAGACATTGGCCTCACAGGAAAAACATCATTTAATGATATACAACCATAAATTTGAAAGCTGATCTCTATGGCTTTGTCCCTCTTCTTAGTATTGTATAGATACTTTTGCTTATTGCAAAGTATGTGTATGTACTGCAGCATATGAAAAATACAAACCCATGTGACCAGCAGGTCGAGGGAGGTGATCCTGCCCCACTATTCCATTCTCATGAGACCCCACCTGAAGTCCTGCATCCAGCTCTGGGGGCCTCAGTACAGGAGAGACATTGAGCTGTTGGAGAGAGTCCAGAGGAGGGCCACAAAGATGATCAGCAGGACGGAGCACCTCTCCTGTGAGGACAGGCTGAGAGAGTTGGGGTTGTTCAGCCTGGAGAAGAGAAGGCTCCAGGGAGACCTTATAGCGGCCTTCCAGTACCTGAAGGGGCCTACAGGAAAGCTGGTGAGGGACTGTTTATCAGGGAGTGTAGTGACAGGACAAGGGGTCATGGGTTCAAGCTGAAGGAGGGTCGATTTAGATTAGATGTCAGAAAGAAATTCTTTACTGTTAGAGTGGTGAGGCACTGGAACAGGTTGCCCAGAGAGGTTGTGGAGGCCCCCTCCCTGGAAGTGTTCAAGACCAGGTTGGATGAGGCTTTGGGCAATGTGATCTAGTGGAGGGTGTCCCTGCCCACAGCAGGGTGGTTGGAACTGGATGGTCTTTAAGGTCCCTTCCAACCCAAACCATTCTATGATTCTATGATTCTATGATTCAGGAGAGAGGAAGACTAGCTATTGCCCAGCTACCTCTCTTCAAGAGGAACAGTGGAAGGAAATGTTTACTTAAGTGTCTGTAACTCTTTCCTGCTGTTCTGCATGTGTTACAGTCACTGCCCTGCTGGGATTGTACTTACATCATATTACTATTTACATTTCCTAAAATAAAGGCTAGGTCTTGAATCTGAACATTGCAAAGACCCTCCCCATATTCTTTTTCAGGGAGTTGGAGGGGGGGGGTGTGTGTGTGTGTGTGTGTGTGTGTATTCAGGTGCATACTTTCACAAAAATACTGTAGAATCACATAATCACAGCTTAATTAGGTCTTGAAAGGACCTCTGTAGACCGTCTGGTCCAACCTCTGCTCAGTGCTGGATTACCTACAAAGTTAGATCAGACGGCTAAGGGCCATGCCCAGTTGCGTTTGTAATATCCCTGAGGATGGAGATTCCACAACCTATCTTGGCATCACCTCCCAGTGCTTGACCACTCTTGTGTTGAAAAACATTTTCCCAACTTATAATGGAATTTTCCTTGCTGCAGCCAGTGTCCCCTGCCACTCACTCAAGAGTCGGGCTCTGCCATGTCTATAATGTCATTTCAGAGGCTGAAGACAGCAGCTCTCTTTCCCTGTCAGAACAAACCTGCTCCTTCAATCTCTTTTCTCACGCCACATACTCTTGCTAAACATCTTCCTCAGCTAGACTTGCTCCAGCTTGACAGTATCTTTCTTGTACTGGGACCTCAAAACTGGACACAGCGTGTGGTAATGTAGCCTAAAATGCAGACAGCCTTCATTGCCACAAAGGCTGACTCACATTCAAACTCCTTGTCCACCAGGACCCCAAGATCTTTTGCTGCAAAGCTGCTTTCCTTCCAGTCAGCTGCAGTCCCATCTCCTTGCAGCTCCATGAAGAGCTCAGCAGTTCTTGATGTCACTGGAGGTTTGAGTGACAAACCCAGGGAGCAGGGCCAACCTGAAAGATTTCTCCCTCCACCATAAGCAATATCATGGGACAAGCCAGGAAAAATATCTCCTTCTGTAGAAGATCACTGTGCTTTACAGAAGAAGTCGGAAGAGCATGGTAAGACTTGGTAAAAAAATTTCCTAGCACTGAACTAGGAAGTCCTCAGATCCGTACAGGAGGGACCTGCTGCCCAGAATCCAGAGGTCTTGGGGATGGCAGCTGACCAAATCCTGTGAAGAAGCTGACACTTTTCAGCACTGATGTCTCCAACACTTTTTAGGTAGCGAGGATGTTAATAGACTATTTTGTAGCAGATGCATGCATGTGTGATTGTGCTTTTGTGTGCACACACATATTTGCAATGGTTTAAGAGAACAGTCTCAAACACAACAAGAACAGCATATGTTGTTATCAATATAGTACTAGCAAGATTAGCATATTTAATTGTGATGCATTGGAAAACAGAAAAAAGGTCACCACCTTGTAGAGGACTTATAACTTACTCTGATATACCCTTTTTTCTGCACAGCGCAAGTTGCCAAATGGCTACCTGTGCAAGCTTGAGAATAGCAAGGAAAATCTCCACACTGTAAACTTCCATTTCCAATATGCGGTGCTGCTGGACTTGCTGCTAGCATGTGCAATAGCTGTGCTAAACACAAGAGGGAAATAGGACTGAGAAAGATTTTACTGAGTTCTGCCAGGGAAGGACCTTAATACTCCCAAGGTGAGATCCATACAGGTTTCCCAGCCTAAAGCATAATTAGTTTCAATTTGCTTCAAAGCAATGCTATTGCACTGAAAGGGACAGAAGACACAGCTGAAATAACTCATCTTAGGCCACACAGGACCAGAAATGACAAAGAACTGAACGAGTGCAAGCCCATGTGCTAACCACTGCATCACCCTCCCTCCGAAATCCTTTTGCTTCCCTTCCAGCAAGTTTCCTCTTCCGTGTTTTCATGGCTTGTTTTGTTCCTCAAGAGAAACAGTTGCATATGCTGATATAAAGATCAAGGGGATGAGGCTTTTTCTTTTTTTTTCTCACTGACATTCTTTGATTTTTTTCTCCAAAAATAATAAAACTAAAACTCTTCTCTCATCTCTGCCTCCAAACATGGAGAAGGTGAACAGAAACTACAGCTTGTCAAGCTCATAGGTTAATGCAGATCTTATTTCCATTTCTCTTTTTCTGTCTCAAATCAATCTCTTTTTATAGCTTGTGACTTCTGTGCAACTTCAATTATCTGCACTAACCAATCACTGAAAATTTTTGAGTGGAAAGGAACACACAAGATGCTTCACAATATTCATTTCACTGCAGCTTTAATATTGTCTGGTCCACTGAGCACTCACTTTCCTCTACAGAATGTTAATATAGTAAGTCCCCTGAAGCCCCTTTCTAGAGTTTCTAACAAACTACATAAAGAAGGGGAAAAGTATGAAGAACAAAAAGTCAGCTATAGTATCTCTTAGAGCTTTTCTCTCTAAGGCTTTAATTCTACTTGTTAACCAGTAGACCAGGAATGTTGACCAGTTATGACAATAATGTCACCAGTTCAGAGTTAACCCCATTGCTTCAGGATGCAGCATATAGTGTGAGAGCTATTCCTGACTTTGAAAAACACATTTGCTCGTTAGTACCAAGAGGCAAGAACAGGAAGAAGCAAGCAGTATCATCCTACTTTCTAGAGGTGTGCGGTTTGTACTTTGTACAAGCATTAAATACCAAGAGTTTCTGAGACATTCAAGAACTGAATCCATTCAGTCCCACAGCTGTACATACACCCTTTGGTGTCAGAGATCAGGGTGTCTAAGAGCTGGCACGGGTTTGCCCACGGCCAGGGTGTAGGCTGCCACACAGCCAGGACTGAGCCACCAGTGCTGTGGCTGAAGTCCTCTCAGGCTGTCTGCTGAGGTGGCAGGGTCAGCTTGTCTGCACACATCGAGCAGTAATGGAGGGGAGGTGTTTTGGTGATCGTGCACAGAGGTGTGTTTGTCACAGGGCACACAGCTTGGTATTTCAGATGCAGCAGTTACACAGCTAGCTGCACAGTGGTGTGAACTGAGCAGCAGCATCCTTGGTCAGGCACCGTGGCTGTTGCACTATCGAACGGTCTTCACAGCACAAACACATCACATGGGCATAGGCACCTTGGGGACCTCACAGCAGCTACCTGCAAGCACCGTTGTGAGGCCAGGGCAATCCTTTCATGCTGTTATGTATATCCTGGTCGTCGAAACATAAGAGAAACCACAAAGTGGCAGCTTTCAGTTTGTTAGCAGGTATTTGCCTATTGACTGGGAGCACATCGCATCCACAAAAGGAATGTACCCTTTGCCTGTTCAGGTCTGACCTCTGCCCACTCCCTTCATGGCTCTTCCCCAGGCCCTGCAGTTGCAGGCAGCCCTTTCTCCGGGAGCAGAAAGGCTTCTCAGTGCTGAAGTCTCCTTTTTGCGTGACCCTAATGGAGTCTTTGTGCACGTAATCCCTGGGATTTGCACATCTACCAACTGAGTAAGGAGCTCTCTACCAACATAGGAAAGAGAAGTGAAAACTCAAAGCCTGCTAACCTGGAAAAGAGAGACATAAATTTAGTATGAGAATACCTTTGTCACTACCTTTGGGTGAACAAGGGAAAGCACAGATGCTCAGAGTTCATCCACATGCATTTCTCCCATGGGGAAAGTGTTACAGAGGTGGTAGGGTGCTGGTTAAGAGGGTGATTCACCCTCCAAACATTTCATAGCCAGGCATGAAAAAGATCTTGGCCAAAGATACTGAAGGGAGACCACTTTATATATCTCTGTGCCAGCAGAGTTTTTTCCAAAGGTGATACTGTGCTTCTTTTGTCTCCAAATAAAAATCTTTTCTTGTTTTATACAGCCTATTTTTGTGTTTTAGGCAGACTCAGTGCACAAAATTAGGGAAACTTGCCTGTTAAAGGTATTCAGTAGCCTTGGGGCTATTCCGGGTGAAGTCTAAAATGGATGTGGTTTTTTAATTGTAAAAATAAATGCAAGATAGCTAAACCAAACTCCTGATGTTGCTAGCACTTTCTACTGTCAGACAAAGCAATGAGATCTGCATTACACAAGGAAATAAACTAGTATGTATGTGCTATCTTTGTATGTGCGTGAGCTTCTTTCCTTCCCTGTTTACCTCAGGCATGAAGTACAGTTATTTTAGCAAACATTTAGTCAAAGAAAGATGTCTATGGTCAGTATACGTGAGTCCAAAGATTCCAAAGTTGGCTTCTTACATGGCAAAAAAGAACTTTTGTATCCTTTAGTAGGATATACAAACCAACATATTAAAGAACACCCTGTAAATTTATGTTTGTTTTCCTCTCCCTCACAATGCAAAGCAAATGATTAAGGAAATACTTGCCAACACATTCCTCATTTCGCTCTTCCATTGAAATGGGCATCTTGTAAAGGATATCAAGAGCCAAACAGAGACAAGAAAGAGCCAAACTACACTCAGCATCTAAAAGCAAGTCTGGAATTGTATCATTTTGGACATCAAAAATGTTTACACTATCTACAATACAATCACTTCCAAATTATTTTAGCATGCTGGTAGTCTCTGTGAACGGGCCAACATGTTCCCCTTCCGTATCTCCACTCAACAGCAGGAATGAATTCAGAAATATGCAGAAGGATGGTGGCTTGAGAGGAGTAATCTCTGTGTTTCCCATGGTCTAGGTAGTGTGATGGAATCACTTTTGCCTGATAGATGTGGGAAAGATGTTTCCAGCCAGTTACTGCTGCTCATTACTGGTATAAAGGACTGCAGCTCCACTGACTGCAGTGAAGCCCATTGCCCCATATCCCAGCATCCCATGGACATTTAATGGTGGCCATTGAGGAGGAGATCTTCACTGAAAAGTTGTCAATTCCAGTTTCTTGCCAGAGCTACTTTCTCTGAATTCATCAGGGACCAGAGATGAGTGGCAGAAAAAGTCCTAACAGTGAAGCTATCACTGCACTTGAAAATGCGTCCAAATTCCAAGCCATGACGTGATCCCTCTTAAACTTTAGAGAATGTTTCAAAGGACATGGGGATAATTTGGGCCTTGAAAGAGCTATTGTGCTTCCAGACATGTGAAGTCTCTTTATAGTCCAAATTAAATCCATAGCATTTTTATGTATGTGTTGACTTTTTTTTTCTTCTTCCTCCTCCTCATTTCCCCCCATCCCTTTTCTGGGGAAATTAAGTCACAATACTGTTGAAAAGAAGTGAACACATTCAGGTGGAGGGGGGGGAAAGATGTAATCCCAGATCTTCATGATTCTGTACATGGAGCCTACTGTACAAGAAAAACAGCTGCCAAACACTAAGCCTTTTTAAACTGCAGTGTTGTGTAGTGGCACAGTCTCTGGAGTGGATTAATACAGGGTGGAGACCAACTAAGTACAGCCAGTGTAAAACACTGTCTTTCTCTTTTCTTTCTGGGTTTTTTGTTGGGTAGGTTTTTTTGTGGTTTTTGTGGTTTTGGTTTGGTTTGGGGTTTTTATACTAGAATCACATGTATGCTGAGGCTCAGTTCTGTTCTTGACAGCCAATCATCTCGTAGCTCTGAATCTTCCTCTTTTATTTCAGGTTATAGCTTTGACCTTTGAGAGCTTTTCCTGGATTAAGCGTTGAGAAATATTCAAATTGACATAGTTATGCTGAAAAGGTTGTTTTCTCTCTGCCCAAACAATCAATGCTATGTAAGAATAATAGCCTGACCTTGACAGTGTCCATTCTCAGAAAGGGATCAGCTGGAATATCTGTGCTGTTGTTTTGCAATCTCCTTACACTTCTTTGAATCTTTCAGTGATTTTTATGAGAAAATAAATGTAAGAATAAAGGAATGCAACTTCTGGGCCTTCTCACCTGTATTGTATTGTGTCCCAGCAAATCACCTGGTAAAGTCTCTTGCTGAAACAGACAATTGATTTAGCAGGTTAAGAATAACACTGGATGTTTCAAGGTGTCACAACTGCAGATATCCAACTACAGCATATGGTATCAAGACACCACACTGAAAAATTAAGATTTATTAAACTAAATATATTAAGATTTAGTAAGATTAATTAAATGCTTGCTAAAGCATTCCTTTCCTCCTAAACTCAATTCTTTTCTTGGACTTTATATTGCAATGATAAGTACATATATGGACAGTTCAATAGTTTTTGATTTGAGTCTAGAGGTTTATCCCCCCTTTTCTGCTTTAAATCCGCATTGCGTTTCTGCATCTGTGAGCTCCCTTTTATACAAACAAAGATCTTTACATATGCAAATATGTGACCACTGTAGATGCAGAGAGAATAAATTCTGATTTTCTGCTTTCTGTTGTAAGAAAAAAATCTTTGGGGACAAATCACGATTTAAGAAGTAAAACAAAAACTCCTATAGATTCCAGAGGGGTCAAGACTTCACCTTATCTGCTCATTTGGCAGAACTATGAAATTAGCAAATTGCAATCTTGTTATATTTTGAAATATTCTGCTTACATTTTCTTACTGGCATGTGGATAACTCCTAGATCCATGAAGCCAGTTCAGTTATTTGTTTCGCATTTTATCCCCTCAAGGTGCATCCTAATGAGTCACAACAAGCTCCGTGTTTGGGAACTACAGAAAAGCAAGTTATCCTAATAAGGAAGTTGATGAATCCTGATTTATGTTAGCAAACTCCATTCAGAAGCCAGGGATCAGGTAAGACTTAGGATACCTGGCTCCTGAAGCATAGCTTTTTTCCTAGTGTATTTATTAAACTTACACTAGCACTGGTGCTTGCTGATCTCTTAGCAATTGAGTTCAGGGAGCCAATTGACTGAAAACAACTGGCTTTGTTTTGTAAGGTTAGTTTGCTGCTGCTTTAGCTCCCTGAACTGGCTCACCACAGTATCAGAAAAATGCCAGTGCTAACGCATGGACTTAGATCAGTATAAATTGTCAGGGAGTTGGAAAATAAGGCAGTTAGGCAGAAGAGTGAGAGTAGCACAGTAAGAGTCTGATTAAATTCACATTTGACGACTGCGTTCAATGTTTCCTACTTTACTTATCACATTTATCATTTTGGACAGCACTATTGGAGTAAAACAGCATGAAATTGTCAATAGGCCTATGTAAATATGTAGTAGGTTTGTCCAGAAATTACTCATGAAAAGATCTGCCAGAGCAATTTCCCTTTCTTTTTAACAGTTTTGGGGACTTTTACTATCCCATATAATTCTATAAATGAGGTACAGTTCTATACGTCATTCTTGAAGAGGTTCTAAAGAAGCCTATGGAAAGATTCTTTTTTTCTTTCATGACATTTTCTATTCCTGATGGCAACATTAAAACTACATGGCAAATTTGCAATGGACCTTTAAAAGCTTATTGGTTTGAGTTTGCTCGCTTTTTTTCTGCTGGTTAGAGCTCTCACAGCCAATCCCAGGATAGCCTGAACTCACCGTCACGCAACAACAGGGGAGGAACATGCAAGAGGTTCCAAAGCTGAGCTTCCCGTGCTAACTCACAAGTCCAAAACCTGTGAAATCTACCCTAAAACATCTAGCCTAAAAATCTAGCCTAAAGAAAATTTGGACAGCTCATACCAGATAATGACAGTCCTAACTCCATTTGAAGTCTTAAAATATTTAAACTTTCCATTTTTGCTGCATGAAAGAGAGCGAGTTAAGGGAGCATCTTAGCACAGAATAATACCCTGGGATCAAAGCAGTGACATGCTGACATGTGAGGAGGTGAGAGGGTAGGTACCACTGTCATCACAAGAAGGCAAAAGAATTAGAAACGAAAGATTATCTTGTGTGATTAACAATGTTAATATCATCTGCTCTGAGAGAGGAGTCAGGCTGGAGTGTGTCAGCCCTGGAATATGGCAAAAAAAAAATATTTTTAGATAGCTTGATTTGATCCACAGGAAAAACCTGCTCTGGTCCAGCAACCACCAAGGACTCACAGAATGAGGTCCACAGTAATTATTTTCGTCTTTCTGCAAACTCGACCAAAAAGGGAAATGTTTGTTGTTTAATTTGATGCTCTGTATGAACAATTGAGCCTTTCATGCGCATCCAGTGTTCATCAGGGGCTGATTCCAAAGCAGTCGAGTGTGATGTTGGCTGCTATGGATACAATAAGTGCACTCACTGCAGCAGTCGTGATTTCTCCCATCACACAAATAAAATTTAAGACACCACTGTGTCATCTGATTCAAGCATTTGCCAACCCTGATAGGGTCTGGAGATAGGGAAAGAACATCATGAAAGATTGTCACGACAGAGAGCAATCTAAACCTCTACCTATGCTCGTCAGCTAAGGAAAACAGAGAATAGAAAATAGGAGCTTAAAGACAGCTTTTGCAGCTGTAAGAAAGAATAAAACCTAACTGGGTAGTGAAGAAAACTTCCTGGCAGCGAGCAGTAATTTCTCAGCTATGGAAACTAGTGATAGTCACTAAAGAAAGTGGTTGGTTTTCTTGGAAACCACAATGGGAATAGTGTCAAAGTGTTAGTGGGTTTACTGTTGTCTTCATACCAGGAATTTTGATAGGGTGTGTTTTTTACCATTCGATTAGTGGTAAGCAAAAATATATAGAGTGTTTTGTATCCTGTAGCTTTGGCAGGAGTTATCAGAATTATACTGGCTACATAAGCCTCATTTGGACTTCCCATTAATTACCAGGGTAATGGGTGATGCTATGGAGACACAGAATATGTGCTGGAATAATATAGCAGACTCTGAGTCAGGAGGACTGGGATACATCCACTGGTATTGTTTTTAAAATAAATATAGATCCTGAAAAGTCTGAATATACCTCACTGTGAAGCATTAGATGACTGGTGAAGTCACTGGTTTATTATTTCTTTGCCTCTGTATGGGTGAGTCAATTGGTCCTGACTGCATCTATGCTGCAGATGGTAGCTTGACTGGCTTGCTCCATTCCCACAGCGCATGGCGAGCTCTGTGGGAACAGAGGGGGAGCACTGAAGCTGGAGTCCATGTGGCATCCATCCACGCTCATCATAGGTTATAAGGCTGTTATCCCAGCTGGCCAGGTAGCCTGCAGTTACAGACCCACCTGGCTGACCCGTTTATTAGGGTTGTTAAACACTTTCTTCTCAGCAACTAAGTCTTGATATGTCCTTCACCTTAATTATGAAACACAGTTTCTCCAAAAGGTATTCTCAGCTTAGCCAGAAGAATCATCTGAGCTATGTGCAAAGCTTAGGGAAGTCCGAGGAAACATTTCCAAAGGTATCTAAACAGTCCACTCTTTCTGCAAATGTCAGGTATCTAGCAGTGAAATCTTCCCAGGAGACCTGAACTTTAAACGCACAATTGAGGAGATGGCACAGGGACAGTTTTGCCCCAAAGCAAGAGCTTGTACCATCAGCATAATCTTCAGCATGTGCAACAGATTTGCCTTTAAAACTCACCCCATCATGTTTGTGACCATCCTATTTGAAATTAATAACTTTCTACTACGTAGAAAAAGCCACCAAGTTAAGCTTCTGATTCTTGTTAAAGGCAGACGGCTTTTCCTGTTTCAGATAAAGGCTGCCTAAGACACCAGAGAAGAAACAGCTGCCTCTGGTCATCCACACAGCATGTGTACCTAAGGGCAGTTGCCTTGTAGCTCTGATCTGTTTGGAGTTTTACACAATGCCTGTCCACATGCATACACATTCAGATCTCCGATAGCTTAATAAAAGTGGACAAAGCAACGTGGATTTCCTCACAGCTATGAAAGCAAGAGCCTAAATTGAAGGGACTGGCTTAATCTGGAGCTGCCTGACTGCATAGTTAACAGCTTGGCAATTAGAGAGCTACCAGGATTCATTTGTACGTGTGGGTAGGCAACTAAATCAGCCAATTTTCAACATGCATGCACACTGCTCTGTCTGTTGGCTCCGTCGTGGCTGGCTGCTGTCGTAGCAAAACACTTTGTGCCAGCTCAAAGATGCTGGTGCCTCCTAAACTCTTTTTCATTCTGCTTTACCTGAAAACACAGCACCTTTGGTGTGTGCTACCGCATTAGGCAAAGTCACCACAGACAGAGCATGACCCACATGTTTGTAATGAAACTTTCTGTGGTGCAGGGTCTCTCTCAGAGCAGCTGACGTCCCAAAGCTGCTGTTCTTTTTCCTCAGATCTGGACAGATCTGGGTAGCACTTACGCAATTCATTAGCCATCAAGACTCTCTGTGGAGCCGGTTAGCAGCTGAAATGGTGTAGCTGTTGCTGTCAGCATTTCCTGGCAGTGGGATGGGGGCCAGCTGCTCAGCCAGGCCTGTTGCTAACAGACAGGCTGGGTTAGCTGGTATTGTGCCTCCTGTCAAAGGGAATGGCTTTGTTATTCTAGTGAATCCATCAGCTGGCCAGGGTGGAAATCACTAAAAAATACAAAAATGAAAAACAAAAAAAATAAATCTAAAAACCAGTGTTTTTATGAAAGTGACTTTCAAACACCCTTGCTGTTAAGACAGGACATGCAAATTCTGCAAAACTGTGTGAGACTTTATTTTTTCACCTTATTACAGGTCTTAGATTCATTGAAATACTTTTAGCTTATTATGCAATTAAATACTCTTTTTGAATGAAGTGAAATCAACAGTACAATTATGTTCATTTGAGTTGAGACGTAAATGTCAAGGACAAATGGAAGTATAATAAACACAACAATTTAAAAAAAAAAATCTAATTAACTGTCTTAGTTCACTGCCTTTCTCATTTAGAGAGCTTCTATTATTCTGATGCCTTTGATTAAGGTCTTTTGGAAAAACCCAGAGAGCTCCAGCTGTCCATCATAATCGATGAGCTCAGCTAATTGCATCATACTAGCCAGTGCCCTTCATCAAATAGTCAAGACTTGCATGAACATTCGTTTAGTGTCTGCAGACTTGACATTAACAAATTAAGCTGTCAGGAATACAGGTGGCATAGTGCAATCAGAATTTATTCCTTTTCCTTGCTTACTGGCCATTCAGGAGAAGTAATTCTAGCATCCAAACCCAATAAACTAAGACAGAGCACATTCACAGCTCCCTCCACTTAAGCAAACGTAAATCAGTACTAGAGAAACCAGGAATATGAAAAATTCACCATCAGATCATATGGCAATAGGTGTGGTACAAAAATCTAGACTTACAAATGTTCTGAATCTGCCTTGCTGAACTGTTTATGTTACAGGGCAACATTTCTCTTTCCCATCACAGTCAAGAAGTTTTTGACTGCATTTTAGGCTTTCTCTGCAAGCCAACTAAGGCTGTTTTCAAGCACTGCTGGCACAGAGCAATTTTAAAACTGGTGCAACGCTTAAAAAGGGAATGACTGAGCAGACAGAGCTGGCTGGTGTTGCGATGCCCTCCTATGGGATGTGCAGGGCTGGAAAAGATTGTTCTTGCAAGTCCAAGCTGCTATTTGTCTGCTACATCTAGCACAAGGGGACATGTCAGGGTAAGTTCAGAGATCAGTGGAGGCTATAAAACCCACCCAACTTGCCATAAAACAAGCTGTACTGAGTGCTTTGCTGCCCTGGTTAGACTGCTAGTGTTGTCAGTATTACTTCAGTTTAGCTCTGTTAGATTACATTTTTGCTGTCAACCGTAGGCGACATACTCCTTTCTGGCG
This sequence comes from Balearica regulorum gibbericeps, assembly GCF_011004875.1. Lineage (NCBI taxonomy): Eukaryota > Metazoa > Chordata > Aves > Gruiformes > Gruidae > Balearica > Balearica regulorum. The sequence continues at coordinate 52,487,113 of NC_046186.1, read as the reverse complement.
ACCAGCACAGCTTTGAAGTGTGTAGGATAAACTTGAAGGGATCTGAGACAATTTCTTCTTTGTGCTGACGGCGCGGGATCCATGGGAAGCGTTTTGGCAGTGAGCTGGAATATCTACTTCTAGGTGACTTCACATCCAAGGCTAAGTTAAGCACTGTTGGATTTGGGAGAGCTGTTAGCCAGTTTTCCAGGGTCTGGAGTTTTGGGTGGGTTTGGGGTTTTTTTTTTCAGTTTTGGAAAGCTGTTTTATGGGGACTTCTAGAGGGGATGTAAACTTCAGTGTGGATTTTTCTGCAACTCGTTTTCTTTAGCCAATGTTCCATTATTATGATCAAACAACGCCTGATGAGGAAGGGTGGGGAAGTTTCCCTGGAGACAGAACGGAGAATTAAAAAAAAGAGAGATATGTAACTTGAATTAGACAAACAAGTTCGGAGAAAAAGGGGAAAGTCTGAAGACTCCAGACAGAGAGGAAAGCAGTCAGTGTAGGTCAAAGCATAATGCAATGGGAAATGCTGCACTGTGTAGGAATTCAATAACTAAAAATGCCAGTTTATTAGTGTGTGAGTACCAAAACCAGGTTGAGGTAGAGTGATTAGAAATACAGCAATCAGGCTTCTTCTCTTTTAATCTTCTTTGTTGTTGTCATTAAATTCTTCCTGACTTGACTGGGAAGAGCAGTTAGCCCCTTGTGCCCAGCATTTCAGTGAAGGACCCAACCTGAAGTCAAGGAGAAGAATCATTAAACTAAGAGGGCAGCCCCACAAAGGAACTGTTGTAGCTTTGAGAACTCTCCAATAAAGGAATTTTCAGAGGCAGTAAGGTCATGAGTGGAAACATGAAGGATTAACAAATTAAGAAGTATCTTTCTGGAGATCTGGAGACTTGCAAGGAGAATAGCAAAAGGAAAAAAAATACAAGGAAACTTGAGGCTGGGATAGGCCTCCACTTTAAGGGAAGGATTTATCTGAACTTGATCATTATTCACCTATCATTAGTCTGAACATGGTTGAATTGTGCAAAACTATTTATCTTTCCCTATGTAATCTTTTTCAGAAGTAAATGAGTACACAATTAATAGCAGAAAAATATCTACCATCCAAATCCTAGACTTTCTGTGTTATGTCATAGTGCCCAGTGATGATTTCTGTCTTCACTAATACCCAGTGCAACTTCAGTAATTATGACAAGACACTGGTTTCCCTATTTGCCTATAAATAAGATCAGAATATGTGTCTGTCTAGCAATTACTCTCTACCCTATGAGTCTGACATTGAAGCCTATTCCTATTGATTTCAAAAGAAGCTGTTGAAACTTTGTTAGTCAGTGCCATCCACTCTCTTCTATATGATGTGTTGCTGTTATCAATAAGATCTATCAATAACCCAAATAAACACACTCTTGCTATGCTACAATGCTACTTCTTTCTCTATCAATGTATCTACTGATATTAAGCATTGTCATAATCTATGAGCAAAATACAGTTGTCCTGTTCCCTCCTAACTGTATTCTCTCCAGACTCACACAAACCTACAAGTATATTTGATAAAATCAGTGGCATTTCCATTGTAGCAATAACATTTTTTGAAATTTCTCACTTAACATTTTATTTTCTTCTAGCAGAAGGTATCACTTTCCTGGCTATAACAGACTGAATTGGTTTGTCTTGGCTTATTTTATCTTAAAAGATAAGCAGAAATGCCAAGAACTTATATGGGAGACCATCTGGAAATATCAGGTGTTGAATGTGCAAGCCAAGGTGTCAGAGCCAAACACTGGGTCACAAGAAACTGAATGATTGGAATATTACATTGATCCTCTTGCCACGGCCTAGATGGCATGAGAAATGTAACAGGAAATGAAAAGTTTCAACCATTCATCCACAGAAGACAAGAAGCACAGTCTCCATCCCTGCAAATACTCTCTCACCCTTGTATCTCCAGCCCCACTTCCTCTAACTCACTCTAATTCACTTTTTAAGCCCATGAGTCTTTACTATTTAAAGCTACACTATGTGTGATGGTGTTTTCTTTCCCCATGCACCCTTCTACAATGGTAGTTGGGCTAACACCTAACACTTCTCACCTCCCTCTCAGTAATTTGTGCAGAGATGCTGTCTCAGAAGCAGACCGAAACTTAGGATCTGTAAGGATTGAAGTAGATAATATCATTAATGATAGTATGGCACCTCTATAGCTCAGGACATTCAACAGGAATAATGATATATCAAGAGTACCAGGGGGTTCAGATATGGGTGACAAAAATGACCAGAAGTACTGAAAGACTGTAATATTAAAAAAGGTATGAAAATGTAGTTATTGCTTATCGTTTAGTATTTTGGAGAGGATACTGGATTGGGAAAACCACTATTCTAAATCCGATTGACTTTTAACAGCCAGCATAGGTTGGATTTTTGAAGTAAGTTATCCAGTATTACATGATGCTGTGATTCATTTCTAGTCTTACAAAGTCCATACAGTTACCAAGGACAATGCTTTTAGCAAGACAGACAGGCCAGCTGTTTCCCTATTGCGCTCTGGAAGTGGAAACCTTGAGAAGTCTTTCCCAATAAACAAGCTTGCTTTTAATACTATAGTGCTAAAGAATAATGGCATTTTCATCAGACTTGCAAGAGTTTGGCACACTTAGTTGAATTTGAAGATTTTTACAGAGGAAAAAATTGGGCAGTAACAAGTATCAAGACAGAAAAGAAACACTAAAAGGTGAGTTGAAAGCAGCTTGGAATCAGCCAGACCCCAGTGTTGCTAGTAACTAATAACATGAAGGATGACAGCTGTTGGCTTTTAGGTGTTGTCATGTGGGAAATTCATTAGATGATGCCCTTAACTAGTACAGCAAAGAAGCAAAGAACATGCTTGTGCTTCCTTGCACCAGCATGGAAGCCTTGAAGGCTTTGAAGGTACACCCTCCTTGAACCCTACAGCATAACTTCTATCTTCTACCTGCAAACTTATACTTTTGTTAGTATGATATAATCCAAAACATATGAAATAAGTTAACAAAAGTGTCGGTTTGCTTGAATAACTGAGATATTATTAGCATCTCTCTTTCTCTCTGGCACAAACTATGACAGGCAAATTATTGCTTGTTGCCCCTCAATTGACACCAGTTTCTAGTGCAGGTTGCAGATTGCTAATTCATTTGATGATGCATAGATATACTGCCAATGTCTTCTAACCTTTATGAAGGTACTTTGAACACTGGCTCCAAAACATTTTGGATCACAAACATCAGTCATCTGTCAACATTTCCATTGGACCACCATGCAACATTATCAAATGTTTAACTGGTGACACTTGGCACTAGAGCTTGACAGACTGCTTGCAGATCTCCCACTGGGACCTGACAAACCACCAGTGGCCCACACACAACAGCTTGATGTTGGTTAATTTGGAATATGCTATTTGTAATAAGCCTTCCACTGGATTCTTCCTTTTGTCTTTCACTAATCCTACTGTCTATCACAGTGAATCAAAACCAAATGCTAAAGAATGGGGAAAGAACTCATAAAAAGAACAGAAGATGATACTGTGAAAACAGAAGGAGAAACTCCTGTTTCTGTACTCTGCCATATTGAAGAAGTCCCATTCCAAATCTGAGACTGCTCATGTAACACACCCACATCATCTCTGCCAAGGATAAAGAAACTGGAAGTCCATCACAGCATAAATTTACATTCAGAGGCTTGTATTTTTATAAGCACCCTATGTCCCATTTTATTTTTTCTCAATTTCTACACAAATCTGCGGTTTTTCAAAAGAAATACAATGTTTTAAAAGATTTAAAATTAAATGCAGGAAACAGCTTTTTGTAAGCAGTTGTTGTTTAGCAAGGTACTGTATAGCAATAGTTAGGAAAATTAATAAATGTATAATATTTTCTGCTCAAAAGATGCTGGTTATAATTTTTTTTGTATGGGACTAACATATATTTGTGGAGAGATTTAGATCTTGTGAACTGTGATGGACCATGTCTTGCTTGATTTCTTGTATTTCATAAGAATAAATTATTTATTATTTAATAATTGTACCATTTGAAGTTATCTGTATTTCCTTCCCTATATAGATTCATAACATGAGATTTTCCACATTTTTAATGCCTTGGGCCAGTGTGAGATTTTTTAAAGGATCTGATTTTCCAAAGATGTTAAACAGACATCTTCCTCCTTTTAAGACTTTGATCTTGAGAATAATTACAATCTTACCTATCTCAAAATGCTGTAAATTAGAATTGTGAACTCTTTTACAGGGATATGAATATCTTTGTTCCAATTTTACATAAAGACATGTGATGGGTAACAAGGTCATTTTCACTTGATAACTTTTGCCCATTTCAAGAATGGTATTTTCTGTTTTCTGAAAATGTGTTTCAGGGTTTTTGCATTATTAATTACTACTAGGTGGGACACCTTCATCATACACTGAGGTTCATTTTGTTAATTGCTATATATGTGCAATAAAAATCAGGCTTTACTTGAATAAATCGTAATCTAAGCATCCTTAATGATATTTCTAATGGTATTTCTTGCTCTGGTAAAGCAGATGGATACTTGAATAAGTCCCTCAATGGAATGCACAAGGATGCAGATGGTCAGTTTGCTGCACTGAGCAAGGCTCATGAAGTTCACAGTTGCTCTGGTTGAATATATCTCCTTCAGCACATCATTCTCAACACTTCCATATTCACTACTGTCACAGACAAAACAGTCTTGACACAGTGCATTTCACATAATTTAATTTATTGGAAATATATAAACAGAAATGTTTCATTACTCATTTAGGTATTGAGAAAAGAGGAAGAAAATAAATTATTAAATAAACAGAGAAATACCTTCCTTCCCTCTCCACAGGCTCAACTTCTGTCCAACACCTTCCTAGAACCTTCCTAATCTACACCCTCAGTGGTGTCTCTGACCTGCATGGGTCACACACAGGCTGCACTCAGGGAGTCCCTGCCCTGGTGTGGGTCACCCTCAGGTGGGCACCCTACCCAGCACCAGGTGTGTCCTTCCAAGACTGCATCACTAGCGATCTCCCCAGCAACGTCCTCTACCACATCTCCTCCATTTCATTTCTCCAAATGTATCTCTTCACATTTTTCCTCATAACTTTTATTTTGTGTGTCCTCATTGCACCCTCACGTGTCTCCTTCAGTATCTCCTGCCCCAGCAGCTACTGCCCTTTTTAGCATCTGTTTGAACAGAGAAGCCATATTTTGGGGCAATGTGGGCTGTATCCTGCGTTCACAAGCTAGCTGGACCAGGGCACCCTGCAGCTGCTGCCCTCTAAACCCTGCTATTCATTCCCAATACAACTATTTAGGTAAGCCCAATTATTTAAGTACATAAGCCCTGAACTCTTCAAAGTCATTATGTGATTTATATACAAGATTGCAAGATCTTGACCTAAATTAAGTACATATGAATACACTGTTCAACTTCCTTTCAGCATCCCTGCAATAAAACTACTTTGAAAAAAATCAATTAAATGTTCAGGGTTTAATAATTCAATTAATTTTAATTCCTTGAATTAATTAAATTGTCAAAACTACAAATCACTCAACATAATGACTAGTACCTAGCACTGGTCTCAAATACCTCTTACATACTGATACATTTTGTGACATACTCCAGTCCTGAACTGTTCCCAAACTATAAAACTAGGCAGATGAAAAGACACAAAGAAACCTTATATGCTCTGCAAATTACCTTTTTGAAAGGAGCTCTTTTAAAAAGTCTTCTATTCTGAAATTTTATTTACTGAAATTCTCCCAAAATGTTCTGGAAGGAATTGTTTTCTTCATTGTTGCAATGCAGGGGAAAAAAATAAGGAAGGCACAATCACTTGTAGACAAACAGTGCTACACCTTATTTTTGTTCCACTATAATTACAAGTCTTGTTCTCCAGAGCCAAAACCATAACAGCTAATGACTTCCTAGGAAAACAGAGCTAGGAAAACCCTCAAGAAGCCAATTAAGACAGTCCTCCACCTTAAACAATTTCATGTCTCAGATTTATCCTTTGATAACTTTCTGTCTTTGATGGATATTGAACCAAGGATCTCCCAAGTCTTCCTCTCACACCTATTGTCTTTAAAATTACATCTCATTTTCTGCCTCTACCTTTCAGCTTTCATCTTGATATGTTCTTCCTGTGCTCAGATGTAGTCTCAGTTTTCACTTCCCACATGTTTCTTTCTTGAGCTTCAGGTCCAGAAACACCTCATAGTTTGGCCAAATCTTCTTGTCTTTTCTGTCTTTCTGGTTCATGTCATTTCTTTACAGACCACCTACTTTCTTCAACTCCTTTTTCTATTAGGCAAGAGAACTTTCCTCCCTTGTCTCTGAATTTGTTGAAGACTGACTTCCAGAAATATGCAGATTTGATTTTCCTGTTCTTCCCATCTAAAGGTTTATGAACCTTAAGTAACTGTTCTCCAAGTTGAGAAACTGGAACAGGTTGCCCAAAGAGGTTGTGGCTGCCCCATCCCTGGAAGTGTTCAAGGCCAGGTTGGATGGGGCTTTGGGCAATGTGGTCTAGTGGAGGGTGTCCCTGCCCACAGCAGGGGGGGTTGGAACTAGATGATCTTTGAGGTCCCTTCCAACCCAAACCATTCTATGATCCTAAGTCACCTTTCTCTGTCATTTTGTCAATAGTTCCTCCCTAATGCCTGGGAACATATGTAGAAGACTCTCTGGTGGTTGCTTTTTCGAAAAAAAAGAAAAAGTATCCAAAAAATTGACTCTCACATATTCCAGAAATTTGCTTCACCAGGTAGTTAAAAGCCACCACAGGTGTGGTGATTCTGTCACTGTCAGGCTGTTTTATTCTCTTTCTTGCCCCTGCTTTAATGTTGTATTTACACCTCAAACTTGTCCCTGTAACAGAAGGCCTAATGGGAACCTCGTGATGTCCCTGCCTGGGGCCTCCCTGGTCTTTTTCTCCCTGAGCCTTCATAGAATCATAGAATCATAGAATGGTTTGGGTTGAAAGGGACCCTGCTCCAGGCCATTCCCAGGACTGCCATTAGCAGAAAGAGATAGAAAAGTCCTGGCAGCCCTCAATAACATCTCACCCTCAGGCTCCTGGGAGGCAGTGTGCTTGCCACGATATCAGGTCCAGGTAATGGAGAGATGTTTCCATTGCTCTCAGGACAGAATTACCTGCAACCACCATTGCCATCTTTTATTTCCTCCTAGAAACCGTGCTTCTGAACCTCAAAGCCTTGGGTCACACAGCCTTTTCTTCTCTGCCAGTTTAAGACTTTGTCCCACAAGCTTGAGTTGCCTTGCCTGCTCAGCTACACCATTTCTGAATCAGGCAGAGTTTCTTGGTCATTAACTTCTGTATAGTCCCTATATGACATCTGTACAGTATTTATGGGCCCAACACTCTGCCTACCCGTGTGTAGAAGTTAACAGATCGCCAAAACACTTTATCTTACCCATAAGTCTCTATTGCCTGCTTCCTTGGTTCATAATATCTTCAGTCAAATAGGAAAAGGGGGAGAGAGGGAGAAAGAAGTCCACTCCTAGAATGAAGCCTGATAAGCCAATTTCTGTTAAGATTTAAGAATGAAGCCTGGCAGGCCAATGGTATTACAAACCCCTGGATGCAGAACAGCTGAGGGACGGGGTGCTGACCCCTTGGCTGGAATGGTGGACATTAGCATAATTATACCCTGACTTTGTCCCAAAACCTAGCAAGGGTTACAGCGTTGTCTTTTTGAAATTGTAGTCATAAAATTAAGTCAGCTGTGGGCAATATATTCAGCTCGCTTTCATACACACACTGCAAGCCTTGTTACCAGGGCCTCACAAAGCATCTCTTGAAAAAGGAATACAAGATGCTCTTTGTAAATAAAAGTTCATGAGTCTGAGGAATGAAGTCATTTTCCAAAATCAGAGTGAATGATATTCTTTTTCACAAGCCGACGAGAAGCTGAGAGGTGGGCTTGAGGGAAAGGATCTGAATGAAGCATGTTAGAGAAACCACTTAGCCCTATTAGCCCATGGCACAGCCCTAGTCTCCCTCCTCCTCCTCCTCCTCCTTCCGCCCACAGCCTCCCCTCCCCCATGCCAAAAGAAAAGGTTGGTTTAGTGGTTTTTTTAATATATTTGGCACCTTTCTGCCTTCCACTGAATAAACTGGAGATGTTAAAAAAAAAAAAAAGACAGTCACGAGAGTCAATGCTTCGTGCGGAGCAGTCGGATGGAGTTGTGGGGGTGTGGCGTGGGGGGGGGGGGGGAGGAAAGGGTGACCTCACTTTCTGAACAGCAAAGTTTGAGTGGGAGGGTCTCGACACGAAAGGTAAAAAAGAGAATGATGTGAACATGTGAAGGAAGCCAGAGCACCGAGCAGAGCGTCAGTCTGTATCCTGACAGAGGGAGATAAGGTGGCTGGGGAGCCAGCGGTGCTTTCCTGGAATACAATCTCTGTTTGACACTCTCTGCTTAAGCACTGCCCATCTGTATGTTATTGAGCTGGAGCCTCTGGGGAAAAAGAGGAGCCACAGGCACAGAGTGAACGAGGGAGGCAGCAAAAGCGCTTTTCTTCCCTTCTTTTCCTTTTTTTTTTCTTCCTCTTTTTTTTTTCTCCTTTAAATAAGGATCTGGTTAGATTGCCTTGAAGTGCCACATCTGGAAACTGAACGCTGAAAGAAAGTTAAAATAACTGAGGCACCACTAAGCCAAGGGGGGCTGATTGCAGAAGAGGGTAAACAATTACTGAGACGCTAGAAGACCACTGCTGGATGTAAGGGGAGGAAATGGCTTTGATCTCCGCCTGGCCCCTCGTTTCTCCTATATTATTCCTTTTGAGATGCTTCTCCTCCAGCACAGCCTCGAGTGAGGGAGGCGTTTTTCAGTTTGACATTGAAGGTAGCTCAGCGGTCAGCGCGCAAGAAGCCACTGTTATCAGAGGGCAGCAGCAGGCAGTAGCTACTGGAAGTTGGGTGCCTTTTGCTGAGGTACAGTAACTCCCTTCTCTCTCTAGTGTCTGCGCTTTTCTGCTTTCATCTGTCTGTGTTGAAGCTCCCATCTGGTTAATGTTAGCTTAATCATTCGATCCTTAAAGTGATAACGGAGGATTTTTTTGCGGGGGGTCTGAGACGTTGCATTTCGGGACTGGAGAGATACAGTTCAGACTTCAAAATGTACACATGCCCTGCCTGCTGTGAGCAGACAGCTGCTGTACTTTGCAGTGAGGCTGGCTTAGCACGTCTCCCAACTTTCCTGCCAACATAACTAAACAGGCCTGTCCAAACAGAGCTATTTTACAAGGGTTAATTGTCACAACACTTTTCTGCTTGCCTTGTTGTAGTTCTTGGAATTGTAATTCATTAAACTTCCAGAAAGACTCTGTCTTTTGGTGGCAAACACTGTACTGTGGAAGTTTGTGCTTTTGCCTCTGAATGCCACAATCTGAAGTTTTGCGATGAGAGTGGGGATAATAAATCAGATGTGTGTGGGGAACTGCCTGCAGAGAAAACACCTGCAGAGATTTTAAGACTTCCAAAAAGTGTGAGATTGGGATTAGTGACAAATGAAATTAGAGAGATCTGAGAAGCAATTTCACAGTGGAATATTTTCCTGCAACGCCTGTGTTTTGGGATTGGTCAATACTCCTCATTCTAGCAAGGCTGCATTGGGAATGGACTACAAAAATACAGCTTGAGAAAACAATAAATTACTCCAGCATACACTGGGAGGGGGGGAAAGTAATGTCTCATGCGTGGGAGACATGAAGTAGGAGGCAAATTGAGTTACATAAGGTCATGGGAAGGGAAAGAGTAGTTCTTCTAGCATACCATCCAAAAATGAGGTGAGAGTAGCACAGCCGTGTCACTATGACAATATCAAGATTGCAGTCTCTGATATCACAAGGCTAGTTTTCCCCCTACGCTCGAATTGGCAGAACTAACAGCCACGGAAATAAGCGCACAAGCCCTTCAGACAGCTGGGGTTACCGTGGGGCTGGGCAGCGCTCGTCCCCCCAATGTACCGGCTCCAAGCAGCTGGGCAGCGTCGGGAAATGCCTGCCCACCCTGCCAGGGACTCCGCGCGAAACATGACCTGTGTGAGAAAACTGGAGGCTAAACCCTGCTCTGCTCGGCATAATGGCTCTCGAGAGCCATCCCGGGCTTGGACGGGCTCTGTGACGTGGGATGTACAGCTCTTCTCCCCCGGCCTGGGATCAGCCCTGGGAAGCTGCGTTGCCACCTGTTGCTTACAACATGGAAAGTCCCTCAATGAAATGCCTGATTTAAGAGTCAGATGGGTTTTGTAGCTGCTTTTCACAGGATAATGGGCATAAGTGATAATTAGGCTTTCTCGATATGATTGTGTAGTATGGTTTTACCAAAGACACAGGTCACATTGCTTCACTTCAATATATTGGACTTTACCTTGGGAAAGTGCTGTGAGATATATTGGACACTTTGAGAGGAATGACATTTTAGTCTCTTTCACCCATTTCAATCCTCCCCAGTTTCATTTATACAGTCTGATCTAACAGACTCACTAACTGGTGTTTGCTCTGGCAGTTTACTTCAGCCCCTACAATGGCAGCATTTAGACTCTGGATCCCATGTTGCGAATGAATGATCGTGCTATCTTCAGGCCGAGGCCCGTGGCTGCAGGATGTTATGGTTTCATGAGGAAGGAGCCAGGATTTCAGGCCCCTTTGCTAGCTGCAGGTTCACCTTGCTATTGCATTTCAGGGCCCACCTCCATGGCAATTTCCAGGGAGGCCCAGTAGGATGCTCTGTTGGGATAGGGCTGATGGCTCTGCAACAGCGAGAACCTGCTTACCCATTGATCCATGTATGTAGCTGGCAACAGGAACTGGGGAACCAGCTCTAAGCCTGGAGGCTGATGTAGGGGCCAGAGAGCGATGATGTGTTAGTCTCTCAGCCAAGGAAGGAGCATTTCCTTTGGTCCTCAGAGAGCTTCCCTCTCCCACAGCCCACCTCCCCTCCCTCAGCCCTGGGAACAGGGTTTATCCCAGCAGGTTTGAGTTAGCCTCTTTCAAAGCCCGAGTTCTTAACCCGCAGCTCACAGTGAACCACAGAGTAAACTCCCTTACACAGTGCGGTTTGATTCAGCAACTTCATCTAAATATTGACTCAGGCCTATAGCTCTCCCGAGCAGACAGAGGCTGTTAGTCATGTTGAATGGTGCCAAATTATACAAAGGGGGCAGATTTATGAGGCAGAGTTACAGAGCCATGGACGGTACTTCATGGTGGACTGTGGTGCCAGTCAACCACGACGTAAAACTCGCCACTGTAAACCTGGAGCACAGATCAGAGCAGATGGAAATCATGATGTTTCAGCGTCTGGGGCAGGTGCTGGTCAGCATTTGCCCCACACATGATTCTGCTCCACACAACACCTTCAGAAATTTGCAAGGTCTGAAACAGGGCTGATGGGAGTTTCCAAGCTATAACTGGTGGGGTGCTCTCAAATCTTGGTAAAAGTTTGATACTACGAACCTATAGAAGAACAGGAGACCTCAACTAATGTAAATACATATTACTGAATATTTCTGTTTTACACTCCTCTTCCTTTCCCATATTCTCTCAGAAGAACTGGGATAAGTAGTATAAAAATTCAAAATTAACATTAATGTGGGGCTTTTCTGTGCCTTGGATTTGCATGAAAGCCTCTTGATGACAGAGAGAAGAGGACTAACTACATTTTCAATGCTATGTTAATATACTGTACGCACTCACAGAGCAGACTGTGAGTTTGAGTTGGACCTCAGCAATGTCTAGTAGCTCCGTGCCCTGGTTGTTAATCAATATGTGATCCAGTACACCTAAACTAGGCACATAAACTGTGCCTAAATTTTTCCAATCCAAATCAGGCACTGTCTTCAAGTATAAACCCAAATTCCTCATACAGTAATGGAGACATCAGGTTTTTAAAACCTCTAATTCCTTGCTGTCTTCCCTGGAGGCCCTCAAAGGAGCCTCTTCCTCTGTAAGGACTATGTTGGATACTCACTTTAGGACAGCTTTATTAATCAGCTAAAGGCTGGGGCACAAAATGTAAGTAAGTGTTTAAATTTACTGGACTAGATTCCACCCAATGAAATGTCATGTCACCTGCGTAATGAGCACTAGTAGTGATCACCATGGAATAATGTAGCTAGCTCTCTGCCTCTATTTCAAGAAGAATGCTTATAAATTGATGAAAATTATTCAGAAAAATATCATGAAAAGTATTACAGTGTTAGGAATAGGAAGGTAGCTGAGAGACTCCACAATCCAATCTGCTTAGCTCAGAGAGAGAGGTTAAGAAAAAAAATGTGAACTTATTATGTAAGCACATACACAGGCAAAAAAAAAATTAATAATAGGCTCACTAGAGTCATAAAAGAAGGTCTCATCGTATGCAACAACTGGAAACTGAAGGTGACCCAGTTCAGACTACAAGTTAGTTACAAATTTTAATTTCAAAGGTAATTAAGCACCTGAGACCTTATCCATTTGTATTGGATTGTCTATCAAGAGATCAATATAAAAAGTACTCGGTGGGTTGTGTGCTACATAGGATGATTAAGTTCCTTGGGTCACAAAGACAATAAGGGGACGTGGGGGAGATGTTATAGTGCCGAATTCTGACGTGTATGGGCAGATAGTGAGAAGAAGAGTGAGCACAAAGTGCTGGATCCAGCTCATCAGTATAACCTGACCACGTTGGTGGCATTAAGTCAGAGATTGATTTTTCCAAATAAAGATTTTACAAGGAAGATTCATCAGAGATGGAAGCAAAGGATTTAAAATTGACAGACATGTCAAATGAAAGCAAACAAGTGAGTGGCAAACATCAGAAATCTTTGTTTTGGGGTTCCACTCATTAGGTTGGACACAGCAGAAGGAGAGGGGGTGGTGAGACACTTCCAGTTTTGGTGAGGCACAGAGTTAAAACTGAAAACCAGAAGTAACTTCTGAGAACTGTTATATCCCACTGTCAAACACATGCCTTTAAAATAAGAGGCAAGTCATACATTACCATTTTGGTCTGAAGCCTGCCACTGTCAACATTTGTGTTTGTAAATTCTAGTAACATGATGGTTTTAATTATATAGGTGTAGACTTTGTTCCCCAGTAGGAAGAAAGTTCCTTACAGTGTCTAAACTGAGAATAAACAATGGTACAAGACTTCAAATACTAGAGAGTATGGCAAATGATGCCCTGTGTTTCACATTGTGCAGTCACTCACTGTAATGCAAAATTAATGTAAGGTGACATCCAGAAAAAGACTCATGTCATTCAGATGTAAATGACTACATGAGGTCAAGAAAATAGCAAAGAGAGCCCAGTATAGGAGGTGAGTGTGGGAAGGATTAGTGGAAGAAAGGGAAGACAGACATTCTGTGGAGACACTTGCCAAGCAAGAAAAGATAATTTCAAATGTCCTCTGTGGAAAGAAGTGAAGGAAATAGTGGGAAAGGAAGCAAACTAAAGCAGGAAGAAGACAAAGGAGAGAAAAAATTAGAGCAAGAATGAGATAATCAAGAGCCTTAAGAGTAAAGAAAAAAATGAAATAGTTGGGACAGGGCAGGAAGCCAATTCCCAGAGTGAAGGAAGGCATGATATTGTTGGACGGATAGAAGAGGAAAACTGTTTCCAGCATCAGTGGGTTTGGCTCAGGGAAAAGGCAAAGAGGCAAAAGAAGTCCTTTAAAGGAAACAATTATAGCCAAGACAAAATTAGCCATTTACTATAAGAGAAAGTAAGAGATAGAAGTTATCTGTTGGAGCTTACATGTTAAAATGACATGTTTGACATCATTTTTTCCCACCTGACTCCTACTAGCAGCTGCTGATTTAAATTTTCAAATGCAAGAAACAGTATTTAAGGTGCTTTCTTTTTGGTTCTCTAAAGTGATAAGCAATTATTAGCACGGGACTTGTGACAAACTCACCTCTCTAAAATGGCTTACATTAAATATATAAAAAGAGAGCAATCGGAAGTATCAGCCACTTGTTAACAAAGACTCAAACTATCACCAAAGTGCCTTCATCCCTTCCCCTGTAAAAGCTGGAACAGAAAGTCTTGGAGACTGTTTAGAGAAACCACAATTTGATCCTTAGTTGTGGCATTAATCTGTTCAAAACAAACTAGCATTAAAAGAAGCAGCAGAAGATCTAATCTTGAGGTGTGAGCCAAAAAGGGTTTTAGCTTGACAGAAACTTTTATATTCTTTTAAGCTAATGGGAACTGCATCTACCTTTTAAAAAGCAGATCTTTAAATGAATCCACTTCAGACCCTTGAGGTTATGTTAGGTTAACTTCCATAATGGGCAATTTGGATTTCTAGCTGCTGTTTTTTTCTGGTACAACAAGGTTATGTTCTGAGAAACGTCTATTAGTGGGGAGGAAGTTTTACTGCAGATGTTTGTGATTCCAGCTTAAGTTTCTCATCAAAGCTTTAATGAAAATCAGATGCTTGGAGTAGAGCCACCAGACCCCAAACCTTTTAAATCATAGGAAGCTGAAGCAAATGGAAGCACAGGACAGAGCAGATGGGTAGTGGAGAATGTTCTCCATTTCAAGAAGATGCATAAAGCACCCCCGAGAACAAAGCAATTTAACTCCACTGCAGTGAGTTCCCACAAAGTTTTGGGCAAGTACCAGCAAAGTGCCCCAAAGCTTATTCAGGGCTGTGAAAACCAATAAAAGGCATTTCATACCCACTCTTATTCATGACATGGGAAGCAAGGAAGGAATTAAAAGTCCAGTTTTTCCAGGAGGCATGAGAAACAATAAAAGAATTGGTTTCTAAAGGAGAACTTGTCCTGATTTAAACTGATAACAATTAGAGCTCCTAGTGTTCAAGAGCTGTGTAAAATAGGTCTAGTTTCTGAGTAATATATAACCAGCCACTGATAATTTACAATTTGCTTCTGGACTTAGATTTCAAACACCAAAATATAGACACCTTTGGGTTTTATATTTTAATAGGTCCTCTTGAACATTTGGATCTGATCCCAGTTTATTTTCAGACACCACCATGATGTTTGGGTTATGCATCCTAATGCAAGATTCAACAATTGCTGAATAGTACTCTATACAAAGCTGTTAGAGCTGCACAGTTTTTGAAATCTAATTCTTTGTCGTTAAATGATCTCAAAGAGATTTTCCTAATTATCAGTCAGGATACATACAATGTGCATTTGGCAATGCAAACAGAGATTGACTAAAATGTAGTTAATATGATCTGGCTTTGTCATTCCTGTTTAGCTGTATTGTGCAGTTCTTTAGATGGTTATTTTCTTAAAATAAATACTTCAGAAATACTAGAGCTCCTTTTTTTCTTTTAAGACAAACCAGTGAGAAACAGTGCTAAAACCCCAGCATTCAAGAGTTACTAACATACCTAATATGAGCCAAAGAATAATAAAGAGTTGTGAAAAATATTTTTGAAATTACTATTCCAAGTTTACATGATTATAAGAAGAACTAAAATGATATTTTTTAAGTTATGACATATAGAAGCCAGGGAGCATAGGAAGAACTGACATACCTGAATGTTATTTTGAAACATAATTTAATAATTACTGAATAAAAAGACTCTACCTGCATAAAGAACTTCCAATATGATCTGTAAAAATAGCCATTTTAGCTGAAACTCTAAGGCTCTGAATCATTGTTTGTCTCTGTCTTCCCAAAAAAAATGAATAAAAATGAACTCATTCAACCTTTCACCATTGGTGTCAGGTGGAAGAAAAAGCACACAGAACCGGCAACTAAACCAAATCATTTCTGGGCTGTGTTGTACCCTGTTACCACCCTACAATGCATCCGGTTACTGTTGTGTGAAACGTCTTCAGAGCAGCAAGAGATGAGCAGCCTTCTTTTCTGCCAAGGTTAATGCAAGGCCAATATATCCTAGGGTCTCCCACCTCTCTGGTTTTCCACCTCTGAGCCAGGATGATAACCCATGGAGAGCCACAGAGAGCCTGCCATTCATGACTCCCTTATGCTGTGCTTCCCCCCTCTTGGCTCCAGGGACCTTTCCCTGAAAGCACTCTGAGGAAGCAAGCATTTGCCCAGAAAAAATCTGCTCCAGTATCCAAAAACAGGCAGAAAAAGAAAAAAAGAAAAAAGAAAAAAAAAAAAAAGAAAGAAAAGAGCTGGCAGGGCAAAACACAGCACAGCCCTCCAGCTACTCCAGCTATTAAAATCCTACATACCAATGTGCCCCAGAAAAGCTAACATAGCCTGGCCCATTGAGGGTTGGCAAGGTCTCCAGAGCACCAGTACCTGGCACAGATCTATTCAACGGGGGGGGGGGGCAGGTGTTGAAGGTCTAGACATAGTTTAAGGTCAGAGGGATTTTGTGGGGTTTTGCAGGTTTGTGGTTTTCTGTGGCTCCCTACTTCCCATCAATGGGGAGGATTGTCTGCAGAGGCTGTACAGCATCACTAAAGCACCAACTAATTACTTTTAAGCCAGCTGGAAGCAGAGGTTTGAGCAAGGGATTTTTGTGAGACATAAGTAAAGAGATTGGATGGGTTTTTTTTCTCTTGATGAAGCTACTCTTCACCCTCTTTGAGCCAAGAAGAAACTAATTTCTCCATTATCAGTCCATGGCTGTGATGAAACAAGCCACGGACAGAGTGGCCGTGAGAGATCAGGATAGGTTATCCCTTCTCCTGAGCCCTGGGCTTTCCTCTCTCCTTTCAGAGCACAGCCTCTGCCCACCTCCATGCTGGATGTAAGGCTTGCAGTACAAATTTAACCATGCCAAACTGTTTCCCTTCCTCTCATCACATTTGCAAAGCACTGGCACTATCAAGGGGAAAACTGTGCTGGGAGAACAGCCCAGAAACATGGCACCTTCCCATCAGCCATCCCCAGCAGCTGCCCGTTCTGTCTGCAGTTGGGCCACCCTTGGGATGGAGTGATACATGAAAGCTCTTTCTCTTGATCTTTCAAGTTTTTCACACTGTGGCTTGTGTTTCATGCTAACAGGCTTTTAAATTGATGCCTTGGCTATTGGTCAAGTAGATCACTATACGTCCCCACTGCAATTCCAATATTTCAAAGAGCTGCAAAATCAAACCAGTAAATACTAGAAATCTGGGGTAGGGGGAAATTGCTGCAAAAGGGAAATCAAACAAAGCTTGAGATTTACCCTTTCAGCTTTAACAGTGTCCCATGAACACAGTCATATTTGATTTAAAGGCCACTTTTATTTCTGATCCCTTGAAAATTTTTGTCTCTATCTGGAAATCTCTCAGGGAGTGCTGTATTTTGCCAACTGATTATGTCTCACTTATCTGGGGGACTCAAGAGGAGAAAGTATGGCTCAGTACCCACATCTCATGTGAAGTGTTTTGTGGGGATTGGGTGGAGGGTGGTTAATGAGGAAACACTACAAAATTGTTTCTCCCTTTTCCTGTAAATTGTTCTGCTTGAATAAACTTGGCATTTTGTTTGAAAGACAAAAATCAAATAGCTCCCTTTCCAACTGCAGATTTTCTCTTTCCAATAGTGATCATCTGTAAGAGTAAGTTTTTTACGTAGTGACGGTAGTAATAACTATATTAGAGCAGAGGCTGGTATTAATCTCTAATCCTTGGCCAGCTTGCAGACAGCTAAAACATTTATACTCCCTCCCTTTTGGAAGAAGAATGCCTTTTAAGCAGAGGCTTTGTCTTTCTCACTGTATATGGAAAAAATTACTATGCGCTTCTATGGAGAATGCCTAGCTGAGAAATGTTTATGTTGGATCCAACCCCATCTCTGTTGCTGAATGGCATTTTGTTTTCCACTTGGACTGGGAAGAGGTAACAGTCTGGAAATATTTTCAACACAGGAAATTTTTTAAAAATTACATACAATTACTTAGTCAAGGTAATAATGTCGTTGCTCTGCATAAAGCCACCTGGCTTTAAGCTATTGCTTGTTTTTTGTGGGAATCATCATTACTCTGTCACTATTGCAAGGGAGGCATGCACAACTCCGCTCAAGGAACAAGAACACAGAGTGACAGTGGGCTGGGGAGGGGATTCCTTGTCATTTTTTCCTGTTGCTCATTCTCAGCTTTGCTTATTGGTTTGGCAATTACCCATGTGCAATTAGCTATATTCACTCATGTCCTCAGTTTTGGCTGGGATAGAGCTAATTTTCACAAGAAGCTGGGAGGGGACACAGCCAGGATAGCTGATCTAAACTAGCCAAAGGGGTATTCGATACCATATGACATCTTGCTCAGTATGTAAGGGGGGGAGCTGGCCAGGGAGGAGGAATTGCTGCTTGGGGACAGGCTAGGCATTGGGTTCCAGGTGGCGAGCAAATTGCACTGTGTACCACCTGCTTCGTATATTCTTTTATTAGTATTGTTCTTGCTATTTTCCTTCCTCCTTTTCTGTCTTAGTAAACTGTCCTTATCCCAACCCATGAGTTTTACCTTTTTCTTCAGATTCTCCTCCCCATCCCACTGGGCTGGGGGCTCTGTGGTACTTAGTTGCCAGCTGGGGCTAAATGATGACAACTTTCCTTCCAACTCCTAGCTCTACTATGCACCAGGGATAAATAGAAGTAACTTTTGTTCTGTATCTCCCCCACCAGCAGGGTTTCACCTAGAATTGTAGCAACTGGTTTCACTCTTGCTAGTTTTAGCAATCTCTGAGCTCTTTGTCTAAAACTTCATAAAGACAGTTTCCATCAGCAACATAACCTGGTCTTTATTATCATAAAAAATAAATTTCTGTTTTGGAAGCTGATGATTTGGTAGCTTCTCAGGTGATACATAAATATTGCCAGTTGTCAGGGATAAGTCAGCAAGTGAAGTTTTCAAATTAAATTAGAGCCTTGTCCTATCTCTCTTAAGGCAATCACAATTATTTCAGTAAATTCTGAGGAGAGCTCAACCCCTTTGTATATATAAATGATGGAGATCTTACAGTGCTAAGCTGTTGCTGAACACAGCAACAGTTGGAAAACCAGATTAAATTCAGTCATCAGATATATTCTTTAGCGCCTGCAGACTGGCCAAACACAGTGTGCATGGCTCAGGACCAGTTGTAGCCCTGTGGTCTCAGGTGGGAGCATCACTGGGGATGCAGAAAAAAAGCGATAATGTTGAAATCCACACACATGGGATGACAGAAGGGACACTAGTAACAGAAAATAAGGCTTCATTTGTTTCATCACTCATTGAACAGTTCATTTACTGAAAAAGATCACAGATTCAAAACCAGTGTCACTGTTTTATTTTTTGTTTGTTTGAAGATTCAAATTACTGAGCTTCACTAAAACACACTACTGCAGGTTTAATGAGCATTTCATATCACTTACTTAGAAAACCCCACTTTTAATTTGCCCGGATCTATGGCAAATGCACTCAGTGAGGCTTTGATTGTCATTGAACCTACCTCATCTTAGAATTTAATTTTAAAAATAAGAATATGCAACAATATTAGGGGTTTTCACTGAATGACTATTTCAGCAAAAAGAATTTGCTTCTACATTTGCAAGCTAAATAACAGAAAGCTTGTTATTGTATAATTAATTCATGTAATTGCTTCACGTTTTTAATCTCATTAAATGCAATTAGAACTGAGATACCTGTCAAGATTACTGCATAAAAAAAGATAACCAGCATTGTGCTCAAAACTCTTCACCAACTTCTGGTTAATTTCTAATTTACAGCATTAGTGGGGCACTGGAAATAATAAATATTTCACAGTTAACAATGTCAAAAATTTAAGAGAACAATACAGGAATTTAATGTACTACACCAGGGTGCTTATTATAAAACTATCATGAATATTGATTTGGAGACTAAGCTAAAAAATGTATTCGTCTCAGAAATGTTTACAACTTTAAAAACAAATTTGAAATTACAAAAGGCTAATTTTCATGAGGTTTCTGCCCTTGAAATGGTAAATACTACAGAGTGGTTTTTTGCATGCAGACAGTTCTCTAACAGCTGTAGTGTCCTATTAAATGGGGTAATTAACAGTCTAGCTATGATGTCACACACTGAATTAATTTCTCCAGTAATAACAGTTAGAATGTGACCTTTCTAGTTCAGAAAAATTTGATACTGTAGATCAGAGGTAATGAAGGCTTATAGAAATTATAAATAGAGCTTGGAGGCCTAAGGGGAAGCTGGTGAGCAGGCTTGTTTGTTTTTAATTCTCTAGGTTTTAGAGGCTTCAAAGCTCAGATAAATTTAGCAAAAATAAATGAAGAAAAACTAAAATTGCAGAGTAGATGTATACTTTTGTCTGCACGTTGTGGAGTACCTCGTGGTGCAGAGCAGGACTTTTGTCCATCTCTATGACGACTTTGATGGTAGAGCATGTCTGGCCAACAGGTCAGTTACTAACTTCTGAGATCTTCATTCTCCAGAGAAAGACAAATATCCCTCTGAAATGTCACTTCATAGGGATTTATAAGTCCAGGTACAAAGACAGTCTTGAATTTGCTATTACTTGAGGTCTGGGAATTTGAAATCCATTTATTTCTTCAAATGATAACTTAAGCTACAGTGAAGGATGACAGCTCTTAGAAACGACATCACCAGGGCATTTTATTTTTAAAATCAGTTATAGTTTAACTCAGTGGTTGGAAGAACTCACAGCAACCACCTCCATAGCCACAAGACCTGGTCTAGGAAGATGCATGTAGCAAACTAAGAGAAATGAACAGGGCAGGTTAAAAGGGGAAGTTATCAGCAGAACTAATATTATTTGTACCTTCAGTAAGAGCTCCAGCTCTTCATTTGTTTTTTCAAGAAGAGGAAAATGGTTTAATCATTGTAGCTAACAAAAACAAATGCCCTGAAAGATATTTTAACAAAAATAACTTCTATATCAAATAGATTTTTCCATATTCATATTTCCCTCTTCTTATGAACTGAATAAAACAGATTTTCCTTAAATATCTTAAAAGCTCTCCTACAGAGTTAGTTTCAACTTTTCATGTGAAATTTTAACACTGACATGTAAATCTTTCTCCTTAGCCTCTTTGACTAATCTTTTTCATGTATCTGGTATGCTTTAGCAGTAAATCCTTGCGGGTCACTCATAAAAGTTGCCCTCAAATACCAGAGTGTGGTCTATCCCTTAGGAAGAATGGAGGGAAAAAAAAGGGAAGATGGCACAATGCCAAGCAGTGCTGTGTAACTATGCAAATGGCTTTAAAGCATGGGTGTTTAGCTGGAAGCCAAAAAAGTTCTTTCAGCACTGGATTAAAAAGACTGGAAGTCTTGGGTAGAGCAACAGCTTTATATTCACTGCAGGCATCTGAAACAAGCAAATCATGACTACCTGCCCATGTGGGGATATTCATTATTCCTGGTGGTTCTGACTAGTTCTCTTAAAAGACATGAAGTTGTTGAGTTGTGTCACTGCTGTGGATCACATTGGGTACATCTGGGACACTGTAATCTGGGATTACATTGGGTACATCTGGACATAGTCCCAGGCAACCAGCTCTAGGTGGCCCTGCTTCAGCAGGGGGGTTGGACCAGATGACTTCCAGAGGTCTCTTCCAGCCTCAACCATTCTGAGATTCTGTGTGACTATGGTCATTATTCCGTTTTACAGATACAGAAACTGAGTGAAAGAATACTGTTCATGGTCACACAAGAATTGTTTTCTTGAGCCCCAATATCCTTATGAGCATAGTTAGGGACGGAGGAGCTAACGCACAGAAACAAGGTGATGAGTTTTTCATCTGTTCAGTGAGAAGGAATATTTTTCCTTATGTTACTTTCAAACAACATAATGAAACTATTGCTGCAAAGATGTTAGTAGATTAGAGGTGAAAGGTTTGTCATGAAGTGTGTGAGTGATTAGGACCAGGTGCAGGGAAAGGCAAAGTGGAGGAGTAAGAGGACAAATGGAAAGCAGGACAGGGAGGACACAAGCATGAGTAGAGAACAAGACAGCAGCAGAAAGGCTGTGGGAGCCAATGGAGGGCAGGTGGAGATCCACAGCCCATAAGCACAATGTTCAGATGCTCCATTAATAGAAACAGCCCAACAGAAGTACAGAGGCCTCCCCCAAGAAGGGCCAATGAACAACCATCTCATCTGGTTGGCATTTACTGTAAGACTGTTTAAATGACATTGAAGCCTCGTTGCCAACAAGAGAGACATATAATATAGACAAGACTAAAAGGTAGCCTATAAATAAAAACTAGAGTGAATGTGTGCTATAAATATAAACTGAGGAGCCATGGATTTAATCAATGTCTCACTATATATAAACGGACCTATTGGAATTTGCTGTCTGCGGCAAACCCCTCATTGCTACAAGGACTCGCTATGCTTTTGAGGAAATGTAACTGCGCAGATCTCTATCCATATGATTATTCTTTCTCCTTTGGCAAATTCAAATCCATCCAAATTTGGGGGACATGAGAGCTAGAAGAAATTGATAAACAAATTATTTGCAACTATATAGTTATGACTGTAAAAAAAGTAGCAGGAATACAAATGACAGTTAGGACAATACCAGAGCTGTCATCAAATACTTGTATATAGAGCCCAAGGACACCTTTTAGAAATATTTTCTCTCTCCTGCTTCAAAAATTCAGAACAAAACAAAGCAGAGAGGATTTAATTAGGCAAATTTTACCCCAGGTCATATACTTCACATAGGATCCATCAGATCCTTTGTCCACATGGCCTACCATAGTCAGGTCAAATGCAGGTGTACAGATGGATCCTTTTCACAGGTTGGAGGAGTAACAAAAGTCAAAGTGTTTAAATGCAGCCATCTGTTATCTCAACCATTTCAGCTGTTGAGAGACAGAGACCACCTTCCCAAGCTTTTCCCATAGGTATTATGGGAAAAAATGCAGAGCTTTGCACTGCATTTCTTGATTATACATTGCTGGTGATCTTGTGAACAGTCGTGTCCAAGAGTTGAATGGATGAGAATAAAAGCTGTAAAGAAGACAAGCAATGCCAAATAATATTCAAAGCGGCAAATAATATTACAAGTACTGTTTTCATGCAGTTATCACTGACTGCCCTACCCTTTTGGAAAACAGGAATCAGGAGTCTGATCATACAGACGCGTCTGGCAGCTGATGCTGGGTTCAGTGATTTGTTATCTAGTAGTTAAGTGTATCAAGATAGTCTTTCATGGTTAGCTAAGCCAAATAGGAAAGCCAGATTACCTGCTGATGCATAATTCTCATATACTTTATATGAGCTACTGTACCTGTAAAATATGTAGTTTCCTGGGAACGGACAATACCAGCATAGTTCTAACCTTTATCAGTCAAATTCTTCCCAAGACTTACTTAACATTATTTCTCAGCTGTAGTCAGTATTTGGTACAAAAGTGTTTCAGCAAGAGCTGGTGAGCTAGTGCCAGTGAGTTCCTCATCCACAAAAGTGGAAATGTCTGGGTGTGAAGTATACCAGAGCATCACACACTGCCTGGATGGGCAGACCGTTGGCTGGATAAGATGTGAGATGGGGATAAAAGCTTTTGGCAGTTCATCCACTGCCAGTACTAGGTCTCAATCTCCATAACTTAAAGGCATGTCCATGTAGACCATTCAAATCAGAGCATTAATTAATAAACACCCTATTAGGCTGGTAAACTCAGTCTCTGATGGGCCCATCAGAGCAGCTGCCTATGCATTCAGAAAAGAGAGAAATGCATGTGGGCTTTACTATCTGTTGACTCTACACAGCAAGTGCAGTTCACAGGTTTTCTAGTGAACGTGTGAGTCCATCCAGTTCTCTGGGACCAAGGCAGCAGCCAGCCTCCTGAGTCAACACCAGGATCCTGCAGAGCAAATATAGCTATACTTCCCCACCACCACTTAACCGTCATCTATCCCCATGTACACACACACTTTTGAGCCCCCCCTGCAGTCACAAGATACTTCTAAATACTACACATGCTGAATGCTCGAGCCAAAATGTAACCTCAGCAGTTAAGCACCTTTTCTATAGTCAGTAAAGTGCATGGTGACTGTGTAAGAGAGCAACGAGCCCAGGGCTCCTGAGTGCACTGCTCACCAGTAGCATGTGCCAGCACCGAGCTGTCGTTGCACGGTGCCTTCTGTAGATCTGCTGGATTTTGTGTTTTGGCAACAAATGGAGAGGGATTTCTCCTGGAGATCACAAAAGGCAGGAAAGCCAGGCCAGTGGGGTACTGTGTTATTGCAGCTCTTTTTGTTTGCATACAGTTTCCCAGCAGACTGAAGAAGAACTAAATCTTTGTGTCTACGCTTATGAATAACACATTTTTGACCTGAGGAATTTGAAACGTCTGTTACTTTGCTCCCAGGGAGCAAGAAATGGTCAAATGTCCATCAGTCTACAACTGGCAGTCTGGATTTTAAAAGTCCATGTTTAAACGTACTGGAAGTCAATTATGTCCTGAGCTGAAAAGCAGATGTAAAAGTCATGTTGGTGCTCTCAGTACTTTCTTGCTGAATGAAACACCAGAAGTAGATTCATGTATCTATCTCAGGTAAAGAATATTGTTTTGCAGTTAATGCTTTCCAGTCATGATAAGCCGTACAATTTGTGCTTACCCAGAGTGGTTTTAAGCTAGGATGTCCATGGAGTCAAGCACTTTGTTTATTTATATCCCAGTTTGGCAAAGCAGTATTTTTAGTGCAGTTAAAAGTGTGCATTTTGGAGGGAACCAAAAGGTTTCCTTAGAAATGGGGTTGTGCTCCTTTCTGTGCTAGAACTTAGCTGTGTAGTTATTTGGGGAGTTTTACTCTAGTCACTAGCTCTGGAGATTGTCAAAGTCACTCACAGCATTAGACCTCTTCTTCCTAGTTGTATCTACAGTGCTTAATTGCAACTTGAGCCAGGAATGAACATGACAGCACTAACATGATGTCAGGGATCAGTTTTATTCTTTGTAAAATGGGATAATCTTGTATCTCACAGGCATGTGTTAGAGCTAAAGTCACTGTTTGCAGTGAGCACCAAGTATTTCAGATGACAGTACAAATTGTCAGTAATAATTTCTTACAGATTTCTTTCCTAAATATGTTTTATGCTGTCCAAAGCCATCAAGTTGAAGTGGGACTGAGCTACTAGCAGCAATAAAATTAATTTTCAGATAGCAAATGTCCAGTGGCATTTTAAAATTCTTCCGAAGAATTACAGCTTTACCAAAGGTGCCAGCATATATGTATGTTTTGTGCCCTCCAAAGAAGAAAAACATATCTCGGAGATGGGCTGAAAAGATTTCATTTGCATATTTTTGAATGCACAAGTATTCAGTGAGGAAGGTGGCACCAGTGCAGGGTAATATAATACAGCTCCTTTGGAGACCTAGCTGTAAATATCAGAGGAGACATTGTCCGGACAAAGGGAAACATCCCATGATCACACTCTGAACTTACCAAAATCAGCCTAAACTCAAATGTAGAAACAGAATCGGTTGTACCTGTTAGACACTGTTAGATGCATCCACTTGCTCTACCTGAAGATGATGACTGGTGGAACAGACTGCCAGGAGCCTTTGCACTTCTCCAAAGGTTCAAGGTGTCCAGCAGTTTGGCCAGATCTGTGGCATAGCAGCTGTAACGTGGACACGTCTACACAGCACAGCACACCTGACGTGCAATAGGTTTCATGTCCCCAGACTTTGTATGCAGTACAGGTGCCTACACGTGGGCTAGCCCTCCAAGCCCCCCTTTGCAGTCAGCAGAGAGCAACAGGCACAGCTGACCTACTTCAGACACATTTTGGTATAGAAGGAATTAAACCATGCAAAGGGTGTCTAGCTGGCTTCTTCTCATGTGGATGTTTCCACACTGATGACTCCCAGCTTGCTGTGGTTTGGGTTTCCTACACAGGCAGTCCCACCGCCCAGCTGTGGAGGCTGCTGGCCAGGGTGCCCCCGCACTAGCACGGCCACAGCTGTGTCAGCTCAGCACTGCACCTGGGGCATGGAGCTCTTCTGGGGTTCAGCCTGGGACTGTCTTCGTGGCTGACACAGATGTGTCAGGTGGGACCTGCAGAAAGCTGAAAATTCAGCATGTTTTCTGCGAGTGCTTGGCTGGGGATTGAGTATTTCTGAATGTGAAGACCCTACTGTAGGTGAGAAAGACCAGGAATCTCTTTGGAAAAGAGTCCTACCTATTGTGAAGAGACCAGAGAACTTGGAATAGCATCAAATGTAGAGTAGAGGACTGCTTTCTCAGACTTGTTTCTCTAATGTTCTTATTTCTAATAAATAATTAGATAAATGAAAGTACTGGAAGATATTCAAGCAGGAAAACGTCTTTATTTTTAGGAAGGGCAGTAGGCTATTTATCTCAAGTTGGCCTAAGCAAACAATCTTCAAAAAGGCCTCAGAACTGTGACTGCCAATTCCAAATACTGCTCATAAAAATAAACAAAAGCAAGCATGTTTGGGTTGGGTTTGGAAAAGTCCCCAAGGAGCAGAGGGCTGTTGTTTCCATGGCAATGCCATGCACTTCCAGCAGCCTGGTCTCTCTTTTAGACCCACGGACTGTAACACGGGTGGAGGATGTTTAGAGTATTCATTCACCCCTGTACAGCAAAAGATGGAGAGTTTCAGGGATATAGTATTATGGTGAGTCCTAAATTGTTTGACTAAACTGTTCCTTCCAGAAAAACATTAAACCTTGATGGGAAACTGTGAAGAAGGGAAGAATCCATTTCTCCACTCAATTTGTCTGATTGTTTTCATCAATGCATTAAAAACATGGGCTTTATTTACTCATGTGACCTACTTTGACAGGTATCTATGGCTGATATGATGCCTGTTAGATCAGACAGAGAAGCAACATTTTTCTGTTTTCTTTTCCCTGGGCTCTGATGCGAAGCTCGAAAATGTTCCAGTAGTTAGTTTTCTTTTCCTCTTCTTTTCTTTCACTCCATAAGAGACAGTGAGGACTTTTGAAGGTCTCACAGTTCTGAAACTGTTGATCCATCAACATCAAGTGATAAATATTATTATGCAAATAAATCAAAATATGTGTCACATTTCTCCATAGATGTTTCGACTGAGAGCCTATCATACCAGACTTCACAGTTCTCAGACTAAGACTCTCTTAAGTATACGTCTTCTGACAATATTTTTACCACCTTTACATAACAGGTTAGACTGCAGCACAATGGAAACTCAAATGCACAAAAATCTTTTCAAAATGAAACTAGATGTCCAGTGAACTTGTTACACCATCAAGATAAAGCAGGTGAACAAGCTGTGGTATGTCAGCTTAGCCAGAGGTAATTATCTACGTATGTTCTTGACCATCACCAGATGATAGGTAACAATTAATTTAATTATCTTCCACTGAACACTAAAAGAGTATGATCAGGAACAGTTGACTTGAGTAGCACACCATAAATTAAGCTATAGTCATTTGTCTAGCCTCTTGGCATATGAAGAAGTAACGTGTGGAGGCTGCCAGAAACTTAAAAAAATGTGCACTTTTGCCTCTTGGCATCAACAATCACCCTTCTACACAAAATACAGGTGTTTATGACACAGGATAGAACTTCTTTGTATTTTTGCAGGTAAATTTGGGATATTAGGTTAATTAAGTTAATTTTCATTTCATCACAAGTGCATGAGTTTATAGGATTCAACTGTGCCCAGGCTGCACTCACTTTTACTATCCTGAACAGACCTTTGAAGTGAAAATCTACTAAGTAATACCGTAATGTTTGATCTTTGCCTTCATGTCTGAACGTCCATGCAGCCCACTGAGGATCCTTCTCAGACCTGGAAGGAGATCTCGGCTGACACTAAACTTAGCAGTGATTTGGCAGCTGATGTGTCATGACTACTACTTTGAGTGCTGTTCTTCAGCTTCAGTTCCCCAAGTGCACCAGCTCTCTCCTCTTTTACAACAGTCCTGGAGGCAAGCACCATCTTTTTCTTCTGGATTTGTTTTGGATCAAATATAATGAGATTCCTGGCCCAAGACTGGTAGGCATGAGTATAATGAATATAACAAAGGCTGAAATGTCTTAATGTAGACCATTTAACCCTGAATCACATCCCTTCATGTACCCCAGCACTCAAGAGAAATAGCAAACACTGGTGTGGATCCAAGGGAGCCTTTTATTGTGGAAGAAAGAGACCCTTTGTGCTTTTATATATTCACAGGAAAGTCACAAGTTCCACTACAAACTAAAGAAACATGCCATGTTTTCTTACCATTAGATGAGAGAGACAACGGTTACATCTGAATTACCGAATAAAGCAGTGTGGGGACCTCCTAGGCAAGTAGCATAACACAGCCCATGTTCACGTGCTGAAGCTCTCTCTGTGTTTGCCCAGAAAAGAACAGTCCCACGCAGCCTGCCTTGTGGGGACACGTCCTAACAGATGCAATGCTCTGAGCTGTGCCTGGACATTGTTGGGAAAATCACTATCTGTCAAAAAGCAAAATCAAGGTAGAAAATGAACCATCAGTCGGTATGGATGATCATAAGGCAGTGTCTGAAACCATGCCTTGCCCTTCTTTAGGTGGCTGATGAAGATGTAACCACAGAGAACACCTTGTGCACGTTACCAGCACGGCACTCTTCTCTTGGGAAAAGCAAGCCAGAAGAGGCAGGGTCGCAGCAAACGTACCTACCCGGGCTGCACCACTGCTGCTAGCTGGCAGCGGGGCAGGAATGGGGACCTGACTCTGCCCTGTTATGCAGGCACAGATCAGGAGTAGCTGCAGTGAAACTGGTGGAACTTCTTGAATATAATATGGGAGTAAACTCATACCCTGTGTATGTCAATTGCCTTCCATCTTCAGTTCCATCTTGCACCCATATCAGCAGAAGGGTCTGAAGAAACGGAATATGCCTACAGGCTCCACAGCACTTCCAGTACTGCAGCTGGTTCTTGTTTTTAAGAAATGTAATAATTAAATCCAGATGCAAGGGGCTTTGGGGAAATAAGTGCACCATGGGTGTAAAAGATTTTCAAAAGCTCAGCAAGATCCACATTAGATTGGACTTTTCAGCTTGACCTGGAACAAACATTGTCCCTTGGGCAAAAAAAAATCTAATAATTGTGAAGACATAATTGCTAATGCAGACCTAGCATTTTGGCCTACTAATTGTCTTCCCCATTCAGAAACAGACAGTGGACAGAAATGTTCCTCACTCAACTGCATACATAACGATTTTTCAGGGAGGGTATTTCCATTTTGTTCCAGACCTGTTTGTGCTTTGTGTGCAATTATTTTGTGCTCCCAGAACGTTCAGCCATTTGAATCCCTCAATTATCTCAACACTCTGACACTTCTTTTTATAAATATGATGTTGGCTTGCACCCTGGAACAACTAACCGATCACTCCATTATCACTAGTAGGGCAAAGAGCAACAAAAATATATAAGAATAATTGAGAATGCCTGAGAAATCTTCTGAACCCAAAGGAAACAATCTGGATCCCATTTTCGCCTCATCCCCACTTCCCTCATAGCCTTGACTGTCAATACCTCATTTTTAGTTTAAATTGATGCAACCCATGGTTTAAAATACTGTATTAAAATACTGAGCATCAGCACCTTCCAAGTTTTTGTGATGAATTGCATAATGTGGGGAAAAAATATTGCCAAAAAATACACAGGTGACTTAGGACCCTGCATCTCATTTCAAGAGGGTCTCTGACAGCGAGAATAGCAGAGGCACCCAAAATGGAGGCAGATGTCTTGAGAAACTGAGAAGTGTGTCTGCTCAGAACAAGGGGTAAACTGGTTCCCAGTGGACTTCAGCAAAGACTGTATAACCCTGCCCATACAGCTGGAACCAGTGACCTTGCAATGAACTGCACCCAACTTGCTACTGGTCGGTGAGTGAACTAGACGAAGGCTGACTGATGGCTGCAATGCAGGTACACCCTTAGTTGAAGTATAAAGGAGATGATCTTTAAGGCCGACTGAAGGATTTGCACAGATACCTTTACACACACTCATACATTTCCATTGTCCGTATTCACCATCATAAGTAAAAAATTATTCTGCTTAGACCTGCAAAACCAAGAAAGTTTTTGGGCAGACACTAATGGACCAGCTAGGACCACCCACCAGTTGAGGGGCATCAGAGAATATAACATGCCTTAGACCTGTATGGGTGGAGAGAAAAATTCCAAGACAGACACTGGGATAAGAACCTGTTTTCAATTTAGAAACTAACTGTCTCCCTTCCACAGTGTGTGGCGTAATCATTCAGCTAAAATCCTTAGTCTGGTGGGAGCCAGTCCTACAGCCCTGTGTCAAGACTAAACAACTGAAAGAAACAAGCAGTACAAGTAGATAGTATTTCTGCTGTCCCAAAGTGGCTATGGTATGAAGGCTTTTCCTCCTAGGAGCTATTATCTAAGAAAGTGTTTCCAAAGCAAACCAGATAAAATATTGTGTGTAAGAATGGTAAAGGCAACTGAGTTTTCCATTTATGTTCATCTCAGCTTCTCAGAGCTCTCTGGGATAAGATTGGTTTAATGATTCATTTGTAAACCTCATGTCTAAAGCTTGTTGTTAGTCATCTCGTAAGATCCGTTATTTTCTAAACAAACAGCTTATCTGGCTGGACAGAAGTATCTACCCACCCTTGAGAATGGAAGCTAACACACAGATGAATGTCGGGATTGCTGGCTCTTGCTACCCAGTGCTCCACAGCTGTATCTACAGCACCGTGCGGACATACAGGTTCAGGCCACAGAAGCAATATGGCCATAGCATTGTGCCAGGGTTAATTAGCCACAGCCACCATCAGGGCTAGTTAGCAATACTACTCACAGGCTAGTATTTGCAATGGAGGTATCACTGCACGGTACTGCATTTGATACTATAGACCTGCTGTTCATGTCATAGCTTGCAGTGGGCACGAGAAGCAATGCTTAGGCCAATGCAGAAAAGAAACCATCCTTTATTTCAGGACAACCCAGGGAAAAGAGGAAAAGGGAGCTACAAAGGAAATCTAATCCTAATTAGATCAGTACAATATCATAAGAAGCCTCATACCTCATACAAATGCAAACTATGTAAGATCATACCCTTCTGATTCACTTGAACCTCCACTTTTCCAACTTTTTGCAAGAGTAAGTGACCTCAAGAGCCACAGAATACACAAAGTGCTTTAGATGCAGTCACAAAACATATTCCAGGAGAGCCTGGCGTATCTCAGGCTCTGACAACCACCTCAGGGATAGTGTTTGTAAATGCTAGCAGAAACAGGGTGTGGTAAATAATTTCTGGAGACCTAAATGACTTACTAGGGTCTTCCCATCAGCACTGCAACAACATTGCAAGAGTTAGGCAAGGGTAAGAGACTTAGGATCCAAAAATTCATGAGTCTGCATAGATCTAAGAGAATACATGTGACACAGGGAGGCTGCACAGGGTGAGCAGGTGTTGCTTGAATAGCACAGGTTGCTCCTGAGACCAACCTGCACGTGTCTCACCAGGCTTGCATAATGAGGTAGAAGTTCCTCAGTGGAGAGCAAGAATTTACATATAACATATCAAATAAAAGCTACCGTCTTTAGTTTTCTTTTTATTTTTCAGTCTTAGAGGGGCATCTTAATAGCTTTGTGTTTCTGATTCCTTATATTATTGCTCTAATTAGTATTTTAAAAAAGGTGATTTAGATATTTATAATCTTCTGTTTAGTTTTGGTCAGCTTTGGTAAGTTATCAGTAGTACTAAATTATATACACCAAGCACAGCCACAGATTTAAGAATTAACAAGAAAATTTTACCTTTCATGCAATCTCCCCCCATTTATTTATTATGCCACATGAAGAATGTCTGAAGAACTGTTGTATCTCCCTGATTACTGATTACTTCCTGGAATGACAACAGGTTATCGCTGGCACATCTCACCAGCCTCACAGACAGACAGACAGACAGACAGCCCTGCTTTGATAGCCTCTCACAGCAGGCAGCCAGCCAGCTTTCATTCAGAAGGTCATTGATCTTTGTAGGTATGTTTCTGTCTCCTCTAGGATCTTCATCCAAAGCTCATCAAAGCCAGTACAAAGTCTGGCTTTTAGTAAACTTCCTAAAGCTTTTCTTTTTTAAGCAATAGCTATTTCTTTCCTGTAAATACACCTTCTTTAGTGAATAAGGATCATCATTTCTACCTAACTCATCCTCTGGTACAAAATGCAGTAAGAATCTGCCGGCTCCTCACCTGCAGGCAGGCACCATAGCTGGCCAGGGGCACGACACAGGCAGGAATGTTGACAGCTTAAATATTGTAAGGCAAAAAAAAGCAGCACCAGGGCATAGAGTGAAAGAACAGACTTGAGTTCAGCAGCGTGTGTGTGGTCTGCTATGATGGGGTTGTGGAGTGTGCTCTGGGGAGACCTGGCGGTTATAATTCTTGCTTTCCCCTGCCTCTCAGCCAAACCCAACTCTCCAAATATGTATGCATAGGAAATACTTTATTTTTATTTTTATTTTTTCATTGCAGGAATGCCAAGAAGGATTTTACCGTACCAGCTCGGGAAAATGCTCTCCTTGCAACTGTAATGGTAATGCAAACAGATGCCTTGATGGATCTGGAATCTGTGTGGTAAGGAATTCCTGTCTTCTCTGCTGGTCTCGCACTGAATAACTGTAACTTTTTTTCTTTTTTTTTCTTTTTTCTTTTCTTTTTTTTCTTTTTTTTTTTCCTTTTTTTTTTAATGATAACATGAACCCCTTCACCTTCCTTCAGTCTTGCATGAGGCTTCACGTGAAGGAAATCTTTCCCAAGCAAACCCAAGAAACTGACTCTTTTATTAACACCAATGCTCAATTTCAATACAAGCAAAAGCAGTATCTATACCACAGGAGCTTTTTGTTGATGGGCAGTCAGAAGTAGGGCCAAGATCAAAATATTAATAAGATTATGCTGGACAAATTTCATTCTCACTTACTTAAATTATCTCTGCAGATTCAAAACACTTCCTGTGTGTAGTATTTCTGAGAGTCTGTATGCTGGGGAAAATTTTTAGTCCATCAGAAATATGGAAACAGTTTTGTATACCCATGGAGAAAAAAATTGTATAAATTCAAACACATTTCATTCTCCCCTTTATGAATACAGTGCTGTATATCATATAAACAATTTACAAGGGTGGGTGACCCCTGTAAGTGTATATACATGTGTTATCCATAGTAATTCTGCTGCATGGCAGCCTCCTGCTGTGAAGAAACAACATGAGGAGGTTGAAACAATACATCAAGGGAAGAGCATGTTGAACTCCAAGGTAGTATTACAATTTCCCATATGTTTGGTCTCACTCAGTATCGGCTCATTGAGAAAGCTGTGAATTAGTATCACTAGCTGAGCTCTTGCAACTCCAGAGCAAAAATCTGCCCAGTAAAACTAACCCCAATTACTAGTGTGCAATCAGAGCAGTAAGACACTAAAAAAAGGATGGAAGTTAATAGTGTAACCTATCTAAACCACATAGCAAGAGCTAGGCACTAGTGTACTCTTTACAGGCTTGTAAAGCAGAAGTAGCGCCCAGGGCTCCTTGCTCTGCTATGTGTTACTTTTGACAAGTCATAAACCTTTGCCCTCAGTTTGTCTCTTCATAAAAAGGCCTGATAATATTCACATACTTTGCATCGTCGCAGCTTCTATCAAGTTTTCAGTTATACAAATACATACTCCATGGCATATTTCCTACCATTTTTATTCCCACGGGAGAAAGACAGTGCAGCCAACAATTATTATGGCTTGGCCACTGTAGTGTCCTTAGGACTGGCTGGTTTCTGCAGAACATTAAATGTTCTGACATTAAATTTTTAAAAATGGTTTTACACTGCCAGGCATTCCCAGCTATTCTTTTTCACATGCACATGGCTTTTGCTCATGGGATGCTTGTCCCCTTAGTGTCAGGTGACAATGATGACAAGAGAAAACTTCCAATGGAAGACCTGAGAACAAGAGAGAGCCCTTGACAAATGTCTGCTTCTGTTGACTCTGGTGACCAGATATGAGGTAGGGAAGTGATTAGATCCTCAGTTTACAAACACAACAGAAAACTTGTTTCCTATCTTCTACAAAAATAAGGCCCATGTCAAGGGCCAAAAAAAAAAAAAAAACCAAAAAACCCCAAAAAACAAAGTCACTGTATCAGCAGGAAATAATCTGAAATTATATGTGCGTTCCTGACTGGCGTTTCTCCAGAATACTAAACTCTCGGAACTGATCAGATAGTAAAGAACAAAACTAAGAGCTAAACCCCAGTTTACTGCTTGAGTTCAAATAAGCCATTTGATGGCATATCTGAAAGATTTAATAAGCCATTAAGCTCAGGTCATTTACTTCTGAATAAAGATTAACAGTGAAAAGGCTTAAGTGAATTAAGAGGGAAAGGGAGAGGGAAAGAGCATGGTGCAAGGAAAGATGAAAATAAAAAGGAATTCTGAATGTATGATAGCATAAAACAGAACCAGATATGCCCATGGGGACTGCAGTAACAGGACTTTCCTAAAGATGTGGAAATTTCCAAGAGACATCAGAAGACTGATGAAACTGGTAAACTGCAAAATGTGACTGAGAAAACCTGGGAGAAGAAAAGCTTAGAGAAAGCAAGATGGAATTTGGATTATAGCAAGAAGCAGCGTGTTCCATGAATGAGAGCAAGTAATTTGAGAAAAGGAGACTTGATGGTTGCTAATGTGATTTGTATTAGAATCAGTAGATGAAGCAGCCTTCCCTAAGGATCATTCTGGAGAAGCACGGCAATGTATCTGGCCAAAGCCTGCTGGGGGCTGGGGCTGGGGCAGAAAGGAGTAGGTACCTACATGGCTCAGATCTTTTGCAAAGAGATAGGACCGCATGATATGGAGACCTCACAATTTTCTTTGTCCTCAAACTTTTAGGCAAATTATTCCAATAATTCTTGCAGTAGTAGCCACCACACCTGATAGTAAGACGTAAGACCTTCTGCTTTCTGCATTCAATTAGTTTTTAATAGACTGTTAAAAAAAATTAAAAAGAAGAGAGATTCTCTATTTATTCCATATTATAATTGTTGTCATGTTCGATTTCTATCAGTATAAACCTGCTATCTCCCTGCCTCTGAGATGCAACAGTTTATTCACTTATGGGGTCTCCACTGGCACCACGCGTTACCCTAACCGTGAGTCACAGATGTTGTGGAACGTCCTTAGCAGGAGACCTTTAGAAGAACTGATGTTCCCCGAAGTTAAAAGTTTCTATGTCTACATGTTTATTCACACAATGGAATGATTTAAACATGAAAAAAAAGAATTCTTTTTTAAAGTTAACTCTGCTAACAATGACAGAAGACAACATGAAAGTAATAATAACAGTGTGTTCAATTGGTAGATAATTATTTTTTGTAGTGTAAGTAATAACTAAGCTATAAGAACTGAATAAATGAACAAGGCAGTATGAAAATGAAAAAATACTCTAGTTCAAAAGGGATGAAATATAAGGGTCAGAGTCCATACAATGCTCTAAGACCATCATATTATGGAAATCCTCCAAATCAATTTGGTGAATGTGGTTCTCACAGCATACAAATTAATGAAATTTTCATTGGCCTCTGCCCTGAATTTGAAATCAAATAAAATGAAACTCCTATTAACAATGCTTTAGGGTAAAGTACTCACATCTTTAATTTCCTCTGACATAAGTATCTATCTTAGGGGTCTGGTTCAAAACTTCTCTCAGCTTATTCATAGAGTGTAAATCAAATCCACGAGTCTTTAAAAGCTTATGGAATGACACAATCAATGAATCCACAATCTCATTAGGTAACCAGACAGAAGAAATTATTGCAGACAGATCCTTTCTTGCATAGATGTCCACATAAAACCGGTGTAGAAATCAATCACATTGTCCTGTGATTAAAACTGAAGAGCCACTCAGTCCATTTTTTTAGCATAGAAAATCACCCAAGTGTTAGAAGAGCAGGCAGCACAGTGTAAGCTCCATTATGATATAATACAATACAGATGTCAAGTAATGCTTCATTTCAGATAAAGCTTCATTATCTGATCATGCATGTAAGGCTAGTAGAGGAAGAAACACCAATTCTTTGTACTGATTTTAGACTTTGGACTTTTAATGTAACCTTCTCAATCCTAGCTAAGAGAAGAAAAGGAAGTCATTTGTAGGACCCTCTAGCTTTTGATTTTGGAAACATGCGTATATGTGATATTAACTGGGTGAAACTGAAGTGGCAGTCTGCAGGCAGAGTGATGTGCATTTCTCCTGCATAAAGCCCATCAGGTTTTACTGCTAATAAGATACGGAGATATGAAGGGAATATTTTGCCTCCTTCACCATCCCCAGACCCTACCCCACCAGCAACCCACAGCTGAGCTATTTCTTTACAGCACCTCCATTGAGGGTTCAATGTCTGAAAATTCAGATATGGGAGTGGGCTTCAAATGACTTGACGGTTGAGCAGAACGTCAGAGCAGCTAGGATGGTCAGCTCTGAAATGAGTGGCATATGGAGGTGAAACAGCTTGTCTAAAGCAATGAGCTCTGATGCCGTATGCAAGTAGTATAATGGGCAGGGCTTTACCATACTAAAAACTTTGATTGCATACACTAAGGAAGGAAGTCGCTCGAGGTGACTGTAGTGTACTATGGCAATGACTCCAGAACACAGTTAAATGGATTGGAAGGTTGAAAGGATTTAAAAGTTACAAAGCTGGATATTCAGACAAAATTGTTGTTGGACTGAGTTATCAGTGTCCTTTCTGATATTTCCACTGTTAATAGAGGCTAGATCTTTATAAATGCATGAAAACTCATAAAGCAGAAGCAGCAAGTCTGGAGAGAGCACTATAGCAGAAGGTGAACGGTAAATTTATTGGTGTCTACCTAAAAATCGCTAAGTGTTTTGTCGTTACTAGTCCCATATATTTGATCATATATATAAGACATCCAAAGATTACTCAAAAGTAAATAAATAAATGAATAAGACCTTTTTGGAACAAGAAAGGCCAAAGGATCATAACGGTGGAGACAATAAATTCGCTGGTATCCTTTCCAGCCTTTTATGGAATTTTTCACAATAGAGCGTATTGTCATCTAAGTGATTTGTGTTTAAGCTTTTGGGTTTACAGATGAGTGGAAAGGTTGGAATGGATTTGGCAGTTCTGCCCGAGAGGATAATATGTTCCACATGATTGCCAAGGCAGGTCTGGAGAATCGCCAGTGGATCTACAACAATCCATCAAGCACGAGCAAAAAGCAGCAGGGAGCTAGCAAAACTCTCCAGCTTATTAGGTACTTCTGGCTTCATGAGGAGCCTTGCAGCTTACAGCTCACTGTTTCTTTCTATAAAGATGGACTACATCTATCTATAGTGACCTTGGTGATACATGTTTGGAAAGCTAACCAGTACAGTCTGGTGCTGAAATGCAGCCCTTCTCTTCTCCAGAGTGTGTTGGTATGCACTAGTTGTCAAAAGCATTAGTGTTAATAATTTAAAAAAATTAGTAGTAGTTAAAATCTACATTTTCTCCTATGTAGATATTTCCCTCCCCCTTAGCTATGTTTTAGCTTAGCAGTTGTTGTCCTAACCGTTCTGCTACCAAAAACTTGCAATAGTGACCCCCAACATGTGACCACTCCGTTTCTGTTCCCTGTACGAGAGGCACGCAGGACGTCAGGCCAAGGCTGCGAGGAAGGGCTGCCATTGCTCTCGTGTCTGCCCAGCTGCATTTCCCACAGTAAGCTGGGACAAGTGACGGATTGAGAAAGCAGAGGGCCAGGTGGTTTTGGCAAGACATCAGCTCCCACTTCAGTCATTAATGCAGAACAAGTTCTACAAACCAAAACTTAGACATAGAGTGGGTATGTTGACTCAAACTGGATCAGGAACTGAGTTTTGTTGTTATTCTCATCATATTAGGTTAGCAGTTGTCTTGACAACCGTTCCCAAGTATCTCCCCACAGCATCTTTTCACATACTTTTCATGTGTGAAAAGTATAGATAGTTACAGTAAGGGCCAGGTAGAAATGCTCACCCTGATTGAATGGTACTCAGTGAGAGCAGGGTAGTAGGACCAGCTAATGCATTTTCTAACATAGGAAATTACACTGCAGCCACCCTGTCATCTGACAAGCTGCTGCTGGTGTACTGATGGATGAATTATTATATGCTGTATCCTCGTATAGCAGCTTTTTAAAGCCAGGATGCTATTAGATTGGATTACATCCTCTGAAGCTGAAGTGTCCGTGAGGAAGGATTGAGTTTAGCATTTTTACTTACTGTAATTTGAAACATAGTCTACAAAAAGCAGACTATTATAAAGCCTAGTTTTGATACTTCTAACTGCATGGTTGTACCTGTTATCATGCCCTTTACCATGTCTCACTCTGTTCTGTATAAAGACAGGCAGCAATTTGCTGCTAAACTTCAGTGTTTGATGTCCTAAGATACATATCACTGAGTATTTTCTGGAGAATTTTATTTCAGTCGTCTTCCTTGTTTTTCAAAGGAAACCAAAACAAAAACCAAGAGCAGCCCTTCCAACTCGTACAGCAAAGCACTTTTTAAAAATCCAATTTCACAAAAATTGCCATAAATTGAATTCTATTTTTTTCCTCATCATTACTCCTCTGTCAAAAGTGACCCATTCCGAAGCAAAACATCTTTCTCAAACTAACAAGCCAGTGCCACCCGGCACTGAGAATCATCCGTGAGCTGCGGGGAGGGTGTCCTCCCTGCCTTCAGAGGTGTCTCACAGGGTCTCGCTGCAGTTAGCAGTTTTGTTGGAGTTGCAAGCTAATGGAACATAAAATATAAGGACACCTTTTTCATCACTGTAAAAATATAATTCTAAATACCCACAGGAGTTCTGACTTGTTAAATAAGATAAAGCCACTTTTATGTAATCACTAACCAGAGAAAAATGACAAAAGTGCCTCAAGCGCTCGGCTAACAGGGTCTTTGGGGTAAAAGGGCCTTTTAGCACTTCCCTTCGGTTTAGAAGATGAAAAACACTGCAGATTTAAGGAGCACCGTCAGCTCCCCTGCTGCCTCGCTCTGTTCATCACAATAGTATCTGAGCTTTGGAAACCAAAAATGGATTTATTCGGATAATACCCGTGTGTTGTTTGGAGAGCTGAGGACAAGAGAGGTGAAGTGAGCTGCTCAGAGCACAAACGAAGAGCGTGGTGAAGGCTGCAACTGAATGCTGCCCGCCAGAGGCCTCTGCCTGTGCTTCAGATACAGGATTGCACTTTCCCTTTGAGTCCTCAGTGCCCATGCTCTTATCTCTCTCTTGTGGTACATTAAAATCACCTTTTCATCGAATAATGACAAATGCAAACTATTTTTAAAACTGTATTAGCCTTCCAGTGCCTTCTGGCTCACACTGTGTGAGATCTGGACATCTCCCCAGCAGCTGCCTGCCGCTCTGCCCTCACTTGCTCTCAGCTTCCCTGCTCTCACCAAGTTTCCTTCCTCCTCCTCTTCCTCCTAGTCAAGCTTTTTGTATTTTAGAGCCTTTTAGTTAAAATAATCTTCTGATTTTCTGTATACTATATACTCTCTTCTTTACAGCAAATATTACTGTGAAAAAACACCTTTAGCTCTACAACTTTTGGTGTTTAATCTATTTAAAGACCCATGGAAAAAGAAATTGACTTTTTTCCTTTCCTTATTATATTCTACATGCTGTAGAGTTCTTTTTGGCCAAATTACAGCTTTGTAGAAATAACTAATTGCTGCGCAATAGATTCTGTATGACTATCAAAAATGCAGCAACATAAGCAAAGTCTTCTAGAATCAAAAAGGATCTGAACTAAATTATTGAGTCCTATCTGGGGGGGCTTTAATGGGATTCAAATGAGGAATATAGGCTAAAGAAAACATCAGATGTGTTGTCACAAGGGAGTGTCCTTTACTGAAATTACACTTTTCAATGCAAATTGATGATATCTGGACACCAACTTAGGAAAAAAAAAAAAAACCCAAACCCAAAACATCAATGTTGCCAGGACAAAATTCTGCCACTAAATCAAAGTTACAATACTCGGACACAAAACTCATTTAGCAATGCCTGTGCAAGTCAGACTTGACTGTTTGTTTTCTTTAAACATCTTCCCTAATCACATTCCTCTCTTCTCATACTCTTTTCTTTAAAGAGCACACCATGGTTGGAGTAGAAAGTGAGTTTCAAACCTGTAGGGACTGGCTTAGATGAAAAATCAGTAAACTAAGCTCACCCACCCCCAGGCTGGCGCTGCTGAAGAAGCTGTGGCCACAGACAGGCCAAAAGGTGCCCCTTGCCCCGTGCCGGG
The DNA here is from genome assembly GCF_011004875.1 of Balearica regulorum gibbericeps. NCBI lineage: Eukaryota > Metazoa > Chordata > Aves > Gruiformes > Gruidae > Balearica > Balearica regulorum. The sequence continues at coordinate 52,446,856 of NC_046186.1, read as the reverse complement.
GAGCTCCTGAAATCCTACACCCAGCTTCCCTGTTATTCCAGGGACCGCCAGCTGCTGACAACACAGCGACTTCTGTGATGGGATTAAATGACCGCTGGAGAATAAACTGGGGCACGACGGTCATTTCCTAGCACCTGTGCCAACTCTGAACGTAGCACAAGAGGTACCCTGCAGGGCCAAACCAAAGGTCTCTGCAGCCCATCTTGGGTCCCCAGCAGTGGCAATAGCAGATGCTGTTTGGGGAGGGCACCTAGCCTGGCCCATTTCTGAAGTCTCTGATTCGTACTCCACCAGCATCCACCTCCTGAATCCTTTCTGAATCCATTCTGTGGCCTATTAATTTCTCTAGGAAACTCCTTTTTCCCCCTGCCAATACAGGTATTTACCTGCAGATATTTTTCATTTTGTTTTGGTGTCAGTAAAGGGGATTTTTTTCCTACTGGCACATGCAGCTCAAAACAGGGCTGCCAGCTCCACCCGAGTACCCCTGACATCTCTGACGACAGCAGTGCTGCTTCTGCTCCAGCATCTGGCAAGCACATATGTCTGTTTTGCCCTGTATCGCACCTTGCCAACGCTTGCTGGCTGGCCAGTGTAATCATTTATGGCATTTTCATTTGTAGCAGTGCTAGCTGGTTTGGTTTCATCTGTCAATGCCTTGAAGGATCGGGGTCTGGCTGGACAGGTCTTCAGCTAAATGATTTCTTTCCAAATTAGGCAGCACCTCTGTTTAACTTTCACCACTCTCTCTCTTTGCACTGAAGGACTGCCAGAGAAACACAACAGGACAGCACTGCGAGCAATGTCCAGATGGCTTCATTGGTGACGTTGTCAGAGGAGTGCCCACGTTCTGCCAGCCCTGTCCCTGCCCCCTGCCAGCACTTGCCAAGTATGTAAAGAGTCTCTGCTTCTCTTTGATTTGGGCTGGCTTTGGCCCTTTCCGGGGTGGGGTCAGCATCCCTTCCCGGACGCAGGAGACAAAGGCTGCTGCCTTTCCCAGCCAGGGGAAAATAAGAGGTCTACCAGCTGCTCACATTTATAACTACAGGAAACAGCATTTCATTTAGAAGGTGTAAAATATCCTTAAGTGCTCATATCAATTCTTACCAAGGGAGAGGAGAAAATATTTGAGCAAATTCAAGTTCTCCCTCTTTTATGTAGGAGAGATTATTCAGCTGTGTGGTTACTTTCAAGAAACCCTCAAAGACAAATTCCTCAGGGCATCAGGGATGTATGTGGCTGAGACAGACAGACAGAAAGATCAATCTATGACCTCTGGATGGTTAAACCAACCATGAAAAAGCACAGCCAGGCAGAGTCCTGAGCAAACAGTGGCTGGATCTGGTTAGTACAGGAATAGTTAAAAGGAAAGGGCTGGAGAACCCTGTGACAGGTACGGTGCCCTTCAGCTGATGCCCAGATACCTTTGGGTAAGAAACTCTGAAGCCTGACAGAAAACAAAGACCAAGCCAAAGAGCTCCAGCTATTAGCCACTTTGTGCCTTCAGAAGAAACAAATAACTACAAACCATGACCAGCAGCTATTAGAAACAGTTAGTGGTACATCAATAATGCAGATGAAAGAAATTATCAGCTTCCTTTTGCTTGAGGTCTGCGCTCTGAGAGCAGCACCTATGCAAATCCTACTATAGTGCACAGAGGAGATGCTAGTAAATACTTGCCAATGGGTTAAAGCTGTTCTCTAGCGAGATACGTACTCCCATTGTGTTGTTTCCAATTTCAGTTTCAGCAAGGCTTCTCAGCAAAGGGGAATTTCCTCACTGTATTTGTTTGCAGTTGCTATAGGATTACTCATACAGCCTTAAGGTGGGATGAGCCGCATTTTGCTCAGCTGCTCAGTGGCACAGGCTCAAAATGGCAACGGAGCAAAATCACTCCGGCCAGAGTCCCGCAGATCACCTCTTGGCTTTCGCAGTGAGCTGCAGACATGTGAGGAAGGCCGTGGGGTGGAGAACAGCTATCGTTGAAAAACTGCAGCTTTGCCTGGATTAGAGACAAAATCCTCCAGAGACAGGGGAAGAACCTGGCTTTGCTCACATTTGAAAGGACTTAGGAGGGGGCAAGCTCACAGACAAAGCAGACCGCTTCCTCCAGTTTCAGTAGTAGCTGTAATGCCAGAAATAGTAGAAATACAACAGTCAGAAGCAGTGTTTTTTCCTTAGCAAAGGAAAGTGGATTTTGGGGGGTTTTTTTGACCTGTTGGGCACAGAGCAGCCACTTTGGTGTAAGGAGCAGCTCTCTCAACCACAACCTGGGCTGCACATGCCTGAGGCACCACCGCACGATGAGATCCAGTCCCTACTGAGCGCAGCCATCAAGCAAATGTCTAGGCTGTCCTCCCTACGGTGCGATTTGAGAGATCATGACTGGGTCTGCATCCACCGAGTCCTACAGCCCACTGGGCTCTGCAGCAGTGCCCCCCCACCACAGGGAGCCAGCCGGCCCACCAGCCCAGCAGGGCTTGGTGCAGTGGGACCAGGAGGGACCGGAGCCACAGGCTGGCTCTGCCAGTGCTATGGGAGATGGGTGCAGAGCCTGACACACTCCTTAGCCCTTCTGCTAAGGACATACATCTCTCCTATTCCAGACCACTAGAGATAAAGAAGCCCTGAACCCAAAAGGACAGCAGCATGGGATTGGAAAGGGACAACAAAAGTTGTTGGAGCCTGAACGCAGATGCTCCAACATTAGCAGCAATATAGGAGTTAGAATCGATGATCCTCATGGGCCCCTTCCATCTCAGGATATTCTATGTTCTATGATACGTCACCCCTTTAAAACTACCCCAGTAAAAATCCACTTCATTTTTTCAGGGTTTTCCCTTGGAAAAGTCCTGAAGGCAGTAGTTAAAGGAATATCTGATCCCAATTTGCCTCCTAACCCTCTTTAAATAACATGCAGAAATTGCCTATTCAGCTTCTTGCATGAGAGAGATCGGACCACAGCAATTGCCTTCAGCTGGGGTTGGAACAGACAAATAATAATGATTGAGCAACATTCAGCCTTGCATAACTAAATTCAAGGAACAACCGGGTTTTTTGGGGTTTGTTTTTTTTTTATTTTTCCTCCATTAATCCTACTCCATTTATATTAAGGCAAAGCAATAACTACCAGAAAGCAGAGAAGCATTGAATGCCTTAAATAAAGAACATCCAAAGGATGTTGTTTTGTACTCTGTTTTGCTTTGGAAATAGCCAGCCATAATAGTTAGACAAAGTGACCAAATCTGTAAACTGACAGACTCACCAGACACATATTTTTTGTTGGGATTCATCTGTGTGTGTCTAGATTTTCTGGCCAGACTATCTTCATATCTGCTATCCTTGGAACTTTTGGAATAACTTTTGGACATTACACATGAAGTGTAATGTCATCTCTTTGGAATAAAAAAGAAAAAGGAGAGAGCTTGCTTTACAATCCAGCAGATGTTACTTTATTTCAAACCTGAGGGAATTTTATGAACTTTTTTCCCTTAAAGATCACAAAAAAATATGAAACCTGGGGAAGGCTTTGGTCTTATTTCATAACTTACATCCACAGTGTGGTTTTTTTCAACTATGTGAAGGAATTAGCCTCTGTAAAAGAAGAGGAGGGCTGCCAAACTGTTATGATTTTCTCTATATGTTCTCAAAAAGGCTTTACTGAATTTAATTTGTGAATTCTGTGAGAAGAATCGCATTTTATGTTCTCTCTGGTCATATGAAATGTTTTAAGACAGCACAGATCCAGACACAGATTTATTTGACCCTGGTTGTCCCACCAGCTGAGAAATGCTGGCGGGAACTAAAAATATGCAGGAATTCTGGTCATCTTTCAATGCTGCTCATTCCTGAAACATCAGGATCATGCTCTTTCCCATTGCTCCGAGTCTTTTGTCCTTCTGTGCAAAGGGGATGCAACCTGGCCACAGCTGCCCAGCACCGTGCGATTCGGGACCCGTGTTTTAGCAACCATGGGCCCGCAGCTGGCAGCTGCTGCCACTCACTGTTCCAGTCACACTCCAGTGCTGGCAGGCATTTACTCACACATATTGCAAACTAACTGGAAACATCTTTAGGATTGCATGTCTTTTTCCTGCAAATATATTTAAGCCATGTCCGTCACTGTGTTTGAAGCGTATACAATTTGTACTTTACACATCTGGCTGCTGCTACTCCTTTAGTTACACATTTGCTAAATCCTGAAAACATAAGAAAGCAAAGGAATCCCTGATTTAGAATCACGGCAGTGAAAATTACTCCAATCAGTGTCACTACTTGGTATGTTGGTCACAGCAGAGGCCCCAGACTCTTTCAGGCTTATTCAGAGAGACGGTAGAGCAGCCTCGGTTGCTGTAAATGAGGATGGCACGCACGTTAGTTTTCACCAGTTGGTACTTCCAGATTGGATTTGAGGAAAACTGTAGGATTTGCACAGGAAACTGCTGCACCCATTCCAGAGACTACGTTCCTGAAGTGCTCACTGCAGCGTCTTTCATAAGCAATATTTCACCCCTTAGAATAAGAGATAGGAAGCAATTAGGTTCACATGACATACACATTTATCATAAAAGTCCTTTGTCTAAAATATGTGTATCAAAACCCACATGTGTGTCTGATCTACACTGCAAGACAGGAACTTACATGTATCTGTATTTATAAAGCTCCATAGTGCTATACACTAATTAGTGCTTTCTACACAAATTAAAAAGACTGAACAAGGAGTATAATGTGAGTAACACACAGAGCTTAAGAATACCTATTCAGTGCTAAGTAACCAAGAGCCAGACTCACACTGACAGCAAATGTCCATACTGTAGTAAAGAAATAGTCCCAAGTGTTTGCCATTGCATGCTAACTATTCATTTTAATGAAATTCCAGCTTTGCAGTCTCCTGTTACAGAAAAAGTGGAAGCGTGCGTTGTGTCTGTAAGGAAAACTATGCAGGACCCAACTGTGAAAGGTAAGAAACTAACAAACAGAATGACTTACTAGTCAACAATACTGAAGTCCAGAAGTCTTTGAGGGGATCTTCCCACACAGGGAAGAATTCTCGTGCATGTGTTTTCATCAGGTTGAGTAGTGTCTCTTAAAGGATCTCATTCAGTTCCTACTAAAAACCATAAGAACTTGCTGTGGAGACATGTCAGGGTAAGACAGACGTGTACGTCTGACGGACTTTGATCGAGTTCTTGCACTATGCATACCTTCATGTGGTGATCTTTCTAAAAGGAATACAATTTACAAATCAAAGTACAAAATACAAATCAGAAACAGCAGCTGAAATGAAAAATAACATAGATGCCTCTTGCAATTCACCACTCTAAAACACAGAGCAGGCTTCTGCCAAATAATTTTTTCAAAAGCAAAGGAGAAAATGCATTATCTAGTCAAATACTTAATGAGCAGGTGCAGCTTTTTTAGTTAAATTTTAAATGTACTTCACAGATACGATTCAATAGTCAAGCAAACCACCATAGGCCAGTGCTGCTTTTCAATTTTCCCTTATGTCCATAAACTATTTCTAGTAAATACTCTCTAAATAACAAAGTACACAAATAAATGGAGCTATACAGCAGAAATGTAACTTACTCTCCTATCTTGTAAAGGGCCATCTTACTCGCTATGAACACACAGGGATGATGTTTCAATGAATGTCAGAGGCCTGATTATAATTCAGAAATTCTCCTTGGGCAGCCAATAAATTAAAACAGCTCTAACACAAAGACTGAGGGGTATAGGATGGCTCAGACACTGCCTTCCTGAACACCTCATTTTGTTTTTTCTTAAAGCCCCTGAAGTATTTAAGACTTCAGTCCACTCTCATTAATGGATAAGTCTTGAATTCAAATTATACTTAATGTAACTGTCAGAGAAGGGGGAAAGGGAATGCTTAAGATGCAAAAAGAAATCAATATGAAAAAGGTGAGATGAAAAAAAGAATGAGGCTTTTGCCCTTACAGATGATGCAAAAACATCAGCATATTACCTCCACATCACTAACACGGTGACAGCAATAGTGAAAGCCCTTTAGACAGATGGCACAAAAATAAAAAAAAAACCACCCTTGTTTCCAGGCCTATGGCTGTATTCTTTTGTTCTTCCAAAATGTCAGATTTATACACAAAGGATAATGCAGACAATTAAAAGGTCAGGGAGGTTTCTTAATGGTTATTAAAATGTCAGCCTAGACTACAAGCAATTCAAATCCTATGAAATAAGTAGCAGATGCAGAGTAACAGCAGAAAATAGCATCAGCTTTGTTTTCTAATAGCCACTACCCAGCCTGACACAGTGCATCTGTCTCAAGGAAGGCAAAGCTGCATAGATGGCTTAGAAAAAGCTACAGAAAGAAATCTGCCTGTCCCAGCCACCGTGGTAAGTCCTTGACTAACTGCAGGGGTAAGTGGCAAGCAGTGGCAAACATGACTTTCCTTCTGGTCGGCTCCTGATCCTGCTCCCATTTGTGTCAGAAACGACGAAAAGCCTTTTGAAGTCTCATGAGAAATGCATTGCTTGTCCCCGTCCACTTGCTAAAGAGCAAGTCCCTGCCTCGCGTACGCTGCTGCTGGGCACTGCCACCGCTCTCTGCGCCACTGGCAGCTACCACGCTGTCAGCGTGCTGGCAGGAGGACCAGGGGATCCTGAGCGAGAGGGGACAGTCCCTGCAGCCCAAATAGCAGCTCGTGTTCCCGGGGAGAGGAAAGCTGCGGCCTGCTCACAGCCCTCCCTCCCAGCGAGCTGCAGGACACCCCTCCACGGGCAACACGTGGGATCTCCAGAGCAGCATCCCGGGAGGCAATCTGCTCCGTTTCCTCTGGCGTTCATGTAGGAGGCTTCCTTGTGCTGCTCCAGGGGTTTGGCACAAACCTATCCGGTTTATGTTTGCCAGCAAACCGTGTTGTGAAAGCACAGACGCTTTTGCTAGGAAGCGAGAAAACCAGCTTCCCAATTTGAAATTTAGGAAGGAATCATTTTGCTCCTGAACTTCAGCAATAAGGCATTAAGGTGGTAGCGGATGAAATCCAGGTTTTGTTAATGCCCAAATGTTAAAAAAGATAACTGAACAAATACTTTAGTGTCCAAAGTGAATAGACAAAAAAAGTTCTTTTGGCATTACCAGGGAAGAGGAAGTTAATTTCTTACTCGCCAATAATTACAGGAAGCAAACATGGCTGCAAAATGAAACAAAGATAACTTAGCAGCTTTATTATGGGAGAGGAAATTTTCTTTGTTAGCAACAAAGAGCCATTTATTGATACAACAGAGGAAAAGACAGTTATCACAGACCTCCACTTTTTCAGGCCATAAAGCGCAGAGATGGAGCAGTATGTTTCCGTCCAGCAGCCTCTACTATTTTCACATGCTACCAGCGATTCAAGAGGCCAAGCACAGTCCAGCCCTACGAGATGCACTGAGTGGCAAAGGGAAGGGGAAAGTGAAGGTGACACATTTATTTTCAGCTCTAAAAGTTTCTATTTGTTTCAGACAGCTACTCCAGATGAGGAGATATATCTAATATAAGTGAATCAGATGGTCATAAAAAGCAGCACATACAAACTATATCTGTGAGGATGTGAGCAACTGTCCACTATATTTCTGGCAAGTGAACCTAATGGTAGATTTCAGAAAAGAAAAAAACAAAAAATCACCTTGCCCTGATGAGAGGGCAGATGTCGTGGGCCTGATGGGAACAGTCTTCAGGAGGTGCTGGCTGACAGCCAGAGCTGGATAGCTGTAAGCAAAATGCTGGTCTCACCCCAGCGCTGCTCAGTGGCTTCTGTGACTTGGTGGCCACATTAGACAGATGACCATTTGGAAAATACCTACTACAGAAAATTAAAAAGAAACTGCAAGGTTCTGAGAGTTCAGAATAAAGGAATTTAAAAAAAAAAAAATCCATAGTTTTTTTTTTTTGTTCAAACTTCATAAACATATGGAAATTTGGAAATTTGGAAAAATGCTACAATATCAGATTGGCTGAAATATTTGAAAATTATAGGAAGACTTTTGTCATGACTAAATAGTACCATTACCCATCACTGCCTGCTCTAACTCTCACGGGAATGGGGAGTGACTCCACCAAAGTCAGCTAAATCACACTCATTATTCTCCGTGTCGCATTCACAGTTCTTCGAGGGGTACACAGAACTCCAGGTCACACTTTTATTCTTTACATCTGGGTCACTCAAGTGATAAGATCTGCACCAAAGATTCTGGCAGTGCTGCAAAGAGACAAAAAGAGTCTTTGCCATTGGCAAAAGCGGTATTTGAGGCAGCCAAGTGATTTATATTAAGATGCTTAAAATTTCATGTGTTTTTACTGTGGGGGTTCAGGACTGGAACATGAACAAAGCAGCACTGAGGAAATTACTTTCTTTGTTTAAAAAAAAAATCAGCAAATATAGGAACAGATCAAAACCAGAAGCTCTTATCAGATCTCCCACATTTTCATCATTCAGAAATACCAGAATCTGGATTTGACTATGTTCAGGTTTTAGGACACAAGAGACCTCTGCTCAGGTTCCCAGCCAGAAACCCAGAACACAAAACTGCCTGAGGACTCACCCTCCCTGCCCACAAACAGCAGAACAAACAGCATCTTAGAACAGGACTTTATGGATGGGAGAAAAGACAAGGACAACAGGGTGATAAAACAGGATGAAATACAATAACTATTCCTTATCTAAATCACTGCAACAACTATTCAGTCCTTCGATTTCTTCAGTCAGCAATTGCTAGGCCAGCTAGTTATCCACCTCCCTGCAGTAATTCTTCATTCCCACCTTGGGGCTATGAGTCCCTGACCTCTGTGCCCTGGGCTGCTGGGTCACGGACCCTCCTGCCACCCCGCAGTGACACCACGAATGGCGTGGGTTGTCCCTGTCCTGCCAGCTGACCCCTCCAGTCCGTCAGGCGCTGCTCCAGGCTGCGCCAGCCACCAGTTCATCCAGAGAAGCCCTTGCTCAAGGATTTGCTCCTGTGAGCTGCAGCATGTCCACTCCCATGCCGGCTTATTCACCTCACTGGCTGTTTTGCAAAAGTTCCTTTAGCTCGTAGGATTAAGCACGCTCCCTGCTACCAGCAGAAACTCCTTTAACTGAAACCCTCTCCTTTCTTTCTAAACGAGGACATCAAATCTATTACCTCATGCCTTAGCTAAGGGACACTGGTCACACAGGAACATTAGGTATCGCTGGTTTGTCTAGACGTTCAAAAGCCACTACAGTTTCAAACACGTCTTCCATTTTAAGATGTAGCAATTTTTCAACAGAAATGCTTCCCAAACGTGACATAACCTGCAAAGCAATTTGGACGTGTTTCAGGCCTCCCCTGGAGTGCTCGTTACCCACCTCCATCTCTCCCTCTGCAAACCAACAGAGGCATCCTCCTCTCCTGGGCTGGTGGCTGCTCTCAGCCTTTTGCCCTCAGCCAGCAGGCTAAAATCAAATAAATCTGAAAAATGGAGGCTGGCTGAGTGCCTGTTTTGTTTTGCAAAACCCAGAAACCACCCCAATGCTGCACTATAGAATTATTTATATAAACCTTTTTCAGTACTTTGTTATATGCATCATGAAAATAAGGTCTGAACTTCCTCTTGAGGTTCAGCATCATGAAATGCAGTGTCTTACCTCAGTTTCCTATATAACACAATATAGTTGGTGAGATCCAAAGCTGAAAGAGACCGAAATAAACCCTAGAGCTGCCTCTCTGCCAAGGTCATTCTGTCATAGGTTTTAAAACAATGGGAAACAAATCATTTTGCTGCTAAAGACACACGCACAAAAATAACGCAGACTGGTGTGATTGAGATACCAGGAGTGTTCAAGCAGGGGAAAATATATAACTGTACAGATTGAGATTAGAGCACAAAACAGCCTCTGCAGGAATACAGCTCCTAATTTGCCTTCTGTCCTTTAGTTGCTGCAGACGGTCATCAATTCCCGGTGACACAGATAAGGTCAGACAAAAAGTGATACCGCAGATGGCAATGTCATTGCTCGTCATCTCTGGGCTTGCTCTTCCTTTCAGGTGTGCCCCCGGTTACTACGGGAACCCTTTGCTAATTGGAAGCACTTGTAAAAAATGCGACTGCAGCGGCAACTCAGACCCAAACCTGATTTTTGAAGACTGCGATGAAGTGACTGGCCAGTGCCGCAACTGCCTGCGCAACACCACCGGGTTCAAGTGCGAACGATGCGCTCCGGGTTACTATGGGGATGCCAGATTCGCTAAAAACTGTACAGGTATTGTCAATAGTTTAGTTGAGCAGAGCAAAATGCAGCACAGCACGGTCTACAGATGACCTCCCAGAGATCACCGTTGCCTGAATCAGTCATCGGGCACTTGTGGCCCCAGGAGGCAGGGGGTGCTCCTGGCCACCGAGCTGGTGGGATGTCAGCTGGATGCCTGTTTGGTTGAATCATCCCCGGCACTAGCCCTCTTTCCATTGCCCACGAGGAAGTCTCAGACCCCAGACCCCAACATCTCAAACACCTGGGCAGGATGAATGTAGGCACTGTTGTGTCCTGCATCTAAGTTTTGCTTGGGCAGGGACTTCACCTTTGTGTTTGTTCACACCACACACTGCCCACCTGACCACTCAGGCTGATGGCACTTCAAGACTTGAAAGCAGTTTTTATGGGAACAGGATCATCCTTCCTGGCCTGACCCAATCCCCACTCAGTTTATGCTAGATTTCACACTGCTACTGTATTCTGCCTTTCCCATGTGTCTGTGTAATCTTGCTGATTACTGTATTTCCACACAGAGATGACTACTTCCAGCGTCTGGTAAAGTGCCACCCAGAAGATCTTACCAAAACATATCCACACAGAGCGGTCACAGAGGTTCACATCCTCTGATATAATTATTCTCCTGATTTACAAGGAGTTCAATCCAAATAGGCCTTTGGCCTCATGCCCTTTGTCCTTGCTTTGGCTCTGGGAGACAAGATTACATCCTCTTTCAAAGCACTGAGGAATAGCCACAGCTAAAGGCAAGTTCAGGTGCTCAGAGCAAGGACCTTGGGGCTCCCTCCCAACCCCTTTCCCAGGGTCCTTCCCTCAAGGACCAGAAGACAAATGGGGGAGATGAATCAGTCCTAGCTTTCAGCCTGACTCAAAGGTATGACACAGCCAACGCACGCACCCAACTCAGACCTCTGAGGTGCTCCGGGCTCCTGAATGCCACGAGGCAGGAGAAACGCACCCAGCGCTTCAACTCGGCAAACCGCAGCAATCGTGCCCTGGCCATGTGCAAAAGCAGAGCTTCACACAGCTACGCGTAGCTTTGCCAGAAGTCTGAGGATTATAGGGCATTCCAAGTGTCTAAGCAGATTAGGGAAGACATAATTTTGGAAGGCATCTCTGAACATAGAGTTTCTAAACTGAAGTTAAGTCACACTTTCATGACCTCAGTATAGTTTTGGGTTGCGCCCTTAAGGAGTTGAAGGAATTACAGCCAGAATGCCTTGGTATTATTTACATTTCTGAGGTACAGTTTAAGTGGGATTTCATGGTGCACAGGACTTTTCTACACAGGTTTTTCATGCAGACTATAAATCAACTTGATAATTCTCTTCGTTAGCAGATTTCCTTGTAGTGTTTGATCTTTGCTAAAAATAGAAAGTGCCTGGGCACTTCAATATGTTGTGAGAGGTACAGCTTTTCTCTATTTAGGAGTTAATTTAATCTTGTAGTTGACTCTAGCAAATCCTGATTTTTAAGTATTATGTTTCAGGGAATTACACACTTCTCGTTTCATCTTCATTTCTGCTAAACACCACAACGTGCTGTACTTGACAGTACTGCATAGATTGCCTGCACCACCACTTGATATGTCCATGATATCCGAACTATTTGGGTAGTTTACAAAGCAAGCTTACACTTTGGCATTTTGGAGCAATTAGGAACTCTTATTTAGAAAAATATTGATTCTGAAATAAAACAAATACCTTCTTTAAAATACAAAAATACAGAAAAGAAACTAGTGTAAGAAACAAGAGTCTGTATACGTGGCTCCCACGGAGCACCTGAAAGGGTATATAGAACAAAAAAATGCCAGAGAACTAAATAAGCAAACAGCTCTGTCCAGCTAAGATAATTTCTTTTTCTTTCGAGCAAAAGGCAAAATCTGTGTAGCTGTGGATAGTAGTTTTCAGCTTCTTTTCCATGAATTTTTGTTGGTTAATGTGTCCTTTAGCCACACTCCAAAACTTTCCACAAACGTCCTCAGAAATAAAGGTAAATTTAGAAGCTTACTCCACTAGTAAGCCACTGTATCATTGAAAGTCTTAATTCCCTACTAAAAATGTGGTACCTCCTAAACAAATAGATGAAAAATTGTCAGGACTGCTTTGAAATTAATTTACTATAAGCATTTGTGTAGCAAATTAAGAGTTATCCATTTAAATAAGAGGACACCATTTGATTTTCTTGAGCACCAATCTCATGCAAATGTTAATCTTGCAACTGAAATCTTGCCACCTGTTTTGGGGATAGCCTAGATGCTGTGATATAGAGAAATCTCTGCTTTCAACTAAGACTTTTCTTTCACTTCTTAACAAAAGAAAGAACAAATTAAAAACTGTGGATCCAAGAGCTGGGAGATATGCGGTTCATACAGATTGTGGTGAGGTCAAAATATGATTGCCCCACAAAATTCATAACCAAATTTTGTTCTCACAATGGTACAAAAACTGAGTAGTTCCATTAACACTGGTTCAGTTACACAGAATTATTCCAATGTTAGTGCATCATGGTTGACTTTGAAGCTGTATTACACATTTTCCCTGATAATTCCTCGAATGTGCAATGTGGAATGTAAACACAAGGGTAATTCATAGAGAACAATGAATGGGCTGCAATAAAATGGCAGTAAACAATTTTGTTATATGAGATTCTGCTGAAACCATGAATCACAAGAGCAAAATGAGTTCCAGATAAGTCACTGCTGTTCTTATGTTTTCCTTCAGTTTTTGTTATTCTATCAAAGCGTTCCAAGAATATTTTAATCTTTAAAATAATATATTTTAAAAGGCCAATTAAACCTTGAGAGAGACACTTTAGATTAAAAATTATCATTTTTTAAAAGCCACTTGTGCTGGCAATAAATATGTAGCTTACTCAAGTTTTAAAAATGTAAAACCTCATTTATTCTTCATTGTAAGTGGTAGGAGATATTTACTTTTTGATATGCTCAAGCTGATGATGGAATTGGAGTCCACTATCAATCCCTGATAGCTGGAAAGCTTATTTAGTGGCAGCCTGACACAGTGCTGATAAATTCCACAGGTCTGTGGAGAGATTTGTAACTAATAATTAACTTCAGTTGTACTGCTTTCCTTAGCCCACCTCCTGAACATCACCCTCTCCAGACGGTGATGCACAATGGCCCAGCTGGGCGATTCTGGCCTCGCTGCCTCTGCTCGTGACCAGCTGGGAAGCTTCAAACAAGTCACCTCAGCAGAGGCTTTCTGGTTCTGTTTGCTGTCTCATATTTTATCTGGTCCAACTCGACCACAGTGCAAAGAGCACCTTTTTCTACATACTGAAGGGAAAATCAGTTCCAAGAAGCCCTTGATTTTGGTTTGACTATCCATGCACAATCCTACGCACAATCACTTCACTAGTCTTTGGAGGGGAAAGGCAGGTTGTACATGTTGAAGATTCTTCTTTCAAAAAATCCTTTTTTTTTCCCCCAGAATGTAACTGTGGAGGGAGAATGTGTGACAGCCAGACTGGAGAATGCCTCGCAGACAGTCCTGAAGTTTCTACTGGCACAGACTGCCCAACCATCAGTAAGAAGATTGTCATGAGAACACCAAAAATTAATATTGCTCTTGTCTTTAGATGCTTACAAATGCTAACTTAAGAGCTCGGTTCTCAGTGGGCTCAGCACTTTGACCTTGGTCCCACAGGGCGCTTAAACATGTGAATATGCACAATGCCCCGGTGACTGAGTATTTAAACACATTCTGGCTTGACTGAGTACAAGCGTACGTTCAACTCTGATACAGACTGAATGTTGAGGTACAAACTGCGGAGCAGTAGGGAAATATTACCAAAGACACTTCTATAGACTGAGACACGGTGCCTGCAGAATAATATTCTGGCCCTAAAATCTGCCATCACAACTTTATCTGTGCCATCTTGCATAAAATTTCTGGGTTTTTATTTGTACATCTAATATTAATTGTTACTGTTGACAATTTGACATATATCCATCAGTCAGTTGCTTTTCCACTATCATCTCCCCTATTCTAATGATAGGAAGCCTGGGGACTTTCCAGAAACACTATGGTGTAACTAGTGGTAACCACTGAGATTTTTTTTAAATGTTGGTATAATTATGCCTGTGGTATAATGCAGACCATGTGGCGCACATGGGTTCCTAAACTGACTCCCAAGAAGAGAGGGTTGTGTGCCTGGGAGTGCAACCAGAAGGAAAACATTTGGCAGATGCTGCCATCAAGAATACAGACCAATATCGAGCAAAAGTTTCTGTAGGAATCTCTGTTTCACATTCACCTAAGTCTCTTGCATTTAGCAGTGGCACCAGTGCCACTAAAACCAAGGTGGTATTCCAAGCATTCAGCAGGGACAAGGATATAGCTCTGCACAAGCGTGTTCCAAACATGTTATAACTGTGTTTTCAGAAGCTGCCTTCTAATCAGATAGGCAGCCAAGAGCCCGTCTGCTGGACATCCGTACTTCTCATACCACCAAATTTTAAAAACAGAGTTTTGGGTTCTGACAAAATGAAGTTGGGTTTTTTTGACCCTCATCTGTTGTTCTTTGGGCCACAAACATGCAGAGCCTCTTGGGAATAGCCAGGAAATACCTTCTGTCTCTCTCTCCCTCCCTCCCTCTCCCCCTACTGATTACGGAGCGGCTGTGGCAGCCTCTCAGAGCAGTCCCTTCTGGTGCTGCTCAGATGGAAGCATCGTGACTGTACTGTGGGACCTTGGAAGTGGGCGGATGAAAGTGAAAGAAAAATGGGTATCCATCAGGATCCATCAATGACAAAGAGGGACCACCATGGGGCAAGAGCACTATAATGTGAATTTAAGATATTTGCTGTTAACTGACACAAACCTAAAGAAAAATTACTCTCTCTTATTTTCTTATCAGGCTGCGATAAATGTATTTGGGATTTGACAGATGACATCCGATTAGCAGTTCTGGCTATCGATGAAAGCAAATCGACTTTACTGAGCATTTCTACAGGTGTTGCAGCTCAAAAGCGCTTGAATGACCTGAACCTCACTACCACCCATCTCCAGGTACAAACATTGATGACATTTTATTTTTATTTTTTAATGTAATTTAAAACTATGAATTTCCATTCCTGTAAATTTAAATACCTGTTCTCACTAGAGAAATAATTTGTTTTCAGATGCACTGACTTTTTTTCACACACACACAGGCAGCAATGTCCAAGAAAAAGAACCATGCTGTGCTTTGGACCATCGAGGTTGATGATACTGCAGATGAAATGAATGACCTCCTAAGAGAGGCGGCAACACTTGATGAACAGGTTTGTTTACAGCACCCTGCCAGAGCTCTGACGGTTTGCGGTTTGTAATATTCACATGCTGGCATAGGAGGTCAGTATAGAATAGTTACAGTTGAAAGGGACTTACAACGATCATCTAGTCCCCCTGCCTGACCAATTCAGGGCTGAACAAAAGCTAAAGCACGTTATTAAGGGCATTGTCCAAATGTCCCTTAAACACTGACAGTCATGGGGCATGAACCACCTCTCTAGGAAGCCCATTCCAGTGCTTGACCACCCTCTCGGTAGACTCTTTCCTAACATCTAGTCTGAACCTCCAGGTTCACCATACAAGAGTGGGAGTGCCCTGAAAGGTAGTTGGGAGAACTTTCTATTGCTGTTTTCTATTTCTAAATTTTCTACTTTAGCTCTAAATTAAAAGCATAAATGACCTATCAAGTCTTCTTCCCCGAAAAGGAAGGATGTAGGGCCAACATCTGTTGAATGTGGTTAGGGGGTTGTTACCAATCACAAAAAGCCCCCCCTCAGGATCTGAGTTCCCCCCTACCCTCCTACATAACTTGTTTGATCTGAGATAGATGCACTGCCTTTCTGTTTCACATTTTGATTTCTAATTAAGCAAAGTAACAAACACTAAACTAATTCAGATTGACTTTGGGAGTATTTGTACTATATCTTACATGTATGCTCTCATAAAATTAAATTAGCCCCAATTAGACACTTCAAAATACGTTACCAAACTGCCAGCTTAAAAGTTTTTTCACCTACCCACTGAGATAGGAGCCTGATCAGCACTCAAGATATGTTTTAACACAATTGTAATCATAAATGTTGCATCCACATTCAATTGCTAGGCTATAAAATTAAGGTTATCTGCTCTCAGCTCACATAGCACTTTCATTGCACCCTGGAAGAATACTGATATGATATATGTTAAAAGAAGAAATAGGGTTCAAAATTGCTTCTCCTGCATTTTAAAGAGACATTATTAAACATCTTTCTGTTGCTAAGATATATCTATAGCTATATATATATGTGTATGAGAGAGACATCACTCTGTTATTCCCAGAGATAACAACAGCTGTAGTATGACTAGAGTATATTTCATGCTTATTGCAAAATGCCAGACCTTATATTCACTTACCAATTCCTTCACAAGACAAATTAAAATTATACCTTAGATTAAAACTCAAATGCAGGAGCAAGTAGGAGAAAAAAACACAAAGGAGAATGGGCTTCATAGAGAGGTGGACAAGCAAATTTGGGCTTGAGTGTTTTTAATCAGCACTTACTTAGCACAAAGAGCACTGCAGAATTACACAGACTATGCCTGTGTTCGAGAGAGGTTTGATTAAATCAGCTCCCACACACGCTCCCCCCTCTGTACCTCTGAAAATCCAGCAGAGCTCACACACCTCAGTGTCCCTCTGTGTAGTTTGTAGGCAGGACGATTAAGGCATTAGGTTTTCTAGGAATATTTAGTGAATTTGCATAATAATGATTTTGTCATCTTCAGTACTACCTGGGGATTTCTTAGCTCATTCCTCAGTTTGACTGTCCCCGAACCAGTAAATTCAGCGTTTCCTCTGGTCTTTTGTCCGTGCTAATTTCCAGTGTTTCCATGTTATTCCACATGAATACCTGTGATTGCTTGTAAAGGCAGGGAAATAATGGCCCCAGACTCTCCCAGTGGAAGGAACACCACAGTAATAACTCTGAATATATTGAACTTTTTTGCTCTTTTATGGAAAACGGGTGTTTGGGCCTTGAGTGGGTTTTGCAGAGATGTGCTGCATCTTCTGTTCAGAGCATTTCATGTGCACATCCCCGTGTCTGAGGGGTCACTGGAGATTCTCCTCTAAACCCCGAAGGCAAAATGATTGTAGGTAAATCCTCCTGCTAAATGGGAAGAGTAAATGTGAGCTCTAACTCCCTGAGTCTGCTTGGGATGAGCTTAAACTAAAATAGCACGTAGCTCGATCCTGAATGTTTGGCAGAGACTTGGGGAGCCGAGCGCCTTTCCTTCCTGTGCTCTTAGGAAATTTCAGGACGAGGTTCTGTACATCGGAGGGAATTTGAGGGTTCCTAAGAGCCTCCCTCACTCACGCTGCTGTGTTTCCCATCACTCTCACGGCAATCAGCAAATCTGTCTCAGCAATTCCCCGTGTGTTGAATAGTTAAAAATCTGGCAAGGAAGGAGTATTACGTAAAGGCAAGTGTGTGTGAAAACAATAACAAGTTGCTTAAAATAAGCATGAAGTGGCCACGCTGAGCAACAGAGCATCCCCAAGAACCACTGGCAGCGATAAAGGAATACGAATAGAACCCATAGTGCTTGCCCTTCAAAGACTAAAAACAAACAAAGAAACCCCAAACCCAAGCCCAAGTGCATAGAAAAGAAATGAAAACGTTTCCGTGAACCCTCTCGCTCGTTCTGTTCGGGTGCCGGCCCAGCCGCCTGGTGCCACCTGCCGCCCCCGCAGCCCCGAGCAGCAGCCGCCGTCCTGGGTCACCAGCCGCGTTCAGCATGACGTGAGCACGCCAACAGCCAAGTATCTCCTGGCTTATGAGGTGTCAGGGCACCCCAAACCCAGAAACTAATTTTACAGTGGGAATTTTTGCTGATGCAGCCCCAACGGGGACTGTAAATCAAACACCTTACCACTAGCAAGTGTGGTGTGGACTTACACATGTACACACACAGAGCTCACACACACACCCCCTCACACACACAGAGTCCAGGAAACATCAATGGCACAGCAGTCCTTTTTTTTTTTTCTTTTTTCCTTTTTTTTTTCTTTTTTTTTTTCTTTTTTTCTCTTTTTTTCTCTTTTTTTTTTTTTCTGTTTCCTGGGAAACACCAGTGAAAATTCAATCTAAGGACTCCCAAAGTGACAGACCTTCTCAGAAAGATGATAACTATAGCATGGTAACTCTTCATTTCCCTTACACATGAAGGACCACAAGGCAAAATACAGCCTCCAATGTAATATAGTACAGGAGAGTGGCTATGCCTTTCAGAGTATTTTGAACCCTCGTGCTTTTTCTTAAGTTGCAGAGCTGGAGACCTCCCTTGAGGGAGACACTGATCTAAAAATGGTTGTGAGCTTGACACCTTATTCTTCAGTCTATATGCTTACTCAGGAAACACCATACCCAGCAAAATGAGCCAGCCCCACTGAATGCCTACGAGACTCGGCAGATGGGAGTTTTACAACTGTACCTCATTTATGGCAATTTGATTGCAGCAAATGATGGATAAATACAGGACAGATTTTAATGTCTCTCCAATTTTGATAATACCAACAAGACAGTCCTTCACTTCAAACACCTCTGTAAATACCACTTTATATGATAAATGGACTTTCACATGCTCATCAGGAGAAAGCGAAATGTATGTTTACACTGCTCATCTTCACATATGCATATGGATCTGAAAAGAAATCTAATGTCTAGCTCACATGGTTTATTCATAGGGAAATGAAGCATCCAGCAAAGGCCTACTGATACAGAAGGAAACCATGGAGACCAACAACCGTGCTACTCAGCTTGTGCAGCAGCTCAGTAATATGAGGGATAACATTCAAGGTAAATAGATTTCTTTCTGGTTCGGCTCAGTGTCAAACATGTATTAATGAAACCTCCGGTAAAAAAATGTCTTAGCACCTGGGCACTCTCACAAAACAACCAGCACATAAGGCTTCTGCAGCCTGTAATGTCATGGCAGGAACTCGTCTCTTTTAAAAGACAGCTGACACCACGGGCTAAGTGGGTCGGACACTCAGAACAAGAGCTTCTCTTTCTTTTTTCTCCCTTTGACAGAGCAAAATAATAGTAAATAGGTTTACATGAAATTCTTCAAGGTAATTCAGCTTGTAGCTTTTGTTTGTTTGAATAGTTGCTCAAGGTATTTGTATACACTTGTGGTAAAAAGAGTCAGTATCAGGTTGGGGCTGGACACAAGCACAGGATGGGCGATGAGAGTGCTGCGTCTTAGCAGATTCATGCAAGTGCACTTTTCCCATTCTGCTGATAAGTAATGGAGGCCACAGGAACAGCTAGACAGATTTTTTAAAAATTGTGCTTCCCCTTTTGAAGCCATGGCAGTCAGTGAGGTGTGACTAACTCTGGTGATTGCATCAGTGAGTGTTACACTAAATCCAGATTTTGTCTTTTAGCAAACTGTTGCTGAGCAGGATTGTGCTGGTGCCTATAACTTCATGCAGATGCTTCTAAAAAGAAAAGCACACTGAATAGTAAATAATTTCATGATCTTACTGCTTCCCCAAGCTCGGTGTGGGAGGCAATGGTGATTTGCTTTTCAAGCTCCTTATTGCTTCATCTGACCAGAATTCCCAATTGAGTGTGGGTCCAGACACATCTACAGAGCATTACAGACTTACAGACTAGCTGTTGTCCTCTTGTTTTGCTTTGGTTTTGGTTTCGGTTTGGGTTTTTTTTTTTAATAGAGAAGTAGATTTGGAAAACTACAATCTCATTGCCTTCTTTTTCCACAAAGTGCTGCCTCTAATAAAAGTGAAAGGCAGAATTGTAAACTGTGTGGCTTATGTGGACCATCAGAAATTATTATAGTGATGCTGTTTCACAGTGGGAGAGGTAAACATGATGATGA
This sequence comes from Balearica regulorum gibbericeps, assembly GCF_011004875.1. Classification (NCBI taxonomy): domain Eukaryota; kingdom Metazoa; phylum Chordata; class Aves; order Gruiformes; family Gruidae; genus Balearica; species Balearica regulorum. Next base: position 52,426,706 of record NC_046186.1, on the reverse strand, counting down.
AGATCTCCCAAAAAGGAAAAAAGTGAAACCAAGAGCTTTTTCATGTTAAAATGTTGGGACAAACTGTCACCTATTGTCTCAGTGTCCTGCTCATCTGTCCATATGATGTGAGGGGATGCAGATAAAACTTATAAAGTCTGTCCTTGGGCAACATGCTAGAGCAATAAATTTCAAAAAGTAACTTCTCTTCTGACTGTAAATCTATATATTTTACACCTTCCCAGATTAAGATTTTTTTATTATTATTTAGAGCCTGTAAAACCTCTTGCATCTTCAAGAATGTCTACTGTCCTATATATCAAAGGATAAATGACAACAGTGAACACCTTCCCAAGCATAACTGCACTTAAAAAAGATTTCCTACTCAGAGATGATCATCTTCATCCGGAATATCTAAGACATGTCATTATCATGCTGATAGATAAGACTGAGATTAAACCAATTGCAATCTCTTCTTCAGTACCTACAGAAAGCAATAAAACCCCAAGTGAACGTAGTCCAAAGCATCCCTGTCCCCTGTCCACCTGCATCATGAAAGCCTCCGTCCTGTCACAGAGCACACTGATTTCCCCCAGTCTTTGGCAAAGCCAACAGAGTACAAAAGCTGTATATGGCACCAGCATAGAAAGGCTGACTGGCAGTTGAGGCTAAACAGACTTTTTTTCAATAGAAATACTTGATTAACAGACCAGAGTAGTTCTGTCTTAGAACAATTATTGCAAGCTCCGTGGCAACTTGCGTAAGGAAGAGTGGTTACATATCAGCTGTTACCCTTGCTTATCCTTATCTCCATTGGGGCTTCAACCATTACTTTATTTCAACAAACATAGTTAAATTAACATATCCCATCACACAAAAGAGGAGGCAAGCTGAGATCAGGCTCATAGGATATGACACTTGTACTGCCTCCCTACACCTGTGATGCTACATCACCTTTGACTGTCTGGCCATCCATCACATTTTATTTCTACAATTACTGAGCAAAAGTGTCAGCATGAGCCTCATTGTATGTCATTAACAATCATTGTTTGACCTCTGTGGATCATCCTTTTGTATTGTTAAATGGTTTGGGGCAGGACAGGAACCACAGAAGGCAGACATGTATCTAGTTTGACACAAAAAGCACAAACCAGGCTGTGAACAAAAAGAGAGTGCTTGTTCACCCAGAAAGCAGTTGGAGACAAGTAGGTGAATATTATTTCCACCATGCTCAAAACTATTCTTCTACAGGGCAAGAAGGCAAGCCACTCTTTACTGAATGGAAGGTGTACGTGTGCACACACGCACATGCATGTGCCAGCATGAGGAGGAAAAAGAAATCCATGGAGCTGCTGGTGGTGACGTGTTACTGCTCAGTATGAGCCTTTAAAGCTTCACTAATGAGCTCGGGAGCCAGCAAGAAACTGTATAAGACGATACTCTGCCAAAGAATCAGTTGTGCCACAAATACACATCTATTTTTGTACAAAAATCTTACAGATGCATAGCGCTGGTTTTGCCAGCTCTGGTTATCCACAAAAGTAGTGATGAACATAAGCCAAAGCTACTCACATCGTAGGGCATAAAAGAGGAGGTGATCGGTATTCGAGGCCGGGGAGCGAGAAGTGGGTAAACTTTGTAATGCCTGCACTGGGGCTGGGTAAACTCAATTTCAGCTGCAGGGATCCAACAGTGTTTTTTGAACTGAGACCAAAACCTTGAAATAGTATCTATCTCCAAGGCAGCTAGGCAGTATCAGGCCAGAAGCCATATGTTACCTCTTTAGGGTGCCTCAGACTTCTTCAGATGGAAAAAAGAGGTTACTTCAGTCTCCTTGCCATTGTTGTTATTTAGTAAACATAACACTTTTGCAGCAGCAGTTAAAAACCCTAATCCTGGATGAAAGCCCTGGCCTGCTACACGACACAGAACTCAGAATAAAATTATGATCCCAGCCTATAAGAACTGCCAAGCCAAATAATGCACACAACCCGTGTCGGATTAATCTCATTTTCTTCTGCTGAGACCCCCACATATGCCAGAAAGTGTTATTTATTTATAGGTTTAATTTACTGGACTAAACATAATAATTATATACTATAGAGTTGGAAGAGAATTAAAACTTTCTTTTGCCGTCAGCATGATCCGGATTCAAAAAAGTAAAAGTACTCCACAGTATTTACTTCTCTGTAGCCATGTTGGATCGACCATCTGTTCTTTTTTCCCACAGAAATCAGCAGCAAGATGAAATACTATGCAATTCAACAAGAGCTGAGCCCTGAAGAAATTGCCCAGAAGCTGAGTGAGGCTGAGGAGATGCTGCAGGAGATCAAACGCCGTAAGCCTTTCACTGATCAGAGGCAACTCGCGGATAAGGAGGAGAACAAAGCGGAGGACCGTAAGTTTTAATTCTGTTTTCCACTCACCCACATGTTGATGCGCAGCTGGCACAGGCCAGGCAGCTCTAGATGTCTAGATGGGGAGGACCAGCGGGCACTTGGCAAGCACCAACTGGAGCGCTGAAGATGCTGCTGCTGCTTTCAAACGCCTGCCCCGAGTCCCTGCTGGCGCTTGCTGCCCCCGGGGCAAAATGGGCAGAAAAATGTGTGTGTGCCTGTGCACTGCAGCACCTCAGCGACAGCTGCTTAAGAAGGTTCGTGCCAGGGCTGGAATTGCTCGTGTGAATGTCTGTCTTACCCCCTGCCAGCTCTGCCACGGGGACTGGGAACTCCAGCAAAGAGAGAAGAACCGCTGGGATGGGAAAGAGTGGCAGCCTAATTCTCACAGCTTGGTGAACATGAGTCAGAGCCCCAGCACAATAAGGACTGTCTTCTCCAGAACAGCCTGGTTAGCTGTGATTACAAAAAGCAAATGAAGAGCAAGGAAAGCAAAACCGAGTTTCTTTAAGGAAAAAACTACATGAGAGGGGGCATTAATGGGGTTACAATGAGATACTAAAATGAGAAACATCTTTCCTTTTCAAAAGAGGGAAAATTAAAACCTAGTTATATGATGTCTCAAGTGAGCTTTTAACAAATGCATTTTACTGTCCTCTGAGTAACAGCAAAAGAAATTGTGGCATAGGTAAGTTTTGTCAGAAATCCAAGCTTTGGATTAATCAGTGGCTTCTGATCTTTCTCCCAGTGCTACAGCAAGTTGAAGAGTTTCACGAGAAGTACAATGACACCAGATCTCTAGTATCTGATGTGCTGGAGCAGCTCAGCGAACAGGACATGAAGCTGTCAGACCTGGAGGAGGCATTAGACCAGGCACTTGACTACGTTATGCAAACGGAGGACATAAATAAGGAAAACACAGCCCATCTTCAAAGGCGTGAGGTACTATGCAGTACATTTACCATAACTGTTGTCTGTGAACACTCCATCTCTGCCAGTGCTTAAAATAGTAGATTGCAAACAATTTAGTTTCAGGAATCACCCCACCAAAAAAAAGAATTTCTTGGACCACTCAGTGGGATGAGTTTGACTCTCCAGTTCTAAGCAGGAAGTTGTGAAAGTGCAAGGTACTATTATTTATTCATGGAGTGGCAATAAATGAGAAGTTTTTGCATGGCACTTCTCAGCAGGCCAAGGGAGAGATGGATATTAATGCCTGAACTAGGAAGAATTACAACAAAACCCAAGAAGCTTAAAATTCCGTGTAGCATGGCTACTATAAGTATTGTGGTGGGATTGTTTCACCTGTTATGTACGGATTTATAACGTGGAAGAGCTTCATGCTCACAAAAGAATAGAATTATATTCTAGTAAAACAATTATTTGCACTGCATTCGTGCCCTAGGCTGAGTGCATTCATACTGTCTCATCCCAACTTTCTCTCTGGTCCTCTTTAAACAAAACGCATCCCCATGTTTTCAGGAAGAGCAGACAATTGTCCTTGCATCTTCACGCACAAATCCATTCTCGACCTGCTCCACAACGGATACCTTGAAACTGGGTTTCCTGCTTGCTGGGTGAACAGCCTAGCTGTAAGGCTACAGCAGTTTTCCCTTATGCTCCGTTCAAATGAATAGTTGCAGTAATTTGAACAAAGAAATCACTCCAGAGGAGAGCTCAGAGGAGACCTGTCCCCTACAGCACAGAAGGGGTGCATGTTTGCCTCTAAGTGGTGGTATTAGTTTCAAATCCCATCTGGCTGATGAGGAAATTGAATTTTCAGGTCTCTTATCCCAGAAAAGTACCCAATCCATCAGCCATACAAAAAGACTACTTTTTGCTCCTCCCAGTAGTTTTGTGACTCTTTCTCTGTTTTCTTTAGTTTCCTTTAAAGGATGCAAAACCAGAACGTCTCACCTAAAATTTTTCTCTTAATTTTTTTTTTTTTTTATCAAGGAAGAAAATGACAAAGAGAATAATTTTAGACTATTTGAATTGAACTGTTTTCATGCCAATGCCTGAAATTGTATGGATTCTGGAGGAAAAAGGTTTAGGCAGCAATTTTGTGATTTGAAGAATAATCTTGCACATTCAGGCCAACCTCTGGGTTTCATAGCATCAGTGGCTGAGTTTTGAGCTCTTGACATTTGCAGCGCTAGAAGTTCATGCTGATGTGGAAGGTCCAATAATTGAATAGAGAAATCAGGCCTGCTGTTCTCGTGAATTCTTCTACAAGCAGCTTGGGATCCTTATGTATAAAGCCTCTTCTGTTGTTCCATTGTTTCATAATTACAGTGCCAAGCTGCAGCTTGTCTCGCATTTGTGAAGCAAAGCCTGAAGTGTGCAGTCGCAATTGTTCACTGTTTTGAACCAGTTGGATCTTCATTATTCCTCACAATGAAGGCAGCTGTTGTGCAAAAGGGACTGTTCACATTACAGTGAAGGAAAAGAGATCTCTGTACTGTAGATTTAAAAAACCTCCAGGAAAAAAACTAGTCTCCAGACTACTATGAAAAGTCCAGGTTTAATTTGTCTCTGCTGGCAGTGCACTGAATAATGCTTCATTCTAATAATTGCTCATGGTGTAATATAAAATGAAATTAATAAATTAAAAACACCCAAACAAACCATTTCTTTCACAGAGACAAGAAAATGCAAAGACTTATAATATGCAGCTATTAGAGATGTCTGGGAAAAACTTAGACATCAAATTTGTCTAAGATCTATTTAGTTCATCACTTCATCTTTTGAATTAACTTTAATACATTTAACAAAAATGGTGACACTGTATTTTAGCAATTCACAGATGGTTTTGGATGTGATTTAATTCTATTTTATTTTTTGTAGAAACAACATGAGAAAATAAAAGAGCAAACAGATGAACTGAACAGCATTCTGCTAAGTGCCACAACTGTTTTGGCAGGACCACAAAAGGTCAGCTCTGAGCTAAGTGAGGTAATAAAGGTAAGTGCCTGAGTGACTTGTTTAAATGATATGTCCTGATTTTTTGAACTTTTAAGTCATGCATTTAGACCACTAAATAAAAACCTCTCCTTTTTTATACCGCTTCAATGAAATACTGATGAATAATTTAAAAAAAAAAAAAAAAAAAAAAAGTATATATCTGCCTGGATGAAAGGTCCTGTAATTACATTTTACTCCCTCAGAAAAATAATTATATTGTAAGGACACCTTACTGTAGGCAGAGCTGAATGAAGAATTTTGCTGTAGAGTTCTCAACCATTTCATTACAAGCAGCTGTCAAAAGATGCTCTGGTAAAAGACTGCACTATATGCTAAATTCCTTTTCTCATGCCTGCGAGTGAAAGAGAAGGGTAAAGATCCCAGGTATCAGTGTTAAAAACAGCCGCTGTCAGAGTGTAAAACATATATAAACAGATTGTCTTATAGAAATTCTCTTCTGGAACTGTAGACTAGTATCCAGAATGATGAATGAGACAAGCTGTTGTAGGAAATTTTTAGAAATTTTAGGGGTTTGGGCTTTCTATGAAAAAGTGACGAAAATAAAACTGGGATTTTGCTAACTAAAATATTTACCAAAGCTGCTTTTTTTTTCATGTTTTATTTTAAAATTTTGAGATAATTTAAGACAAATGAAAATTCTCCACAAACATTCATTTTGGTCATAGTTGCCCACTTTTTTTTTAACACAAAAGCAAGTATCAGAAGTCATTAATTTTTCTTTGAAAAAGTAATTTGAGAAAACAGAAAGAAGGCAACTTGCTTTATAACCATCCCTGGGTGATCAAGCAGTATGATTTTTTTTTTCACCTGTGTTATGTGCAAAACAAATTGCTGTTTATCATTTCAGGTTCCCCACTCCTGTGGGTAAGTTTAGACATAGGGGACGTTCACACTGCAGGGAAGGAAGGAAGTAGTATGTGAACATCATACATCTTACATCTTCTCTTTGCCTATACATTCATATAGGCAGTATTTAGGTGGACTCATTTACATATTAGACTAACCTAAGGTGTCTTAGCATCAGGGATGTCTCTGTGCAAGGAGGCAGAAAGGAGCCAGGGCCAGGTTTCCATGATGTGGCAGAGCTGTACAGCGAAACTCTCTGCCCCTCTCCAGCAATTGCCAAGTTACCCCCGGGGCACAGGCACTGCCCCGTGCTATTCCCAAGGAGGCAGGTTTGGGAGAGGGGTAGCTCTCCAAAGGAGTGCCAGGGCCGGTGTAGTAACGGGATGATGCGTAAGCCCACCCACCCCAGCACTATTTAGTTTCCTTCTATAGGCAGCATTTAGAAGTCCCAAAAACTAATTTCTGGCAGTCTTCACAGAGGAGAGGTTAAAAAAAATTTAAAAACTATGGGTTTCACCTCCCAATTCAAGAAGAACCACAATGAAGGTTTTAATTACTTCACCTATTAGCCACACACTCTGAAAGAGTTGTCATTGGCACCATTCTGGAGGAAAAGTAAAGGATAGTAAGACATTTCTCAACTGTTTTTCTTTGATATTTTACACATATCTCTCCAATACCTTTTTAAGGGATTCATGGAATTTTGGTTGATCTTTATCTTCCTGTATTTGTCTTGCCATACTGACATTCATGGGACAGAATCTTTTTGATCTTTCCTTTTTTTTATTTGTTAAAAATATAACATCAAACAAATATAACATAAAATAACAACATTATAATACTATGAAAGGTAAAATAAAATATAATCATCAAAATACAGACTTGATTTTTTACAACTTTCTTCTACTTTCCTTCCTTCCATATTTTGTTCAGAATGCGTCAGGCTTCTACGCAGAAATAGATGGAGCGAAAAAGGAATTACAAGAAAAAATAGCCAATCTGTCTCTGTTCGATGATGATTTGGTAGAAAAGGCTATGCATCATGCACACAACCTAAGAAGACTTGCTGATGAGCTGGACCGGTAAAATTTAACTTCAGCAGATTCTGTTCATACAAGTGCTACTGACTGAACAGCTGAATGAACTAAAAGACAAGCAGAATCACCGTGACATTAGATATGCTGTCTGTAAATAGGCACTAAGCAAATCACTGTTAAGTCACGTATGGAAGGACTTGTCGAGGTCCGGAGGGAACAGCTGAAGTCGAGCTAAGCAAAATCTATTAGTCTTTTCAAAGAATAAACAAACATATGTCTTGAGTGACATTCTCCCCTTTCTAATTTGGCATGATCTTCTCCTCCCATAGCAAGAGAATAGGAAAGGTAGGTTACTGAGAAGTAAAATAATACAGGCAGATTAGATGGGGTTTGCAGAAACAGCACACGTCGGTAAGTTCATTCACAGTAAAAGACGTTTAGCATTTTGGGCCAAAAAAGGGGCTTTGGGATAGTTTTTGTTCAAGAACTGGTTTACAAATGCAATAGTTCTGAAAACAGGTTGTGTCCCAGTGAAACTGGCCCACTGTAACCCCAAAAACTTACTGTAAGTCTTCCTAGTTTGCTGGAAGATACTGAATGCATCAACTTTCCCTCAATTTACTAAAAAGCCACTTTTAGACAGATTTGAAATATGACTTTATTTGCAATTGGGACTACCCATGGAAAAATCACTGCTGCAAATGCATTCTTAAATACAATATTTCACCAAATTCTACCTTGAGTAACATCATGGATATATGCTTTTGGAAGATAAAACTACTCTTCAAGTAGATTATCTAAATACCAGTTGTTTCTTAATATTAGTATGCCCTCGATAGGAGATTAAAACAGAGAAAAAAAATAACAGATGGTTTTCTTTTATTCAATTCTATAAAGCTGACATCTGAAACTCTGTTCTATAATGCCACACAAACTACAGACAGCCTAAAAAACAAACAGTGTGTTCACTCTGAGATCAGCTAACTGGGGGCAGCAGAATCACATGAAAGAAAATACCCCATATGGCTAGCCTTCACCCCTTACCAAAATAATTTAAAAACGACTACCAAGTCCAACACATTAGGAATTTAACAGAAAGCAAACAGAAATAATTGTGAGATATCCAGATGGAAATGTTCTGACTCTTTTATTTGTTGTGAAGATTGTCCTGCAGTGAAACTTTAATCCTTTAAAAAATTTAGCCTGTCTTCAAATAATTTTGGGGGTTTATGGGTTTGCTTTATAAGCCTGTTAGGCTTTTATTTGGTAGAGTTTCTTCTTTTGTCTTGGGGGAACACAGGAGGAAATTGTTGCAACAGCACTGAATCTGGAAGCTCAATAAGCCCTCAGTGTGCAAACTCTTTGAAGTGAATACACACACGTGTATATTTAGAGTCTATACCTAACATATACTCTGCATTCTGTTTATCACAAAAATATAAAAAATTAATATTTACTCAAAGTTGCTAACAGCTGAAGGTTGAGTCGAAACCAACTGCTGTTTGGAATCTCCCTGGAAGACCAGTTATCCCCTAAAATGCAAATCAAGCTCTACCATGCCAGCAAAGCTATCTTATATTTTTGAAATCTAACTTTTTGCAAAGTTTAATGATCACGGGCAGGTCTTCATCTGATCCTCCCCCTTTCCCCACTTACTTTTGGAAAGTATAAACACCCCAGTGATACAGCTGTCCTCATCACTGGCACACACACAGGTCCTTCCATTCACGGCCAGGAGTTACTCTAAGGAAGGACAACTGATAGATGTTATTCTGTTAATTTATGTAATATCTAATCTAGATTTAAAAAAAAAAGATAAAAGTTCAGTAGACACTTGTTGCTGCTCATATCGACGTTAAGGGCAAAATTCCCTGAGTTAAACCACTGGGAAGTACCTTCTATCCACATAGTTCTCACCTGCTTCAGGCTGACATAAGTGATCATGCACATTGAAAAGACAACTACTTAGCCCAAGTATATTTCTGTGCATGATTATGTAGTCAGAATTCACAGAATGTTAAGAAAATTAATCCATTTGAAACTACTTCGATTCAGCTTGGTTTCTTCCTCCTTTTACTCTCTTTTTACCAGGAATTTGTATGGTGTTGACACAAATGGGCTGGTACAAAGGGCAATAAATGCTTCAAATGTGTATGAAAACATTGCCAGTTATATTGAAGAAGCTAATAAAGCTGCATTGCTGGCACTGAACACAACAAACCGGGTCAATGATGTGAGTAATTTTTATAATATCAGCTTTTACTTTGCAATGCTTCAGGGACTTTGGACACCTAAGTGTAAAGAAGATCTAGCTTATTTGTCAGCATTGAACTTCCCACGGCACATTTTGCTTCATTTACTATCTTCTGAGTTAAATCCTAGGTGGTTATTTATTCTGCCAGCCTAAAGTCCCCTGGTATTCAAAAAGATGCAACAGGTTCTTCTGTCCAACAGTACAGGGTGATGCCGCTCTGTGTCATCACGCAAATTGAGGCATTTCTGTGAAAGCCCACACAACTCCCTGGCCCCGTCGGAACCTGAGCTGGCATTTAGTGCTCCAGTCCTCATGTTCCACACAGCACCATGTGGCAGGAAAGGTGGTCAAGACATCTAACAGAAGCATGACTGTTTCTCATTGAAAATGAAGTTAAAATGGGGCAAAGAGCCCACTCACATGCTCAGTGCAGGGAGGAGCATGCTAATTTTGTCTCTGGCCTTGCTGTTCTAAAATATTTTAGATGTATTTTTCCATGTATATCATTTCCAACCTATATATAGGCTACTTAACAGCAACTGATTAGTGGGGTAGCAAGAGGACTTGGTTAGATTACAGGGACCTGAACCCCCCAGGAGCCGCGGGATTTCAAGTCCAGCACTCTGCCTCCAGCATGCTACTGGGGGCTGCAGGGCAGCTCCCCATACAGTGCAAGTGTTCATCACCCATCTGAGATGATGGTAGAAATGAACAGTCACGGTAGCATGAGTATCACGTTGACCATATTGGAGATGATAAATTAAGAGGACTTCTGTGCTTTCTGCATCGTTGTTATTCAGTGTTGCTGTGTGGAAAAGCATACATTTCTCTAAACTTCAATTGCAATCTATGGAAAAATTTGCTTTTCAGACTTTTTTTCTAATCCAGCTGCCAATCTTAAATGTTAACAGCCAAATGAAACTGCAGTGACTTTGTAGTTTCATTTATATGAAGTAATCTGTTGTCCACAATTAAACACAATAAAGAGGAACATTTGGTAAGCGTTATTCTGACTCTTCTTTTGGAACATACTTGTAGGCTGCAGTTGGAATTGATACTCAGACCATTTACCATAAAGGTAAAAGTGAAGAACTTCTCAACCAAGCCATGGAGCTACAACGGACAGCAGATGACAGTAAATATACATCCTCTCTACTTTCCCAGTCAGTTTATAAGGGTGCACGTTAAAATGAATTCCAAAAGCACATGACTAAAGCAGAACTGCTGCTGTAACAGAATAGTTCAAAGTTACCACACAAAGTACTTGAAATGGCCACAGGCACAGTTAGAGTAGTTCCTGGGTTGTCATCCTGCCAGACACCGAAAGTTTATTTCATTTACAAAAGGACCATTTCAGATACAACCACTGTTTAAATATGTGTTCCTGCAAACGGTTGTTCACAGGTAAATATACTCAACCAAGTAGTTCAACTGAAATCAATTCACAATAGTTTAACTCTTCAGAAAGCTGGATTTCACTAGCGAAGGATAATAATAAGTTAAAGGATTTTGGCCTCTTTTTCACTGAAAATGACAGAAAGCTCTAAAATTACAGAAATGACCTCTTCAATTTTTCAGAACCTTTTGAGTTCCTTAAAACTTTTCCTGTATACTTATTGCAGCTATTCTCAGCAGTGCTGGTAAAGCAAAGAGAGATAGTACCGACTGAGATACAGGTCTCCAGATTTTTCCAAAAGAAGACCTGTGGCAAGCAAATAATGGCTGGGAGCTGCAAGGTTGAGTTTTCCTTTCGATTATGTGAAGTCCAGAGTGCTAGTATGCCCTATACTAAAAGGGGCTATAGTATACTGCCTATGCTGCGTTAAATGCTTAATAACATACCTCCACAGGATAAAATTTACCTTTCTAAATGCCACTTCAGTGCCACCCAACTATACCTCCTCTTTTCTCCCCACAGGTAACGATTTAACCATTGCAGACACTAGCCGGCATGTTAATGGCACTCTTGCCAGAATGAATGTTCTGCGAAGCCAACTGATGAGAGCCATCACAAACATGCAATCAGCAGAGCCAGGTTGTAAGAGGAACTTCACCTTTATGATACTTTATCTTCATGCATTTAAGAGCATATTTTATCTTTGCATGCGGTCTATGAAGTTGATATTAACATTTCAGTCCCAGAGCGGCCTAAAGGAATTTGACTGAAACTACAAGACCTAGACAGCAAACATCCAGCTTTAACACATTCATAGTGAAATTATATGTTTTGCCACCTGTAATTATTAACATTCTTCTTCATCCTCCTTACTACAATAGTCCTCTCCCATGCTACTCTTGATGTTTCCAGGAGAATCTACAAGTCTGTGGATTTATTATTGTAATGATAATCAAAATCTAATTCACATATACATGACACCTGGAAAATAGAGTATTTGGGAGGTAATTACTGGCAGTCTTGATTAACAAAATCTCACCTTAATTTTTCAGAAAAGAGCATCATAGCGCATCCAGCAAGTATATCTGAAGGTGTTCAAAGTTGACACGTCAAGATTTCTTCATCAACTTTGACTAAAAATGGCTGGGTTTTACTGCTGAGACATGATCATATGCAAAATGCCACAGGTTTTACAAATATAGTAGTTGGTAACTCAAAAAAATTAAACACCAAAATTCCAGATATGAAAAAAAAACCAACCCCACACTTCAGTGTCTTGGGTTTCTTGCCTTCAGAAATAACTTTCATGAAAAATATTCAACAAATACGTGCATTTGCTTTTAAAAACTGGATGAAAAACAATGTATTTTTTCATCTCTATTCCAACTTCCCTGGCTATATAACACTCATCAAAATCCTAACAATCTAGAATGGAAATGACAATTTGTTAAATTTTAAGAATTAATATAAGTGTAGACCAACCACAGGAAGTTTTCAGTATTTCCTGTGGAGATAGATAAAGAGAAAACCAACCAAGCAAGGTTGGGTCCCTGTTCTGCAGAAGGTAAAATCCCCTGAGCCTCACCATTTTCTATGTACTGTTTACAGCTTGCTTGAAGCTTTGAAAGAGTCCATTTCTTCTCATCCCCTATTTATTTTCTAGTGGAGGCCAGAGAGCGTTTGGAGCAAGCTAAACTGAAGACTGAAGAGGCCGTGAGTGCTACCATGACAGTAACACAGGCTACGACCCCCATGCATGAGAACGTGAGGTTGTGGTCTCAGAACGTGCAAGACTTCCAGCACAATTCAGCAGCGTACGACAGTGCTGTGCATTCAGCTGGGGATGCAGGTATGGTCACCTGAATTTTGTCATTCCTCTTAGCATTAAAAGGTCAGGAAATCATCACAACATCACGTTGTAAGAATCGTTTACGTTGCATATTCATTGCATATAATCTTCCAGCATTTTACCTCCAGGAAAACATTTCAAAAACTAGCAGTTTTCTAGAGTGTCGTGACTGTACTTTAAAACTTTTGGATACTTGGGCATTTCCAAAAATGACTTCAACACTCAAGGGCTGAAGTCTTTTTGGCTTTTAAGTAGTTTTATTAGCATACCAAGGTCACACTGAACAGTAAACAGCTTGTTTAAATACTTCTCAGTATTATGATTGGCGGTTCAGTTATTTTTGTAACATTGGGAAGCATTTGAAAACAGGGCCCCTTTGTCCTTGATAGTACAAACATGGAGGAGAAATGGTCCCTGACTTGATGAGCTTGTAGTCTAAACAAAAGGGACAAAGAGGATTAGGGAAGAAATACAGTATTTCAGCAGGGTGATTGCTGGAAAAGCTTGTAAACACTGCATTAATTCCACTTTTATTATCGTGAGGAGGAAGATTAGAATAAAATTGGAATGTTTGTTATGAAAAATTTAAGGCAAATAAAAAGACAAAAGAAAAACTGAGGAAGGCTACAAAATTGAAATGAAGATGATAAGAAGGAGTGGGAAAAGAGGCAGGGAGAGTGAAGCTGGAATGTAGTGACTGGTGAAAGAATGAAAAGAACAATTAGGAAAGAAAAGAATCAAGCTAGAAATGAAAATACCCACAATAAAAAATTGCTGACAAGCACCACTATTTATTGCTCAATGTATGACTTTGCTCAGGAGGCTCACTCATCCCAAGTTATTCACAACTAGGGAAGCTGGAAATCCAGAATAAGAAATGTCCTGCATACATTTTGTGATATGTACCATCACCTGCAGCACTGTTCAGTGATGTCTTGCCTCCTGAAAGTGTCTCAAAGAAGATTCGTAACTCCACTGACTCTATCTCCATAAAGTTTGAATCTCAGATCTACTTCCCCAAATCCCTTGTTCTGTCAGGAGCTTTGACACTTGAGTGTCATTTTACTGCAAATGGTGTTGTAAGTACCAACCAACACAGGTTTTAGTGCTCTGAAGCCACACTCTTCCCTCTAGACCAGGGAAACCCAAGAGTCATGTTATTTCCAGAATGGAAATTCAGTAATGGATAAGACCCTCACACTAATATTTTTAGTTAAGTGAGTGCTCCCAAGAACTGGTATGAAAGAAGAAGAAATTCAGTACTATTGAATATCCCAACTTCTGTCTCCAGAACTGGAGGGAACTCACATTTTCCTGAGCTTTTCATCCCAAGGAAACACTGAGCCACTCCCTCTAGCAATGGGTAAGCTCACTGCTAGTCACTGCACAGAGCTTCGTAAGGGTGTAGTAAATATAGCAGTAGTTGTATTGCATTGCTGTAAAATGGTTTTGATCACCACAGAGCACAGTTTAGGCTGTGGGCTATGGGCTCCAACTCCCATTTAAGGTAACGTAAATGTGGATATGACTGGCATCCAGAGAGAGAATGGTATGAGGAAAAACATCTAAGAGAAACAGTCTACTGTAGCTTACACATGAAGGTTATTGTTCTTACTCACCTTTACACTTGATTTACATTTAACATTTACCAGTGCCAGCTTAGTAGACAGAGCAGCAACACAAAATGCATTTGGCTCTTCATGCTCAAAATGTCAGCAGACATTCAGGATTCAAAAAATCTGCTCATACTAGCTGTTATACTGGAAGAAATATTTCCAGTAGCATTTGAGAGGCTCCATAAGGGTGGATAGACCTAAGATGGCCCAGCTGTCCTAGTCGGTTATGTTCCCAAAAAGGCATGCATGGTACATGCACCACGAGTTGTAAAGAACAGTTGAGCTCCTATGTGATGTGTCTTCTCTGTGGTAGTGGGTTTGCAGGTAGGGAGTCACCTTGAAAGTATTCTGATCATATCAGAGTGCCTGGAGGGCCTGCTGACACAAACTGTTTGAGAGATGCTAATACAAACTACAGTGATGTGTGGCCTACTACACTTGTGGAGGCTGCTTTTCCATGGCATTTTTGGTCCGAAGGCCAACATTTTATTTTTGTTTTAAGGCACAATGACTTTTTTTCCAGAAAGATCAAGTGGAAACAGCTGAGAAGACAGATCAGTGCTGCAAAGGAGGCTGGCATGGGTAGCGCCAGATGTGACTGTGATTCACAGCCTGGGAAGACAGATGTACGCATGCCGGGGCACGGCGGAGTGCTCTCAGATCAGCTGTGTATGTTGCCAGGAGATGTTGATCTGGCAGAAGGAATGTCTATCAAAGTCCAAAAGAAAGTGACAAAAAATGTTCAGAGAGGTGCCTGAAACACCAATCATGCCAATAATGCTACCACGGCAGGTGAAGCCTCTAAGCTGGCTTGTCTGGATTGCCTTTGAATACAGTTTGCACTTGATTTTTGGAAGGGTGAGAGCATGTCATGGCTGTGCAGTTTGCCTGAGAATACTCCATGTCACCATTGTGCAGGGAACTGGTGGGCTTCAGCAGAGAGGGTGAAAGACAGTTAGGGAAGGAAAACACAAAAGGAGAAAGTGTATGGAAAGTTATAGTCAAAGTATTTCCTCCTTGACACTTTCCCTTGCGTTCTTTTTTGTATTTTATCACTGGGTATGACTAGTTTTCCTTTTTCACCCTGACCTTCATTCCAAAGACTAAAATAAAAAATTAATATTCTTCTGTGTTGAAGAATGTCATGATAAAGGACAAGAGGAAGAGATTTATGGTGAGACTTTATAATAGTACTAGTAGTAATAGATGTTAGTTTTGTGTTTTCATGTAACAGTTATGTTTCAAGTTTAATACTTCAAATTTCAAACAGATGAAAAGCCAGTTTTTCAAGATATCAGATCAGACACAATTCCAATTCAGTTTCTGAAAAAAAGGTGCTGGAAATTTGCTAAATCACTTTTTGAGCTTGCAATTTTACTTTAAGAATAATGTGAGCTTTTTTCCAATAACATGGAACATTCATTACAAAAGGCAGAGACAACTTTCTGTAAGTTGATTATTATACTAGTTATTTAAGTAGAAATTTGAATGCATTCTAGAATTAATGTGTTACCAGAATTCATTGTAGTTCTTCAAAGATTTGCTAAAATAATGGCATTTTAATGTACAGTAAGCTTTCTATAGAATATCTGATTACTGACCCCCAGCACATAAGGTCTTTCAGGACTTAATGGGAATAATGGGAGAAGCTAAATGGCCCACTCCTACACTGGACCTGGAAAGTAAAACACAAGTGGAAAGAGCCAAGCAGAGAGCGGGCAGGACTGTGGCAAATATAGCTTTTCACTCTATCCACAAAGAAGCGGGACTTGTAGGACTCCATGGGATCTTCTCATACTCTGGGTTGCTCTAAGCGAGGCTGAGCTGCTTCAGCCTTTAGTCAACAAAGAACTGGAAGCACCAAAAGGTGACTGGAGGCTACGCTTCCTTCCTTCTTTCCCTTCTGTACAGTCTCAGTACATCTGAGGATTAGCCTCTCTACCTGTATCTCTGATATCTTCTCAGACAAGAGTAAAAATATGAAGAACACAAGAGCAGGCAGACGCAAGTTGACAGCCCCTAAAATATAACTGCAAACCCTACAAATCTGGTCTTAACCTTTATAGCGAAGCCAGAAGCCATGTCATTAAAAATTAACTACGAATACTAGATCCTTCTTATATACATGTAGCTTGTAGCTAAAATCACATTTCATTATGCTCAGCTAGTTGTACCTACACCTAATTAAAGATGAAAAATGATGTGACGTGTAAATATCCTTCAAAGGGCAGCATGTTGTTGGAATCTGATGTGATGAAATTGGATTATAATTAGGGGTAGTTATTTTTCTTTCTTGGTAATTTTTCTGTCTGCTTATGTTTCTGGGAAAGGACTTCTCTCCCTTTGAACACAACAAAGCACCTGCATCTCCCTTTGACAACAATCCTACTTGCACATGTACCAGAAGACACAGCGATGAAAGACCAAAGGACTCTGATTCATGACCCCTGCAGATGTAGGCAGGAAAGCTGAAGAGGTTACCGCTCCCAGGTGGGGCAGGTAGTAAGCACAGTTTAGGTGCACATGCCGCACCAGCTAAGGTTTTCTGCTGTTGTACCATATGGGCCTGTTACTGCAGTCTGAAAGCAGCAATGTTTCTGTTAACAGTGGGCTGTGAACCACACACAGACACATCACCTGTGCAGCTGTTGCTGCTACCTGGGTGATAACCTCTGGAAGAGATGCACAGCTGACAGCCTACTCATCTCCCCTAAAACGAATCTGAAGAGCCATAGCTCCTAGATGCAGTTCCCAAGTCAGCCACAGATATCGAGTGAGGTGCTGAACAAATAATCCTTCTGCTCCAGTTGCCTTATCTGTAAAATTTGGTTTGTTTTTCTGCCTTGAAGAAAGATGAAAAGGTTAAAATTATTAACATTTGCAAAGCTCCTTGAGGAAAGTATTACAGAGGTACAACACCACAGTAGTACCTAGGAGTCCCATGAAAAAACAGTCTCCTTTGTGCGAACTTCTTTCCAAAAACTTCTGCAATACTAGATTCTGATAAATCACCACCCTTTCGGAAATCACTGCCTCTCGCACACCACAGTTAGAA
Source organism: Balearica regulorum gibbericeps (assembly GCF_011004875.1). Lineage (NCBI taxonomy): Eukaryota > Metazoa > Chordata > Aves > Gruiformes > Gruidae > Balearica > Balearica regulorum. The sequence continues at coordinate 52,409,293 of NC_046186.1, read as the reverse complement.
CTTGTTCTTGAAGCAGACACAGATAGGTGAGTTAATCTAAGAGGGTAAGGAGGAATTTTCCTGATGCAAAACCAGTGTTACAAAGCAGAAAAAAACCAAGCTGTCACTTCTTTTCTAACTGCAGTGAGAAAACTTACAGAAGTCTTCCCTCAGCTCCTGGACAAACTGCGCAGAGTAGAACAGAAGGCACCAGCAAACAATATTTCTTCCAGCATTCAGCGGATCAGAGAGATAATTGCTCAAACCAGGAGTGTAGCAAGCAAGGTAAAACTTTTGGATGGGACTTTTGGTTACTAGTGCTAATAATCTTACTAGGAGCTGCATTTTCATGGGCTGTCAGAAGCCCAAACCTTGACATTATCTCCTCTCAACAACTGGATAAACAAAGTACCGTGGCAGTCATTAAAATCTTTACAGTCGCTATTTGCAAGCAATTAACATTACCATGGTATTCATGGTAGACTACTGCTACTGTAGTAGCAACTTTAATTAAGTAATTGGCACAGTGTTAAAGATGGCCACAATAACAAAACCATTTAAAGCTAAAACTAATAAGTCATTACTCAGCTAGCAACATTAGTTACAAGCAGTAGTAATTAAGGCAATTTAATGCAAAATTTTCTGAGATGACAGTATTTCCTTTTTTCTTTTGAATTAATTTTCTGCAGGGTAAGAGAATCTTTAGCTGATACATATTTAATAGAGAAAACCACTTTCATTATCATACATAAATTATGAGGGATTTTTCTGTAACAAGAACACTGAGGTCAAAAATTAAAACAGTATATTTGAATTGATTCAGAGAAAGAAATCAAAAATTCAGTGCATTATTGTATGTTCACAATGTTGGAATATGATGTCCACATACATAACTTCAAAAAAGTAAAGCAAAATTCACTTAGTATGTGTGCAGTGCTTGACTGTTCTTCAAATGTATTTTGTCATTCAGGCATATTGCGCTTAAACTTGAAAACATTATTTCAGTTATGTTGAACGCATTTTGAACTAAAATGAACATGGTTTAAAATTTTATTAGCATCTCATATATATCACTGTAACTTCAGTAATATAACAGGATTACTTGTGAACAGAAAATTGGTCATGCTACTCCCAAAGCAAAGAAATAAATTATGGGTAGAAGTTTTATAGCTATGTAAGAATTTCATTATGTGCCACATAATTCAACTAAGGACACATCTATGTCCCACTGAAATTTAATTTACTTTATGAATATGCTTAAGCACAGTTAATTAGGAGCTTTAATTAATTTTAAAATTAATTCCCTTCATATTCTTTACAGTGTCTTCCAGAAGTGATTATCATAAACATACAATTTTCATGGTCAATATATACATGCCAACTCCGCTCTTGCAGTAAGCAAGGCTGCTGTCTAAGTGTTCTTGCACATTTACTTTAAGTAATGTCCCCAGGTAGCAATAAGGTGTCTCACTTAGCACACTTGCAACTGCAGGTCCAAGTTTCTATGATGTTTGGAGGCCAATCAGCTGTTGAAGTCAATCCAAAGATCAACGTGGAGGAACTGAAATCTTTCACTTCCATGAGCTTGTACATAAAGCTTCAGAAAGACAACCCAGAACTGGCAGCATCTCCAGACAGATTTATTTTGTACCTCGGAAACAAAAATGTAAGAGAATAACTCAATTTATATTAATATATATTTTTTAAAAAGTTTATTTTCCCTTTGTTTTTCCTCTGTTTCTCCAATTTTCAAAATAAGAGGTGTGTACTATATGACTGTCATTGATTTTGTGACAAGCAAAGAGCAAGGGTTCCCGAGACCTCTGTCCTTGAAACTTGTCACCCCAAACAATGAAGGATTCTCTCTAAGAAGCAAATTAGACTGCCTATGCAGCATGCTGCTGTGATTGTCACTGCTGCAAGCCACCTCCATTGCCGGTGCTGAGGTGCTCTGAAGCAGTTAATGTCACCCGCCTGGCTTTTGTGGGCCACATTTTAATCAGGTTTATGCTGCTGAGAGTGCCAATTCCAAATCCCTGAGGTCACAGGCCCACAAGATAAGCAGGTTTCTTTGCCTGTGGCTTGTGCTGCTGTTGCACACTCTGTACATCACTACTTTGAAACACCTAGAAAGAGCATATATTCTCACCACCTGTAAGTATTGTAAAACAATTGTTCTTGAAATTGTGGTTCCTAAACAGAAAAAAAAAGCACACCTCACAAGCCAGGTATAATCTTGGCAAGCTGTTACTCAGGAAGGGTAAAGAGGCAGGCTTTTCTTTTTAAGCTTTTCTAAAAAGAATTTCTACTGAATACAAATCAAGTGAAACCCCTCTTGGCAGAATATTTAATTGCAGCATAATACCTAGGCTTTAGACAAACATTTCTTCTTATTTCCTGCATATGACACTGTACACTAAATACTCATGAACAGCTTCCCATTGAACATGACCAATTTACGGTCAGAAGGCATCTCATGACCTTGTATTTACCTCAGTCAAAATGAAGTAAAATATCAGAGACTTTTTCTGAACAGTTCCATCTGGTGAAAGAAAGTAATTAGAGAACGAAGCTTTTTTTATTAGTTATATTTAAAGGTGTCATTTAGTCTATGAAAGCAGATCCATTACTAATATTCTGTATTAAACCTCTTTTGATGTTGTAGCTCTGACATCCTTCTCCATTGGTGTTTTAGGCAAAAAATTACATTGGCCTTGCAATTAAAAATGACAACCTTGTGTACATTTACAATCTGGGGGACCAAGACATGGAGATACCTCTGGATGCAAAGCCAGTCAGCACCTGGCCTTCTTACTTCAGCATCATCAAAATTGAGAGGTAAAGTGACAATGTACATTTCCCCAAAATCAAACAGTTAATAGAAAAAAAATTGAGCAGAAAAGGCTGGGCCAGAACTAGTCATCAGTAGTCTTCAGTGCCTGGTTCTATTCCTGCTGAAATAAATGGAAGTTCTCTTTGCTTTCAGAGGGCCAGGACCCAAGGGGCCACCAGGGGGAAGAGAAAGCATCCGTAGTTTCTCTCCTTCTTTTCCCCCAGAGTACCAGTCTTGTAGTGAGGAAATAAAAAACATTCCTGGAGTTGGAGGCTTGCTTGTTCTTTTTTAAGTCTAGCCAACACGAAACTCTCTTCTCTTACAATTCCCTTCTACAGGATTGGAAGACATGGCAAAATGTTTTTAACTGTGCCCAGTCTTAGCAGCACAGCTGAAGAAAAATTCATCAAAAAGGGAGAGGTTCTTGGTCCTGGCTCTCTCCTGAATTTGGAACCTGAAAATGCTGTTTTCTACGTTGGCGGAGTGCCTCCAGACTTCAAGGTTGGTCAGATAAATACTCTATATTCAAAATTATATAATGCAAACTTACCTTGCTGGACGTCCCTTTAAACACAGAAATGGTTAATAACTAAAATGTTCTTTTAGTCATTTATCATCTTAGGACTCCATCTTCTAGCCTTGGTGAACACTACTATTTTCTTGAGCATATCATGTAATGCAGTAGGATGATCAGATTCCTGTTAGCTGTCATTCGTCATTCAGGTTTTCTAAAATGTAATAACAAGAAAAAAGTTTGCTAGCTGTTAAGTAGTATGCATAAATTAAGGCCTGTTAGCCCAGCTTAACAATCTTTGCATGCTACCAGGTTTTTTCAATGCTAATGTGTTCTTGGTGCTTACAGTTTCTCCTTTACAACTATCACAGAGATGAAAAATAATGTATTGCTAATATTAGGACAATGTGGGAAACTAGCAATATAGTGATTTGTTTGAATTTAAATTATCATTGGTTTAAATCCAGCCTTACAAGAACATGAAGACTTGCCTGTGCAAAACATGCCTGAAGATCTGTGTGAGACAGTTGCTTCAGTCTAGTTCCTAGTAGTCAGCATGAATTAGCACCTCACTTACCTGCTTCTGTGAACATACCAGGTGCTCTTTTTGGAATTAGAAGTTGTTATGAATGATCTTGGCTATGAAAATGGCATAGCTGAATGAAAACGTACTTAGAAAAGACTTCAGAGAATGCTAAATTCTTTAAGCTAACTGTAGCAGGTGCTAAAAACATCCAACTACTGTTCTACAAGGAGCCTTCCTAACAATATAAAAACAAAGATTAACTCAATACACTTACGTATTCCTGAGCTTTTGCATTGCTATGACTACCAGATGTATGCCATGGTTTGAATTTTAGATTACTGAGCCCTGGGTGCAAATTGCCTGGGAATAGGACTGAGGACTGAATAATAGTTGCACACTTACACACAAAAAGTAATCCAGCAAATGAACCCTCCAGGTCTGTTCCAGAGCAGAGCAGAGGAAAAGGAAAAGAGCAAAGTGAAGGAAGGTGAGAAGGGGAATTGGAAGAAAAGGATTCATGGAATTATTTGATAAGCATACGGCTATCTTCTCTCTTAGGAATCAGCACCACACATTTTCATTTATTAACATACAGTCTTATTTGCTAAAAGCTTTTGCCTTTTCTTCCCTGTTACATACTTTGTAAATATGAAACGTACCACTTAACCATTAGAAGTCTCACACTGAACATAATTTAACAGAATAGTAGAAGAAACAAAGGAAAAAAAGGAAACATAATCATTTACCAAATGTATCTGTGCTGCAGATAAGAATCTCATTTTCTCTTACAGCTACACATATTCTGCACTGCTGTATTACCATTATTATTATATTGTAAGCAAAATGGAAATAATGAGAAGCCAAAGAAAAGTTACTGGCAGTGATCAGACTCTGAAGTAGAAGAGGTGTTATTAATATCACACCTGTTCCACAGGGCAGAGTATTTTAATATTAAAAGAATGATTCACTAGCTCTGTCAGCTTTATTCTTTTGTATTTTTCCCCTTACCAATGTGGCTATTTAAATTCCATTTGCAGTGACTTTTGTTAAAAGAAGGAGTTTCTATATCCTGCTAACTGTTCAAAATGATACCTAGTGAGGATTAGCCACTGGTACAGACTTTGAATCCAAGTCTCCTGGGTTTAAAGAGCTCTCTCATTTCTCTCTCTTTCATCACACTATGAAGTTATTTTTCTGGCAGTGAAGGATGTCTATACATTAGATATGAAATATCTACTGAGAGATTTAAACACACTGAGCAAGATCTGTGATTAGTCAAATCTTAACCCTTTTCTCCAAGTGTCCTCCCTTCAAAACCACAAAAGAAGTTTTTGTTTGCCTTACCTGGCCCAATGTTCTCACTGTGACACCATTTATGTGTGCCATTTGAACTTACAGCACAATGGCCATATCATGATAAGGACTGCAAAGACTATTCCAAGGTAGCATCATCCCATTTGTTTCGAAATACGAAGAGCACAATGACAAAACTGACCCCAGGCACAAATGCTATCATGTATCCAAATAGTGTGACTTTTCTCCTTTTACTTTTCCTTGCCCTCTGCACAGCTTCCTCCTAGTTTAAACCTGCCTGGCTTCATCGGTTGCCTGGAACTGGCTACCCTGAACGATGATGTGATCAGCCTATACAACTTCAAGCACGTCTATAACATCGACACCACCACATCGCCACCTTGTGCCAGGTAGGGGACAGTCCCACCGTCACTCTGCTGCTCTGGTTTGTTGCAAGTGCCAGTCCTGGTGGTTCGTTCCTGGTTTAAATTACAAACGTGAAGGTGATATTGAGTTGTCCAGAAGGAACTTGGCCACTTTTAACTCCTAGTTGCGTCAACAAGTTGATTTTATGTGTGTGTGTATATATATATGGGAGTTGGACTCGATGATCCTTAGGGGTCCCTTCCAGCTCGAGGTATTCCATGATTTGCTGCTGTCTCCATTAACTATCTCACAACCTTGCTCATGCCTTTGAAAGAGAAACTGCCGTGTCGCCCAGGGCACGGTCCAGGCTCCCTGCTTACCTCGCTGCTTGCCTAGGACAGGACTGCTCCTGACTCGGATCCTGTCACTGCAAGTGATACAGCCACAGCCAGTTAGCTCCAGCGGGCCTGGTAAACTTGAGCACAGTCCCACCCTCAGCTAGCAAAGCCCATACAGAAGTTATCTTCGTTTAGCGCAGACATAGTAGGAATTTTGTTCATACAACAGGCAGCAACAGTAGAATCTCTGTATACAAAGAACAGGAGAGAAACATGCAGCTTTCGCTGAGAAGAAATGCAGGAGGTGTTGGGACAGAGCAAATGATTGCTTCCCACGCCATTCCCACAGGGAGCACAAGCTGCTGCTCTCCAGGACAGGGCATGCGGGTGGCTCCTGGGCTCCCTGGCAGAGCCCATGCTCAGGTAAAGGCCTTGGAGAATTCAAATGGGTCTCTGCACAAACTGGACAAGCTGTTAGTAGAAAGATATGTGTACCCTTATAATGAGGAGGTGTTGTGGGCCTGCTACCTTACAAGGGTGAGCAAAGAATTTTCCTGTCCTCTACACAAAACACAGGATAAAAGCAAGATGTAATGATGAATGGGTTAGATACACTTTCAAACCTAGACACCATTTTTCAGAAAAAACTCCCAGAAAGAATTTGAAAGACAGTCATCAGAATCACTGCTGCCAGGACGAAGCAGCAGTTCAGAACAATTATTTCAAGAAAGTATTTTAATTGTAAGCACTTTCAAATTTCCCCAAATTCAAATGGGGATATGCCAAATATTACTTCCCTGCTTGTTTTTTCATAGAAATAAGTTGGCTTTCACTCAGAGCCGGGCTGTGAGCTATTTCTTTGACGGCTCTGGCTATGCCTTGGCAAGAAACATTGAGAGAAGGGGAAGATTCAGCCAGGTGACTCGGTTTGACATAGAAGTTCGAACACCTACAGACAACGGATTGATCCTGCTGATGATTAATGGGGTGAGTACCAAATCCTGCTGGTACCCTTATCCATGAGCACCTCAAGTTCCCCAATACTCACAATATCATGGAAAATCCAAAATGCTTATGTCCTTACATTTACCTTCTGGAAAGAGGAAATACTCTGTGTTCGTCTGGTGCATGCAAACATTGGGAGGGAACTGGAACTTGCTCCACAAAGGCCCCAAGAAGCTAGGGCCCTGAGCTGGATTCTGCTGTCATCCAGAGACAGTCAGGACTTCAGACCTGTCCTTGTGATGACATTTTGAGAGAGAATCCAGTTAAGCCCAATAGTTGCACCTTTATTTAAATATGAATGCACAAGCAAAGCAATAGGAAATTTCTGTGAAGTAACTCCCATAAAGCAGCCACTTTGTGGTAGCTGACACTTTATAACTGTGTCTCGGGGTGTTCTAGAGTTAAATATTTATTTAAGATACTGAAAATAGAAAGAAGTCCAAATAAAAAGGCTTGATCCAAATATCAACAGCTTTTCAGAAGTTTGAGGGTGATGCAAACTCTGTGAGGGTTTGAAGAAAGTAGACTCCACATGCAAATTTCCTCTGAAGACAAACTCGGGGTTTTTTGTCTTTGGGTATCTCCACATCAAGCTGCCAAGTCCTGTGTGGATTACAAGGTGGTAAAGCCACAGAAAACATTTTACTAAGTAGATGGAGTCCACAGACATATACTTGTCTAGACACCTACATATACCACCGCATTGAGCATTTAGAAGAGAAAAAAAATCCCCATTATAAGAGTTACTCTCTAGTGTTTGCCTTTGGGGTAACTTCCAGAGGAGAGTTGTGGGGAGCAATTTGCTCTGCAGCATAGCATGCCACCACTAACCTTTGCTCTTAGGAGGTTTTGGACTAAGCAACTGCTGTTAAAAGCTTAACAGCCTCTACTGCAGATCAGTCATTTTTCTTCCAAGCAAAAGTGCCCAGAGGTTTGTGTGTTATGGTGGAAATTGCAATCAAGTTGGATGTTAGCTGTGGAAGACCATGCCTGCTCACAGGCACTTTTAGAAAGACTGTGTAAGCCGGCCCATTATTCAGTTCTGCAAAGATAGCTCATAAATATTCTGAATGTAATCCCTGCTTCATTTTCAAGTTTAAGCTGTTCAAAACAAACCCAAGCTACAGTTTCATTTAAAAGCACTAGATTAAAACCTACTTTTACTACTTTAAGTAATGACTTCGGAAAGCGGACTCATTTGTGTCAGAGAGAGCAGTTCTTGGCCTGCAGTAGTTTTTTGAGAATTATTGTTCCCATGTTTACATTAGGGAACAACAGCATGAACACTAGAAGACAAACATTAGCATTAAAAGCATTAACCCAGTTGCTGTAACCTGTCCTTTCTGCTTCTTTATGTTCAGTTTTGGAACAAGACTAATTCTGTGGTACAGATCTTCATTTCAAGCACTCCCTAAAGATCTTCTAAAGTATTTAGAATAATCTTCCTGTTTATAAAGTTTAGGTCACCCAGCCACAGAACAGAAGCCAAACCATGAAGCAGGAATAGTTAGGAAATACAGAAACCAAATACACAGTAAATTCACTCTACCTATCACTCAGCCTTCAGTAAATACATCAGTGCTGATGAGCTGTGAAAAGATATAATCCTGAGCTATTACAGGCGCTGTGACAGAAGCTGCTAATGCAGATACAGCCATTCTAGCACAACATTGCTTTTACCAGTATAACATTTTTCATTTGGGGCATATGGCATTACTTCGACAGTAAATAGCTGTGTTTGCATTAGGAATACTTTGTTGGTAAAGAATATTGACATTACTGTGCTACCAAATACTAGTCGTACAGGGAAACAGTTCACCAAGTCTTCAAATAAGTGCTGTTTATCAAACAATTATGTGTGCATGTGTGTCTATACATATATATTATATATATAAAAATAATCCAGAAACCGTGTTATAGTTTTTCAAATAAAAAGATATTTTCTCAGCATGCTTTTTACAATGTCAGACACTGTCATAACAATGTTTATTAATTTTTTTAAATTGCTGCCACTATCAGAGTGCTCTTCTCACTGCTGTTTTATTTTATACAGAGTATGTTCTTCAGTCTAGAGATGCACAATGGTTTCTTGCACCTCCGCTATGACTTTGGCTTCAGCACCGGCCCTATGCTGCTAGAGGACTCCATGAAGAAGGCTCAGATTAACGACGCTAAATTTCATGAGGTAGAGATGCAGTTACAATCACAGCCATTCGACAACTATCCCAGCAGCTCCAAAGCAGCAATAGTTTTCTCCAACACCAATGGAAGGAGCAAAAGGATGAGGGGCCAGGTGCTGATGCAGTAGAGCAGGCAGAAGAGTAGAGCGCATGCCTGCCTTGCATGCAAAAGGGCACATTCAAGTCCCACCACTACTGAGTGGTGGAAAGGGAAGGCTCTCCCTGCCTCCTGGTAAATCAGCGCTTGTGGAAAGATTCTGTGTATTACTAGCCAAGGTCAGGACAGTTCAAGTGGGAGAAAAAGTGTTATTAATTCAAAATGAAATTATATCCAGGACAAGTATATCTTTCAAATATACAACTCTCCTCAACTAAAAACATGTCATCTTAGTTGTTATGCATTGTATTACAAGAAATATTGCATTTCCCATTTCATTTGAAGGGAGAATTAATTTGGTAGCAGTCTTTTACATATGCATAGTATTTTTGAGGCTTGAGCTGATCTAAAATATCAAAGTCTGATTCCTGATCCACAATCACAGATACAGTTCTGTTCAACATGCTTAAGCAGAGCACAAGTAAGCCTTTTATGCTTTGACAATGAAATAAGTTTTTTAAGAAGTATGCCCTAACTTCTTGGATAAATCAAGAAAGCACTCTGAAGTTAATGGAGCTTATCTGCTGCAGTATTTGACATGGTGTACTTTCATGTGGATTTATTCCTAAGTGAAATATCCTGGGGTCTCAGTAATCAGAGAAATCATGACATCAAAATAAGCTCCCTAATAGTAATTGTTGTCAGCCTCTTCTGATTTACAAACAACTTCTTTGATAAATGGGAGGAACTTTTCAAACAAAAAGATATAAAGGAGCAATCAATTTTGCAAAATCACCATGACAACTTACAAAAGATAGTATTTTGGACACTTTTAAGCACATGCTTTTGTTTTCAGATTTCTATTATATATCACAATTCTAAGAAGATGATCTTGGTAGTAGACAGGCGACATATAAAAAGTGTGGACAATGAAAGAACAGCAATGCCATTCACAGACATCTACATTGGAGGAGCGCCTGCTGAGATCTTGCACTCCAGGTTGGTTTACAGCTGGGATTCAATCATTATCTTCAAGTAATCGCCATATTTAAGTTGTATGACCTGTGCTGAAGGGCTTACAATGAAACATTTTTCCCAGCCTCAACACCTTATGTAAAACAACCCCTCAGACATTCTTCTAAGTGTCTCTCAGAGCTCTCAAGTACCAAGGACTAGGCTTGATCCAGCACAGGTAAATTCTGCTGAAACCAGTCTAGTTTTAGTAAGGGTAATAGAAACTGTCAACTTCTTAAAACAAAAAGGCTTTTTCAAAAACCACATGAATATATAAAATCACTATTCCTCCTTGCTCTGCAAAAAGTGATCTTTGTAAGAGCAATGCACTAGCTGAAGGATCAAAACCCTCTACCAACCGCATTTTCAAATCTAAATTTGATCTTTTTACTAGTACACACTTCAGTTCTGATCCATCTCAGGTTGTCTCTAGACCCAAGTCAGCTGGCTCTGTGCAGGCGTGGGAAGAAAATAGAAAGTCTCATTTTCCCATCGTACCATTTGACAGAAGCCACGTTTAATCTCAGTAGACTGTATAACTCTCATTTCCTGCAGTGGGAATCTGCCAGACCAGGGTCACGCTCTGGGAGAGCAGACTGGCTGCTTGAAGAGGGGTATGCTTTTCTGACAGGCAATATTCATTCCAGGGGTCAGACAGCAAGGCCAGCATTTTCAGAAGGGCTCCAGATGCTGTTTCAAGTATCACAACCGCTAACAGAAATACCATCATCTCTTTCAAATATTCTCTACGTAAAAAAAAAAAAAAAAAAGAAGATAGCAAATATTGCACAATAGTTTCTAGGAATTAGTGGCAAATCTCCTGAAACATTTTTTTGTTGTCAGGAGAGCCTGTTGAATCAATAAATAATGTCTGAGATAGATATATAAAATACTTACAGATTAAGCTTTTAAGATAGGGACAAACTTCATGTAAAGGAAAATGGTGCCTTTCAATCCCATGTAATTATTTGAACATGCAAACAAAATGGTGGGCAAGGGAGAAACAGAGTATATAATTTATCTGGCTTTTCAAATAGTTCTTTACAACAGTCTGTCATAAGGGGCTATTAAGAAAACTAGTGGGGTGGAGAAGGGAAAGACTGCAGTGGATTAGAAAGCAGCTGGGAAAGAGAAAATAGGACATAGTAGTAACTCTTCAATTATCACCGTATAAAAGTCTACAGCACATGCCCAAAGGATCTGTCTTAGGGCTTGTATTAAATACATTAATGATCTAGAAACAAAGAACAAAACGATGGTGAAAATTACTTTGCTTAATCAAGCCTAGACAACACTGAAAAAGCCCTAGAAATCTGGGCAATTGAGCAACTCAATGGCAGATAAGACTTGTTCACAAACGTAGGATACAAGATGAATCACATAAATTATGCCCACAGTTTTCTGAGTGAATTGTGGTTATTCTGCAAAACACCTAGAAGGTACTGTCAAAGCAGGAAAAATAGCATCTCAATAAACAAGTTGTATCAGAAAAAATCCATAGGCATTGTAAAAATATGATCAGTTACAATATTGAAAAATGTGCACAGAAATTATTTAAGCGGAGCTACACCTTTGTCTTTGATTTTGAATTCAACTTTGGTTCTCATGACAAGGGTAGACAGCAAAAAGTACAGTCCAAATGTGGTGACATCATTTTCATCAGGAGCATAAGTCGGTATTAGAATTATATCATCTATTGATTATCTACTACAATCTCTCTACTACTACTATGTACTAATAATATTTAAGCTTCCTTTTTCTAGACAGACTTACATTTAACTGACATTGAGGGGGCAGCAGCAGGAGGGGAAACTAGCTCTAGTCTTAGAGGAGGAGTTTAATATTCTTTCAAAGCAATGTATTTTCAGTCACTGCAACAGCACTTTCCTCTGCCAATTGCCTTTTTTCCCCAAATAAATGAATCTGCAAGTACCACTATATGTTACTTTTCTCCCACCTCAGTCACTGCATAAAGCAGAAAGCTAAAGGGAGGAGGTAGGAGTACTGGGCGCTGGGAACTGTTAGAAACAAATTCAGAAGCCTTTCTTTAGGTTAAAGCCTATCGTCTATCTTCTATAGTTCTTGTTGCTCCTAGAAAATGTTAAGTTGATGGCATTTAACAGAAAGGCGTATTTGTGGCACCCAGCTAGTCTCATGGTCAATCAGAGTAGAGATTACGCTGGTTAACTGATAGCCCACACTTTGATACAAATCCCAGTAAGGATGGCAGGAGCCTTCCTGTTGATTTTGCCTTCCTGCTGATTTCACTAAGGAGCAGATTAAGCCCCTACAGTGCTCCTCTTCTCACCTTATTTCAGACATGTACACGTACATCTGTGCTACTTCACTTGATGGTCCATTTTTGCCAATGTATAAAAATAAGCATTTCCAGAGCCTGATTGATCCATCACGTTTCAAATGTCTACCTTACAATAGATAACTCATAGACAACTAGCACAGAAGCAGATGTCAACACTGTCAGTATCATCTTGTGAGGTGAGAAGAATCCCATGGCTAAGGTACATCCTGTTGAAAGAACAAAGACCATTTACAGGTAGCCAGGTCAAAACTCCGGATTTCACATTCACTCCTTCAGTGTATTTGTTCCCTAGTTATCTCCTGGACTGGTACCCAGCAGATCCCATGTCATTTCCTTGCCCTGTCACAGACTCTGATTTTAGGCAAATTACTACTTCTTCATGCACCTTGAGTATTGTGAGGAGAAATTCAATTATGTTTGCCCTGTGCTGTAATGCTGTGATATCTTGGTGAGGAGTGGAGTTGAAAAACTTAAGAGCAGTGAGTAGGAGCAGTTGGGATACGCTGCTGTGCTCTCGACATCAAAAGGATCCTGGAAGCCCATCTACTGCTGTTATTTATGATTATGTAAACCCACTTGTCAGCAAGCAGAATTTGCTCTTACTTCCCTGACCTCTGTTATTATTGTTTGTTAAGAAATAGAGATCCATTCGCTTCCAAAGGCAAGAATGGAGCTTGCTAGTAAAAGCAAGACTAAACTAAACCAGAACTTTTCTAAAATGATAAAAAATGGAGATAGAAATCAATTGATTTTCACTGTAAGTGGGTAGAAATACATTTTGAAATAAGTGTTTTCATTTCAGCAGCTATTTTTATCTTTTTAAAGTTACTCTATATGGATCTCCTCTCTGAACTCCCATATATTTCCCCCCATAACATTTATTACAACAGGTGCATCCTGACTTTTCAAAAGATATAATGTGGTTAATTGGTTGTTTTACATAAAGATGCACGAATTGGGCATCAGTGAGGCAAATAATTGAGGCTCTTGTAAGTTCTTTCAGAACACCTTGGTGGTAAAAGTCTGTTCAGAAAGGCAAGGGCTATCTAACTGCAGTTTGTTTGGCATTGTTTTCCCACAGTATTAGCTCACATCTGGCAGGAAATATTGGCTTTAAAGGCTGCATGAAGGGTTTCCAGTTCCAAAAGAAGGATTTCAACTTGTTAGAAGAACCAGGAACCCTGGGAATCAGCTATGGATGCCCAGAGGATTCACTGGTAAGCATAACATCATTTGTGAGACAACAACAAAATTTTGGCAATGGATACAGCTGTGAGCTTGAGTTTTACTCCAAACAATGGAACGAAGTCTTCAACCAAGGAAATGACAATGCACTCATTGACTGGCAGGAGTGGGGTGTGGGGGTATATGTGTATGTGTATCTGTGTGTCTGTGTGTGTCTGTTAAGTCTGCTGACAGACTACCCAATTTTCACCCTGAATTACAGCACAAGGTGTTTCACTTGATATTCTTATCATATGTGAGATTGCAATGTGAAAGTTGGATCTGAAATAAATTGTGTGCTGTATTCTGTAAGGAAATATTCCAACGTAATTTGTTTTTTCTTAAAGAAACAAGGAGAATTGTCCTCACATGCATCCTAATACAGATGTTTGAAATGAAAAAGACATGAAGATATTCACTCTTTGAATGAGTTCTCCACTTAAGTCAGGCCAGCTCTTCCTCTGTAACAAACTAACTGCACCAACATTAACATTGAGAAAATTGCCATTTCATTTCTGATCCCTTCCATCATTCATCATTTTTCCATTACAATGCAAGGCCAGTAAATCTGAACAGTGTTTGTGGTCTTTATCCTATGGCCATGTCTATCCAAAGCCAGGCTGCAAACCTGTGAAGATGAAGGAGCCCACCACTTGCAGAACTCATCACACAATCTCACCCTCTGTCAACAAGGAAGCTAGCTGCAATTTGTCCTACCTCGGACCCAGTTTTACTCCTGAGACTCAGAGGGTTATAGACCACCATGTCCAACACCCACCCTGCTCTGCCCCAGCACTCAGTGCAGCAGCAAACTAATATATCATATATCACATGTTGAGACGGTGACTCAGTGCCACACGGCTCAGACATAGGCTTGAGCCTCCTCTGCTCCTAGTCTTCATGCTCACCAACATCAGCAGACTTAGGATGAGGTCAAGAATCCCAGGAAACTGAGAACAATTTGGCTTACACTGTCTAAAATGGCTACACTTAAGATTTTCACAGCGTGCAAGGGAAAGCCTATATAAATTAAGCTAAGACATGCAGGAAAAATGTAAGGTTTTATAGAACTGAACTGGATGCAATTTTAAAGAAAAAGAAACAGACTCATTCTTTTTACAATGTTTTCTGAGGTTTACTTGCAATTTTGTTTTATTTAACACACAGATGTCCCGCAAAGCATATTTCAATGGAGAGAGCTTCATTGCATCAAGCCAAAAAGTGTCCCTCTTTAGTGAATTTGAAGGAGGCTTTAATTTCCGGACATTGCAGCCCAATGGGCTGCTGTTTTACTACTCCGAAGGAGTGAGTATATATTTCTTTACAGTTTATTTTATCCTTGCATTGTTTCCCAGGACAATACTAGGGGAATAATATAATTTCTCACTTCATGGTTTCATAATAGAGAAAGCAGCCTGCTATATAGAAGCATTCATTGATGACCTCAGTTTCACAGTTTGCATTTGATCTACAGAAGAAAACCAGCAATGCTTAGACATTATGTTGATGTTGGGAAGAGGATTTGATCATACACCTAAAATTAACATGCATCCATTTGTGCTCAATAAAGTCCTTTGGGCAGAAATGCACCACGGATCTCACTGTGCTCAGCAGCACCGCAATCCCTACTTGGACCTGTAGGTGCTAGCAAAGTACAAATAATATTAAGGGCCTGACATTTTCCATCCGGAGACAATCCCCTAGAAGCAGAGACAAAGTTTGTTTGAATTAGTGGGATGGTATTTTGAGCATTGCTGAGTTCACAGAAATCAGTCAGAAAGCTGCCTCTGTTCCCAGATGGTACTTAGACCTCCATGTGTGACCGGGAAAAGCTACGCTTGAGAATGGCTCCTTGCAGCTACAGGAAACCAGGCTGCTCTAAATGCCCCCTCATAGGTGTGACAAGGGCAGAAACAGGGACTTGCACTCCCAAAATGTTGTGTGAGCCAAAGTGATTCCAAGATCCTGCAGGCTCAGACTGACGTCTGTCAGATGACAGACCATTTGCAACCACCCCCAAATGTCTGTTCTGCCATGCTTGCAGAAGATCATCAGCAGTGCAGCAGGGAAGGCTGTATGACACCGATAACCACTCCTGAATTTTTACATTTTACAGCCTGGAGTACTACCTTAAATTGAAATCAGTAACCATGCCCGTTATCCACATCGTTTGCATAAATGAGACCTTACACACACCACTTCTGGTTTTAACTCAAAAGCTCTAATCCTATGAGGTGCCAAGTGCCCTACTTAACAAATGGAGGTTCAGCTATTTAGCACTTCACAGAATGAGACAGGATGATGCCTGCCAGTGCACAGTGGCACTGCTTGCTCTAATGGAACAGACGAGATTTCTGCTATGCATCACTGTGATCCCATATGCCTGACACAGACAGCAGACCATATCCCTGAGATAATTTTGAGTGATTGAACGACTCTAATCAGAAGGAATTAGGAAAAGAAAAAAAAATGTATTGGTCTTATGACAGCAGGAGTCTTGCAGTAACAGCTACTCTATACAGTATGAGTGGTATCAGAAACATAAATGAAATGTAAACATCATATATCCGTGCTAGATGGAAGTTCATGTGACAGATACATGAGACATAATCAGCAGCAGAATTCCCAGAACTCAGGCTTAAAAAACAGCAAGAATATTAATTCTAATGAGATCATCTCCCGTTTCGCTTCTCAGTATACCTTTCTGCAAATAAAGCACCACTGGGGAAAACAGCAGGAATGAAAATAAATACAACAGGAAAATGCACAGAACTGTTAAATTTTCTGTGTTACACTTGCTTATGAAGATTTTTTGTCTGTATTTCAGTCAGATGTATTATCGATCTCTATGGACAGAGGTGCTGTTGTTCTAAATGCAAGCGGAACCAAAATTCAATCACCAGACCGAAATTACAACGATGGAAAAACCCACTTCATCATTACATCTGTCACCCCAGAAAGGTAAAGCCATCCAGCATCTTTTATCCCCTACCTTTAGAATATAAATATTTCTTGTAAAGCATGTTATCATTTAATATTCACTTTCAAAGTGATGTTTAAGTGGGGTTTTTTAAGAGATATTTTTAACTGATCAATTCAGTTAAAAAAAACACAAAACCAAAAATCTATGTGATTGAAAACTGACCAGCTTGGCCTGAGCATGAGATGCTGGGAATTTTTAGTAAAACTAAAATAATATCTTTTCTAAAAGCTTAGTACTTTTTTGTCCTCAGGTATGAAAGCAATTTAATATAATTTAAGACTAGCACGAGATTCATTTTTCAGCAGGAGTCATTGTTCTGATTTGTTAGAGCAATCCCAAATTGACCCTAAAGTAATTGAGGCATCTTCACAAAAAAAATTCATTTGGAATATATACAGTGGAACATGTTCAAAATATTTTTAGCACTGACAGACATAAATGTAAGACTAAATACAGCAGTAAGGAATAAGTCTCGATGTGCTGCTTAAAAACTTGAAAGTATCGTTTTATTGGTATGTTTTACTGCTGTTTTCTATGTTTAAAATGTTCTTAGAAGATCGAACAATCAAAGCATCTTTCTTCAAGAATCTTGCCAATGCAGATACAACCAGGTCATTCTCAGTTTTCTAATGGAAATGGAGGTTCGTACCTATGACTTCTGACATCCAAGAAACATAGTTTGAAAAGCTGAAGGTGCGAAAAGGTGCCTTGGAATAGTGTTGGGGACTGTCGTGTTTCCCTAAGTGTTTTGAATTCTGAACCTTCCAAACAAAATCAATGTCTGATGCTTTAGTTATATCCAGTTTCTTATTAAAGCAGTAGAATCCTTCCTGACTTCTGCAGCAATTAATGTGTTGCAAATCTCAAAAAACGAGATTAGGTAAAGAACATTGTATAAGCTCAAACATCAATGTACTGTAATGAATGAGAAGGAAAAAGGGATAGGGGCAGAAAGAAGGATTAGCATGTGCTTAGTTCTTATTTTACCCAAATGGTGGCTCCATCCATTTATTAGCAATTCTTTAGTTTATCTATTCTTCACTGAGTGGATTGTATTTTTTTTCGACTTCACAATTAATTCCAGGATATTATGAAATTCGTGGGCCTCTGGACTCAACTTTGCCAGTGGGTTAATTGCACTGCTGCTTGCTGCACAGCTGGAAACGAGGAGGTCTTCTCATGCCTTTGAGCACTACCATTCAGTGATGTATACACTGAGCGGAGCATTTTGGGTGCATGTAATATGCTGTATAACCATTGGCATTGACATTTCTGAAACCAGACTATAAAATGGATGCTCTGCCTTTGTAGATATGAGCTGACTGTTGACAACAAGAAACAAAGTAAGAAGAACCCAGCAAAGGACAGAGCAGGGAAAAGCCCAGACAGCATCAAGAAGTTTTATTTTGGTGGCTCTCCCCTCAGAACGCAGCAAGCCAACTTCACGGGCTGCATAAGCAACGCTTACTTCACTAGGTGCGTAGCATCCTACCAAACACGTTACCAGGCCGTCACTGCCTGACAGCTTGAATAGTAGCTGATTTATTGTCACAATCAAAATCCCTCTCTCATTTTGTGAGGCTAGACAGTATGTGTGAATACATTTCTTACCTTATTTGCCATGGAATCTGTTGGCACAGACCTGCTAGGTTAAGATACTGTTAAAGTGGGAATAACTTGATGTAAATCAGCTTTCAGTACTGCACCTGCTAACGCTACTGGTGCAATGTATAATTTGCATAGCTGTAATCTACATTTATATTATGTAGCTTTCAGCTCTGCCTTTGAAATAAAATGATATTAAGGCACCTCACAGAAGCTGGGGAAGTTAGGAGGTTGGTCACATGAAAATGGTTAGAATTTGTTGATCTTAATCACTTTATGAAATGTTCTTATATTATTAACTTTAAATTAACTTTAAAATAAAATTAATAAAATAAAATTAAAATAAAATTAATAAAATAAATAAATAAACTTTAAAATCTTCCATATAAGAACATTTCATAGTTAATTTTGTGCTGCAGATTGATACTGTTTATGCAAGCATGGATACAACAGGCAGAAGTAGTATAGGCTGCCCCCATTACCCAATCATTGACTGATAAATCTGTACTTTCATCCATGATCCAACAATGAAAAAAAGCCAATCCAAACATCACTAAACTATAAATGTGAAATTCTGTGATTTTTATGAAGACAATTCCAACACTTGGAAAAAAGCTGTTCTTGTCATCCCCTCTTTGAAACACAGGTTGGATCGAGAGGTTGAAGTGGAAGATTTCCAGCAGTACTCTGAGAAAGTTCAGACTTCTTTGTATGGATGCCCTGTTGAATCTCCTCCAGTTGCTCTTCTCCATAAGAAAGGAAAAAACTCATCAAAAGCCAAAGGAAACCGTAATAAAAAGGTTTGATACAAATTTCTGCAGCACCACCCTAGAATTTTCCAAAGTTGATACATACTGTGCCATCATTAGGAATTCTCCAAATTATGGATCCAACACATACCACGTGAAGACTATTTCAGATATATGAAGTAAAGGATCCTGTTCCTTTACATGTTCCATTGCTGCAAATGACTGCCCTGACTTGCATCATTCTCTCTTGCTAGAACTGTGAAAGAAAATTTATGAATCTTCAAAAAAGTACTGCAGAAACAAGCCTTCTTGATTTCTTCTATATCCTAAAGGCAACAAGCTTGCTTCTGTTCTCAGCTACTTCTGTGTGGCTTTCTCTACTGGGTACAATTAGCACACATTAATATAAATGTGAAAAAAACCTTCTTCCAGCATGCAGAACTTTTAGTCCAAGCATGTCCTCTTATGCCTTATAGTATAGCTGATATTATCAAAAGCAGAGAGGAAAAGATTCAATTAGGAAAACTGCAAAAGAATAGAATTGCAATTATGTTAGCTACATAAGTATTCTGTTTATCCCTTCTTCTGCCCTAAATCAGCATCTATAGTAGATCTGTTCAAGGAAAATTTGACTTGGAACCATTCCTGGGACTTCTGTAAGGAAAAATTACCTTAGACATAAATGATACTGTTATTTTATTATGTCCAATCTTAGTTAAAGTTTCTGGTTAATGGTTATCTTTCTATGAAGGTGGGAAGAGATAAAGACAAGATTTCACAGCCTTCAAATGGCCTAAAAAAACTGTATCAAGAAGCCAATATTCAAAGAGACCCTCAGTGCCACTTGTCCATGAATCCCAAGGCAACCGAACATGCATATCAGTTTGGAGGAACAGCAAACAGCCGGCAAGAATTTGACCACATACCAAAGGATTTCAGTGAAAGGTAAAGGGACCTTAGAACTTAAAATTTAATCTACTGGGGAGGAGAAAGATGTATTTCAAATAAGAAAAAGGACACATTTCTGCTGTTACTCTGACGTTTTTCTTTATATCTTAGGTCAATTTTTGTATAGAGCATGTTGTTAGGATATATTAAAAGGTGTTTCAGTTGAGTCAGAGCAATAAATAGAATGTGTTTCCAGTTACATCCCTCTTGCAGAGTCTTCATCTGGATTGTATACTAACAAAATGTGTCTCCTTGCCTATTTGTATGAAGACTTTGAGGATGTTAGGTCTATACAAGGAATGTTCCTTTGGTCTCTATGCAAGAAGTGATGTCATTAGAGCAGAGCTGGAAAAGAACACAACAGTTCACCAAGAAATGAAGCAGTTACGCGTTGAGTGGACACTGTCAGTTGTTTAATGATTAGGGATCTACACAGTGCAGTAGGACATAAAGGTATGAAAACCATGTCCAATTCAAGCCATAATAGAAATTGAAGTAATTGTGGGCGTTTAATTCTCAGGCTCCCACAGAATATGCCATATGCTATGTTATGACCAACAAAGGATTTTGGTTTAATACTTTCCATGGAAGACTATAAATTCAACAACACAGCACTTCCTGGAAGCATACCAGACCACTAACTCAGAAGAGTGCTATTTCCTGACTTAAATAAAAAAAAAGTATTACATTTGTTTTAATTCAAGAATGTTTTACTTAGGGAAGTCCTGATGGTGCCCATATGAAGAAGGAAACCCCAAACTCTAATATGTCTTTTCATCCCTACAAGACATACTTGTTTTACAACTGTTATTACAGCTTCATCATTGTAATGTGTATTTTAAAAAACAATGACCTGTGATGTTTCAAAACAACCAATATTGGCAAGGGCCTAAGTGTGTGCAGAATCATAGAATCACAGAATCATAGAATCACAGCATCTTAAGGTTGGAAAAGACCTCTAAGTTCATCAAGTCCAACCCTCGACCCAACACCACCATGTCTACTAAACTATGTCCTGAAGTGCCATGTCCACATGTTTTTTAAACACCTCCAGGGATGGTGACTCCACCACCTCTCTGGGCAGCCTGTTCCAATGCCTGACCACTCTTTCAGTGAAGAAATTTTTCCTAACATCTAATCTAAACCTCCCCTGACACAGCTTGAGGCCATTTCCTCTCGTCCTGTCACTAGTTACTTGGGAGAAGAGACCAACACCCACCTCACTGCAACCTCCTATCAGGTAGCTGTAGAGAGCAAAAAAGTCTCCCCTCAGCCTCCTCTTCTCCAGGCTAAACAATCCCCGTTCCCTCAGCCATTCCTCGTAAGACTTGCACTCCAGTCCCTTGAATCTACACACATGCATTGGGGAACTTATAGATCCTTCAGGCAATACAAAGAATGGAAGCTAAGCTAGTCAGCTGACATAAGAAGCAGGAGTAATCAGTTCTGTCACTGTTCTACACAAGTACAGCTATGCCATTTTTTCAACCCAAAGTAATAATACCAATTACTCAAGAAATCTTCACTGTTGACAGTGTCAAACCAAGTTAGCATAATTTGACAGGTTATCTTGGACTTCAGAAGGAACTACAAGGAAGCAGTAGCTTAGCAGTGAATTTGGACTAACATTAAAGATTTGTGAACTGTCAGGCCTCCATGTCTTCACAGTTAAAAAGTCCCCTAACGTTGCTGTTCAACATGAATGGAAATGTAGTGCATATAGTGACAGTTATTGGTTGTCTGTATTGATTTTATTCACTCCAGAGATTTTAATTTTTTTGAAAACGAGTTCCTTGCAAGGCAGCTTCTTCTCCAACTTTGACTTCTACTCTAAAAACCAGTATGGAATGTTTCTCAGAAACACCACTTCCATAAAGGAGATGTATATTCCTTTGGATGAGAGGAAAATCTCAGTCTTCCCCTGCCTGCAGTTTGATTTAAGTCTATTATATCTGCTCTAATTTTAATATTGTGTTTTTATGTGCCAGAGCTCAGTTCTCTATCAGTCTGAAAACTCACTCCTCTCATGGAATGATTTTCTACATCTCGGATCAAAAAGAGACCAACTTCATGGCCCTTTTCGTTGCTCATGGCCGACTCATTTTTATGTTTAATGCTGGTCATCAGAAGATAAGGATTAAGAGCCAAGAGAAATACAATGATGGCCTTTGGCATAATGTAAGTAAAAGAAAGCAATCATGATGGCACATGCTATCAAGGCCACAGTAAAGACACTGCTGATGTGACAGCTCAGGGAGTTGTCATTCATGTGTTCATAACCACACCTATATGTTGAGAAACTTCTGCCAATATTTTTAGATCTTCCACGTGGCATTTTATCAAGTCATTAACTAGGGACAGGAAAGTGAGTCAGTTATAAAAATCCAGCAATTCCCAACACTAACAGCTGAACAGAAGTGACAGAAACAAGCAGAACAGTGAGGCAATTAAGAGTTAAGTTAGCTAAGAAACAAAGGACTAGGATAATTTTGTTCAGCAAATTTCTTTGTAGTGCCTAAGCAAGGAGAACAGCTGTCTTGGACTCCTTGTGTAGTCTATGAAAATAAAAAGACAATTTTAGGGGTCGAGGTGAATTTCCCTCTGTAGGTACCTCTCTCTCCTCACTGACTACAGAGGAAGTTAATAAGTTACTAAGCTCCTAACTTTGGCACTTAAGTGTTTAAAGCAGGCTGGATGAATCCAGACCATAAAACTGACCAAGATTGTGAAAATGCTAACAGGGATAGCACTGTAGCAATGACTCACATATGCAAATATGATGGGCAGATCTCAGTAGACCTTGTGACACCTTGATTACCTCTGCCTTATACACCAAAATGTAAGACAGACAGCAGTTTTACTATCTAGCCTTTACACGCATGTGAAAGGAGGGTTGTCCAGCAAAGAATATTGGCAGTTAATAAAACAGGCTTGTAGAGTATCACTCACAAGCTCTTCTTCTCAAACTTCCTATCTTCTTCCACTGCACAGGAGTGTTCCCTCAACAGATGAATGTAACCATCCAAATTTTTTTTCTCCCTTTCTAGGTGATATTTATTAGAGGCAAAAATGTTGGTCGCTTGATAATTGATGGTCTCCGAGTACTGGAAGAACCTTTCAGCGGTAATGCCAATACCTGGCAAGTCACTGAACCACTCTATATTGGGGGTGTAGCTCCCGGAAAAGCTGTAAAAAATATCCAGGTAAAGCAGACACCGATTACATCATCCCATACCTCTATGTACAGCCAATGCAAAAGCTGACTGTAGGGATGAGTTCAGGCAAAAGCATATTATGACCTGAATTCTGAGCACACTGAGAAGCACACAGCTCAGCTCAAGTGGATAGCAAAGCTCCCACAGGGCTGGGCTGGTGGTAGTTGAGCTAGACTTCCAGAGATTTGCAGCAGCAACTGGAAAGCCAGTGGTCCCTGAGGAACAGAGAAATCCTAGTGACATCCAAGCTTAGATAAGATAGGTGAAGTTACGTGAGATCAGTTTCACCCTAAGGGCTGAGATATGGATGAGTTTCAGAGAGATTTTAGTGTCGTCTTAGTACCTCTGTTTTAAGACAGCACCTAGAAGTCAGGATTCTGCTCTACATCATGGTACTGAAGTATATGGAAAGGAGCATCAAAGCAAAAATTAATATAACCAAGTCTTCTTCAAGGTAATTTTTAGTGTTATGTGCCGAACAAGACAGATACACTACTTGGGAAAAGTAGACCTCTGTCTTGCCTTGAGGGTATGAAGTATGTATAATGCTGCCTTGCTCTAGTCGCACTTTTTTTCTCACGGTTCAGTAAGGATTGTTTGAGAAACAACACAAGCTGGAGTTACCTTGAAGTCATAAAAGAGACATGAGAGGCTATGAAAAGCATCTGTCCTGGTTGTCTTCTCTGGAAACTGTTTTTTAATTCAAAACTGATGCACCAGACAATCGCAGCCTTTCAGCTCATAAACAAGTACAAATAAGGTCAGAAGAGTTTATTTCCTTCCACAGCAGTTTATCTACTAATCATGCTTTTTTCCCCCCCTCAGATTAACTCTGTCTACAGTTTTAGTGGTTGTCTCAGCAATTTACAGCTCAATGGAAGATCGATTACTTCAGCTTCGCAGACATTTAGTGTAACACCTTGCTTTGAAGGCCCATCAGAAGCAGGAACATACTTTTCATCAGAAGGAGGATATGTCATCCTTGGTAAGACACTACTGAACAAATGTATCCCATAGTAAGACTGTAGTATTCACTGTGCTTCAGAATGGCATATTTCACTAAAGGGTGTGCTAATTTCTGAGGCTGTGAGCTTTAAGGATTATTAGACACAGATCATTATTGTGGCAAGCAGCTGATGTTGACACGTCACCATGTCACCATGAAACTTAACAAGTTATTACATAAATAAATCTGTATGTATGTATTTCAGCAAAATAGAATAATTTCACAAGGGAACAGATTATAATATGGTAAAAATTATCATAGACATATAGAAGTCAATGTGGCTAAGACAAAGTACACCAGCAAATGGCCATCCCTTAGTTTTTTTAATTAATATAACAACATGTAATTCAAAAATCCTAAGGAAAGGCTTTCTGCATGTATTGATAACAAACAGCATGACAGAACACATCTTTTCTGTAATTTACGCCTGCTGTGTTCCAGGAAGTGTTTTATGAGGGTTTTTTGGTCACATAGGCTCTGATCTGAACAGGAAAGGAAACTGCACAACCCTATTCATTGGCAACATCAAGAAGAATTAGTGTTTCTAATTTGCTCCCTGGCCTGCCACCATATTGAAAAAGGGAGTTTCCTCTACTGAATCATCAAAGCTCAAGTGAACTCCTCCTCACTATATAAAGATTGCTGAATGTCTAGCAAATTGCACAGTAAGAAACTGCCAAAAAATACAGATAATTTACTTTCTGCTGTCCATTTCATTGCTAAGAAATATTTTTTAACAAAATATATTTTTTAAATAATAAGAAAAATAAAGAAACCTTTATTAGTACTACAAGCAAACATAATCAAAACAAAAGTTGAAATGGATCATTGACAGCACACCATGCCCTCTCTTCAAGTATATGTACTGGCACATGTTTCAATAGTTTTAAAGACAGGACAAATAAGGTCCACCCTGGGCTTCGAATTTCTATTTTGATTTTGAATAAATGTGCAATTTCATCACTAACTCAATACAAAAAGAATGTTATTCTTTTTACCTCACAGATGAATCCTTCAGTTTAGGCCTGAAATTTGAAGTTGTTTTTGAAATACGTCCCCGAAGCAGCTCAGGAATTCTACTGCACGGTCACAGCGTGAATGGAGAGTACTTGAATATGCACATGAGAAATGGACAGGTACACGAAGTTCACATTTCCTCCACTGCATTGACTGCCTCTCCTACCTATTTGGGCTCTGCTATATGCAGCTTTTGTATTACAAATTTGCCATTAATTGATTCTTATTTCTCTCCTAAATATTAGATTAGGAAACCTAGATATTTGTTTTAAAATACAAAAAATAACACCTAAGACAAAATCAGATCACTTTACTGATACCAACTATAAATATTTAATGAGCAGTTGAAAAGAAGCAGGAGCACTGACTCTTTGGTGCGCTTCTTTCATCCACGTTAAAAATGCGTAACAGTTACAAGTAAGGTAACTGTTGATGAATTTTTATTTCTAGTTTGTTAAAAGAGAAGTCTGAGTTGCACTCAGGCTCTTCTTCCTTTAACATATACGTGTGTGATGGGGAGAATGAGGGAAAGGAAAAGTTCTGCTTGTCTGTTGATCTGGTTTCTAGACCCTCTGGATTTTTGTAAGGCTGTCAATCAAAAGAGAGAGGTTTGAAATGAACTTACCAAACAGTTGTTGCTGTTGCTAATTTTTTATTACGTTCATTGCTAAAATCTGGATCCCTACGCATTGCACACATATAGTAGTAAGCTGCAGTCTAAGTGGACAAAACAAGCAAAGGTTCAGAGCAGGGGAAATCTTTTATTTTTTTATTTTTGCAGAAAATAAACTCCCATTGTCAAGAGCCTAAACAGTGTGGATATTCTTTAACCACTGCAATGCACTAGCCAGTATCTGTCAACCAGAGTGGAAGGGTATTTAAGTGAGGCTGGCTGTACCTCAGTTAGAAATGCAACACCTGAGGAAACATACTGTCACCTTTCTTACAAGAACAGGAACCTACAGTAGCAACTGAGTGGACAGGGATTAAAATGGTGATTCATCCTATCCTAAAGCAGGTGTCTAATATAGGTGACTAAATGAGCTGTCATTCAGAGAATCTATTTTTCTGTATTGACTATAAAGAGAACATGTGCTTCAGTTATGCACCTAACTTTTGAAAGCTGATCAGGTAAGGTAAAGCCCATTCTTACAGCTGTAGTTAGTACTTGGTGAACCAACAAAGAACTTAAAGCACGTTGCACTGCTGTGTATCATGCCACACTTAAAGGTTGTATCTGGATACAGCTGGTCCAGCCAAGTACCTCTTATGTAAAAATCTGATGGAAGGTTTGCATGTCCAGAAACTTGTCTGGTTTTCCAACTGCTTCAGTTGGTCTAACAAAAGATATTTCCTCACGTACTGCTTCAAACCTCACTTCTTGTATAACATATATGCAATTCATAAACAAAATTCACCCTGGAAAAGCAGCTCTTCCCTGCTTGTCACTGCAACAGGTACACCAGTTACCTTGTTGGTAAGCACCTGTGGTTTTTACCATTAACTATGTGCTCTCTTTGAATGCATTACCAAAGACCTGTTTCATGAAAACATTTTTGCTGGATGAATAAGAACAATCAGCACCTTTATTTCATTTTTAAATGTATGCATCTCTCTCTATCAGTACAGCTTGTCTGGGTGATTTATTAAAGATTTCTCTCATGGTTCTGTATTTGCTTCAATCACTCCTACATATTTTGTCCAAGAGTGAATAAAAGAGAACATGAATCACAGAATCACAGAATACCAGGTTGGAAGGGACTTCAAGGATCATCTGGTCCAACCTTTCTTGGCGAAAACTCCATCTAGACAAAAGCACTGTCTAGACAAGATGGCCCAGCACCCCATCCAACCGAATCTTAAAAGTGTCCAATGTTGGGGGAAAATGAGAATAATTTCATTTCTGTTTGCTGGTGCCCTTGTGGAAAAAAAAAATTAAAAATTTCTTAGTTACAACTATATTGAAACAAAGATCCCATAAATTAAATATAAGTTGTTTCCTTGCAACATTGTCAGCCAACAAGGTGTCAGCATTATCAGGGACAACTTAGACATGTGAAAAGCCTGAGTGGCTGGACTCAGTGTTTGGAGTTCTCTGGCAATCACCACTGGGAATCTTGTGCTCTGCCAATAGGGACATGACGCTGCTCTGCTGCTGCTGTAACGTTTCCATACAGAAAGATATCAATCCACGTAACAAAAGCAGAGGTGCAAAATTCAGAATTAGGTTCACTTTCTAGCATTGCCAGAGATTTACTGGTAAGCCTGAACAAGTAATTTAAAAGTCATTCTTAAGTTCCATATCTATTCCTTTCTTACTTCTTGTCTGTTTGTTTATACTTGGGTTTTTCATGACTGTTTTCCTTACTAAGTGGCTAGCAAGATGCCAAAACATCATCTGATGCCTCTAAACACTAATTTACCACACAGGAAATTATAGAGTAGCAGTACTAGAAAATTTGAGTGAAATTAGCTGTTATTTTTTAATCTTTTTTTGAACCCTTCCTTGAGTTCAAATCAGAAATGTTGCAGAACTATTGAATCTAAAAAAAAAAAAACCCCCCAAAAAAACCCCACCCTATACCTGTGAATAAGAAAGGTGGTTTATTTTAAAGAATTTCATTAAATCATGTTTTTCTTTCACTTACATACTAGACATGTTTTGAGTGGGGAATACAGTATTATCAGAACAGAAGGAAAAAAGAGAACGGGAGGGGGTCTACAATGACAACTACATTATTCTCCCCCAGGTTACTGTGAAACTGAATAATGGAATCAGGGATTTTTCAACTTCAGTGACACTGAAACAGAGTCTCTGCGATGGCAGGTGGCACCGAATTGCAGGTCAGTAAAACATGATCATCTCTTAAGTAAGGTGACAGAGCCCAGTTCTTCCTCCCCAGATATCCGTCTCCATGGGCTAGCGCACTGGGAATAGAGTCATATTTTCAGTTCTTCCTTTCCTCCTGTCAAGACACAAGTTTGTGTGAAAGACACAGTCATATTTGTCCCTCAGATATAGGAACTGTAGAGTTTCCTAGAAGGACAAGCACAAGTTCCTAAGAAGAACAAGCAAAAATGGAAGCTCCTTGTTCAAAGAACACAAGACAGCCTAGCTGAAATGCTGGCAACCTTTCCTAAGTTGTATACCAGACGATATTCTTCTTTTCCTAATTAGAGGTTAAATAAGTTGGTAGAATGTAGTAGGCCCAAGTATACACTGCCCTTAAAGGTCAAATAACAGGAGAGATTTGGGGAGCCACTGCCTCACACAGAGAGAGTCTACAGTCAGGATTCCGCCTCTGTGCCAGACAGCCATCCTTCCCCCTGAGTTTGAAAGTCAAAAGGTACTTCTAAACCTCCAGCACTTTCAACTCCCTTACCTTCCTGTCTAGATGCTGACTTGGGATGTCTCCCAGTGTCACAGAAGAGATCTGAGTGTGCACCCTTTCCCCATGCATTTTGGTTTCCTTCTGAAGGAAACCCAGGCACACGAGCAAGGAGAAAACCTAACTGCATTCTAGTACATCCCCTATTGGGAATAATTTGGCAAACAGTTTTTCTAAGCCACACATCATTGTACGCTTATACCCTGCAGCCTAGACACAGCTGCCAGCAATCAAGAGGCTCACTCAAAAGCACCCTTGCTCCTACACTGCATCTTCCATTTGCCCTGCTCTGTGCCAGAATCTGCCCACATACTGTCACTGATGGCTCACATCCAATCTAGCAAACACTAAATCAAACTCCTCAGATCAAACAGATAACTCCTGTCGGTCATAGAAAACTCAGGTGCTACTTCTTATGATCTTCTTGATCCCTGTTCCTTCTGCTTTCAGTTATTAGAGATGCTAACGTGGTGCAGTTGGATGTAGACTCTGAAGTCAACCATGTGGTAGGGCCTCTAAATCCAAAGGCAACTGATCACAGGGAGCCAGTGTTCATTGGAGGTGTACCAGGTAAGTTTTTGGCAGCTTCGTGGTACTTTGTTCTCAAATTTCAACACCATTTCCAGAGAAAGCATAGACTTAGTTTTCATTTCAAAAAAGAACAAAACGTATCTTGTGCGAACAACCTAGTAAGATTCAATGGCTCACGAGCTGATCAGAAATGTTCTGCCTCAAGTTCTCAAAGTAAAAAAAAAAGTGCTGCTTCCTTGAAATTAAAACATTCACAGTTGCTGGAGGGTCAGGTATGGACTCAGTACAGAAGTCAGCCAGCTAGAAAATAAATTGCTTTTTTTCCATTTTACTTTCCAGTATGGCCATATTGTTTTTTAAGAAGTAAGTTATTTATTTATGGGATTGGAAACTCACTGACACTATAACTGGAGTCTTAACGTTTTGTTGCTGGTAGGCTTCTTTCCTCTTCTTCAAGCAATGGCATCTGAACACAAGACAAAACATGAAGATTCTTTTTCTGACTAGTGATTTCTATTGCACAGATGTCTGCTAATGTGAATTTGTGACTCACAGACCATCTGTGTAGCGTGGGCCAAGATTACTACATTTACTTCCCGTATTCAACAGACAGAGCTACTCTGTTGGGGTTCATATACAAACTGTAATCAACACTACGTGATTCAATTTTTAAGTCATCTCCTGTACATTTCTCATTGAAAACATGCAGCATTATTTCTCTGTGCCTTGCATGTCAATCATGAACAGCTCTAACTACAAAATTTATTATATTGCTTATCTTGGATTAGTGGCTTGAGTGCATGATGTTCTCATCCATCCCACACTACTAAGAGGAAAAATGACCCTAAAGGGAAAAATAAAATCTTTGTGCAGATGCCTGTTCACTCTTTAAATCCAAACTGGAATTTTATTAGGACAGAACTCTTTCCAGAGAGGTAATATAAAGTGGTAATTGCAAATGCTGTTCTGCTTCATAACAGAGTCTTCTATTTCTACATTAATTATGGAATACTAAACCAATGTCATACATGGGCTCTATAATGCTATTACCACCCTGGCACAGAAAAAACTTACAAAGAACTTCACAACAACAAACAAGATATAACACTAACTAATACCATGTAAATATAGTACACTAAATGCAAACTAAAAAATCAGACACAGATGACAATACATGTAATACTAAAAGAAATTACAAACATGCACCCTAGGATCCATCTACTCTGTACTTAAAAGAAAATGCAGTTGTCAAAATATGCAAGATTGGGCCTCTATTGACTATGTACATAAATGTAGATAACCCCCTACACTTACTCTAATGGCCTCTAGGACACTGGCAGTGGGCCAGACATTTTAAAAGACCCACAGAAGATTCAGCAGAGCTGCAGTTAGCAGTAAATTGAAAAGATTCTGCCACCAAACTGATTATTTTGGTCATCATGAGCTCTAATTTTTTTTTTTTATCTACTTCTTCCAGAGTCTCTGCTAACATCCAGCCTGACTACACGCAACTCTTTCATTGGCTGCATTCGTAACTTCATGATTGATGAAAAACCAGTGAGTTTTAGTAAAGCGGCTTTGGTTAGTGGTGCTGTAAGCATCAATACCTGTCCAGCGGCCTGATAGTGCACTGCATCAA
Source organism: Balearica regulorum gibbericeps (assembly GCF_011004875.1). NCBI lineage: Eukaryota > Metazoa > Chordata > Aves > Gruiformes > Gruidae > Balearica > Balearica regulorum. Next base: position 52,378,522 of record NC_046186.1, on the reverse strand, counting down.
TCCCGTAAAGTTCCTTAGACCACAGAAGGAAAAATAGAAGAAACCATGTTCATCAACAGAAGAAGAATGAAAACATCAAGGATCCATCTACAGAAAACAGTATGTTTAAGGGTCACTTCTAATGTTTATGTGCAAACAAAAATCACTGAAGAATAAAGGGCTGTTGCTTCTGCACTTCTCTTACTATACCACAAGAGTGAGCTTTACCATTTCTTATAGTGTATGTGTGGCCAGTCCATTACATGAAAATGTGGGCTTATAAAAGAAATGAAAATTAATTAAATATGTTACTTTCAAGATAGATCCTCTACATTATTTCATTCCATACCTTAGGTCACTCTTTATTTTGCAGGAAAAGATCCGCTAATGCACATTAAAGAATAAAGCTAGATAACAGACTTACATTGCAAATAACTGTGTTCAAAGATTATTCTTTTATTTTATTTTCCATTCAACTCATTTATATATTCCTCAATTAAAATGGGGGACAGAGAGCATACCAATTATGTAAGCTTACAAACAATGAAAAACTAAAATTTTATTCCACTTCTAGATTTCATGGATATGTTCTAGCACAACATGAAGATAGGATGTATATCTTTTAAGACAGACACTTTTTATAACTGATCATTTACCTAAACTAGGTAATTTTAGAGCAATACTTGCCTTACATAGGAAGGGAGAAGAGAGACAAAATTCAAAATTTCTATTTTTTTCTCTAAATTTTTAAATGCACGTACATACAAACACAGCACTAAATCCACAATCTCATTGTGATCTCATTTGCACTAAAATACGAAGCATAGAAAGCAGAATCATAGTCACACTTTTAGGCAAATCCGCTATCACATAAAATCATCACTTGTGTGACTGCTGCAGACCTTCCGTTTACAGCAGTAATCCTCAAACTAGGAACATGTTCCTGTGGAATGTAATCCAGAAGATATGCTGCTGCAGAGGAACTGAGGGTGAAATAGGAAGATGTAAACAGAAGGCGAAGGGCTGCAAATTTGGGCTACGTTAAAACCATAGAAGGTAGATGAAAGTTAATAATAGGTTTTAGCTCACAGTAGGCTTGAACATCAGACACAAGTCACTTGCAAAACTTAGGCTCTTCAATGATAACCTATAAAGCATCAAAGCCATTTAGGCTTCTTTTCTTTAAAGAATAAACTACTGTTGACAGAAAGTTTTATGACTGCTGGGCAAATTATTGTTGGAACCAACTCAAAACATGGCCAGCTGCAAAGCAGGAAAGTATGAATTTTGAAAACAAAGGATAACACCCTACAGACTTAATAGGAGGTCATCTGGAAAACACACAAGTGACAATGGGAATCCAAAGATCTTGAAGCTACGGGCAGCTGGAGGAATGACGAGAATAAGATGCATGTGTAAGTACTGACCAGTAGCTTCCCTGCTACTCTCTCAGTAGGACAAGGGTTTTGACAGATTGAAGTGGCCTTGGCTTACTCTGGATAAAGAACTGCAAGCTCTGGACAGCCTGGCACAGGAAGTCTCTGGCAGCTGGGACTCTGTCACTGCCTCTCCACTTGTCTCTAGACTGGGTACCAGAGGCCATGCATGGTGTCTGGGCTGGGCAGCTGGGAGCAGAGGTAAATAAGGAAGTCTCTCTCCTTCCAGTGGCAGCAAGTTTTTAGATTGGCTCAATCAATCTTATGACACCACAACCTGAGCTAAGCTTCCTCAGGCCCTGGTCTCCAGGACCCTATTGCTGGAGAGAAAAGAACAGCAGATTCCCTGTTTAGATAGATTCATTACAAGGATTACTGAGATTCCTTTCAAGGTTGTCTGCACCTGCTAAGCAGAGATAGCCAGGAATAGCATACATTTGTGCCCCCTAAGAGCTTCACAGTTAGTGAATGCTGGTATGAAGTGGAGCATTGCATGTTAACTGGTACGCACATACTCAGAACGTTTTTGCGTCTTACACCTACTTCAAATTAAAGCATATTTTCTCATATCTGCATCCAAGCTCTGTGAATAAACAATATTTTTCTTAGCCATATTTGCTGCAATGAGATTTGGTTTTGTTCAGTGGATTTACATTTAAGAATGACTTTTCCGATTAATCAGTCCTTTGCATACTTTATATATGGAAAACTAAAAATACAGTAAAATAGTATGTGAATAAAAAACACATTGAAACTCATAAACTGCTACCATTCAATTTACTTCTCTTTACTATATCACCAACTAATCAAACACAGCAGTATTTGTGGAGGATATCTTCCTCAATTTTCCTTTCTAGGCCTCAGAGATACAGGTTTTCCCTCTGCAGAACATGGTTTCCAAAGAAAAATACTATAAACCAGAGAATACCTGCAGACTCAGGAGAGAGCAGAGAATAATGCAAATTTCGTTGCCCCAAATATCCACATAGACCTTGAAATTACCATTCTATATGCACCAAAGAAGGTCTGTATGTGATGCATTATATTACACACACCTCCACATTCATTTCAAAGCTCCAAAGTACAAAACCCTTCATCTACAAAGATTTGGGAAAAACCTCTAAGTTCTGAGGTACGTTGTCAGACTGTACATTTGCATTTTCAATATGAATATAACCATCTCAATTCTGAAGAAAGCCTACAAGAAAATTGAGTACAGACCCTAAGGAGATTATAACTTTTCTCTGCCACCTTCAATGTTTTAATAAGCGTTGTTATAGCTATTATCTAAATCGGGGCTACAACTACACTGTTACTATATCATGGAATATTCTGAAATTTGACATTTGCATGGCTATATAAGAAAGAACCCAATTTCAAGTTTAAATACTCACCAAACTGCTTCAAAATACAGTATTTAAATAGGATCTCTGGCCCCTCTGTCTGTTATTTCTAAAGGTCTGTAGAGATCTCCCATAGTTAAAGGTTCTTATCAACCTTTCCTTCTCCTCAAGGATCAAGAGTAGATCAACAGCCTGAAAAGGAAAAAGGAAAGATGAAAGGATACAGATCTGACAGTAATTCCCCAAAAGCCACCCATTCTAACCATTCTAAGTTAATAAAACAAATAAACAACAACAAAAATAAAAAAAAATAAAACAACAAGCCTTCATATGTGAACTAAGCTCTGATATAAATCAAGGACTAGCATTAGTTCAAATTCCAGCGTACTCTCCCTACAGCAGCATGTGGCCTAAATAGTCAAATGACTGTCATTAAAAAGATGCTGAAAACATAGCACATATACGTAACTTCTGATGTACATTTGGCTCTTGTTATGGTTGGGGTTTAAGGGTTATTCACAGATTCACAGTGGTCCATGTCAACTCATTTCCTCTCAATAACACAGGAAGTTATTCCTACAATTCATGTTATTCAATTATTCATTATTCAATTCATGTTCCAAAGCTGTGGAACACTATTACTGTATAGCATCAGCAACAAAAAGTTACTGAGAAAATAAGGGTAAGAAACACATGTTAGCATAAGACTGTTGATTAAATGATTAACATAGACAAAAAGATTTCTGAGGGGACCTGACTAGATTCATGCATTTATACTATGGTAGATGAAGCAGAACTTCATCTACAACAAAACAGCAAGTCAGTGTGTGATTATTTCTTTCACATAGTTGAGTTGCCTGTTTCATTAAACCTCTGAGCATATGCATCAAGCCAAACTGGTTATTACGCATCCACTTCCTGCCCTTGGACCTCCTTTGGAAGCTTAAAAATATTCCCACATAAATATGAATCTCAATTGCATTTCTGATTCACAGTATTTCCCAGTAAGAATAATCACTTTACATTTGCCATCACGGACCTCTTAATAGCATATTGGAAGCCAAAGCACAGAGTTTCTTGCTGCAATCTCACGTTCAATGGAGCGAATCCCATTAAACTGAATCTTGAAGGGGCATAGAACACAAAAACTACAGCTAACCAAAACAAGTAAAAAGTGTAGCTAACTACCTAAGAAGCAAGCAAGCCAGATACAGTAATACTGAGATTTCTGTAGACTTTGAATTAAGCTTTAGAATCCTTACAAGCAATGTTGCACTGCTTTTAGCCTAAGTAAGGCCAAAAAGATATGTGAAGGGAAGACTTTAAGGACATGATAGTAGGCAAGAAGTATAGAAAGAGTTTCACATCTAGTAGCTAGAACAGACCACAGCCTACAGGTTTATACCAGTGCAGGTAACCACAGGGAACAAAATTACGCTATAGGTTACATCTATTCTGTCCAGAGAGAGATGAGAAATTACTACCTGCTTTCCTGATTAATATTCATGTAGTTTTACACTGGTGATTAGTTTATAAAAGAAGCGTTTGAGGCAGTATTACGCTATTGATGCTAAACTTTCCACCTGCCTGTAACACTGAAGCCATTGGTCCTTTGCAACTTCAAACACGAAGCTTGAATAAGCTTGGGCCACTCATTATTTTTTCTTAAGAACAAGATGATGGATTTCAGTAGATGGATTCCTCTCTTTCAAATAAGTTTTAAAAAATTATTCTTGATATGTATTTCTTATATACACTGCATTATTATATTGTATTGTACAATACTGTATTTGCTGCAATACATACTTAATCTTCCCAGAGAAGTTTTTTAAAATAATCATTTGGTAGAACTTTATTTTCCTAGGGATTTATAACTGATCTCTACAGGATCCTACATCACATCCAGGAGTCAGCACCATGGCATCTCCAGAGCAAGTAAAGGATTAAGATACACTGAACTTCAGATTTCTAGTAAGAATTTCATTTAGCAAATTTTTTTTGCACACCAGCACTAGAAATAATATATTTGGGAAAAGCATATTTTGTCAGATAGTTTTAGCTATAAAACCTAATGAACTGGGTTGCATGGAAGTACTTTTCTTCTCCCACAGGAAGCAGAAATGCCATCTGTGTCACAATACAGCTTTCTGCAAGCAACTGCTTTGCGTATCACACATTCTTTACATCATTTTGCAGCGCAGCTATGCTGTGGACCAGTCATACCATGCCGAGACAACAGCATCTGTACATTTCAAGTCTCTCACTTTTAGTCCCAACACGTACATAAAAGCACCTCCTAATTGCACTGTGGACTATTTGCTCAAGAAATATGAAGCTGAGCTTAAAGAATAACACAATTTGCAAGTCTTACAGGAAGGTACGTGATTACAGCATTTACACATGACCATTTTTTTCATGTAATTTTTAATTTGCATTTTCATATAAATTGGCACATTTCACACCATCACTCTGAATAATGTATTCAGGAAAATAAAACCTATTTTGTCACACATTTTTAGCCATAAAAGGTAATGAACAGTGGTTTATGGAAATATTTCTGTTATCCCATAGAAAGGCTTCATTTGAGGTCTTTGCACATCTCCTTCATTTGGGCTTTAGCAGAGACCCTGCAGCCCCTGACAGGTTCACCCTCAGCACTACACCGAGTTTCTGAGCACCTCACCACGTCCGCTCTTCCCGTACTGCAAAAGAGGCGACAGACACCTTACTACTCCCTCAGCTTCTCTCAGTGCACACTTACTCTCACACCACACCTTGAATCTAATAGAAGTAGTCGTGGCCATCAGGATCAACACCCAAACGCCGCTCTCTCGGACTGGCGGCCGCAGGAACCCGTGTGGGCACCAGGCGAGCGCACACACCCGCCACGCTGCACGCCAGGCACAGCCTCACACACACCCCTACGCCCCAATGGAATGTTCCACTCGCGACGGGTAGGCGGCGAGTGCCCACAGCTAAGCTAACGGATGGGACGTTCCACTTCAGGAGGAAGGTGGGGCCAAGGAGGCCGCGCCGTCGGAAAACCCCGCCCGCCGCAACGTCGCCCCTCTCCGCCGCGGCCGTTAAGGGGGCGTGGCTTCCGGGCGCCGAGTTCGAAAGAGAAGGCAGCCGCCGCCTGCCGCGCCATGACTCAATCGGTGGTGGTGCAGGGTAAGGGGCCGTGGTTCCCAGAGCCTCCTCCGCTGCCCCCCTCCCTGTGCCTGACCCGTGTCTCTCCCCTTTGCAGTGGGCCAGTGCGGGAACCAGGTGGGCTGCCGCTTCTGGGACCTGGCGCTGCGGGAGCACGCTGCCGTCAACAAGGTAACGGCGCCGTTTCCCTCCTCCCCTCACCGCCGGCCGTTGCTAGCCTGAGGGGGCTGGCGAGGCGGTTGGGGCGAGCTGCCTTCTACACTCCCCGTAGAGAGACCACGCTGGCCCTCGCTTCGTTCCATGTTCTCTACTGTGACTGCAAAGCACTGCATTTATTTGGTTAAACTAAGGCCACTTCAAATGTGAGCAAAACTATCCCCAAGTTTTTATGCCGTTTAACTAATCATCTTTAATTCAGATCAGCTTTCTCTAGCCTTTCCACCTTGGAAAGCTCAGGATGTCTCACTACAGGCAGACATTACGAGGTTTGAGGCAGTTAGTGAAGAGAGATGGTTGTTCAAGGCAGGTTCTTTGCCACTGGCAGTAAAGCAAAAAAGCAGCCCACCAAAGCCTACCTTTGTTTTCCGTGCTAGCATGTGCTGTGTAGTGACTTACTGTACAGTTGTGCTGACCAAAATAGCAGCATAAAGAGGGCATAGGGTTGTGCTGAGTACCCTGAGCAAAAATACACTCTTCTTGCCATAATTATAAAGATACTATTTTCTAGTAAACACTGTATGTTAATAGATAATGCTGAGCAGTCCTCAATGCCTTCCATTGAAGCAGCTGTAAAATGGCAATGGATGAAGTTCATAGATGGAGAGTCTCTTGGTTTTAGTGTTGTAGGTAACAGCGCTTTCCAAGTTCTACTTCATCAGGCCCGTAGGAGTATGGTAAGCAGTCTGTAAAATAATAATGTTAAAGTATTTAAACTTGCCAGGTCTCTAGCTTTATGGTGGGGTAAGTGATTTCCATGCCGCCCCTCAGCAGGGAGTTTAGGAATCACTAATACAGCGTGATGTGCTTGCTTTTCCACAGAACTTCATGGATATTGGTATCATGGGCGTAGAGGCCATAATGAACTCAGTGTTGTATCAGTAATGAACTGAGTCAGCCAAACAGCAGCTATTCAATTTAATAATTGCACTGGGATCTTCAGTAAAATCCTAAATCTTTAGAAATTAAGAAAGAGTAATTGTTTAATCTTGCACTGAAAGAGGTCCCTTCAGAGGTCCCTTCCAACTTAAATTATTCTATGAAAAAGCACTGAGAAATTCTGACATTACTCATTGTTGTATGTTGTGTTGTTTCCTTTTAGAAAGGAATTTATGATGAAGCATTGAGCAGTTTCTTTAGGAATGTAGATACAAGGTAAGTCTTATCAAGCAACTCATAAGTTTAACATAGTACATCAGCAATTCTAGTATCTTCTCTTAACCTAAGTTGCAGTTTTGTTTCAGGTCATATTTAGTTTGTGCTAGAAAAATATTTTGGTTTTTGTATTCTCAAAACATTCTGTTTACCCTTCCATTTTAACTATACTTACTTCAGTAGTTAAAAGTGTTGAAAATGTTTGGGTTTGTTTTCCTTTCCTTCTGTCCCGAAACTGGGCAGTCAGGATCTGATAGTTTTTGCCATTGCAAATCATGATCAGACTGCAAGCCCTCTGAATATCACCTTAGCAGCATTTCTTGAAGAGTGGCAAGAGGAATTATTTTATATAAAGTAGACAGAAAAGATCATGTCAGTTTTTAATCCCTTTTATCTGACTAGTTTGTTGCACAAAGGGTGGTAGCTATGATTTTTTTTTTCAATTCATACCTTAAGAGCATTCAGTCATCTGTCTGTCCAGTATCCTTGCAATTTGCAAGAATAAAACAGTTGTTCACTTGGATATTGCTGTTGCATTTTAATTAAAAAGCATTTGACCAGCCTCTGTTTCCTTCCATATGGCAAGGCTGCAGTACAGCATGCAGTTTTAACCAAAATGGCATTGAAATACTAATTGTTTTGTCTCAAACTTTTGAAAGAGCATACAAGTGCAATGAAGTTTATCATTGCCATTCCTGGTGGGCATTTCCTAGAATTTATTTTTTTTTTTAACCAAGAAAATTTGATTGTAAACAATGTCTATGTTTCTGTATGTACCAGATGAAACCACCAAATTAATAATTGACAGGTTGGCTACAATAGAAACATCTGATTTCTCTCTGTAAAGAGAAAAATCTTCACTCACTGAACACTGTAGAAATTTCAAGGAAGTAAGTACTGGAGGCTGCTGTGACCTGCTCAGCTAATGATAAGCATCTGGAAAGCTTCTTTGAGTGAGAGGGTGGAAAGAGGAATCTAGTGCAGCCCCATATTCTCTTCACCTCATTCCCGATGGGACTGAGCATGATCAGAACATTTGGTGCTGTAGCAAATTTCAGCTGATGTTTTTGGAATGTTATTGTGATTGAATATACAATAGTCTAAGAGATACTTTATATTTAGGCTTGACCAGCCTCCAAATTAGGTAAATAATTGAAGGGAAAATTAGGTCCATCTCCCAGTATCTATGCCTTTTTTCCATGTGTTGAATATAGTTTGACCAGACCAGATTATCTCATCCTTTGAGTGCAGAAGCACCAGCATTCATTGTGGAAAAAACATGATTGTACACAATGCATAGTTGGCTAGGTTGGCTCAGTACAACCAATCCTGGAAAAAATGGAAAATTAAGCTATGTCATCCCAGCTTGATTTCTGAACTGGTAAATCTCAATGGCAAAATAAGTCCAGTACACTGCTGTGCTACTGCAGCAGTGAAAAAAAAAAAAACCACACCCTGAGCAACAGTACAGTCCTCTACTACCCCCATTCAAAAGCTAATGGCGCTATTTGGTGCGCTGCATTCCATTACGTGATGCTGATATACCACATGCTGGATAAAAGATAATCTCTTCAAATTCTGGCAATGCTTGTAGAATTATCACAGAGCAGAGGCTGTATCTGAGAGTAAACTTTCGTTGCTTATCTCTTCAGCTTCTTGAAGTACTGCTTAGGATATTTCTGAATGAGATTGTGCCCTGTAATTGTATTACTCTAGGGAATTATGAGGGCTTTCTTAGCAGCATGTTCAGGGTGTTTCTGTTTGTTTACACTGTAACAGTCCTCTGAACATGCAAGATTAAAGATGGAATTTTATTCTAATATATTGTCTTATTTTCTATTATGATTCTGAGTGTGGATTTTTTTTCCCCCCCAGAAGCGGTGGTGATGGTCCCAATATTTACAAAGGAAAAATCTGCTCTTTAAAAGCACGAGTAAGGCAATTTATAAAAGTCATTCTTTTTACATTGCATATTTATGCCCAAATGTGTAGGAATTTTCATAAGGTCCTTATAATTGCATATGTTTTTAAATACTACTTTGAATAGTAAAATTTCTAATAGTAACTTTTATGGTTCAGTAGAATAATGCAGTTTGCTGCCAGTCTTGTTGAGTAAATTATAATTTTAAGAAAATGATTGCAGATATTGCCAGACAAGTTTTTATTTGATTTTTCTAAGGAGTGGGTTTCTTTGAACCACTTTAAATGATTAAGAAGCAAGAAAACTTGAAACATAAAAATGCTTTAATTTCTTTATTCCTAAGTATTGGGGTAAAAATATTATAAAATTTTAACAAAATTGCATTATCTGAAACGTTGTGCTATTGAACGACTTCTAGCAAATCAGCTAAGGTGAATCTAGTTGATCTCCTAGTTTAACAACTAAAAAAAAGTTTCTCTGGAGCACAGTGGGAACAGCATACCTTTTATATTGTAAACAATGTTATATTTCTTTGTGTGATTATTTCAAAGGGTGATTTGCTTATGGACTGAATTTTAATTCTTTTCTTTCTCAAAGGCACTGTTGATTGACATGGAGGAGGGTGTGGTAAATGAAATTCTGCAGGGACCATTGAGGGATGTATTTGATAGCAAGCAGCTTATCACAGATGTTTCTGGTTCAGGAAACAACTGGTGAGAACCTCTTCAGAAAGCATATCTTAGCAACTAATTAGATGGCATTTGAAAAGGGAAATGATAACAGTAGCTTTCTGGTTCGTTCTGCATCTGGGGAGCTGTAGCATATTACTAGTAAACTTTGGAGTCACTGTTGTGTGGAGGAGGGCTTTGAAAAGCCTTTTACAGGAGAATAATTCTGCTGATATATCATTTTGTCTATTTTTTCTTCCTCCTTTTTGATTTTCTTTTTCAAAAGAACATGTTTTTTATTTTTGTTTCTTTGGTATTCAGCTGCTCCCACTGCTCAGTCAAAGCCATAATCTAGTTTGAGACCATCCAGCTAGTGTGGAAATGAGATATATGAACAAATGCCCTTCTGATTTCTAAGCACACAGTGTCTGGCTTTGCATATAAACTACATTACCAAAAAGAGATATTCAGGAAAAGATTGATTAACATAATGAATTCCAAATTTTCACCGAGACCTTAATGTTCCTCTAATAATATTCAGTGCACTACAGACTGGAAAGCAGATAATTAGCAAATGTACCAAATGAGCACGCAATACAGGGAATAAAGCATCCTGTAACTTTGCCATCTAGCAGGTATTGAAAATGAGCTGTTTGGGGGTTTTTTTAGCACTAGGAGCAACTGACTCACATAGTACTCAAAGGAAGATCAGTACACATATTACACAGGGATATCCTTATTGTTAATGAGTGTATAACTTTGATTTCATAATTCTAATTTGATCATCCAATGTCGGAGTTTATTTCCTTATCAGTACAAAATAACAGTGCATACTCCAAAGCTGTGAACTTAGTGCTGCTTACATCCTCAAAATTAAAACCATATTGTGACTCCTACATATTCACATGAGGTAGTCACAGCTTAGCAACTCTCACAAGCTCTGGACTCAGAACTCTAAAATGTCAGTTAAGAGGAGTTGAAAAAAACCTGAAAGATTGATTGTTGGATTTTTATTTTTTAAAGTACTTTTCATATCCTCAGGGCTGTAGGTCATAAGCTATATGGCTATCAGTACCGGGAAAACATTGTGGAAAAGCTGAGGAAAACCGCAGAACATTGTGACTGTCTACAGTGTTTTTTTATAATTCATTCTATGGGAGGTGGTAAGTAATTTTTTTATGGTTAGTATGATTGGACCAGCCACGAATGAAAAAGGAAAACCTGGATCTTGAAAAGAAAATCAATGTAATAATCTACATCATTCAGAATGCAGAATAAAAAATTTAACACAGTCCAATTAAGTGGACCTGTAATTATCTATTATTTGTTCTGTTAGAGCACTGAGGAGCCCTAATCATGAACTAACGTAAGTGCTACTCAGAACAAAAATACAGCTAAAATTTTAAATATGAGGCAGTGAGTGGATCAAGACAGTTATCAAATACAAGGAAACGCTGAGGTATTACTGATCAGAAGGGACAGCAGCCTCGGAACACTGACGTCATTGGTGTAGTCAATTTATTTTTAATCGTGGGGAGTTTTCTGAAGGGCTTTGAAGGAGACTTCTAATGTTGCTTAACTTTATAAAAACTTTATTTTTCTGTTTTCCTTCCACATAATTCTCTTGAGTCCAGTCTAGCTACTTTGTTAATAAATCAGCAGAGAGAATCCCTTGCAGTGGCAATTTTGTCATTACTGTATTGCTACTAAGCCTTCCTCCTCCCTAAACATGGGGGAAGCATGTATTATAACTGGTTACAATGTGGAAAAAGACACAGAAAACAGCTCTAAACATGAAGCAAGATTTTTCTGTCAAGGGCCTTTTATGTGGCCATTTGCTTCATTTGAGATCCTGCAGATAGTGTTTCTGTTATTGCAGAAAATTACTGTCTTGTTCATAGATGAAATTTGCTGCTGCGGAGAACGTTAGCTGCCCAAGACAGAGAAACCACGGTTCAGCTCTCTGATTTGAGCTATGTGTTTAGTGCTAATAAGGAAAAAAGTGTGTCTGCTGGAGGAAAGGGATGGTTCTGTTTTGACTGGAGAATGAGAAAACTTTATAAAGAAATCCCACAAGGAAAGTAAATAATTGTTTGGGGCAGTTCAATGTTTTCACTTCATTTCAAAATTCAAATTAAAAATCTTAAAATAAATAAAAATACTAGGTCAGAAAAATGTTGGTTACATAATAGAACTCTGGTTTGCAGAATTTTTTTGAGATTGTATACTTCATCCTGTCTGGTATGCTATGGTAAATACTTTTATCACTTGATTATTTTCCTGTCTGGGGGAAAAAACTTACTGCCTTGATTTACATCTGAGTAGCCTCCACTGTCAGCCAAATGTTTCAGAAAATATTCAATAATATAATTGAAAAGTTGTTGGTTTCCTACAGACTTAAGATAACACGGGGAACCTTCTATCTTCTCTCATTCTGTCTTCATTCATAATTAGGGACAGGATCTGGTCTTGGAACTTTTGTACTAAATTTGCTTGAGGATGAATTCCCAGAAGTATATAGATTTGTTACTTCGGTTTATCCCTCTGGTGAAGATGATGTTATTACTTCTCCATATAACAGTGTTCTGGCTATGAAGGAGCTTAATGAACATGCAGACTGTGTGCTACCAATAGAGAATGAAGTAAGAAATAATATTCTATTTCTATCCATTTCTTTTTTTATTAGACTGCACATAGGAAGTGTTTTTTCTTTCTGTGTATTGATTTGACTACCAAGTCTTAAAAAAGCATAATTTCATTTTTTAAAGTAATAATTGAACTCCTAAGTCCCTTGCAGGCTTTTGAAATTAATATGGATATCACTAAAAAGTTGCTCTGCACCTTCAAAGTAGTCTAGAGTGATTTTTTTTCGTGTCTATTTCAAGATAAACAGTGAAAAACTTCTATTTGCTGAGGCTGAGAATCTTACATTCTTTTAGCAATCAATTTGTGCATGGTATTAGTAGAGTCCTGCAAGGGAAATGACTAACCACTCCAAATTCCAATAGACTTGACTTCACTGATTAGTGATAGGGGCATCGTAGGCATACCTGACCATGCAAGCCACTAGACTCATTTGAATCTAACTTTGATGACTCTCTTGTTGTTTGCTTATGAAAAAAGCAAGAGAAAGTTAAATATATTTAGAGAATATATTTTTGCTTTCACAGGAATTATGAAAATTTAAAATCTTAATTTTAGAAGATGGGGATTTTGAATAGTTGACTAAAATTCAAACTTCTGAGTCAAGCTGTGTACATGATTGTGACATGTAAGGACCAGACTTTTAGAAACACTTCAGTCAGTTGGAATTGGTTGGACTTACATGTATCAAAGGTATAATCTTTGAACAGACAGTTACCATGTCTTAGCTTTTTCTTTAAGATTAATTGAAATGAAAAATTGTGGTACCGAATTTGAAAGCTCTGTGCTCAAGACTTCTTATATGGTTTTTTTTTCTCTCTCAAAGTCTCTGTTTGAAATAGTTAATAAAATTCATCAGATGGTCAATTCTGGGAAGCTTGGGTCAACTGTGAAGCAAAACAGCATGATAACATCAAGTACAGGCAGTGCAAAAACTGCACAAGAGAAGCCATTTGATGCAATGAATAATATCGTAGCCAACTTGCTGCTGAACCTGACAAGGTGAAGTTACAGATTACTTCTCTGTAAAAGTAGTATTGCTGGAGGTGGTGTGTGCTGCAAATATGCAGGTCTGCATCAGCTCAAATAATATTGTTTTCAATTTGATACGAGTTTCCTCTTTTTAAGAATTAGTTACTAAATGTGAAAGTATTTGGAAGTATTCAGATTGCAGTGGTGTTGCTCTAGCCATGATAGTCTTAAAATTGAAGTAAGGAAAGATTTATAGGCAGAAGGATATTGTCTTCCATTAGTGGACCCCAGGGAGGTTTGCCTTTCTAGGCCAGTTGTATTATTTTAGAAATACTGTCAGATCATTGTTGCTCCTAAACTGTATTGCTGTGAGAAACTCCTGGTGAAATATATTTCTGGAGTATTGGCCTGCTTTTCTTTTAAACAGCTTATCAGGAATGCTAAGTTGCACGTATTTTATTATAGCCTGTTTATTAAAACTGGTAACCAGCAGCTATGTCCACATACTGAAAAATAGTGCTAAAGACTACAATTGGGAAACAAGTTCTCATTCTTGGTGATTTATTGTTCTATAATGAGAAGTGTAAGTAAATAAGCTGTAGCACGGTTACTGCCAAATGTGAAAGTTGAGTACTTAGAACATTACAGTTTCTTGAATGCCATTTTGTTTTATTGTACATACCAGTTGAAAAATATATTTAATTAATGTTTACATTATAAAATTAATTCACTTATTTTATAACAGTTTGTTAATTTTTTCAGCTCGGCTAGGTTTGAAGGTTCCCTTAACATGGATCTTAATGAAATCAGCATGAATCTGGTTCCATTTCCTCGACTTCATTACTTGGTTTCAAGCTTGACTCCTCTGTATACATTGGCTGATGTTAACGTACCTTCTAGAAGGTAAGAAAATATGGAAGCTTTACATTTGAAGCTTAATTTCTGATTCTTCATTAGAAAAAATCCATTCTGTAGCAAAACTAAGGGTAGAAGTTCTAAAAGTTTTAAGTCTGCCACATTTTCAAATTCATCCTGCTGATTTTAGGAACATCCTTTGTCCATTTTCTCCGTAATGGCTGAACCAATAAACTTGAAATGTATTTTTATTATCTCTGCTGGGAAATGTTTCTTTTGGAAAAGCTTACTACTTAGATAGAACCCACACCACAAGTTCTTTTGAGTAACAGTTTGCAGTTGACTCACAAAATACTGTAAAGACAAACAAGGAATTAAAATAGATTCCTTGGGAAGTAATGACATCTTCAGTCTAGAGATGCAATGAGCCTATTTAACAGCTTACTGTAAGAATAAGCTGACACTGTTCAAATTTTGTGAGATTATTTATCCCACTGACATGGCAGAAAAATAACCAGTTAAGATAGATTTTACTATCTTTTACTGGTTTTAGTGAATTAAGTTCAGTCAGCAAAAGGTCCAAATAGTGATAGAGGCAGCTACGGGTAAGTGATGGCAATATGCAAAGTGGAGAAGAGGGCAAGAGGACCCCTTTTCTGTGATAAGGAGTTGTGACAAACTGTAGTTTAAGGAAACAATACAGTGCTGAGGGGAAGGTAGCAGCCTGTGGGGAGGTGCTCAGTCCATCATGTTTCAGAATGAGGTGGGAATGGTAATATTTTTGTCTCCTGTAGTTATTTTTTTTAATAAGCAGATTGTGACAGAAATGATTAAAAAAAAGAAAGACGATAAATGGAGAGAGTTTGGAACAAATGGAAAGAATAGTTTAGATGTTATGGATCCATAGAAACCTCCTCAAGGCACCATCTTTGATATCCCACAGTACAGTTGAACTTGCTTAATAAGGTGGAGAGAAAGATTATGATCTGCAGTGTCATCTTTTAAAGCAGTCATACATGATAAAATTAGAATAAGTAGACAAACATGTATAGTCTGTCTTTTCCTAAATCATTAATCAAAAATAATACAGTTCTATGATTCATTGATCCTTTCAAATAATGAAGTGTAACAGGCAGATAATCGGCTCTGTGAGGGTCAGCAGCA
Source organism: Balearica regulorum gibbericeps (assembly GCF_011004875.1). Lineage (NCBI taxonomy): Eukaryota > Metazoa > Chordata > Aves > Gruiformes > Gruidae > Balearica > Balearica regulorum. The sequence goes on along the minus strand of NC_046186.1, from coordinate 52,363,020 downwards.
CTTTGCTATTCCTTGTTGGATCCTTGACAAGCAGTGTCCACTCAAACTGTCATATAACGAGAACCTCAAATAGTTAAATTCTTTTACATGTTTTTAGTACTTTAACCGTTGAGCTAAGATTATCATAGTAAAAGTCTGTTAGTCTGTCCACTTCTCTGACTTTAGACTCAACAGTGGCTTGTAACATGAGGGAGAATAGAGGGGAAAATGAATCTTTTTCCTGTTGTTCGTGGTCCCAGGTTAAATGTACCTTTATCTCCAGAACTTTATGAATTTTTAAACCCTGAAGGTGCGCATTCTGAAGAACTTCTGTAGCCCACTTTAGTAAGAATAGATAACTCTGTTTTCTTTTCACCTAGGTTGGATCAGATGTTTTCAGCTGCTTTTAGTAGAGATCATCAACTAATTCAAGCAGATCCAAAGCATAACCTCTACCTTGCCTGTGCACTTCTCGTTCGAGGAAACGTGCAGCTTTCAGACCTTCGCAGAAATATTGAAAGGTTTGTAATACCACACGAAGTAGTCATGAGATTTGTTATTGAAACTGTTGTCAGTTGTCCAGAGGACTCTTAATTATCATTTGAAGAATTTCAATACCAAATCAGTTTACTCAGAAATATTTCTCTTAATTTCAGAAGAGAAGAAAATGTAATTAATTTATGTAATGAGTTAGAATAAGTCACAGCATTCTTGAATTTCCAAATAAAGGAAGCTGACTAGATGTCCCTGTGCTGCTCCTCTCTTTCTCAAAAATGCAAAAGAAAGCAAAGCCTAACCTTCCAGAGGTCTTCTGCCAGTAAAGGATGTTGGACGAATAAGTTCTGTAGTAGAAATTTGTTTTTACTGAGCAGAAGGCCTCTCTCTTTCATGGTTACTTTCATGTAGATAAGGAATCATCCTTTCTTTAACATCTCTGTATTGTTAGTACTGTGTTTCTACCTTTTACACTACTGATCTACATAGTTATAACAGGAAAGGCAGGCAAGCTTTGCATACAGGGTGCATGGGGAAAACTTCTGAGAATCTAAAGCATTTTACTTATTTCTAAACTGCAGGTAGACTGATTCTTCCCACAGAGCATTAATCTGCCCCTCTCCTAAATCTCAGAGTGCTTGCAGTCCCTTTTATAGAGATAGGTGCTCGTAACTTTACTTTTCAAACCCTGATATATTAAATTAACAAAATAAAATTGTTCTTTGCAATTTAAATTTAAAATAGACACAGTGTTTTAGTCTGAAGTCTAAAATGTCTTATTCAAAATGATAGTTATAAGTGGCTTGCTTAGTTCTGAAAGGTTAATTGTTAACATTTTCAGACTGTTAGCAATGGAAACTTAAGCTTTGTGTTCTTTACATTCCTTAGGTAACTAAATTTTTGTATCACAGGTTGAAGCCTTCCCTGCACTTTGTCTCCTGGAATCAAGAGGGCTGGAAAACTGGTTTATGTTCAGTACCTCCTGTGGGCCACTCCCATTCCCTTCTGGCTTTAGCAAACAACACCTGTGTAAAACCAACTTTCATTGAACTCAAAGACAGATTTATGAAGCTCTACAAGAAAAAGGTACAACTCTTACCTTTATATCATCTATCGCCACTAATCATTAGCATCTTGCATTATTGGGAAGCAAATATTGGTATCACAAAGGGACTGCTTAAAAGTAACAGCCCAAGATTTTTATTTGTGTTAACCTATGAAGGAATCATTCCAACAGCTACCACTTAAAAAGTGTAAATCCCATATTAATCAGTACCTACCAAGCAATATACTTCCTTTCTTCAGCAGTGAGGCAGTATCTGACAGATCTGCCTACCAGTTTGTGGTGAGTTGACCTTGGCTGGCTGGCTGCCAGGTGCCCACCAAACTGTTCTCTCATTTCCCTTCCTCAGCAGGACAAGGGGAGAAAGTACGATGGAAAGCTCATGGGTCAAGATAAGGACAGGGAGATCACTCAGCAGTTACTGCCTTGAGCAAAACAGAATTGACTTGGGGAACATTAGTTGATTGCCAATTAATAACAGAATAGGATAGCAAGAAATGAAAACAAATCTGAAAACACCTTCACCACATCCCACCTTCTTCCCAGGCTCAGTTTCACTCCTCTTTCTTCACTGATTTTGGTGTCTGCAGTGCTGTGTCTCTATGAAAAGGTGAATGTGTAAGAAATCAGTAGTATCAACCGTGATTCCATAGGGGATCGTTACTAAAGTTACCAAGTATTTAAACAAGAGATTTCATTATATAAGTCTTTACTATCTACAATGCTTGCACTCCCCTCTTCAGTGCAGGCTAAATGGTACTCATTGAGCCAAAGGAATTAGGTGCCAAGAAAAAGGATAATGCTGCCTTTTTTTTTTATTCTCATAGGCACACCTTCACCATTATCTGCATATAGATGGGATGGAGCAAAGCTGTTTTTCTGAAGCCATATCATCTTTGTCTGACCTAATAGAAGAGTACAATGAACTGGATGCCACAAAAGGTGGGCCTAGAACAGATCCCTCAAGACTGAAGATAGCTGTTTAAAGGAAGAACTGATGTTATTTTTTTAAAAAAATTCCCCCAAGCATCCAACCATGTCAGTTGGCCAGAATGAATTGCAGCATGCCTAGCTATTGTAATTCCACTGGGACAACGGCTTCCTCAGTTCTGAGAGGTGTCATATTAAGTGGCAAGCCCAGCCTGTAAGAAAGATTTGAAGGCACCTAATTATGGCAGATATCAGTAAGAGCAGTCTTCCAAAGTGTAGAGTAAATTGACATACCATATGCTGTAATGAGGAGAGGTTGTAGCAGCCAAAAATGTAGTTCTTTTCTCAGGCTTTCAGCTTACAGTAAACTAAAGACAGGCCTGCCTTCAAAGAAGGATCACCGTTGCTAGATTTCTTTTTTAACAAGCAACTATGAGGAGAAGAAAAGCCTGCATAGTCTTTTCAAAGATGAAAGCAGGTCTCTCATGAAACTGGTTTCTTAAACTTTGCAGGATAGTAGCCATTTCAGTATGCTCTAAGCTATGTTCATAGCTTTAACATTTTTGCTTCCATATTGTACTTAGCTGTATTAGAGCATTCTGAGTTGATATCAAAATTGGCAATATCAGAAAATTCAAGAAAATAAATTTTGTTTCAAGTATTCTACTTGGAGTATTGATTAACATATTCATGATTCAGATTCCAGAATGCTGAATTGCACTTGATAATGAGATAATACAATGTACCTCTGAGCGAAACATGCACTTATAATGAAGTTATAATGACTGTTTGGAGAACAAACTTTATATGCTTAAAAGAATGCGAGTAAAATGGATGTTTTAATATTTATAATTACCGAAGTAGATTTTTATATTACAGTAAGAACTTTTACAAAATAGAATGTACAGTAATTTCCAGTTGCTTGCCAGCCTTGTCTTAGACCAGCAAGACTAGTGAACTGTTACAAATCAGAATGGATCGATGCAATGATTTCTTAAAGCTTGAAGTCCTTCTAGCAGAGTTGGAGTGGGTGTATAAGTGAGCACAATTTTCAATGCGTAAGTCCAGAAGTATTCAATAAAGCATTGTGATAACATTTGTTGAGAGCATTTTTTAAGAAAACATTCTAAAAATAGTCATTTCCTTGAAATTTTGCATCTGTTGTCTGCAGGTGCCCCTTATTTGTTCCTTTACAAGTGCAGTGTTATATTCACAACACTAGAGAAAGACTACCTGCTGCAAAAAGCAATCTGAGCTTAAAATTGACTTCCATATGAAACAGCATTGATGTGTTTTACTATTGCAGATACATAGTAGAAAATCTTAATCTGAGAATCAAGAATGATAGATGGACTATTACAGGGTAATTTTTTTTCTAATAGGTTAGAGCATCTATGAATTTACATTTATTTGTCTTTGCGGACATCAACTTGTTAGTGAGGTATGAAGCTGTCTTGCTGTGCCTTTTTTAATTACCAAAAGTTCCTGTTTTGACAATAGTAGTGTTATATTCTTGAGAAGGATGTATATATCTCCACATATAAAAAACAATTAGGCTTAAAAAGATGCACTCTTACTTGCATTTCCCAGGTGCTCTTTAAAAAATGAATATTCACCTACGTAGTTTCACTAGAAACATTGCTGTGGCAGGGGCTTACACTAACTCTTCAAGGACTGAATGTGCGGTTGTGCTCACAGGATGTTACAGTCAATGGTGTAACTCATCATACAACTTTGAGTTCAGAAAATATATCTCCTGGAGCACTGCAAATCCTCTGACATACGCACGATGTTATCCACATCATCTTCCATGTAAAGAAGCCTTCATTGGGACACTCAAACTGTACAGTGATCATTTTGGATTTATTAGGTATGCAGCACCTCTTGTCCAAGCACACCCCGCAGAAAGTTAGTTTGTAGCTCTGAGTAGTTGAGCACCCAGAAAAAACTAGTTTCTCTGCTGTAGGAAGCTGGAATGTCGGTTGACATGTTTTTCCTTTCGGAATCTTTAATATAAAACCAAAGAAAAGCCTGAGTTTTTACACATTAAAAACAGAACATGTAAGAAAAAATTGCAACATTTACATGGAAATATCTTGAAAATTACTCCTTCTGAAAGTTGTCTTATTTTTCTTTTATCAGTCAAGAAATAGAGAATATTTTCTGAGTGACTGAGCACCAGGACAGTACTAGCAGCACATATATTTCAGAACATTACATCGTTTTGTTGGAAATTACACATCTGTAGTTTCCTATTGAAATGCAAAGACTGAAAGTAGAAAACAGAGAGGTTATTTTTTAAAACCCTTAAAAAAAGGAAGAAGTCATTCTATGTTGGTAGGTGCTAATACGTCCATTTTTCCATTACTGCCAAGATTTTAATTTTATATTAGGAAGTCATTTTATATTAGAAAATACCTTTATTGTCTTCAGTATATTGGTCAGGCAAGGCTGGATGAAGCATAATCTCTTTTCTTTTTTCATTTCACATTTTCTGTTTTCATTGGTGACTCTGCTGGATATGCCTATGCCACAGGTCCTGGAACAGTGGGTCCAGGGAGTTGCCTGTACTAGGCAATTTTTCTTCAAAACTAGCGGTAAGCTTCTGTAAGCTAAGACAGCAAAATCTTATTTATGCAGCAGAACAGCCCCAACAGGATTAATTGAAAATAAAAGGATAAGCATTTGATTTCTGTGCATCAAGGTGCTTTTGTAGGTAAATCTAAAAATGAGGCATAAACAAAGTTATACAAAAGGCTGAGCCGTTGTTAAACTTTACTGACACTGGATTCTCAGATCCTAGCAAGGACTATGGAGTTGCATGTGTTGTATGACCCTCCAGTTTGATGTGATGGAAATGTTTTGTGGAGAGAGTGATTTGTGAAATTTTTATGAAATGTCCAGAATGGAAGAGACATTGAAAATTATTTAAGGCCAAGCATAGCCTGAAAAAGAGTGCTGATAACATTAATGTTGGTTTCTTTGTAGATACTGTGAAGGCTTTAGGGTTTGTGTTGAGGAATAAAATTCTCCAGTCACTTCTAGGTATCACCAAAAAGCCTATTTCTGATGGATTAGGGCTGGATTAGGTAGAGTACGCTTTAAAAAAAAAAAAAAAAAAAGAAACAATTGCAGTGCAAAAGTTCATGGTGAAACTCTGAGGGGGAAAAAAACCTGGCTATGTGGAATCTGTGCATTCAGGTAAGAGCATGGGCAGAATTACAAGGATACCTGGAAAGTAGACAGCAATTTAAAGATCTCATTGCAGCAAGCAGATTAAAAGTCTGTCACAGATCTGCAACAAATAAAGGGAAGTTAAAAGGTCATTTATACTTTGTACATTTTTTTTAAAGTATGACCTAGGTACATCCCTATGTATTTGAATTCAGTAAATCAAATTGACAAGCCAAAAAAATAAACCAAGAGCAGTGAAGTGAAACTTAGCACTTGTTATCCCCACTAACAGAAAAAAGATTTTTCAAAATAGATATTGGCCCATTGAGCCATTCATGGAATTCATGTGCAAGTTGATGTGATGCTTCTGCTGCGCTGGGAAAGGGAAGAGGGAAAACCTCACTTTGAAACAAGAATTTCAAGGTGCATTTCTTCACAGGGTGTTTATCACCTGAAGAATAGCATCCTTCAGCATGTATGGCCACCGCAGGGACACACTGTTGGGTCCCTGAACCAGGCCAAATAGGAAGTGCACTTTGCAAGCTGGATATCTTTTCTCAAGGTTATGTTGCACAGTTGATTCAAAGTGCTGCATGAACGCTGTGCGGTGCAGTGTCGCAGTCAGTTACTGAAGGCTGGATTTCAGCTTTTGGATCTGCTAAAGGGCTACAAGGTAAATGGCTTAGTGTTCTTCTCCAGGTACCTGAAGTAGAGCTTCCCTCAAACCCAATTAACGTATTTCATGGGGTGAAATGGTTTGGCTGCTGCTGTTTTCAATGTGCTATGTTCTCTCTTTGAGCAGATCAGCAATGTTCTCTAGAAATGAAGTCAGTTGCCTGTTTATACGCAGCATTAAGTATATTTCTGCAAAAAGGCTTTAATACTAGTTACAGCTATTGTGTCATAATTTTGAAGTAAAGATGAGCTTCTTGTTTTATTTTTGCTAACTTGCATAACCACCGCTGATTTGTTAGAAGTTGTCCAAACTGAACTTCAGATTTTGTAAGCAGGTCTGTTTAAATACAGATTGCCTTACATGTGTCTGCCTATTTACTCAGCAGTCTTTTATGAAGGTTTTCTGATAAGCTTTGCAATCTTTTTATTTTATTGATCCGTGATGATGACTCAGACCATATCAGACCCCACAATTCAAGCTGCCACCAAATAAATGACCCAGCTTTCATTAGGTGGTACCCCCATTAGTTGTAACAAAGATGAGTTTCACCATGGAAGCTTGCACAGGGAAGGAGACAGCACAAGTGCAGGCAGCTGTGGCCAGGGAAGGGCCAGGACAGCTGCTTCTGGCAATGGCCTTTCCTTAAAGTGAAAGAGAAACTACACTGTTAGCAGCAGAGCAAGGATGAAGTCAAAGGGAATACCAGCTGACCCTGGCAGAACTGTGTGGGTAAGCTTGTGTATGCTTTTGATCAGGCTGAATAGAGAAGAAATTGGGGGAGCATTGTCCTTGCAGTGACCTGAAATTTCAGGAATTCAAGGAAAGCCACCAAGGCAATTTGTATCACTTTCTGCTGTCTATTGAAAGAAGAGGCCTGCAAAGTGTTAATGTATGTGAAAACCAAGACTCCGTACTACCACAATGTAGGAGAAAGTGAGACAGCTCCCAGGCTGCGAAGTGGCTGTCCCCAGCAGCCCTAATTGACCTGATCTGATGAGTAGTAACCCTCTGCAGAAAGATGGGTTGAAGGTAGCTTTGGCCAATTCCCTGGTGACAGAAGCCAAAAGGCTTTTTTTGCTTTTCATATTCATCAAGTTTAGAGAAAAGAGTCTGTGACCTAAGAGTAAGAGGGGTAATTGGGACAGACCGGTCACCCTGGCAATGGTCCTCAACAAGAACTGAGAAATTGCCAGTGTGCTGCCTGTCTGGCTGCTGGAGCCAGGGACACTAAACGCAGCGAAGCTCATGTACAGAAAAGTTTACCAGTGTAGCCAGACACACCTGACATCAGTCTGTAGCTTGTCGATTGAAGCTGCTTGTGCTGTCCTGGGCCACAGATGGATTGTCCGGGCTTCTTTCTGCCTGTGACCCTGGTGCAGGGACTCGCTGCTAATCTTGGTGCAAATACAGGTGTACATCCAATTGCACCACCGATGCACAGGCACTTATAAAGTGGGTTAGGTTGGAAGGTCTGCCCATTAAGATAATAAACTCCATTGAGCTCACATCCTACAGCTACCAGATCTGCAAATGGTAAACAACAGTTAGTAGTAGCACAGGAGGAGGAGCACGTGGTTCCTGCTTACAGAGTGCTAAAATGCAATCAGCCTTTACTGTACCCATAGCTTCTAGTTCTTCCCAGCCCAAGCACATTTTTTTATTTATGCCCGGTAATAACTACAGCCACCTAACTCTAAATCAGTCATCAACATGTCTGCAAGTAACAGGTAAAACAATGAACTGGTTTCGCTAGTGCATATACAGGTAAGTTTAAAGACAGTCCCAGACAGTCCCAGCCCTGCTCTCAGATTCTCTGACTGAGCAGTCGGAGGATTAAACTAGGATAAATTGCCTTGTGCAGAGCTGTGCAGCACCAGCAAGAAGAACTTGCCTCCAAAACCATTCACCTGCTTGGTCCCACCCTCCTGGATTTCAAGAAGGGAACATGGAAGAACAACTTACATGCACACACGCCTGTTTCATACCTAGGCTCGTCTTCCGAGTAGTCACAGTAGAGGCCTTTGTGGGGATCGCAGATGTCTGCTTCATTGCAGGCCTCTCCTGACTGCTTGGCGCAGACCTTACAGCAGCCGCAACCGTCCTTCACCAAGCTTACCCCGGGGGTGCAGGTTGGCACAGGTGGGCATCTGCATGGCCAGTGACAAACCTCCTCACGCTGGTGGACTTCACTGGTTCCTGGAGGTTTTTCTCTGGCCTTCGCTGGTGAGCTGTGGAAAAACTTACGGTGGGATATTTTGAGAGCCGAATGCATTATGCGCAGCTGGGATAGCATAAAATGAAGTTGGGATGGAAAAAACCCTGTGAAGTTGTATGAAGGCACTTAACGTTTCTCATCTCACAGGATCCAAAAAGTGAGAGACTGTGAGGTTTAAGTAGGAGACGGGACCAATTTCATCAGTCACTAATGTGCACTGAGATGTCATTCCACCAGTGAGCCTGGCCTACTGCTTGCATGAAACACAACTTATTGGTCTTTCCTTTGCCTTCAATAGAGCAAAACCTGCAGTAGAGCTAAAGTAGGAAAAAAAGTGTTTTAAAGTAGACAGTGGATTTATTTTAAATATTCCTTCCCACAAATCTCCTATCAAATGAATTAGTTTTTGATTCCTCCCACTGTTTGATGGCCAACCACTACCCTGTGTGCCACTTTGATGGCAAAAGCCTTTTACAGTAGTAAATCTCTTTTGGAGCAAAAGTAACACTCAAAATTTGAGTAGCTGTTTGGGAAGGAGCATTATAGTATTTACAAATTCTTGTGTGCGAAACTCAGAAATTGATTCCTAATAAGGGAAGCTAGTAGTTGCGCTGAACTTAATAGGTAATTTTCTAAGAGCGTATCTGTTTGCGTAAGTGTTTGTTGAATCCAGGGCTTATAGGGCAAAGATGTATCTCTGAAAGAGATTTGTGTCAGCAGTAGGAAGTCAAGATCTAGCCAGAATTTACTGTTTTCTACATTCTGCCTCAGAATTCATGTCTGTCTGTCTGTTTGGGTTTTTTTTCTTCTTTTAAGTAAAGGAAGTCCTAAGTAATACTTTGTTTTTCTGAAGCATGGAGGAAGATTGAGTCAGCACAGTGTGAAAGATCTGTTTGAGATAGCTATATTCTATCTGCTTTTTTTGAAGAACTGCATCTAAAATGTAACAGTTTAGATCTTGGCATTAAATCTTTTCATGCTGCTGATTTCAGCAGAAATGCAGATCGTGATATAGTTATTCATCGCGGATGACTGGATCCATAGTTAAGTGGGGGCACACACAGCGCTTGGCCAGTAGTATGCTGTGAGGCTTGGGAGCCGCTCTCATCGAGCAGCTCTGGCTGCCCAAAGAGCAAGAGGGAAAGACAAGACCCAGCCCCTCATCAGGTGCTGGTATCACCGTCTAGTTTGCAAAAAAAAAAAAAGAAAAAAAAAACCCAAAACACCCTAACAGTATATATAGCCTATATTTTTTCTGGGTACATGAAGCCCCACCTATCAGTTTCTCCCTGTTCCTCCAAACTGCAGGGCTCAACTGATGTGGAAACCACCTCTGGCAGAGGCGCTGAGGGAAAGCTGGGGAAGGGGTCATTCTGCTGGGTTTCCTTTCAGTTCAACTTTTAAACTGAAAGTATCTGCAGAATTCAGCATTTCATATGTCATATCCCATGAAAGCTCTCACAGCATAATTTAGCTGGCCTAATTGCATGCAGCAGTAAATGACCTTTTAAAAGGCTTTTTTCTACCACTAATTTCCATTTTTCATGGTCATTTACAACTATATTTATGATATCTTAATCTCCAGCTACTAATGAAGCTCCAAAGTAGTAGCTTTCAAGTTCCTTTGGCTGAATGCTTTTTAAGATACATATTAATTCCCAGAAGCAATTGATTTAATAAATGAATATTAAACAATGCCGTGTGGTATTCCATGTAGCACACAGAAGATAGTTTCCTAAACATGTTATTTTGTTAATCATTTGCTGATAAAGGATTTCTTCTAATCCTTTTTACCTAAATGCAGTAATAATATAGAAACAATTAACTTAAGTCTACTTAATTTTTTAGGCAGCTAAGCCTTTCCTATAAACCATACTGTTAATTTGATGAACGTGTGCATTGGACTGTAAAGCTTCTTAAAGGCTTGTTCTGGAAACAAGACACGCAGGTGATCTTATACATTCAGCAGTGTTCAAGACTGTATGGTTTCTTTAGGAACCTCACTTTCTTGCTGCTTTGTTTTTTTCTTTTTGAGCAGAGTATTATTATTAGGAATTTGGCCACGTGCCGCCTATATGAGGTTATGTGGCTTAAATTAGATATCGCATTTCAAAATGGGTATGTGTAGCAGGAAATAATCTGTGTGCTTCAACCAGTATGTTTAATTTGTATTACAAATTAAAACGTGCTTTAAAGCTACAGAATTCTACCTATGCAAGTGATTTTTCTCCCCTTTTTTGAGGGAAAGATGTCAACTGAAATGCATGAGACTACAAAATTTCCCAGTAAGAAGAACACGATCAGGCAAGTATCTGACAGTTTTAACTGTGGAATTACTAAGAAGCTTGGTCTACGTGAAAAATCTTTAAAAAATCTATTAAGTTACAGTGAAAATTTAAAGTTTGCTTGTAAAGTTTACAGGCCAAATATTTTTCTAATTCTTGCTTCCTAAAGTTTCTATACAAAAGCTATCCCCATCACACAAGCCCACTGCGTACTTTTCCTGATCCTATGGGCAGATCAGAAAATGAGACCATTGTGCAGGAACCCTTCATGTATTGTCATTTGTTTTCTTATGTTTTAAAGATCAAACCAGGCCCGTATGACATAAATAAGCAAGTAGCGATAGTAGGTAATGTATTATTGCTAATATTCGGTTATCTGAGTCTGGCTCTAAATATGCAGAAAGTTAGCAGAGGGAGACAGTCATCTGAAAATTCTCCATTCGACATTCATCTTGATCGTAAAGGAAAAATACACTGTGTACACATACAGCAGATTTTCAAAATTAAGCAAATAAAGAATGAAATTTGCCTTTGACACAAATACCTTCAGCAAAAGCTGTCACTTAAAATTTTCTCATTAGAGACAAAGCATAACACAGCCCAGGTACCTTTCTCATTTGTAAAACTAGCCTGAAGTCAGATCACTGTATATATACATATATGTGTATATATATATGGAATATGAGCATGGACAAGATGTTTACTTTCTCACTGCATCAGATAACCATTTGTGCTTTTTTTTTTAAAAAAAAAAAAAAAGCAAGGTCACTGACAATTTAGTCTTCCCTAACACTTTTCCACCGAATAGTATTCATGTACAGATTAGAGAGAAAAAAAATGCCAAAATCAAGACTGATGCAGTAAATAAGCTGCAAATGAAATTTACTCAGGAGTAGGGAATGGCTCCTTATTCTCTATGAGGAATTTGCTTCTCTAAAATTTATTTTGTCATTAAGCAAATAAAAACTTTAAACTGGGACAGGGTGAGGAAAGGAGAAATCTTTTTCTTCTTTTTTAATGAACTTACCTGTTGCGTACAAGGGATGATGAAGATGGTGGGGAAAAGGAGCCACCGCATGTTCCTGCACATTCAGAAGTGAAACTGGGAGATAGGGAACAGGCTGAGCTGTGTCAGAGGAAGCACTGAACACAAAGCTCTCCTCTGTCTCCCTTGCCAACCCTACTTTCCCCAGCACATGCACGAACACATACACGCATTCACACTTGAAATTCTCCACTTCACACAGAACCAGCTTCACACTGAAATTTCCAACTGATCTTCTTTTCTCTGCCCAGCGCTAGAATACAGATTTTCACACCCTGCTTGAGCCCATCCAGCTGCTTCAGCAGATTCTGCCTGACTTAATTGAGGTCGGGTGGGGTGACATCTGATTCTTAAAATCTTGCTGCTGGAAATGTTATTTTTAACTTGTCTTTAAGTCCATATTACAGGAATTTCTGAAATCTGAAGAGCAGAGCCCCAAATATCTGTATTTTTTGAGACAGAGGAAGCAGAGTTTCTCAAAATTTCTAATGTATTGTGCCTAGCAGAATCGTAGCGTAAAAAGTAACACTGTCAGTATATGTTCTCTAAATAGGGAAAGAGATGCTATAGTGTGTTATAACACTACTACATATTTTGCACTGCTTCTTTCCATGGAATCCTAATGGGGAAACCCAAACTATAATGTACTTTTCCCTGAAGTAGGCACTTTGTCTTACTGCTATGCCACCCTGCTTAAACAGCAGACCATTCCAATCTCCAAATTTCCTCCTCCCTAATACTATCGAGGTGACCTGCCTGGTTTTTAGGCTAATGAGTGAGGGTCTCCAGGGTAAGATAAAAGCTCCAGCCCTGCAACGGTGGTGGTGCCCTGGTGCATGCTCCTCCTTTGCGTTTGTCATCACTTGGTTGCCTCCTGTGCAGTCCAAGAGTTACTAGGGGAGGCTGCCGAAGCCCACGCTCACACAGCAGCTGTGTGTGGATGGAGGCAGTGGTGGGAGCGTGGAATCCAGTCCGAGCAATTCTGGTTTGCTCCCCAGCTCAGAGCACCACATGCCTTCTGCAGTTGCAAATGAATCCTGAGCTGCCCTTCTAAACTCTTAAGCAGTCAGCTGTACATCACTGAAAAACTTCTCTTCTTCATCCACTTTGTCACATACTTCAACATAAAGTCCAAACGATATCTAGGTACCAAGTGGATGCTGCAGAGCCGTGAATTTCAGTGATGTTACTCTGAGTATGCATCTGTGCAGACCAGGTCTGACTCAAGCCTTGTGTTTCCCATTAAAAGCTTATGAACATAGCACCTAGGTTTCTCAAAAATCTCTGCTGTATACTTTCAAAACACAGCTTGTTTCATAGGATTGGAGGATAGTTGAAGTTGGAAGAGACCCAGGAGGTCTTTAGCCCAACCGCAGCTCAAGCAGGGTCAGTTCTGAGATCAGACCAGGTTACTCAAGTCTCTGTCTATTTGGGTCTGAAAAACCTCCAAGGGTGGAGACTGCCAAACCTCTCCTGGCAGCCTTTTGGAGTGATAATAATGAGCAATGCAGGCTGGCTCAGGAGATCCCATGTACAGTTTTCTCCTGCAGACCCAAAGACACCCCTTTCTCTCTCCAGCCTGGAAGAAGTGAGGAAGGTCAGAGGACTAGGACATCCAATTTCCTCCTCCTGGGACTGCAGGGGAGCACACAGCATTCATTTTAAATGTGTCGTTCCTCTTTGCATCATAGAAATAAAGCATGTGGCCAGTGCAGGGCTGGGAATGCTCTGTGTGAGCTGGCAAAGACTGCTCTGCTGCGGATAACGTCCCTGTTCTCAGGAAGCAGGAGAGACAGGTTCCTGTAGGATTATTCCTTTGTTTTATATGGCGTATTTTGTTTTGAATTCACCTGGAGAGCACAATATCTTCAGGATCGGAGAGTGAGAAACCAGGATTTGAGTATAATTGAGCTGATTGATAGAAAATGTTGGGTTTGGGAGAGGTAGGAGGAAGGTTCTTCCTTGAGGAAGACATTCTGGTGGTATAACATGTTAAAATGTGATTTTACGTGGCTGGATGGTTGCCCACATGTGTGCAAAGCAACCGGCGTGCTGCTTCAGCCCAGGAAGGGCCTGCTGCTAGGAGCAGCACTCCTACTAGTCGCAGCTCTCCAAAGCAATAATGTGCCTTCACTGCTTCTCCCTAACAAACCCATTAAGTGAGGCTGTCTGGAGCTTGCGGTACCTGCAGTACTGAACCCTGAGTGTATTTAATAAGGAGTTGTAAGACCACACAGACCGCAACACTAAGTCCTTTTCATAAATAATGCACCAATGCTTTGACTTAGTATTAGAGTCTGCGTCCCTGCTAGTATTGGCTCTGATTTAAATAAATGGAGGTTGTGTGCCCTTTTCCTCTCCTGCGGATCTTTAGTGATCCCCCACAACTTAAAAATTAACATTCTTAATGCCATGTCCAGATTCAGCAATAGTTTTTCTGTATGCATCCTTATTGCCAAATCTCCCTTGCAGATTTAATTACATAAAGCATCATTCATTTCCTGAACTAAACCTGCTCTGTTATCTGGTGCCATTCTAATACTTCCCTGAAGGGAAATGTAATTTGGTTGTATATTCAGTGATCTCTACATACTACACGCATTTCTTTGGTGCCGAAAAATCATCTTCCTGTCTGTGAAATATGCCATGTAAATCCATTGTCTTAAGAGATGGAAAAATACGGGATATAAACCCATAAATGAATGTAACTATGCATTCTAACAGGATACCCTGTCTTATACAAAATGCCAGAAGAATTCATTATTGGTATTTGTTATGGGCTAGGATTTTAAATACTTCCTACTGGGCTTGGTGGAGTTATTGTGTCTAAATCCAGCAAAGCCAGGGCTGAGTTTGGTCATTCCTAATGATTGGGTGTCAGTCCCAGGCTCACACCAGAGCTGGGGGCTCACCTTTTGGCAGGAAGGTTTTAACCTGTTGTCCTGTTTTGTCATTCTTTCTGCATGGATGTTACAAAGAGACTCCTCTATTTCAGTCAATCAAACCTACTGTCTGTGACTCTCTGCTCAAAAAAAAAAAGAAAAAGGATGAGTAAAAAGAAATAGGCACGTTATGTGACTCACCTTGTCTCACCCTGTCTCACATGCTGTTTGCTCACTCGGGCTTTGCAAAGAAGCTGCCTTCCTCAAAACAACCATGCTCCAAAACCACCAGTGGACTTCACCGAGAGGTACCCTTGCTATTGATGGCAGCTTGGCCACACCAAGGCACAGACATCTCTCTGCTGGGAGCAGCAGGGTTTGCTTCCGGGCAGCGTGGCGTGCCCCAGGTCCGGGGCTTAGCCATGCTCAAACCTGTGCTGACGTTCCCCGCCAGGTCACTCAGGCCAGGCGCTGCGGTGGTCTTTGCAGAGGAGCCACTCATCCACCACCAACAAGCTCTTGTGAGTTGCCACCCTTCTTGGCTGGTCAGCTGCTCAACTTTTGTAAATTTGGGGCATTTTTGCTTCTCTTCAACTTGTGTTTCAGACTGAGTTGCACTGAAAAAGGCTCCGTACCTCTCCTCCTGGAGCACTACCAGCAACAGCACGTTCCTCAATGCAGCTGAGTAAGGGACTTCTCCTGAGATGACGGGGATATTGCCAATGGGACAGAAAATCATCTCGTCCTTCATACCCACTTCAGCAAGGCCACGTGTGACACCAAGATCACTGGCGGAGGGCTAGAAATGCTCTACACAAGGCAGCTATAATACATTTCCCAGCTTGCTGCTGTTTCTATTTCAGCTGTTTTCTGCTTCCAAACTAATTTATAAAGCTTCTCAGAGCCATAACACACTACCTGATTTATGAAGATATTTACGCGCTGATTTAAGACATCTAGGTCCTATTTTCAAAACTGACTTGTGCAAGCAGTTGTCTATATCCTATTTTCTTCTAACAGGCCTTACACACAGAAAAGACGCCATAAAGTGCCTGTACTCCTAAGGACACATCTCTGAAATGTTTCATCTTTCCATGACCATCAACCATGTGAGACAAGAAACTCTCAGAGTTAAGCTGAATATTTGTCAGCAAAAAGAGGCTGAGCTTTCATTTTACTTGTTAGCAGATCATTTAAAAATATCTGTACATTCCGAACAGGCTCAACCTGCTCTCTGCCCAGCTCTGTGGGGCAGACTCTGTGCAATCAATCCAGAGAGGCACAGACTATAAAATACAGGCCAGGAAGAGTGGAAGCAGAGACAGGAATAAACATGAAGACAAACTGGGGACCCACCAAGCAAGGGAAAGAAATGTAACTGTGCTGGGCTAACCTATTACATGCTGGAATTGGCCAATTCAGTGTACAGTGCAGCGGCTCTGCTTTCTTGTTTTGATTTGACGCTGAATTCACTGTGACAGAATAAACTCAGATCAGCCCAAATCATGTTCGTAAAGCAGCTTTTCCCCTCATAGCCTGGCTCTGTGGGCACCCCGATGCCGGCAGCTCCAGCCTCGGCTACCTTGCTGCCCCCGTGGCTGGCTGGCACTTTGCAGAGCACGCAGCCAGCTGCTCCTCGGGGGGAAAGTGCCGTCAGCATAAATATTTGAGTACGGTGGCTAATCCCACGTGTCAGGAGACATGCAAACTTCCACCGAGGCTCGTATGATTCTCAAAGAGTTTCCATTGTTAGTTACAGGAGGAAATAGTAAAGCAGCTTCCCAAACTCCTGGGCTATTTACACATGTAGTTTGTGTGCCAGCTAAAAAACATTCCTGATGGAAATGAAAATAAGGTCCCAGCCAATGTCCTACCCAAGCCTTCCTTGACGGGGTGGGGGGGGGGTTGGGGGGGGGGGGGCATGGGAGAGACACAGAAAAAGAGTTGTATTTTTCCCCAAACCACCAGTTGGGAAACTTTTTTTTATTTTATTCCCAGCACATACTTTATTAAACTTTTAAAAAACATCCCACCTAACTATTGGTGTATTCCCACTGCTATCGCCAGATTTATTTTGGCACAAAAAGTCATCCAAAAGACAAACTCAGCTCTTGATTGTACAGGGAAAGTATATGATGCTCTCTGCAGACCCAGAGACACCCATAAATCATAGGGCACTGGCTGGATCTGGTGCCCATTTTCCATGGCAAGTGTCCCAGGAGGTGAGAAAGGCAAGGGGAAGGGATGCTGCACTTGCCCTTCTCCTTCTCACTGATGCTGTCACCTCCACCTTTCTCCTCTCATGTACAAAGAAGGTCACCTCCACCTCTCTCCTCCTGCGTACAAGGTAGCTGCTCCGAGTTTCAGGCTGAAGGGATTTGCTCCTTCATTGAATGGGTCCGTTAAAAATAGCAGAAACTGGGGAACTGGTGGTGGAGAGTACAAAGAGTAAATGCTGGGTGGGCACATCAGATCTGGTGACAGCCTGTCTTCAGGCTCTGGTGAGGGAGGATTTCAGAAAGGGAATAAATGCGTTCTTGCCCCAGCCCTCAGGCTGTCTCTCTCAGGCTTTAAAAAGTAATGAAGTATCCAAGAGAAAAAATCTATACCTCTTTATTGCATGGGTATGGAGAACAGTGTGACATTTCTTTATTTTTCTACATAAGGATCCCACCTCAGCATATGTGTATGAAAGAGTGCAAAAAGCCATGGGAAACTCAGTTTAAGCAGCCACATTGGGTTTCTTTTCAGTTTCCTCTATAGAAAAAGCATCAAAATCTATGAAACGTCCAAGCAAAACCCCACATCAACTCAAACTCTCCAGAGGGCTTGCAAGCTTGCCTAGCTTGCAAGAAAATGTTGCTGAGTTGTGTTGAGTTGACCGCCCCAGCAATTCAGTTGCATAGTTACCCTCCTTTTTCATGACTACAGCAGAATTCCCTGTAAATCATCAAGGAAAATTAAAATAACCACCTCTCTTGCACAGCTGTGTCCATTTACTTCATCCCAACGCTTTGGTCCAAGTTACATGTCCACCACCCCCAGGCTGAACTGGTGGGTTGTCCAAACCTCATTTGCCACATGGGTGGAGGGGAGGAAAGAAAAAAAGCAGGAAAGGGTTAAGGCAGAAGTTTCCTAGTGAGTGATTGTGCCTGGCTCAGTCATCTCCGATCCGGAAAAGCCCACAGGAGAGCTCAAATATAGACCAGTGAATAATGTGTCCGAGATCCAAGGCTCTCAGTCCTGTTTTGCAGAAAGGATTATTTCATTTGCATTTTCTATAAATGAGTCACAACCTATTGATAGCTACAAAACTATCTGTATTTTTTACGTGAAATCTGGGCCTCGGCAATGTCGCGTTACTTTTTTTTGGCCATGTTAAAATTCTTTCTCCCCACACGGTGGGAGCCGTAGTGCTGACTGCTGGTGGGACAATGTGGTGGCCAAAAGCAAAACCAGGGCAACATAAATGAGAAAGGGGAGAGAAACAGAAAGTTTAGTACTGCTGGAGCCAGACCGTTCCTGGGACCAGCTTTGGAGTTGGTGTTCCCTTATCACTTCCCTGACCTCCTGCCCCAGCCAGGGCTGGGGTGTGCAGGCTGATCCCTTGCCTCACCTGCAGACCGGTCACCAGAGGAAGGATACCCTAGAGGTACTTGCACAGATACCCAGGAGGCCCCTGGATAAACCAGGCATGGCTCCACACCACAAAGCTAAGAAGAAATTAGGAAAAGAGAAGAAAACTTTTCCAATTAAATTAAAAGCAAGAAAGATATTAGGGTTTTCTTTTATAGATCCTCAATAATGCATGGATCCTTCAATTTTTGTCTTTTAAAATCTCTTGCAGACCACCTTAAATTCACTGGAGAAGTGCTCAGTCTTGCATTAGGTACAGCCCTGCCATCTGTCGGATATTTTAAAAAATCAAATGTTTGTTTAATATAAGAACAAAAAACCCAACCGACAGCAGTTGCTTTGTTTTTTATTTCAGTCAAATATGTGTTTGCTTTCCTAAAGGAGTTCAGAAACCAGCAGTGAACCTGACATTTCCTGGGGAGTCCAGTCAATCCAGGGCCCCATCCAGACATCTCGTACCCAAGACTGCGCTCCTGCCTCAGAGCCTGTCTCGCCAAAGATGTAAACCAGCTTCAGTGATGACAACATCCCACTTCGGTGGGCATCTTCCCACGTGAAAAGGAAAAGGTTCCTTTTGAGAGAAAAAAGTTGTTTTTTTCAAACTAAGACTAGCAGATCATCTGTCATGTATGTTTGTCTAGGTTCCAGAGAGACTTTCCAGGGGAAGAAGACCAGGGTACTAAAAGACCCTTTAACCTAACAAAGGTAGGGATAAGAAGACCCAGCAATGTGCATCTCAAAACAGACAAATTCTTATTAGACACAAATATTTAACAGACGATGAACCATAACACAATATATGGAGGGAAGCAGCAGGTCTCTGCATTTTTGGGGTGAGATTCCCCTAGATGGCCTCCAATAGAGCCAGCTACATGTCAGCTAGGGACCCCTTCTGTCTCTGGAGACCAACAGGCACTTCCACAGTGCAGTTCATTTCTTCAAATGGACGCTTCATCCTCAGGAGGAATTGAATCACATCCTTGAAGTACCTCTGTACCTTTTCTCTTTGATGACCATACAGGGAGCTTGGGATGACATCTGATCAGAGAAGCGCACCTTTCATATCTAGGCATCTCTCTGGCAAAATCATTTGAACAAAACACAAATAATGATGCCCAAAGCTCAGGTGACCTGGTGCAGTGTAAAACTTGCTGCTTAGATGTCCTCGGGTGATTTCGCAGTCCCTTCTGGCCTTGCTTTCTGTGTTTCTGGGGCTGGCACCACAGCAGAGCCATAGGCATGGTGCAGACTGACATGACGTTGGCATAGGCAGTTGGGGCCAGCCCATGGTCTCAATGACCTTGAAAAGTGCTTTTGGTTCCTTGCTCTGTGTGAGGGGCAATGGGAGGGGGATGCCCCTCAGCAGTGCTCAGTGTCCAGTCACGAGAGAAATGAGCCACAGCTACCCAGCAAGCACTTGCTCAGCAGCTGTGCCCAGCACAACACCCATCACCAACTCCTTCCTTTCAACATGAAGAGGGTTTAAAAAAAAAAAAAAAAAAAAAGAAAAGAACTTACCAGAGACCCTCTGAACATGGAGGATATGTTCCTTACTATTGTTCTGATTCAAGCCTCTGATGATTTTGAATATGCTCACATTCCTCATTCACTCACACAGAAGAAACGAGCGCTCTGGCCTCTATTTTCATAGACTTAAGCTACATTCAACAAAGAAGAAGCCCCAAGTGGCTTTTGTTGAGAGACCCAGGTAAGGTTAGTTAAACGGGCAACTGGATCTTTTTTTCTACGAAAATATGAAAGGCAGTGTTTAGAAGCTGCTCATTGAAGATGCTGTTGCAACTGCAGGCAATGGCAGAAGACACTCCCTGGAGTACACTGTTGGAAGTAGAATTTTCAGAAAAGTTGGTAAATTCACAGCGGGCACCGTTCTTCCAATAGTCCAGTTTCACAGTGCAATTCTTATTGCTGTGTCAAAACATAGGCAAATTTCCCCTCTGAAATCCGGCAGGCAGCTAAAGGAAGCCGCTGCAGAAACAACAGGAAAAAACTCATATCTAGTCTGCATTTAAGTAGTTTTCCCACCCCCCCCAAGAAGTTCTTGCCCACAAAAGACTCATTCAAAACCTCTCAGAGAACTTGGTCCTGCCCTGACTGCAGCTGGAACCTGAAAAAATAGTGGAGAACCCAGGCAAAAATACTTCCCTGAGTCATGTATCTGATTCAAGGTAAGGTCGCAGTGTGCTGGGAGACAGCCTGGGGCAAACATGCACGGATGAGCAACGTTGCCTGACGCCCAGCCTGAGATATGACAGTAGCAAGAAGGTGACATTAACTGAACCGCAGAACATGCACTCCAGCCCTTCGCCAGTGGCAAATGCAGTCTCGCAGACATAGCCCAGAGGATATAACTACATGGATGTGGAGGGGTAAAGCTCAACTGTCAATTAAGATCTCAGCGAAGTCTCACTTAGCATCCATGTTGCTCATACACATGTATGTGCAGCATGAACTTTGCCCAGCCATGGAGGAGGCTGGAGGGGAGGATGAAAAGACCCACCAGTTCAGGCAGGGTGGCCACACTTTCTAAATTAGGCAGGTCACGTAAGACCTCAGCTCCATGCACAGCCCACACGGTCTCCAGGCATCTTCAAAGCACTGGACCAGCCTGGACATTTCCTCAGTGACGCTGGATCTCCGGCCTCTCGCGCTCTCCTAGACACAGTTCAGGGCCAGCACGGGTCTGGCACCCTTTGCAGCAGTTAGGGTGGAGACACCAGTCCCAGTTTTGGCGGTAAGTGAATTTAGCAGTACAGATATGAGCAGTGCTGTGCCTTCTGGCCTCAGGGCCAGGTAATGGTCTCTGATCTGTTTTACTGTAGTGGAGAGACAGCCTCTGGGTCTAAAACGTACCTGATCATTTTCCATGTACCTTCTGCTAACAAGATCTAGAGTAGAGTCTCCTACTATGCATTAAATCAGGAAATTACTATCATTAAAAATCACTTTGTTCAATCAGTTTTATAGTCGCCTGTCAGTTACCAACTTTTGTCTTCAAGCGCATACTGCAAGTGTGTCTACGTGACTGTCAGCCCTTTGTAGGTCTCATGGAAATACCAAGTACACCTTTAAAATGTCTAGCTGGGGTCCTGCAAACAGAGTTGCCATGGCAGCACGGAGATCAGGCCCGGCAGGACATCTTTGCTTGCCTTTCCAAAGGTGACAAACCATTCCGAGCATCTAACTGATACTTCTTTAAAACAAACTGGGCTTAAAGAAAACCTGGCTTGCCCCATTCTCTTAAAGCATCGATCTGAGACCTAAAATCACTAGTCACCTAAGAAAAGGGGTAAGCAAGCCTGTGGCATGAGAGGCCTGTTGGGATCAGCGGCCCATGTAAGCCTGATGTGAAATTAGAGCGACCCCCCAGCAGTGAGGACACGGCCGCGTCACTGCCATCGTCCGGAGCAGTTCTGGGCACGGCGGTGCTGCAGTTCTCCCCTCAGCCTTCTGCAGGTGGCTGTCACGCTGGCAATTACTGCTGTTGAAACTACCTGGCTTTATTCTCCTTCACTACTTTCCTTCTGACAGGAGAAATTACTGCACTTGGAAAGTAAACAGCTTTAGCTGCAGTTCTCCTAAATAGCAATGCCGCTCTAAAACTTTTAGAAAAAACACACACAATGCAGGAAAATAAACAATACTGAACATCAGGTTTTAGTATTTTCATCATGCCATAGGAGTGCCTAATGTTTGACTGAAATTACAAAGATGGCTGAGAGCATCTGCTCTCCAGGACCTCTGGCCTCAGTTCTTCAAAGACTTCAGGACGTGCTTTCATGTGCCCAGAGCAGTTTTGCAGAGGGGCTGTCTGATGTGCATAAAGGTTTGTGCCTAAGTATTTGTAGGGCTCAAGCCTTACCTGGCAAGCACAGAAAATTGGAGAAAACTAGTAAGAGTAGCACAGGATTTCAATCTTGATTGGACAATATCGAAGCTGAGGCACTCAGTGGCATCAAAAGTGATTTATGACCAGTTACTTCTGTCCCTATGGGAGAGGAACACAGGAGCTCTTCTTAAATGCTCAGACTGATTGAATCCCGCCAAGACCTGACAATTCAGAGGGATGCAAACATCCCCAGCTCTGTCAAGTTGCTTACACCATACATGTGCAGCTGTGCAATGATGAACACAGGGAAGGAACAAAGGAATCCTTCCTGATATAAGCCCTGAAGCTTGACCCATAATTTAAAATCTCTGAGACTCGTACATCCTCATATTCAACTTCACCTAGAGCTTTGTTTTGAGCCAGGTAGTTCCAGAGGTGAGTGCAGACGTCTCCTGTTGATCTACAGTTTCTGTCTGCAGCATACTCAGTCTGGATTTGAGGAATTCTCTTATCCTGGGTAAAGAAGTCCAACACATATCCCCAGCCTGCCTGAATCTGAACTTCAGCCACTTAACTATCTTGCTCCTTCTCAATATTGACATACTGACTCCTCTCTGAATGTATCCCAGGCATGCATTTATAGGTCATAAGGAATTCTCCCTTTCACCTTGTCTTCCACAGGCTACAAGACACGTTCCATCTTTTTCTATGTTTTCTTTCTTTCTCATTTTCTCCTGGTGAGTGTTACTCTATCAGCCTTTTTATCTTCTCATCATGCTTCAGCTCACACCTGACCTCTGATGGAGTGAGCTCCTGCCAGCATGAGTCCCGGGGAACAACCCTGCGCTGGGCAAGGGACTCCCTCTGGCCCAGGCTCCCCCAGCCACCAGTTCCTACACGTGACTCCTTCTTCCCAGCAGGGACCGTGCATATCAGCTGCACAATAAAATGGAAGGCCACGTGAGTTGCAGCTTTGTTCCAAGTGCTGTGTTTTTTCCTTTAATAAATGCTCTATTTCCTTAAAAGGGAGAGGGAAGGAATAGTAAGTTGTCTGGGTCATATTTTCATTGTTCTTGGTCTTTTCTCCCTCCTTTTAGTTGGGACACATCAATAAGTTGGAAGCTCTCAGTGAAACGGTCCTGTTAACAGCCCATGTGCTTGCATCAGGGAAACTTACTGCCAATGATTTGGACAACCATCACTTAGGGGGTCAAAGCAACATGGCATTTATTGGAAAAACAATAACATAACAAAAAGGTCCTACAGGTTTTCTTCCACCAAGGCTAGCTGCTTCCCAGCATCTGGTGGTGGGTTGACCCTGGCTGGAGGCCAGGTGCCCACCAAAGCCACTCTATCACTGCCCTCCTCAGCTGGACAGAGGAGAGAAAATACAATGAAAAGCTCCTGGGTGGAGATAAGGACAGGGAGAGACCACTCACTAATTACCATCACAGGCAAAACAAACTCAACTCAGGAAAATTAATTTTAATTTATTACTAATCACATCAGAGCAGAGTAATGAGAAATAAAACCAAATCTTAAAACACCTCCCCCCACCGCTCCCTTCTTCCCAGGCTCAACTTCACTCCCAATTTCTCTCCCTCCTCCCCCCGAGCAGCACAGGAGTTGGGGAATGGGGGTTGTGGTCAGTTCATCACAAGCTGTCTCTGCCGCTCCTTCCTCCTCAGGGGGAGGACTCCTCACACTCTGCCCCTGCTCCAGCATGGGGTCCCTCTCACAGGAGGCAGTCCTCCATGAACTTCTCCAATGTGAGACCTTCCCATGGGCTGCAGTTCTTCTCGAACTGCTCCAGTGTGGGTCCCCCACGGGGTCACAAGTCCTGCCAGCAAACCTGCTCCAGCTTGGGCTCCTCTCTCCACGGATCCACAGGTCCTGCCAGGAGCTTGCTCCAGCGTGGGCTTCCCACGGGGTCACAGCCTCCTTCAGGTGCCTCCACCTGCTCCGGCATGGGGTCCTCCACGGGCTGCAAGTGGAATCACTACACCCCCTCATCCTCCCTCCATGGGCTGCAGGGGGACAGCCTGCTTCACCATGGTCTTCACCAGGGGCTGCAGGGGGATCTCTGCTCCGGCGCCTGGAGCACCTCCTGCCCCTCCTTCTGCACTGACCTTGGTGTCTGCAGAGTTGTTCCTCTCACATCTTCTCACTGCTCTCTCTGGCTGCTGTTTTGCAGCAGGTTTTTTCCCCTTCTTAACTCTGTTATCCCAGATGTGCTACCACTGTCACCAATGGGCTCGGCCTTGGCCAGCGGCGGGTCCGTCTTGGAGCCGGCTGGCATTGGCTCTGTCAGACATGGGGGAAGCTTCTAGCATCTTCTCACAGAAGCCTCCCCTGTAGCCCCCACTACCAAAACCTGGCTATGCAAACCCAATACACAGCCCAAAGCAGAAGTGCCCTGTGGGATGGGCCAATTGCCTCTGTCCCCATCATCATCCCAGTGAGCCTCAGCACAATTTTTCAGAATTACTTTGTTACTGTTTTTTCAGGTAAACCAGTAGTCCTTTAAATTGGGGGAGGAAAGAAAAAGTCAGAAGGTTTCTCTTGTCTCTGTTTGTTGGGGTGGTTTTTTTGGTGGGCTGGAAAATGAAATGCAGAGTTAGTAGAAGAAAAGAGGGACAGTCAGTGAACCAACCCAGCGTGGGAGCTTACACGCCCAGCAGCAGCCAGAGAGGTTGTGCAGTGGTGGCTCTCCGCTGGCCATGGCCATTTGGAGATCAGGGCTTTGACTCGGCTGTCATTACCACTGTCTCCTGGTTTTGTCCAGGCTCTCGTAGGCAGCTGCCTTGGCGAGACGGGCAGGAGACTCTAAAAGCCCGTGTTCCTGAGGCTGGCTATTTTGTCTGCTTAAAGTGTGGGTGGCAGCACTATGAACCATTGCCCTCCTTCACGGGGGAGCAGAAGGGGAGTTTGGGCTGAATTTATTGTTAGAGGGAAGAGAGCATGTTTCACAGTCCCCTTTGTGTCCTGCCAATACCTTACATGTTGCAGAATTGTTATTTCTGCAGAAGGATGCAGAAATATGCATGTCTGCATATGGATGTCTGGTGGGAGACAGGAGAGAGTCACTGCCCCACAATGGGGCAGCAAGTCCAGCAGCTCCAACATTTCTCACTGCTTGGGTTATTAATGCCATTTTGGAAATGCCAAACAGAGCACTGAGGAGGAAACTAAATTCTGATAATCAGGAAAAAAATCCACAGCAAACGTGAAAGTGGCTTTGTTGTGATATTCTTGGATGGCCGCAGCTCTGAGACGCAACCACTGAAGAGTTCTTTTTATAGCAACAACAGCTCCAGTGTCACCAAATGGGGACTGAGAATTTGGGTCATGATAAGGGGGAGCTCTTGCAAAGAGACTCTGTGACTCTGCTCTGTGCGATGCCACACGTTGAGCATTGACAGGTAGGAGAGGAAAAGGCAGCACTGGTGCACCCCAGTAAACACCCCGAAGCATTGCGACTCAATAGTCAAAACTCCCAGAGGGACATTTTTCCCATTGCACCGTGAGGCCTGGTCGTGCATCACACGGGCAGCATTAACATGGCTTGGCCAGGACAGTTTGCAGTAAGATTTGCAGGCAGACCGCTGCTTGCCTTGCCTAATGAAGGACAGGACGGTTGACATGGATGGTGCAGTCCTGTGCTCCCTGGGGCAGAAGAAACCTTCTTCTGAATATTTTGTTCTCAGGGAAAAGCTATTTAGCTACTGCCTAAGCAACTGTCGGTTCACACTGTCAAGCATGGAGGGCGAAAATGTGCTTTTTACAAGGGTAATGTGTGGGAGCGTGCCAGCTCAGAGACTGTCACCGCTGGGTGATGGGTTGCCCTTTCTCTGCCTGTCTCCAGCCAGCCTATAGCTGTGCTATACGCACCTCACGTTAGCAGAAGGCATAGAGCCGCAGCGCCAGGGGAGAGACGAGGCAGGTCTGGGACGGGCAGGAGGCGGCGGGGTGGCATATGGAGGGTGCCCACGGTGCAGGCCAGGGCTTTGGGCAGCTGCCAGCGGGAAGCAGGCAACCGGGGCAATTTATAGAAGAGGAGTACATGCTGCCCTTGATTTAGCGGCTTGCTTTGTACTGTCAGAGGGAGGCAGGAAATTATTATGATATTTGCCCCAGAGACATTTTCAGAAGCTGAGTAAGTAAAGAAGAAGGTGTAAGCTCCAAATTTGTCGGGACACGAGTAATATTAATACTGAATGGATGCTTTTCAGAGTGGAAATAGGTTAGTAAAACAGGCACTTCATCTGACCAGTGGTGACCTGGGAAAAGATGTAGACAACGATGTGTTAATTTGGCAAAGAATAGAAATACATATAATTTAAATGCAGCTGTAGCGTGCCACTGAAGCTACAGAGGTGTCTCTACTGTGACCATCACCGTGGTTTCAAAAGAAAAGTTTTGAGTTTTGATCAGATCCTATAAATACTGAAAAGCCCCATAAATACAATTTCTTTTATCTAGTATATGTTCAAACGTGGTGGTGCAGATAAAGACCATGCTCTGGCTTTATCAGATGTGTACAGCCGGCGGCGTTACCCCCTCCTGTGCCAGGCAGAGCAAACGGGGCTCTGCTCTGCACGTGCCCCCGGGGCAGTGCCCAGAGTAGTCCCAGGAAAACCCAGACCCCCAGATTTCTCTCAGACCTGAGGTAGCTCCAGCGTTCGCTCCTGGTTATCCCTGCAGGTGTTTTGGGGAGGGCTCCCAAACACCACCTGTGCCCTTCTGTCATCCCCATCCCCAAGGGCCGGACAGGAAAGGTGTCTGTACGTCGGGAATTGCACCAAAAGGCAAAATGTCGCAGGAAAATACACAGTAAAAAAGCCAAATTGCTACTTCTAGTCTTTCATTTGAAAAACTAGCCAAAATTCACTCTGCGACAGCGCCAGCCCAAGGGGGGACCTGTCTTCAAAATGAAGGGCAGCAGCCAGGTTAGATCCCCCAACACACCTTTTCATCCAGGGTAGCAGGACACCAGCTCTCCACCATGGAAAGACAACAAAACTCCACAATTTGCCTGGAAAAGCTACAGGTTTGGGCCGCAGGGCCGTGAGTCCTTGGAGCATCACCCGAGTCCCTGTAATTCGTCCTCACCAGAAGGAGCGGTCCTATGATGTCCTACGTTGGCATGCAGGGGAGGAAAAGCAGCATCCTCCTGAACGTGGATCGATACTGCCAAATTAACACGCTCAACAATCATGCCACAAACCTCAAAACTCATAAAGTTGTTTTGAAAAGCACATGATTAAAAAAAAATGAACATTTTTTAATCATTTTTCTGTTTACTCAGTCTCTAGACTTCTCATCCCTGAGGTTGGCTCTGCAGCCAAAGGGCTACAATTTTTTTCCAAAAATGAAAGCCAAGCTTGTCAAGGAATTGTTTAGTCTTTGTTGAGACTTTAAGAAAAAAAAACACCAAAGAACACAAGACTCTTGATAATTTTCTGGACTTGGCATCGCACATGATTTGTCATGTAAGCTTGCAGAGAAAGATGGTTTCAAAATCCTCAGAAATGCTCCCTGGTTTTATGGAAACTCCTGAAGAACTGAGTAGTGGATTTTCCTTTTAAATTTTTTTTTAATTTTTTTTTTTGGTGGATTAGTGTGGTACCTGAAGTACTTAGAGTATTTATATACTTAGCATTTCAGAATTTGACTATGTCAGGGAGCATTAAGAAAGAGGCAGATTTCTGTCTGTCCAGCTGGATTCAGCTGGGAAACTTTGACTGCTGTCTTCAGTATATGCCCTAGTTCAGATCCTCAAATAACATGAGTGGAGTAAATACTCAACTGGCTTCTCTTATTATGGAACAGACAGAAAATGGAAATAAACGCATAGCACAGGTAAAATGAGTTTGTAAAATAGGTAAAAAGAGTTTTGTCAAATTTTCTCATTTGCAATCCCACACACAGTTCTGTTAACTTGGTTAAAGAAATAATAAAATTACATGGCTTACCACCAGTGGGTTAACAGTTGGCTTAATAAGAAATAGGAGGCAGCAAAAATTTGTATTATTTCGCATTTTGTCTGTTTGCACTGTCAGTGAGATAGTGGAGAGGAGTAGCTAGAAATCAGAATTAAATAATCTCTTCTCCAAAATCTGAACCTGTACAAATATATGGTACCAGGCATTAAAAGTGACCCAACACAGGTATTTTTAAAGCTGTGGAGTTTATGTGTCTGCCATCATGAGGCCTTTCATGCTGGTGAGCGCTGGGAAGGAGGCAGAAGGCACTACCATCCCAATGCCCTTACGTGCCGTGGCACCTACATCTGGAACTGGTGCCATTGCCCTGCAACTTCAATAATGTCATGATCACACAAGGTCTTGTCTGTCCCCTTCTGCTTCCCCCTGGTTCAATAAATAACCTTCTTGCGGCATTTGCTAAGCTACAGACAAATGTGCTTTTCAGAAACATGACTGTGAAAGCTGCAGTTCCTCTTCCACTCACCAGTACGTGTGTAAGGACACTCAATTAATTTCCCTTGCCTTAGCAATAAAAAGAAATCTGATTTTATCATAATACTGTAGCTTGCCAATCTCTTTCACTGAAAGAGATGAAAAGCTCCACAATACCTGTCCTCCCAACAGCACATGCCGCTTCCTCAAGGTTAAATAGCTCACATTGCACTGCTGTCTCTGCTACTTGCATGTGATTATATTTTCCGTGTAAGTCTGTGTGTTCCTCATCTCACAGCAGTTCATAGGGACACGCTGGTGGTGTACTCCTGTGCCAGCCTTTGAAAATTGTCTGTTTTCTGTGAGATTAAGTTCTTCCCTCCTAATTAAAAGAATTGCTCAAATTTGGCAAAATTAATTGAATATATTATTAGCTAATTTATTTTTAGTTAGACCTAAGGGAAAATCCAATTTTAGACAATGAAGTTCTACACCTTCTCTCCATCTTCTCCCTTCCCCTCAAGAAACTATCTATCTCTGATGAGCTGAATCCTCCCAACATTCCCTCCCTCCAGCACCCCACGACGAGTGCGGGCTGACTGGAAAGCTGCACACAACCAGTCTATAAACCAAGTTGACCCCCAGGACCTGAAGTCTGGGTGGAGGTGACTCTGAGCGACCGCAGCTCCCTCCACTAGCTCACGTTTTGTAGAAATCCAGGCAGTACCCCCTTACTGTAGCTGCAGCGTTTGACCCCCATTGAGGCCCGTATGTGAATTTAAAAGAATTCCCTGATGGTTTAATTGAATCTTTGCTTAGGAAAAAATGTCTTTGGGGCTAAACATTTCCTCGGAGACTGGAGGATATTGCATTTCTCCAGACTGATGTTTGGTAGCTACCCACTTTAATGGCTTTTAGACACCCTGCTATTTCTCAGTCGAAGCTCTCGTGATGGTGCACTGACAGTTTCCCCAGTCAGAGCTTTTATCTTTGTAGAAAGCGAGCAGTATTGCAGCGCTACCTGCAAGGCTCTGTTGGGAGAGTCATCATAAGGAGCGCTGCGCATGGACTGCATGCACACGGAACAAAATTGCCCTAGAAATGAACCCTGCTAAAAGGTTAAAGACCAAAACATCTCCATTTTACCAGCCAGCAGCTGACAAACAGGGGCATGATTCTCCCCTCATAAAGAAGATGATGGTGAAATAAATAAAGAGTTCTGTAATAGCACTCACCTGAGAGGCACTCAGGGCCACGGCAGTACGTGCACACTGGCTTTAGCACGACCCTGGCAGGAGCACTCGCCTTCCCAAACACAGGGCATTTAATACAGCAGCAGCCGAAAGGGCAATGCTTCCCTCCTGAACGTGAGTGATTTCAGACATTCAGGCATTATGGAAACCTGAGTCACGGGGATGTGGAGATAGGAATACACTTCAACTTGAGAGGCTCCTTCTCCTGCCTGAATTTACCTTGGATTGTCAGCAGTGCGACTGCTTCTGCTCTTCGTCCTCTTGTCGGATTCAGTGTGTGCAGAGGGAAGGAAGGAGGTTTCAGTGTCACGGTTATCATGCACAGCTAAAAACTAGCTGTTAGCAGTAAAAGATGCATTTCAAAAGGAGGCTAATTATACCAGAAATAGAAGATTGTCGTGTGTATACATATACAGAGCACTACTATGGATGTGTTGCACAAAGCATCTAACCTGTTAGTAGCTATTATTCAGGTGAACAAAGAGGAGAAACAAACAAACAAACAAACAAATAAATGGAAAAGAAGAAATGAGGATGCTATCAATCACAAATGTACACAGTAATTACACTGGCTGGTTGCTGGGTCCCCTTCTACAGCCTCAAGGCCAAATTCACTCCCCGTCCAGAGGTAGAAAATGCCAACGGCTACCAGGAGGGCTGCCCTTCTGCTACGTAAAGTTTCTCTGTCCAGACTCCAAATCTTGTATTCAGTAGCCTCTGTGAAAACTGGATGCTGCTGCTCTTATCTTACCATCCTGAGCACTTGGCTTTCACACCACGTTTGGATTTCCCTCACTGTAGGGCAAACCAGACCCTCCCATCACATTCAGCATGAAAGCAAGCAACCTCAGGGCTGTCCAAACCCCCCAGGGGCCAGTGAGAGCAACCCATGTCCCTTGAGGGTGACACCAGCAGCCACCTCCACCTGCAGCCGGTCCCCCTTCGCACTGAGGCTGCGCAGGGGGAAGCCAGAGCCTGGCCCCAGGGGTGTCACCATCTGCCCTTGACATCCCTACGAGGAGACTGCTTAGAGAAGCTCTTGACAATGTCCCTTCAAGAGCCTAGGCTCCTCTCAGAGAGGCAGCAGTGGTGTCCCGCAGGCACCGATCACCTGGGCGCAGGTACCTGTAATGCCAGCAGCCGAGTCACTCGTGCAGGGCAGAAAGAGGGCTGGAGGGCCGTGTTTCAGTGGAAACAGCCCCCAGATCACGGCAGGGTGAGGTTTGGTGCATTTCAGAGGGTGACCTGCTGGCTGGGAGCAGCATGGGCGGTTGCAGGCACAGCCTTTGCCAACCAGCTCCCCACAGCCAGCTTGCTGGCATGCAGCTGAATGCCATCAGCCACTGCCCCGAGGCCTGGGAACAAAATTGCTCAAAGACTTAGTGATGTTCTCAGCAACACTGCACAACTGCTAAGTGTCTGGTCATTGGGGAGAGACAGTTTGCAGCTAAATGCTCCGCTGGTGTCTGTGGGGCAGTGGTGACCCACAGGAGCTGCTGCTGAACCAATTCCTTTGTCCCTGCCATGGGGTTTTATCTGCGTGTACCACAGTGACCACCAGCTCTCGCCTGCTGGGGCTTGGCTCCTCCGCCAGCAAGGCTCGGGGCTGTAATTTGTCAGACCAGATGCAGCTGTCTTAGGGGTTCTTTGTGGTTTGGGTTGGTTTTTTTTTTGCAGGTCTTCATTTGCAAATGAGGCAGATGTCTGCTCCAAATGCACATCTAGGATATCTACCCTCCCTTTATCCTCAGTGGAAAATAGGTACTTTTTGGGTGCAATTCATCTCCTCAAAAAGCAGGAGTCTAAGCAGGTCAGGTGACTCACATGCAAGAAGTGTCCACTCCTGTCCTTCAGCTGGAAGGGGAGTTTGGGGTGCCCAGGGCAGCAGTAGGTGCCAGCGGTGCGCGGTCCCATGCAAGCAGCACAGGTGGTCCCCAGTACCCCTCCCGGCTCCCAGGGACTCCCACCCTGGAACTTCACAGATAGCTGCTTTTAGCACAGTGCGGCTTTCCCTCCTGCGAGCACCCTCATGAAGGCCAGGTCAGAACAGCCATTTGCAATGTCACGGGTTTGAGTCTGCAAAACCTATGCTGTGCTCTGGCTTTTTCCCAAATGCTGGGATATTTGGGCTGTGGTCCTAGTGGAGCGCTAGAAGTTAAACACACCAAAACAATAACACTCATTCAAAGATGAAGCCTAACAATAGGATAATTTATTTCATTGGCTTTATATCTCCTTAGTCATATATTTGCTTTTTGCTGCTGTTTCTTAGCCTGTTGCAGTATCTTAGTCCAACAGTGACCACCAAGATCCTAGATTGCAATGGGATAAACTATGTTAATAAATAAATTATTCAAGTGACCACTTGTGACTTCATGAAACTTGCTGATAACCCTTTGTTATAGAGAATTACAGATTTTCCTAGAGGACTGAGATCATATTCTGGGAGGGTGACATTCAAGGCTTTGCCTGTTTTACAGCATAAGTAAAAGGCAGAAGGAAGTTTAGTTGCTGCAATAGAGACCAGCAAATCCTGTCTATCAGCTTCTCATTGATTTCTGGTAAGTGAAAATTTCTGTCAAACTGTCCACCTAATACAGCTACCTCCCCCTTTTATTTTGAGACAACCACCTATTTTAACTCTTACTGATAGATGGCTGATTAGATATATTAGCATAAAGGTTTTTTCCAACCCATAGAGAAAATTATTTCATTTCAGTCAATTCTACAGGCTTTTTAAATTATATACTCCAAGAAAGACTACAGAATGGAAAGCAGAGCCTCTGCACAGATACTGCTACTTACGCAACTTAAATTTCATTAAATAGAAGGTGGGAAGATGCATTTAAATAAATTACTTATCTATTACTTATTGATATAGATTACAATATCGGTGGATAGGAGGGAAATGCGTAGCTAAATGTGATCAAGACTTGGTGTAAAGATGAGCCTGGCAGTTTGGAGTCCTTCTCTTTAGCTTGTAGGACAGGCTCTCTCTCCACATCGGGGAAGTTGAACAAACGAGGTGTTTCAAGTGCTAGAGAAAGGTTAACTTGCTAGTGGTGAAGCAGAGGGCCAGTGGGCATAGTGGTATCATTGCTCCTTGTGTTTATGTTTTCTGGCTACCATGGTGCAAGCTTCACTCAACTCCTGCCCAACTCCTCTCCCAGGCTCATAATGCTCACCAGTAAGCAGGCTTTTTCTTTTATTATATTTTTCAGAGTGAACAACTTGATGTAAAAAACAAGCACAGAGAATCCTGACTGCAGAAACAAAAATGTATACTATTGTGATGAACTCAGTGGATATAGTAATTACATGCATCACCTCTTTATGTATATCTCTCTCTTGGCAATTCTTTATCAAATACGATGTCTGCCTGGGTGAGATGCTCTCCCCTCTCTAAAGCAGAGGGATGCATCTCTCACCATCTGAGTTCTCGTTTTCCCTGCATGCCCAGAAGATCTTGCATGGCATGGAGAATAGCCAGACATCTGTGCGATGTGCAGGGTAGCAAGTGTCCTCTGTTTTCTCCCATAAGAACAATAAGGCTTTCTCTGGATGTAGTCAGAAAAAGCAAACCTCTTCCTCTGCTATCAGATGTTCTCCCTTATGGAAAATGCAAGCCCCAGGAAATAGTTATGGCTTTAAATCATTTCAGACAGGGCCTGGCCACAGCCAGATTTTCAAAGCCCTGTTAAAAATAGGTTTTCGCTCCCCAATTTCATTTTCTATCCAATTTTCTTTCACTGCTGCACCACACCCACACTATTTCTCCTTAAACTGAAATGCTTCCCACCACTGCTTCCTTTCAACACCCCTCACAAGGCTTGTCATTTACTGTACATCTGCATTTTGCAAGCCACAGCCAGCAACCGAAAGGACTGAGCCCTTCATGTTTTGCTTAGCACCGAAGGGGTAAAAAAGCAACATGTTAAAAGGAGGCCCCAGCAGCTGAGAAGCCACCCCAAAATGGGTGTGAGGCTGAAGGAGGGGTGTGGGAATACTGAAGTGGCTCTGTAGCACTTAAGCGCAGAAGACAGTGGGGCAGTCTGACAAATGAAGGATATTTAGGGCTAAGAGCTTTTCTTGAGGTTAACGTTCCTCTGCAATCGCCAGAGAGGACAACTTTCATAGCCAGGTCAGTATTGCAATGAGTGAAGATGATGAGATCGGCCTTGATGGATCTTAAAAAGCCTCAAGTTCATCTTTTCTCAATATTTTCATACTGTATGAAAGTATCCTGTGAAAATGCATACAGTAGAGTTTGTGGATGATGATAGAAAATTGAGGAGTGATTTGCAGGAGAGACTTAAAATGCAGTATGAGCTAGATAAATTGCAGAAATAGAGTGCAACCAAACTGAGATTTAAATAGACAAATGCAGGATGCTTCCTATCTAAGGGGAACATCAGATGCATAAGCACAGAAAGTAGAGATGTTGCTTGCACAGCACAGCCCAGCCGAGCAGGAGAGCGGATCCTGGGCCGTACAGGAGGCACTGGCACAAGGGCAAGTGCATCCCAAGTAGGAATGTTGTTCAAGTGTAAAACAAGTGGGGGCTTTTCCTGAGCTAGACTGCCCCAGGTAGGTCTTGGTTTGAACACAACATTCATCTGAGGGCGTCCTTCTGTCAGAACTGACAAGAAAAATGTTGGAGGAAATTCAAAGAAAGAAATGAAAACAAAGACAAAAAAATTTTTTTAAAAATCTGACAATTGAAGAAAGTTAGTAAAACTGATTGTGTTCAAGAGGGGTAGGAAGATGTCCAAAGAGGTCAGTGAAGTATGGAAGAGTATTTCTACAATTGCATAGATCACTGCCCTATCCATTTATTGAGGACAGAATACCAAACAGGGAATAAGAAGAAAAAAAAAAAAAAAAAAAAAAAGTATAAAATTATATATATTTTTAAGAAGGTTTACAGAATTGCCATAATTGGTGGAAATAGATGGGGCATGCTGTGTAGTCCGGGCAGGTCTGTGCTCCCAGCTGAAACTAACGTGGGCAGACCACAGCCATGCCGGTTACGTACAGCAGTGCAGCCCCACCGGCTCCTGCAGCCACAGGGTGCCGGTGTCCCGGCTGGCACTTGAAGCCCCCTTCCCCTTCTCCCCACTGGAGCCTTCCCCAATGCCCCTCTGATGACATTTTGCACATATCGTTCAGTGTAATTATTTTAATGAGGATTTTCAACTCAGCTACCCTCGGCAGGATTTGCTTACTTATAAATACAGACGCTTTAAAATGTTACTCATCTTGCTTACAGAGCTTTAATTTTTCCTTGGTTTATATCACAGGTATTATACTGAAAATATTGTGGGTTTTCTTTGAGTGGAGATCCAAAGCAACATGTCAGCCAGCCCGGAGAGGGGCAGAGGGACCTTCCCACGACACGACACCTTCAGTGGGGCCCCTCTGCCCCGCGTCGGAGCTGAACGCTGTCTCTTGCAGAAACACCAGGCTGCTGTTTGGAAACGGTCAGGAGAAATTTGTGACCCTTTTCCTAACTTCAGGGCTTATTTTTCTGTAATGGGGATTTTCTGAAAGTTTTTTTTTTTATTATTGTTATTCACAGGGAAGGTTATGCTATGCAGTAGCCTCCCCCTTCTGCAGAGCCTTGAGAGTGGGAAGCCCCTTGGAGCCCCCCGATGCTCTGCAGCTCCCCAAAGCCGCTGGGCTTGCGTGACAAAAGCAGACGGGTTCATTCATTAGAAAGCAAGAGGTCTGCGGGGAAACATCTCACGGGCTCACTGAGCAAGGACACAGGAGGACTAGATTGTATATGGCTTTGGCTGCCAAATTTTATGTCTGCTTCTGTGTAGTCAGGGTCATGCTGCTCTCGTCTTTTATCAGACCCTTTGCTATTTAGTTTTTATATTTAGACAGCATCTTCCGTATTAGAAACCGCATGTGCGTATGTTGCATGTGTAGGTTACCTCACTTGGGGGCAGAGGATACTGCCGCAAGGTGTGACAGATGCCTGTACGTGCACATTTTAAGTGTCTGGCTAGACCAATGCACAAAAGACCCTTCATCTGTACAGCGATAATGAGAGGACCACACGTACAGTGTGGCGACAGGAGGTGTCCCAGAATCCCTATACATTCACTCCAACATCTGCACAACAATAGATTTTTCTTTTCCTATTAAAAAAAAAAAAACCTATTCAGCTTGAAAAGAAGAAAATAAGCAAAACCACAAGGCACAGTAAACTGCGCAGAAGGACAATGGTCTGAGGTTGTAGAAATCATCGCGGTGCTCTGTTAGGATGCTGGGAATTCAAAATGTTCAACAATAAAAAGAGAGCTCGCATTCAAAGGTGACATTCAAAGTAATTCAAATGGCATAATAAAGCAGCATGTAATTAGGTACACAGTTCGTATCAAAGGTCCTCTTATTAAAAAGCTGCTGCGTGTGCTATGCAAAAGGATTTAAAATAGACATTTCTGTTTAAACAAGGTCTCATTTCTAACATATCTTCCTTTTTGACATGTTCCTGCAGCCAGGGAGGTCACATCATAAGGCTAAATTTATGACGACATAACTGTTTCCATGGTAGCAAACTATTGTCATAAACACTGAGCTTTATGATTTCACAGCTGGATTAAGAAAAAAAGAGAATCAGGCTGGAGAGGGAGGAAGGGTTTTTTTATTCCGATGAGAGTTAGGGGAATACAGAACATTACAGGCAAAGAAAATTGCTTTTTGTGTAAATGTTCTTTTTTAAGTTTACCCCAGTGTGAAAGTCCCTTTTAAGGGATATAATTTGGGTAACGATCCCTCTCCTATTTAAATGCTCATAAGGCTAATGAGCAAGCTTGTCTATTTTTGGAACACTTCAGCAGTAAGGCTGGATGTTTTGCAGCAGGAAGCCAACTGTATTGAAATGTGTTTTCTTCACTTTCCTGCAGGCTCCTGACCCCTTCCTCCATGAATTTCTGCAACTTTACCAACTAGAAAGCAATTTACAGGTGAGGTTAGCTTATTTCTAGTAGTGCATAGACCCTACCAGCCACCATTCACCTCCTCATTACTTGGATTATTACTTTTTACCAACATCTGTGACTACTGAATGGAAATATCTGTCAAGATGGACAGATTGAAATACAATCATGTTTTTAGGAAGAGATGTTTTCCTGACATGGTCATTTATGTCCTTAAGCTAAATTAGTATGGGTAATTATCAACAGCGCTTGAATATGAAAATGCAATCAATCAGGGAAATATGCTTGTGGGAGGTCAGAGGTGCCCTGTGCTGCCATATCACCAGAAGGTGTGACATACCATCACACCTTGGATGATGGGACTCACTCTGTCAGGGGCAAATCCTGGGCCAGCTTTGCAGGCATGAAAACCCCATGGCTACATGCCAGCCCTGTGGCCCCATCCCTGTATCCCAGCCCCTTTATGGCTAAGAGAGAGGTCTGGAAAGATCCCCCGGTGCCCATCACTTGCCTCTGGCCAGCTCCTCTCCAAGCACCATCCAGTTCTGCTTGCAGGGGAGATAAGGATGGGTGGCTGTAGGTCTTCTGGGTGATACAGGGAGAGGGGTAAAGATCCAGTTCTCTGGGAGCCCTCAGTGGTCCACGGAGGGAGACCTCAGGGCCACCTCTCTGATCTCCCCAAGTCACCCTACCCCTCTGCACTGGCAGGTACAGCAGGATAAGACTACCTCCATCCTCGTTGGCTGGGAAGGTGGTGTGAAGAAGAAGCGTCACATGATGAAATGCACAATATTCCTACAGGAATACAAGTGGTGAAATGTCCTGTGTTGGCCTCCATCAAAGACAGAGCTCAGAGCTAGAGCAGGATTATTACTGTGTCTCCTAGTGATTCCCCTGG
This sequence comes from Balearica regulorum gibbericeps, assembly GCF_011004875.1. NCBI lineage: Eukaryota > Metazoa > Chordata > Aves > Gruiformes > Gruidae > Balearica > Balearica regulorum. Next base: position 52,325,276 of record NC_046186.1, on the reverse strand, counting down.
AATTTCTACAGCAGAAACAAATTAAACTTAACTCATCTTACAAGTAATTAGCACATTTCATTTCAAGAAATCCCAGATGCCTTTACCTACTAGGCACTGGATTAGTATGTCTTGCACTAAAATGTACCTGAGATTTAGCTTTCTAACAATGATTTATTCATGTGCAGGTAATCTACCTTGTCAAAATATAAAATAACGGTGCAGGCAGTGCTACAGGCTACAAAATTCCTCCCTGAGCCACATCAAAATGAAAATGCTTTAGAGCATGAGGGCTGGGCAGCCACAGATCCAACACGCTGTTGTTGCTCTCCGATCGACTATCAAAGTCTCAGGGGAGCATTTTTTATTTTCTTTGAAAAGAATCCAAAATAAACAGAAAGGTCACTTTGTAAGGCTACTTCCTTCCCATGAGATGGAAAATGGCCTTGCTCTGTAAGCTGGAAATGTCAGGACTGGATACTGAGCACTGTACACTAGAGGTCACTGCTATAATAAAGGAAAGAGTTAGCTAGCAGGTAAGGCAGGGTTTGTTCTCCACCTTATTGTATGGTGACTCATAAAGAAAAGCAACAGCTAACTGAATTATACTGTGCTTCATCAAACGTAAAGGATCACTGAATAAGGACTATTCAGCTATGGATGAAAACTGAGAGGTCTTCAGATGTTTGGAGAAAGGGATGAAGATGGAGGTGTGGGACCTTTTGAAACATCAGTTCACTTTCATCAGTTTGAATTGGTTTAATTGCAACTGGAAAATTATGCCAGCCTGTGGAATTTCTGTCACACTGTTCATCTTGCCTTTTTTTTCTTTTTTTTTTTCTTTTTTCTTTTTTCTTTTTTTAGTTTTTCTTCTTTTTTAGTTTTTTTTCTTTTTTTTTTCTCTGCAGAGGGTAATATTGGGTTGAGTCATCTTGACTAAAAGCCCAATGCTACCTTCATCTACCATATTCAAGTTCTGCTAAACAGTGCTGGTAGTAAATGAACACAGGGCACTTTAATACAAATCAGAGATGCAAACCAGTGGGTAATTAGTTGAGGATTACAGGTGAGATGCTGATGAAATAGCTGCCTGTAGAGAGATTGTCACTGCTAACCATGTGCCAGTCAACTTATCCCAAGGCTTCCTAAGTCTGCAAGCATGCTTGTCTTTTTGTATCTGTTTCTGTATACTCTTATTTAGTGTCTGGGACTGTTTATTTAATGAGGCATCTCACACTCTGGCAGTGCTAACTTCTCTCTCGTGCGTGTTGTTGCCGAGCAGACGTGATCAGCCTGAATTTTCAGTCTGTCTTTTCTAAGCTTGCATCATAATGTTATGATGCTATTTAAATGTCTTCTTCCCAACCCCGTTAAATTATTAATTTCATTCAGGATCGAGCCATGTAACCTGTCCAGGGCCTGCTTGCTGATGATTCATGACATGTTTCCTGTTTTGTTTCCTTCATAGGAACCGTGGTTCCTGATGATTTTGCACATCTTCATGTGGCACATCCTGTCCAGAGAATTTCTTATCACAGTGGTCAACAATATATTTTGTCAGCTGTTTCTCCTTATTCAGTCTTTGTTCCAGTATTCCACGTCCTTCTGGCATTATTTTATCTCATTCACTTAATTTTCACAATTTTGTTCTTTTCTTGTGTCAAAAGGCACGCCAAGCAGGAACATGCTGGGGGGAAGGTATTTTCATGGTGGGCAGCACACCGCATGACCCTCCTTGTCATTGACTGCTGTCCGCCCTGCTGGTACCTAACCCTGCAGCATCTCTCTAGACCTCCCTGCAATACAAATAAATAATAAGCAAGGGGGTTGCCTCAGAGCTGCTGGCCAGACGGTGTTTCTAGGTCAACGGTTCCCTCTCTTGGAGCCATGAGCTCAGAAGCACTCATGCCAGTGACACTGCCACTTGAGGCCACAGAAGAACAAGGTCATGAGGAGAAAAGTTTGAATATCAGTCCTTCAAACTGTAAATTTTTCTCAAAATGGACTTTCTTGCAAATGCTTTTATAAATTATTGCTCACACTGATCTTTCTAACATGTCATAAGAAATAGTGGATACAGCATTAAGGCTGGGTGTATTTTGATGTTCTTACATGCAATAAACATAGAAGCTGACTCCACCTCTAAGCTGGGCTGCTGTACATGCTCCGAATCTACACACGTTTTTCCTTCTTCCTCCTGGGGTCTAAACCTGTGTGCACACGTGTTTTGTTCAGCTTATGTCCCTATCCCTGCTCTTTATTTGCAGGTACTTGGGATCCTGAGATCTGAAACAGATTTTGCAGACAAGCATCACCATAGTATTCTCTGGAAAGCTTTTTGGTAACATTCATGTAACACCTGGAGAGGGCAGATTGTTTGTCAGAAGACCACAATAGGAAAGTTTCTCAAGTTTAATCACAAACAAAAGCAGGTTAAGTACTGTGGTACCTTCATTCATTTTTCTAGTTCGTACAAATTCATCCTGCAAAGGAAAGGTTTGGAAGACTCTGGTAAGACTAGAAGCCAGATACATTATATTTCAACTCCACATTTTATGTAATACTCTTGTTGGGCACCTATGTCCTATTTGCATTTACAGAAATTTTAAGCTTGTGTATAAAGAGAAGAATAAATGAGTCATAACGTGTTGCTCCATCACAAATTTACCCGGATTGCATGAAGATACGTGGGTGCAAATATAAGCAATACTTTTAATATCAGATTAAAAAAAATTCCAAAACAGGAGTGGAGGAAGGACAAACACCCTAGTTAGCTTTAAGACGTAGCTGGGATGAGATTCGTTGCAGAGCTTCCTGCAAGCACAGGGGGCTGACCTTAGCGACCCCCGAGGTTCTTTCCGGGCCGGGATTTCCACATCTGCTTTATCCAAGTTCCCCAGCGGATAAGTCTGATCGTGCTCCACTTCTCCCCGAGCGAGGTCATGCTCTCGCGTGGTATTTGTATGGATGAAGGTTTTCATTGTTTTCTAGTGATGTCAAGGAGTAGGACTGCAACTGTACACGCAAAATTTCATCATGTCACTTGGCTGAATTCTCCTTGGGGCTGGGATGGAGGCGTATGATGAATTTTTGGATGTTAAACGAATCACTATTAACATTTAGCATGATATACGGCTGAGTTGTGGAGATTTGTGTGCAAGACTGCATTGTTTAAATGGTTTTGGCTTTATTTTTTTTCCCGGGTGGACTTCTCAGAATGTTCAAGGGCTGGCATCAGCCTCCTTATAACCCTTTCCTTGTTGTTTTCCAAGGATGATTTTGGAAAGTTCTTGGAGACTAATACCAGACTGCACAGACAGACTCACAAACCACAGAGCTAATTCTCAGTCATTTGGGACATTCTCAGGCTTTTGGGACAGGAAGGTCTAAACCACTTTTGCATCCCCCATAATCTGGGGCTGTACAAGGGATCGCTCTGTCTCCATGGTATAAAAATAGCCAAGAGGTTCATGTGGTCCCGGAGTGCTTCCCCCTTGAGCAGTATGTGCTGGCCACCATCCTAACAAGACATCTTCACTGGAAATGGCTAGTGTGGAGCCCTTGGAAAGATCTGAGATGACTAGAGAGGTCCTTTGAGCAGTAAGTTTTCTCAGAGGGACTTTTACAAACCACTTTCAAATCTCTTTGCTGACTGGTAGTTAGCACAGGCTTAGGCTGTGGAGGCTCCTGAGCCTCTGAGACTGCAAAGGGAAGGTTCCCCCACCGTTTGTGAAGGATGGGAGGTATGCAGGCTGCCATTCAGCCAAGCCATGCAGATGGCCCACGTTAGAATAGAAACAGCAGGCATCCACATAAAGACTTTAGTTTGGTTCTCACCTGCTATTCCTCCTTTCCCATCCCATTTTGCCCTGACTAAAATAAAAGTGTATTGATTGTAAGCATATTGCTGTCCTTTGCATGTGGAAAACCTGTCAAAACAACAGCAAGCTATCCGTGAAGGGTAATATTAACAAAGCCCCTCTGCCTCAGAGGATCGTGAAATTTGTTAGTTTATTTGCAAGATGTTCTGACTGGAGTAAGGATCCTGTTATTTACTTCTACTTCTGCATTGCCAATGCCTTTATGTGCTCTTAGTGGGGAGGGGGGGACTTGGAAAACAAATCTTTATTCTGTTGTAAAGTGCTTAAGATTGCAAATGCATTTCAAAGAAGTCCAGCTGGCACTAAAGCCTGGTGTCACACATCAGACATAAAAAGTCACCTCTTGTAAGAAAAGAAGGGCTCTGATAATTAATTATTAGAGTATCATCAAGAAGTTTGCAGAGGCTAGGGCAGGGTGAGCTCACCCCTCATATCAAGGCTGGGAATAAGCATGACACGAGCAAGGAAAATGACATTACATGGCCGGAGTGAGCCCTCTGCCCTGCCAGGCGGTATGGACAGGGACCTGACGGCACAGTCCCAGGACTCCCTGCCTGCAGCAGGCTGCATGCACTGGCGGGGGATGTATTCCCTGCCCACGAGTGTGTATTACAAGCATTAGGGGCAACAAGGGAATAACAAGTGCCATAATAAGTGCCGAGGAAAAAGAAAAGCAAAATTTAATGGATCACCCAAGTTTCTCAATAGGATGGTAGCAGTTAACCCAATATCTCCAAAGTCTGTGTCTAATCTAACAATATCACCATTCTCTCTATATGTGATTTATGTACACTTGGACAACTGGTTATCAAGTCGTTTAAGAGACATGCAGCGTAGAAGGTACAACGTCTTGGTCACTAATCTGAAGTACTTCTATTTTAGCTGAGCTGTGGAGGGCAAAGTCTTGAGAAGTTTGTTAATGGAAACCATTACCCATCACCATTGACCCCTGCATGAATATGCATTTCTGTGAAGTCTGAATCAAGACTATTTTTCATATCAGAAGAAAGAAATTTATTTACTACTGCTTTCGCACAAAACAGTGCAAGAAATGTTACCTGCAGACTTTAAATGGGAAGCACTGTAGAGAAATGACCTCAATGGAAGGAGCTAATGGGGCTGAACTTTACAGCATCTGAAGGAGATAAACAGTCTGCAATCTAAAATCAAACTAATTCTCTAAAATGTTTTGGGGATAAAGGTGAAGACAACCACCACAAAGCACAGATATCTCATGATAAGTCCAGAGAAGCAGAGAGTCTGATCTACTTTGATTCATTTGTTTCTAACAAAAACACCTCTGCAAAAAAACTTTTCCCCAGCAGCAGCAGCATACTAAGCATTACTGTACCCAGCAGCATTCAGACTGGACAAGGAGTTGCCAGACAACCATTTCCCAGTTTGGTTTGAAAGATGTCATCTCAAAAGAATATTCTTTGTCCTAACAGCTGTGCAAGAAAAATGTATATGCCAAAATAGAGGAACAGAGGGGAGTCAGATCATCAGCCCTGGTAAAATTAGAAAGAAGCACAAGGAAAACTATTAATGCTCCTCACAAGCAATAGGGAGTGTAACATTAAACTGGGGCACAACAAACTGCACAAGTACAAATGCAGCAGAGGGACATCTACAGGAGAAGGATGCATCAGACACAATCCAGATAAAACAAAGTACTTAAAAACATCATTTCCCTCTCCACAAAGTATTGGAAAAACATAGTAAGGTTGGTCATCTATAAAGATTATAACAAGTTAATCAGAAATAACAGTGGGTCAGTGTGGTGGGTTGACCCTGGCTGAGGGCCAGGTGCCCACCAGAGCCGCTCTATCACTCCCCTCTTTCATTAGACAGGGGAGAAAAGGTACAATGGAAAAAAAACTTACGGGTCGAGATAAGGACAGGGAGAGATCATTCTCTAATTATCATCACGAGCAAAACAGACCGAACTTAGAGAGGGAATTCATCTTATTTATTACTAAGCAAAACAGAGTAGAGGAATGAGAAAAAAAACCAAATCTTAAAAACACCTCCCCCCACCCCTCCCATCTTCCCGGGCCCAACTTCACTCCCGGCTTCAACCTCCGCCCCCCCCAGCGGCACAGGGGGACGGGGAGTGGGGGTTACGGTCAGTTCATCACGCGGTGTTTCTGCCGCTTCTTCATCCTCAGGGGGAGGACTCATCGTTCCCCCGCTCCAGCGTGGGGTCCCTCTCACGGGAGACAGTCCTTCACGGCCTTCTCCAACGTGAGTCTCCTCCACGGGGTGCAGACCTTCGGGAGCAAACTGCTCCAGCGTGGGTCCCCCACGGGGTCACAAGTCCTGTCAGCAAACCTGCTCTGGCATGGGCTCCTCTCTCCACGGATCCACAGGTCCTGCCAGGAGCTTGCTCCAGCGTGGGCTTCCCACGGGGCCACAGCCTCCTTCAGGTGTCTCCACCTGTTCCGGCATGGGGTCCTCCACAGGCTGCAGGTGGAATCTCTACACCCCCTCATCCTTCCTCCATGGGCTGCAGGGGGACAGCCTGCTTCACCATGGTCTTCACCACGGGCTGCAGGGGGATCTTGCTCCAGCGCCTGGAGCACCTCCTCCCCCTCCTTCTTCACTGACCTTGGTGTCTGCAGATGTTCTTACATCTTCTCACTCCTCTCTCTGGCTGCAAAAGCGCTCTCTAACTGTTTTTCTCTTTCTTAAATATGTTATCACAGAGGCGCTGATTGGCTTGGCCTTGGCCAGCGGCGGGTCTGTCTTGGAGCCGGCTGGCATTGGCTCTATCAGACACAGGGGAAGCTTCTAGCAGCTTCTCACAGAAGCCACCCCTGTAGCCCCCCCGCTACCAAAACCTTGCCACACAAAACCAACACAGTCAGGAGAGAAGAGAAGAGAAGAGAAGAGAAGAGAAGAGAAGAGAAGAGAAGAGAAGAGAAGAGAAGAGAAGAGAAGAGAAGAGAAGAGAAGAGAAGAGAAGAGAAGAGAAGAGAAGGAGGACTGGCTCTAGGGTGGACACTGAGGCAAGAGCTTCCAATACATAAAGGACACGATCGCTTTCAAAGAAAAAATGAAATATTGCCATGCAACCTTATTCCCAGAAGATGTTACTCAAGGGGCAATTGGAGCACCAATATTATTAGAGAGCACTCAAGTTGGACAAGGGTCAAAAAAGACAAAACCATGCTCAAACAGGAAAAAAAAAAAAAAAAGAAAAAAGAAAGAAAGTTTTGCCACTGCTGCAAGTTATCAATGTGTTTAGCTGAAGCACACTGCACACCTAGCAAGAATGTTGCATGTCTCTAATCTGTGTGCAATCAAGAACAAAGTGAAGATTTTAAAACTGCAAGTGCAGGATCTTAAAGATCAATTTGAAGATGAAGCATATGCTCAGACAATAAATTTCTAAAGCAAATATTATTTTGGGGTGGACAAACTGCAAAATAGAAATATAACCTGAAGAACCTGATGCAGTTGATGATACTAACATGTTCACCAGTGGCTACAGTACTTGTTCAGAAAATGCTTGTATACCTTTCTTCTTTCCCCATTGAGTTTTAGCCCATAAGATATAGCCCTTAGCTAACCAGGAGCATCTATTCTGAAACTACAAGTAGTGTATCATTTACTACCAGTCAAGGAACATGGCCTTTAGGAAATAAAATATACCAATAAGAGAAATAATTTAATCTTTTTAAAGATGCAGTAAAGTCAGGATACCATCCCTTTGCTATCAGAATCTTTAACTAAAAATAATTAGACTCCAAAGAGTAGTAATAATATTATAAAAGAGACATGAGTGCTCCAAAGAAAATGAGCCCAGAGATTTCCAATTAAGATACGTAAAATGCAGACAAGTGTACTTCCATGCCAGAACTTCCCAGGTCTCACAGTCATGCATAAATGGAGGAAATAGCAGTAGCAGTTGTGCACAGAGAGAACTGCTATGAATTGAAGATGATTCACGATGTCCCATAAAGGGCCTAACAGCAATAGACATGGGATCTGCCTGAACGCAGTGAGAATCACTTTCTGACTCAGAGTATTTACTAAGTAAGTCAATGCAAATGAGCAATAGAGGACTTATCATCCCAAGACCATACTTTATTCTATTGAGCATCACACTTATGACTAACTTATTTTGGACAATAGACTGCAATGTGAGCCTGAGGAATTTTGAAGGTTAGAGTCTGACATTTTAAATTTTGGTTTAGTTTTGGTTCAGAAGGAACGGCAACAGGAAGGCTCAAGGGATACCCCCAGAGCTGCGCAGGTTGGGTGCCTGTGGAGAATACCCACCTACGCGCAAAACTGTAGGGCCTGAGGATTGCCCTTACTAGAGCAGGGTGACACTGAAGGCACTGCCTGAGATGCTGCCATTGAGGAAGGAGACCACTAAATGTTCTTCTAATGGGCCTCACACCCACGGAGAAAACCAGACACAGAGCTAGAGCCAAGAAGCACAGTCAGCAGGAGATACTACTTGCAAGGAGTAGTACTTTGACCAACCACAGAAAAAGATTCAAGCTCAGAAGCTAAAAGAGTCATCTGATCTAATGCTCTTTCTTGACAAGAATGTCAGTGATTGCATTCCCAACCTTCTGCTATGTAAAGGAAGGAAGAAGTCACATGCCTTAAGAAAGAGGATTTGTTTATTTGTTCTCCTTTCAGTAGAAGCGCACAAACTTACAACCTCATGGCTGCTCTGCACATGTGTGTGTGCTGGGCTGTGGAGAGCAAAGTTAGGGAACCAGATGAATAAAATTTTATTTAATTTACCCTACCTAGTGTGGAAGAGGGACCTAGCTGGTTCTTCTCTGCTTATGCAATCTTCCCCACTGAACACTACCTCACAGGTCATACACCTCCTTTCCAAACATAATATTGCCTCATAATAAAACTTAGGAAAACATATTGAAAGGTCAAAATAACAGTGAGAAGTTATAAAACTCTTTTACTTATTCAAGGTCTCTATTTCCAATAATCTTTCTTTAATCTTCCATTTTCAATATTTGCATAAACTTTTGCAAACTTTATTAGGCTGACATTTTGCGTCTGGGTGGATAGTGTTAAAGTGTTAATCCCTGCATGCATTTAAACACCCAAACCAGACTGTATAACTAGAATATTTAATGTCTCTAGGGCTCGCTCGCCACTTTCTTATGAGCAGTTTCCCTTAATCTAATCCTGAGTCAGCCCTAGCAGAAGCTGACTTTATGGTTGAGCAGTTCCATCAGCATCAGTAGGTATTTAGCCTCAGCACAGGGAGGCTAAGCTAAGGATTGGTCCAGATGACGGAGAGCTGAGTGGAGCAAACTGTCTTTCCCTCCCAACATGAAGGCTTTCTTCTGATGAAAGACAGCAAAAAGGGAATTACTAGTGTCCAGGCATAGTCCTGACTGGGTTGGGAAACTCTTGCATGTCCCACCATCAAACACAATTTAAAATACCTTCTCACAGACCAGCTTCTAGGAGTTAATCTACTGATGCTCATGGAAGCTGTATCAGAGGAAGTTTCCAATGCATTATTCTGAAAAATGTGCCTTTAAGCAATTTACACAAAAGTATACAAGAGGCTGAGGTAGATCTAGAAATGGGAGTTTGGTCTTCTAAAGGCAGGCATATAAACCACCGGACTTCAGTTCTTCAGCATCACTCACTTTTCTGGGAGTCAGGGCATGGGCACGTAGTTGAGTCTGAATCCAGAAGCAGTGGCTTTAGGAGTTGCTGCTGATCTGCTGGGATACTGCACTTGCCGTGTGCAATATTCACAGAGCACATTCACTTCTCAGACTGTTTATCATCCGTTTCTGCACCGTTTATCACCACCCCTCTGCCCCTGGCTACCACCTGCCATTGCAACACAGTGGAGCGGGACATACACAGGCACACGTCTCCCAGTGCCTGCCCCCCTGGCTTAGCTCACGCCATCCCCTGCAGCAGCAGTTCAGGTTTCATCGCTGGATGTTGCATCGAAAGAGGTCAGGATTGCCCCAAAGGTCCCTGCCTCGACCCAGCTGTGGGGCTAATTGCTCCCAACGAAGGGGTGATAGCACATGACTTGGATGAGAATGTAGGTGGGAAATGGCAGTAAAATCTTATATTTCCATATGGGTTTGCTATGCAAATATTTGGGGTGAGGGGGCAGGTTAAGCCCTCAGACTTGCCCGAGGGCAGAGTAAACCTGCTTTAGGTTAATCCACCCTCACTGAAGCTTAAGAAAGCAATGTTACCTTGTGCTGGGGAAGTCTACGAGCAGCGCGTCAACAGCTCTGCTGACAGGCAGGTATAAAACTAATTTGTCCTAACATGATTACGTGCTGTCTGTTCCTTCATACTCAAACAATGAGCTACTTATTTCTTATGGTATCACATGAAATGACAATGTTTTAATTGAAACCTAAAAGCTCTGAGTCCTTGATGGATCCTGAGGCTTCTATGACAACAAAATCAGGTAATGAATCAGATATGAATGAAAAATTTCAAATATGAAAGCTTCTGCTACAATTTCTCAGCTCTTATCTGGTTCTCTTACCTCAGTTAAAACTCTTTAACTCCTGTGAGGAACACAAAGCCCTATAGGATTTTTGCTCCAGTCTCCAAATTCATGTGGCTATTGTAACTCAAAACTGCTGGTGGATAAGAAGTAAGAGCTGTTCATTTGCCCAGCACTAAACCAGATAATGTATATGGTTATACCTGAGCTACAAGTGGAGTTATACAGATGGTTTGGATGTGGCTCCTGCATCTTCAATAAAATTAATACTTTCAATTATGCACATGCAGGAAGCAAACTAAGTAACTTCAGCATTCTCCTTTTGAATACAGGCTTAACCACAACGATGTTACTACAGGAAATCTTTGCACCTTTGCAAATGGGATGTTACTTTCATCTACGCGACGCAAGTCGTAGTTTCCCTTGCACATCCGCTACGCTTTATCTGCTTTCAGTACACGAAACGCAATACCTTCCTTTCGTCAAAGAGAAGCAGCAAGTCTGGGTTTAGGCATTATTGTCGGCCTTTACGTGTCATCACATCACTAGAAGAAAATGGCAGGCCATGCTGATGATCCCCCGGGGAGGCGGCGGGCACCATGGGGAGTGCACATAGCACGGCTGGCTGGCTCACCCGCACCAGGAGCACCCCCAGGTGCCCCCGCATCTGCCCAGCTCTTCGGAACCTTCCCCCCGTGTCATATTAGCACGTACAGGATCCTGTCATCCGCGTTTAGGAAGAAGGGAGGCAGGTCAGGAGGAGATGGAGCCTAACAGATAGCTCCCCAGAGACGCCGCAGGGTCTGCAGCCTTCGCCTCGCCTCAGCCACCGCAGGAGCAGCACGGTTGCACGTTTCAGGCTTGATGAATGGAGGAACCGGTGCTCTGGAGACCGGATGAATCATACTTTCCATGTTCAGCTGTAATCTGTGTAATTTCTTTATCACGGGGCATAATGCATTAAAGCCCATGCTGCCGCGAGGTAGCACTACTCTGTGGGCTGCATTCTGGTTTTCCACTGCCATTGGGAAACAGTGCCGGCCGGGCTGCCCCCTCCTTGTGCATCTCATGCAGTCCTCAGGGCGCCCTCGTCTTGGCAACTACCTTTCTTCTTTCCCTTTGCTGCAGCAGGGCTCAAGGGTGCTGAGAGATGACAACTCCTGCTCAGTTGCTCACCCTTGTGCCCCAAAAACAGGGACCAGCCTGGAAAAGAGCGTAGGGAGCATTCGGAAAGTGTTTCTCTCATCCACAGCCCCACAGGGTGTTTGACTCCTCCTCGCCTTGCCTTTCCTTTGGGGGATTTTGGTTCCTCCTCCTGAGCATTGATCCAGAGGAGAAGGACCATGCAATGGGGAGCTACATTGTGTGACGTTCCCCACTCAGCTGCTCCTACCTGCTTTGGTTATGGAGGCATGAAGCAACTGTACATCTAAACTGAACATCAAGCCACTGCTCCTGAGCATATTTTCAGAAAATGTTTGGTCTGGCTGTTAGCCTCACCAGGCCCAGAATAGCTGTGCTCTATGTGTGCCCCAGATCTTCACTGCCCATGTGGATTTTCCTTTTTAATTCTGTCACAGCCCTTGCTTGTGCTGCCCAACTTACAGCATATTTCTTAGTCATTTCCTTATCTACCAGACACAATGTCACACCAGTCACTGTGCCTTTCCACGTAATGGGGTTCCATTTTTGACACTCTGGTTACACCTCCACCAGTAAACTAAGCAATGCTGTGTCATGGCTCCTCTCCCGGGGTTTTTCCACGCTGTCGAACTGTCAATGGGGTTATGTAGCACAATTCAGACCCATGCCCCACAGTGCTCTCCCAGACCCTGCCCAGGACCAGCCTAGGGTTAGCACTGGGCAGGGGACATCTCTAATAGACAGAGTGGGTGCAGTTACCCTGATCTGGATGGAGACGTGTAACTATACAAACACAGCCCATGCTGTGCCTCAGGGACAACAAACTGATCCTAGCCCTTTTTATGGATGAGGATAAGGACTAGAGAGCCAAAGTTGTCCTTTCTCTGTAGAGTTATCGCCTTCTGACCTTCACTGGGTGTACATCTCAGGGTGGGCTTCACCTCACCAGCCTTTGACTGTTTAAATCTATACTGCAATCATTCATTAGTCTCCATCCTTAGTAAAGGGACAGAAACAGGAACCTCTAATGGGCAACCTAAAATAGATGGGGTGAGTCACCAACAGGAGACATCTGTTACTATCCACTAATTAAAGACGGAGCCAAGAGGACCAACTCAGACAACTATCTTCACCCAGCTGAACTTGGGTGATGTGAATCTTGCTTTATATGTTTTTGCCTCTAACTAGCTTACCGAGTCCTAGGACAAGGGATTGCAATATGCATGCTGTCAGTCAAACTAGTACACTACTGGTACAAATGTATCAATGCAGAGTTTCCTATGTCTTTTTGAACCGATCATTCCTGACTTCTGCATGATTATTTGTGCAGAATTAACATTATGAACATTTGCTCTCCAGAGGAATATATGCCAATCTGTGATATGCTAGATTCTATATTCACATCATGAATGAATTTCAGATATATTTTTAACCAACATGTTTGTTCCCTGAGTTATACCACATGGCTGAAGGAGAATATACACTTCTGTCTAGTTCATCAGCTCCCATAGCTCAAGCGGAAATGGATCAGTAGTAGTAACTGTCCAGTGTATATAAGAATACGTTAGCAGCAGCAACAACATTTTATACCCACTGATGGTGGCATTTGTGACAGCATGGAATAAATGAGAAGCTGGGAAGTAGTGCTGCCTGAGTCCTGTTCCTTTCCGCTGTTTGACATCTTCCATTGTTGCAGCAGGGATGAGGAAGGAGCGTCGGAAGAATGCATGTTTGCTTCTCCACAGGCCATAAAATATCAGTATGACAATTCCCTTTGAAATAGCCAATAAAACATCATTTTCCTCTTGCCTCCATGTGCTCATGAGTGTGTGAATAAATATAAGCTGACATGGGACTTGTATGTGTGCAATAGTGTGAGGCACCATTTTACTTTGCACCGCCAAGCTTTTGGCGCGACTGCATGTCTCATGAGGAAAGGAACGGTTCACAAACCATGCACGTCCTCCTAAAACATACATCGTAAAACCTGTGGCATGCTCCAAGCGACTGTGCACGCTGATTGTTCCACTTACTCCCTTCCAGTGTTAGTCTTCACCTTTCAAATTCCTCTTGATTTTCCCTCTCTCATTGAAGCACATTAGTTACTATGGAAACTGATCTGTGGGTACCGATCTTGGTGACATCCACATGGAAGGGATGCTTCCCAGGAACCTAAATATCAACTGGATGGTTATACGTCAACGCTGCATATGGCTTGGATTTATAAAAACCCACAGGAGGCCACTGAGGGAGAAGAGGTAGCAGCTGAGGTTATGATGAAAGAAACCCCAAATCCAGCCCCTGGTATGTTCTGCAGTCCCATGACCTTCCCAGTGACACAGCCCTGTGACTCAGAGGCAGAGAAACCAGAGGCGGGCTGTGCTGAGCCACAGGACTGTGGATCCCTTCCAGGAGCAGCTCCATACAGAGAGAACCGCACAAGGTTACTACAGCTTTCGTGGTGAGCTTTAATAATGCTTACCAGAGAATTGTGAGCAAAAATTATAACTAATTAAAGCAAAAAAAAAAAACGCATACAGCATACCAAAAATGACCATGACATAGCTATTTCACAGAGGGCCTTTCTCCTAAGATAGAAATTCATCTATTGCAGAAAATCTTTTGTGAAGATGCACTTGGCTGGATGATACTTTGCTGTGTCACTGAGGAGAAAAACCTCTTGGGAGATCAGGTCCACCTGAAAACAGCCATGAAAAATGTAGCCCTGCTCTAGAGTAGACAGCAGCCAACAGAGGAGTAAGACCAGGTAGGAGCAGGAACCAGCTCCTTTGCTGGCGTCAGCCCGCACACGTCCCTGTGGTCACTGGAAGTCACCAGCCCCACCTAGCCACGTCGGGATGTCTCTTGGTCTTGTTGCTCATTAAATGTTGCTTTCTGTTCTAATTAAATAAACTTACTAGCTACCAGCTCCCTCAGCATGGGCAGGAGGCTAGGCAGAGGGGTGTGGGGCAGACAACCCCCTCCGCCCTGGGCAGAGGGGGACCTGCGGGGCAGGAGGGAGGGAGGGACATGGCACCACAGGCAGCAGGGCAGAAAGCAGGGATGGGGGGACCGAACATAGCACGGTCTCAGCCTACATTTGTGGATTCCCAGCCCCTGTTTTTGACAACAGTGTGAATCACTTTCCGGAATAGAGGCACACGTGCTGATTTGGGGTGTCATGGTGCAATCAAAGGCAGCAGTTGTTCATGTAGGTTTTTTTCCAGATGCGTTTCCAGGGGAGTAGGAAATGTCTCTGAGCGTTGCAGAAGAGAGCTTTGCATCATTTAACAGGCCTCACAAAAAGAGGCAGGGAGGCACCGGGGGAAGCAGGCAGGGCCAGAGCTGATGGTGGGGCAGGGGTGGGAGCCCGGGATTCAACCCCGCAGCGGTGCCTGACAAGGAAAAGCCAGAAGCATGTGTTTGATGAGATGTGGGGGGTGTTTTTCATCATTGCAAAGCCTGTGTCCAGAAACCCATCCTGTTCCTGGCCCAGCACCGTGGTGTTAAAAAGTCTCTCCCAGTGTGCACCAGCACAAGTCACTGCCAGGGCAAATGCTGCCAAATGAGTTTCCTACAGGAAAGGGCTAAAATCCTCAGACTAGAGGAGTGGTTTGACTTGGTTTGGGTTGGGTTTTTTCTTTAATATGAAAGGCTTGCAGTATTTCGGTTCACCCACAAACCAGGCCAGCTGACTGCCCTAAGGTACCGACAGTCCCGTTTCTTTACCTGGATGCGTAAGGAGCAGATGGGGGGTGCAGGCTCCCTCCTTGCCCTTTGCTGCTCACCCCACAGCCCTGAGCAGGGAGAGCTCAGGCTGCCCTTCCTCCCCTTGAATAGCCCAAGCGCAAAAAGGTTGTAGTAGATTTAGAGATCAATGGCTGAGAGTGAAATCTGATCCAACTGCAAGCTCCCCTTGAAAGATTTAAAAAACATTTTTTAAAAATTCAGTACCTTTTGGAGGTTGGTCCCATTAAACCAGTAGCAGACCTAATATGGGCAGTATGGCCAAGAGGTACAAACTGCATTTTTTAAGACAGTAAGTGGGACTATCCTCAAAGACAGCTGAGTAACTTAACACCTTGCACTGTGCTGTCATATTTTCATTTAGCAACTATGTAAAAAGTCATCGTGTCCCATTTTTAGATGGCCACCTCCCTGTTCACACTGATCTTTATAACAAGCACGCAAATACCCATCTATATATAAAGTGAGCTCTTTGCAGAACCCTAGAAATTTCAGCGAGACAGACATTTGAGGCTGAATATGGACAAGCACACAAAGTCCCGACTTTTGCAGTTTGCCTAAACTTTCGGTATCCCGTCTCCATCCTCAGGCTCCGCCCCAGCACTGTCCCCATCGTCCCCTTCCCTGCTCTCTCAGGGCATCAGCAGGACACAGGCTACCCTAGCGAGGAGGGTGGCTCCAACACGCTCCCCTTTCATTTCCCAGCGTGTCAATTGTAGGGATTTTCCAGACGGCTTTTTTAGATCCACCTGTTGTTTGTTCAGCCAGCCCCACAGAAACATATAAACCTGTTTTACTTGAAAAGGGAAAGCAGGCTAACCTCTCTGTGCAATTAGATTGAGCTGTCTGTCTGCTTTCAGCCAAGAAAAAGATGCCAGCCAGGTTGAAGGAACAATTTACCTGACTGACATCTGAAGAGGAACAGAGTGAATCCCCTAAATGAAACTTTCTCTGCAGCCACAGGGCAGAAAAAAAATATCTATCCTATTCCCACGGTTTTGGCCGTTCCCCTCCAAGTCTGTGTGAGGAATGATGACTCTGATCTGTTCTTACTTGAAATAAATTGTCTGGCCCATCCCTAACCAAAACCAGTGTTTAAAATGTGACAGAGGAGCAGCTATCCAAAAATTAACAACGAGCTGATGACCCAGATGTGGAAAGTAACTGCCAAAAACTCAGGCTCTAAAATACATGTATTGAAAATGAATATTACATAAATATTTCTAGATACCAATAAAGAGCTACAGAAATAGACTGAAAAACTGTACTGATGGTTTTGTAGGAATCTTATGTGCTACATACATTTAAAAAAAAAAATTAAAAAAAAAAGAAGTGAAGTAATAGCAAAAATTGCACTTGATGAGAAATCAACTGGCTGGAATCCATGCTGGTCAGAAAGAGAGTGATTGCATGTTATAATGAGTTGTGCTGAAGAATAATTGAGTGGAGAAATGGAAAGAAAATTGAACAGCAACATCTCTCTATTTTTCCTAACAAAGAAACGTCTCAAAATTTAGCGACATTTTTCTGATGATAAAAAGTAGCTTCAAAGCAATCAGCGGGAGAGGTGACACCTCAGAGCTGCAGAGTCCCAGACAGAGTGGAAAAAACGATGCTGAATCTGATTGCTAACATATTCTGTCCCTATACAAGGGATGCCACAGGAAAAGGCAGTGGAAAGTCCAGAGCCAGACTTGCAATAAGGTCAAAAATGAAAGCCAAGACAGGAAAAAGATGAACAGAAAGGCAGCACCATCCTCTGATCACCTGCGTCAACCAGCAAGACCTCTCCTGTATTTGCATTCGGTTTTGCATACTGATGTGAGCTCTAGACTTGGAGCCGAGGGACTGAATTTTTATTAGACACAAGCTGTCAAAGTGTAGACGATGGTAGCGTAGCGAGGTTTGAACAGCCTCGGTCTAGCTGAGCGGGACTGCAACTGCTCGCTATAAATACACTGGGTGAGGGTAGGCATCAGGGGGAGGGGAGAGCTATTTCAGCTAGGAGAGATTTCACAAGAAGAACAAATGGCTGTACAGCGGATGGGGACGTATATAGGCAAAGCCTCGGGCTGCAGAGGGGACGGGATGTGCTGCCCCTGGTTCGGCCATAGGGGCTGCCTCCCCGGGCATGGGATGGCTTCGTCCCAGTCCCTCAGGAGCAGCAGGTGGGCTGGCACATGCAGTGACACAGAGGGTGGGTGTGAGGAGAGATTCGATGCCCCCGGGCTTTGCCAAGGTGCATTTGGACAGCTGTGCTCTGCCAGGGGGACAAGGGCTGAGGGCAGCATCCCTCTGCACACTGGGAACACCAAGGTTCACAACATGGGGCCATTGGCACGTGCTGGCACCCTGTTTCCATGTGCCTCTCCAGCAGCATCAGCATCTCAGGTCCATGCGGGACAGCTGCACATTTAGTAAAGCTTTCCCAAAGACCTTGACTGGAAAGCCCAGATTTCAAACCAGGGGACTGGGTGTCTCTGCAAGGAAGCTGCAGCAGCAGTGACTTTAAAATAAATACTAAAAATGAAATAAATACTAAAAAATACTCAGGGAAGTACTACAGTGTACTACTACCTCTCTGGTGTTCAGAAACAGTACACAGCTGGACAAACTTTTTACACTTGAACAGTGGGTTATCCAACCCAAATATTCTCCACGTTGCTCTCCTCAGGATACAGCCAGAGCAGAAGAGGAGGGAAAGAAGCAAAGCTCCACCACGAAGGATGGCAAAGAAAGTAATAAATGGGGCATTGTGACAGGGGAGGAGATCCTAACACACCAGTTGCCCAGGGCTCTGCCACTAACCTGGGGGAGGCCAGATGGGGTCAATGTGCTGCCCTGCAGGGGACCACGCACTCCTTCTGCCCTACTAGCTCATTCGGGGGGGTGCTGGGTGCAGGCACATCCAGCCCCTCATGCTCCCAGCCCCACTGTTGGACCGCAGCAGGAGGGCAAAGGGGTGGCCATGGACCTGCATCCCTCATGCAGGGCAGTCCCTAAGCATCTGTCTGCAACACAAGTTTCCCTCTCATCAGTAAAGTGTTTTTTAGCAATTAGCTGGACTGTTACCATTACATTTAAAAGGCTACTGTCAGCTTACAGATGGCCCTCTTCTTTTTCTTCTTTTTTTTTTTTTTTTCTTTTTTCCCCAGAACTTGAAGTAAATAGAAATGTTTTGAAAAGTTTGATGGGGAGGAGGGGTCTGTTCCAGTAAAAACAGCTGGGTTTAGGCAAATAAATATTATGTTACTATGTAATAGCCACAGCACAAACAAGGCAGCACTAGGAACCTAACAGCAAAACTACCCAAATTAAAAACTGCACTCAGTCTCCAAGCTGAGAAACAAACATAGAATGTAAAGCCAGATTTTTTTTTAACTCATCTCAAATTTAATAATTTCAGGTATTGCTGGTAGCACTAGTAGAGAAGTATGTGTTTAAAATATATATTTTCAATACTGAAAGCAAGAATGTAGACTGCAGGGTATAAAAGTTTCCCAAAATAAAACTCTTCATTCCAAAACCAAAAGATAGCAGAAGAAATCTGATAAACATCAGACTCTTGGGGTTTACACAGGCCTAGCCTGAAGTATGTGCACAGAGCAGGAAAGCAATTCTTCTCGAAGAAATAGTGATCTCTAAATTGAATCCCTTTGATGCTTTCCATCCAAATTCACTTCCTTCTTAATGGCAAGATCACATCAGAAAGCAGGCCTTCGCCTTGCAGTCATGGCTTAGCAGCAGCGTCATTGCACAACGCAAAATAAAGCTGTTACCAAACCTATACCGTCTTCCATTGCAATTACAGAAGTTCACCTTAATGGTTTTATTATTCTGACTGCACAATTCTAGCACTGTAGGATCGGCGAGCCTCCTCAGAGGGGTGATTTGGAGACTGCCAGTGCTGGAGTTGTTCGAACAAGCAAAGAAACGGTCTGTTTGTGGATTTGTCTACATCTCATATCCATCTGCCTTCCTGATGAGCCCATCAACAGCATCATTTGGAAAATGTGTAGTTTTATTATACCTGTCTGGAAATGAGCTCACCTAGACAGTCTATTTGAGCTGGTTGTTTGCAGTATAGTGCACAGCAAAATACTCTTCTTCAGCCATGTAATCTAGAGCAAACCCAGAGTTTATCAGCCTTCCTGTCCAACTTCTTACACTCCATATCAAAGCCCTTCACTTCTCTGGTGATGCTTTCAAATAAATAAAAGAGGCTTTTCCTAAACATGGGATTCATACAGCAGGTCACACTGGGATCTCAGTCATAATAGAAATCACACTGTAAGAGGGATGGCAAAGAGAGAAGAGCTAAACTGGGGGTATGAGATTATACAGCTTGGGAGGATGCTGCTGGGCTGAAGGAAGGCTTGATAAGTACCAGCCCAGCTCACCCAGGACAACCCGTCTGTGTGAGCCAGGCCTACCATACAACTGGCAGTGAGGAGAGGAGTTTTGCTAAAACTCACAGCAGAAATCAGCTGTTCCCCTCCAATTCTGGTGATCTCACACATTCCTTCTTGACATGCTGTCAAGCTCCGTCTACCAGAGTTTTGTGGAAAAACCTCTGGATGACTGAGCATTTCCCTTATCCGGAGCAGGCTTCTCTCTGTAGTTCACGCAGAATCAGCCTTGGCCAGGGTGATCTGTAAAGCTGACCTAAGCTGTCAGCTTCCCGTGTTTTCTAACTCACCGCTCTCCCCTCTCACCCTCAGGACAGTGATGTTTATTATCACAGCCAATTGTGATGGCGGTGCAGGGATTTGTTTTCTTTCCTTTTAGTCAGTGTGCTGCAGGGGTCCTGCTGGGAGCAACAAACATCCTCATCCATTCGCAGGGATCAAAACCCACCCTGATGTGATATTTTGGGAGTGGAAACAACCAGCTTCAAAGGAAAACTGACCAGAAAAACAGTTTCTGAGCGGCACTGCTGATTCCAAAGCTGTAGAAAGCAGTTTAGTGGTGTTATTATGATCCCAAGAAAACAGCCTAATCGGTCACCCAAAGGGAAGAGAAGCCCCCGCATCCCTTGCACGTGCCTCGCGGTGCAGGGCTTGGCCTTGATGTGCCTCCTGCCTCGGTGCCTTCAAACCAACCCAGGCTCATCAGCGATTGTGATCATCCCAGGGGAGCGTGGGTGCCAGGGAGCACTTCCACAACGTAGTTTGGATGGGGCCACCCTGTTTTGGACAGCAGGGGAATTTATTCACTCTCACCAACCAGTCCCAGCATCAGTGAACGCTGCTTTGTTTTCCCGGATTGTAAGTACAGCCAAACAGCATTTTGAGGTCAATTCTGCCTTCTAGTCACTTCTTCAAAACTTGCACAAAGAGGTATGGAGTTACAGCAGTAAATAATTTTAGAAGTATATTATCTTATAATAATTCTAAGATTCTCTTGTCACTCTCATAGGAGAACAGCAGCCCGTTAATTGAATAGGAAGGAGATATTCACGTCCCTGACCATGGAGTATTGGACCTCTCCCAGTGACAGTTCCTACCATGTGGTCTAAAATTCCTGTTTTCCTTTTCCAAAGCTTGCAGCAAATGAAAACATTTGTTTAGGGGGCAGCCTGGCTAGAATGATGCTGTTCTCAATAACAGTCCCATGGAAAAGAGAGAGGAAGAAGACATGGCTTAGGTAGGAGTTGAGTCCAATCTTTTACAAGAGGGTATGAATATGAAAAGATGTAGATAGCCCTGGAAGAAGCTTAGCAGCTCCTGTCAGCCCCATCACAGGAGGCCTCCTTTCAGCTCATGTCCTGCCCTCCTGTTCATGGGCGACCAGCAGTCCAAGTGTAAATCCGAGGTACAGCTGCATGCACTGCCGATTTTTTATCACCGCCAAGTCTTTGTGAGTTGTATGCAAACCTAGAAAGGGCATAAAAAGCAGGGGAAGTCACGCCTGTGTATGTGATAGAGGGGAATAGCAAGATGAGCAACGCCGGGAAGAGACGTGACTCCACTGAGGTCACGAGGGCTCCTGGCTCCTCCCGTCGGCTCCGGATTTGGACCTGGGAGCACCATGGAGGATCTGTGCATACATAAAAATAGGGTGTGGAAGCGACCTTATCTTGTTAGCTGCTTTCCTGTTTTACATTTGCTGCCGGGCTGCTTTAAACCACATCCCAGGGGGTGGGTAGGGTTAGTGCCGAGCTGTTATGCCAACTCACTCCTGCCTCCCTGGTGAGGGAATCCCCTCCCTCATTTTTCATAGCACCTGAGTGCTGCCAAGGGATCGGCACAGGACTTAGCACAGAGCTCATGTTGATGCTGTCTCACTGTAGATTGTAATGTGTTGTTATTCCTGTGCTTTTCTGCCTAAACAACTGCAGTAACTTTCCACCCCCAGGTTAAGTCACCACCGAATCCAAACCAGGATTTCCATGAGGTCGCACACACGTATTTCTGGCCATGTTTTGCTTTGTTTGCCTCAGTTAGTCCAGGCAAGAGATGTGAAACTCTGGCCAGTAAGTAAATCTGCCCTAACCTTTGGCTATCAGCTGGCAAATGGACAGACAGACTCCGGGCACAACGTGCCCAGCCGTGTCACCGCCAAAATGCCTGGTGCCAGAGAAATATCCCTTGTCATACCAGGCTTTTTTTAACTTCTCTCCACGGATCAAAAGCCCTGTAGCCAAACTAATGCTGTTTGCCTCAAAACCGTTTCCGTCAGAGGAAAAAAGAGAGATGTCCCCTGCTTGGGGACATCTGCTGCACACAGCCACTTCAGGCAGAACAAAAGGAACTGCAAACAGAGGAGCCTACATCCAGGGAGGGGCAGCTGGAGTAACAAGCCATGTCTTTCCTGAGCCATTTTCGCCTTTCTCTCCTTTCAGCAGGCCGCCTTGGTCTCAACCATCAATGCAACCATTTGGAGAGGGGAGAGGAAAGCTGGGTTTTTACATCATTTGGTACCAGCCCTGGGAGGGATCCCCAACCACCTCCCTCTCTCATCATTGACTAAAGAGCCCCATCAGATTTACGCTGAGATTTTATGAGCTCTCACTGCCAGTGCCACAACTACCATGGTCTTTTCTGTTTAAGCGTGCCATGGGATTCACACAAGGCTGCTAAAGCCTGACTGCACGCATAGTTAGCGGGGAAAAGCAACCGAATCCCACCTGAAACCACCCTGAGAAGGCCACAGGTAATGTGAAACACAAGCTGGTAGAAAACAGCAGGACAGGGACTGGTAGCATTGAGTAGTTCTGCTCTTCTTGGGTGTGATCCAGCTACAGCGTGGGCCTGGGTTGATTCCCCCAAGGAAAGAGGGATCTCCCCAAGGAGGGATTTCTAAAAGAAGCTTGGTTTCTGCAGCCAATTACTACATGAAACTTGGCAACTTGCAGCACAAAGCCTTTTGAAGGCTTTTTTTCCCTCCTCTCTGCCCCTACCACCACATGCACATCATGCCCTGGACCCAAGAGAGGAATCAGGGCAGGAAAACAGTTTGACTAGGAAATCTTTCCAATGTCAACATCCTCCATCCTGGGGCCTTTGCTTTCCGGGAAAAGATGGACTTTGTGTACATGTTTTCATGGGCTGGGCTTAAAGGCAAAGACCCCTCTTGTGGGTTAAAAAAAAAGAAAAAAGTTAAAAGGTATTCTACAGACTAAACAGATAGGACTCCCTGAGTACTCTAGTGATGTATTTAGCAACATTTAGCAACATATTTATTCAGACTGAGCAAAGCCTTGGGCATTTCAATGTGCAGGGAAGCCCTGGGGTCACGGGATCCTGCACCAGACTGCATGTCCATCAGTGCTGTGGACTGCAGCTCCAGTCCTCAGAGAAAGCTGTGGTAAGTGATTTAGGGACACATAGGCTATTCAGACTCCTGAGACCTTGGCTAGAACACCCATGGCTACACAGATCCCTAAGGTTTTTATGTCCTCACCCTTAATTTCTCCTGGAGCAGCAGAAAGCTGACTTGATCAGCTGCTGTGACTTCTCCATGCAGCCAGTTCAGCAAGGGCAGAGATAAGAAATTGAACCAATGCCTTTAAGGCTGAAAGTCAAACTGGTAGTGGCTGGTCCTGAAGAGTGACCAAGCAGGATCTGCTGAACTGCACCAGTTAGTTGAACCAGTGGTTAGGAATTGCCACAGCATCATTGTCTCTCTACCATACCCCATCCCTCCTCAATCTTAAGGCTGATGAAAGGTAATCCTTCAAGCAAAGTTACCCAAACTATGCTCCCCTTAGGGACACATATCCCTGCACAAAAGAGAATCCATAAAACAGGGACATTCATGACTGCCATGCTGAAATCTTACCATTTCAATAGAAATACAATGATTTCTACAAGGCAGGAAGGCATTAACATTTTGAGAGAGCACAACACCAAGAAGCAGGTTAGTTCACAAAACTGAGATGCATATTATTTTGAAGGAAGCTCTGTCCATGACTAAAAATAAACCTATGCCATTTCCCTGTTTGAACTTTCTGTAGATCTTTAATGAATACAGACACCAAACCAAGTCATTCTCTTTGAAGGAAACATTTGAGATCATTAGCAACTTGCCTACTGGGAGGTTCTCAGATCCAGATGTCTTTGTGGTAAATTTGCACACAGCATTTGATATCCTATTTATCCCCTCATTTACAAACCATGTGCAACTCGTAAAGTTAGCACTGCACTGAGAGACATGACTGGTGGTAGCTCTGCTTACAAGAGATTGGCATTGGATTAAAATGAGGTTTCATTGTTAAGTGAAAAAGTTAACTTTCAGACATAGTTCTTAATTTAAAACATCTGAAAAATTAACATTCTCATTTGGGCATTTTTCCAGGTCAGATGGTAATGCCTGATTGTTCTCTGGACATAATATCTCATCCACAGTAAGTGGCTAAACGTTTGGCTCACTTCTCTAATGTATGTAAGTGAAGAATTATGTTGTTCTTATTAATCACCTCAGAATTAGTTCAGCATCCCACATCATAGGTTTTTGTTCCACTGCTGCTTCTGGCTTGCTAAAACCAGAGCACTTGTGTCACACTCTGACACTCCCCACACACTTTGGCAGTTTCAGACTTGGATGACTCCAGTTGCTTTCATTTTGGATAACTTCTTGAATCCCTTCAGCACTTGTCAAATCTACATCTTAAATACACTATCAGTCTGTTGTGTTTTGTGTTCTTTTTTTTTCTAGGACAAGTTAATACCTCTTAACTCATTTATATTCATAGAATCATAGAATCATAGAATGGTTTGGGTTGGAAGGGACCTTAAAGATCATCTAGTTCCAACCCCCCTGCCATGGGCAGGGACACCCTCCACTAGACCACATTGCCCAAAGCCCCATCCAACCTGGCCTTGAACACTTCCAGGGATGGGGCATCCACAACCTCTCTGGGCAACCTGTTCCAGTGCCTCACCACCCTCACAGTAAAGAATTTCTTTCTAACACCTAATCTAAATCGACCCTCCTTCAGCTTAAACCCATTACCCCTTGTCCTGTCACTACACTCCCTGATAAACAGTCCCTCTCCAGCTTTCCTGTAGGCCCCTTCAGAAACTGGTAAGCCGCAATTAGATCTCCCCGGAGCCGCCTTTTCTCCAGGCTGAACAATCCCAACTCTCTCAGCCTGTCTTCACAGGAGAGGTGCTCCAGCCCTCTGATCAGCTTTGTGGCCCTCCTCTGGACTCTCTCCAACAGCTCCATGTCTCTCCTGTACTGGGGCCCCCAGAGCTGGACACAGTACTCCAGGTGGGGTCTCACAAGAGCGGAGTAGAGGGACAGGATCACCTCCCTTGACCTGCTGGTCATGCCTCTTTTGATGCAGCCCAGGACACGGTTGGCTTTCTGGGCTGCAAGCGCACACTGCTGGCTCATGCTGAGCTTCTCATCAATCAATACCCCCAAGTCCTTCTCCTCAGGGCTGCTTTCAATCCATTCCTCGCCCAGCCTATAGTCGTGTTTGGGATTGCACCGACCCACGTGCAGGACCTTGCACTTAGCCTTTGTTGAACTTCATGCGGTTTGCACGGGCCCACCTCTCCAGCCTGTCAGGGTCCCTCTGGATGGCATCCCTCCCCTCCAGCGTGTCAACCACACCACACAGCTTGGTGTTGTCAGCAAACTTGCTGAGGGTGCACTTGATCCCACTGTCCATGTCATCGACAAAGATGTTGAACAGTGCCGGTCCCAGTATCGACCCCTGAGGAATGCGACTCATCACTGTTCTCCACTTGGACATTGAGCCGTTGACCACTACTCTTTGAGTGCGACCATCCAGCCAATTCCTTATCCATTGAGTGGTCTATCCATCGAATCCATGTCTCTCCATTTTAGAGACAAGGATGTTGTGTGGGACAGTGTCAAATGCCTTGCACAAGTCCAGGTAGATGACATCAGTTGCCCTTCCTTTATCCATGGACGCTGTAACCCCATCATAAAAGGCCACCAAGTTTGTCAGGCACAATTTGCCCTTAGTGAAGCCCTGTTGGCTGTCACCAATCACCTCCTTATCTTCCATGTGCCTGAGCACAATCTCCAGCAGGGTCTGCTCCATAGTCTTGCCAGGCACAGAGGTGAGACTGACCGGCCTGTAGTTCCCTGGGTCTTCCTTTTTTCCCTTCTTAAAAATGGGGGTTATGTTCCCCCTTTTCCAGTTGGTGGGAACTTCGCCAGACTGCCAGGACTTCTCAAATATGATGGCAAGTGGCCTGGCCACTTCATCCGCCAGTTCCCTCAAGACCCGCGGATGCATCTCATCAGGTCCCATGGCCTTGTGCACCTTCAGGTTCCTCAGATATTCTCAAACCTGATCTTCTCCTACAGTGGGTGGTTCTGCATTCTCCCAGTCCCTGCCTTCTGCGACCTGGGCAGTGTGGCTCAAGCATTTGCCAGTGAAGACAGAGACAAAGAAGTCATTGAGTACCTCAGCCTTCTCCATATCGTGGGTAACCAGGTCACCCGTTTCATTTTGGAGGGGACCCACATTTTCCCTCATCCTCCTTTTATCACTGACATACCTATAGAAGCTTTTCTTGTTGTCCTTGACATCCCTGGCCAGACTAATTTCTATCAGGGCTTTGGCTTTCCTAACCTGATACCTGGCTGCTCGGACAGTTTCTCTGTAATCTTCCCAGGCTGCCTGGCCTTGCTTCCACCCTCTGTAGGCTACCTTTTTTTGTTTGACTTTGCCCAGGAGCTCCTTGTTCATCCATGGGGGCCTCTTGGTGGATTTGCTTGACTTCCTCTTTGTTGGGATGCATCGATCCTGAGCTTGGAGGAGGTGACCCTTGAATATTAGCCAGCTGTCTTGGACCCCTCTTCCTTCCAATATTCCATGAATCCAAACAGATTGAAACAGACTGTGCAGTGCTTCCTGCAGTGGGTCCTCACTCCTTTGGTTTCCAGGCTTTTCTTATTACATCTTCAACTAGCACCTCTGTTCATGGTCATTGTGAGCTTGAGCAGTCCATCCAAGGAAGTAACTTGCACCTCAGCTTGATGGAAACTTGGGCTTAAAAGAATGATGAAGTTTACATGGGTTCCAATGGACTCCAGTAAACCATGCAGAGGAATTGTATTAAACATACAAAACAATCTTACCGTTTTATTTGATGCTGATAATGTCTCTGCTGGAGACTATCAACCAGTTTTGGGCACCAAGCTTCAAAAAGGATGTAGAGTAATCAGACAGAAACACAAATGTGAGGGTGTAGGAAACATGATCTGCTAGGAAAGTTGAAGTTGATCAGTCTAGCAAAAAAACCCCAAAAACCCACAACCAAAAAACAAACCCAACAAACCATAAGGAGAGATATTAAGAGCCTTTAAGGGCAAGATGCAAAAAGGAAGAAAAGAAATTATTCATATGTTCTTTGGAGATAGGACAAGAGTAATGCATTTTGATTGCACCAAGAGAGACTGAGGGCTGGTGCTAGAGACAGCTTCCTCTAGTGATAAGGACAGTAAACAGTGGAAAAGGTTGCCTAAGGAGGTTGTGGAATATCCATCACTCTTAGTTTCTAAGAGCAAATGTGACAGATGTGAGTTGGGAATCATTCTGGTATAGCTGGACCTGCCTTTGGGCAAGGACTGTGGACAAGTTTATTCCTCAAGGCACCTTCCAGAACTACTTATTTAATACTTGGTGATAACGTGCCTCATAGATAGAGAGGATTAAATATTGAATAGTACAAACAAAACTATCTCAAGAAAAGTGGGAAAAAAGGCCTTGGACATTGTCAAGTTTTGGGGAGCTAGAAATGTGCTTTAGTCTTCGAAGATGCATCTCTTCTGCTTTCATTTTGCATAAAATTAATATAAATGATCACTTTGTAGGCAACATTAAGAAGCGGGTTGACTTCAGAAAGGTCATTTAAGGGGGATAAGCTGGGTGGGTGCTGGAGTCATTTCAGGTACATCATCTAGTTTCTCATATCTGTCCCAGTGGTGAGCCTCATGAGACAAAGTTCATATATTGTCTGGCTGAGTGAAGGGTTGTGCTATAAAGTGTTCATAGTATTTTTTTAAGAGATTCAAAGCTTAAAGTGAAAGTTTAAAAAAAAAAAGGCAAAAAAACCCCAACCCACCCACACCCAGACAAAATCTAGGCACACAAAAATCCCAGGTCCAGGAAGCGGAACTAAAGTTTAAGGACCCCATAGGGAAAGGAAGAGAGAATTAAGCTGGCCATAAATGTTTATGCCAAAAATATTAGAGATATGATCACAGTTCAGGTCACGGAGTCTCCATTTATCATTTCTCATGCTATGCCCAAGTATTTCAGAGTATCCAGGTAGGGGAGGAGGTTGCTAGGTTATCCTTCCCACGGAAGAAGGCCAACAGGACCATCTTTCAGAATTCCAGTTAACTTCCTTTACTTCTTAAATCATCCAGTGCTTTTATATAAGCCTCCTAAATCTTCTTCACTGTTACTTCACTAAAATCCAATACCACATCCATCATCTTAAGGTGCCTTCCCCAATAGCAACTCATTAACAGATTTTCCAAATTCTGACTTCATTGGCACACAGGATTTAATGAACTGTTGAGATTCAAAGCAGAATTCATGTGATGGGAAAATTGAGGTCTAAAACAGCAAAGACTTAAGATGACATATTTCTAAGGGCTTCACAGCCTTTATTTCTGTGAATATTCTCATCTGTGCTAGTATAAACTGGGAGCAACTCCACTAAATATAGCAAGTGCACATCAGTGTAGTCCCGCTGTGACAGCATGATCAGTCCTGAAAGTGCTCTCATCAATTATCATTTAGATGCTACCTTTTTTGAAAGCCTCTACCAATAATTGAGAAGAAAACAACTTAAATAAAGGCACTTCACAGTTCTGCTCACTGTAGAATTACACTTTATAAAAAGAGAATACCTATATTTTTTAATTTATGAAGCTGATATGCTTTCCAAATGCATACAGCAAAGTCAAAATACTTAAAAAATAAAGCATTTCCAAGATGAATATTGCTAGTTTGGGAATATTATATGAAAAGTGGCTGAGTAGATGAAAAAAATGGCATTTGAGAGGTTATGGGTATGCTGGAGATAAAGAAGCAAAGGACTGCTTAAAATGGCATACAGGCTGTTTTAACAGTCAAGATTTTCAAGCCATGGGAAGTGGACTTGTAATAACAATTAATGCTTCCCTTTCCTTTCCAATATACACGAATCTGTCACAAATAGCAAAATTCATTCAGAAGCAAACAAAAAAACTTGGTGACATCCCCCTGTATTTTGGTACTAGTGAAAGCCTTAAACTCAGGTCTGAACAATTGGAATGGTTTGTACTTCTTTAATTAACTTTAAATTAGGAAACTTTTCTTTTCATCAGGTTTTATGGACCACTTAAGTCTCTCATAAGCCACATGGAACTTAGTAATTTATTTTTTTTTCAACAGGATAGCTGGACAGGACTGGGCTTCCAAGTGTAATTTTAAATTCTTAGGGTTTTTTCCTTGAAACAGAAAACTAGGTTTTGACTCTATTGAGTACAAAGCAAAAGCATAAGCATGAAACATATCTAATATACAGCCTAAATCTGCCAAGTATTAAAAAAAAAAAGCGAGGGGGGAGAAGAGAGGGGAAAAAAAAAGAAAGAGAATGGCTTTGTAGCTAAATGACAGCAGTAGGTGAAGATGAATGAAAAGTGAATGCTGTATGTTTGTATAGTGTGGAATAATTTATGGGGCTTGAATGTCTTTGAATGCTCTTACATTGATATATGAATACTTTTGATCGAGGAAAAGACCCTTGGTGAAGAATAAAGAAATGACTAGATTTCAGTATTCCAAAACTCTGTATGAAAAACCCATTCAGCATAACAATAAAAAATCACAGATTCTTATAAATTATCACAATTAGTCACAGTTATATAAATGTAAGTATACATTCAATTTGTATGTACATATTAAAGGGAAATATATTAAAAGAGAATTTTTCAGAATAAGACGTAACATACTGAGCAAAATTAGAGCACAAATAGGGAATTGCTTTCTCAGGAGAAAGCCTGAAAGCCATTGCAGCAGAGGACCTGCGGCTGCTGGCATGGACCGTATTGGAGTGAGGGCTTCACCACAGAGCACATTTCTCCTTCTTGGCCACCAGTGAGGGTGCTAACACCGACATCCATTCTTTAACAGCAGCTCCACTTACGTAGAAGTGCAGATGGTTAATTCCATATACACTAACTACTGGAGTCAAAGACAGTAATTTACTTTTTTTTTTTCCCCACTTCATTTGGCCCAGTGAAGCAATTCCAACAGCCTGCTGCACTGTTCAGGCAGCCAGGCCAGCTGGCTTATATGTTTTTAACATTGAACAGAGGCTGTTCAGGTGAATGAGAAGAGGTATCTATAAGGCAAGGCACTTCTTGGTCCCCTACTTCTTTTACTAGCTATCTGTCAGGTATTCTGGAGTCCCCTGAATTCGTGCCTGAACCCATATTCCAGCTCCTCACAGCTACTTCTACCACTCCCTTTATGCTTATGTGAATGTTTAAATATAAAATGTAAATTTTGTAGTTGCTACATATGTGATACATCCTCAAATGGTATTTATCGGACATTTTTGGGCATCTCACCCAGCTTTTGACTGACCAAACATTCTTGAGAAGTATTTCTAGCATTTCATTCGTAACTTCATGCAGCTACTAATTTAAAAAAACTGCAACATGTTCACTTCCTTCCTTGCAATTTTGAAACTGGTCCATAATTATCCTAGCACAGATTATATCACTGTCAATAACTGATGCTTAGATTGGACAATGACAACATTAGATATGCAATGTAATACCAGCTACCGCATTTGTTGACTGCAGTTCCAAGGCAACTTTGTTCCTTGGTGTAGAAGTTGGTGTAACTGCTAGGAAAGCTGGCTGGGTTTGTAATTCTGCAAAGGTCCCTCTACGCTTGCAGTATGAGAATATTTGGAGTAAGCCTGGTGAGCATGCTGGAGTCAGGGCTACCACAGGAACAGTGACTGGCTCTGGAGGCATGAGAGAGCTGGTGGAGGAACAGTAGGTACCTCCTGTGCTCCTTCCCCACACAGGAAGAAAGGCTTCAGGTTTGAACCCCCTGTGAAATGGCAGCAAGGACCATGAGCTTTTCAGAGGGCTGTTTTTTTCAACAGCCAGGCTGACTGCAAACTGGGATATACACCACGAATAAGTGAGGCACTAATCAAACACTGTTTTTCTAGGTCTGTCCAGGCACAGCATCTCCTGCAGACATCCTTTCATCTCAGGCCATAAACTCATAATCCTCTCCAGTCAGTAAAAAGAAAGATGAACTTTTCATGCTTTCTATAAGGAGGATGGAGAAGGAGCAGCTCTGTCTCCCCTTATTGCCCTGGGTGTGAGACACAGCTGAGTCAGATGTGCTGCTTATTCTCAGATTTTTACACAAGCAGCATAGCAGACTTGCACGAAAAACTCCCTCCATCCAGCAAAGCTATCGCAACACATACATGTTGCCACAGCTGCTGACTTCCAAACTGATATTAAGGAGGACAGAAGTTAAATTCTATTAAGCATATGGACAAAATAATGATTATAGGCAAGTTTTAGTTTTTACCTAAGCCAGCCCTCCAATCTTAGTGTCTGCCTTTCTTTTCCAAGACAATCTTACATTTAGCAGCTCTAGTCGCTTTTGCAGGTAGATGTACTCTGAAGAGCATAGTATTAACACGCCTGAACCCACCAGATGCCAAAAGTCTTGCTCCAAATTGCTGGTGCATGGAACGAGGCATACGAAGCACCTTGCAGAAATCTTTGTCTGGGTTCCCGAAGCAGTGCACACCACATGTGGTGTGTTATAAAATACTAGTTTTGCCTAACTGATCCTGTTTCTTTACATCCATGAGACATGTTCATAGTGAAGTCCCTTGTTTTTTCACTGTGCTGAACCTAAGGATTCCCTTTTTCCTATGACAACCGCCTCAGTGGGCGATTCACATGGCTTTTCACTCTTTTTGTAGGACTGAGAATCTGGCCCATTTAACTCTGAGCATCTGTGAGCTGTTGAAACACAAACCTCTGAAAATTAGACTGTTTTGTCAAAAAATCAGCTTTTACTTAAAATATTCCAAAACCAAGGGATGTCAAAGTAAATTTTGCACGCCTCAAAGCAGAACAAAGTAACAGGCCCCAAAGAGAAAAGGGAGATTCCTGGCTTAAGATTTAAATTTTCCATTCTTTAAATTTAAGTAACAAAAATATTTTTCAAAGTATAAACCTCTTGGGCACTGTCATGTTATGTCGCCAAATAATTCATTAAAGAATGTTAGCTCTATTGCTGCTGTTTGAAGTGTCAGAGGTTTCTCTGCCTGAAATGGCCTGCTATTCCCAAGGATGGAGGGAAGAAGAGGGTTCTTTTTGTATTTTTCTTTCAGACCACAATGGATTAAAACAACAAAAAAAATCCTTAATAATGAGATAACAATGAGGGAACTCATTCTGAAGGATTCTGGAGCGCTGTAATAGTGCATTGCCATCCATAGTAGAGCAAGGTTCTGCTCCCTCCTGTGCATAAATTGCTTGATTGCACTCACTGCCACAGTTTGTTTCCTAATATTCAGTATGACATTTCCTGTTTCTAGCCTTGGGCTTAAATGGGTTTGATCCAGCCTGCCCTGAAATTAATGGAAAGACTGCTATTTACTTCAGTGTCCCCTTTTTCCTGTTGGCCGCTCCAATGATTTCTCTCGCTTTCATTTTGGCTGGCCTTCAAGTCCTTCCAAAACATCATGTCTCTTGTTCTGTACACAAGCACGGACAGAGAGAGGGAGAGACAACATAGCAAGCTGTTCGGCTCCAATCCCTTCTCCATGTGCGCTGGCCAAGAGGCACAGAGCAGTTCACCTGGCAGCGGTGGAGGGAAGGAACCGGGCCCCTACTTGGATGATTTTCCCTGTAACGTTTCATTTTGTCCCAAGAAAAGAGACTGTGAATACTGCTCCCTGTTTACATTATAGCACTTAAGCTACTGTCTCTGCAGATAATGTCTCTTTGTGTGACCTGCTTGCTTGGCTGCAAACCCCCTGGGTTTGTGAGGCATTCTAAAGAGTCAGGTGTACACTTTCCAGGTGCTTGATACTGAAATACATATCAGGTTTTTCTCCCACTGACAATCAACGGCCTTGCACCTCTGGTGCTGTGGCATTTAGTCATTATGGGCCGATACTCTTTTTTTTTTCTGGCTTTATTAATTTAACATAAGTTCTCAGAAGGCTGTAGCTTGCCCACAGTGGAAGGCTTTGGCCCATAGGTGTTTCCCTTTTGTCCTATTTCTTGCTTTCACCACCACTGCTGTTTGCCGGAGCTAAGTACCAAAGGTGTACACTGATCTTGATGGCAAGGGTTTTTACCAGACTGCTGTTAACACTTTCTGCAGGGAATGTTTCTCCATTCAGGAGAGGTTCGACATATGTTTTCTTTTTAGCAGCTTTCGCTAATAGGGCTGCAGCAATTTTAAGCAGCAATTAAGCTTTGTCATTGTAACATAATGATGACGTAGAACTACTCTTCTGAGGTAAATCATCTGAACAGAGTCGCCCAAGTCAGGGCCATTATCTGAGGCTGAGAGTACCAGGCCTGCTGTGGTCAGTGCGGTGTCTGATGATTGTCTGCTTCCCAGCAGCCTGAAAGACAGACCACGATGTGTGCACGGACAGGGAGGGATGAGCAGCCAAGGCAATTTCAGGGCCTCGGTTAGGTCAGCTCTGCTAGGCAGTAGTGGAAAGCATCTGCAGCATGGATGGGAGGTGATGAGCAAGCTTTAACTTTTTCCTGAGGCACCTGTAACTATCTACACCATTGACTAAGGGAGGGTCAGGGACTGATCCCTGGTCCCAGTTTCCAAGTGGAACAGGCTACATCATGTCCACCCATCTGTGGGGTAGTCACCTACACAGAAGACTGTCCTGAAGAAAGTTTGAGTCATCCAAGAGAAGCCAGGAGTGACAATTAAACAGTGTGGACAATGTGGTATCAATGTTCAAGTTCAATCCCACGCCGTCCCTTATTTAGAGCACAGACAAACCAAATGCTATGTACATTTCATCAGCTTTGGGTTGGTTTTGCACATTCCCATATGAACCTCAACTGTTTACCAGGTCTTTGATATGCCTGGTCATGTCTGCCAAACAGTGACATCTCCAGGTTTTTGGATACACACTTCAGTTTCAGAAGGTGCTCTGAGGAAGATTCTGTGATCCGAGCGCTGTGAGCCAACTGCCTTTATGATGCTATCTCATACGCTCAGACTGTCTTGATAATTCAAGTACTCTATGCATGTGGGTGGGAGTTCTCCTTTGGCGTGTGCCCAGCTCTACAAAATGATAGATATGAGCACTTGTTTCATATGGTTTGTTCACAGATTCCTTTCAGACACTTCCTTGACAATGGTAAATAATTGGCTTGATTGCTTTCTGTGCCTTTCTGTTATCCATTTTTCTAGCAATTTGAGGATCTCATATTTTGGTTCATTTGCTGTACTTTCATGACCAGGAAATGAAGTCAGCTATGTATATCTAATTCCCTCTTTCGTTGTAGCATTGCAGTTTCAGCATCATGGAGAGTCACTAGCAATAACGCTTTTTAAATGCTCTCTAGTGATTTAGTGTTATTTTCTACTTCAGTTGCTTTATATCCTCAAACTTAATGATGAAACGACTCACAGTGAACACAATTGCTAGACATTTCTTCTTGGTTTGGGTATCTCTTGGTTCTGTGGTGATAATGAACTCAGTCAAAAAGCTACCAGCTGTCTCTGCTATAGGAATTGATACTCCAAACTACAACTCAATGGCATCACATCGTATGGTTGCCTTTTCAGTCATACTGCCATATTTTGGGACAGGATAAACGATCACCTGTTCCCTGATGGTATGTAATAGTTATATGTGCTTATATATGTCTATGTTATCTTTTTTCTTTTTTTCAGAAGTCAGCAACTGTCTGATGGTGGGAAAATAGTAGAAATCATGTCAGCTAGTTAAAAAAAAAATTAAAGTCTTTTAGAAATTATCTTTAGGTGCAGCTGTGTTGCTTTTACCTCTTTGGCACATAATCCTTGGGAGGATGCCTGTGAATGACATGGCAGAAAAGTGCATTTTACTGTGTTTTCAGCCAAATTTTAATCCACTTCCTGAACTCTCTCAAAACAGGTTGTGGCCATGATCAGCTCCAGCTGCTGCCATGCGGTTTCCTTGTTGGTGCAGCAGAAGGTTGTAAGATATGTGCTGCTCCCAGTAGATCCAATGAATCCCACTCCCATTGTTGACCGGCATTACTCACTTCTTCTGCAGATGGGATCCTAAATGCCATTCCCACATTTCCGTATTTAGATGAGGCCCATAATCTTGCAGAGAAGCCATTTGACTTACCTGAGTGCTCTTGCCATTACCACTGTTTGCCATGAAGCACTGGGAATCGTTCTGCTTCTCCAAAGTAGATAATCCTCATCCAGGAAGGTATTTAGTCATGGACTCCAGTCATCTGCAAATGTGCAGTTTGTCTGGCTAGGGTGCTTGCCTAGCTTTTCCTCATCCAGTCATAGCATGGGGAAAGTGGAAGCACACTCACAGAAGTGCTTCAGAGACACCTGAAAGACATTTTTGGGTGAGGGTAGTTTGATTACCAGCCAACTCTTCCAAGCTCTCAAAAGAAGACACACTAAAGTGAAGCAAAGCATAGGCATCTGAAAAGAAAGAGCATCCTGTTGGGTAGGAAAAGTGCACAAAACAAGGGTGCAGCAAAACATTCATGCGGAGAGAGTCAGCATAACCTGTGTAACGAAAGATGCTTATCCTGCCCGAGTTGGTAGAGTCGTTCACGTGATGACACCCACGACTCACCCTCAAGGGACTCAGAATAATGATGGCAGCTTGAATTTTATATCATCCTACGACCATTGTAGTACTCTAGCTGGCTCTGGTTGACTGAGTTCATCTCTCAAACAACGCTGAGGAAGTCTTTATCACTTCACATATTTACTACCACCCTACTGCTTGTTTTGCATTTGGTTTCCTGAGGGGTTTTTTGTTTGTATCACGGTTTGATTTGGAGCAGGGTTTTTTGATGCCATTTTGTATTTGTATCATGAGGTTTACAGCAGCGTTTCTTTTTCCACACCTTTGCACTGCATTAATCTTAAGTGCCTGTAAAATCTTACTCTTGGTGTCACTTCCTGCCTCCTTGAAAATGTTATTTTAAATTTTTTCTTTTATCAGTACGTTTGATCTCAATGACTTCTCTTTCCATGATTATTGTATTCAAAGTCTTTAGGCAGGGCATCCTTTATTATTCCTCAGATTATACATGTTTCCCTTTTAATTTTGTTTGTCTACTTTTTTACCTCTGTGTATTCGTTTTTTGCATTCATATAGGTATGTTTGCATGTTTTCTCTCTTCTACTTGGTGGATTAACAATTCTAGGTCTGGACCACCTTAAATCTTGCATTTACATGGGAAACTGCGCCTTACCCTTACATACAGCTCCCGCTTTTGGACGCTTGTTGAGGAATCTTCTTTTAAGTCTTTGAAGTTCTTATATTTAAGTTCTTTAAGGTTTGATAATCACATGAATCTTAAACTGTTCAGCAAGATGATCATCTGTTCCAGTCTTTTGGTTGCACACACTGAGCAGATATTCTTTCTGGGTGGAAACAGTCTCAGAGAGTTTTTAGATCTTCACTTGCGTATTCACCAGCTTAGTGCCGATGCATCTGTTCAGCACGCAGCTGAGTATCTCAGAGAGCAATGAGGCTGCATTTATTTTGTTTCTCCTTCTGCCTGGCTTCACTACATCCTATATCCATTTTCCATTGCAAGCTAGGGAATGTCCAAATGATGAGCACGATCTGTCTGCATACAGGCAACTATGGCACGGTGCCATGATTATTGTTTTTTTCTTTAGTTGAAGGATCCAGAATTCATCCTTTATGATGGTTCATTCTTAATTATGGATGCAATTACAACTAAGGCTCCCTGTTAGAAATTAAGCCAATGGGGGCACATGTTCACTTTGACACTGACAACAAAATAGTCGATTCAAAATACTACAAGAAGTGAGAGCAGGGCAAAATGAAGGCAGTGGCACTCAAACCTGCAGCTCCACAACAGCAGCCCATGGTGCTGCCAACGTGACGACAGCCAAGGTGATGGCTGCTTCGTGGGAGATTCACACTGAATCACATCCGTTTGACGATGCCAGCAGACACAGCGTGGGCAAAGAGCACGATGAGCACACTGCTGGCTTGGATGTGTTTTCCTTGGAGATAACAGCAGCGGGAGAAGCTCCGATTAATAACCTGAAAGCAAACGCAAATTTTATTAATCCTTACTTGGAATCCAGTCCATAAGTCAGCGTGTCACTAGAAATAGGGTTAGTATCAATGAAGCAGTACTTCAAGGCCCTAGGTATGTGACAGGGATGAATGGATGGGGCACTAAAGTGAAGACAGCCTCTATGAGCATGAGTAGAAAAGGGCAGATTTGGGAAAGGAGACAAACTATGAGAAGTTGGGCCCTTGCCCCAAACTGTGGGACCACCCACCAGCACTCCACTGTCAGCAGATAGCTGGAAACTCATTGGTAAGATGTGCACTTTGCACCCTCCTAATGGCTGTCCCAGACAGACGATGACAGCCCACTGCTTCTGGGTGGTAACTCTGCAGCCTCCAGGAAAAGGAGTGCAGGCAGCCAAACGACTCTCCCAACCCTCTAATAATCTCATTAGCATATCTCTTTACTAATGATACATATGGAACCAGACTACTCCCATATGACAGATCTCTGGGTTATTTTACCATTAAAAAAAAACAAAACCCCACAACCTGGAAAATCACATCCAAAAATAGATTAAAAGAACATGAGAAGTGGAAGGTCAAGCGTTCAGCAGTTGGGTAGTGCCAGAACTGGGACAGTTTATGTAACCTTGCTGTAGCCTCCCTGAGTGGATGCAGTAGTTAGTCACAGGATCGTGGGCCTTTTTTTTTTTCCAGAGAATCCTGACTCATTTGGTGATGTAATGGCCAAAAGGCTTAAAGAGAAAAATAGAAATATTGCCTTCCTCACATTCAGGAGGTGGCACTGTGCAGAAATCCAGCCCCACAATGCAAACAGAATTATTAATTTTCTTCATGAGCTTCTGCAGCTCAGCCTGCCCAGAATATCTTTAATTCTTTACAGATAGTAATTAATCCTCATGCTGCACAAGTATGAAGACATAGTTATCCCCATTTCATATGTTGAGGATGGAAGCACTAAAATAAAATTTCCCCTCGGGTAATCTGAGGTATCCTTCTGGGGTAAGTTATTTTCTACCATCCGCTTACATTTTAGACCTGAAGCCTGCTATGTTAGTTCTGTTACACAGTCTGGCTTGGAGACAAACAGTGACAGACAAGAACCAGTTCTATTTTTTTGCATTTGGGGATAATTCCTTGGGAAGTGTATGCTTCTGGGAATCACAAAGCCCCATGTGCACCTATTTTTTTGGAAGATGGAGTGTATGTCTGCAGTTTATCAACGTACCTGCTACTGGGTTGGTCTCTATAAGTAAATGAAGAAAGTGATATTTAAGAATAAACTTGGAGGTTTTGTTCCAGGTTTATTCCACCATAGGAAGCCAACCTTCCCAGCATGCCTCTGATGCTCAGCAGAGGGCTAATGCTGACAGCAGAAGGAGGACAATGACGCGTCTTCAAATGTATTAACTGTTCTTCATTTCTACAAAATTATGTAATGTAATATACACACTGCCTTCTGTATCTTTGGAAAGATACTGTCCCCAAAAAAAAGAATTAATATATTCCTTGGCTGGATTATAGATGCACTGCTGTTCCCAGTGTCCTTCTCCCACAGGCTCCTCACTGTCATTTAAAAATTATTTTTACTGAAAGTCAATACATTTACCAACTTTCACAGAGAGTTTAAAATATTCAAGTAAGTAAAATAAGAGTAAGATTTTTTTTTTTCCTGACTTTAGTAGGATGTGACTTTTAATAAATCTGGAAGTTATGAAAAGATGGATTTAATATTTTTATGTTATTTCTGGATTTCCTCAGGTAGCCCCATGTGTGGTTTTTTCCCCCATGTCTATGTGTCGCCAAAGAGAGTGCAAACACATCCGGAGGTTATAAACACAGACATTTAACTTTTAGAAAATGCATGATCCCATTTGAAGATGTTATTCTCACAGTTTAGCACCTGCTTTGCTGGTTTGGGAAAAGCTCTGCGCAGTGTCTGAGGAAACACCTCTTCCAATTTGTGTTTTAGGGATATTCTAAAACAATAAGAAAAACAGGCTAGTATGAAGATAAACATTTGAGATTAGGCCCTCTACAGCAATAAGGAAGGCCTGTTCTGTTTATTTTTTAAAGACATAATTGCGATCCTCTGTCTACCTGCTCCCACAAACAGTGTATTACAGAAAATGCAAAGCGCTCTTTTCCTGTTCCTGCCAATACCCTTCCTTCAGCTTCCACGTATTAGCGTGATTAGCGCTGACGAGCAGGATGAAGAGCTCAGCTCAAACCCTTCCCTTCCGCTTCCAGGCTGCTGTTCCCACCTCGAAGAGGGTGTCCCCAGGGAGGCAGACCTGCCACCTCAGCATCCCCCTGGCAGTAAGCACCCGTGAGTCAGCAGGACCCATTTAGCACTCCCCAGCCGAAGCACCTCCTGAAAACACAGTGGGATGTTTCAGGCAAATACTGTCAGCCTCTTAAAATACTGTAGGCAAGTTCAGATCCTTTTTTTTTCCTCACTACTCTGTAATTATTATTATAATATGCTATACATGACAGGCTATAGCTGGTAAAATACACACAGCCAAAACCAAAACGAATGGAAGCGTCGCAGAGTTAGCAATGTGGAAAGGGAGGAAGCGTAAGAGAGGATACAAAATGGTGAAGCCGATTAGTGACCTATTAGTCTGTGATTAGTGTACTGGTTTGAGTGAAGAATTCGAACATGATATTTGGTTATCCTTCTGAAAGACAGTCTCAATCAAAAAGTTTGTGATAAAAAAAGACACTGTAAAACTTACCAGTTTGGGGATCTTTTAAAATACAAGTTTCTTAGGTTCTCGCTTTTACAAATTATGGCTCAGAAGAATCCAGCAAGTAATGCTGATGGGTTTTTGAGAGGCAGCCTAGTTGTACCAACAGTGGTTTGAAACAACCAAGAACACTAAAGTGATGTCCTGCCCTGTTCTGCAAAAGAGCTGCCTTTATATCTCCTTGCTATTACAAACTTCAGCATGTTTCGCTTCTCAAAATATTCCCTTTCAGTACAAACTGTGGCTATTATTTATTCAGCATACATTCATGATATCTCTCAGTAATGTTGTGCACGCTGAGAAGTCCGACAGGCACTCGTGTTATTTTGTGACTGTTGTGCTGCATTCCCAGATGCCAAATTATTAATACAAATAAATCCTAATCAGGCTCCATAATTTTCATATTCCTCAACTGCAAAAATGACACGGCTTTTTGCAACTCTATAGGACGGATAGGAGCAGGCAATAGGAAGGAAAGGGGAAAATCTTGACACCACATCATTTAGCACATGTGACAGTTTGCAGATGTAAGGTTTTGACAGTATTTTTCATGTTTTCCATGAAAACGGCTGATGGAAGCAGCATTTCAGTGGATACTATTTCAAGATTTTAATGAATAAGTGTTTTAAGGTAAGGTTGGAGAAAGAAGGAAAAAGTAGTTTGGCATGAGGAGGAAGGCCACACACACGAAGGTGGGAGAAAACGTTATTGGACTTAAGGCTAAGATGCTTAGAAAAGTCAAGGAAGAGAAGAATGTAAAGACTCGGTCCTTTATTATGTAGGTAAATTTAATTATTTCTTCTGTTTAGCTGGGAGGATGCCTGTCAGATCTTCTGGGTGATTCCTGCAGGCAGACAGCAATATGGTCAGACCATGGTGGTGAGGGCCAAAGAAGACGACTTATGCGAGGAGGAGCTGCGGTGGGCATGCGTGGGCTTGACTCACGCAGAAGCAACACTCCAGCACGTCTAACCTCTCCCGCGGGGGCCATAGGAACTCACAGCAGCTCTGTTGGTCTTTACGATCTTAAAGAAATCACAATTCCCCTAAAGGGAAAACCCCAAAACTTCCTCCTATGCTTCTCATGTAACTTGGTTTCTGACTCCACGCCTCACTCCTCTTCAGCTCTACTAGCTCAGAGTGTCACTTTCTACGGCATGCTGCCAAGCCAGTTTATCTGCCCAGGCTTAAAGCAGCTCTGCGGCTGATGTGTGATATTGTTTTGGTCTGCTTTGATTGATTAGTTGGTTATTTTCTGGTTTGGCTCAAAAAAGAGTGGCAGGTTGCTGTTTGTTTGTTTGTTTTTTCTTTGTGCCATTCTGGTTTTAATTCACAGCAAGAGCATTCAAAGTTTTGGATGAGGATTTATTCCCAGTTTCTTGATTATAAAATTAAATGCATTTCTTTCCTATAGCTTTTGCAGGAAGAACATCTGGTTCTTTGATTAATTTCCAAGATGTCTAAGATCCCCAAGAAAATAAACCTCTACTGACTTGTGGGGAGGTAAGATTATGCATAAGCCCATAAAAAAGGCAAAATGCACTTTTCCTAGAGTTGGGTGCTATTTTTTGCTGAGGAGCTTGGAGTATTAAAGCACAATTTGCAGTCCTGATAATCTCCAAGCTGGAAGTCCGTAACTCTGCTCTCCCTCCAGACTGTGCTGAGGCTCGTCCCTGGCCAGCGGCTCTGTTCTGCCTGAGCCAGTGCCTGCCACTGGCCCAGCGGCTGCAGCCTGAGCTCCTCAAAGTCGATAGGATCATGATCCCCCCCAGTGTTTCTGGAAAAGCAGAACCAGACCTCTCCACTGAGCTGCTGTTATCACCCTACAGGATGAAAAGCAAATTTTGCTTTTTCAATTATCTATACATTTCTACTCTTATGCTGTTTAAACCTTCTATATGGTAAAAAAAAAAAAAAAAATATCAATTTGCATTGAAAGACTGGGAGGGAAACTAAAAATGAGCTACCTAGGAGCCTGAAAATTTTGTTTGTTTATTCATCTATAATCAGGTTTTAAATAAGAAGTGACACAAACAACATTTTCTTTTGGAATTCCCATTCTTTATACGAATTAGTGGAACAAACTCTGTAGGGTCCTGAAACGTAATGATCAAGCATCTCCTACACACAACCTACACCTACACAGTCACCTAGACAGAGAAGTGAAACACTTTTTTGTTGTAAATACACGGCTGTAGACATCCTGATAGGAAACAAGGTTACATTTGAACATGTAAAACAGTAATTTCATCAGGAAATCAAATCATCAAGATTAAATAATTCTCTGGTTAAATACAAGCAGCCAAAAATGAAATCCAGGGAGAAGAAAGGAGAGAGAAATGTAAACTTTATTTATTGAAAACTTGTATTACAGTTCTCTTTGCTATTTCAACGGTTTTATCAATTTTTTCTCCCTCTTCATTTGTATTTTACATGTCTCTCCTGCTTTTGTTGGAGCCTAAATTGCGATTTCTTCAGTGCTAAGGCAAAAGAGCTTTCCAAGCCTAGAAGACGAGTGACAGCAAGATGTGCCAATCTGTCAATAACAGGAGCATCCGAGGTCACGGGCAGGGTTGTGTTGGAGAAGGGACCTGAAGCTGGAGCGTGCGGTGGCTTCAGTGGGCATCAGAGGTGAACGTGAAACACCTTGAGAAATGCCGGGAGGAGTTACGGCGTTGCTGAGGACCTGAAGGGAACAAAGCGTACACGGATCTTTTCTGATCACCTGCCCGTGGAGCAAGGCGCACGGCGACTGGAGGACAGCAAAGCCTGCACGTCTTCGGGTACAGAGCAAGACCGAAGTCCCAGCAAAGGTGTCCCGCCGTACTGTGGGGACAGCAGGGACACCCCCAGAAGATGGCCATGGTGGGGCTGACGCTCCTCCCGACACGGCCGGCTGAAATGCTCCACGATTAAATGAAAAAAATAGAATAAAACCGTAACTCTGGAAAACCTCCACGTATTTCATTACTGCCGTTGCCTTATAACCCGCTATTGCCAATTTCAAGAATTAGGGATAAAAAAAACCATAGTAAACCAAGACGTCTGTCTTCACAAAGAGGCATAATCTGCTTAACGTTGTTCTCCCATTCATCGGGTATGTTGAGACGCTCAGCTTCCGCCCCCCACCTCCCCGAGGCGCCCCGCCGGGCTGCACGCAGCGAGGCCCGGAGCAACGTGAACCGCTCCGGCGGTCGGAGCTGCCGGCCGCGACCCCCGCCACGGGTCGGCCACCCCTCCTCCTCCTCCTCCTTCTCCTTCCACTTCGCCCCACGGCTCCTCTTCCCGGCCCGCCTCCGGCACAGCCCCGCCAGGGTCCCGCGGGCAGCCCGAAGCGGCCACCGCTACCCGGGGCAGCGGCAGGACACTGCCCTCCCCGCGGCCGCGGCCAGCGGGAGCTGAGGGGCCGCCTCGCCCACCCCGCCTCCCCCGCCTCCCGCCAATCAGAGGGGCGACGGTTCCGGCCGCGCCTCGCCATAGGCCAGCGACGCTGCCAGTCTGGGGTCGCCCCCGCGGCGGGGCGAGGCGCGGCGGGCGGAGGGAGGGAGGTGGCTGCCGGCTCCGTGCGGGCGGGCGAGCGGGGCCGGGTGGCGGTGGCGGCGCTGCGGTTGCGCCATCTGTCAGGAGCCCCGGTGGGAGGGGAGCGCCCGAGCCGCGCTCACCCGGGCGGAGCGGAGGCGAGGCGGCGGCGGCGGCGGCAGCAGCAGCGCGGAGAGTCTGTGCGAGCTCAT
This sequence comes from Balearica regulorum gibbericeps, assembly GCF_011004875.1. Lineage (NCBI taxonomy): Eukaryota > Metazoa > Chordata > Aves > Gruiformes > Gruidae > Balearica > Balearica regulorum. Next base: position 52,281,779 of record NC_046186.1, on the reverse strand, counting down.
CCCTGTCCAGGCTGCGGCTCCGCCGCTGCGCGAAGCCGCCTCCTCCGCGCCCTGCCGGGGCTCGGCGCAGCGCGTCTGCCCGCGGGGAGAGGCAGCGGCGCCCGGAGCGGCGCCCCTCGCTGCGGGGCGGGCGGGGGCAGCCGGCGGAGGAGCGGAGCGAGGAGGATGTGAGTGCGGCGGCGCCGCCCCGGCCCCGCGCTGAGCCCAGCCGAGCCGAGCTGCCTCAGGTAACGGAGGGGCCGGAGCCCGCCGCGCCGCTGCCGCCCGGGGGGGGAGCGGGGGCGGGGGGGGGGGGGGGAATGGATGGATGCTGCGGCGCGCTTGTTTCCTTTGTGCGCCCGAGCGGTGATGGGGTGCGGGGGCTGCTGGGGAGGGGAGGCGGCCGCGCTGCTGCGGGTATCCCCCACGCACCCCCACACACACCCCCAAATCCCCCCGCTGCCTCCCCTCTGGGAGCCGCCGGCCGCGGCCTGCAGCGCGGGAAGGGCCGAGAGCAGCGCCGGTGACCGGCTGTGCGGGGCTGGGGCGGGCGGGCTGGCGCTGCGCCCCTGCGTGCCCGGGGGTCGCCCGTGTCCCCCCACCCCCGCGGCAGCCGGAGAGGGGAGGGGACGCAGCACCGGGCTGTATTTGTGGCCGCCGAACTGCGAAAAAAGGGGGGAGGGGGCAATAAATAAAAAGACTTTCTCTCCCTCTGAAATAAATCTTATAGGATTTGCGCATCTGTGACAAAGGCCTCTTTCAGGGAGGAAAGAAGGGACGTACAAAATGCCCAAGGGTGGTAGGATGTGAAAAGAGGCTTGTTTCTTGTCTTTCCCCTAGAGCCTCTCTGTTCCTCCCCAGATGAGGCCGCTGATCTGGTGCCAGTTCCTTTCCGGCCACATTTTAGATTAGTTAGAGATACCAAATGCCACACCATGGGTGCCAGTGTTTTGCTGCGTCTGCAGAGCTACGGTGTACGTGTCGCCCGACCTCCTTAATAACGCTCAGTTTGGTTTCTGCTTCCTTGGGAACTTGCCTTATTTCTGCTCTGTGTGGATTTTGCGTGTACCTGAGCACTAGGAGAGGGCTGGGGAGGGAAGCGGGGCACTTTGTGTAAACAAGACCATGATGTCTTGGTCCATTCAGTGGTGATGGGGAGCACAGGGCTGAGCTGGTGCTGGAGGAGAAGGTTTAGGCTGAGTGGAAAGCAGCCCTCTGCAGTTCTTCATCAATCACTCTGATATGCTCCGATTCTTAAAATGCTAAATAACAAGTGGGAATAGACCTCGCTTTTGAAATGCATGCACAGGACTGGGAACGCCTTTGAGACCTTGTCATTTTCCTCCTTGTATACAACCTCCTTTAACTCCCACATCCTTCCTTCCACCATCCCTGCAGCTGTAACACTTTCCAGTATCTCCTCCACACACACCCATCTTTTCTTTTTTTTTTTTTTGGTGGGTTTTTTTTGTTGTTGTTTTTTGTTTTTTGCCTTGATATCTTTCTGGACGAAGCTTAGAACAATTGCGGGTGAAGATGTGTTTGTTTATATGCTGCTAGAGGAAGTGTTTTCATTAGGATTGACTGGTCTGATCTCCCATGAGGAGGAACAGTAAGCTAAAGGGACACTGTCAACTTGAAATCCAGAGAATGTGCATGATGAATGGAGAGCTGTGTCCAATATTACACCCACCATCGAGCTCCCTGCTGGAGATCTGTGGTTTTTATAAGCCTGTCTTCTGACAGTGTGGGTTTGTCATGCAGTGAAGGAGTAAAAACACACTTCAAACAAAGTTCTGTTAAGTGAACAAAGGAGGCCAGAAGAAAAATACCAGAGTGGGAAGGGAGAAAAGCAACATCTCCAACTTTTCAATTACATCCATTGCAGCCACTGCTTGACCTGGTGGGAAACTGGGGAGGAGAGAAGTTCATTTTTACATTGGAACACTTACTCAGTATCAGTACAGTGGAAAGGTTGTTACCTTCCCCCCAGTGATACATGAGTTTTCCAGCACCTTGAGGTATGTGCTTAGAAAACTGGTAACACTTGATGAATATCAGTAGATTAGTGCCTTTTCACAATTTTTAAGAACAGTTTTAAGACGAGAATCTCTTGGAAAAAACAATGGGTTCCTTCTTGAGCCTTTTTTTTTACCCCACAAAGCTGTGATTTTGATGCAAAAGAGAAAGGAAGATTGCCTAATTAATGCCTTCAAAATTGTAGTTCGTTGGTAGTAGGCTGCAGATTTCTCTTAATTTGTTGAAACGTTCAGATGCTTCTCAGAGGGTGCCTGTAAGCCTGCTTCTGCTCCACCTCTAACAAATTACTACCTCATCTGCATAGCTCATCTTTGGCAAAAATAAGGATTTGCAATATGAGGTTCTCTAATGCTAGGCCACTGACTGTGGTGTTTTGTGGTTTATGCTTCAGGCATGTTGTTTCAGAAATTCTGTATTGCCTGCTGGTGGAAGATGTAGTGGCATGAAATACCAGTTAAGTATAAAACCCTGAACAAGCTTCTCTAGAAGTTGTTTTGATGTTGAGTAAATAGGTATCTTCAGTGAAGGATAAACAACTTTGGCATATGGGCATGGCAGTGGACGTAAGGCAGAAGTGGTGAAAGTGGGACAGAGAAATTGCTTATTAATCATTTTAATTTTAAATATCTTTAAAAGTTAGGGCCCATTGACAAATTTATATTTCATTTGAGTAAGATAAAGCATTGCTGAGGAACTAGGTATTTTTGAGATACTGTACTAGATTTCACAATAACTTTATATAAAATGCCTGAATAGCATCATCCAAAATGCATGGGTGGAGTCCGACACAGAGAGGACCTCTGTGGCCACTGGTGCTATGGCTTAACTGAATTAAACCAACTATACTAATCTGGACATGGTATGGTCTGCACTGGATTTATGGTCTAATAAAATTGTGGCTAGATGAGTGAAAACTGTCTGGTGCCTTCATGATGATTTAACAGTGTAATGTGATACAGCTACAATACCATGTATTTAGTTGTGTTAAAGAAAGCTGAGAGCTGTTGGCCACCTTATGCCTGATTACTTTTATTTAACCAACGTCTTCACTTTGCTGTCTTGCTGCATTATAGTGCTTTTACTTCAGGGAGAGAAAGAGTTGCACGCATGTGTTTTCCCTTCCTCCTTCTCTCTGGGGTGCACATTAATATTTGATTCAAACTTGTTCTGTAAAGTTCTGCTTAATTCAGTTTGGGCACTACTTTGAATGCATAATAATGGTGTTCGTTTGTGTCACAGACAGCGCTTTGTAATTTGCTTTATGGGCAGGTCTGCTGCTGGCAGTGTGTATTGTCAAAGTGACCTTCCTTCAAGAGGGAGAAACCCAATGACTCCTGTCCCTTTCCCACTCCTGCAGCTCCCACAGAAGTGTTTTCACAAGTGATTTTGACCCATTACTCCCAAAACAGGACTTGAACCGACAAATCTAATTCACCCGACCAGTGTCATTGAAATCTAGCAATTAAAAACTCCTTTAGTGACAAAAGGCCTACACATCTGTATCGTGCAAGTCAGCGATTTAGTTAGGGCGAAACCCACGAAAGGGTTTGCGTGCTTCGGTGCGGAGCATCCTGAGGCCTCGGTACCAGGGACCCCTGTGGATCTTGTACCCCTGAGCAAGGGATGTAGCTGCATGCTGCGCCGTGCTGAACACATTGCTCACCTCGGAGCTGCGCTCTCAGCTGCCAGTGTGCCAGGGAAGATGCTGCCTGGCCACTCAATACAAAGTGCCTCAGAAGGAGGTGAAACTGCAGTGGTGCATCTGCCTGCCTGCTGGAGTGTCCTGCTTGGCACCACAGGGGCTTGCTCTTACAGATTAAAAACCCCAAGCTGCTCTTGATAAGGTAGGAATAATTAAAACAAACAAACAAACAAACCCCACAAAAAAACCCCTAACTCAACTTATATTTTGTATTTCAATACATGGCAAATGTGCAAATGTAGAAGAATTGGGATTTTTAGCATTTGCACCCCCTCACGAGTTTTGCCCTTAGTGCCTGACTTTCTTCTAGACTGAGAAATGCCAGGTCCAGATGAAAGGTGAAAGCTTTAAGTTGTTTCGGTACGTCTGAGAAGCATACGACACTCCTTAAGGAGCGTGTGGACCTCGTTAGCTCCGTACTAGGGCAGTCTCACTTCTTACCATGCTCAAGCGTGGGTTTGGTTTCAGGCAGGTAAGCTGCCTCTCAGTTTGAGAGTGGTCAAGTTAAACCTGTCTGTGGGAGATGTCCTTGAGCCCTGAAACTAGAAACAGGCTTGATCTTACGGCAGTCTGCAGCCAAGGAGAAGCGCCCTGTTGTTGTCCTTGCCACTGGCTGCAGGAAAACAATGACATTTTGTAAAGGATTTTTGGAACTTTCCTTTACTTGGAACGGGAACAAAACCAAACAATATGAGTACTTTTACTGTGGGAAGTGAAAAATAAAATTACTTCAAGTCAATCAAAACATGTCGCCTCATCTTGCTTCTGACTGTTTTGAATGGTAACTCTCTATTGAAAGCAAGGATTTCAACTCAAAATATTGGCACCTGTTTGAAACAAAATAGAACCTTTGACATCTTGATTTTTTACTGAAGTATAAAATCAACAACAGTTTTACAGAGCTTTTAGATATGGATAGAATGAAATTTTCTTCCAGAAAATGACTGTTGGATTTTTCCTGGCCAGCTCTAGTCCTTGTATACCATGAACTTGAATGAACGGTTTTCATCTGAAGAAGCCATCAAAAAGCTAGCCTGGCAATGTCAGCTAATTTGAATTAGATGGACTGAGCGAAATTGTTTTTTCAACAGGGGAGAGGACAGCAAAATAATTTTAAACTTGCTGCCCTTCCCAAAATGCAGCTCCTTTTTTGTGTCAAAGGCATCCCAGCTTGAATGGCTCTACTGATGTTGTTTGTGACAAGGTGATACGGGAAGAGGTTACCCCAGGTTTTCCATCTCAGCTTCTCCTGATTCAGGAAGGTCTTGCACCTGTGAAAGTTGTTTGTTCCATGCTATAATTTTCTAGCATATCTGTGAGTAATAAGTCCTCCTTGATTAGGCCAGTAAACTAAATTCTTAGTGCAAGTTAGTTGATGGTCTTCACATTGAGATGTGGTTTAATATGATGAACTGTACAAGGCAGCTGTGATGTGAGAATGTTTTGATGGAAACAGAGAAGGTCACCCTTCCATGCTCATTTATATTATTTTATTTTGATGGGGTTTTTAGAAAGCAGCAATGACTGAATGCCTTTTCTAGCCTAGGGAAATTGTTTGTCCCATCCTGCTTTAGATACCCTGTGGCTACAACCAGAAAGGAGGGATGTTGAGAAGCAGCTGTCGAGTGATGTGCTCAGTGCTTTGAAGTACGAAGCAATCCAGCCAGAGCTCCTCAAAGGAGCCAGTGCTGCTTTTAACGGTATTGGATCCTGTGCTGTGAGAGCAGTTACTAAGCTGTCCCCAAAACGCACGGCCCCGTGGTCGCTGACACTATCGGCAGCCAGACCCGAACGAAGGCTCCACCTCACATAGTGCACTTTGCTTTACAGTTCTTGGGGTGGACTGGGGAGGAGCTTCCTTGCATCCTAAATGCTGCCTTGCAACAGCTCTGGGAGCTCTAACAGACAGATGAACATCTACAGCCTTGGCTGCGTAAGGGCTGTAACAATTTATTTTAACCTGCGATTGAAACCTTACATTTCAGGCGAAACATACCATCAGTACTGAAGCTTCCAGAAACACTTTAAAAATGTTGTTATGCTATGTCACTCACAGTGGTGAATTTGGAAAGTGTTTTGAAGCTGACAGTGATGGTAATATCATCACCACAACATATGAAGCAGCAGAGGAGTACCTGGGCTGGAGGGACATTGAACAGACCAAGTGAAGAGCTGGCTGAAGCAGTCAGAGGAAGCCTCTTCTGTGTGTGTGAGTGAGGACATTTGCTTTAATAGCAAAAAAGTGTTTGGCACCACTTAAACTCCGAATAACTCTTCTTTTCGTGATTCTTGGAGGAGGAAGGAGGAAGCCTCAAATGATTGGCTTAACTTAGATGAAATATCTCCTCTGATTGAAATTGTCCTTTTCCCTTTGGCTCCAGTTTTCCCATATTAACAGATTTGACCAAAATAGTTCTCGAGCCCTTTTTGGTGTAGTCCAAGATGAAAGTATTATTGCCAGATAATTTTTATCTTGTCACGCCTCAGTTTGCTGTATGAAACTATACAGAGAAGTTAAACAGGATATGAGAATGGAGATTAATATTAAATACCCATTCAGGGTTTTTTTAAGAAAACCTTTTCTGTTCCATGAGAGTTCTCTAATGACTGTTATCTGGTGGTTCCTAGCATCCTTTTTTTTTTAATAATTTCTATTATTTTTCTTGTGGTGTTTTTTGGTTTTTGTTTTAACAAATAAAATTTAACATTAATTTGAAGGCTTTTTATTGTATTAATAAAGACCTTCCAACCTCCCTTGTTTTAGAACAACCTGTGTGTGAAAGAGCACTTTGCATAACCTTGATCTTTAACTTGCAGCTGTACCACTTACAAAACAAGCAACTCTAAAGGTTTTCCTGGCATGACTTTGGAATATCATGCAGTTCCTATCTTGGCTCCTGATATCAGTGTACAGATAATTGTTGATTCTATTTTTTATTTTTTGTTACAAATACGTTGTTTTTTTTCCTTTTTGTACCTGACCTTTAAACTGCAGAATTGCCCTGGGCGTTATAGTTGAAGTTGATGCTCTTGCCCAAAATAATTGGGAAGACTTGGTGCTGGTTAATTCAGAAGTTCTCCAGAACAGAAGCCGTGATGATGTGCTACATTGCAGCACCATGCTGGGAGATGAAAGCGCTGGGCACCTAGCAGGAACTGAGATTAGCAGCAGTGTCAGTGAACGACTTCATGTCAGCTCTGGGCCATCGGTGAGGCACACAGTAAGAGTGCTCACAGACTGTCTCTCTCCTTTTAGCCCGTACAAACTTCATGTCTATGTTAATGAGGGCTGTAGCTATCTCTGTATCAGCCAACATCCTGTGACTCTAGGGGCTGTGTTAACTGTCAAAAAAAAATGCAGCAGAAGCTTGTCTATTACTTTCTAACTTCTGGACTTGTATTGCTTCTCCACAGAAGTACTTTTCCTTCTTCTGGGACAATGTAATCCCATACCTGGTCATTTCTTAGGACTCAGCATAAGACTGACCGATACCGCTGTTTGGAAGATGGTGATGATTCCATCCTACAGCCAGCTGCTTTTATGCCAGGGGGAGGAGAGCAGGTGTAAGAGAAAGCAGCTCTCAGACCATTAAAAGAAAGAATATTTGTTTGTTCCTGGGACTGGGTTGCTCTTTGTGGGCAGCCTCTCACTAGGCAGCAATGATATATTTTTCCAGGGGAAAAAAAAAGCATCTCTAAGACTCGGAATGAAAACCTCTATTGTTTGACTGAGCAATTAGATTGTTTCTTATCTTAAACTATATATAAATACTCAGTGTTTATTTTTAGTGGTGAGGTTAATGGTGGGAGTTTTTTTATGGTCCAGTTAATGACCTCGTGTGTGTTTTTAGACTTCTCTGTGGACAGGTCCTCTTGCACACTGCCACTGTATGCTAATAATGTTTGAAAATGTGCAGGTCTGAATAATAAGATTTCAGAGGGGGAGCCCACATCCAGTAAGATTTTTCTCTGAAGACAAACAAAAATGCTGATTCTGTTGCCTGTGTGCCTTCCTGGGAAGTAAATGAAAACTCCTAAATTTCCATCTGGGATTTGGATATGAAATAACCAATAGATGATGGCATTTCTGGTTGTTATCACTCCGGGCAGCATTTGAAATGGTGATTTCAGCAAAAGATACTCTAGGTCTCATTTCCAAATTCATTGATCGTGTTTTGCTGGTTTCACTCTTCAGGAAGGAATAAAACTATTTCAACCTAATCCTTTGAATAGCACAGTATCTGATGTCATTCATAATTCTCATTTAAAGCCTTTAGCCAAATATGCAGGCCATTTGTTCCAAATATTAAGTTCTCTGTGTGCCTTTGAATGGTCAGCAATCTTATATTCATAAGACCTCATACTTTGGACCAGTGAGGGGGAATAGCAACTGGATTTTGATTTTATTTTTTAATCTCTTTTCTATTTTATTCAGAAAGACCAAAGCAAATCGCCTTTAAGGGCGGGGGGGAGGATGTCACATACATATGTTTAATGCAACCCATTTTATTAGTTGTAATCACTGTTGAAAAACTGTGCAAGCCCACCAGCCTATAATTCACATAAGGTCAGTGTACAGAAGCTGGCAAGCTGAAGAGCCAGATTTAACTCTCAGTGTAATAGGCCATATACTCTCAAAAAACCGCGCATACTGTTGGCTTTGATTTCTTTTGACCACCTCTCCAGGAATTTTCTTTTTGTAGGAAATGTAATGAGCCCAAAAGTTTGGCTGAGAAGAGAGCCACTAAATGTGACCTTGTGAAAGAAGTATCTCTTACATCCAAAGGTCAAAAATTACCTTGTGTGCGTTGGGGGAAGTAGAAGAGGAGCAGTGACTATCTTTCTTGCTTCGGGCAGCATTACTAACGTGCTTAAAAACTGCAGAACTCCTTGTCCTAATGTTCAAGTGGGGCTGCCAAAAAGGAACAAATAGGACTGTGGACAAAGTGTGCAGGGAAGGCCGTGTCCCTCTTCCTCCTTCTCAGTCATCGCAGGCAGAATGGGGAGAGCATTGGTTTGCACTGCTTGGCGACTTGACATTCAGAACAATTTGCTCCAGTCTTGCAAAAGGTTAAAAAACTTCTTTCTTTTATAGGTGCTTTTTTTTTTTTTTCCCTTTTTGAATTGTGGGCTTCCTCTGGCATCAGTGTGATTCAGTGACTTCTTCAAGGGTGAAGTGACCTTGTCTCTGCTCTTGCTATGTTTTCAGCAAGTCTTAATTTGAACTGTGTAAGGGTTAGGTTGTTTGGGGTTTTTTTTATTTCCTCCCCATGCAGAAGAAGTAGTTCTGCTTTATGAAGGTGTAGGTGTTATATAAATCAGCCACATCTTTCTTTTGTGGTCAACTCCTCCACGATTTGCCAGGTAAGTTTGTGTCTTCCAAAGAATAGTTGTCATCCTAACTATCCTGAGCTAACGTGCTGCAGCAGGACCATGCTGAGAATAATCTGGACCTGAATGTGGATGGTGGGTCAAAAAAGCATTGCTTTGGTTTTACTTGCTTGAGTAGAGCAGGCCTCAGACACGGGTACGTCTGCATGGTACTATGCCAAGGTGTGTAGAAGAGCTTGTGCATGAGAGTCAGGATAGCCCCAGCAGCCCAGGAGGAGCATCGTGCTGGTGTGCCTGCACCAATTCCAGGGCCACCATGGTGTGTTCATAGTTGTCGTAAGTGTATCCACGCAGCTCTGTGTGGTGCTGTAGAGGCTGTACTTTACTTTTTGACACAAAAAAGAAGAGACATGAGAGCGATGACCTGAAAGAGTGGATTAACTAGATGAGTGTTCATTTTCACAGCACCAAAGACTACTCAACCTAGCTTTTTAAAAAATTGCTACTAAATGTAAAAGAAATTCTCTCTGTTTCTTTTTTTTTTTTAACATTATCTGCCCCACTGAAGAGTGATTATGTGCCTCGGGAGCTCCATCTATAACAGCTACCCACAAGCTTTAAAATGATATGGTGCTGCAATTGTGTGCAGCATTTATTTTCAATCTTCTTTTTTTAAAGAAGGATGCAATCGCCATTCAAATTATGTCACCGTGAGAGTGGGAGAGTACTTCTTGATGAGTAAGATCTTTTCAAGTAAACTGGTTTAGAGTGCTTGCTGTCTTGAATTTCATTTTGAAGTGTTAATACATTTCTGTGGATTTCTTAGTGCTGCTGGACCATTGTTAGCACTCTGTTCCAAAAGTGAAGTATCACATATCTTAAAAGAATGCAGGTATGAACAACTCTGCAAGGTAAAGAAGATCTGTGTTTGCCAATAATATAGTCACGCCAAACTGTGATAATAACAATTTCTTTCATGATCAGCAATAAGTTGCCACTGTGAGGTATAATTTCTGAGAAAATACCTTGAAAATAGCAGTCAAACTGCATCATGTAGATTTACTTTACGATTGTTGGTATGGGAACTTGCTAAATCTGTGTATATCATGACGAGTATGTGGCTTTGGACTCTTTTACATCGTGCTTTAAACCTAGGGTGGAAAAAAATAGTTTTGTTTGAAGGAATGATCACCTAGAGTTTTTTTGTGGTGGGTTGGTTTTTTCCTTCCCCCAATCATATTGTAATAATTCATTTTCTGTAACTGAGCTCTCTCTAGAGCTCACAGACTTCTCTTCTAAAAGTACTTTTCAATAGTTCTTCTGTTAAACTACTTTTTAATAGTCCTTCTAACTTCTCAGAGATGAGCTCTTCTTCCTTTTAAAATTTAAACACAGAAGAATCTAGGTTTGAAGGGACCTCTGGAAACCATCTCCATGCATAGAACAGGGCTAACCTCAAAGCTGGGTCTAACTTCAAAGCTGGGGCCTCATTCAGTCTGGTTTTGAGTATCTCCCAGGACAGACTGAACAAACCCATCTCTCTCGATCTCTCCTTCATATGTGAAGTGCTGCAGCAGCATCTTGGTGGCCATCCACTGGACTCACTCCAGTATGTCAATCTTTCTTTTCCCAGAACTCCCCAAACCAGACCAAGTACTCCAGATGTGGTCTCACAAATGCTGCATAGAGAGGAATAATTACTTCCCTCCACCTGCTGGCTAATTAAATTGCTTATTTGGTGCCAGATCTTCAGCTGCTGTCAGTTGTCTTTGCTTCCCTCAAGCCGGAGTGGTGGAAACTCTCCCTTGCAGAGGAGTACATATAGCTTCTCTGTCACCTCAAAAAGGTCTGTAACAGAGATGGCCCTTTGCTTCAATTACATGAAGCAGATGACCAAACCAGTGTTTACATACACAAAACTGCAAATGTTTCTATTTCCTTGCAGTGAATTTTTGCATCAGACTTTCATGCTGCATACAGCAATATAACCTGAAGCAATAAGATTGTATCACAGTGATTATTGTGGTAAAACAGTGAAGAAAGTGCATAGTAAAACAGCACATGACAGAGATGTGTTGTGTGTATTCTGTACTTTAGCTATTAGCTAAGCTACCCACTTTAAAGTTAACGTTTGGTAGCAAATATGCGGATTGAAATAACTTATGTGCTACCCAGATGAGCCTCACAGGAGCTGTGGGACAATAACCATGCTTAAGATTTTATACCCAGAAGGTGTTTCTTCTCCACTACATTTCTGAGATGCTGTCATTGTGAGTTGCACTACTGTTGGTGACAGAAGTACACATGACTAGCTATAGTCTGTGCTTTTTAAAGGTTTAATCTTCCTATGATATTTTATTTTTTATATTTTTTCAAACACACACAAAATGAAAATTTTATGATTAATGGTTTAAATACTTAAATTAATATTTGACTGGAAAAAAAACCCAGAACAAGTGGAATACAAGAGAAACCCATAACCACCACCAAATCTGTGCACATGGGACTTGTGCTGCAGTTGCTGCTGCTTCAAGGAGTGTGTGGCTCACATCACCTGGCTCAGATGTCCTCACATCCCAGTGTGGGAGAGCAGCTGAAGGCGTAAATCTTCTACATGCATATGCCTGCTTTAACGTGTAAGATATTAGTATTTAGCATAGGAAATTCTGGTTCCCAAAAAGCTGTGGCAAGGTGAGCGTCTGGGGTGTTGAGTGGATACTGTCTGCTGCTCGGCCAGGAAGTGGCCAGGCTGAGTGGTGGCTGTGCCTCAAGGACCTCCTGGGTGTCTTGGTACAACCAAAGAAGAAAGGAAGCCTTAAAAGCCCAGTGGGTGTAAAAGGAAGCATTGGTAGAGAGGTTTGAACTGGGAAGGTGGACAAGGGAGAGAAATTGTCAGGCTTTTTTATTATTTTTTTTTCCTTCAGTATTTGTCCCTACCAGGGAACTTCTTCAAAGTCTCCCTTCTTACTCTGGCTGTTGCCACCACTGTTTTCTTGCTGTGATTTTTCTTTGGATATTTGTTCTAGCTCTGTGGCACTGGCTGTGGCCACCAGAAGCTCTTTTAGAGGTTCCTCTTTCACGTGTTTTGTTCCCATAACCCTGCTTACAGCAATTCTGTCTTTGTGCTTGCTTACCTGTCTTATCTGCTCGCCTTCCTTGCCTTGTTCCCAAATCCTTTCGTCTCTCAACACAAACGAGCTGTTTATCCTTGAGCTAATGGATGTTCACAACGCTCAGATCATAATGCTGCAGAACTGCTTATATTCATGGTGATTAAAAAATAAAAAGATGGATTATTTTTTGCCCTGCCCCAGAGAATTAGTTGTATGTTTTCACTCCGCACAGTTGTCATTGTAGGTTGAGTTGCTCGGGGCCCAGAGCTGAGTAAGAAGTTCCCCTGGTACAGAAATGAACCTTGGGTTACACAGCTCATTCGGGTTAGCCAGGCATCGTTGCATAGCAGAAGGACAGTGTGCAAGAGCTGTACCAAAGTGGAGGCTTACTGCTAAACTGATCCCTCTGTTATGTGGACAAATGCGGAGTTTTGCCTGTTGACAGTAATAAATGCACCCCTCAAACCCCTCGGGGGGTACAGACCTTCCCAGGGTACTATTGGCAGTGCCGGAGAATGGCTCTCGCCATGGCTACTCCGGTGAGGTTGATCATCTTGGGAGGGTGTGTGGTTTTATTTATTTGCTTTTATTTTAGTCAGAAACTAGGGTCGCTCGGTGCTGTATATAAGTTCTTGTGGGGGAGATGGTGAGAGTTTAAAGCATTTTGAATTTTTGTTCCAGTTTTGATTTAAGTTGTATGCAGAGCTCACCAGCTTTCTGGTGTTTGGTGGCAGCTTGAGTAAAATAGTTTCAGTGGGAAGATGAGGGGGATGTATATCAGCTCGTACTTAATATTTGCTTAAACAGGTTATGCAAGATAACTTAGGAGAAGGACACCTTTTGCGACTTCTCTAGTTTGCTAAGAGTAACCTAAGAGTGTAAAGTATATTATTTTGGTAGAAACTCTGGGAGATGAGGCAACAGCACTGAGATCAGTACCTATTCCAGACAGCGCCGGCACCTTCAGGCTGCTGCATCCTGTCCCTGAACACTCATTTAAGCAAAATTTGGATGGTGGCAGGAGTGGAAGCAAGTGTTACCAACCCCAAATGTTTAAATATTGCAGTGGTTTTTGGAGGAGAGGAAGAAGGGGCTGGAGTTTGGAGCTGGAAATGTTACATGGGTTCACTGGGCCACTGAGGTCCAACCTAGTTTGGTGAGAGCTGCTGCTGAAGATCTCAAAGGTTGCTGTCTTTTTCTTAGGGAATAAATGTATGTGTGCTTGTTAACACCTTCTAATTAAATCTAAGATATTCAAATCATGTTGGAGATCGGTTCCACCAATGTGACTCAGGTATTTTTAATATATGTATTTTGATTGCCCTGTCTGGAAGACTAGTTGGTAGAGTTGATTTGTGGCTAATATATGCTGTTTTGAAATTGCTGGTACATAGACGGGTGTAATAGAGGCTGATCCTAAAAATGTTCTCAGTTTTCTTCTTCTGTTAATGTTGGAAGATGTTTCCAAGCAATACACTGTCTTCTTTGTATAATGTTTTTAATCTCTCTGGGAAAAAAAATAAAAAAATAAAGAAGCAAAGGCCTCTATAAAAGGAGTGGTAAGAGCTGGGGCATTGCTCAGTATGAGGCACTTGAGGCCATCCCAGTGCGCTGTTTAGGAGCAGTAAGTAGTTTAAAACCACATTCTCTCCTCTGTTTTGCAATAGCTGAAGCATTAGCAGTGCTGCTCAGACAAGCCCACCAACTCTGCCACTCCACCCCAGCCAACTATCAAACCCTCCTGAAGATGCGGATACCTTCCAGGATAGCTGCACCTTGGGCTGTTCAAGCACATCTGTTGCCTGTGTGCAATATGTGTCCTAACCAAAAATGTCGGAAATGCTCCTTTTGTGTTATAGATGTGAGTCAGATTATTTTTTTTTTCCATCATCTCGTGACTTTATTCTCTGACAAGCTTGTGGTGGCTTACTGCTTGAGAAGCAGCTCCTTAGTTTTTGACCCTAAGGACATCACGTATTGACTGCTGTTTTAAGGTGGCTCCTTATTCCTTCTGGTTCTTTGTTGTAGAAATTTCCAAGTGTCAATCTTGTCAAGAATTACTTTTTAGCAACTTTAAACCAATTATCACATTTGCTAAAGAGACAAAGCAAGGGATACAATGTATTAAAACAGGGAAAGGGGGAAAAAAAAAAGGGTAGGGAGGATCTGAAATAACTTAATCTCTAAATCTTCATTTTGCAAATTACCTTTGCTGGTGCAGTTAAATCTGAGTATGTGCCACATGCTTGGATTAGAGGTATAGTACATGCCGTTGCCTGTAGATGTAGATAACTGGTTTTGAACAGTTTTTTTCTTTGGGTTTAGGGGTTGTTTTTTGGGAGAACATGTTAAAGAAGGAATCTGACCCCTTTTTGACTCAAGGGGAGAGAGGCCTGGATGATGATTTTTACTAGTTAGCAGTGGCTGAGCTCTGAAAAAACAGCATAAATCTCCTTAATCTTCTTGGCAGTAGTTCTTGACTATTTTTTTTTCTTCTTTACCTGATGTTCACAAGAAACTGCTAACCTAATTTTGGTATTCCTATGAGAGCTCATTTATGATGAGTTGCCAGAATTCCCAAAATAAATTTTAAGTTCCTTGTTGGCACCTGTGAGTCGGGTTTCTTTGCTTCAGTTTTATAATACCATTTCATTTTTCCCTATGTACAAATTTGCTTTCTTTACAAGAATATTTGTCAAACAAACTAAGCCAAATAATATGAAATAGAATAAATTTTAAGGTCTACATGATGAATACTTGAAGATTTGTGCCATTTTTATGGCTTCCTGAAACTGTACCTGCAGTCTTCTGTCCCTCATGCTATATGAGAGAACACACAATACATTTGACTGTACATTGCAAAATTTAAAAAGCATTAAAGGGCATAGTTTGGTTTTTAATAGAGAAAAAAAATGTTAAAAGCGTGGATTTTTTGTATATTCTGGATTTCTTGTGGGCAAAGCCTTACACAGTTCGTTCACTTGTCCCTCAAACTTGTAGCCTTTTGATCTCTCAAGGTAAATTTGAAGATGGCTGTGAATGATCTTCATGACCAATTTTATTGTTGTTATTATTATTATTATTTTTCAGGAGAGGCAGGTATGCAGAGGAGACACTGCTTTTAACCCTCCTGGAGGGACAGTCAAACTCGGTGCTAATGGATGTTAGACAACTGAGTGCTGCCAAACCGAGTCAGCACGTATGTTTTGTTCGACTAGCCGTAGCTCTTCTCTCATCTCTTTCCGGTGTCAGGAGACATGGAAGAAAAGGGTAGGTGAAAGGGAAGGCTCTAGGATCCAAGCAACTAGAAAGTAAGGGGGCGAACAGAAGGACACATCGATAGGAAACAAAGCTTTGTTGGCCCAGTGATTACAACTCAGTGTTTGAATTCAGTTTCTAGAAAGTTCAAAATTGTAGCTGCTTGATATCTGAAGTACCAGGTTTTTTTTTAAATGCAGAATCTTTGTCAGTAGACTTATTTATCAGGCTTTTATAGAGCAAAAGTAACTCAAGCCGCTTGAACTCACAATGCTCAATAGAGGATTTTAAAACTTAATAGCCAGTTTGCCTTCTAGGCATACCCAGTAATCTCCCAGACTTGCTCTACCAGCCAATCGTGGCATTTTAGTGACACAACTTGACTGCATCTGCATCTGAGTAATGTTCCTCCTGAAGTCTGTTGGAAAAATGGTTGACTTGTGTGTAACCAGAAATAATGCCTTACTATATTTAAATTCACGTGGGTAATATGCAGAATATGTAAAACTAATTTTCAATCTCTTCTTCCTAGGAATAGGGATTTTTTAACGTCCTAAAAGTGACGTTTCATTTGTATCTCTTTCATTCTTTAGGTCCCTTTAAGGCCTTGCTGGTCTGATTTCAGTGACAATTATGGGAACTACATGGTATAAGAGAAAGTTGGGGCTGAAAAGAGAAGAAAGTGGAGCAGAAAAGCAGAAAAAAATTTCATTCTATTTCTAGGCTGAGGTTTCTATCTCTGCATTTTAATCTAACAATTTTGACTAGGGCCAGCCCTTTCCTCTGACAGTATCAGGCTCTGACCCTTCATATTTGTTCTGTGTTTTCAACAGCAGCAAAAGTACCAGTCAACATACTGCTTTTTTCTGTTCTTCTGCTTTTATTGGACTTCTTCAAGATAAATGCATCCTCTAGAGGAAAAAAAAAGAGGAGGAATGGGGACAGAGGAAGAAACCTATTGCTGCAATTTTTGGAGGGTGAGAAACTTGGTGTTTCTTGGGAGTTCCTGTTAAACACTGGATGATTTTTTCAGTTTTGTTAACCATCTCTTACTCTTTTCATTTTTTGTGAGTAAGCATCCTGCATTATTTGTCATTGAGTAGGGCTGGATAAATTGTGCCACCTTGGCTTAATTTGATATTATCTTTTATTAAACTGATACAGTGAAAGGGATTTATCTGCCCATGCATGGGCTCTTATGGATATATTCAAGATTTGACAGGGCTTTTGTTGTTATTGTTGTTGTTAATGTGTTACTGGTCTGGGGCTTGCACTTCTGCTGGAGGCTGTCGCCCTCGTAGGCATGATGAATTAGTACTCTTCTGCACAGAGCTCTGAGTCAGACCCTTGTAGTTACACTGAGGTGTGGTTTGCGTTGGTTTTACCCTCCTGCTAAGTACAGGAGCCTGCGAGAGAGCAGAAGGGATGTGTCTGCCCATTGCAGGCTGCTCGCACCTGGGTCACTTGCTCAGACTGGGGTGTTGGCCCTGCTTTTGGTGAAAAGGGTAAATGAGGGGTGTGGGTGCCTCACCTTCTGTCCACACTGCTGTTACTAGAGTACCTGGGCTCACTTTTTAGTGCAAAGGCGTCCTGACAGCTGTAGGTTGGCTGAGCTGCAGGCACTTACGGTGTGGACATCTACCCTCACCACAGAGATGATGGCACCCTAAACTCCAGGAGGTTTAGCTATGGCTACTCAGATCCAGCACAATCTCTTCTTTTCTCAGTCATCCTCACCTAAACTGCTACGCAGAAGTGTCTAGAAGGAAAATATCATGTACATAGTAATTTGGTTTTAATGTCTTCCCTGTGTGGGCTGCTAATACATGTCCAGAACAGATCATTTCACAGCTACTTCAGAGAGTCAGGAACTTGCAGTTGCATTAGCTCTGCTGCTTTTTGAGTGAGACTTGCAAGACTCCTCATAAAGGAGAGTGAAGTGTTTGGAGATCTGTCGCTCCTAAAGTATTGCCAATACTTCTATACTAATAACCTACTGTGTTTGTAAGGAAAGTTGTTTTTCCTAAGTACTAGTGGGGCAAAGAATAGTCTTTTATTGCCAGCTCAGTTACAAACACGTGCCCAGAGCTTTCTGGCCGCTGTTAGAGCGTGTACATCAACAATGTTCAGCAATGGGTGCTAAGTGGGAGGAGTTCCTACCCGTAATCTCTACCAAGTATCTTACTTGGCTTTTTGCAATGTCTGTATCCAGTACTGCCATAACATGTATGTATTTAAATTAACATTGACTCAGGCTAGGTTTTAAACCACAAAGCACATAGGCATGTTGAAATAAGGGCGGGCGGGTGCAAGGTGAGGTTTTATGAATCTTGCTTTTCTGAGAACGGCTTCGGAGAGTGACACAAAGTTGTGCATTGTAGAAACTTAGGATGGGGAGGGATCTTAAATCATTCCTGCCCTAACAATATGAGTTAGGGCACAGTGAACACAGGTCATTACTGAATCCCAGAGCTTTCAAAGGAAAAGCATCCCCAACATGCCCAACTACTCTCTTCTACACTTCAGTCGTTGGAGAGCTTCTAATATCCAGCTGGCATTGGTATTCATACAAAGCATCTCTATTACCTTCAGTGTACGTAGAGGAACAGAAGACTGAAAGGGCACAGGTTCTGAAAGTCTGTCTGTTACTCCTGCCTGCGTTACTTATGCTAGTAAAATACACTGTCACGTCGTGAAAAATTTGACTCTTTGTAAAAGCCTTCTTCATCTTTCAAGGCTGCTCATGTACTCCCCATTCTCCCTCCCTTTTAATCAACTTGACCGATTTCTCTAGCCACTCTGCACAGGCCATGGCAGGGAAAAGACTTTTAAGCACGTTAAGGAAGATGTTGTGGATTTGAGTCTGGTTTGTCTGATCTGGAGGTAATTGAACTGAGGAGTTAAGGGCTTGAGTTCTTCCATTCTGCTGGTAGCAACAACCCATGAAATCTGTTGATAAATTAAATGTTGTTTACCCCCCTGCCCTCCCCCTGGATTTTGGTTAGCACAGAGGTAGAAGCAGCATGAAGTTTTCAGTTTCTTCCTGAGCTTAAAAAGGAGAGACTGCGCATCAGCCTGCTGATTAATCACAGGCAATCATGTGATGAAAATTTCTCAGGGGATGGGAAAGGTTAGTTTGCTTTTAACAATCTTAAAATAGCCTCATTTCAAAGAACGTTTCCATGTTGTGAGTTGTTTTTTTTTTTTCCCTTAAGGATGCGTAAGTGCTTGCAGCATTAATGTGTGTGTGTTACAGTTTGGGTTTTGGTTGTATGATGTGATCCTGGGCTTTTCAGCTGAGAAGATCCTTGCTTCCTTCAGTGCATGCAGGAGCAGGCCAAGACTGTAACGGGAGAGATTGTCTCCTGCTGAATCACAGCCTCATCTGTCACTGGAGCTGGGACGTGCCACGTGAAAGAGGTGGGGAAGTTTGTAGGAAGGGAAATGCAAGGATCTGCTAGGCATCTGGGAAAGAAAATCTGCTTAAGCACACACCGTTATGAAAAGTGACTTATTTTGCTGCATAGCCATGCTAATAGACTGCGGGGTGACTGGAGAAGTGTTGAGTACGTCCAACTGCAAAGGAAGTCAATGGACTCATTGCTGTGAGTGTACTGAATAGTCAGGCCTCGGTTGTCTCAAACTGGGCACCTAAATAAAGAACACTTTTGAATTTATCTTCTTTTTGTCATAAAGTGCCAATAATACTCCTGGTGTCTTAGGATGCTATAAAAAGTGCGTGCTTTGTGAGGGAAAACTTGGGCACTGAGCAGTGCAGGGACCCATGAGTGAACTGGTTGTGTTCTCAGAGCAGGCTGGGAAGAGTATTCTGTGAAATGACAGTGCATGTCAAAATAAAAAGTATTAAATGGCCACATTGAATAAGCACCAACCATTTTAGGCACTGAAGGAGACTGTGGTTTTATGGAAAACTTTCTGTGTGATCATGTAATTAAGAACTGCATCACTGTGAAGTCACAGGCAGGTTGAGGGAGGGGAGGCAAATGCAGGCGGCACAGCCAGTAACAGCTCTGGAAAGTCTAGTGTTTGTGTGCATAACTTTATAACCTTTGTATTTTTGTCATGCAGATATGTGTAATTGATTTTTGAATCAATCTGCAAATCTGCAGTGAGGTGGGGGGAGCAAAATCCAAGGAGTAAAGCTTTTTATTGCTCAGGTATGAGGCGGCACACTCAATAACTGGAGAGGTCTCTCTACTAGCTGGTGTTGCAAGTCAGCACACGTGAACCACGCTATTTCGCCGTTGCCTGCAGTGCTTGTGGCAAAGATGACACACCAGTCTTTGTGCGAGCGAGAAACGAGAGAGGCACAGTGCAGAATGGAAATTTGGTGCTGGTGGGACTGTGGGTGTTCGCAGGCTCCTCATCTCTCTGTTCCCGCGGGTGGGATGGTGTTGTACGCGTCGGGAGGAAATGGTCTGAGCCACAGGTAAGCTTTCGGAGTGCGTTAGAGACAGTGTGTTTTACACTCCGAGGAAGCCAGGTACCCTGGAGGATCTTACAGATCAGACTGCTGTTTTTCTATCTGGCTCGTACCGTATGGTTTTGAGTGACCAAAGTGGGGTTTTTTTTCTTTTTTTTTTTTTTAAACATCAATAGTTAGGAATCTGGTCTGTACCATGCTAAGAGCTCTTAAGTTAAAGAATGTGAAGCAGCTCTTTAATGGATATATATTAAACCTTACTGTCCTTTACAGGTAACACAAAGCAGAGTCAGAACATAAACAAGTGATCCCATGTCTGTCAGCACTGTTACTCTGTTTTATTTTAAATGTAATTATACTTGAAAGGTGTAGGGGAAATTGAGAACTTGATTTTTGGCACGTATCAGCACAATCTTAATTAACAATCACCACCCCTTTTCATGCATTTCTGTGAAGACCTCCAGCCCTATGATCTCACTTCCCTCATCTCAGTTGACAGTTAATACTCTCAGGTTGATTTCTCTTAACTTTATAAGTCTGTTTAAATAAGTGATAAAACAGTTCTCAAAACTGTTTGGAGCTCCCCCTGCCAATGTCAAAGCACAAATTCATCAAGTCAT
This sequence comes from Balearica regulorum gibbericeps, assembly GCF_011004875.1. Lineage (NCBI taxonomy): Eukaryota > Metazoa > Chordata > Aves > Gruiformes > Gruidae > Balearica > Balearica regulorum. The sequence goes on along the minus strand of NC_046186.1, from coordinate 52,261,292 downwards.
CGTCGTCATCCTTTTCTGACTCTCAGCAAGAGACTTCAGGGAAATATCTAAATCTCTTGAGTGCTTGCAATGGGGGTGATAGGATGTTACGAAACACACTTGTGCTGATAAGCGAGATTATAGGATGCACAGAAGACCTGCAAGGAAGAAAGGAACTATATATGACCTTTACTTGCTAAATGAGGTGTTTGTAAATGAACCCATTGTTAAATGTGAACTGATTTTTTTTTTTTTTTTGTCGTATGTACTGATAGAGTGCAAGGAAATATAAGGCATAAAGGCAGTCAGTGAACAGCCGGCAATGCGGCACTCAGAAAAAAAATTATAAATATGAATAAAAAGGAAAAGTTAAGTTCTTTGTGTTTTTTGAAAAAAAATCTGTTTTTCAGTGTTATAACGAAATTTTAAATTAAACATGACAGGCTTGATAAATTATCAGAGTTCTGAAAAGTTATTTTAGGAATGTTTTTCTTCTTTTGTTGTTTTTTGTTACTACCACCCTGGTTTTTACAATAAGGGGGAGGATTGTTAGGGGAGAGGAGATCTTGTTTGGCGATTTGACTTTTATTTGAAGTAAAAATATTTTTAAAGCCACAAAATAGTATTTGATTCATATAGTCCCTGGTGTGCTTGTATAAGCTGCTTATGAATTATAATTTAAAAAGAAAAACTAAAACAAAACAAAAAAAAAACACGCCAAAAAGTCCTTGGTCAGAAGTATTTGGACACTTGATGAAACATTTCAAGAAGTCTGAAGAAAAGAAAAAAAACTCAACCATTTCCTATACCCATTAACATTATTGTATTAATAAAAGCTGGTGCAGCACCCAAACTGCATGTCCCCAACACAACGTTGATGACATTTTGAGAGAAGTGGGTAAACATTTACACTGGGCTCCAAGAAAAGGTTACATGAAAGCCTTTTGATGGAACTTGGATTTGCAATTCTGTTTTTGCTTTTTTAAACAGAAAAAACCAGGTCAGATGTGTCTGTGAGAGGTTTTCTTCTTTGGGCTTAATGCAACAAAGTAAACCAGGTCATAAGTGCTTTATGTATATCAAACAGGTTTTGTATCATTGCTTCTAGAATAAGTATATGTATATTTATTTAAGAATATATTCATATTCTTTAACATACAAATAGTAAGAGGGTCTGCAAAATGCGACGCAGCTTGTGGTTGTAACTTTAAGAAAAATCCATTTGTATTTTGGGGCACAAGTGGCCAGAGCATACATTTAACTTACTGAATTGGAAGGGGCACGCTCTGTGACTGGTATCCAGAGGACAGTGGTCTTTTTCCGTTGTCATTTTGTCTGATGACGTAAAATAGAAGATTATCTGCTGTCTGCCATTTCCTCTTCTCCTTCCTTCTCTGTTTCTTTCTGGGGAGAGGGGGAAATAAATTCTCCCTCTGGCTGCTGCAGGTGTTGGCTCTGCAGGGAGCTTCTCTCACTCCAGCTGCAGGAAGCATTTCCCAAATGGACTGTACGGTCCTTTGGTCTTATTCTGTCTTTTTGCTTGTTTTTATTTAAGATTGTTAGTGTGCTGGGTTTGTGCTGACAAATCTACTTCACTGTAGTAGTGTGTGTTTGTGGAGAAGTAATCATTTTGTGGTTAATTATGGAGGCACTCATCTGTTAAAACAGCATGTGAAGGAAAAATTATTAAATAAACGTATGAAACTTAGCTCTAGTCCACTTGCCTCAGAGTCCAAGAAAGATGCTTTTAAGCACGATTGCAATAGTATGTACTGTACTATTGTGTGACCAAAGCATCTGTGCCACAAAAACACTGTAAAAAGATGATAGATGTCCATGCTATTGAGGGTTTTGCTTCTTTAATAATTGATTTTTTCTTCCATCTATTGTTGTATTAAGACACTTCATTCTACCTGTGGAGCTCAGTGAAGCCCAGACTTCAATCTTCTTGTATCTCAGTACAATGAAAATCTTGCTTGCAAAACTCCACTGAAGCCTACAAGAAGGAAATGCCACGTCTATATGATTTCCAAACACTTTTGAGGATCAGAAGGATTGAAAAAAGGGGATTTCAATTTAACTTGTATATGTTTCTCCTTGTCCTCTCCCCCACCAATCCACTGGCCTGCAATACCAATGTACTGTTTCCACTCCCAAAAATCACTGCAACCCAGGCTAGTTGAAGCGTCCGACCACTGCTCTGTTGGAGAGGTCAGGGAATGAACTGGAGTGAAGACCATTTTGACTTACTTTGTGTTTCAGGAAAAAAGTCGTATTAGTGGAACAGTCTGGGGACATCTTGCTTGTGCTGTTCGATCCTTGAAGAAAAAATAGCATGTATTCACAAAGTGAGGGATCTTAGCTAAGATCTTATCTTAGCCCTGAAATAACCAGTACTTGTAGGGTTTTGTTCCACTTTATCCTTTCTGTGCTTACTTGCAAGCAAATTGCATTTTAGTAGTGTATCTTTGGATCTTTAGAGCTTATGGAAAGCTCGAGTAGTAAGTGGAAGGCTTCATACTTGCTAATGAAGTGGACAGTAAAGGGGTTGTGAACCCTCCTGTGAACCTGCTGAAGTCAGAAAATCAGCAGTGAAGAAGAAGATTCTGTTTCTTGCAAACAAAATAACGTGTAAGTGAATTGGTGTTGTAGGCTTTGCAAGGAGCGAAGAAATGAAGATTCACTGACAAAGACTTACTAGAAATGCTGTGTTTGCAATGTTTCCTCTCCTGTGCTGCTTTCTGCCCATCCTCAGTGGAGGTTGTTTGTTTGTTTGGAAATAAAACCTGTTTCTCTACTTGGGCTGGACTAATCCTGTCTGGGAGACCGTAACTGCAGCCAGCCCTTGTTTTTGAAGGAAAGTATAACTTTGATGGAGTGCTGCTCTTCAGAGAAAACAGAACTGTCCAGGTGGGCTTGCCGGGTTGTTTTCCCCAGCAGCGTGTGTTACAGGGAGCTGGGGGGGAGCAGAGCTGCCTGGAAGTGCTCTCAAGCAGAGTGTGCAGGCAGCAGATAGCAAGCGGGCATCTGTCGGAGTGTGGGTGAAGTGAGGAAGAGAATGTGGGTGTGTTTTGGGTGTTTTTTTTTAATAAAGGTTGAGAAAAGGTTCTAGAGAGGAGGTGATGGAGGCAGAAGATACAGCCAGGACAGGACAGAGTCTACAGAAGGCAGAAATGTTGAAGCTAAAGCAAAAAACGTAGCCTTGAAACAAGCAAAAACCCACAGTACTGTGTAATATGGATGAGAGTGGATTATAGCCAAGAAGCCAAAAGAAATCTATAACAAAATCACCAGAGATGCCATAAGTTCATTGACCAAAAAGCTACTTGGTTGTGTTATTATTAAATGCAGTAATACATGTTTTTTGTATTTCGAAACGTGCCTGCTTGGCATGTGGCAGGGCAGAGCTTTTTTTGTTTAACCTGGGTTGTCCTTAAAGAGTGGCATAATGGTTTTTCCATTGTCCCAGTCTGAGCATGAGGCTGGTGAGAGAGAGATGGTGAAATATGGAAATGCTGAACCAAGCTGAGGACACAGCAGCTCAGAACAGGCATGGAGGTGGCTGCAGGCAGAAGGGGGATACGAGTCCTTGAAGAGGGACTGAACTGGGGAGAGGGAAGGAGGAGGGAGGTTAACGTCTTGTGCACATTGTAAACCTCTTTGGTATCTTATTCCTACACATACCTTTGCTTTATCAAACACGTACGTTTGCAGTGTGAATACTTGCACGTACATTGACAAATACGGTTGATTAAGAGGCCTGGGAGAGTTGGCAGAAGAAGTTTCAACTGGTGGGAGAAAAGATGAGAATTTTTACCTGGCAGATGCAAATTGAATGTGGTATAGAGAGCAAAAGTTGCTGCGCAAGGGATCTGAGGTCTACCTGGGAAAGTAAAATAAAATAAAAAAAAAAGAGAGAAAGGTGCTTTGGTGAAGTGTGAGGGAAGAGATGTGGGCAGCGAAGAAACTTCTGAGTTCAGGCCCAGAAGTCAGATGAGACTCGCTCAAGCTGTTGTAGTGTTTTTTCAAGACAAGTTATTGGAGAGGGGTAGTGACAGACAGGCGGAGTGCTGCCTGCTGCAGAGAGATGGGGATTCTCTGCATGGGGAGCAGGAGACAGCCTCCTTTCTCCTGCAGCTCTCAGGGAAGAGGGGAGGACTCGGACATGTTGGGGCTGTGGCTTATTGGGGCGTGGAATCTGATTAAGCTAATAGGAGACACGCTTTAAGACTCAGTTTTACAAAACAATGCATGAGCTATTTTTGAAGAATTGGACCCCGTTGCACAAGGTAGAGTCATATCTCGCATCCATCCGAAGTGGAGAGGAGGCTTTGGCTTCCAAGGAAATTTTGCCAATCACAGTGATGGTGGACCTGTTGTGCGAGTCTCGGTTTTTCAGTAGCCTGTGAGAGGGACAAAGTTACGTCAAGGTGAAGAGCAAATTCTACTTTGCTGAACCAGAACTGCAGGCCAGGTGCCATGGTGATTTACATAGGAGTTACTCAGGACAAGAAAAGATGGCAACCTCTCTGCCTGCTGGTCTGTATCTACCATCTTAGTAAAATGCACACATGGTAAATGTCAAAACACTTCTGCGTATTTTTAACTAGCTTGGAGTGGGAGATGTACAGGCTTAGGGACCTCTCAATTGATTCATGGCTTTTTCTTTCTTGGATTAACATCTGGAGGGAGCAGTTTTTGTGTTTTGGGGTTGTTTTTTTCTTGGAAGGCTGTGGTCTGCAGCAGAGGGGAGGGGCCAATGAATAAGGGAATGGGCGACAACTGGAGATGGATTTAGCCATACAAACACCCATCTGCCCATCTCTGTTAGGAAAGCAGGCATAATGGCAGTAAAATACATTTTCCTTTAATCCATTTCTTTACGCCTTTATCTGAAGATAAACTTTAAAATTCAAAGTACCAAATACATGAGTTCCATAAAGGGCAGCTATTGCCGTACCCTGGAGCGTGGTGTGCAGCACAATAGGAAACTCTTTAGTGAACCTGGAAATCACAGTGAAGAAATAGGACAAATGTTCAAAAATGCTCTTAATTAACTTGCATTATCAGTAACTGCACTGAGTTGGTTTCTCATTTAAATTTTCAATCTAGAGCTCCTTCTGACTGGAGTATTTCATCATTACTGCTGCAATTTAGCCTTTGCAATTGGGACGCTTCAAAAATGATGGGCTTTCCTATCTAAGAAAAAGCTGCACCAAGTTCTGGCTTTTAAAGCTTAAAACTCATTCTGATTTAAATGAGAAAAGTGTAGCTTTGCTATGAATCTTACTTTTTTGAGAAAGTCGGGAGGTTTTCATATTTATTTAGATAGTGATGTTTTAAAATTTGCATACAGTTCTTTGAAATTCCACCTTTTGTTGCTGCAAATATCATTTTTAGTTCTAAATGAAAAATGATAAATACTTTTCCAGGAGACTGGAGCTCAAGGATTAATGTGGTTGAACTAGTTAAATGTTAAATCTATTCAAAGTAAAACTGCACAGAGACTGCAAATGTTCTTGCATGCAAGTAAATCCTTTTTATATTGAGTCTGGTTTGCTAAAGACGTAACTGCTCTGCCAGCTTGTTCTGTACAGATAAGTTATGTATGTTACAGGCATGCTATCTTAGGGTGCTATATTTACTGTCCCCATTAATGCTAAGCTGAGATCACAATTTTATTCTGCTTTGTATTAAAATGGAAATCAGCCTTTGTGAACGGAAGGGAAGTTGCTGTAGAACACAGTGTATTTTATACATAGACTTCATCTCCTTGATGGGTAGAAACAAAAGTTTCTCAAGAAAATTGCATGTACTGTGATGGAAGTTTAAATATTTCTCTCATCTCCTTCAAATAAATCTCTTTTCAGACTTCATCTGGTAAGAGTCCTCGATGGGCTTTAGTTGAACTTGGTTACATCCGTGAGATGAAAGTATTGCACATCCCAGCACCATCTTTTGTACCAGTAAGTGCTGTTGAAACTTGTGCTTATCAAATGACTGAGAAGTCTTAATTCCATCCCTTGATTTAGCAGAGTGGCCATCCATTCCCTCATACCTAATTTTAAATGGGAAGGTTTTGTAAAACAGTGGTCAGGATGATGTTTTTATTTCACCTGACTTACACGAACCCATGGATAAAACCCTGCGGAAGAGCTGCCTCAGGATTCCAAGTTCAAGTACTCACAACTTGGGGAGTGAAAAGTGTTTACGCTGGGACAAGTTTCAATGCCCTGTGTTCTCCAAATAAAAGGTTCCTTTTTTCCGCCCAGCTATATTCTTGGAAGTGACCGAGTTGTTTTGGCTGCAGCTCCTCAGAAAACTCAGCCTGAACTCGGTGCATACAACTTCAACACAAAAGGTCTACAGAGTTGCAAAGGTTTCCTAAGCAATGAAGAGCAACATGTTGAGAAGCTACAGGTACCCCCAAATAAATTGCTGCTTTGTTTTCTTTAAGATTTGGGATTTAAATTTGCATGTCAGAATTCAGTTTGGGCCATTTCTTCCTTTCTGCTGGTACCATCACACAGCCTTTTTTTTCTTCTCCTCCATATTAAACAAAAGCCAGAGTTGTTACACCTGGGTCATACCTGTGGTACAACAAATCCAGTAGCTAGTGTCTGACTTAACCAGATCATGATGCTTTGGGAAAGGTTTTTAATACCACGGGAGACAGGGAGGAGATAATGAATCTTCTCTTACCTCCTTTGTAATTAGACCGTAATAAAACCTTACACACGATGTTTAATAGCCCTTCTAACACCATTACCAGCAATACAGCAAAGCTGGGTGCTGTTCTGTGTATAACAGAGTACGGAGAAATGGACCTATGTTCCTGGCCCACTGATTTCTCATGATGGTGACTTCAGCAGGCTACTTGCTTCTAGGAAAACTTACTCCTTCTATTGTGGCTTAATTTCCATAATGCCTCTTCTTCCTGAGTTTGAGCCCCTTAAGGGGCTGCAGTATCCAGAGATGAGACAAGGCATGTCCCACCTGCACTTTGCCAACAACTGACCTGCCCGGATGGTTCTGCAGCTGCCAGATGTTGTCAAGCACCATCTCTTCACATGGGCTTTTCTGAAGGGGATGCTAATCTGGGCCTCAGTGTTTCTTCAGGATTGGGGTGGTCCCAAAGTAATTTTTCTAAACAAAACACAGGGAATACATGCAGTTAATGAAGCATCTGATTGCAAACATGGAACTGAAGATGTAGATGTAGTGCTAGTTTTTCAGAGTGGGGTCTTGAGGGTGATCGAAAGGCTTGAGATAAGAGAATATACATATACACACACATATGTATGAAATCAGGAAAAGAGACTTCATGTAATTTGAGGCTGTTTCTATTGCTTCTGCCATGTGATATTGAAAAGAAGAGAATGACTTCTCCCACTCCTGGTTGGAAGATCACTCAACTGCAGCCCAGTCATCTATAAATGGAAGCTTCTGCAATATTCTTTGTTTTCCTGGCTAGTTCTGGGTACTACAAGAGCTGTACAATTACTGTGATTGAATTGAATGGAAAGCCATCCAAGAAGCAAGCAGGGTATTTCCAAATAAGTTTTAAATCCATGCTGTTATATATAAAATCTGTGGCCAAAAACTTGGTAAAAACTTCAAAAACCTTGCTTCTGCTTCAAAGAGAAGATTTATTTAGCTTTCAAGTAATCACAAGGCAAACATGGCTGTGGTCTGTAATTTTTATGGATGTAGTTAAAAAGTATTTTTGGAGGTTTGAGGGCCGTTGATAAAATGACAAAGTACTTGTGCTTCATGAGCATTTCCTTCACTCTGGAAACTGTAAATGCTCTAGACGGTAGTGGTGATAAGTTATGCATTTAAACCATAAATAATACTTGTTTATGTTAATGTATTTAATCATTAGTATGCTATCTGTGCAGGAGTTACTCCATCTCCAGCCTAACGTTATCCTTGTTGCTTTCTGTTTGTGATTACTGAAGTGCTTAAGAAGTAACTTTCTGCTTTGGGGGAGAAGGCTGAGGAGGTGATGACTGTCATCAGTTACACTTCTGTCAGCTCCTTTATGGGACATACAGGCAATTCCTCTAAGGAGCAGCTTTGTCTTGTAACCGTGCCACGGGAGGAAAGGGACTGTTTGTGGGTTTCCCTTTCAGTGTTGTGTTGCCTGAAGTGCCATTGCCTGGCTGCAGCTCGCTGGGACCTGGCTAGCAAGGAGCGTGCAGGGGTCCCGGAGCTCACCTCTTTGAGGAGCACTCAGGTGCTTGAGGTATCAGCGAAGCAGCAACCTCGGTCTTAATCAGGTGCATATGTTACTAACGGAGTTCAGAAAGACACTGCAAGAGAGCCATGACAGGCTGTGTGATACTTGATTTCCATGCTTAAATGTTGTCGTGACTATGTCCCCCCCCACCCTTCTGGGTGTCTCAGGTTGAGGGCACTTCCTAACCACTGCCTGCGATGGGTGGGTGGGTTAAAGCAGTGATGAGCAGGGAGGGTGAGACCTCTCCATCAGAGCCCTCTTGGCTCCTGTGTGCAGACTACAGGCAGTTTTCGACTTCTAGGAACTCGGGGCAGCTCCTCCTACAGTGAGGTAGTCTGCCTTCCCTTCCTATTTTGTTCGGCTGAGTTTGCTCCTGCTGGTTTTAAGTTTTGGTAGCATTTTCCTTAATATGGGGAAGCTTCTGAACTGCTGCTAATAACGAACAGCTAAAACAGTGGTTGTAAACTTAATCCTGTCAAATGTAAGTCTACTTTCAGCAAAACCACAGAAGTTGTTTTAATTTTAATCAGACGTTTTCCCTGCCACAATTTTTAAAAAGAAAAGGAAGACTTTAAATTCTGGGAGGGTGTTGAAATGTAGCAAATTTTTAACAAAATGGATCAACTTTGGCCATGTTGTTTTCTTGGAATAAAAGAGCTCTGGGGTTACTCCATCAAATTTGCTTTGTAGGTCAGATAAACATATAACATGGAAAAAGGTACACCTTTTGACAGACTTGAATGCGCATGTATTTGTTTGCAAGAGACTTGTGTTGCTTCTGACACATTTTTTTTCTTCCATACTTCCTTTGTTGTACCTTGCCTTTAATTATTTTTGAAATCCCAAGAAGCAGCTCTGTCTGTACTGTATCTCACAGGGTAGAGACACAGTGATGTCTTAGAGCTCTCTGAAGTGCTGCAGAATAAGCTCGAAGAAGTAGAAATGAGAGAGTATAGGCTTCAGCTGAGATTCCTTTCATCAGGATATTCAGTGTTGCAGCCATCATGTAAATGGCAAAATCAGGTCAAAATTACCAGACTTCCACTTTCTGAAAGAAAATTTTGTGTAGACCTACCACTTTAAACTTTTAAAACAGAAGACTTTATAAACAAGTATCATTATGGTTTATAATACAGAAACCAGTATTACAATAACTGTGCCATTTCAGATAGCTTATTTCAGAATTTTTCTTCACTCGATTTTGTAGTATTTGGGGTGCCTGAATAAAGTCTGTGTTCTGACACTTCAGCTTCTAATTGTTAGGGAGATTCTAGCAATGTGTTTGCTAATGTGCTCCTTGGTGCTGTCAGGCTCTTGCCTTGGGCTAGCTCTTTGATTTTTACCCTGTTAAACTGAGGCGAGTGGTTATGGCTTGGCTCCGCTGGTGCTGAGACGTGTGGTCAGAGCCACAGAAGAGGCTTCTTGTCTTCCTCTTCCGCTGCAGAGGGTGGGATGAGCTAGAAGAAGAAGAAAGCGTGCGGTCCTCTGATGTGACAGACCTGGGTAAAGCTGAGGCAGCCACGTTAAAAGAGATGGATGAGTAAGCCCCCACTGCCTTTCTTCTCTTAGTAGTCTTAAATCTCGTAACTCTTGGGAAGCCAACTGGGCAGAGGAGACCAAATTTGTGGTTAAATAGTGTATTGAGCTTGGATTGGTATCTTGGTGCGGAGGGGAAGCTCACTCCACCCTGTGCAAGGTGCAAACTGCCGGTGGAGCTTGCGGCAGCAGCAGGGTGGATTGGGAGATTAAACTCTGTAGTCTAAACTCTCTACAATGCTGATGACCAGTTTGTAAAATGAGATGAGATGTGGCTGGCTGGTGTGGTGCCTGATGGAGAAAGTGCTCCCCCTCCCTGCCCCTCAATTTTTTTGTAAGGCTTTATTTGTCATCCCGGTCTCATCAGTCTGTATTTTTTGAGATTCCTCAGGACTTGAGAGTCCAAAATGAAGGGCTTAATTCCAGCAAGCGTTTGCCTCTTCGACGGAATTGGCTCCTTTTATCTAGTAGTTCATGTTAGGACATTGGGCAGCGAGATGGGGAGCTCGGCTTCCAGTCTTCCTCCCAGTCGGCATCTCTGTGTCAGCATCAGCTTCTTCCGCTCCTTCTCCTGTGAATTTATTCAGAACACATTTGTGTGGCTTTGATAGAAGGGAAACAGTGTTTTCCACCAAACTCAAGTATTTGCTGAAGGTCTCTGCTTCCACTACATACGTCACTGGCAGCACTAAGAAAACTGGAATCATCTTGGCTACTGAAGCAATTCGGTAATTTATTGTCTGTGTTTCAGTAGCACTAATCAGAGCCAAATTTGGCCAAATTAAATTTAAATTCTGTTCACTTCTTCACCAGTCAATGGAAGCGTGGGGATGTCTTCTGGGGGCTTGATGAGATTTCATTGCACAAGCCAGGAGGATTTATCTTAATTGAATCTGACCTCTAGTAGCTCTCTGTTTTGAGTCACTTTTCTAGTCTTCTCTTTATGCCTGGGAATGCAACCTTGATCTTCTACAACCTAAGCTGAGCCTCACAGGCTGCACACGTGCAAGTCACCACAACTTCAGAGCAATTTCCTTTGCCAAAATGACTGCTAGATTTTTGTGTGGCATAAGCATTTGTAAATTTTTCAAGTACAAAAACTGTTGCGTATAGCAGTTTCTTTAGAGGATGGATTTGATTTGTTTCTTTTGGGGGGAGAACTGTACTGGAGATTACCTTTATGTTGTTGATGTGTACATTTTAATTTAGTAATATGTTTATTAATGCTTCCAGCTGGTCTTCTATTTTATTCTAGAAATTAACACTTCAAGTGTTTAATTAAAGCCTCTGGGATTTATTTTTTTTCATTTTGGTTTCTCTTTTTAGTTTAAAAAAATCTTTTGTATGAGTCTAAAACCTTATTTTTAACTTTGAAGTACTTTTAAATGGTTGGATTCTGAATCTGAGTTGTAATGAATAGATATAATTTTATTTTTAAATTTGGCCAGCAAGATGAAGAGCAATTCAGAATTTTCTGATAAGGATGCATGAAGCTTTTGATTATTGCTTTCTTTCTGCGTATTCTAATGAGTACAGTTTTGTCCTTCTTGTTGCTCCCAACTGGAAAATTAACTTCTAAGATATTTGCCATCAGTGCATGCATGCAAGAAAAAAAATTACTTGCAAAAGTGGGGTTTTTTAAAGGTGATTTCAGCATGGTCTTTATTGAGTATTGCCCCCATTAAATCAGTGTTGGGAGGGCTATCCACTTAAGAGAAACAAGGCATTAAGAGAAAACAAGTCAGTATAGGGTAAGTTGGGGTGCATGCTTGCAGCTCATGGGTTTCTGAACAGCAAGTGCTGTATAAATGTTCATCCCTTTGACCTGGATAACTCAATACTCTCCTGCAATTATAACGCAGCATAAAACTATGCTTGTGGATGGCTAAGACAAAATATGCACCTTCTAGTAGAAGTTCACAAACTACCACAAGTTATTACATAGCATTTGGGACCATAAAGTGGTACTTCTGGCCCAAGGTTCATGAAATTTGGGCTGCAGAGATTATGTTTCCATCTGTAAAGAAGTCTATGGTAAACATTTTGATTGTAGTCATGTTAGTGCAATCTGCATTTTTAGGACAGAGAGTTGGTTTGAAGGAGGCCATATTCTTCCTTTATAGAAAACAACATTGCCTGATTAATCTGGATAAGGACTGTAGTTGTCTTTGTATGCATGTTCGGTTCAGTTCCAGATGGCCATGACATTTGAAACTCCTAGATAAACTTGGGTCTATCATCATTTGCAATATATGGATTCAGCAGGATCTAATCGCTCACTTCTCTGGAACTGCCATTGTTTGTTGGTCTCTGGCTGTGCTGGATGTGTATCTTCAAGACTGAGCCTACTTTAAAATAGCCCAAAAGTAACTAGATACTTGGTTTTGTTTGGTTGTCACTGTTTTGCAATGGCAGTAATCTAAGATCAAACCCCAATTATTATTTTTTTTATTGCTTTTCTGAATATAAATAGATCGCACAAGTTTCATTCCTTAGTAATGTGTCAAGCTGACATTTATCTTGGTGAAAACATAGAGGAGTCTCAGCTTTATTGTGGTAAGGAAGCCAAAAACTTAACACTACTTAGGTCTGTGTAGTGATGAGAGGGAGGATGGAAATGAGAATTAAACCTTTTCCTTTTTTTTTCCTTTGTCCAGAATATTCTGATGCCCTGTCAAGTGATTGTGAATGGAAAATAATTTTGCTAGAGTATTTTTAAATTATTTCGCCGTTTAGTAATTTGGCCAAAATATATGCTTGGTGGGTAATAGGACCTACACGATGCTTGCACATATGACAAACTTATGGTTGTATGAACGTATCACAGGAGCTGGAAGTCAAAGCAGCACCATTAACAACTGCCTCGTATCCAGTTCAGAACCAGTGATGCTCCAGTCCCCTGTGGAGCTTCCCTCACAACACTGAGGGCTATAAACCCGCCTGTGACGATGTAAGATTTGGTGCAGGCAGTTACGTGTTGCAGGGTGATAAACTGCCAGCCTCGGCTATAAGCTGAGCCTAGATTCTTTGTCATCCTATTTTAATAACAAAAATCTGGAGATTGATGGGGAACTTGCTGAAGTTAATGGAAAGACCTTTGACATCAGTGAGACTCAAACCAGGCATTGACGGTGCAATTTCCTTGGCAAAAAGGCTCTTATGCGGTATTCTTTCAGGGTACTTCTGTAAAAGCAGCGCACCTATGGCTGCGTGTAACCATTTTCGGTTCCTTTTCATGTGCTAGTTTCTCTTTATCATGAATAGTTAACAGCTCTTTGTGTTTGCTGCGTGCATGGCTACATGTGCAGTGCTATTGCTGGCTGCTGAAGAGCAGATTTCGAATGAAGCCTTTGGGTGTGTACCAAGAGCTCAGCTGCAGATGGGAAGTGCCTTTCCTGTGGAATTTAGATTAAAATTGCCACACGTAACATATCATTCTGCAGTTTGAAAATCTAGATTAGGTTGTAATTGATAAAAAAGGTATTGAAATTTTAAATATATGATCTTGCTGGATTATATCTTTCTTCTCCAAGCTCAGTGCTGTCTGTTTATATTAAAGCAACGTCATGACGTTTTTACAGGAAGAAAATTTAAGCCTTGTTTTGACCATTAGGTGTGAGCCTAGGGTTGAAATATTACTGCATATTATTTCCTGTAAGTTCTGTGTTCATGTATGGGTGTGTAATGCTTTTTTTTTTTGCCTTTTTTTTTTTTTTAAGTGCAGATGTATCTCTGGATTTCCCATCAGTTATGCTTAAAATGAATAGGCTTTTAAAACATACATGTCACATCATGTGTTTTTGTGTTTAATTAAACATGTATCTAATCCTACAGTTGTTAATCTGTCAAAATCCCATCGGAATTTATAGCCATCTGATCAAATAAAGGAGGGCTGAATAAAATCTCATATAAGGTCTTGAGGAAGTGCCTGTCTAAGAAATCTTTATTCCTAGTTTTAAATAGTATTCTAGTACCATGTAAGCTTTTGGTTATTTAGCAGTTAAATTGTTTCCTCCCATTTTTATGGTGAATTGCTGTATCTGTTTAATTTTCTTTGGATCATTTCCTGTCCACAAAAGACTCTATCTTAATTCTCAGCCTTTCTAGTAAACACTCAATAGATAGGAAGTTATAGCTTCATAATAGACCACATCCATGTGGAAATCTGTAAACATCCTTTTACATCCTTTTTTTTTTTTTGAGATTTATTCATTAGTCATTCCTGCTACACTGCTTGCTTTGTGTGACAGCTCAGCTAGGCAGTGCTTGTAAAATAAGAACCTTCTCACTCTGTCAATGCACCAAACTAAAGCTATACAGAGAAGGTGTATTAGTTTGAATGTTAAGGTATTGTATGTAGCCTAAAAAGCAAACAGAATAACCTGATAGGAGTTTTTAATGGCCAAAGGAAGAACCTTGTACAAACACAAAGGTTACCTGCTGCCCTGGAAATATTTTTTTTTTTTCCTCATTATCACTTTGGAAAAGGTTAGTATCAGGAGTGGGATAAGTTGATGACCACAGATCAGGTGGGCAACCTGGAACACAATAAATTTTGTGCTGTTGAACACACCTCTTCGTTGCTTACGGATCAAGACTAATAGAAATTACCTTAGTCCAGATGAGCATTTTCTGTACCTTTTAGCATAATTTTTCATCCTTATTTGGTTCAAAAGTTAAGATTTATTTCCAAGGAATTCACTTGTGTATGTACATAATATATTAATGATTTCATCATCTGCTTTCTCATGGTTACTGACTTCATTATAATGGCTCCTAGGAGAGACGCACAAAACATTCTGCCTCATGTTACCGGGCAGGTCTTGGTTTCTAATTCCAGATACCTTGCTGTTGATGTCCATGTTTTTAATTCCTTTTCTAGCTAATTTGGCAAAGTGATGGTGAGGCTATTTGTGCTAAGAAACCTCCAAATCCTGTCAGTTTCGGAGGTGGAAGGTGTCTGTTTCCTTTCCCCTGTGACTTCTAATCTCACTTAACAGCCCATAAATAAGTGGCAACCTCAGAGGTGGCTGATGTAACTTCTCTGGAGCCCAACAGCATTACTTTCGAGGCAGTCACGTCCTCTCAGCTCAGCTCAGGGAATGCGACTCTTGCTTCTGCACCTCTCCTTTCTCATGCTAGCCAAAGAGCGAAGGAGCGTGCTGCCTTCATCCCAACTGAATTGAGACTGTGAATTCAGCGTGTCCGACACCTGAGGAACACTACTTCCCTTTCTCTGCTGCATTCATCTGATTTATATTTTTTTTTAATTATTCTTTTTTTAGTATCTGCATGGTCCCTAGGAAAACTGACATGGGCATCATCTCAAGTCAGGCCTTATTGTGCTGTTGCAATGCAAACCAAAGGAGATCACTTCTTCAGTCTATATGCCATAAAAACTAGCTTTCTTTGGAGAGCTCTCTCCAATTCCAGATCTCCAATCTGTCTGCTTTTCTGTTTTTGCCTTCCTGTTTCACTTTCATGCTTGTACCCTGTACAAAATATCTGTATTTCTGCATGTCTGCTCTGTATTACTGGATGTTTGGGGGAAAAAGTAAATATCACTTTCCCAAAACCTTTTGGACAGCTGGTATAAGGAAGGAAATTGTCTGATGCATGTATTTGAATTACTGACACAGTCTCCAAATACCTCAGATTGCCAAGTCAGGAAAGCCTTTGCAATGAAATCTGTTTCAATGAAAGCAATACTTCAGAGAGCTAATTCATTCAAATAGATAAACCATGCAGAATCACAGCTATATACTCCTTTCTGATGGATCTAGTATTATTGATGAGTTAGGAACTTGGTCTTTTAAAAGTGAATTCTGACTGTCCTTTCCCTAAGGTTCACTGCAATGCAGTGTCATGTTGTTTATGTTTATCACGAATTGGCATTTTTCTTATGTTTTGTGCTTTCCATGATCCAAAAGAAGTACAGCTGCTTGGAGTTTTTTCCCAGATATTGTTCCATTTTTATGCCTGCATGAATTAACAGCCAAAGATTCTGTAAGTCTCCCATTTCCTAGCCTCATTTGGAGCTAGGAAAAAGGGAGCAAATCTAAAGCTAGCCCAACGTTTTTTACTCTGATATTGACAGTTCTACACATCCTGATATGTTCTTTCCTTAAAACATCCAGTCATGAATGCTCTTTTCCATTGAATACTATTAAGTATAATAAAAATCGCATAAAGACTCAGAGATCAGTATCCCACAATTAGAATAAGTTAAAAAAAAAAAAGCAAACCACCAACAACTTTATTTATGAGAAGATTCCTTGTGTATTTTCCATCTTGAAAATAAATGACTCTGCTGCTGAGTCTATTATAATCTAGCCAACTTCTGATGATCATGGAGTACCACAGGATACTGATCAACTACCTTAGCATAAGCTGGACACAGCTGTTACAGTAACCAAGGTCTTGTCCCGACCTGGAAATGATCGCATGGTTTAGTATGAGCGGCAGTGAACGTGGTTTTGCACGTGCATATATTGACTGTCAAGTTGAAGCTGCCATCGGTACGCTCAGTCCTGTGAAGTTCAGCTGATGTGCTGAAATGGTAACATTCTAGGTAATACCTACTCACGCTTAAAGATGACCCTTCCTGTGTGGTAGCGTTCACCATAACTCGTCTGTGCTCAAGTGGGAGACTTTGGTCTGTGAGGTGTCACTCTGTCACCCCTGCCGAACACTTAACTGTCTCTCTCCCACACAGTATCGCTTGTGCAGAGTTGCCTCTCGGCTATCTGCTAGCATAACTGTAGCACTATTTCAGATGTAAGCATGTGACTTTCCAGTTGCAGATGACTTATTTCCTGTAAAAAATCCTAAAGCTGACTTGTGTTGCAATGTCTACTGTGCAAACCGTGAACAAATGTTCCAAAGAAACTGCTTGTATTCACTTTACTGGAGAAAGAGAAGCGCATCAGAGATCATTTCTGTAGACTTGCCATCCTACGCACAGCTCGACTACTGACTGTTGAGCAAATCATGGTAACTACACGTAATGGTGGACTTGGAGGGGGTAGAGGTGAAGAGAAAGCACTGGAATAAAAGCTCTGATCTCATGGCATATGGTCAGTATCTGAATTAATCATGTATACCTATCTTCTTCTGGAGTGACTGCAGGGCAAGAGATGATAGAGCTGAGAGCAGCAGCTCCTAACTAGAAAAAAATTTGATTGCTGAAGAGAATGAGGTGACTGTTTATCTGTATGAAGACAACTCTGCAGATAAGAGTTAATACTGCTTACCGATTGTTAAACTGTGAAAGGAAACTGGTGGAGAAATGGTAAAGATTATCTGTTTCTGCGAAACGGTTCTTGCTGGTGTGAAGGGAGTTAGCTGCCATTAGCCTCCTGCGTAGGAGCTTATAACTGATGGTGCAATAACAGTAGCTATCTTGAGAATTGTGTGGCCTTGAGGAAAAAGAGGTAATTGCTTCATGTCTTTGGCTTTCCTCCTGTGCAGTGGTGCCTTTTGCGGTGCTGCTCAAGAAGCTGCCTGCCGTTCAGGTGCAAAGGAGGGGGGCCGCTTGGCGTGCAGTGCCTTGGCAGCACAGATCACTGTCCCATACTTGAGATGCGTTTTGCAAGGCAAGCCAGCTTGGGCATTGGTAGGGACACATTCAGTGTGTGACTAATCTGAGAGCAAATTAGATTCTTACTCTGACTGTCCAAATGTATGTCTCGTGGGACATTCAGATGGGCTTTTAAGATTTCATTCTTCTCTACCTTTTCCTGCACCAGGTTCCTAAGAAATAAGGATGCTTGTAATTTTGATCTCTAACTGTTTATTGGGCACCCAAAGATGCTGCCATCACAAAATGGCCTGTGCTTCTTAGGGCTATTTGAGAAAACTGCTTGGAAAAATCCAGCCTCATCCAAATGCCAGGTTGTATGCCTGGCGTAATTTATCACTTTTTTTCAAAATGAAATAATAATTTTCATTTAGAAGCGTACTTTTAGTGTTTTAGAACTGTTTTGTAGAATGTTCAACTCCTTACTTGCATAGACCTCAAAGTGCTTCATAGACTGGGTATGCTTTGCTAGCATGAAATAGTGTCGTTTCATACCAGCTTTTTAAGTGGGATTTTACTAGGAGTAGGAGATATTCATAACTTTTCCATTTGAGGCTCTGAGGATGTATTAGACCAGCAATTTTAAATTGTGCAAGTGCTGTTTCCCCAGGATATATACAGTGAATAGTTTTGGATTTGGTGGTTTTGTTGTTGTCGTTTTAATTCTGCCACGTAGCCTGACAGGCAGACTGAAGCCTTGAGTTTTTATTATCGCATGTGGCTGAGGAAAAGCACATGTGTGAAATCCCAAATTATTTGCCTTGTTCCAATATTGGTCTTGAGAGCTGGGCAAACACGTGGACTACAAGATGCTTTGGGTACTTAATGGAATATTTCCCTTTTTGGGACACTCAGGTGCTTTCAGTGGGATCTTGGTGTCAAAAGAAATCTCCCATGAAACAGCACTCCACTAAAGCTTTTGAAACTGGAAGCTCTTTTCTTTCATGAGATATCTGACCCAACATACTAAATTACAAGCAAGAGAGCATTGGAAAGCTAAAGTTGTTAGTGCCCATGGTGAGCCCTGGATTATTCTCCCTCTTCCTCTGTTATGTTACAAACACACAGCTGGGGGAATTGGCAGTGGGCATCTCAGATACCGCTGAGAGGGGAATGGGTTGAACAGTTTGTTTCTCTCCTCTTCCTTTCTCTCCTAAAGAAATGTTGGTCCCTAACAGTTTGTCAAGGTATCTACACTTGCAAGGAAGGAAACTTCATTTTTTTTCTTTCTCAAGTGAAAGATAACTGATAACTGCTGTTCCTCTGTCTCTGGCACCACGCTAATGTAATCATTAGCACCTAAATTCCCCACTTCAAAACTGGTGGGGTTGTTCAGTGGGTTGTCATCCTCATTAGTTGCAGAAGCCTATTCAAGTACTGCCTTGAAACTTTGTTTTGTATGCTCTGCTGAACTTGGCGAGGCCCAGAGGATGGTTTTTTTTGGGTGCATTGAGGAACCTGTAGAGTGACCACAGAAACAAATAGCATATGCACCCGCTGACCTTGCTGCTACCTTGCTGTTACCAAGTGACCACCTTCTCCCAAGCACACATGACTAATCACAGCTACAGAGAGCTGCAAGGAGGTAAGCTCAAAAGGAAAGAGAAAGCAGACCAACACAGATGTTTTGCAAGCTGAGAGTTGCATGGTCATCCATGTCAATCAGGTTATAAATAATGTAAGCTGCTGTGTTTTACATGCATGCCTATATCTAATGGCTGCTCACAATTGTGTTTACCTGTCTGGATGGGTGTTTCTAATGCAGATTACATTCAGAAATACAAATGCCAAATATTTAAAATCCTTCTTTTTCAGTCACTTGTGCATAACACAGACTTTCTCATTGTCTATTTAAATCAGAAGCATAATCTAGTTATTTTGCAACATTTTCTTTCATGGAAGTAAGAATGCAAAGTTGAAAGCACACATGATTACTCAAAATGTTGTTGGCTTCTCTGTTGATGTTGTGGGGCTAAAGCCAAAGAGATGCTTAAGGATTAAAACTGACATTGAATAGGATTTAGAAGCCAGCTTCCAAAGTACCTTTTTTGGATTTGTCCCTAAATCTTTTAACAACAGTTGCCGCGTTCATCTCCACAGTTTGTCAGAGCTCAGAAAGCTACAAACTATCTTCCTGTGTGAAAGCATTGAGATGAGAGCAGAAGAGTGCGCAAATTCAAGGGAAGCCATGAAGTTGTTGTTAGATTGCTTTTTACTACCCCAAGGTGAAGTTGTCCCTACTTGTTTCCCAGAAGCCTGGGGGATGGAGGAGGAGGTGAGGCCAGAGTCTGTGTCCTTAGCAACATGGGCTTCCTCTCAAAGCCTCGTGCAGTCGCCTGCCTCTGCAGAGCAGTAAGGCAAGAGCCATTGCTAGCACTGGTCACTAGCGTTTGCAAAGGGGACTTGCAGCTGACGCAACCTGCGTCAGCATTCACCTCTCCAGAGGGGTGTAGTCCAGAGGGATGTGCCAGCTGCTCCCTTCTCAGAAACCACTTACTCTGAAGAAGCGAGTAGTGATTTTGTAGCAGGAATGAGCGCTTACCTGGAAGAAAATGGTAGCATGAAGTAGATGATGCTGTAAGTTCATCTTCAAGCAATTGCTTGTTGAAACACTTGTACCAACCTATGGGGGCTCTGCCTTCCCATGTTGCCTGACCAGAGCGTGGGTATTTCTTGCTGGGTGAGGTTCTGCCTTGTGGCCATTCAGGGCATGTGCATGTGCATGTGCAGACAGGTATCATAAGATACAGCTGCTGGAGTCTTAGTTATGAGATGTGCAGCACTGGAGGGACTCCGTGAAACATCCCACCACATCTCCCAGAGAAGAAACTGGCTTCAGTATTTCCAGAACCCACGTACATTTTTGACCTGCTGGTTTTCATACCTGCTGCCAGCAGTGCTTCCCTGCCCCGGTCCCTACCAGGGGAGCATTCTGCAGATCTCAGCTGAACTGCTTGTAGACCAGATACTACCAGTGGTAAGATGCTTGTGTCACTGTGCGAGGGAGGAGCGTTGGTGGGGATTTTTGTGTGGAGATACTTCCTTCCTGCCCTCAACCTTCTTCACTGTCCTGGAAGTTCCCTCCCGTAACTGGGCAGCATCACCTGGCATTGACTTACATTGAAATTACACTTCCTTCACTTTCTATTAAGGACTTCCTTCTGCCACTAGTAGGTTTTTACCCCATACCTTTTTCTCCATAGTTTAAGATTTCTTCTGAAGTTCCTACACAAGAATGAACATTTGATCCACTATCAACCTGCCTTACAGTGTGTGTCCTCTTTAGTTCTTCTCCCACTCCTCAGGTTTTTGTAACTAGTGTTTCTACTGAAGTGTTGGAAGAGGAAGGGGATGACAAAAAAAAATCCTTTTTATTCATTTTTTTTAAATTGCATTCCCTTCAATATCTAAAATGTTCTAACTCACAAGGAGGGCATTTAATTTCATAATAATATAGGTATCTGTGGGAAAAATCAATCAATAAATAAAAATCCAGACAAAGATGATGCTTTACATGCTATTTTTGAGCACCCTCAGGCAAACTGAGTCTCTCCCTGCTGAAGGCCAGAGGGAGAGCTGTTGAGCGGGCAGAAGAGCCCCCGGGCCTGCCCCAGGGCTGTGTGTGGGACCACAGGTCCTGCTGTCACCTCATACATCAGCCATGCTCTAGCAACGATGCTGATGGGTGAATGGTATTGCCCAGCTGGGCGTGGACCTGCTACAGGCGCTCTCTGGCTTCAGAGGTGTAGAGCAGCATCCCTGGAAGAGAGGCAATAAGGGGGTCATCTGGAGAAGCACCTGGGTTTACTTTTCTAGTACAAGCTGGGATTTGCTTTTGTTCAGGGTTTTGGGCTCATTTTCTTTCTCTTTCAAGAGTTTGCTTTGCCTTGGGATTCAGACTCTCACTATGGTAGCGTTAAGGTGAAATGAAGGGTTGCAGTTCATGTCTGAGGTTTTCAAACAAAAAAGGTGAAATGGTTTATTTGTCTCTTTTACTTTTCCAAAAGCCTGCAATATATTTTCACTAATGTGTCGTATTTTATGTCAGAAGAGAATACTTGTGATTTTCTCAATGCAGCTTTTGTGGTGGATTCTGCTACCCCCTGAAAAGGAACCTCTTCCATTTTACTGACAGTAGGAAGCAGCTGTACGTGCTTTGTGTTTTTTTCCCTGTCTGTGGGAGCCAGCTTCTATAGAAATGAGTGGGAATTTTCCCATTGATGTTGGCAGGAAGGATGATCAGACAAACGCAGAGTCTCCACGCTAGGAGTCCTTAGTGGCGTTGGTCCTTTTGATCTAAAGCATCTGGCTTTGGCCCTGTGAAGGTCCTACTCCATAAAATCCCTGGCAATGAAAATGATGAGTTCTGGATGCAGAAAGAGGACAAAAAGCACATTTCTCCTCTGTAGAAGAAACTTTAAAATTGCTGGCACAGAGAAGAAAGAAGAAACTTATCTTTTATCGTTAGAAACTCTAAAAAACAGGAGGTGTAAAAACCTGCAAGAGAGGAAAACCACACATAGCTGATGACTCTTTGCATCATGTGAACACTTAACAGCATGAAGCGGGCTTAGCAGAAGCAAAAGTCATCAGCAGTACTGAAGGTTTGGCTGAAAGTGGGTATAGCACTCTGACATGCCAGAGATTTAGTACCTGTGATTTAACTTGCTCAGCTCACCCAAGTCTAAAGTATAGAGTTACAGCTTTTTAATGCAATGTGAAAGATCAGTTTTCAGGTTTGGGGTTTTTTTTTAAAAAAAAAAAGTATAAAAGCTATCTTTTTTCCTTGCTAGTATACATTTAATGTCAGTTTATTTTCTGCCTGTGGATGTGTTTAATAAAAATTCTGCATCTGCTAGAGTAGAAAAAAATAGAACTCATCAAAGTTCATCTGTGAAGGCACTTTATTGTGGTTTACTGAATGTAAAGGGCTAGTAGATAAATTCAGTCATTCAGAGTCTAAAGAGGCTAATATTTCAGTTTGCCCAGAAATCTTGCTCTTTTAAGTCCAAAGCTTCAAGAAAGGTTATATTTGCTGTGTTTTGTATGTACAAGTAAGTCCAGGAGACCTGATAGGACTGTCTGTGCAAGATGTGTCAGCTGGAGCACTGATGTATTCATCGTCAGTGCCAAGCAACTCCAATTACTCTTTGGTCAAACAAACTTTTTATTCATTGAGGTGCAGTTGTTTGCCAGAGCTATTTGCAGTCATGTGGCAGAGGGGGCACAATTAATACATTGTAAAAATGATTTTTTTTTTCCTTTTTTAATGGAGTATGCTATGGAGATGTAATGGAGCCCCGCTGGCAGTGATCTGAGGAGTGGTGCAGGGCCAGGGTGAGGATTTCCCAGATCGTAGCAGAGCACTTGAAATTCTCCAACTGGCAGGAAGGGAAAAGTGTGCACGAGAGAGCCCATGGGAACTGTATTTTGGTTCAGCAGTGTCCGTTAACATTGTCAAATTGCCTGTCTCAAACTGTAAAGACTGATAAACTGCCAGTAATTATCATTTAGAAAATTAGCGGCTGCCAAGACCATCACACACATCACTAACGTGTTAGTTGGACTGGTTTAAAGTTACTTTGCTTTAAAAAAAAAAAAAAAAAGAAAGAAAGAAAAAAATTCCTGAGCCTGCATCTGCTCCAAGAATAGCATTGAGTTTTGACACATGACAGTTGGTGCTGGCAGTAGTTATTTTTGTTGTTCGGAGTAGGCTTAGGGGATGCTTTCTTGGAGTGCGACACTACTGCTGTTTACCTTTTGTGTAGCAGGGCTACTGAGACCTCTGAATATTTGCAGCAAATCTAAATAAATAACTGAAGTTAGTGGGATCTCCCTTTCCTTCCCTGCCTGTGACACTGGACAGAGAGAGAATTAAAAATACCAGTTGCCAGAAGAAAAACTTTCTTATTTTGCAGTTGATTGCCAGCCACCGTAAAGAAACAGATTCAGAGTGGAAGGGCTGAGCAGGGCAGGGCAAGAGCTTAGAAGCAGCTTTGGCTGCACACCGCCATCACTTCATCTCCTGCCAACTCTCCCAAACAACCTGTACGTAGAAACCATGGCTTGAGGCAGAGTAAATGTCATCCATTTCCTCCTGAAAGAATCTGAATGCAGCCGTGACCCAGAGCTAGGGATGATACGAACACAACTGTATCACACAGCCATTTCTGGGAAAGGAGATGGGGGTGGTGAAAAGGCCATGTAGAAACTTGCATGATGTTTTTCATACAGAGGTGTGTGATTTGGTCAGTCATCAGTGAATAAGTTGATGCCAAGTCTCTGAGTCAATGATCTCTGCATCTGAAGGACTCCAAGTTTGAGGTGTCAGATGGCCTGAGAAAATACCACTTGAATTTTAGCTTACATTTTAGGGCATGTACCTTTCTACTTGTATTGAATGCAAGGGTGTGAAAACTTTGGATGCTGTCTGCTTTTCCCTCCAGGCTGTGGTTCAAGACGGGTCTTCTAGCCAACCTCCAAAGTTCCTGCTCCTGTTCACTCTCCTGCACAGCTCAATCAACTGCTGTTTCAGAATTTAAAACAACACATTTTGGAGTGATTGATTTTAAACCCCAGTCTCTCCAGGACCCAGCGGTCAGTGCAATGTAACCAACAGGCATATCAGTTGAACTGAGGTAGTGAAGAGTTGCAGCAGAACAGCCTTGTGCACCTAAGGGATGGGAACAGCTCAGGGTTTTTCTTCATCAGCACTCCCAATTTGTATTGGAGCTGCACCTTTACAATAAGTGATGTCATGTATCAGCTTAATTTAACTCTTTGTGGAATACGGAAGGAGAAATTACTCTTTTCAAATAATATTTCAAGAACTGTGAAGCAAGATGCTTGCTCATGTCTTGGAGAGTACAAGATGTGTCATGACAGGAAAAGGAAAGCATATTGCATTTCATTATTTCATCCATGTGAACACTTTACTGTGTCTAATTCTGTTAATCTAAAATTATAAGCAAACTAACCCTCATATAGTCTAATTTTCATTATAGACACCAAATTCTATTATGTTGGACAACAAATTGGCTTAAGATAATTCTGTCTTTAGAAAATAAAGTTGCAATCAACAGATTTATAGTTTAATAAAGTCTCATGATAAATGTATACCCTATAGCTTTTAGAGCTTTATTTTCAGTTCACGGTTCCCATTAGTCTAATTTAGGTTTATTGGTACAATCATTAGATTTAAGATACGCCTTTTTTTAGCCAACAAAGAGTGTCAGTGTGAGATACTGGAAAGAAGCAGCATGAGGGAACCAATTATGAGGGATTTTATTTCAAAGCTGTTGATGGATGAAATTTAGGGGCAATTTAGAGGTATGCACTGGGAGCCTGTGTTTTGTCTAGAGTTTGGAAGGGGCAGAGGACAGTGAGAATATTTAGGGACCCAGCTGGAAAAAGTGACGTTATTTTAGTCTGAAAAAAAGATTTTGCCAAAATGTAAAATCTTTTTGTAGACCTTCCCCCTGCCCTGGGCCCTTCTTTCTTCCCTACTAGTCAGGTCTGTACTGTAATCTCTGAGCAGTGTGGTACAGGGTTTTTGCCAAGTAGCTCTTGTCTCGAGATTTAAAAGGCCAGCAGCAGAGCTCCCCCAGATATGGATGTAAAGAATTAATTGCATCTTATTTGTGGAAATACATAAGCAAAAGAAAAGAGGAAGAGCTAAGTAGAAATCTTTCTTACGTGGTTTGCTTGTTTGCATGTGTGTGTTTTGTTTTCTGATTTATTTATCTACTTTTTTGTACTTTGAAACAATGAATCTGCTCTGGTTTGCTCTTTTTCAAAACAGCTTTTTGGTTTTTTAAGAAAAGTCACGTGCCTGTAGTTTGCTCAGCTTCTTGTCTGAGCAAACTTGTAGAAATGATTTATTAAGCTTGGATGGTAAGCAGACTGTGGATCTAGGTCATTTCTAACAAGTAGGTGAGATTTTGTGTGACAGTTTTGGGGACCGCTCAAAGCTCTGATGAGGTGTAAGTACAGGGATGTGGGTTTGTAGCTGGCTGGCTGGGTGTGATCAGCATTAAAGTATGTATACTTTCATTTCAGACAGCGTACGAAACGCGACAATATGTGAACGTGCTCTGGTTTGGGATCTTTTGAAGGGCTGGCTGGGGAGAGACCAGGATCTCTCCCTCCTGGTTTGTCCCTGTGCTGTTTCAAGGAACTGTAGTCTTCCTTAGGTATACTCAGTTTAATGTTGGCTAAAAGCCTGTAAATAAATGTGTGTGGCTTGAGGAGCCTGGGAAGAGCAGTCCATCTCAGTTTTGTGTGTCTGTCGGCAGGACGGGCACAGCTCGGAGCTGCGAGCGATGGGCCGTGGTGGCACAGGCAGCTCCACCACCGCCGGCTGTCCAGCCAAGGGAAGAGCGGTGCAACTCTGCGCGGGTGTTCAAACCATGAGTGACCTTTTGTGCCAACAGCACAGGGAGACCTTATCTCCAGTATAACTGGAGGTGGCAGGATGTATGTCAGGGAGCAGCATCCCTTTCCCCGTACCCCCCTCCCCTTTGCCCATGATTTTAGAGTAAAGAGAGGGTTTCTCCACTTAGAAAGCTGCGTTTCATGAGGACAGGAACCAAGAGACAGTTCATTTCTATGGAGAGTTGCTATAAATAGCTTGCTCTGTTAACATAAATTCTTTCACTAAGTGAATCCTACAAACAGGGTTTTGTTCCAAGCCTACAAAATGCTTTGTATGCCCTTGTCACTTTGTACGTGCTTGTTTGGATGCCAGCGCTACACCCCTCAGAATGAGAGGTAAACCTGACACTTGCAGGGTGACACTGCTCTGTTGATGGAGAGAGGTAGTCAGCCTTCATAAACAGCCTATTACGGGTTTAATTTTTTATATCATTGACATCAAAAGGACCACTGGGCATTTTTAAGACAAGTAGGGCAGAACTTGCTGAAGTCCACGCTCAGCGGTGCTTAAAATTTTAAGTAGGCTGCAATGTTTTCTACTGCCCTGCTCTCTGCCAATGCTTGCAATCGGTCTGGGTCAGAAGCTGTAGCTACTGCAAGCCTTGAAAGCTTCTCAGGGCTTTTAGGAAGCTTGTAATTGCTCCACTGTGAATCCTAGAGTGAGAAAGAGTTTGCCCAGGAGAAAAAAGTCTCCTGTTACTGCTTAGAGCAGTGGAACATAAATGGTCCCAGCTGTATGACACACGTCTGTCACTCTGCAGAACTGCAGCTTTTTATTTTCTTCCTCTTACGTAGTCCTGGTACTGGAAGTCCTCTCCTCCAGAGTAGATTTTCTGCTTCTGTTTAAACCAGTTTCTGCACTTGACTATCTGATGCTCAGTCCACGGCCCTGCCCCCTCTTTACATGAAATGGCAGCCAGTGAGCTGCTGAAATTTTGAGAGAGCTGAAAGATGTGACCCAGAGGTGTCTGTCTGGAAAAGGGGAGCAATCTAGAGTTCAGGCAGTTGATAAAACACACGTGTTTATGAGGAAGCGTGCGCTCTCCTAGTTTCTGTCCTTTTATTAAATGCATCTGCCTGCTTCTGGAGGCTGTACTGTTTTCAGTCCCCACATGCATGTATGACAAGGTCAAATACAATTCCCTTTCTTGATATCCTTTTGTGCGTGAGGTGCTTCAAAGTACTTGCTATAGCTGTATGTCTGCGCAGCTGGGTTAAAAGCAGAGTAAGCAGTGGATGGGCATGTATGTAACGTGGGGAGAGGAAGCAGACCAAATAAACTGGTGGTTATCCATGGTGAATACTGTGGTGCACAGAAAGATGGGCATGTGGATGTGGCAGGTAGCGTTTCTGCATAGGCTGGCCAGCTGCAGTGCCGGTGGCTTTGTGGGATTGTCATAGTCCCAAATTCTGTTGACACTTTGCCATTAGATATAAGAGTATATGTGTGAGAAATGAACTTGACAGTTTTGGCATGTATAGTTTGGTTTAAAAATGTGACTATTGATTTAATGGTTCCCTTCGCTGTTGCTGATGATGTTTGCTGTTGAAATCTTCACAACTGGCCCTTGCAATGGCTTCCAGATTGTGCAAATAGTTTTTGGAGGGGAAATTAATTAGCTGGTTTGCATACTCAAAAGTAAAAGAAAGAAGAAAGTCTTGCCTCTTTGTGGCTCTCAGGCACGCTCCCCTCTTTTTTTCCCATAGGATTGTTATAGATACGTACTCCCAGGGATTGTACCGTCAGCCCGTACCATTCATACATTTTGCAGAGTTCATAATCGAATGCGTTCGTGGCTGCAAGTGGCACACGTGCTGCTCTGAATGCTCCTTCTCAGATGTCTCCTGCTTCTGGTAACCCACATTCTGCAGCTGGAGGCTGCGCTCCGGGCGCCGCATGAATGGTGCGGCTTGTGTTCCAGCAAGGCGGAGTGAACTTGATTCTAGGTCAAAATCAAATGTGACATTTCCTAAATGCGTGAGTCCAAACTAGTTACAGCACTAAAAAGCAGAGCCTGTGAGTGCTTCCTGTGTGTTATTTCTCAGTGATTTACAGTCTGTTTTACTGGGGGCAGCAGGAAGGTTGAATGTGCTTTCATAATCCTGATTACACCTGCAAAACTGAGTAGGGAAAAAATAAACCAATGCCACCTCATCACTTAGGGGTACAAAAGACTTACCCTTACAGTACCGAAAATCCACTTTTCTTGTTCCAGGGTGAGGGTATCCAGTTTACGGCCAGTGGCCTAGATAAGACCTGCTAGCTCCTCAAATCTGCAGCCTGCTCCTCCCTGCTCCGCTCTTCTCCCCCAAGGTCCTCGCAGGCATAGCGAGAGCAGGCAGTGACCCAGATGCGGCGGCTCTGAAAGTGCCATTTGTTTTCAGCACTCAGCGTGCTGGCAGATTTGACACATGGCTACACACGCATCCATCACTGGACCAAAATACGCATCCCCGGTATTGTAAGGGGCGTTGTATCAGCTAAGTGACTGCTCGCACATCCCGCGAGCTGTGTGGCAGTGTGGGTGAGTGGGACGCCTGCCCTCCGAACGTGGAAGGATTTATTGAGCTGCAGGCTGTGGAAGCTAGCTACAATAATGATTTTTAAAATTTTTTTTGGCTGCTTAAACTTTCCAGAGGGGTAACAGGCAAGCATTTTATTACTATGTGCTTTGTTACCTGTCATGCTATGAAAATGAAATAATTGGAAAGACCTTTTTCGACTTCTGTTTTAGGCAGGGAGTGTTCTTTCTCTTCTCCTATTCTTCTCAGTACAACTTTATTTCAGATTCCTTTGCCCACAGACAGAAGTATTACATGTATATATGTAAATATGTATTTATATACAAATATAACAATCATCATAGTCATAGACATGTGAATATACATATATATGAGTCTTAGGACTGGAACATAAAATTAATCCTCTCTCCCCTTGTCCAAGATATAAAATCAATTAGTCTTTCTTCACTTCTTTGTGGATACCAAGCCATCAAGTCTCATTCAGCATGGCTAAACAGATATCCATTGATACATCCCTTCCTCCCTCCACCTGCAGCTCTCCCCATTATCTCCTGCCTCTGTTGCCATGGACAACACCAGTGTCCCTCAGTCAGGCCAAAATCTGTCCATCTCCCAGTTCCCTCTGTCTTTATTCCCAGATCAGCAGATTCTTCCTGCGTACTGTCTTAAAAGATGCCCTGAGCTATCCAGACCACACAGTTGAAATTCACATTTAAGTGCTCATTTGATGTCTTGAATTACTGCAACATCCTTTTCTCTGGCCTCTTCAAATTATAATTCTGTCTGTCCAGAATGTCTTTGCAAAAGGAATTTTTTCAGCTTCCTCATTTTTTAACAGTATAACCTACCCTATACTTTCCTTTACTGGCTCCCTTTTTATTCAGCACAAGATGTTCGTCTTTGTCACCGAAGCCTTGCTCCCTCTCTACTTTCTATCAGCCAGTTCCACGAGGGATCTTCTAGCCACCCACGATGCTGGTCTCTCCAGTGCGCACGAGCTGCTTTCTAACAAGCAGTTATGGGTTTTCTGCTGACCTAACCCACCTTGTTAAGTTGGTAGGACTACTTTCTTCTTGACCTTTAGGACTCTCCTTTAAAATACTGTTTTGTTTCTTTGTTGATTGTTGTTTTTTTTTTTCCTCCTGGGATGCAGGCAATGCAGAGTCCCTGCCTCAGGCAGTTCACCACCCAGCTTTCGCTTTCAGAGTGCAGCACTTCTCCCGTACAAATAGTAAGCGCTCGTTGGAGGAATTTTAGACCTTTTTGAGAATAAGGGCTTTACCAGCATCTTCTGCCATTGCAGGCTTTTAAAAATAGTCTTGACAGCAAGAGGTAATAGCAGCGTTGTAACCATGGCAATACAGGGAAAGCAGGGTTTGTGGGCAGGGATCTCTTACTAGAACAACTGGTGTGGCAGAGGGCTGGACCAGGGCGGCACAGGGGTGAGATTTCAGGCTGAAGAAGGGACTTGGACCCCAAAGCATATCTGGTTTCCTCCAGCTGGGTCAGGTGGCCTAATAAAAAGAATAACGTAAATGGATTTGATCTTGCCTTGAGTGGGGAAGGGGCCTACATGGTCATTCAAGGTCCCTTTTAATCCTGTGGCTCAGTTTTAATAGCGAGAGCTGACTTCTCCTTCTCTGCATGCTGTGTGTTCAAGCATGTGCTGATATTCTGTTGATACCAACAGAAGGTCTCTGAATATCAAGAAACCAGAATATCCTCATTAAGGATCTGCTCAGAGAACGTGAGAGTAATATATTGCTCTTTGAGCGGAGGCTGACTTTGTGCAGCAATAAAACACGAATATTAAACAGGAAGCCAATGACACTTCTGAAACATGCCTCAGACAGTAATCCAGATGCTGTTTGTGGATGTAGTATAGCCTTTAAGCCTTATGTCTATGCTATTCTTTTTTCTTTTTTTTTTTTTAATACTTCATCTGCATAGTTGGGGGGGGGGGCATAGCAAGAGAAAACCCAGATTTTTTAGCCTAGTTTCCTGAGGAAGTGGGAGTTAGGCTGTTAACTCGGTGTGTCTGCACACCAGTCCTCCTCTTTATAACTTTGCAGACTGTCTCCATCCCGGGACGAGGCTTCAGGGGCAGCATTGGGCTTCCCGGTCCTTTATCCGATGCATTAGCTGCTGCCAGGAGACAGCCTGGGTGCAGAGCGGCTGGGGCAGGGTGCTGTGGGCACCCCCGGAGCAGCCGGCCGGCAGCTGCAGCGAGGCATGCCCAGCAAATGGGGCCGGGTACCCGGCACCCTGGGGCGTGGGGCAGCCAGGAGCGCTCGGATGCAGCCCAGGAGGGACTCATGTTGTAAATGTAGCATCATAAGCCCAAACGAGCTGGAAATCCAGTTTCATTAGTTCCGCCGCTCAGGCATTTGCTTAATCTTGAAAAATAAAAGACAATAAAGTAGGGGCAGTGTTTATTACTGAATAGTAATGATTTTTTAAATCCACAGAATATTTCCACGAAATAAATGCATTTGTGTGGCCTTTGTATTGCAAAGAGGTTTATATTAATGTAGCGCAATCCTGGAATTACATGAACCTTGTGTTTATTCTGGTTCACACTGGGACACTCGCTGTTTAAGGGGAGACCTGATGTATTTAAGGGCAGCGTGAAAGAATAAAGACTTGATCCTGCGCTCGAGGCCGAAGCATTATGTCACCGCAAAGTCTTTTCATTTGTACTTCTAGTGTGTTGTCCTGAGAATTTAATTTCCTGTTTTTTGTTATGGGAGAGTCTTTTTTGGAAGCTGCTGGAGAGCAGGGGGGGTTTATGGAAAGTAAACTGTCAAAATACAGTGACTTTTTTTTAGGTTATTCTTTTTTTTTTTTTTTTCTTTCCTGGATATAGAAGTCATCAACATGAAATCTCATCATTAAAATAAGTAAATAAATAATTAATGAAGTAGCATGAGAGACAGCCCTCTTTTTTTCACTGTTCCCCACCCTCAGCCCACTGGTGATTTTTCCTAGGTTTTGCAATGAGGCTTCTCAGACTTAAAGCTCTTATTCCCTCCAGCTTTGTGTTGTATGATAACCAAGGACCTTATTTATTTGCTTTGCTTGTCTCACTATAAAAAAAATAAATAAATAAACCAGAATGTCACATTTTCTGTTCTTCCCTTTCCAGTACTCTTGTTTATTTTGAAACTTCCAGAAAGAGATAAAAACAGCTTAGGAAAAATGCTCTCTGGAGCAATCCTTTAAAGAGCAACAAACAAACATTGCAGATTGGTCCTAAAGGCTCTGTTTCCTTTCTGGGGAGGGAGGGAGGTGGGGAGAGAGGATGTTTTCTTCTTAGCTTTGCTCTAATCATCCGATGTGGGATTTGATAATCTCCACAAGTCTGAAACTGCTGCCTCCTCCTGTCTTCCCCCTTCCTGCCTTTCAGAAGATTAAAGTGAACATGGCAAAAAGGAAACAGTTTATTTTCAGCTCATTGTAGTTAAGTTTACAGGGCAGCGTTTGCATTGTTTGTGTTTTAATCGTGTTCTTTTCTTACACTGTGCTCTATTCTTTTCTTACACTGTTTACTTTTCGCTTCGTGGCCTTTCTTTGATACAGAAATAGGTTTACAAATAGCTTGCTCTTACAAAATTTCAGCCTCTTTTCAACATTTTTATATTTCACATGAGGAAATGTGACCACATGTAGGTGACGTAGCTTCTGCAAAGACACGCTTTGCCTCCCCCATCCCCAGCTCCCCCATGGGGCACAATTGCAGACCATGCCATGCTTTTATTTCATTCTCCAGCAGTTTTGGAATTACAGTAGTTAGGAAAACCAAATGTACAAAATATGGAGTGATTAATCCATTAAAGTATTACATGTACAAGATATAAATATTATTCAACATACTTAAAATTAGCTAAATCTATGAATTGACTTAACTACAAGAAGTTCTTAGTAATACACTGTTCCTTCTTCACCCCCAATTTGTCCTAAGAATATAGGTTATGTGCTGAATTCTTTCAAGGTTTAAAGTGTGGAAGTAAATTGGCCATGACTTTAGACCGTTTCTTCTCATGTGTGTATTTTTTATGATTTCTTGCATGATGGGAATGGCTGACATTATGGGTACTATAGTATTGCAACTTCGGCATATATATTCTATATATACAGTATATGTATGTGTTCATTTTCATTGCACGTCATGGATATAACGTCCTTAATTAAAGCCCTTGACCCTGATTAAAGCACAAAAATGTTTATTAAATAAGTAATATTCTCTTATGGGGGAGGGGAAAAGTTGTTTATAAAAACAATTGTTTATAAAAACAATTTTTTTTATTTAAAACCCTGTATTTACATTGCAATGTAATTGCACTTCTAAATGGCCTTTACTGCTTCTGCAGGGGGCTTATAAATGTGCTTTTTAGCCAGTTCCTGCTAAAGGTATTTTAGGGTCAATCCTGTATCTTCACAAGAAAAACACTTTCTTCTTTGAGACAAACTGCAAAATCAATTATTAAAACAAAAGCTTCCAAAATCTTACATTAAACTTGCTTTTTTTTCCCTTGCTATCTTTTTTTAACTTCCATAATGATGTGAGTGCTTATTTCTGGCCGTAGAAGCGGTTCACTGATGCCACTGGGATGTGAGGCCGGTAAGGATGTGGAGGCTGAGGGTGCGGGAGAGGGACATGGCGCTGGCTCCAGCCCCCGCGTCCCTGCCTCGCTGGCTGCCCGTGCCCTCCCTCAGCTCCAGCCATGCCCAGCAGCATCCCTAGCAGCCAGCTCGGAGGGTTGGAGAGTGCAAGCTATTTTTAGCACTGTGGGCTCCATTCATTTATTTTAAAAAAAAGTGTTTGGTGCATAGTACTTCTCATTTTTCTGCAAAAAGAAATGTGAACGCTCTTCCTGCAATTCATGAAGACATTTTTCTACTGTTTTGAGAACCAGAGTACGTTGCTGCAATCACATGCTACTCATACATGAGTAACATTCTGAGCCTAAGTGCATGCTCGATATTGAGCTTGCTAATAGCTTCCCCTATTGATTGCTCAGCCCTCGTGATTGCCAACGGCCGCCTGACACGGGAGCAGGCGGTTCCAGCGGGGTGGCCGAAGCACGCAGTACACACGCTGGCTTTCGGCTTACGCAGAGATACACGCTTGCTTCTCTCCTAGGCAGTGCGGATGGCAAGGGATGCCACGGATTGTGGGATCTTCTCCCAGCCATTTCAAAAGGTGGGATTTAGGGATGGGCCGTGAGTGCCGTGTTGATTGGCTTTCTGTCGCCGGTACCCTTGCAGTGTTGCGCTCCACTTGCTGACCATAACCACTAGCTCACCGTGTATTTTGTAACACTTTGGCATTTTCTGTTTTGTTGCATCCACCTCTGCTACCCCTCTGTACGCGTCCGCACACTCTACTTGTACTGGCACTCTCTGTGCTGGAGTGCTTTGGTTAGATGGTGCCTTGATGTTTTCAGATCCCAGCTCCTCTATGCTCTCGGCTCTCCGCTGCGTTACAAAGCAAGTTGATGCCTGGAGAAGCAGCTGTGGATATAAGGAAGATTTAGGTTTAGCTTATCCTGCTTGAAAGTTGAGAGAAGAAAAAGGTACTCGTATCGCCAATACTGAGCTAGCAATACCAAGGGGCTTAAACTGCCTGTGGGAGGGAAGCACTCCAGGGAAAAGGAGAGCAAGCGATGTGCTTCGGCAGGGCGGGAAGCCACAGGACACGCAGGGTATTGGGGACCAGATGACAGCAGCATGTCTGCTAAAGGTAAGTCAATAGATCCGATGTGTGAGGAGATCAAAGTGGCACAGAAAAGCAGCAGTTTGGCTTATGATCTTTAACACAGTTTGTGGGTTTTTTTCTCTGCATAGCTCCATTTATAAAAGTAGAAAATGTTCAAGCAAAGCCTCTGTGTTTTCCTGATGATTTTTCCCATGTTTCCTGTTTCTCAGGACTTGTTGCCACTGCAACAGTGACTTCTCATCTGAGTTCCATCTGCTCCAAACAGAAAGGGCAGCAGTTTGAAAGATGTGTTTTTAGACAGCTGCAAGTTTGATGGTGCAAACAAATATTTTTCTTTTGAAACTACCAATTTTCTTTGGGAATCCTTTAGGAGAGGGACCTAGTTATCCTTTTTTACAGCCTGTAACTGCATGAAGCTTTCAAGTAACTGTTTTAGAAATCCAGTAAATATCCCAAGAAAAAATGCAGGGTGCCTGTCCTGTAGTCACTGTCCTCTTTCCAAGTTTTGGCACTGTTGCATGGGAGGAGGAACCATCAGAATGGTAGTGTTTAGTCTTAGTAGAGTCTTCTAATGGTGTTGCTGGTTTTTTTCCTCTGCTGGTGTCCAGGGTTGTGTCTGTCCGTGTTGCAAGAGTTATTTCCTGCGTGGGAGCTCCCTCTTTCTGCTGCTCAGTTCTTCCCTGTTGATGACGGGGCTGTTTCATATCATGCGCCTGCTGTCTGGGACCCTCACTTAGCAAGGGATACTTTCAGGGTAACAAGGAGGCTTCTGTGTCTAAGAACAAGCCTATAAGCTTCCCTTAAACTTTAAACGTTTCATTGTTGGAAAGCTTTCAGATGTTCACAGGATAAGGAGTCGTTATGTGTAATCTGGCATTGCACAGTAGAAGATGGCTTTATGTAAATTGAGATGTGCAGTTCTTCTATAAACCAGCCATATAAAGTCAGCATGCAAGAGATTGTTTTTCTTCTTCTGTTCAACGTTGCTTTTAGAAGTTGTTTTTTTAAAATTTTTTTTTGTTGTTGTTGTTTTTAGTAGGATTAGAAATCTTAAAGTGGTGGGAATAAGTGGAAAATGCTGCACCCTAGGCAAAGTCGAACATGCCTCCATACATTTGTTCAAACACCAGTGTCAACAGCCTCCCAGGTAACAGAGTCCTCAACCCATCTAAAAAGGGTGAATCAAGACCCTGTTACAGTAGGGCCATAGTAACCTACTACTGAAAAATACTTTCTGGACTAACTCATGGCCCAAAATCTATGTAATATGATGTTTTGTAAAATAAGCACAAATGACATAAGAGCATGCGAAAAAGGAATGCTGTTGCTCTGCAGACTAACCAACACTTTCTTTACAAAGTGGATCCAGCTCATTTACAGATTACATGTCCTGACTCAGATATGTTCATTTGTAAACTGCTCGCCAACCTGAAAACCTTCTTCTTCCCAATTTTTGCCAAATAAAATAGCAGCCCGAGAACCAGGGATGCCTGCTTCTACTTGAGGTTTGAAAATACAGCAGCAGAAGCATGTTACTAATAGAAAGCTGGCAGATGCTTATCATTATGTAGATTTTCTTCTGCGTTTGAGTATAATAAAGTGAATTGCATCTACTAGCACTTGAAAAGTATTTAAGACCACTTATGACTCCAGCCAGCCACTTCCTCCAGCTGGGTGAAGCTTGCATGAACTGCAACTGCAACACGTACCAGACCAGGATCTTCCATGTAACTGTTTTTATGCCTTAAATCATGTTTCTATCTGTTTCAAATGGCAGCTAAATTGTCACGGAAAAATTTTTGCTTTAATGAAAATTAAAGGGGTTTGGTGGGTTCTTGTCTATGATTGCTCACAGTGGACGGGATCCAAAGAGCCATGAAGTTGGTGGATGTTAATGGATTTGGGAGCACAGGCTCGAAAAAATAGTAGTTACTATGTCTTCTGACAGTGATTTCTCTTTTGCCGGTGGTAATAAACTTAATTCTGATCCCGGTATGAACTGACAAAATTGTATCTGGAAGCTGATGAGAATAAGCAGAGGTTGTCTGATGAAGGAGACAATGTCATGAAACCGAACACGCGAATGACATGCAGATATGCAACTCACCACATTCTGTTTCACAAAATACTTTCTTCTTTACAAAAATACACAAGGCTACATAAAAACACTGCTGGTGTATGTGCAACACTGGGGGGGTATGGTTTTTTGGTAAAAAAAATCCAATTTGTTGAAGCTGGTGCTGCTTACAGGAAAAGGCTGTTCCTGACGGATAATAAGCCTGATCCCAAGAGTGTTTTGTTTTTCTTTAAAGTTTCAAATCAAGTCTTTCTGAGCTTCAGAGCAACTTTTCATGTCTGTTGGTGTGCTAAGTATTTTACCATGTCTTACCATTTAGGAGGAGATGCTTGGACAGCTTTCATTTGGACGCTCCGCTTCCGTATTGGCAGTGATGTGTGTGCCACAGTTTGGGGTCACTCTGTTGTAAATGTTTTGGCCTGGGATGGGTAGCAAGTTGCAGCTACTTACGGGAAGCTGATGTTGCTTAAATCTAATACTATTCAATTGATCGTTCTCTGAACCATCCTCATTCTGCATTTGATTTTAGATGGCAAGCAGAAGGGGAGTTCAATGTGAATTTTTTTCAGAAAAGGTTTTCATTCTCAATGCTTTTCCTTTGCTGCAACTTCTCCCTTTCCTTCCCCACTATTCCCCTGGCTGGGGTAACAAACTTCAATCATTACTATATGCCATTCAGTCGGTGCCAGCAGCCTGTTGGATATTAGGGTATACCTTTGTACACTTCTAGCCAACTCTTCATTACAGAGACAAATCAAAACCTTTTATGGTAAGTGCCTTCTGTTAAAAGAACTATTTGTGAAAACAGACTTATCCAAAAGAAGCACACCTTTCACTGAATAGTCAGATAGCTACCTCCAGGTTTTCATTTTTCCCAAGCACAGAAACTTGGGAAGGCAAGCTGTCTTCCATTAGTAATTCTGGTCAGACAAACCTTTTGTCACCTCTTCTATTTATTAAACTAATTGCAAAAGAAGCCAAAATTGGTATGCCTTGAAGCCTGTATTAATTTATTTTGCATTTCCTATGCTGTGTTCTCCAAAGTCAGCAAAGCTTTTCTGGAAAGAGCTGGTCAGACCAATTGGAGATAAGTAACATTATCCAAGAAATCAAGAAAAAGAAATATTCCTCCTACATGCTTAGGTAGAATGAAAATCATTAAGGCTAAAACTGAGTTCTGTGCAGACCCCAAACTGAATACAAAGAAAGAGTGAATAATCTTTGCTTTTCCCTGCAAGCCATGTCCAGCCCTCGCCCCCAGTTATGCAGCAAAAATGTTCCCTTCCTTTCTCCTTCCCTGACCCACTCTGCCTCCAAGTATTTCACCTCCTTTGTAGCCTGAGAGACAGGGCATGTTTTGCATCATCTTCTAAAATCAAAAAAAGCATCCCCTGGAAGAGTTTCAAGCTTCCTACCTGCCACCCCCAAAGTTCAGAAGATCTTGCAAGGCTGGAGACATGGTAAATTGTGTCTTTGCCTCAGATTTAACTAGATACCCCTCTACCTAGCCCTCTTGCTAGTTTTTGTCATGCATAGCCTCAATGGTGGGCTTGGACTCCTTTAGCATGTATTAAGGCAGCTGCCTCAGGCAGTACCCTAGGAGCAGAGTTTTACTGTTGGTTGAAACTAGCACTGCGGCCAAACAAGTGAATCTGCCATTCCTCAAATCCTACATCTGCCTGTCCATCCCTTCCTCCTTTTTTCCCTAGTGCCAGCACAGGCTTTTTTTTTTTTTTTTTTTTTTCCTTTTTTTTTGCTTTTTTTTTTTTTTTTTTGGTTTTTTGGTTTTTTTTTTTCTTTTTTTTTTTTTTCTCCCCCCCCCCCCCCCCCCTTTTTTTTTTTCCAGTTACTTTGCAAACTGGGCTAGAGACTTCACCCAGTTCATTTTAATCCCAGTTACCTCCCCAGCCCAGTTTGCTGCACTGGCATTTGTGCTGGGAGGAGGGAGGGAGCGCATCCAGAAGCTCCGCACCAGTGCCGGGGGATGTTCAGCCCTTTTTGGCAGCAGTGCTGCCGCCTGTCTTTCAAGTATTCATGGGACCAACAGCATGGAGTACAGAGTTTCCTTTATTTGTCACTACTCTAGGGAAATTATTAAATCAGTCTCTTGGTGTAGAAGAAAATAATGAGCTAATCCGGAGTTGAGGTGCTGTTGGATTGTTTCGGACCTGGCTCCTCTCTTAAGCTCCTAACTTTTCTGCATGCAGATGTTATCCAATTAATTCGGAGGCAGACATAGAGTTTCTTGACTTGATTTTTTCTTTCCAGGCCAAATGCCTGGAAGCTAGGGAGGGAAATGGATGGCACTGGAATAATAACCACCTTCCCCGAGCCTGAGCAAAGCAGTTAAGACCTATCTTTTTTTCAGTGTTTTCACAAATTCTGCCAAGCTGTACAAAAGGTCTTGGGGGAGGAGAGGGTGTTGGGTTTTTTTCTTTATTGCTTGATATGCCTCGGGTTTTTTTTCAACCACTGAACAAGGAAAGCAAGCAGGGAAGAAGACACTTCGGTTTGTAGTTTTGTGATTAAAAATGTCTATTCCTAAAATCTTACACAACAGCTCTTTTGAATTTGTAATGATTTTTTTTTTCTTCTCTCCCCACCCTGAACTCTCCACCCAAAATGAAGTCTCAGCCTTATGAGATCAGAGGTCTACTTGCTAATCAGGATTTAGAGCAGTGTAATCCAGTTGCCTTGTTTTAAGGAAGATTTATTTGGTAATTCCTTAATAGAAATTTTATTCTCCTAGCCACTTTTCATGTAACTATGACCAGTAAAACTAATTTGACCTAAGAAGTCATTCCCCCTTCTTTTCCTGCGGATGCCTGCAGCATCCTTGAGGAGAGGTGCCAGTGCAAAGATCTGCTGCTTCTGCAGCTGAGGCAGGTTTCTGCGATCAATAATGCAGGGCTCCAAGTCATGTGTGTGTAGCTGTAAAGTTACTCATCCAGCAGTAATTTCACAGATGCCTCTCTCGTGGAAAATTTAGCCGTGTATTTGCAGGGGAACGGGAGTTTAAAGCAGTTCAAATTCAGTCTGGCTTCAGTGCTGTGCACACCTGGGCACTAAAACATGTATCCTTCTCTGTTTGCTGTACGGTTGCTGCTCCCGAACCCGAACACCAGCAGAATCGTAGCTCCTCCATCTTCTAGGCGTTTACAAACTAAACATTTTAAAATTGTTGTTAGTCTGTGCTCCATGAGTTGTTCTTTCAAGGATTTCGCCTCAAGGAAAAATAAGGAGTAGCTGTCATTTGAAATTTCCTCAGAGTTGGCAAAATGATGGCATTTGTCACTTCTGCTCACCATCTTCGTCGAACTGGATATTGTGTTGACTTACTGCTTCTCCCTCTTCTTCTAGAGAACACTGAGTAATTAATATAGTCTAAACATTTAGTGTGGCACAACCCATTTTTTTTCTTTGTGTAGTTTTCAAACAAGGAGGCTGTTGAGAACTTTATGTGCATCGTATTTCCGAAACAGTTTGTTAAAGCAAAATCACTAAGAGATACTGGGTTGACCAATTTTAGGGGGGGGGCGGGTGGTGGATCTAAATAATTGGCACACTTGCTGTATGTTGCTGCGCGTTTCGTGTTGTTGACCTTGTCAGAATAGCTGTTGTGCCAGTGACAGTGATGTGTCTGAGCAGTCTGAGGGAGTCCTACAATTATTTTAATATTTTCCATGATACCGGTGGAATTTAATAATTAGTTGTGAAGGTTCAAATCCAATTACCTCCTTCCCTAAGCCAGGAAAAATGGTGAAATTTTGTGATAAATGCTAGCAGAGTGAGAAAGAAGTGTAACATAATTTGTGGTGTTCCAGTTGCTAATTTTTTCTTTCCCTTTCTCTCATATTTTACAGGGCATGTTTTCAAGCCATTTTTGAGGAAATGTGGTGAATGTAAAGTTGCTCTGTTTGAGGGGGAAATTCTGGTAAGTGGTGCTTTTTTGATCAATTTTGGTTTTCGATGAGAATTTCAGAAGGTTTGATTTAGCTTTTTTCAGTTTTAATTTTCTCAGCTGACAGGAAATACAGAGACATAGTTGATTATATGTGGTTTTCTTCCTCTGATATGGAGACTTGCAGTATGAGAAGCATTGACAGAAAACAGCATGCTCGGCCTCGGGGCGAGGAATGTAGTTTCATTTACTCCAGTGGCATCTGCTTATTGTGTTTGTGGCTGTTACATTCTGCTGAAGAGTGGTTGAGCTAAAACCTAGAGTAGAAGAAACACAAGGCCTAATTTAAAAACAAGGGGAACAAAAAAGCATGCTAGTGGTATAAAAAATCAGGATCAAAAATAATATACAGCGAGCATATACCTCCCAGAGTGGTGGGGGTGTCCAGTCACTCTGAAATCTTTCCATCCATTCCCAGAATATCTGACTAGCACACTTGCCACATGGAGTTAGCATGATTTGCTTATGCCTGAGAGGTAAGGAGGTAGTTAATGCTCCCATGTGCTACACCAGTTTTCCTATTCTTCCTTTCCATCCCACGTCACAAGCTCTGCTGCTTCTCTGGCTGTTCTGTACGCAACACTTGCAGAGGCACCAGCTTCCTACAGACGTCTGGTCCTACAGGCTCTATGGGAATATGGCATGGCATGTGTGATGTGTCTGTGCTGCTGACCTGCGCTGCTGTGAGGAGAACGAGGCAGAGAAGAACGGGAGGTAATTAGTGACATGCCTCAACTGGAGGGAAATAATCCTGTGAAAACTCTTCCAACGTGCAAAAAAGCAGCAGATCTGGAGCAGTTTGTAGGCTCATACTGCTTTTCCCTCTAGGAGACTGTCAATATATACAGCTCTGGCTGATACCAATCGATCGCCTTCACCCTTGGGAAAAAAAATGCCAGCAGAAGATTGTGTCCCTTCTTTCCCTTGGCTGAGCAGGGTACTGGACTGGTATATTTTTCTTCAACCGGCGTGTGCAGGTTGCAGATGAACACTGGCTTATTCTCCACTGGCAGAAGACTTCAGAGTTGGATAGCCTGCAGGGTAGAAAACCGAAAATCAAAGACTGGCTCTGTGAGAACACTTGTTCTTTTCTGCCATTTAAAAAAAACCAGATGTTGTTACATCATACAGAAAGATCTGGATTAGCTAGCAGATGTTTAAATGTAGATCGTTTAGCATTCTGCAGAATGTATAGTCTTAAAGATAAGAAAAGATAACATAGCCAAGATCAAATTTTTACAAAGAAGTTGGTCAAATGCAGAAAAAGTCCTGTACAACAGTACTTGGGTAAACCCTACTGTAGCTCATTCTGTTAAGCAATTTTCTCTCTACAGTTTGACTTTTCTGACAAATGGGCATGTTTTAAACTTGCACCTATATCCATATACTGGGAAATATGAACAATAATTATTTAACTAGAATTTAGTTGTAGGGCCAAAGATGAGCCACAGACCAGCAGCGTGAGCTCATTAGTCCATGAGATTTTGTGCTGACTTCTGTTACTGTAAAAGAGGATAGAATCTATATGTAGTTTTCTTTTTGGTGGTAGTAACAATACTTTGATCCTAAAAGTTGTCCAGTGTCCTTACAGATTGGCTGATCTTTGTGTGGGATGTGACAAAGCTATGGTGCTCACAGGTCAAGGAGTAGAGTCATAATTCAGAAATAGTGATGCCGTGTAACGCGAAGGAAAACCAGCAGATCTGGTAGTTGGTTTGCTGTGTTTTAATTTCCCTTAAATGATGGATCAGCTGAGACCAGCCCAGTGTCCATGGCTGGCCTTCATGCAAGAGCATAGGTCAAGAGCAAAGAGAAAGAAGCAGAATGTTTCTTAGAATCATAGAATAATTTTGTTGGAAGAAACTGCTAGATGTCATCTTGTCCAAACCCCTACTTGAAGCCGATCCTATTAGGTCAGGTTGCTCAGGGCCTTGATTTTCAAAATTCAACTGGATGTCAAGGCTGGAAACTCTAAAGCCTCTCCAGGCACTTGTTCCCATGTCTGATCATCTTCCGAGTGAAAAAGTGCTTCCTTGTTGCATCACTGTTGGTCAGTGTGGACTTTGCATCTTCTCTGCCTGTGAGAGAGGAGATTTGGAGAAGACCCCAAAATCAGGGAAGATGCATCTTGGGGCTCCAAGGAAATGTGGTGTCACACAGACGCAGTGAACTTCTTGGGGGGGGGGGCAGAAACCCCAATCTGGTTCACAGAGGTTCTACTTGGGCGATGTTTTTCAACCTATAGTTCATCTTCAGACTTGGATAGCGTGGCTGCTTGACTTGGTTGAATCTCAAAACTTGAGAGGTTAGCTGACAAACTGATGCTCCTGAAAACTATATGTTTTCCAGACTTGCTCAGAGATATAAGCCAATGAAAGAGACGCTTCTCACTGCTGGATTGTAAACATCCTGGAATTTCTTCAAGCCAGTCTGGAGCTGGGTTTGTATCACTCCACGCTCCAGGATTTTGCCCTAGAAGTTAATATTGTTTTCCTGGGGTCATTATAATATGTAAACAGACTTTGCAAATTTTGCTTGTTTTCACAGCTGTTCCTTCCCCTCTTCCCACTTCAAACTGTTTGCAAAATCTTATTTTGAGGTAGAATAATCAGGAACCTTGAGCTTCTCATCTGTAAGGATCTCTGAAATATCTCTCACCCCACTGTAGGTTTACCTATGGCGTTCCAAATTCCCAGAGAGTTTAAAAATAATTACAAAAACGTAAGACAAGGAAACAGTTTTGCCCAGTCTCTATCCCTAACCCACTGAATCCAAGAAGGATTGGACATCAAGAGAACATTTTGAATTTATCTTGACGTAGCAGCTGAGCTCAGAGGCTCAGCAGTTATTTATTCATCGTGTATCAAAGTCCTAGAAAAGGTCATGCAGCATCCAGATCAAAAATTCATAGTGGTTTTAGGAGCTGATCAGAGAAGTATACTTGAATGCTGGGAGGGAAATCTTGGCTGAATTTAAAACTCTCTCAGCTAAGCAGAAGATATCTTTCTGAGCAGTGTGAGAAGAGACCTCTTTTGATGAGATTTCTGTAAAGCAGCCTCATGGATGTCAGAGCAGATATTTGTGTGGCACTACAGGTTTGACCTGTCTTGCACTGAGCACAGCGTTCGGCAGGCAGTCGTGAACGGCCATCCCTCCACATCAAATACTTATGCAACTGCAAGGAGTCCCAAGAAGCATGGCTGATGTAGGACAGAAAACCTTGGGGTGATCCGAGTGTTATCTTTTTCCCTAGTCAGACTGCTGTCTGCCAGACTCCCCTTGAAACTCTTGCCTTTCATGAGAGTTTTTTATATTTCTAAGTGTGATTTAGGCTGTACAGTATTGGGTTCTGTCCCTGTCCACCTAGACCCTGTAGTTGGTTACAGCCATCAAGATCAGAAGAGGATCAAGCTGTGAAGTGAATAGAGGGGCTGCTAGATCTTAAACCTGACCTGCATCTTCCTGTGCCAGGTGTACCACTGTGTGCTCATCTTTTTCCTATAGATTCCCTTCAAACACAGGCCTTGAAGCTGAATGTATACCTTGGAGCCTGGAAGTCCACTGCTTTTTTCACTCTGAATTTAGGCAGGGGTACCTCCCCAGGTTCAGGGCTTTTTGTTGTTTCAGCTGAAATCTGAGATGCTGTGCTCCTATCTGCACATTTCTCTGTAGATCAGAAGCAACTACACATCTTAAATGATGGTTTCAGATATATCACGGAAAATTTGGATTTCAGCTGCTAAGTCCCTCATCTGGTGTTTTGGTTTGGGTTTTCTTTCCCATTAAGGAGAGTCACATTTTTATTCTCTCTCTATTTTAAACAAATACAAATTTAGCAACTAAAAATGTATAAAAACAGATTTTCAGTATCTTTATGCA
This sequence comes from Balearica regulorum gibbericeps, assembly GCF_011004875.1. NCBI lineage: Eukaryota > Metazoa > Chordata > Aves > Gruiformes > Gruidae > Balearica > Balearica regulorum. Next base: position 52,217,364 of record NC_046186.1, on the reverse strand, counting down.
TATTACATTTGTTTGCCTTTAGAAAGATTGTGATGCCCTGTGCATTCCTGGGTGTACAATTTGTATGATACAATTATTTATATTCTTGATGTCTACCAAAAATGCTATTGAATTTCTCTTGGAGATTCTTCTTCTTATGTCAGGTTTCTGGCATAAAGTATTATAGAGCAGCTATGCATTATCTGCAAAGAGCTTGGACTATGTGCTCTCACTGCAAAAATAACCCACTATAACTTTTGCTTTATTACCTGTATTCTGCCTTGTCCACAAGAGGCTTTGCCAGAATCATGAGCTGTTCTCTGTAATTAGGGCTGATCTGGTGCATTTTGGTCCTGTTTCTAGTAGCTTTTCATTTTCCAGAGTCAGTAATTTGGGCAGTGATGTGCTTCATAATGTGCTTCTGTTGCATATCTTCGTTATCTCTTCCTATGGGCTGAAGATTATCATGCGTCCTTAGGAAGGAAAGTGTGTGGAAATGCTTGAGCATTTTAAAATATCTTGGGGGTTTACTGAGATTTGCTATGCTATGCTTGTAATTTCTTCAGTTTTAGTCTGTTTCTTTTCTTCCAGTCTAGTCTGTGCAAAAGACATGTGTGTTGGTGCCGCTGGGTGTGGTAAATGTTAGATCTGGTCCATAAGATTTCTAAGGAATGGGACTTGTCCCCTGCCCAGAACTGCACGTCTCCAGTCCTGACCAGGTTGGATTTAGTCTGCTATCTTCAGATAAGTGAAGCATTGTTATACTTGTGTTCAATTTATTAAATCAGATAACCTTGCACATGGAGGTTATGTTCCAGTCTCCTGCAGAAGAGATCTTTGTGTCTCAATCTCTGTTGTTTTCCCAAGTGTTTTCCTACATCTCACAGGTAATCTCTTTAGTTTAGCCTTCCCCCCGCCCCCCCCCCCCGATTGGTGATCCAATTGTTGCAGTTGCTCAGCAAAAGATCTGATCTGTGGGCCATCCGTCTGGATGTCCCTCTTGCTGTAGCCACTGGAGAAGAAATAGGGAAGGGCAGTTAAGACAGCAGATGGAGCAGAGAACTCTATGCAGCTGTACCTCTCAGCTTTCTTAGCTGGCTCAATGGCAGAGATGTTTGCAGTGGATCATGATGTTACAGCAGCTTAAAGATCCGTGATAGGATTTTGCAAGTGGTAAATTGCTTGGTTTTTAAAATAGAGATAGCAAGCCCTGCAAGTGCTCTGTTGAAAGAAAAGCATTAAATTTGAAAATTCAGATGTTGCTTTAAGGAGTGTTACATCAACTTTGCGCTTTTCTATATGTGCATCAGGGTATTTTTGTCACTGTGTAGTTGATACAAAAACTCCTGTTCTATCACACTGGCATGTTCTCATACCTTCTGTTCCACTTCCTCCCCTCTGGAAGACTGAATAAAAACCTGTATGCGATACACTGCAGGGGCCACTACCACCCAACCCGTTATGAGTTCAAACTTAGATCTGAACCAGCCTTGCACCTGGTTTCACTGATTATTTCATATTAAAGTTTTCACTGGTTTCTCTGATTATTTAATATTAAAGTGCAGCTTGGAGCAGGCTGGTCCCACCCAGCTGATAGCGGGATCCTGGGGCATTTTAGGTGGGATCTCCAGGGAACTTAGTTGCTAGGAAGCATCACCTCCTTAGTGAGCTCATGCAAATGGAGATTTATTTTTTTCGGAGGTTAGTAATTTAGTCATGTTTGGGAGTTTTCTGCAGACAGCGAAATACAAAGATTTTGCCTTGACACGTTGCAAGTCTATGGTCCAAATCACAAAACCTCTTGAGCTGTTCAAGGGGTGACCAGAAGCTTTTAACGTGAACAAATCCCTCCAGTTTCCCATGCTTTGTTTCAGAATTAGCTTGAAAAATTTTGGCTGAATTCATGCCAAAAATCCAAAACAGCAACAAAGGAAGGGGAAAAAAAAAAAAAATCTCCCATCAAACATCCAACATGGAGAATATTGCCAAACTTGGGACTGCTTGTGCCAAGTTTATAATAAGGCAGCAACAGGGTCTTAGTAGGTAATGCTCTCAACCTGCAGCTAACGAGCCCCGCAGCGCAGGGAGTGAGGAATGCTGCAGGGAGAGGCAGGGCTCTCACCCGGTGCCTGGTTTGCATGATGCGCTGTGTGTAAGACACCAATCATTCCCAAGATTACAGGGAACGGAGAGCATGATTTCTGGGCATCAGATAAGGCTGTTTCTGTGGATAAGACTCTTACTAAATTAATATGTGTTATAGTGATAAATACATCTATAGATAGAGTTTAAGGTGTGTGGACAGATGCAGATTTTCCTGAGCTGAGCATGCTGTATTTTGTAGTACAGCCACAGTGCTGCTTTACTTCTAGAGAGTTTCTTTTATGAAATACGGGAGGAGGGGAGCAGTTAATGTAATTCTCTCGACATTAATTCTGCTTCATCAATACTTCATGGATTTAATAGATTTTAGAGCTATAATCATTTGGGAGATTATTTTATCAGCCAAGCACAGTGGAGCTTGATGAAACTAAATGGAGGACAGAAAGCATATGTGTGTGATATAGGATGCTGCGGTATCAAGATTTAATTATTATGGGATTTGTTTAGGAGATTTCTCTACTTTTTGAGAAACTTTATGTTGGGCACTAAATACTTTGCATGTAGACAAGTTCTCTCTCTTCAATAAGAGTTTGGTGTGGATCTCTAGGCACAACTGTCTGTTTCTACCTCACAGCATAAGCGCACTGCTCTAGTTCTTCATCTCTCATTACGTCTCCCTCTCGTTTAAATGCTCATCTGGAGTGAGCATAATGAAACTGTATATAAAGGAGCATGGAGAAGAGGAGAGATCTCATTGCAGATTATCAAAGCTGAATGTTTTTGGACATCGAGTTATTTATATTAGTCAGTTTGCCGAGCTCAAAGATAAAAAAAAGTCTGGGAAGCAATCCAGAAAAACCAAGAAGAGAAACTAAAGAAGATAGTGTGAAGATCATGCATTAGAGCATGTTTTGAGAATGCCTGCAGTGTTGTGTCACGATAGCCATTTCAAAATAAAAATGAAGATGGGTGGATCTTGCAGGCCAGTGCTGAGTGGTAAGGGAGATTCCTGCTTGACGTGTCACTCGCCATCAGCTGAGGTGGAAAGCTCTGTCAGGGAGCGCTCCACATTGTCCTGCAGCAACAACGGTGAGCAGCGTTTGTGGGCTCCAAGGGGTCCCAAACAGCCTCCACAGGTCTGGGAGAGTCAGCTCGTCCTAAGACACATTATCAGGGAAATCACTGGTGGTGATTTTTAGAAAATATCCAGTGAACTTAAAGTCATGAGAAATTTATGTTCAGATTGAAGGTATCACCCTGAAAACCTCAGAGCTAACGAAGGTTTATACAGCCTTCTAATAAATAGTGTTTTGTCCTTGTGACCTTTATACCTTTTCTCCGCCCACCTGTAGGAATATATGTAATTTAGCAAGTCCATATTGCTCCTATTGTTTTTAGGGAAGAGAAAATAATAAAAGATTCAACTGTGTAAATGTCATTCCTGCCCAGCCCATTTACTATTACGAGACAGGGAGAAGTCTGCTTTGAAACTTTCCCTCTGGCGAAACCTTGAAAAGCCTTGAAGATTGTGTGCATCCTTGATCATGTGATGCAACGGCAGTAGTGAGAAATATAAAATAGACAAGCTCAATCTGCTAGTGTTTCGAATGCTGTGCTGAGTGCTGAGGACCCTGCCTTTCTAGTTTTACAAGGTGGTATCTAATTCTCTAACAACCTTTCAGACCATATTGATTTACTGACATAAGTTTTGCTTTTTTTTTTTTTAATCAAACTGCTTTTCTTACTTTGTATTTTATTTTGTGCAAAAATCATGATAACCGAAGCAAGTCGTTTAACAGGCAGAAGGATAAAAATAGAAATAGCATGAGACTTTTCAGATTCTTTGTAAAATTATTAGTTAAAAATATGTGTGGATCTTAGATGTGATCGGAAATGTTAACTACTTTGGTCCCTCATTAACAAACCTTCCCATTCATGCAGTTAAGATGCTAGTTAGAAAGAAGACTCTCTGGGAAGCAACTTCAACTGCATCTTTTGGAAACAGTATTTCAGGTCGTTTCTTGTCCTCTTTTGCTGCTTATCAAAAGTTAAAAGTGTCTTTTTTTCAGTGGGAACTTACACCAAATTATTATATACTATGCTTAAAGCTAGTGGTTGCATTGGTGCACTAGCACCCATTGCTGTGATGGTGCTGAGCCTGGTTAGCTGTAATTGGACTGAATCATCAGTTTAGGAAAGTCCTCGTTTTGCTATGGTATTTGTTGGTTGTGCATGATGCTTAGCAGGTTTTGTGCATTTTTCCCCCTCTGCTAATTCTGCAATATTAGGGCATTAGTCTCTCTCTGCACGTTGTTTGCTATCAAACATAATCCCTTTTCTCCTCATTTCTTTCCATTTACATCTTTGATGAGAAATATTTAGGCCGCTACATGTCTTTATTCTTGTAAGACGAGGCTGACGGAAGATCCATTACATAGAGAAGGATATCTCCAAATACATCTGTAGACATATAGAAAACATAGAGACCAACAGCTGCTAGATGCTGTAGACTTCTCATTGTTTTCTACCATGGTGATTATGCCAAATGTGTCAAAACACAGAGAAACAAATTTGTATATGAGTGAGGTGGCATACTTTTTGGCTGGGAAGACTATGCAACATCCACAGTCCTATTTTTAAGATATCCTTTATGACCATTTTGGTATCTGCTAAATGCCTTTGCAGGAGCCCAAGATCGTTCCACTTACATTTTTAAATGTTTTGCTCTTGAGTTTTGCCCTCTAACTGAACGTAATTACACAGGGAGGCTTAGTCTGAGTCTAACCACCAGCTTTCCTGTATGTCATTAGATGTTGTTGGGGGATTAGCATGCACAGTTGTAAATGACAGTATATATCTTCGTTTTCTTTTTTGGATTAGACTGTTTATAAGCTGTTTCAGCTGTTAGACTGTTTCAGATCAGAGAGAGAGTGCCCCATTCAAAGCTGACAAAGCAGGAGGAAAGCTGGTGTTGAATTAAGAGGCTGCTTGCAGCAGCTTTTTGCTCATCCTGAGGAAGTAAGAGCATGCTGAAAACACAAGCAGCATTTCTAGTGTAAAGCAGAATTCTTGCATGTTAATATTAAACTATTCACCATTTCTGTATTAGTGCAGCATGTGCCGTCCACGTGTGTGTCATCCTCTGCATGTGGTGTAGATGTTATCCAGAAACAGTTATTTGGAGAAACTTGTCTCGTCATACATGTGGAATACGCCATTGACTATTATCAACAATAGCGAATCTTGCACATAACTGTGGCTCCCGTCTTGCTGTGAGCAGTTTCACGTGGCTCATGCTCAGTAAAAGATGTAGCACCCTTCATCTAATATCTCTTGCAGCAGCGTGTGAAAGGGCTATGTGTTGCATAGTACGCAAAAAGCTGCCCACCTTGAAGAAATTTCAGAAGGTGGATGTTGGGCAGAGGTCTGAGAAAGGAGCCCTGTTTCCAGGCGGAGAGACCAAAGAGCTTGAGCTGTTCGCTGGGCACAACCAGGGGTCTTTGGGAAGAGCTCACACTCAGAGTGGTTTTGTTACTTTGCTTTTCCCATCCAGTTTAGGTCCCCAAATTTGCATCTGCTTTTACCCACGGTTTTATGCATGTGTGATTTTGGTGAACATACGTGAGACCTGAGTTTTAAATTTTGTGAGAAAAACAGACCTGTTACTCTGATGCTGCAAGACCCCTTTTATAGCACCTTTAAGTTTCCAGAAATCAAAAGAAAATTATGGTTTTCCTTTGAGGCATATATTTGGGAGATCATTGAAAGCCACATATATTGCAGGGGACTTCTAATTGCTGCATTAAATATTTCTGTTGCTTAACATCAAAAGTTTCTATTGCTGTATTAAACATTTCCCTAGATGTACTTCTGATTAAAGAAATAAAAATTCCTAAGCCATGGCTTCTAGCCACCTCTTATTCTCTAAGGAAACTCTTCCTCAATGCTATGAGAGAGACCAGTACCATTCCAGGCCACCATCCTGCTTCAGCAGGAGCTGTAAGAGTGCTGCTGTGTAGATAATTTTTGTGTCAAATTATCGCTGCTGCTTTGCTTCCATTGTAACCAGCAATTCTCACAGTGGGTTTTTTTTTTCCCATAGTATTTCTCCTCTTTTTGAAGCTACCCATGAATACAGTCAATGTCTTGCTATCTTCATTTTCTTTTGGATCTCTTACATCTGGGATAAATTCCAGGAGCTTTAAGGTGTAGCTCTAGGCTCCTCTGGCTTGGAGGGGCTTCTACGTGTCACCCAGACAAGAACTTTCCTTATTTAAAACAAGAAAATGGAGGGGGAAGTGGGGAATATATATTAAAAAAAAATCTTTTCAGTTTCGTGGTGGAGGAGGAGGAAGACACCCTAGGCACAGCTGGCAATTAGTTGTATAGTTTCTTCAGGTTGATAACCAGCTCCGGTAGAAATCTGTTCTTTGACAGACAGTTTTCTAATGATATTGGACAGGGAGAGCAGCAAATTTAATATGCTCTGCAAGTCAGGGTTGGTTGAAGCACCAGAAACCTGTGAAAGTCTGGGAGAAATCCCCTTGGAGCTTGCTTTGTCTGCTCGCGACTTGCCCTTTCTTGTATTTAACCAGTTTGAATCCAGGTCATCTGTGTCAGTGGAGTGGTGGAGTGTGAAGGGAGCTTTTTTTTGTTGTTTTTTCCCTTTCCTTTTCTTTTAAACCCAGAACACATAAGTAAAATAGCAGGCGGTATGCAAGTTGAAATCATGGCGGTCCACACAATGTGTCAAAGTAGGTGTTGGTAACAGTGCTGGCAGAAATCTGTTCTTGGTCAGTTTGGCAAGACATAAACCAGTAAGTGACTCACCAAAGGTACTTCCGTGGTTATTTGGCAGGTAATGCTGTACATTTACGGTGTTAACAAGGTTGACTGTAGCTTAACATGTCTGGCAGTCTCCAATTAAACTTCCTGTAATTTACAGAAGTAACTCCTCCTGATGTTGTGTACTGTTTTCCTGCAAGAGTCTGGAAACATCTAAGCCATCCCAATCCATTCATTAAATTTTATAGATGTTGCTCATCTTATGATTAAACAAAAGCTTGAAAAATAGGATTCTTCAATGCAGCCCAGTTAAATCTTTTGCAAAGGCTGTTAAACTGTCAGATACGGCTTGCAAATAGCAGAGAGTGACGCTGCAGATTATTTAAATCTGTATGACATCATCAGTGGGTAATTTACAAACCCCACTTATTATGTAAATGTATTCAGGTAACCAGCAGAAGGCTTATGTATGTGAGAAATCATACTTTTGTGCACTGTAAGTCATCTCACCTGCATTATGTTTGTTCTGGGTGGAAAACAGTGTCTGACTGTGACTGGGAGCTTCTCCAGGGAGCTCATCCTCAAATCACCGCAGCTGTGATTTACAGGAACAGCCTCGTTGAAGCTTCGTGAACCTTTTGGAGCTTCCTGCCTCTTTGTTGATCTTTCCAGGTCTAAGGTAATTTTAGCTACTTCTGAGCAATTAGATTAGGCACAGGCAATTTCCTTGTAAAATTGCCTGAGCAGGTCCTTTGGTAAACAGTAATAACCTTGTTGTGGCTCAGAGGCGTTTGGCAGGATAATTAAACTGGACTTCAGCGCCACAAATAGGTATGCAGTAAAACTCCACAGATCTGCGCAAGTGCTTGGTTAAGTTTCTATATGCATAGGCTCTGTCATGGCCATATGTGTCTTCTATTTATGGTTTCTGCTGCAATCTACACATCATTTGCTCTGGAAAATCATGATTTTAAGTACACTGATTGATAAAGCACTTGTATCTCTTATCCCTCAAATGTGCCTACATTGGATGGATTCACGTTGGTTTGTGCCATGTCTGTCTTAGGTGTTTATTTTAAAACTATCTTAATCCCTGAACATTCAGGGATGTTTAAGACAGAAGAAAGAGAGGACAGATAAAGATTTCACACAATTTGGGAATCACCTTTGTGAGGATCTTTCCAAATAAGCCTGAGAATTGTACAAAACCAACGATTACTTTTTCATGCAGGGTCTGTATTGATTTTGTGCTGCACAACACATCTTGCTAAGTCTTTGTGCAGAACAAACCGTGCTAACCTCCTGCCCCTTCCCCTGACAACCTCATCGCTTTCCGACTGCCTGTGTCTGGTGCCCCTGCAGCTATCCCCATAAACACAAATGCATCTTTCAACATCATTTCTCGAGCTTTTTCCTCTGCATTTTGGAGAGCACAGAGAAAGCAGAGTGTCCCTGTCCACACACAGACATACCCTTACATTTTCCAACCAATAATCTGATTGCTAGAAAATACCCATGGGTAATTAGTACTGTGTATGTAGTTAATCAATTTAAAATTAAATGCCACTGGCGCTGGTGAAAGGTCATACTAGGTTTTGCTATGGCTTTGACAAGCCCCCTGTTGTAGTGAAAGCTGTCTCTGAGAAGGGATACTGGTTCTTTATGCACTGCCTGCAACAAAAGAGGATTGGGCAGGGGAGTTCACAAAGGGTGCTGAAGATTTTATTATTGTGTTTTCATCTAGATCATTGGGTTTCCGTGTTGATTTTAAGAAAGCAGCCCTTCAGTGTAAGAAGGCAGGTCTATCTTCTTAATGCACAGCAAAAGGAGCTAGTGTGCCAGGGTCTTGTGGGTGAGCTAGGAACCTCATCTCTGGCTTCCTAGTCCACCATTCTCATTATTAGATGATTCTGCCTCCTAGGCAGACAGATTACTTCATATTTTCATTCATTAATGATTTATCAGACAGCTCCTCCCCTAAAGGCTCATCTCTTCTGTTATATTCACAGCCCACACACAACCAGCAACACATAGCTGCCAGCTGGCACCCTGGCGTTAGGAGTGCAGGCTGCTAGCCCTTTCTGCATCTCCTGCTGCCTCCTCCTTCCCTCCCTTCCCAGCTGCCGGGCTCACCTGCCTGCTCCTCCATGTCTGCGTTCTGTTCTCCTATCCCATCTCTCCGATCTGATTGCTTAATGTGCTTTTACTAACTATATTTAAAAAAAAAAAGAAAGAAAAAGATGAGGTGACCTCACTTGTAATGCGGCAGCACTTGTGGTTTTTTTATGGAAATAGTGGCCTCTCAAAGCACAGCGCATTTTGGTGTGATCGTATGCTCGGTGGTGACTTACATTTTAGTTCCAGATCAAACTAGTAGGGAAGAGAGAGTGCTGGGGATAAAATGAGCGAGCTGTGTCTATGAGCTGGAAGGTGTGTGTTGGCTTCAATTTCAGGTTTTGCTGTCAGGTGCTTGGCACAACAGCTCTTTTGAAATCGTTTTCCAGTTGTCTGTGTGAGAGAGTGATTTTTATCACATAGCTGAAGATTAACTCTATTCTTGGTCTCTGTTCTGCTCCCAGAAATCAGGCATGCTCTGAGGTCTGGGAAAGGGAGTCCAAATGAAATCTCATGATGAAAGGGGAAAACTCCAGAACTGTTTACCACTCTCCAACTTGTCCACTGCAGGCAGGTTGTGACAGAGTACAATAGGGGAACAAGGGCTGCAGGACAGGAGGAAAATAGTATAAGCTAGGAGAAAAGGAATAAATGAAACTCCTTTGAGTCATTTATGCATGAATGTGTAAGTCTTGAGTGCTTAATCTACTCTTGGCAAGTGGTGACTGGTAACTGATTGTCTCTTTCCCCTCTCCCACACCCTCCCAAGCATCTTCAGAAAGGACATGTGACACGAATAATAAATCTCATTATTTTAGCAGGCTACAATGGAAATTATGGATTAAAAGTGCTGTAGAGAGAAACTGGCTGTTCCTAGGATCCCTAAAATATATTTTAACTCACACGGTTTTCAAGAACTTCCTGAATTATTCGGACCCCTCCACATGCCCCTTTGCCACAACAGTTTTAAGTAAACCAGCGTTAAAGGCATCAGGCTCCAATCGAGCAGACTCGTTGCCCCTACGGCTTGAGGACTGCCACAGCCTGATGCTGAACATGCTCAGGCTTTGGGGGAAATCTGGATCTAAATCCAGACCAGATTATCTTTACTCTAGGTCTCTGAGCTGGAGCTTTTCACGGCTGTTTTAAGGAGAGAGCTTGAAGAAGGGGAGTTCAGACTAAGACACATAATGGTGTTGCTGTTCTGTTGTATGCCGCAAGACTAATCAATTTGGATGCCTTTGGCTTTGGAGGGGAGAGAGGTGGGTGAGAACAGTAGGCGCTTGTGTGCTTTGGGCAGCCAGGTGTCTGGAAAACCAGTGTCAGCTCTGAGAGAGTGAGAACTCTGGCCTCCCCGTTGCAGCCAGAGTGGGCGTCACGGCTCCCACGGGGGTGAGTGGGAGGCCATGGCAGGGCTGTGCTCACGTAGGCCCAGAATAGAGGTCATTGTATGGTGACTCAGGTCAGAACAGAGGGAAAGCCAAGAAGAAACAATAAGTAACTGATTTCAAGGGGTACTTTGTGAGCAGAACAGGGACTTGGGACGTGGATCTTGCAGGTCCCCAGACCAAGGACACAACCCATTGGTTGCTGCAAGACTGGTACACCCCAGAACCATGGATGAGGATGGCAGCAGAGCTGGAGAAAGCACTTCCATGCGTTAGCAGATGTGACAAAACTTCTTCCAGCTCTCTCGGTGAAACCTGTCAAACCTGGCACTTGACTGTCAGCAGAACTAAGGGCTTGTTTGCCCTGGGAGGTTGCCATCAGTAAAGCCAAGTGTAAATTTACAGCACCCAACTACTTCATAATAGTTCCCTGTGTATGAAGTATGCTACCTTGCACATAGCGTGCATTAAGTGTGCAAGAAGTTGCTGTAGCATAAAGATTGTGCACTGAATTTCCACCTAGCACTGTCTGTGGTAAACCACAGTTTACCAAGCAGTTTGGTTTTTCTTGCATCCCATCTCTTAGCTTTACCACTTGGATTAGAGCACAGGTTCTAAAACAGCAGGAATTTGAACCATGCCATTTCCCTGCAAAATGCATACCGTGCCTTTGATACATTACTGAATTGTTGCATTTGTCTCTAGTTTCTAAAAGGAGGGAGAAAAGGACATTAGTAATGCAGCAGGTCTACGTATGACCTCGCAGAATCACAAATAGCTGGGGTTAGAAAGGGCGTCTGGAGATCATCTAGTCCAACCCCTTGCTCAAACCAGGGTCAACTTAAAGTTAATATCTCAGAGCCACATCCAGTTGCATTTTGAGTATCTCCAGCAATGGAGACTCCACAGCCTCTCTGGGCAACCTGTGCCAGTGTTCAACACCTTCACAATAAAAAAAAAAGGTTTTTTCTTACGTTTAAACAACATTTCCTCTATTTTAATTTGTGCCCATTGCCAGTCACTGGGCTTGCCTTGTCACCTTTGCTGCCTCCCATGAGGTATTTATACACATCAGTAAGATCCTCCTGAGCCTTCTCTTCTCCAGGCTGAGTCCATATCTCTTCTGTACTGGGGACTCGTAAATTTTCAGAGATCTCCAAACTGAATCCAGCGCTCCAGACTTGTCTTATGTGTGCTGACTAAAGGGGAATTATCACCTTCCTCAGCCTGCTCGAAGTGCTGTTTCTAATGCAGGCCAGGACACTGATGACCTTCTTTGCCATAAAGAAGCATTGCTGGCTTATCTTCAACTTAGTGTCCACTGGGACACCCAGATTTTCTCCTGCAGAGCTGCTTTCTAGCTGATCAGCCCTCACCATGTACCCCCTAGTATGGAGTTATTCCTCCCTGAGCGCAGGACTTCACATTTCCCTATGGTGAACTTCATGAGGTTCCTGTTGGCTCATTTCTCCAGCCTGTCAAGGTACCTGCAAATGGCAGCAAAACCATCTGGGGTATCAACCGCTCCTCCCAAGCCTTCTGACGATACACTCATCAGGTAGATCATTAATGAATCTGAAGGCCCTGAAGGGTGCCTACAGGAAAGATGGTGAGGGACTGTTTATCAGGGAGTGTAGTGACAGGACAAGGGGTAATGGGTTTAAGCTGAAGGAGGGTCGATTTAGATTAGATGTTAGAAAAAAATTCTTTCCTGTTAGAGTGGTGAGGCACTGGAACAGGTTGCCCAGAGAGGTTGTGGATGCCCCATCCCTGGAAGTGTTCAAGTCCAGGCTGGATGGGGCTTTGGGCAACGTGGTCTAGTGGAGGGTGTCCCTGCCCGCGGCAGGGGGATTGGAACTAGGTGATCTTTGAGGTCCCTTCCAACCCAAACCATTCTATGATTCTATGATTAATGAAGAGCTTAAACAGTATTGGCCCCAGTATCGACTTCTGGGCTACACCACCAATGCCCCATTCAGCAGCAGACCTTTCTCCCTAGTCTTCATTTTTCTGCTGATATACCTGTAGAAACCCTTCTTGCTGCTTTTGACAGCCCTAAGTGGGTTCAAGTCCAGGTGGACTTTGGCTTTCCTAACCCTATCTGACCCTGCTGGCATCTCTTGTACACTTCCATTTCATGTTTGAGTTTAGTCAGGAACTCCTTGTTCATCCATGTGGGCCTCCTGCTGTCTGTGCTTGACTCCCTACATATTGAGATGGACCATTCTGGACCTTGCAGGAGGTGATCCTTGAAAACCAACCACCTTTCTTGGACTCCTTTTTTGTCCAGGGCTGTGTCTCACAGGATTCTTCTAGAGAGATCCCTGAAGAGGCCAAAGTCTGCTCTTTGGGGTAGTCGTGATCCAGATTTTTGGAAAAAAAGACCATCCGCCATCTCATGGTCAGTGCAGTCCATGCTGCCCCTGACCTGCACATCCCCTGATGGTTGTTTGTATGTGTAAGGTCCAGCACAGCGTCTCCCATTGTTGGCTCCTCAGTCACCCTCGTCAGGAAGTTACCAACAATGCACTTAAGGAATCTTCTGGATTGCTCGAGTCCTACTGATTCACGTTGGCATTTTCAGCCTTTTCTCATGTTTAAGATATCTGTAGCTGCTATTTCTTTGTGCAAACTTTTTTTTTTTTGTTTTACATGTCATTTTACATGATTGAACTTTCGAACCGCATCCTGAAATTATGTCCTGTGGAAAGCATTTCACGAAAGAAGGCTGAGTGAGGCTTGTACCAAAATGAAACATGTAACCCACCTAACGTGTTAGGTTTTATTTCCTCCCCTTTTCTCACGCTTAAATGTAAAATAAGCATTATACTGTAAGAACCAGGCAAAGGCTAATTTGCCTCATTTGAATGTGAAAAGGAGCCCACATCCTTCCTGTGCCCTGCAAAGAATGCAAAAAGACTTTACAGAGAAAACAGATGTACTAATATGTATCACTTGTTGGGGGCAGGGGGAATCCAGGGTGCTGCCATTAAAGCAATGCTGAACTTGCAAGAAAACAAAAGCACCAGCATACAAAATACAGTGCTGGGAAGCTGACAAAGTTGAGATTGTTTTCTTTTGCTTACATTTATGCTCCTGGCATCTGAAAAACTTCTCAGAAAAAAAATGTATGCAAAAGAAAGCATGTAGCCTCATTTTTCACGCTCAAGAAAATCTTCACTGAAGATGGTTTAAGTGCCCAAATGCAAACAAAAAGCAGAAGCTCCAGCCCAGCCTTAGGAAAATCATCTGCATTTCAGAGTCAATACTGCCTTGCCGGAAGAGTACACTTACTGACATAATAAACAAAACAAACATAACTTTTTTAAGTATCCCTTGATTTTATTTATATTTTAAACTCCCCTACCTCCCTAACACACAAATATGAAAGAGTTAGTCTTGTCCTCTCACCAAAAATGCAGGATATAGTGGGGAGGGTTGTAGTGGTTTAATGGTTTTTAATGGTACTCTATCTTCTGTGCTAGAACAGCATGGAAGACAGAGAACAAATGAACTCTGGATGTTATTTGTACAGCTATGCAATCTAGTTCAGAGTACTGTCCTTTCCTGACCCATCTGTTTATCCCTTCCCAAGAACTCCGGCAATGAGCAGTCAGCACTGACCAGTCTGCTTGTGAATCCACTGGTCCTCAAAGCTTCCCAAATTCACCAATCTGCCTGACGCAGATTTGGCCCCCGAAGCGGTGTAGAGTGTCTTGCCAGCTTTTAGCTTGCAGCCAGGAGACAGTTGCACGTGGGCATTTATAATTTATTATGTATGTGTATTCTTGGTCACGGTAATAAATGGGATAAGTATGAGAATGCTTGAAAGATTCCTCTTAAAAAGCTACCTCAGACTTCCTAAATTAAAAACTGCTTTTGCAAAAGCAGGGAAGTGAAGCGTAACAGTCAGTCAGGTTTCTTTGTACCTTTGTACTGTACCTTTGTACCCAGCGGTAGCTGGGTAACATCCATGGATTGGGTGCAGCACTTTGTGAAGGCGTTTTTGTGCTGTTTAACTAAATACAGCACAACTGCCATTTTCTTGCAGTCTGCAATACTGAGCGTCAGAACCACAACAGAGACCCTTCAAAACTGACACCTCCTGCTCCATGTACTGTTGGCATCTTCAGGGAGTGTTCTTAATTTAGAGGAGTTTTAAAACTATGGCATTGACACAAAAATTACTGGGCATAGATAAAACATGCTCAATAACCTCAAAAAGAGAAATTTTAAGCCCGCTTACCTAAGTCACTTACATGACTGTAAACGTGGTACAACAGCTTGAGGTGTGTGAGTTGCAGCTTAGCTGCAGGCTTGTTTTGTAGGATCAGACTAAATAAAATCTCGGCCTTGAACTAGTATCTGTGTTTTGGAACAAACATCTCAATGCAGCACACTGCAGAAGGAAGGAAGCAGACTAGAAATTAGATCACTTTCCTTTCCTGCATTATTTCTTGTAAGTATAGTCTTCTTAAGTATGGAATACACATTTCCTGTTGTAAAAATATGGAAACAGCCTGCAGTAGCCAAACCACTGATAACCTACTGTTGCTGAAAACTGGAGTCGTATTAGATGAGCCTGTTTAGAGGGAAGTGTTCAAAGCCTGCAGATGATCGGATCTCTTGTGCTCTGAAAAGATAGCGTGAACTACATAATAACTGATGTGATTGTCATAACAACTGTAGTTTTACATTATGGAAGAAATAATAAACTTTGACTCTTCATACAAATGGCAGTGTAAAGATATGGATGCATTTGGTTCTTGCTTTTTGTTTTGTATCATCTGTGCATTTAGACAAAATCATGTGCCCTAATCCTAGAGTGCAGGTGCTTTATTTATCTCTGTCTACAGTAATACTGGTTTGTAACCCTATTCCACAAGTTGTCTTATGCCGCCGTTAAGTCCCAGCTGCGCTAACTGCACTGTCACTGTGATAGCAGCCATGGAGGTGGGAATCCAATTTAATAGCAGAATTATTAATCATAGCATGGCTTGGGTTGGAAGGACTTGTGAAGATCACCTAGTCCAACACCCCTGCCCTGGAAAGGGACATCTTCCACTAGACCAGGTTACTCAAAGCCCTGTTCAACCTGACATTAAACATTTACAATGTTGGGGCATCCACAACTTCTCTGGGCAACCTGTTCTCATCATAAAAATTATAACACAACAGCATGAGAAATTCAAGGAATTCCTTAGGACATCCAGTCATATTTTTGATCACCCTTTATCCTCTAACTCTCTACAGCAGCAATTCCAAAGTTTTCTTTCTGGATGGTTATGCAAGGAGCAGGACACCACATGCTCCAGGGACTAAAGTGTTTGATAACTCCTGATGATTGGTGTTCTTAAAACCCTTATTCCCAGAACATCACAACATTTAGGCAGGTCTTAACATAGCTGAAAAGGTCCTACAGCCTCTGATGATTAGCCAGACTGTAGACCACAATTTGTGGCCACATTCTGAGAGCAGGTCACACAAAGGATGGTAGATGAAGAAGGACAAAAGTCTGTTTTTAATTTGTGTGGGGTGGTTTGATGTTCTAGACCAAGTATTTTCAGTGGCTGTAACACATGATCACTCTTCTCTCAGAGATCATGCTTCTAATGGACATTCAAAATGGTAATTTTTATCTGTCTCTTCATCATGCTCAAATAGTACACACAGACTTTTATTGTGGTAGAGTGGCCCATACAAGTAGCTGCAGAAAAGGGAAGTGAGAATCCACTTCTTCACAAGACTTTCTTTTCTTGGAAGCACTCTAGGCACACAGAAAGGGGAAGCCTTGAGGATCTTGTCTGGTTTTTGCATGATACCATTACAGATAATCTGTCTGCACGGACTGATGGGGAGCTGGAGGAATGGAAGAAAAGGAAAATTGCAAGTAGCAGAGGTGGAAGCCTTTCTTAGGAAAGGAGATAAAAGTGGGAGGAGGTAATGAGCTTGGTATCTAGTTTTTTGCTCTGTTTTCATTGTATAAAGTTGAGGGACAACCAAGTTCAACCCTGGTATTTTCCCTTATGAGTTCTGAAAAACTGTATCCTTGATGTGTGTTTTTTTTCTCTTTTCCTTTTATACAGAAGTTATTTCAGGAGCAACAGTGACCAGGTAGAGAAGAAAATATTTAGCTTAATCTTTTATTCTCAAGATAATCACCGTGGTTTCCTTAATCTGGTTTCTTACCATAATTCATCTTTCCCTTGCGAAAAATATCCCCAGCTTCTATTCTTGCCAGCCCTGTGCAGAAAAATCAGGGTTGCCTCAATGTTCTCTGACATCGAACTATGCAGCCTCAAAGTTGCTAAAGCTTGGGCATTTAAGCGAGGGGCAAGACAGGAAGATTTCATCCTGGCAATCAGACTGAAAGCAGGTCCATGCAGTCCCCTAAATTTTAGAAGAGTGGGAGAAAGGGAAGAAGAGCAGTTTGCTTTGAGGTGAGGGAACTATGTTAGTACCTCTTTTCAATGTACTATGGCCATAAAGGACTGAACTACGCTGCTTCTGGGGCTTTAGATTAATATTGTCTATGGAACAGATGTTTCATGCGTGTTATGTCCAAAGAGCCAATTATACATACAAGTCGTGTAAATTTAAGCTATAAATGAAATGCTATCTATACATCCAATTGATATTTTAGAAGCATTTGCCTTGGTTCTACCTTTCTTAGCATTTATTAGTTTTGCTGCTGAGAGGTGGCCACGTGTTTGGCTAGGTTTTGGGTTGTGCTTTGTTTTCTCTTATTGTTTTCTTCAGCGAGGAAAGGAGATTGGGTAAAACTCTTTTCTGGTCTCTGTTGACATCAGCACATTCGATCTGCCTGCGTCCAAAAGAATTATGTCAAAGCAATTGCTTGCGTTTGTTTCTTAGCGTGTTCTCCAACAGCACTGTCGCTTGAGGGTCAAACTGGAATACATTAAACTGGAATTGGGGCAGAAACGGCAGCCAGCCTCAGGTCAATGATGCCTCTTGAGATTTGTGAAAGTGACACTTCTGGGGTTCACTGCATTAACTACCATAGCATTTCTGCATCTGGTCTGGGTGACTTACAAAGGCGGATTGGATGGTTAGTCTCACATTTTCCCATTTATTTTTTCTCTGTGTGTCTGGAGTAAAAGGACAAGTCTAGCATCTGACTGATTTCTTAACATTTCAGAAAGATTTTTTAAATCCATGTATTAAAATTGTTTCCTTCTATGTAGTTTCTATGCAATTATGTTTAGGAAGATTACCACAGTTACTTCACCTGTAAAAATAAATTTGTGGAGTCTAGCCTATGTGATCTTTGTAATGGTACGTCTTTTGACATAAGCAAGCCTTCACAAGGCTTAAAGACACAGTTGCACATGTGCTTAACAGAACATCCTAATGCTGTAGGATGTAGCTGGGGTTGTGCCAGAGGAAGAGGGAGAAAAATGCGTCCAGGAGGACAGAAAATATTGAGATAGGCAAAGGCACAATTCAAACTGTACTTTAGCAGGCTCTAATTCATCTTTTATTTGTAGCTTTTGAGTCTTGAGATCTGTTGATAGGAATACCAGGTATAGCAGAGGCCAGGAGGGGGGTGTGTGTGTGTGAATGCATCTGCATACATCTATACATATACACCACACTTGGAAAGACCTTTTTCCTCCCTAAAATTTTCAAAAGCTTTCTTGCTTTAGTTCACTCTGCAGTAGTTTTATACTACAATGGTTTACTTAATATGTGATGTTTCTTTTATGTTTGTAACATAGCACTGAGATTTTACTATGCTATGTATGCCATGTGCGGGCACCACTTACTGAAAGTGACTGAAAGTTTGAAATCCACTTTTTTTTTCCCCCACCTGTTGAACAGAAAAATATCTGTAGAATCTTAATTAAATACAATCAAATGTTTGTATGATATAATGCCATCTAAATCTCTGGAGTGGCGTATGTGAACCAACGCTGAGCTCAAGTAATTGAGATTATTTTATCTGTTTTGTTTGCAGAATTTACACTGCAGCACTCAGTCATAAGTGGGTTTATTCCAGAAGCTTAAAATGAGCTGATGCGAGCAACTGGCACAAATCAAACACTCCCCAGCCTTCCCCACTCCTCCACAAGATTAATACTTTCTGGCCAAAGGCCCAGGTTAGGAGAGACAGCACAGACAAAAGCTTGCACTGCATCCTTAAAAACCACCAAACTTAAATATTGGCAGGCTGTGAGATGAAGCAAATTCAGTAGCCAGGACCCCTCTGAGCACATGGTCCTTAGGAGCCCACCCACCAGACCCCATCCTTGGGATGCAGAGCCAAAAGCTTTCTTGGCAGCACCCCGTTCCCTCGGCAGGGTGAAGGGGAAGGAGGAGACGTGGATACACCAAGTGTGCTGGGAGGTGCCTGCGGGAGCAGTGCTCGCATCCACTCACCCCACTTAAAGGCACTAACTTGTTTTCCTGAAGAAGGTAGCTTCTGAAGTTGGGAGAGGAAATATCTCTGAGGTATGGAGGACTCCTGCCCTCAGCCTAATTCTCTGAGGTCACCTTCTGTGGCTGGGGGATCCTGGCATGGGATCCTAGGCAGATCCCTGGGAAGAGATCCCACTAGCAGGCAGCAGATGGAGTGAATTGTGGAAGCAAGGAGTCGCAGGTACTTTCTCAGTGGCAGGGCTCTAATAGCCTCCATTGGTTTCCTAAAAGTTGTTTCCTTCGCATCTCAGTGTGAGGAGCTTTGCACAGCGAGGTTTTGTATGAAGCCAGGTGCTGGGAATTCAGAGACGGCTGCCCGCAGGTCCTGTAGAAGATGGGCAGTTGGGTGTCATCCATACTTAGATGGCACCTCAGCCCCAAAAGGTTGGGGTTTCCCCTGGAGATATTTTGCAGGCCATGAGAAGGAAGGCTGCCAGGATTTGTACCCTGAGAGGGGAATGAATGTTTCTTAATGGAAACACAAAGCACTGGGTGATGCTGTGACCACTCATCTCACCTCCAGCTTTATGCAGGCAGTAGATCTCACCTGCAGGAGCTCCTGCTTCGTGCCTAATAACCCAAGATGCACGGGTGCGCGTCCTTTTTAAATCAAGCATGGTTATTTTCATAACTTTGCAGAGATGGACAGTACCTCACAACCTGTGGTGTAAAGGGTTAATTACTGGTTGATTGCCCACAACAGATCATTGCTGAAAAAGCAAAACAAAATTGCCTGTTCACAATCTGGATTGGATTAGTTTCCAGTTCCAGTAAGTTTCCCACCTTTGCTTGATTAGAACCCGCTGTTAGAAAATTTATTCCCTGTATGAATACTCCTACATTGTGAACAAACCAACAAAATTCCCTGTAAGCTTTTTGTTTATAATGAAGCCTTCTGCTACCCAGTGTTTTCAATTCTTTAATGTCTCTTGTCTGAACAGTCTTCCAGTTTTCCAACACTTTATTTGAAAAACGAAGCAGCAGAACCTGATATATTATTCACGGAGCAGAGGAACGAGAGCCAAATGCAGAGTCAGTGTAACCTACCTACTCATCTTTTGATTTTCATTTGTTTCTACAGCTGAGGCTTGCATTAGCCCTTTTGGCCACAACCTTGCGTGGGGAATTCATGTCGAGCTGATTGCCTCCCAGGACCTCTCCGGTCTCATATTCAGTCTCTGCTTTGGAGGATAGAGTCCTCTCTCTCCCTCTCATCCTGTAAGTACGGACTGTATTCTTTCTTCTAATAAGGTGATTCTGCACTTGGCCTTATTAACACCTAAACAGTTTTCTCCCATCTTATTACAGACCCCAGTTGCTCTGTGTCAGGCTTGTCCTTCCGTTGTTTGTTTTTTGCTGTCCCCAGTCTCGTATCTAACTGTAATGAATTAAATTTCCAGGTCACTGCTAAGGCTATTAAATAGTAAAGGGATGATCACCATACCTGTGGGAACCCAGGAGGAACCCATCTGTTTGCTAATAAATACTTTTCCATTTACAGTTACACTTTGGCTTCCTTCATTTATCAACTTTTTAATACACTTAATATGATTATGGACTCAGAAGTGACTTCAGTATAAAATAGGTTTGAGATTTTTGCCTGACCTCATACAGCGCTCCCCATCTATGGAATCCTACTCTCCATGTACAGATGGAGCACACTCCATACAGGCTTCAAAGCATTCAGTTTCTTCACAACAGAACTTCTTCACAACTTTCACTTCTTCTACAGAACAAGTGAAATGACTTAGACTTTTAATACTGTCAACAATGCTTCCTTTGTCGAGTGAACTTTTAATTTTTGCATGAAGTGCCATCAGATTAGTTTGACAGGATCTGTTTTCCTTAAAGCCAAGTTGATTGACTTTAACTATGGAGCGCTTTTTTAAAAGATTTTATTAATTGAGTCCTATGTTGGTCATTCTATCCTATGGAAAATACTGAAAACTCAGCCAACTGGCCTGTAATTACTTTTTACCCTTCTTGAACAGGGGCCCAACATGGGCCTTCCTCCTGGCCCTGGTCCTTCCCCAGGGCCCAGAACGGCTTTAGATGCAGCAGCAGCAGCAGCTCCAAGGCTAACTCTCTAAAACATTCTGAGACAAGTTTATTTCTAGCAACTAATCCAAAACACCTAGAATCATATATCTGCTGCTTAACATCCCCTCTCCACGGGCTGCTGTGGTGGGAAGTTCTTTCATCATCACCATAAACAGCTCATCCGGCCTTCTACCAGTGTGCTAATCAGAAATATTTATTGAATAACTTATGCCGCTGTCATATTGTTATGAATGAGTCTACCACTTTTATTGTTCAGGATTCATCTTTCATAATCAGCTTAGAAAAATAAAAAATTACATATCTGATTCCATCTGCCTTAATTTTTCCTAGTATCTTCTTGCTTCCTCTATATAATCTTTATTTTTAGCTTTTTTATTCATTGTTATCTTTTCCCTTTTTTCCCTTCATGTGTTGGTTTTGTGTGTAACACTTTTTATGTTTTTTCACTTCCCTGGTAAACCCAGCTGTTGGATTTTTTGGTTGTGTGTTATTTTTACGTAGCCCAGTCTTCTTTTCATGGTTGTAACATTGTAGGCATTTAGGAAATGTCTTAAACCATTCGCAGATGTCAGCAACTTTCTGTATGTTCTTTCTTTAGCCTGATTTGACTCCCATTCACTATAGTTTTGTGAAATTGCCTCTCAGAAAACATGCACTGTGATTTTAATTTATATATACATGAAGAGCGTATGTTCATATATTGCATAAAATGTTACTAGCCTGGATTTGATTGCAGACGATCTTAGTTATTTGCACAGGAAGCGTCGGTCTCTTTTAGTCTAAATAACCAGTAACCCTCTGGTCTGTGATCATTTCTTCCCTACTGAGACAAAGTCTAGAGCAGCCAGAGGCTGGCTCCTCTGCTAAACCGCATACGGCTCACAGGCAGTTCAGGTGTAGCTACATCATATGACCGGCGGTAAGCTCTGCCTGTGCCGGCACTGCAGCTCCCGCCGGTTGCTCACCCTGGTTGGGGCCGGGAGCAAGTCAACGGGTCCTGCTGTGTGTGGCGTGGCAGGGTGACCACTGTGGGGTTTAGCTGTGGGCGGTGGAGTTTAGCTACGTCCCACAAGCTCTTCATGTTGCGGTCATCGTGCTGTGAACTGCTCCCGAATCCTCCCTTCTCTTTGATGCTGCAAGGCCTATACTGTATATGACTCATTTAGCTAATTGGCAAGAGCTTTTGTTCACAGGGTTAGGAAGGCTGAACTTGCCTTTAAATTAGGAGTTAGTAACTTGTCATTTGTAGCTTTTTGGAAAGTACAGGCCTGTTTTAGTGCTAGTGACATAAGGTCTCCTGCATAAATAATACAAGAGGTCTTCTTATACTTGTATACAGGTGTCGAAGAAGCCCGTCATCCCGTGCTCCGCAGTGATTCCAATGATCTGTAACAGAGACCCCACCTTGGGTGTGTCTTGATTCATAAATATCCAAGATTACTTACTTACAAGTTGTCAGTCACTCGGACAGACATCATTTGTGACATGTAGGGCCTGTCAACTCTCCTCTTCCATTTGGACTTCTTAAATTGGCTACAACTGTTTCTTTTAATGTTCTAATAATCTAAATGTAGTTATTATTTTTCAGAAGTATTATTTGGCATTGCTACTCTGCAGGCAGAGGGTTTATCCAGTTTTTCAGACACTTGTAATTAGCACATAGGAAACTGAAGAAGGTCATCAAAACCTCTGCTTTGGTTAATGTTGTGCTTGATATCATGGTTTTGTGCTGAATGTGCTTTCGGTTGCTTATTTAATCAGACTCACCTAGCCAGCCTGGCTTACAGAGTGTGCTTTTGTTCTCCATCGAGAGGTCACTTTCTCTTTACAATACAGTCCACAAATCTAATGTCTATCCCCTGTGCTGTTCACCTAGTTGTTAACTTTGGCAGCCTTCAGGTTTTTTGTCTTTCTGTGCTAGGAAACCGGTAGCAAGTCCAGACAGGATCTCCAAATCTGCTGAATTTTTGACAGTTGTGTAGTCCACAAGGTGTATTACAAAAAGGTCACATCCAGTGAAACCCTGCCTGTCTTCTCCAGCTTATCATCCAGTCGTGCACTTTCCTTTTGTGGCTTAAATGCAAAGAAACAGAGAAACTTCTGTTGTCTGCCTCTTCCTCACACACTGCTCTTTTCATCCTGCTGATGAGGATGGTTGGAACCGTCCTCAGGGGCACTTTGGGTCAGTGCTTTTCAACTGCTCATGCTCAGAACGAGTCAAACCAGAGAGGGTGTGCAGGCAGTGTGAGGGGGAGCTCAAGCACCACCAGCAAAATGCTGGCACAGCATTCAGTGCATGTGTATTTGCTTGGTCATGCGTGTGCTATAGGCTTGTGAACCACCTGATGATTTATGGAGCCCAGTGCTCCCTGGATCACAGGTCAAGGAACACCATTGTAGATAATCCTGCATGCTAAGTTGAGCTTAGTTGTCCACTTGGGCAAACATCCTTACTCTGTTCTGTGTGACTTAACAGGATCTTCAGGTGTGGTTTTAGAGCTCTGCAAATGTACCTTCATTCACAGGCCAGATTGAAAGCACAGTTTAAAGTACAGAACACGTGATGTTCTCCCTTACTTCTTGTTGGCTTATTCTCCTTTGGGCTGTAATGTTCTGCTTCAAGCAGTGCAGCCACCTAAGAGACAGGGCATGCTGTGGGATTAATCACCCAAAATGAAAACTCGTCCGTCATACGACCATATACATGGATGCAGACAAAGAAGACAATACGGCAAGGAGAGAAGGCATCTGTCCAGCATTGTTGTTTTGTGTTCCTCTGTTGCTGGTATCTTGAATGCTGGTATCTTTTCGAGAGGGAGACAGAAAGACAGAGGGAGACAAAGAGGAGCAGGCCTTTTGGGGTATAGGTCCATGTGTATCAGTTTTGGTACTACCTCCTAGAATTCCCTGAGGTAGCAGTAGGATGTAGGCAACCTCGTTGGGCTTTGTGATACTGCAGGGTCCACTCTGAGCTGAGCAGTATTGATCCACCTTTGGAGGCAGAGGAACTTTGCTGTAGATCACTGATCCTCAGCAGAAGGGGACCGTAGCTTCTCTTTTTCCTGCCATTGTTGTCGATTCTGTCTCAATTCCCCTCCTATTACTCATCTCCTGCTCTGCCGATTGCCCCATCCAGGTTTGCATAGGTTATTTCTGGTTTTGGCACTAAGGACTGTGTGTGCCTAAAAGAACGGAGAGATGGACCATAGATTTCCTAGAAGACATCCCTGGTGGCACAGATGCAGCCTGCAGCAGCACATGATTGTAGAATATGGGGAGCCGCGGTTTGTAGGGTACTTGGTAAAACAGAGTTGAGAATCACTGATCTTAGTGGCCTTGTTGTTGGACAGCAGAGGACTGTATGCATCAATGCTGCCACTTCTGTAAGAGAGAATGCAGGTTAAGACCTATCTCCTTCCATGTCCCATTGTCCAGGGTGTTTTTCACTACCATCTCAGCCTCCTACTCTTGTTCTCCAGATTTCAAAATCCCTACTAAAAATGGACTAGATGGTAATGTGTCATCTTTGTAATCCTGGCAGTATCTCAATTCTTGCCTGTCTGGTTAACATGGCTTAACCTTTGTGCCTCTGAAGTTATCTTCTGGACCAAGAACATCACTCACATATTACTCACTGTGGTGGGTTGACCCCAGCCAACAGCTAAGTGCCCCACGCAGTCCCTCGCTCACTGCCCCCCAGCAGGATGGGGGAGAGAAAATCGGAAGGGCAACAGCAAGAGAACTCCTGGGTTGAGATAAATTCAGTTTAATAAGCAAAGGAAATAAAAAGAAAACAAGTGATGCAAAGGCACTCACTCACCACCTCCCACCAGCAGACTGATGCTCAGCCAGTCTCTGAGCAATGGAGACTTTCAAAAAACTCTGCTTTTATTGATGAGCACGACATCATATGGTGTGGAATATCCCTTTGGTCTGTTGGGGTCAACTGTCCCAACTGTGTCCCCTCCCGACTTCTTGTGCACCCCCAGCCTACTCACTGCGGGGGCAGAGTGAGAAACAAAGAAATTCTTGACACTGAGCAAGCGCTGCTCAGCAATAGCTAAAACGCAGGTGTTACCAACACCGCTTTGGTCACAAATCTAAGGCACAGTAGGGTTTGGGCTGCTATGAAGAAACTTAACCCCATCCAGCCGCAGTAGATTACCTAAGCTGTCATACAGAAGTAAGCTGCTGTACACTGAAACCACAGTAGCAACAGCTGGGTTTGAGAAAACAGGTCTCACTAGTAGCACTGTGTAAGTGTTGGCAGGGTTTTCGTGTCTTCCCGTTACTGATGTAGTCAGTACCTTCAGCGCTCTGGTTGTTCACTGGCCTTTGTCACCATGTGGTTGCCACTTTGTCTGGGGTCTCTGCTTGTAAGCATCTTTGCTGTTGTAGCTGAAGCCAGCTGCAGTGATGGTGAGAAGACTGAGGATTTCTTTGTGAGCTGGCTACAGGCAAATTTTTGCTCCTGTTTAGGAAGGGGGGTATTTTTTTCTCCAATGTAACTGGACAAATAAGGAATTTAAATAACAATTCTAAAATATTAGCAGTAGCGACCTAGGGGAAATTAATGCCTCTTTGGGAGGGAACGGCATCTGGAATGGTCTCAAAGTTAATCATCTCCTGATTTGAGACTCAGCTTGCTCCCATTTCCTTGCTGTCACATCCTCTAAGTTCTTCAGTCACAAAGCAGAAATCAGACAAGGCAGAGAAGAGGTTAGTTTCCTTTGTGCATGGGCAAAGCAGGGCGAGGAAGGAGCAATGGAGCTTTTTTGGAGAGGAAATCTTTCTCTATGCCTCTTACATACTCCAAAGCAGCAAACAGGCAGAACTTCTACACCGCTCCCTTTCCCTTTCCCCCCTTCCTTGCCTGCCAATTCCGATTCACATTTTGCATTCTGCTCCGTGCCGCTCCCATGCTGTGGATCAGATGAACACCCATTAATCCTGGGTCGATTCTAAAAATAGGAATTGAAAGAAAAAAATCAGAACAGTGTGAATCAACCTGCAATCATCTTTCTGTTCTCTTAATGGAAGAAAAGAAAGAGGAAATCAGTGGAGACACTGTTTCACTTCTCTTTCCAAGATAAAATGATTCTGGCATTTGTAGCAGTTGTTCTCTTGATACAGGTTTTCTAATTTATATACTTAAAGGACACTTTAAAATTTAGGTGCATTAGCTTAAAATGCTTATGCAGACCATCCACCCAGTTCTCTCTGCTAGTGAACAGAGCTACCACAAGCGGCCTGATGAAGGACGAACGTAGCTTGAAATCACGCTATTGAATTTACATGGTGTTCTCATGTGTTACTCAGAACCAAGGAGCTGTAGCGTAAGCAGTGCGTTTACTGTGTGTAGCTGCTGCCTTTATCTGTTCATTTCAAAGCTTCATTTAACTCAGAAAGAAAGGAAGAAAGAAAGAAAGAGAAAGAAAGAAAGAAAGAAACCCTAAGTGAAGATTTGAGTCTGACTTGCCCTTCAGAGTATGAATGTAAAACCTGCAGGCCTTCCTTCTCAAGTTAGCTCTGAGTAAGCGTCTTTCTTCTAGATTACAAATGAAGTTTGGATGTTAGTGGGAAAAGAAAACCTCTCCTCAGAACTGATCTTCCTGAGCTGCGTTTTTCTAGGGCGCCTTTTTTTTTTTAAAGTAATAAAACCCTGAAACAGTAAAAGGCATAAGTCAGTTACCGTTACTTTAAGAGATGGCAGTGTGAGACTCTGCTTTAATCACTTGTTATGTTTTGTTCTGGTTTAGTTTTGCTGGAAGGGGTGTATCACAGAGAGTGGAAAAGAATGTGCTGGTTTTTGAAAAAGGTGAGGCCATAACGTTCACAGACTGGGCTGGCAAAGAAGCTGCAGGAAACAGAAAGGGTGGCAACGTGTCCTTTTGCGGGCAGTTTGGAGGGTTTCTCTCCTCTCCTTTCCCCAGTTGCACTGAGGAGCTTTTGATTACAACTGCTTTAACAGACACATTTTGCTAATGCATCTTCTTGGGGCCTTGCCAGGTGACCCCCTCACCAGCCAGCTACTGGCCAGTCCTGCCACCACAACTGTCCCTCAAACAAGCGCCACACGTGGATATGGTTATTGTCCCTCCTGCCCAGCTGGAATACTGACTTCCTTTTTTCCTCTCTGGCTTGTAATAAATGTAGCCTAGTTTTGATTAGTTTTCTTGCTTTGAAGCAACACAGGAGACAGAGAGGGACCATCCACCTCCAGCAGGATGATGGATCTGTTCATCAAGACACTCATCGCTCTTTCTTCCTGGCATTCAGTGGCCATCCTCCCTGCCCCGTGGACAGCTGTGCTCACAACCTCTGGCAGAAGCTAAGGGTGTCTTTGTAGTTCAATGAAATCCTTCAACACACACCTTCCCTTCGCCAGTCCTGGCCTCCAAGGCTGGCTGAAATCAAACAGGCAAGACCACCACCAAATCATCTTGCATAACTGACTCTAAGTTCAGGTCCCAAAAGGGAAATGACAGACATGTGTTACAAATTAAACGTTGTCTGTAGCATCAGGAAGCTGTTGTTTCCAGGGCCACGTCCCCACTCACTCAGTAAATGAGGAGGAACAGCAGCGCAGAATATGTGGCACTTCAAAGCTCCTTGCAGGCTCTGCTCTTCTTGTGGCAGCAGGAGCTGCTCCTTCTGCTGAATCCCTTCTGCCACCATTGTAGAAGACTTCCAAAGCAACTTTATGCTGAAATGAAACAATAGCAAGAGCACTCCAGTGCTGTAAAAGGCATTTGCTTTGAGCCGGAGCAGTATGATGATGTATGGCAACAGAAGTTCATCTAAGACTGTTCTTCTTGCTCCTCCTGCCATGGATGTCCATTGACGCTGGGCAGTGGCCGACTTTTGACTGCTGCAGACAAACAAGCAATTAAAATGCTGAGATTTTTCTGCTCAGCCCACTAAAGCGGAATCCGGGGGTGAAGTGTTAAAGAACTCTCTTCAAAAATCAAATGAATGCAGCCCAGGCATTTTTCAGAGCTGTTTTTCTGATGAAAACGCCATTTCAATGCAGTCATTGATCCTGATACATACTTGACTTGAAGTTTTGCCCTGGTGTTTCTGGCCTTTTGTTCAGGAATACCACATTGTGTATGTGAGATTTTCTGCATATCTTTAGTAGTCACAGGACATCCAGCGGTAGTACTATGTCTTCTCTGATTTACGTTTTTTAATGCAGTATGACGGGTATGGTGCACATGTAGGTTTGCAGGCATTCTACACAAATCCCCAGTCTCCAGCCTCTTTTGAGCATGAACCAACTCTATCACATTACAGTAAAATTCTATTCTTTCTAGATCGGGCCATTAGTATAAAAATTATATGTATATATATAGTAACCCACAAGCCTAAGAAATAATGAATAACACTCAACAGTTCTAATTATTTTAAAGCATTTGTTGTATCTTTCTGACCTGCTTTATGATTCCTAAAAATGGTGGAATTACTGGTCAAGCTGGAATGAAGGCAGTCCTCTAAAAGGTCACAGAGTTAATAGATATAAACAAAAATAATGGAACAAGTGTTGCTATTTTATTCCATCTGTTTAATTTGGGTTGGCTTAAAACTGACACAGAATGAATTCTGGAAATCCAAAATGCTCTCATTGGCATAGATGTAAGTCAAAGAGAGGTCAGCAAGCAGACAGCACAAGAATTACTGACCTACATAGGACTAGTTTTGAGTGCCTGTTTGTTGCCCAACTTGGAATACCTTCCTAATGACTTGTAATAGTCAAAGTGGGTGAGCAAGACTTTTCTGAAAATTGGGGGGTTTAATGTGTCTGATTAAACTTATGTTTCAAAACGCGCAATCCATCAGTTTCACTCTAGGGAGCTAGTAATGGTGGCATGGAACGTAAGACGTTTCAAATTCAGGGTAAATTTCTGTGTTGATTATTCCCCCTATCCAGCCCACAGGAGGCATTCCACAGAAAACTAAAGTCTCTTTTAAAAATTTTTGTAGTACTTATTCTTGGAAAGCCTTTTCTGTCCTTCTTGCATCTTCACGGTAACTCAGAATGTGGCATTTTGAATATTAAATCCTACTGTAGCTCATGAAATTTGGTTTATTTGATGTCACAGACTGATACTTCTGTGGTGCTTTCAGCAAAACATAAAACACCAAGAAGATATCCCTTAGAGGATATATTTTTCACAGCCGTGCTGGATGCAACCCTTGGTTTCATTAACAAGCTTGTTCACCACAGAGACTGAATAAAAGCCAAAGATTTTATTCTTCTGATTTCTTTTTAACACAACTGTTTCTTAACTCAGCTTTCCAGCTGGTGCTTTCCAGACAAGATTTGTAGATTTGGTCAGAAAAAGACAGTTGACAGTTACCAGTCATCTCGCTTTCCCTTTCATGTCTTTCACTGAAGGAAGTTCTCCTAAAAATATACCATCACATTTCATTCCAAAGAAAACCGTGGAGAGGAATGAGAATGCAGCCTGCTGGGTCCAAACCCGCTCCCCGTCTCTTTGGCAGGTTGGAGCTCTCTCCCATGGTGGTCTCCTTTCCGAGGCAAGGGGTTGGAGGACAGAGGCCATGGCATGGATAGGAGGGTGCAGAATAGATTGGTGTCTCCCTGCATCTCCCTGTACACCTCCCTCAAACTTTTAAAGGATCCACTTTCTTCTACAAGACTCTGAAGAGATACTGTAATTCAGAGTTTCATCTGTGAATTACAAATTCTTATGGAAAAGCTTCTGATGCTCTGAAGGAGTGAACTTACACCAGACTTCCTCCCATCCATGTTTTCCTCATGGTTTACAACTGCTAGACTGAGCAAAGGCTTATGGATACTTTTTGCTTTTCAAATATGACATGTTGGAGCTTTTCCTTTTAAAATGGAAGTATGAAAAATGGACTTTTCCTGGTACTCTTGTACGTTTCCTAGGCTTCAATTAGCTAACGGAGAACTGCTTTTGTTTCTGTTAATGGAGTAGATGTCTGGCTTTGGCGGGTATTTCAGTCTTGGCTTCCATTTTGTATTGAGAACCAACGACCCGCTAGAAAAACTGAGAGAGGGTGATTTACAATAATAATAATAACAGTGTTAATAAAATCTCCTTAGCCTTCAACTGTTTCCTAACTGAAAGTAATTAGGGTGCTATGATCATATAAATAATTAATAATGATATAATTAATTTTATATCTTTGTCAAATAATATTTCCACCATGTGGGAGGAAATTACTATTCTGGTTAGGCTGATGTTGGATTGCTTGCAATGTAAATGTCAGAGTCCAAGAAACATAACAAGGACAAGAAAGGAGACAAATAACATAATGGTTATTTTCATTTGTCTCTAAGGAAGTCTCAAAACACACGTAAATGTTTTATGTTTTCATGAAAACACATGTTTTATATTGCCCATAAAAACACAACTTTAAAATAAACAAATTCAACTTGCTTGCATTAGAAAAGTTTGTTTTAATTAGGCTAGTTACATACCTTTTAGCAATACCCGTGTCAAATTACGATAATGCTGCGTGACCCATAACTCACGCATCTGAGAAATGCTGCTTTTCCTAATGGAAATGGAATAAAATCTTGTTCCTTTACCGTAAATTGCACAGCATGTTGGATGAACAGTGTTGTCTGCTCGTCTCTAGAGAATTTAGTGTAAAACAGCTCCAGATTTTGTTTGGTGATCTCAGAGCTGGCTGAATAACCCCAGCCTTCCACAGCTCCAAATGCTGACATGCTGGGAGATGAGACTTTTGGATATTAAAAGCCTGCTCTGTGATACTGAAGGAGATTAGGTTTTGGAATCCATTCATTGACACAAAGACCGATGCTGAATGGTGGTTATATTTATTGTCTATGAAACCCCTGAGTTAGCTGAAATCACTTTAAGCATGTACATGCGTACATGTATTCTGTCACATTTAGCCAACTGCCTGCGATGCTGGTTTCTTTGAGCAGACAACTTTCAGGGACTTGGCTTGAGAAGATGCGTGCGTGTAACACCCTCTGTCACATTTTACAGGAGGCTACAATCAAGCAGGCTTTATACTCGGATTGTCTAGACACTGAGACAAAGTGGGAGAGGGCAAGTGAAAGAAAAAGCCCTTTTTGTCAGTCATTCACTTTGCATCAAATTCTCCTTCCCTGTGCGCTGCCACTGCCAGCAAAAAGATAAAGGGAGCAAAACCCAAACAAAAATCAAGAAACTGTTAATTCACTGGTTTTCTATCCGTATCATCCCTAGTAAAAAGAAAACCCTAAACCATTATTTTTCTGAAACTACCAGGACATATGTATACCATCACTGGTTTATTCAGTTTTTTCAGAACTAATATTTTGAACAATTTTATTTTTGCAGCTGATTTATAGTTTTAATTTTTCCTCATCCATGTGTAAATGAAGCGTATAGGACTGTCTTGTCAGCGCTTGTGACTTGATATGTGAAATCTTCCCAGATTTCAGTGGAGATTTTTTCCCTGCTCAGCTGAGACTTTGCAAATGAGCAACAAGAAAACCCCTTTCCCCCCACCGCTTTCCCAGATTTCATGTTTCCCATCTCATTTTTTCTTTCATTCTTTCATTTTCTTTTCTACTTTTTCCCCATGAAAACACATGGGAAAAAATAAGAGGAGAAACAGAGCTGGGAGGGGAAAGGGAGGAGGCGATAGAGTTTCACAAGGAGGGAAGGTTACAAGCCAACAAAAACACTGCTGAGGTTGTTCTTTAAATAGTAAAGCCTGCATATCACTTAACTCTTTTAAAGTGAATAAGCGTATGTCCCAGCACAAGTCCCGGACTCATCCTCCCACCCGAAGCCTCCCTGGGTTCTGCCCGTGCTGATAGCAGTGAGGAGAGCCATTGCCCCGCGGAGCTGTTGCCCTCCCTCTGGTCCTGTGTCGCTCCCCGGCATTGCTCCTGGGGCTCCTTGGCTCTGAGAGGAGCCTGGAAAACCTCACCTCTGAGTGACATCTTCAGAGCCAAACCATCCTACTGTTGAAACGGGTAAAAGCAGCAGAGATGTCTGCACATGCAGTTTTTCGCAGCTGATACGAAGCTGGCTGGGGCACCTCTGCACCCGTCGCAGTCCCTGTGGGCTCACCGGGACTCACTGCTGGTCCTGGGGATGAACAACCTCGAGCCCCAGCGCGGTACCCTGCATCTCCAGCACCGACCCAGCCACCGCAGCGAGCAGAGGCTGGAGGCTGGCACGGCTGCCACGGCCGTAGCAGCAGCAGTGTGTTTTGCAGCCTCCAGGCAGCAAACCCCTTTCCTTCCACCTGTTGTCTCTGTAGTTTCTTTGAGGGATCTCAGCTCTTACCACCCATTGCAGCAAGTGCAGAGTCGAGAGTCCTTGTTTCTGTTCTTGTGAAGAGAAATGTTTTGGTGAGGGAACTCTCCTGAGTGAATGTGGCATCCTGAAGGTAAAAAAGAAACGCAAAAAAAGTCACCTTTAAGTTGAGCTAAGAGCAAGAGACGGTAGACCTGTGCTAACTGCAGGCAATACAGCTCAGGGAAATTCATTAAAATGGTGCTTGTTTTTCTGAACAGGCTTGTAGAATAACTGGAAGTATCTTCAAACCTTCCATAGAAGGGTGGTTTTGTTTTTTTTTTAAATTAGGGAGGTTAGATTTAGGAAGCGGGTATCCAGATTGTGGACTGTCACAAACAAGCAGGGAGCTACTGCATAATTTTTCAAGCATTAGCAGCAGAGGAATATGCTTTTTCTGAATCCCAGGAGTTTGTCAAAACCAATTTCCTGTGTTGATGTTGGGGTAAGGCATACAAAGTAGCCAGCCTGGCAGCTACAGAAAAATGAGGATATTTGAAAAAGAATAGGCTTTTTATTTACCCTAAGTGAAGGATATTGGCTGAAATGTGAAAAGAAATATGGGGGGAAAAAAAAACCAAACTTCTTCACTATACCTTTTTTTTTTTTTTTTAATATTCTATGCATTTTCTCCCTGTCTATTTGTGCATTCCGGACAAAGTATGTCCAGTAATTCTAATTTTCAAAGATTTTTCTGTTGTCACTGCTCTTCTTACAGCCCCAGTGTTCAGAGTATGTGGTTTGTGTGCCAGGTTACGTGTAAGAGTCACTGTACCTGCTCAGATCCAGGCTGCATCCAGACGAGTATCTGATTCCCTCAATTCATCACTCCCAGCTTCAGAAACTTAGGGTTTGTGTCTAGATTCAGCTCAAGTCAATAGGAAAGAGTTTGGTAACACCAGCACACGGATTATAAGATGTTAGAGCTGACAGGTGAAAAGCAATACCAGGGAACAGGACTAACCTTGGAGGGCTGCCTCTAAGATGTGGCCAATCACCCTCTGTTTCCTTCCACCTAGAGAGAGGTAGGCACCTAAAATTAAGAAAGATTCACCTGATAGTGCCCCATGAGGGTGCTGAACAAGCGGTGACAACAATTAAAAAACTTAACGGAACCTTTTCCAAGCCATGCCTTCTCAGTTTGCTCCTGTCCAGGATCCAGACTTGGAGATGCTCTGCATTTGACATGTTAATTCCTCCGTGACTTTCTCTAGTTCCTTGACTCATGTATACCTTTGGCTGCCCCACCATCCACTGGCAGTGGGTTTTACACTTCTGTTTGGTACTGCACAAAAGGGCACTTCCTTTTGTTTTCCTTCCTTTTCAGATTTGTACCATCTGATGAGCTTCCTCCCGCTTTCCTGTGCTGTGCTAACGATCAGCACGTTGTGTCTGCTCTTCTGCCTGTCCCGCAGAGCCCCAGCAACGGGAAAAGGTTGGATTGTCTTTAGGTGAAGTCAGGTCTTGTGTAGTTGGCAAGGTCAAACGTGAAACGCGAGCTAAAAGTGCCTCACTCTGTGTTTTGGGGGGCAGACTTGAACACCTCCAGCTGTGCTTTTTGGCTGACTCCTTCACCTGCCAGGCATGCTCTCCTGATGAAGGGTGAGCGAGAGGGGTGTCATCCTCTCGCTGCCTCTGTGCAAGCCATTGCCTGGCAGGGCTGGGCAGAGAGCTGCCACTGCCCTAAGAGCGGGCAGGACCTCCTTCTCAATGGGAAAACCACTGCAAGGAAGATTTCATGTGAGTTTTTCCCAAAGTGTTGCTGTTTATATTCAAGCCACCATGGGGTTTTTTCAAAGTACTTAACTTTTGAGCAGTGAACTTAATTTGATCCTCCTCCTATGTGGGTTTGGGGGAGATCTGGTGAGCATCAACGTATGAACACCTGTCCTTTCCTTCCTCTCCTAGGATTTTAGATAATGGGCTGTGTGCAATGTAAGGATAAAGAAGCAACAAAACTGACTGACGAGAGGGATGGCAGTTTAACTCAAAGCTCAGGCTACCGCTATGGGACAGATCCCACTCCGCAGCACTATCCTAGCTTTGGTGTGACTTCAATTCCAAACTACAACAACTTCCATGCCACGGGAGGCCAGGGACTGACTGTGTTTGGTGGAGTCAATTCCTCCTCTCATACAGGGACGCTGCGGACAAGAGGAGGAACAGGTGAGTTTAAAGTCTTCTTTCAGTGCTCTTAGTGAGTACCAATCACATCATTACAGCAGAGGCATGACTGTCTCGGCATGCTGCTTTTGGGAAGAGTTATTTCATGAAACGGCGCAAAGAATTGAAGTAGGGATGGAGTTGGGTCTTCAGCCCTACCTTTGCTAACCTGCAGGTGCTAGTTCACTTTGGGGGTGAGAAGTTATGCGTGCATGCCCAGTTTGGCTGACTGACCAAGTCATCCCTCTACCAGGGAACAGGAAGTGTGGTCTGAGCCACCTCAAGCAGTTAACTGGAAATCCTTGGCATGGCTATGTCTAAACTCTCTTTTCAAACCCCCTTGGCCCACTGGGGATCCTACACTGCGTGTGGGTACCAAACCAAGAGTACCAAGACTGTACAGAGTGAAGGAGGTGGCATGCCCGCTGGCTGCATAAAAGCAGAGGGATTGGAATGGTTGTCCAAAAAGTAGGCGGCTTCAGTTTATTTTGCTCCTCAGCAACCAGAGTAGCTTACATCTGACTGAGCCACCTCATTTCTTGAGGCTCCTTTCCCTCCTGTTTTTTGTGACGGAATGTAACTCACCTATCTTCTTCTTTAGGTGTAACTCTTTTTGTGGCGCTTTATGACTATGAAGCAAGAACAGAAGATGACTTGAGTTTTCACAAAGGAGAAAAATTTCAAATACTTAACAGCTCGTAAGTTTTTTGCTTAGGAATATGCTTTTTAATATTTTTAAACTTCTAAAGTTGACAATTACGTTTGCTCATCTTATTAGTAAATCGTAATGTTGGATATTCAAGATATGCTATGCTTGCTTACTTGTCTTTGCATTTAGTGCACTTTTGCAAAGTGCTTTATTATTGAAAAAATCCCAAACCTTCAACTACATGCAACTATACTTCAAAAATAAGCATTAGATTGTCTGATTCACTGCTTACATTTCACAGTAAACTCGCATTCAGAACTGAGACTACCAGCTCTGTACTTTACCAGTAGTCACAGAAGTTCTGCAAAGGCATGTACTAACACTTTTTGCAATCTGCTGCAAGTATCTCTACACAGAAATGAGCTAAAAACTGATTCACAAAAGAGATGTTACCCAGACTTGCATGCCAAGTTTAAAAGCTTTTTTTTTTTTTTTCCTTTTAAAGGTAGGTGATACAGTCAGAACATGCTAGGAAATTCTGTTAAGTGAGAATGCACCATTGTACAGTTGCATTTGGCATGAAAACCACACTTCCATCCTGGAAATCATCAACTTAAAATTAATTTTATTAACTGCCCATAGAAAAAACATCCCTTAGCAATTTAAAAATAACATCTAGAACTTACTGGGCTACTGACCTATATCTGAACATCTTGTAATTCCTGGCTAAGAACATAAAGTTGAAGGCTCTGTGTTATGTTCAGTATTGCTGTCATGTAGAGGTAAAAATGGGTTAACAATGAAGTATGTCGCTTTCTAGAGGCTTTGTGATATTGCTTTCTTTTTTTTTTTTTTCTTACACTATGTGACAGTGAGGCAAATTCATCCCTGGTGTTTATTTTAATAGAATAACTCCAGGGTTGGAGTTGGCTCGATGTGCCTTAAAGTTAAAAAAAAAATAAAATAAAATAAAAAAAAAATCAGGTAATTCTATGGAATATTTCATGAAGCCATGAAGCTGAAGAGCTTTGATGTAGATGAAAGCACAGAAACTTCAGTTACAACTTGTAGAGGGAGCAGCAGTTTAAAAACCTCTCTACTTCTAAATTAGCACTTGGGAAAAAGACCCCTTTTTTAACCTGTCATCCATTTTTGTTCACGTTGCCCGCTGCTTTCCTAACCTTGCACAAACTATGCCATAACTTGAAACAAGAAGAAATTCCACGCATTATACATTTCTTACACATGCTAGTTGATGAAATCAGGGGGTGCTCACCAGGACCTGCAAAGCAATCATACTTGGAGGGACAGAGATTCCCCCACCTGTAGGCAATTGCAGTACATGCATTTTCATGCAGGTAATTACTACCTGGAGGAAGGTTTTCTAAGAGAAAAAACCCCAAGCATCTACTGATTTTCTTGTAGGATTATAGAAGCTCAGTTCCTATCATAGTCAGCTCTGCTTATGGACACAGACCTAACCACACTCCTGGAGTACTGACAGCCAGGCTGGGAATCTCCAGAAAGCAGCTTTTCTGTGAGAACGCTTCCTCTCTTCACTTATATCAGAAATGATATGAAAAAAGCCCATTTTTTTTAAGAGTCTGCCAGTGCTACTTGCAACCAGAAAACATATAGGTGCACAAAACTACCTTGTCTGGAATTTTTGGAGGGGTTTGAATTTTTTTTTTTAGCTCTCAACAAATGAAATTTGATTTGTGCTTTGGATTAAAAGTTCAGGACAGCAATACTTGAAATGGTGTACAGAGGGTGTCCCTGTGATTTGAAGTCAGAAATGATACCAAGGTCAGTCTGGGGAAAAGAGGTACCTGCAGAAGTGGTTCAGAGCAGAGCATGACTTTGGGGCTCAGAAACACTCGGCCATCCCCTGCATCCCCACTGCCGCTGCTGCACCCCCTGGCTAGCCCCATTGACTAGCCTCATCCTACCTCAGTTGGGTGTCTAAAATTAAGGGCTGTGAAAAAAGTCTGCATTCCTCCTCCTTTCTGGCAGTACTTTGAGAGATTTAAGCTTCTCTGTCAAAGCAGAGGGGGTTGTTCCTGATGTGATCATCTACGGGACCGCTTTTTTCCTCCCTAGATATGATAAAATACCTCCATCTAGTGGACTCTCTGTACAGTAAGGAGAAGAAACGTAGTGGTACAATTTATCAACCGCATGGCATAATCTCTCAGAAATATTCTACAGCAACATATGGGGGGAGGAATAGCACTTCAGCTGATAAAATCAGGGACATAAACAGATAGGGCCATTTGCCTGACACGCTAACACACACAAGGTGTATTAAAATAATGTCGGGTGCCAGCCTCTAGAAAAGCTACTTGTTCTTCACTTTTTTGAACTGTAGAATTGGAAACGTCTCCTTTTTGACTAACCACAGCTGTTTTCTAGTTGTTTTCCATAAAGCTCATACTCTTTTAAACAGTTAAAGAAAGTGGAGATGACACAACCTTTCCTGCCAGTAATAGCTTAGACAGTGTGCTTTCTGTAACTGCTTGCTTACAGAAGAGGCTGAATTCTCTGGCCACGTTTGATAATAGCGTTTTATTTAGTGAACAAATCTCTGTTTTACAGAGAGGGGAACTGAGATAGAGTTTCTAAGCAGTCCAGAAATAGAAAAGAGAATGCATACTAGTAGCGGTAGGAGTTAAACATCAGTGAATCTGGTGCTGAGAGTGAAACACAAATTGCTAAATCCCAAATCGTTGCATCCTGTAAAAAGCTGAGAGATGAACTTCTCTTAAAGCTGCGCATTCTACAGCAACGCGCATTGTCTGAAGGGCAGTACTATGTACACACACGTGTACGACAAAAATTGATGCTAAGCCTGTGGAACACTGCCATAAGAGGGTCCTGCCTCTTCATATTTAAATGTTATAGAAGAATGGGGTTTTCTAAGTATTTGAAAATACGGCTAAGTCCTTTGCTACTTCAGATACCTCCTTTAGGTGACCAAGAGAGGGAATCTAGACAATGAAGTGGGATCTTTAAGGGCTATCTAAAACTCTGTGTTGATAGATGGCTTTTTGATGCCTTTGGGTTTCAGATTAATTATCCCCATAGAAGTTTTAAATTAGCAGTGGACGTGACAGTATTCAGTTTGACAGTTTGTGTATAAGCTCTCTCAAGGTTCTGTATTAGAATAATTGCTATGGAGACAGTTTTCAATATTCTAGGCCAAATCCACCAATCCTGATTTCACTGGGTTGTTATGCCTGTTTATGCCATTATGCTTCATTTGAAAGGCTACATTACTAATCACTGCTGAAATAATAATAGGTGTAAAGAAATATGTATACTATTAGATGTAAACAGCTCTCTCAGAAGCACGCCGGTGATAAAGAGATGAGTTGCTGGGGATTCTTACTCCGTGCAGTTGCAGGTGCTGTTAGCAAAGTCAGATCATTGTCTTTACAGCTGTGTCTCGCTCTCACTTCTCCTCCTCACCTCTGTTTCTGCAGGGAAGGAGACTGGTGGGAGGCCCGG
The DNA here is from genome assembly GCF_011004875.1 of Balearica regulorum gibbericeps. Classification (NCBI taxonomy): domain Eukaryota; kingdom Metazoa; phylum Chordata; class Aves; order Gruiformes; family Gruidae; genus Balearica; species Balearica regulorum. Next base: position 52,178,860 of record NC_046186.1, on the reverse strand, counting down.
TCCTTGACAACAGGCGATACTGGTTACATTCCCAGTAATTATGTGGCTCCAGTCGATTCCATCCAAGCAGAGGAGTATGTTTTCTTTTCATTGTAAAGACCCATTAGTGCTGTATTTGAGGAGGTTTGAAGAGTTGGTTTTGATTGATTGCAGCGATTTTTCAAATGACTTTTACATTATTTTTATTTCAGTTCTTAACTGCACTGATAAATAATTAGGTAATTAGCAACAAAAGAAGCACAGGCTCAGTGCTTTTTCAATGTCAAAACAAAGGAAGAAAACCTAAAGGAACATAGGTCTGCTTCCTTTATTCCAGTGTTGACTAATTTAAATCTTTAAGCGAAAGGTGCCCTTTCTTTTCCTGAACCAACTTGTAAAAATATTTGGAGTCAATTAGTGTGCGAACTGTCTATTAGAGAGGGCATGTTGTATCAACAAATACCTACCAATAGGTAGGAAGCCTACAACACACACAACAGGCAGCATAATGAGGACGTATCTACGCAAAAAATGGAGTGCTGTGTGTATCTGTATTATTTCGAGTATAAAAGATACACCGGAGGAGCTTATATCACTGAGCGAGTACTGCTGTAGTCTGTACTTCAGGTTGTACTTGGTTGATTGTGAAACAAAAAAAAAAAAAAAAAAAAAAAAAATTTGCTGCAAGAAGGAAAAAGGTGCCAAAAGTCTGAAAGCCTTATACAACCACAGTAAAGTTGTTGCATCTGGTCCTTCTGCTGAAGTTTTATGGCTGTGCTGCAACAAAAATATCAAGTACAAATACATCACTACGTAAGTAAGATACGTAGTTTATAGTAACATCTGTAAAAATACTGGTCTTTGGCAGTGATGCATTTTTCTGCCCTTTTCCTTGTCTATTCCTTCCCCCCGCCAAGTCTCGCTCTCTGATTGTCAACGTCTGGCCTGTGTCGTAAGACACCAAACAAGCATTCTCAGCATCTACTGATTATAGGCTTAATGCAAAGTGCTACTGCACAACGTATACAACTTCTGCTACACAGGTCGTCACATTAGCTTCCCACCACAATAAAAGAGACACAGCATGACAAAAATGGTTGAATATACTTGAGTAGCCGTAGCTTCCGCAAGTAATCCTCCATGTCTGAGCTCCGTGACACTACCTAGTAGTCCTTTGTAGCATTTGTCTTACTATTTCTGATGTTTCCCTAAGGTGGTACTTTGGCAAACTTGGCCGAAAAGATGCCGAGAGGCAGCTGTTGTCATTTGGAAACCCCAGAGGTACCTTCCTGATCCGGGAAAGTGAAACTACCAAAGGTAGGCTGGCCAAAGCTATTCTGACTATGAATGAGAAGATATATGAGAAAAACTGTGCTAAATTTGCAGAATACTGTTTTCAGTGGTATAAAGGTAGAGCTAAGTGTCATCTTGCATATATATGTGCTAGGGAATTAGACATCTGGACATCCCAGGTCTTAGAGTGAGTGTTCAAAGCAGAGAACAACCCAAGGGCAACCCATGCCATGCTCAACCCATGGTATCTGCAGTGCAAGTCATGCACAGGCAGGGTGCTCTGCTCTGTTGTCACACTCTGAACATTGCACTGTCTCTCTCAACGTGCGTGTTGAGGATACTACCATTGCAATGGAGTTGGGTGGAGAGCGGCCCCTCAGAACATCAGCTATGGGGCTACAGGAGGCTACATATTCAAGTCCAGGCACAGCCAGCCAGCTTACTGTGAACAGATGCTGGGAATCTCCAGTCTAGTGTGATGAAAATTACTGCTTACTTCTGAACAAGCGGAATATTTGAAGCTTCTTGTAAGATAAGATATTTTTTTTTTGTGGGAGGGAGGTACTCGTTATTATTTTGAGAAGATTAGGGGATTTTTTGGACTTTCCCCTTTGAAATGCTGGATCCCTGGGAAAAACAAAACAAAACAAAAAGATGTAGCAGGTTTAAATTCATAGATTAACAGTGAAAAGACTTGAAAATATTTCTGATTAATATATTCATAAAGTATTCAACTGTATCCATTTGGCTGAAGTCAAGTGGAAGGATGTATTCTCCTCCTTCTCTCTAAAAATATTGGAGGAGTTCCAGTTTTCTTGGTGGGTGCTATCTTTGCTTTTACATTTTGTTCATGAGGCCTGTCAACATCTTCTTCAAAGCTTCACATGTATGAAAAGAGCTCTCTAACTCATACAACTATTGAGGAGAAAGCCTGCAACTAAGTGAAAACAAACCTGGCCATTTCTCAATTAACCAGCAATCCAAAACAATAGCTGTAGGAAGCATAAGTCACTAAAATTAATTCCAAGTTCTGAAGTCTAATGATGGTTCATATAATTAAAGCACTGACTTGTCAGTGCTTTGATCAGAGCACACTGTCAGCTAGAGTTAGCATGCAAAGTAGTTACAGTCATGGCTGGTAAAGGGATTTAAAGAAGAGAAGCACTACTTCCCACTCCTCTCTACCTGACCTGTCTTCAGGTGTTGCATTTTGTCATCTAAAATTGTAGTAACTGGATTCTTCCTCCACTGGCCATACCTCTGAAGTCTGTTTCTGATGCAAAATCCGAGCAGACATACTGTTGTTTCAGACAGCTAATTTCCCATCTTGTCACCCCACAGCCTCGCCATGCCTTATGTAGCAGTGAGGCATTCTCACCAGGAGCAAGACAGGCTCTAACTTGTTCTTTTTCTGCAAATAGCCTCCACCTGTTTGTTTTCACCAACAGTTGTGATGCATGCGAGGAGCAGGACTTCATTCCACTCTGACAAGATTAAAAACTCACTCCTATAGGCATCCATAGATTCTAAAACCAAACACAACACTGTTTCTCTAAACCACATTATCAGTTTAGCCTGTTTTGACCATTTTTTATACAGTGATAGGGGATATGTTTTGCAGGGCTGTTTACTTAGCTAAGTCAGGGCTTTTTTCTAGAGCTTCTTGTGAGACACAAAGACATCAGGGAAATGGAGTAATCCATCATGGATGGACTTACAGCAGCAAGCTTTAATTTCTGTGCATTTGGACTTAAGGTTTTCTACATCTTCAGGCTAAGTTTGCATGAAAGCCATTCAAAAAAAACCAAGCATGCATGTTTTTTGCCAAAAATGCCTATTTCCCTTCCTATCCTTGTGGTGTTTCAGTATGTTGTTAGAAGAAAACAGAGGGAGCTGCTTGTTCATGAGAGAGAAAAAAGTTAGCTGGGAGGGCTCAAATGGTGCGTTCTCCCATAAGTCTTCTCAAAATGCCTGACTCCAGCTAGTCATCTTGGGCTTCAGGCAGGGATTGTTTTGTGACCTAGAATCATCCCTTCTGCTTTAAATAATAACAATAATAAAATTGATCAGGATCATGTTAAAATTATCATCATGGATGACTTCAGCATGAATTTAACCTCCCTTGATCATGGTTGCCTTCTCTACTTACTTCCAAAATAAATCACGTGGAGCTGGCCTTTCATTTTTTCAGTGCCTGACTACCCAGGTACTTTATCAGCTCTTGTCTGTATAATCCTTCACCTGGTTTCAATCTCCACCCTCCAAGGCTGTCTGGTTTTAGGTTTGTTTTTTTAAAAAATTCATTAGTATGATTTATTGTAATGTGGTATTTCTATCCAAATTTTTATTATGTATATCTCTTATATTTGAATTTACCATCAGATAATAATGAATAGTATAAATAACCAACAGCCTAAATAAATGAATAATGAAATCCATCTTGGTTTGGTTCTTGTTTTTGTCCAGATTTGAACTAAAGCTCCAGTCCTGCAACTTGATCTGAGGTCAGCGGGGGTCCACAGAGGGCCACCCACGCAGCTCTGACTGCAGACCTGGAGCCACAGATTGTTTACATTTTCCTAAAGAATCTAAAATAGTGACCAGATAGGCAGGGAGCGTGACTAAAGAAAATACAGCTGCTGCCAGTGGATCAAAACTCACAAATGCGGAGGTGGAGAACACTGCCTGGAAGAATTTGAAAGTAGGCTGACAGTGTACGACCCAGAGTGGTGGTACAAAGCATGCACAAGATGTGTTTGCCAATCCCTCAAAAAATTTTGAACTCCTAGCTGAGAGAGATGTACTTACTCAGTGGGAGAACCTCCTCACAAAAATATCCTAAACAAACAGTATTTTTCTAGACTTAGAAATAAAAACCCTGTCACTCCTCTTAGGATGTCTCCCATTCGCATAAACCAGAATCATCTGTGTAAGTGCTGGCTCTTTTCCTCCTATTTAGAGGACAAACAACAAGGAATTTGAGAAGTCCTTGGAGTCAGCATGGAGACGTTTTGTTCACTGCAGCTCCCTCGGCCGTGAGCTGCCCGCCAGTGCAACCTGTTGCAGGTCCATGTGGTTGGGGAAACTTCTTCCTGGGGAAACATCCAGGAAAGACATCTTACACCAGGAATCTCAGCTGTGTAACTGGGGGGGTTCTTTAAACCATTTCACTTAGCTGGAGGTGGTTCTGGAGGATGTGAACCTCCCAGGTGTGTTGAGAACCTACCTTGGGATAAGCTGCAGTCAGTGCTGTTTGCTGTCCGACCTGTAGGAAATCACTCCACCTTTCACATTGTCCAAAATTGTCTGCTGGTGATTTTCCTTTCCTGCCCTTAGCTAACATGGTTACCAGAGAAAGCAGCCCAGGCTCCAGAAGGAGGACCTTCCTGAGAAGGAAGCTGCACTTCCTGCAGCTGCCAGTTACCTCCAGGTTTTTTTTTTTTCCTTTTAATGCCTGAATTACCTTTGAGTAAACAGAATATTCATCTGAGCTATGAGTAAAGACTTGCCTTCTCCACTGCCCTTGAAATGGCCATGCTTTGCTCAGAAACTGCATTATGCTGTAAAATGTGGCTTTGCTTTTGACACTGTAGAGAACCGACATGCAGGTGTCACTGTATGTAGAAGAGGACTGTGCTTCAAATTAAGCCACGTGAACGTGCAGGTCCCCACATGGGTGGCCAAGCTCCCTTTACGGTCAGCGGGAAGCTGGGGTTCAGTTCAGCTGCCCACATCTACAGACACCTAGTGTTCAAACCTGCCATCGATATCTACAGTGCCACAACACTCACGGAAACTAGGCTGGGATTCAGCTGCTCTAAGCTCTAGCACCAGAAGCTTCTGTGTGGGCATCTAAATCAAGCCCATAGCCCACCTGTAGACAGCCACCGCTACACCTAAAACTAAATCCAGCCCCTCAACTGAGGTTCCTTTACCTGGCCACCAGCATCCAGAGCCATTTGAAGTGCCTGCAGGGCATCCACGTGGATTGGAGAAAAGTGACAGCCTGTGGGAAAACTGCCAAGCGGAATGTCCTGGGGCATCTCACATGGCACTTAACCCCTGGGTTTGGGCATCTGAATCCCACCAGTAAGCTCTAAAGCTCTAGTGTGGATTTGGAAAGTGGAACGTGCGGTTCTTGCAAATCTCCTGGTGCATGGTCTTGGTGTAGTACCACCTTCCAAAGACTGTGATGTACAAAGTATGCTAATATGGTCGTGTAATGTTTATAAAGAAGTTTGGGATCCATTTGGGTAACAACACTACACATATATAAAGTCATTATCTCCAGTGCTTCGTATGAAAATCTTGATATTTACCACCCACTGGCATTTATCTAAAGTATAGTATTTCCAGTGTAACCTGACACTTAGAATAGGAAAAGTCAATTTAACAACCCGAAGCAATAAATGTTAAAATGTGAGTTTTCATTTACACAGAAGTCCTGATTTCTTTCTAGAAAAGTGTGAAAGGGACATGGTGTGAACATCATAAGATTTCTGTGATACTTACTTCATTGTGTTAGAATCATTTGTTCTTTTTTCAAGGTATAGTAAACCTTTTTTTGGAAGTAATTTCTCTTTCGCTTTATAACAACTGACCAGCAAACCAAAATCTTTGTGTCTAAAAGCTACTTACAATTTTTTATCTCTCCTTTGCTTGGAACAGGTGCCTATTCCCTGTCTATTCGAGACTGGGATGATATGAAAGGAGATCATGTCAAACATTATAAGATTCGTAAACTTGACAATGGTGGATATTATATCACAACTCGGGCACAATTTGAAACTCTTCAGCAGCTGGTTCAGCATTATTCAGGTAATTTTTCAGATAATACATGGCACTCTGAAGTATTTTAAAACAAAAGTGTTTGCTGCTGAGTTGATGTATGTGTAAGACACCCTGAAGAGTCATTTGAGCTATGTCTCTTGCTTGTTGTAATGCATCTTCCATTATCCCTTTCCCATTACAGTTATAAATGGCTTTGAGTGCTGTTCACAGTGTACAGTGGCAGAGCTTTAAAACACTAGCACTCTACTGAGGTAAAGGTTTTGCCTGCTTCTCCCTCTTCTAAGCAAATGGAATTACTGAATTTGACTTGCACATCTCAAAGCATGAATTCCCTGTGCATAAGCGAGTGCTAATATGTACCGTTTTGCAGCCCACTATTGCTAATAAAGCAAATAGGGAATTGCATAGTGATATTCAGTCACCCAAAGGAATGACCAAAAGGTTTGCATATATTACCTGACACAAATTTTTCCACTGGATCTGTGTTCAATGTGCAAAGTATTAACATTTGAATTATATCTGTCTAATTTTAAAAATAAATATGGCAAGGTGGGTGATTCTTTATGCACACTGTTTGTGTCCACCCACCAAGCTCTTCTGTTTGTTTTGGGTTTGCTTTTTTTAAATTCCTGTGATTAAAATGTGGCAGTATTCAACCCAAAAGTGCATCCTGCTGTCACTGGCGATAGGAGTACAACAGATACAACTTTAAAGTCCCCCAAACCTCTGCACAGGACGACTGGTTCTTATGTAGAAGACTGCCGTGCTTCTCAACGTGGTCATTTTTAAAGCCAAAATTTGTATTTTGAATTATTTTGCTTTTTATTTTTTCCTTACTTTAGCTTTCATAATATTAACAGATGGCCCCAAATGCTCGCTGCTCAAAAACTTTTCATAATTTTTACTTGGGAAATCAACTTCTCTGTGGGGTGTTTTTTCTGTATTCTTTGTATTCTGTCTGCTGTATTCTTATGCTATTCATACTAGACATCTGGCTGTCTTCTCTGCCCAATTTCTGATGGGTGTATGCTGCCTGGCAGAATTTCTAGTTGTTTCTGGTGACTCTGCATTAAACTAAGCTAAATAATGTATAAAAACTCACATCTAAGGGAGATCATTTTCAACCCCACTATACCAGCTGGTATATGTCAACTTTTAGTTTTCTGTGGTCACATTATTTAGGTGATGTATTTTTCCATGCACAGATGCAGAAACAAATAGATCTGGAAACAGCCATTTCTGTGTAACACACAGGCATGATCAGTAGGATCCGGGTAGGGTAGCTCGGGAGGGCACGTTACAGACCACACTCCAGAGGTTTCACCCGCGGTGTCCCAGAGCCAGGAGGGCACTGGAGCCCTCGTTCCACGCCAGCCCTAGCTGACTCAAAACATGAAGGCTGCCTCTAACCGCCTGCTCTGCGCTCTGGATTGTGGGATGTAGCTTAGCACAATTTCTTCCGAGTGCCTAGATTTACTTCTAGGGAGAGCTCAAAGATGCCCAAATGACTCCATAAAGTTCAACATGGTTCCTGAAGAATGACTGCTGAGACCATAGGGCAGTGCCTTCACAGCAGGACAGGGATGCTCTACAGCCCACCTTTCAGCCTTCGTCCCATAGCTGTCCAGGCTGGAGGACTGCTCCTGTCCAGGCAGTTGGAAACGGGGCTACCCAGGTGTGCAGTTTGGTCTCGTGGAAGCAGTCCTGGGTCAGGAGCTGGAAGTACAAAGTGCACCTTTGTGCAGACACGGCACAGGTAGCCCTGCACTGTGCTCCCCTTGCACTGCCGAGTACCCTTACTACCCAGACTTCCCTCTTATCCCAGCCCCTTCTTACCTGGATAACAAAGTTAACTGCAGTGTCCGGACTTTCACAGATGAGATTTACAAATGGAAAATATTGAGATCCCCAGAGTGTCCTGACATCAGACTAAAGTCAGTCCAGGCCTGAAGCTGAAGCACCACTCACCCAATCCCTAACAGCCAGCCTGTCAAGCATAAGCTCTTGTGCGTGCAGTCTAGGCTTGACTGGAGCACCAGCATGCCAAGCTTTTTTTGTTTGTTTGTTTTTCAATTAAGGAAAACAAGGAGGTCTTAAAAACCTCCAGTTTCTTTCTGCAGCTGTCCAAACTGATAAGGAAGCTTTCCAGATACAATCCATATTTTGAGTAGTCTCTATCCTAATGTTCCTATTGGAATTATCTTGGAATAAGCCATGCCAACTGGTCAGCTAATCTTCCCTGTTTTGTGGTCTATGTTGTCTTGCTACAGGAGGCACAACAAGGTCCATGTCAGGGTGTCTGTAGGGACCTCCCCACCATCCCACAACTTTTGTGCTGAGGAGGTAGAGCTCGGTGTTGCAAGGAGCATCAGTGCTTGCCCACCTTGTGATGCCGAAAGAAACTGTACACTTGCCCACAAAGAAATCTTGCACAGGAGAATAAAGATTGTGCTTGAGGCTGAAATACAATTGCAGTTCCCCACCTTGTTCTGCTCTGCTGCACCTGTTTTAAGATACAAGTCGCTGTGCAAGCTTTATGTGCTTTATGCAGCATAGTATACTACAACATACTACTACAACAATATTTGTGTGTATATGTATATATCTTTTTATATATTGTTGTTTTACTCGTGCTAAAATATCTTGTGACTTTTGTCACAGTTAAGTGTTCTGTGAAGCTTTGCAAGAGATAAGTACAATGAATCTGTCCCAAACAATGTAGGACTGGCTGCATATGCTAATAAAGGTTTGCTCTAGAAAGAATGGCAGAAAGTCTTTTACAGGACACCAACAAAAACACCTATTCACAGAGTAGAATATAGAAAATATCTTTTCCCAGGATACTTAGAAAAAACTATCAAAAAAGTCCACCAAATTTTCATTGCTGTGATTTTCCAAAAAAAGTGAATCTTCTCAGTGTTTCTTTTGCTCAGTGCAGAAACAATCCAGTTTGTGACTCGTAGGTGATTTTTAAGAAGTTATACTGTACTATAGTATAGCAGTTACTCATGAAGTTATCTTAACGCAGAGTTGTGGGAGAAGGGAAATCCTGAGTCCACAAGAGAAACCCTTGGCGGTCACCTTCCATTTCAGGCTGTGGAAGCAGAGACAAATATTTCCTGTTCTGTCTCAAATGAATATGTTTCAGTGTTCAATTTCTAATCTTCCAGGATGCTTTGTGGTATGCAACTAACAGCTGTTGTGAGTAGCATTGTTTTTATGCTTACTGTTTTTTGTTTCATGTCACACTTTTTTTCTTTCCTCTCCTTTGCTGTTGGCTTCACTTCTGGCTCCATCAGAGAGAGCTGCAGGTCTTTGCTGCCGCTTAGTAGTCCCCTGTCATAAAGGAATGCCAAGGCTTACTGATCTGTCTGTCAAAACCAAAGATGTCTGGGAAATTCCACGAGAATCCCTACAGTTGATCAAGAGACTGGGAAATGGGCAGTTTGGGGAAGTATGGATGGGTATGGAGCAAAATAATTATTCTAAAATAGCTCTCTGTGTGGGGATTACAAGATGGAAGGTGGAAATGTAGGACACTGTGACCCACAAGAGAAAAAAAAAGAGCAAAGCTCCAACTGTTAGGGAAAATGTCTTTGGAATTATGTCTTTGACTTTGAAATTCTTTAATCTTCAACTTTCACTGTAATTGATGGCAAAAGAAAACTGAAATTCTGTGTTTCCTTGGAAGGTTTTGATTTTGACAAATTACCACTGTCTTAATAATAAATCAAGGTTCGCATAGTAATCTATTAATTATACCAAGGAGCCCTTTTCTGCAAGCTAACAAAAAAGTCCTTGCCTTCAGTATCCAAAAAATCAGTGTTTGCAAATGAACTTTAATGCAGCACTGACAGAAAAGTCACCTTCCATCTTTCTCAATGCATGCATAATTTCAGATTATAAGTGTGTTTTTTTTATTAATTTCCTCTTCTATAGAGAAAGCTGATGGTTTGTGTTTTAACTTAACTGTGATTGCTACGAATAATACCCCACAAACTGTTGGATTGGCTAAAGATGCATGGGAAGTTGCACGTGATTCATTGTTTCTGGAACAGAAGCTTGGTCAGGGGTGTTTCGCTGAAGTGTGGCGTGGTAAGGCAGAGAATATATTTTGCTTTGGATGCATCTTTTAAGGCCCTCTTGGCAGAAGTAAACATTTCAAGTAGAGATCTTAAAGCTAAAAGAACAGAATAGTATGAAATGTTAGTCTGTATCACCTAAACCAGTCAGACCTAAAGACAGTAACCCATAGGGAAACTTCCTTTCACTTGCACACACTGGTATGAGAGGTTAGGGCATTCAACTTCATTAATTGCGTTGGGTTTATTTGGGTGACTGCACAATTGCTAGGTATTAAAATAGGAATGATGCTAAACTTGTAAGGCAGAATGGCTAACCAGAAATTAATCTGGTAAGTAGACATTTTTTTTTCCTCATATGTTTTAGCACTGATGGGATCAGACCCTGAAAATTCTTCCGTCTGCTCTCCCTGTTTAAAAATAATGGCAAGTATCAGCAAGCTGATATTGTCAAGCTAGCTTTCCCATGCATCCACTTCTTAAAGTCTGTTTTGAAATTTGTATCTGCAGCAGAACCCCGTAACTCAATATAGAGACCAGGGACAATAGAGGCAAGACTTGCCCAGCCCAGCCAAACCCACACTTTGAAGTGCAGAAATACTGACATTTTCCAAATCCACTGACATTGTTTTCTACACACTTGCCAGCTTTACTTACCGCCCTTCCCCGGCTCCATGGGCCTCATTCTTCTAACTTCTATAAAACAATAGCAATTTAAAATATACATAAATCTTAGTATGGCCATAGCATTGAAACACAATATAGTGGCCATTTAATGAGAAGTGGGCTCAATTTTTGTGCCAAATTGAATTCTGTGTAGCCTCTTTAAAATGACCAATTCAAACAAAGAATCACTATTTGTTGTTCCTTCAGAAAAATTTGGTGGAGCAGTTTGGCTGCTCTTTTTGCTGCAGTGCCACAAAAGTATGTACGACCAAAATAACCAGTGAGCTCTCCTGGATTCTTGCAGCTGTTTTCCATTGCAAGACTACAGCAAGGAGCATGGCAGCAAGTCTGTGAAATTTCTAGAATTTATAGACTAGAAATATATAAATTTCTAGAATTTCACAGAATTATGGTTGATCTGTTGCAAAGAAAGCTACCTGTGTTTTCTGTTAGCATCCCCAGATAACTGCAGTTTCACCTTCTTGTTCTGCATCTTGAGTGCATGGGAGAGTTTCAGGTTGATGGTACTACTTAGTCAGCTTTGTGTGCTGTAGATCTTAAACTGATATACAATAAGTTAAAGGAGCAAATGCAATTTAAAAAGAAAAAAAAAAATCAGCTATGAGAAATAAAGTGCCAACTACCAGTACCAAATGTCTGTCAGAAATGCACAAATTATTATTACAATTATGACATTATGTTTCTTAAATTAATGTATAGTAATAATGTTAACAGCCCTGAAGCATTACCAAATTGGAATAGATTAACACAGTAAAAATTAATAAAAAATGCATTAAGTAGTAACAAACTACATATGGGAGGAATTCAGAGGGAAGTCTATGCTAATTTTCTATTAGAGAGAAACACACCAAACCACAACAAGAAAATTTAACAATTTAAACTGAAATCTGGGCTGAGAGGATAAGTTAACATTTTTGTTTGATTTTCCTTTTTTAACTGGAGAAATCGCAGAAGTATTTAAAAAATAGAACTGCTGAAAACACTTCATGGTAATAGAACGAGTCCTGAGATTTTTATTAGGGCAGTGCAAACAGATGATACACAGTTAATCCTGCTAACACACCAGGTAAAATCCTAGTTTATTAATGCCAGTGACAGAAACCCTGGCACCTGTGAAACGAGGTTTTCATTCCTGGTTGATGCAATTTGCGGTACCTCTGCAAAGTGGCTGTGACTGATGGCACTCTCCGGTCTGGAGCCTTGGTAGCTCCAGAGAAAACACTCTCCTTTTCACCCATCAGACAAGATTTTGGCCACCTTGCTTGAGATTAGGAGGCAAAACCACATCCTTCCCAGTTTATGCGGGAAGCAAAAGTCCTGCTTCAGCTCTGATTTGAAGGACTGAGTGAAACTAAGACATCAAGAGTCCTCCTCAAGCATGCTGGGGTAGTGGTGGTAGTAACTCAAGACATCATTAGTCCACTACTGGTAGAGGTGACAGCACCTGGCGCTGAGCTGGCAGAAGAAAATCAAGGCATAATGAAAACCAAACTTGCACTGCACACTTTTGGCTAATGTGTGCCCCAAGGCCCACTCCAACAGCATCGTGTGTTGCTGCGGGGATTGCCCTGTGCATGAGGGACAACACGGGCAGTGGCTGCCCCACCGCTCCTGCCCTGTCCTTGGCTAGGCCAGGTGGCACCTGGGACCTGACCACATCCACAAGAAACAATCCAGCTCATTTTATGCTCTGGCAGGTTGCAAAAGCTCATGATGAAGTTATTTTGGCTTAACTAGTTCCCATGCAGCAGCTGAGCCCTGGTAACTGTTAACGTGCTTTTAACAAAGACAAACCGGGCTTATTTTACACGTTACCTTTTTTGATGAGATCTTAGTTTATAGAAACTAGATCTGAATCTGAGTCTTCATGTGCTTTGTAGGCCTTCTGCTATCCTCACGCTTAAGTGCAGAGGAGTAATTTTTAGCCAGTGTGATTAAATCCTGAAGCCATTTAGTATTATTCTGCCTTGTCACACAGCAGCTCCCTAGCAACAGATCACAGGTCCCTTTCAAAGCCATTTCAGCCCTGGCTCTGGAGCAGGGTTCTGGCAAAGTCTGGGCAAGGGACAACCAGAAGGGACTCAGAAAGTGATATTTCTACCCATTTTAATTTTCCTTCCTTTCCCTTTCCCAGTCCCTCATTCCCCAAAAAAAAACCGTTAACATAAGTAGATGTTTGGGGTTTTTTTCCTTTCCAGTTCTCCTTCTTCTCCGTGCAAGAAGGGATGCCCTGAGTCAGCCTTCCCCAGCTCTCTCCAGGTCCTTGTGCAAGCTTTCAGGTGTTACAGAAGGCTTGGTAGATGATGGCTGAAAAATGATGCAACTTGTGCATTTCAGTGCTGACCACAAGTAAAGAACAAAGCGAAGTGGACAGGAACCACGTTTTCAATCAGCAGCTGCTGGGCTTCTGAGGATGAGTTGGGGAAGGAAAAAGACACATTTGGGTTTGGAAACACATCCGTGTTTCTAAAATGAAATCGATTCAGAATTTGTATCTTGGGAATTTTTCTTAGTATATTTTTTTTCCTCTGACTCAGAACAAAACCAAAATGTTAAAATGTCTTGCAAATGGAAAATTCTGGGTTTAACCAGTTTTGTTATCCACATCTGTGTCTAGAGCTGTGTTGTTGTCTGTAGCAATTACTTGTTAGCAAGGGAATACATGAAGATGGGTTTCAGCAGTCCCACATCTCTTACTCAGAGAAGGTTTCCGTGGACATCAGTGGAAGCATTGTCTGAGTAGGACAATGGTGATTGTGGCCCAGTGCCAATGGGAGTATTATTTTTTCAGTATAATAGAAAAAGACTAAACTGTGAGGGAGGTGTGGGAGGAATATAATGGTAAGGCAACATGGGAAACCTCATGTTAAAAAAAAAAAATTATATTAAGTGTCCTTGCTATTTTATTCCCTGGTTACATTGGGCATCAGGCAGACAAAGGAGCAGAAGATGTTTAATCTGAGTATCTGTGCTTGTAGGTACGTGGAACGGAAATACTAAAGTGGCTATCAAGACCCTGAAGCCTGGCACTATGTCTCCAGAATCCTTCTTAGAGGAAGCCCAAATCATGAAGAAGCTAAAACATGACAAATTGGTCCAACTTTATGCTGTGGTATCTGAAGAACCTATCTATATTGTCACGGAGTACATGAGCAAAGGTGAAGGCAGAGCTGCTGCCCTTGATAACGATATTTTTTCTTTGTTGATCAAAGAATCATAGAATAGTGTAGGTTGGAAAAGATCTTTAAGGTCATCAAGTCCAACCGTTAACCTAGCACTGCCAAGCCCACCACTAAACCATGTCCCTAAGCACAACATCTACACATCTTTTAATACCTCCAGGGATGGTGACTCCACCACTTCCCTGGGCAGCCTAGTCCAATGCTTGACAAACCTTTCGGTGAAGAAATTGTTCCTAATATCTAATCTAAACCTCCCCTGGCGCAATTTGAGGCCATTTCCTCTTGTCCTATCACTTGTTACTTGGGAGAAGAGACCAACACCCACCTGGCTACAACCTCCTTTCAGGTAGTTGTAGAGAGCGATCAGATGTCCCCTCAGGCTCCTCTTCTCCAGGCTAGGAGACTGCTCCTTGGTGATAGAGAGAGAGGTGCACTGTGATGCATGAACAGCGTGTGAGGAAGGAGAGAGGGAACAGGAAACTAAATTCACCTCTGGCTTCAGAAGAATTATAAATTTAGCTCTGAACTGGGTCCAAAACCTAAACTTCCCTTAGAAGTGGAGATTTGCATTTTCTAGGTTTGAATGATACTACATGCTGCTTCCCAAGATCCTAGCTTTTCCTGGCATCAGAGAGTTCATATGGCATCTTCTTTCAGTGTTCACTTGTTGACCTAAGATTTTTTTTCTTCTTTTATCTGAGTTCTGTCACATGCACCTCGATCTCAGATCACAGCTTAATTTTCAGTCTGCCTCATTTATTATTTTAATGTGTGATTTGCACATATGATTCTTTCCCTCCTCTTTCCCCTTCCCTTTCCCCTTTTCCCTTCTCTTTTTCTTTAAGCTACTTAACTGATAATGATGTAGCAAAATGAGAAAAGGAAAACTTTTCACTCCATCAGGTCTCCAGCAGGGGTGCTGAGAGCAGAGCAAAAAATCTGTTTGTTTTGGAAAAGCAAATGAACCAAATAGGAAACATAAGTTCTCACAGGGAAGTTTCATTGTACGTTGGAGGATACACTCTGAAATTTTAAGTGCATTTTTTCAGTCTATTTGGAGTTGATTTTTATTTTCCTGGCAGGTGCCTGCCTACCTCCCTCATCAGAGGCATCCAAGCCCTGACTAACTCACACTTTAATCATATGTCTCAGTGACAAGCATGTGCTTTTTCTCCTTTAAAAAAAAGACTTCTCAAAATCCTTCTGAAGTACGTGGTTTATTTTGGCTTACTTTACTAGTTTTTACTGTAACATTTTACATCTTTGGATCTGAGCTTGAGGCTGACAATTTATCAAGGGAGAAACACCTAATCATCTGTCTTTTCCCCTTATTTATTAAACCAATTCACTGACCTTATTTAAAGGAGACTGCCACTCTTCTCTGTTTGAATGCAAGATTGGGAAGGGAGCTGTAGCATCCTAGGCTTTTTTAAAAAGCTACAGGGAACCTCCCTTCTTTCCCTTGCACGGGGGAGCTATGTCCTTATTGCTTTTGCTAAAATTGCTTTCATGTGATCTCTGCTTTGTCTTCTCTAGTTTTGCATAGTGGTCTTCTAAAATTAATGGTTCATGCTACATTTAGTTATGGGTTACCTAGAGAAGAAGCACTACTAATTTCTAAAGAAAATTAGCCTTTGTTAATGCTAGCCCCTTTGGGCTTACCAGGCTCCAGGCTGACCTCTCTTTTGGACCAGGTTGAGCTGGGATCTGACTTTTTCCATAGCTTGTGTGGCTTGGAACCGAGCTGATGCTTTGCTGCTAGCTGAGGCCTTTAGAGAGCAGCAGGTATGTAGTTTCAAAGAGCACTGGAAAAGTTAAGAAAGATCAGTTTTCTCAGTAACGGTCAGGAAAATTAAGAACAATGTTGTTTCTTTTCCCTGCAGCTCTCTTTGGACTAGTGACATATTCTTCTGTAAGCCAACCTTAAAGCAGAGTGAAACAAGTATAATAGGAGAATTCTAAGATATTCTGGGGTTTTTGAAACTGTCCACTCGAACTCGAAACATTGCTGTCTTTAATATTGCACATATTGCTGCACCTCCGTCCTGATGAATAGCCATTGTTTCCCTAACATCTCTCTGTTGTGTCAACTTTGCATTTGCAGGGAGTTTGCTAGATTTCTTAAAAGATGGAGAAGGAAGAGCTTTGAAGTTACCGAATTTGGTGGACATGGCAGCCCAGGTCTGTCTTCAGAGTATTGAGCACTTAGGTATATATGTTTTATAGCCCATGTATGTGCGACTTCATTTTAAAATGCACTGGTTGTGCTTCGTGCTTCTCGCAGGTGGCTGCAGGAATGGCGTACATCGAGCGAATGAATTACATACACAGAGATCTGCGGTCTGCGAACATTCTGGTGGGGAATGGCCTAATATGCAAGATTGCCGACTTTGGATTGGCAAGACTGATTGAAGACAATGAATATACAGCCAGACAAGGTAGATACGGCAGCAGGCGTGGCACTGAGCGTCATTCTTGTGACAGGGGAAGAGTGGAACATGGCTTTCAAAAGCTCTCATATGCTTTGGAGTTGCTTTCAGTAAATCCTGAACTCATGTGACCTACTGGCCCAGAACTTCACTGCTGATTGCATGTCCTAAAGAGAAGTCTTAGTTAGTTGTCTTCCCTTTAAAAACTGACAACAATGAAACAAAGATGATGAGTGGGAGCACAGGCGGGTGAAGGGACAGCAAAGACAGGATCCTCATGGTGCCATAACAAAGAGTATACTTTACTTACCAGCCTTGAAAGCCCGAATGGGGTAAGCTATTTCTTTCGTAGTGTGCCTTCTGGTATTTACTAACCACCATCAGCACTGCTGCGCTATTCTTATTTTATTTCAAACGGGTGGAAGAATTGTGTCTCTATGCAATGGATCTGTCTCTCTGAGAACTATTAAGTTCTTTGGGAACTTAAAAAGTTACTTTAACAGGAAAGCCGTTTTACAGTGCCACACAGAGCGCTGGGCACCGCAGACCATTGATAGACTATAAAAATGTATCAAAGAGTATTGTAGCTTTTTTTAAAAAGCATGTGTGTGTTCAGACTGAGCCATGACACAGGCTCTTTTGTAGTTAGTCATTCTTTACAAGTCATGCTTAGTTGTCAGATGTTGGTCCAAGTTTGCAGAGCTACAGTTCTGTTCTCTTTCTGTTGGCAGTGCATTGGTAGTGCTTGCTCAATATCTGTCGGTAAATACCACTCCATCCATTTCAGTGCCAAAGCCAAGGAGTGTCCCGTTAAACCCTGTTGCGTATCATCAAAAAGCACTGGTCGGTTAAGTACTTCATAACCTGCATTTACCCCTTCCCATTGTGAGTTTTTTCTCTTGACCAGAAGTTCATGTTTCAGCATGGATTTTGCCATTAATTCTTGGGAAAGAGCTAACCTCCTTCTGTAATTTTGAAGCGTTGACAGAAGGAGCCAGAGAGTTTCCAGCATGCCTTGTCTTGGCCTGGGAGCAGCAGCTCTCATGCCGTTCACACCTCTCTGAACTGCTGTCAGCGGTACCTAGTCACAGGAATGTGGACCACAGGCTGCATCCACCCTAAAAGTTGCCTTCTTCACATTTGGACAGCGAGGCCTGGTTATTTGGGGCAGGGAGGGGGTGGCCTTGAAGAACCCGTGGTGGTACTAATGCAGAGAGTTAACCACTATTGATTTCAGCCTGAGGGTAGGAATTGCTCCTTGCTAGAAAAAATAGCCTCATGTCATTCTCTCCAGAGTAACAAGAGTGTCTGCAGGCTGTGGTAGGCAGAAAGCTGCCTTCTTGCCCTTCCCCTGTGTAAAATGAGAAGAGTTTTCCTTGAACAAGGCAGCCAGATCCAGTCTGCAAAATGGCTTTGAAACAGTGTCTTATATTATCTCCATTTCTGTCTGTTTTACCGCCAGGTCTTTTGTTCTCTTTGGAACCCACCCAATGTATATTTTGACATGACTAATTATTTGGTTTAATAGACAAGTATATGACCTACTTCTGGCCACATCTCTTCAGGCTCCTGATCCCTAGGAAATCCTTTGATGACCTGTTTGCTTTCTGGTTTAAATCTCTCAGAATAGTTTTGCCCTCTTCATGTGTTAGAAAGCCATGAAAACCTGACTGACCGATATTGAGGAGAAGCTTATATTTTTTTAAGACAATAAAAGTCATTGGACTTTGGGTGGGAAAAATTTGAGCTGAGAAAAGCGTAACACCATGACTGGCAGGGAGAGGGAGCGTAGCCATGGGTATCATCTCCTGCCCTTCCTCCACAGCAGAAATCACTTGTATTGTGGGAAAAGCAGCTGGGAAGGGAGAAGTAGTTTGGCTTTTAACCTGCATCACTGATGATCTGGAGATCTGAATCATGTTTGCTTGGCTTCATCTCATGGTGCAAGTATGGAGAAGTCACCCATCCTTTCTATACTTCAGGGCAATGGACAATACTTCCTTCCCCTGACCTCAGGGTCAGGCTTAAGTCCTTCAGAGATACAGAATTCCTTAACAGAGAGACACAAAGAGCTGTAATCACACGCATCCTGTAGAAAGGTTTTCCTACTTTCACGCATGTTTTTTTGGCCCTTTCTTAAGCAGTAGCTTCTTCTAGGAAGGGGCGCATTTTTGACTAAGCAGCACCCTCTCCATTTACATTTCATTGCAAGTAACCTGACTTCCAAGCCACTTGGGCAGCCAGAATGAGCCTAGGACCTTCAATTTATTGAGGGAGAAGCATGGTTTCTAATGTGCCACTGGAGTTTTTCTTTAAGTGGGATTCAGTCCTGGTTTGTTTAGTTAAACTTCAGTTTGAGCATTGCTTGGTGGAGACCACAGTATCAGAAGGAAATGGTTGCCTCTGCTTGTTTCCCATGACCTATTACTTCAGCCTCCAAGGGGATGCATCTGGGGACTGCTCTGTTTATCTAGCTGACTACTGCTTCAGTGGGAATTTTGACACAGAAGGAGAGCCTGGCCAGCAGAGGGGAGGGGGACGGGGAGAGCTCCAGACTGGCAGCTCCTGTGGGAGAAAGGAAATGTTTTTCCCTTACAAAATCTGAAGTTTCTGGTCACTCTTGCCTCAGCAGTCGTCCTTCTCTTGGCTTAAGTGTGTTAGTACAGAGCTCGTTGTCGGTGTGGGGAAGAGATGGTTTTCTCCAGCCTTGCATGATCTCCTTTTCCCTTCCCCCACTGTCACTTTGTCTCCAATTAAATATTTTGAAAGGAAACAGATGGGGATGCTTTGAGCCCCAGCGGGCTAGAGTGCAGCATTCCTGAACCTGTATGGGTATTACTCAGCCTGGTGGTAACGTTTTACTGACCAGCTTATTTTCTTTTTGGTTTGAACAAAGGAGGTCTGACTGCTCCTGATTTATGAGAGGTAAATAAAAAGCAGTTCGTTGTCTGCACTGCCTTTTCTCAGCAATCGTCAGGAAGGAAAGAGATGGTCATGCCACTAGTGATTTAAAGTGTGTGACTAGCAGCTATACACTGCCATTAAATAATACAAAAAAAGTTCTTGGCTTGTAATGAGCATTTGGCTTCTCTTGCTTTTAGAGGAAGTGAGTAATCAACGGGGAAAAACATGCCTGTTAAAGTGACGCCCATTTTAAAGGCTACACTGGTGGACTGTGTTGCAGCCTGCACCATTGGGGCTTGCTCCTTTTGGCTGTTGCTGTTGCAACATCTTCCCCACGCACACAGTGTCAGGCACTCAGTCTTGTTTCCTTTCATCGGTGATGATGGTTGTGTCAGTCCTGTAAGGCGAGACTGAGAACTCCTGGTGTCCTACAGGACAGAGAGAAACTTCCCATCAGCTCCAACACAGGATTTCCCGTGCAGTTCTGCTACCTTTACACTGATCTGGTTCGCAGCTACGCGGAGTTTTGGCCAAGCACATGGCATTTTTGTGGAGAGTGCCGAGTGCTCCACAGAGTTGCTGGGTAAGAGTTGTTACTATTCTAAGCAGAAGCAGCTGATACAAATTTAAAATTGCCTTAATAAAAAAAAAAAGAGCAGAGTTATTTTCCAGGCCATGTTTCTACTGCATACACTGGCAGCACTTGCAGCAGTGCTGCTCCAAGCACACATGAAAAAATAAGGATCTTTCTGATGCCTTCCAGACAAGTCAGAGCTATTTTGGGAGCTCTAGTATGTGTTTGTAAACTCTCAGATCATTTTTGCCTCCTTAGCACTTAGAAATATCTCCTTCCTGACCTGCTGAAAAACAAGCGATGCTTCTTATTTTGATTTCCTAGAAATGAGCAGGGATTTTTTCCACCTTCCAGGCTCTCTGCAGTCATTTGGTAGAGACTTGGCTGTCAGCTCATCAGCTAATCAGATCTCTCTTGTTCATGACTGACCATACTGTGGCCTGTGATGTCCAGGGCTTGTTCTTGCTCTTCACCTGCCATTCCCCGGGCCAGCCGTGGAGCGTGCAGGAGGAAGGACTTATGCTTCTCAACAGTCAGCCCCCCCCCAGGTCCCAGAGGGGATCGCTGATGTGATCCTACAGAGATGCCATCTGCTCTGCGAGAAGGAGCACGGCCGGGTCAAGAGGAAGGGCGAGGGGAAGGGGGGCGTGCAGGCAGAGGGCGAGGGGGGTGTTTACATCCGCAGTTCTGCCCCTTGTCCCCCGCTTCCCGGGGAGGGGTCAGCCTACGGAGCCTGCTTCTGATCGCTGATTTTTTGCCAGCCTTGTAATTTCGTGTTCGTTCTCACAGCACAAAAAATGTAATTGCGCAGTCCCTCCCACACGGCACTCATCATCGCCTACTAGGGCTGACTCGTTTCCTGTTACATGCTTGCTTCAGCACTTCGTTTTTACCTTTTGCAGCTTTCCTCTTCCAGCCTCAGGAGCAATTTGGCACTGCACTATGTTCTCTTGTTGCTAACCCAAGAGTTCCCCTGGTTTTTGGGTCTTAGAATTGGGGTGCTGTATTTGGTTTGGTTTTAAGGTACAAGAGGTAGCAGCAGCTTTGTAGCATTTCCGGAAACAGGATCATTATCAAGCTGACAGTGGCTCTGGGGCATGAATTTCAGAGGTTTCTGCTTCGTCGAGATTTAGATCTCAAAAAAACAAAGCTCTGAGGGATTTTCGCTCGCCTCAGAAGAAATCGTGCTGAGAGTTGTATGTCAAGGTCACTCAATTATCCCAGCCCCCTCCGCTCCTTCTCATCACGCGACCTGCTTATAGCTGAGGCAGAATTAAAGCAGGGCCACGGATTGATTTTTCCCAAGGAAATCCTCCTGGGAGATAACCTGTGTGAATGCCTGGGCAGAGCTGGGCAGAGGTCCCAAGAACAGGGCTGAGCCTCACAAAAATCCTCAGAGGTAGGAGGCAGAGGCAGGGCCGGCTGCCCTAACAGTAAATTGTCTGAGCAGCTTTGGCTTGATGTGGTTGTGAGCAGTGCAGAAACCCAAAAAAGGCTTTCTCCAGGCTGAAATGTGTCAAAAAAGGGACAGAGATAGAAGATGCAGATTAGTACCTCGCTTTGGGGCAAAGACAGGTTATCCTGACCTAATGAATATGGTGTGCGGTTGGTTTGTACGCATGGAGCTACTGACCTGCTAGTTTGTAATAAAAACAGTTCCAGAAAAAAAAAAAAAAAAGAGAATTTCCCCTCTGATGTAAAATCTGCCTTCAAAGTAGGAGATAGGCTACATTGTCAGCTGGGGTAGTTTGGCTTATCAGATTTATTAACATGCTTGTCAGTAATATGCATTTTATCTGATGATCTGATGCTGTAATTTGTTTGCAGCACAAAGTCAGCTTGTTTAATAAGCTGCTGAGGCCTGGGCAGAAGCGGGGGGGGGGGGGGGGTTTAATCGGTGTGCTGGGAAGAGAGTAAGTGCAGAGACTGTGTGTCAGTCAGGAGCCGCGCACAGCGTCTGGCCTGTGCGAACACTTCATATAGCGGTAGCAATCGGGAGGCTTTGTAGCAGTGCTCAGCACGTTTGGGTGTTTTTGTGTTTTCACACATCATTTTTTCACAATCATTTTTTGTGTCTCCCGTGCCAGACATTAGATGGAAGGCAGCACCTTGGGGGATCCCTGTCAGACACACACACGCACGCACGCACACACGCACACCCATTCACACAAGCTGTGTGTGATCTCTTTGTGTTACAGCAGTGCATGCGATGACCTGCAGCTGTGCAGGTGGCCAGCCTGGTACGTCCTCACTGGTCTCTGCTCTCCCCTTACTGGTGGCTCTGCCAGGTTGTGGGCTCTCTTGGACCATCTAACCTTCAGCATGCGTTGCAGGGCCAGAAAACCATGAGGCAGGGCTCTGGTAGTGACCTCTGCCAACCTTGCCTTTCCCTCTTCCCCATTTATCATTTCAAACCGAAGTTCAGGAAATACTGCAAAAAATGCAGAACATGTGATTTTTGTATTAACTGTTTTAGCCAGCAAATCATCCACAGCAGGGGCAACATAGAAACGCAATGAGTAGCTATCCTGTCATTGGAAAATCCCCAGCACAGACCGTTTGTCTTCTCCAGCAGTGCACATCACAGTCCAGTGGGGTTTGTACTGCTCTAGGTCTCAGGAAAAGGGATGTGCTGGAATTGTCCCCCCTTCTCACCTACTTACTTTGTTTCTCATCTGCCCATGGTCCCTCGACACACCACACACTCACTTCCCAGTGCCACACCAGCAGTAGATGAGGAAGGCAAAAATACCGTGGGAGTTGGCCACAAAGGAATCAGAAGAGATTTCTTTCCTCCAAAGATGAGTTGTAGGTGGTTGCTACCTTTGGATCTGAGTATGAAGCACAAGGAAATTAGTCCAGGTTTGGCTCAGCTTCTCAGAAAAACACAGCTGATTGAAGAGAAAAAATAATATGTTGAATAAAATGTGTGCAACACATGAACAAGCAAACCCTCATGCTTGGCTGTCTCACGCATCACCAGCCAACGTCCAAGCCTTCAGGCTGCTGGCCAGCCTGGAGCTGTTTGTTCAGCTGGCACGGTGTGTGTGTGTACCATCTCAGCGGCACGTATGAGAGAGCAGAGGGACGTTAGCCCTCATATCCATGGCATGCCTGCAGAAGTCCATCTAAAGCCACGCACCGTAGGCCTAGGGAACCTGACCACCGGATATACACAGCTTGCAGTTTTTCCAGGGATCAGCAAGGGGTGTGTAGCCCCAGGATCTGCTGGTGGCTGGGGGAGCCCGTTGCCAACCCTACGTGGCTGCTGGTGCTGCTGAAGCCGGCCCAGCTTCCAGAACAGAGGCTCAAGTGATGGCAGGCTGCGGCCACAGAGATCTCGAACATCAGGGCCTAGGTGGTTTTTAGGAGAAGATGGAGTTCTCTAAATTTTGAGTCTTAGAAACTAAGATTGGTCCCATGAAGAAGTGTAAGTTAGGGAGACTGAGACCAAAGCCGAGCACCCAAATTTTAGCTCCTGCCTGCATATGAACTAATGAAACTACAGAAGAGGCAGCCTGTTTTGAAAGTGAATAGACATCCAAAAATCCTCTGACACCTTTGCAATTCTAACCACTGATGTGTTGATGCTTAACTAAAGTTCTTGACTTCAGGCATTAGGGATTTGAAACTTTGTCTTGTGTCTTTTAATTGAGGAGGACTTACTTGAGCAACTGCAATTTTCCCTAGAAAAACGTATTTGTTTCTAAGTAAAATTTTAGCACACCTGATGTTTTACTAAGTAAGGAGATAAGAATTACCGTGTTTACTTTGTACTCTTGAGTCAAGTCAGGTTGCGGCGTGTAGCAGAAGATGCGGGCCATCGAGCACTGGATGTGATGGCAGAACAGTGCCGGCAGGGAACTGCAAACAGCACCATAACTTCACTCCCCGAGAGTGATTTGTCCATGTTGTTACACTTTCCACACTCCTTCTGAAAGCTAAGGGAACTTTTATGAGAGGGTGGTGAGAAGTCAAAGTCAGTCTGTTTCCAAATTCAAGAGTGTTTGTCACTAGGGATCAGCAATAAGCAATGCAACTCTTTTGCCTGTACGTTAATACAGGGCACCAGGGAAATGTCTGCATATTTTTTCGTACATACTATGAGTTAATTATTACCACAAGACTTTTCTTTAAAGTCATACTGAAAATATTTTCCCTAAGAAAACAGTAAATGATTGGAAAAGCAAATAAATCAGTGTTTAAAGGCTTGTTATCTTACTATCCTTACCACAACTGGCTCCTGCAAGCTCTGATGATGGATGAGCACATTAGAACTGCACGTATTTAAGGCACTACAGGCTTTTCAGTGCCAGGAGCTTAAAGTACACTGTCAAGTTATAAATCACAGGCCAAAGTTGTGCCTTGACATCATTGCACTCCAAGCTACTCAAATGACAGTATTATTTTTAAGTCCTTGCATGTTTCTAATGAAATGTTAGGTTTGATATTAATTTATTTTTTTACCATGTTTGTTTGTTTCGCATTTTGCTCAGCTTGAGCAAACTGGGAGGTACATTTCCAATAAATCTTACTTCTATTCATACATGCTAACTGTGTTTGACTTGCAAATATCGCAGGGAAATGTTAATTTAAAACATTTTGGGAGAAAGAATTTCTATTATATTGGGTTTATTGGGGTTTTTTTAACTTTTTTATTTTCTTTTATAAAACTTCAAACCTGAATTAAAATGTCTTAGCCTTCTCTTGGGATTTGTGACACGCCCATCCCGTCCCTGCTAAGTCTTTCCTTCTGCCCTACACATCCCACCCGCCTGTCCTCTGACCGTACTCCATGGAGCTGTTTGCTAACACTTGCCTGCAGCTCTGCCCACCTGCCTGCGTTGCAGAACACAACAGTCACCTGCGAATCGGTACTTTGATTCTGTCTCTGTTCTGAATAGGACTCATTTATTCTTTCGTTAGGTGCAAAGTTTCCCATTAAATGGACCGCGCCAGAAGCAGCATTGTATGGGAGGTTCACAATAAAGTCGGATGTGTGGTCTTTTGGGATCCTACTGACAGAGCTGGTAACAAAAGGGAGAGTGCCATACCCAGGTAAGAAAACAGTCTGAGCCCTGCTTCTCCTGGGGAAAGGAGTGGGAACGAGCCATACGCTTAAACTGGAATGTTTATTTACTTTCACTGGGCTCAAAGGAGGATGGTTATCATGCGTAAGTTCTGTGTGTGCTTGAAAATGGTCCTGACTCTGAAAGCTGCTGTGTGATGGTCATGATAAAAATGACAGGAGAACAGAAAATCCAACATACTAGTTTCTAATTTTTTTAATTGTTCTCAATTCAATTAATATACTTTCTAACCAAATCATGAAAGCAATGTAAAATTACTATGTAATTTTATATGTGGAGTAAATAGCTCTCCACAGTATTGCATTCACTTTAAGATAGCAACAGTTAAACTCCCAGAGTGGCATTACTCCGTTTATTCTGTCAGTCTGGTTCTCTGCAAAGTTTCACGACTGTCTGCATGTCTGGTATTACCAAATCTCTTTTTTTTTATAAACTCTTAAATTTCAATCCTTGCTTTTGAGATGGATGGAAAGGAAAGAAAATAATTCTGTAATGTGTAGGCCGGAGCTCATGACAGGGTCACAGCGGGGCCAGATTCTCTGCATGGGGGAACCGGAGGCCCCATGGCTCTTTGTTGAAACCCTGCCAAGTATCCGATGGATTAAGATTTGTAGGAGGGGTGATTGAATCTGCCTATGCAGAAAGAGCTTTTCATTCTGCTGCCCCCCTGAAGATTGTAGGCATTCAGGTGAGGAGGAAAGGGATGAGGTGAAAGCAGTGTGTTACAGGGAAAAGAATTTAATCCCTTCATTTTCTTATCAGCACAGATACTAACAACAGGACATCTAGCTGCATCTTTATTCTTTTTATTTTTAAAAAAAAAAAATCTCTAAATACCAGTATGGCTGTGTGCACTGCAGCTGATTTAATGGAAAGTGCCCTAAAGCAATTTCAATTTTCCAATCTGTACCATGATCAAGCAGACAGATCCATGCATCAAATTGTGCAAGGAGCAGCATCAAGGTTTATCCTGTGGTATCTCAAGGCACTTCAGAAGGCTGGACTCAGCAAAACTAAACTCCCAGAATTTTACCAGGAATTTCAACTTTGCAAGCACCTAGCAGCCAGTAGCTGATATTTGGGGAAGAGAATATGGGGGCTGGAAGGTTTCTTATGATAAGCAGTGAATTTTGGCATGATTAACAGGGAGCGGCTTAGCAAAGCTGTGACTGTGGCAACAGAATGAAGTAGCAGAAAGCGAGATGACGTGTTTCCGTGGGATGGATGAGTCCCTCTGCCCAGCACTTCCCCATGCTGTAAAAGAAAATCAGGTGTTGCCACCACACGGATTGGCTGTGTCAGTAGCCGGCACAAAGGTCTTCTTGCCATGAGGATTACTGGCAGTGACATGGGAGAGCCGTGATTTCCGTGGGTTTATTGAGGGTTAAATGCAGACATGGCACGGTGTGCAAAGGTCCAAGACAAAAGGGAGATGTGTAAGACTTAGCTGATAGGGCGTTGCTCCCGGAGGGTGGGCAATGCTGCTTGCTGTGCTGCAGGAAGAGGAAATTCCTAGTCACTGCCAGCAGAATGGGTGCACAGGGGCTCTCGCCAGCCAGGGCAGAGTTAAGGTGAATTTTTTCCCCTGAGCTCCACATTGGTGGGGCAGAGGTGCTTAGTGACTAGCCTTCTCTCCTATCACATGCATGAGGACAGACACACACACATGAAAAGTGCTACTTCAGGCAAAAGTGACCGTGTAAGCCCCGTGTTAACTCACAAGTTTGTAACTGAACACAGTGTTGACCACAGTAGCAGAGGATGTCTGCACTTCCCAAGTGTTCCTTTCCCTCCCTGAAGGAGAAAGAAGCCACTGGATGTGCGTTTAAGTGCCTGCAATATATAACTTCTTGTAGGACCCATGACAGAAATCTCAGGCATGGTCTGTGTCCTGAAAATGTGGACAGTTTTATTATGTGGCAGTTTGAGCACATCAAAGACAACTATCAGCGTCTCTCCTCTTTCAGCACCGTCCTCCCCCTTCATCCCTCACTACGTAAAGCCCTCAGACACTGGCTCGCTCTCCCCTACTCGCATTAGGAAGACATCAAGTAGCTGGAAGCAACTTTTTGTGTGTTAGATATCACAGAGTCAGCAGTTTTTCTGGATGGCCATGTAGTGCCTCGGTTACACACTGCCCGAGCTCTATGCCAGGGCCCTTCCTCCCCACCAGGACTCACACCCTGCTCAGCCAGGAGGCCCTAACCATTCTCATGGTCACCATCACTCCCCTCTCTGTCAGTTTTACCTAAGGGCAGCCTCTATTTTAAACTTGAATTTCCAAAGTCTTTAGAGATTTCAATTAGGTCTCATTCCCCAGACCCTAACTGGGAAAGCTTTTATGGGCTGAGGCAACAGCAGAGGGGAACTGGGGCCTTCTCCGAAGGATCTGTCTTTGCATGTGGGTCTTTGTCTTTGCTTGGGCTTCCCAAGGTGACAAAGACCTCCTGAGCTCATCAGAAAAGACTCTGTTTTCCCCTGACATAGAAAGGTTCATCCATCTCCTGCTTCATGCTGGGGAGAGGAAGGAACTCCTGGAAGGATAAAGCTTCATGACTTGAGGTCCCTGTCTGGGGCAGAGAGTAGGGCTCAGATGCACCCACAGAGCTTTTCCTGTCATCACGGCATGGCGTGCACGAGGAGGAAAAGATGGGACTTCAACCACCCTGAGAGGCAAGACTCAGCCCTCCTCACCCAAGGAGGCAACCTATAGGTGAGAGAATGCGGTTTGTAGGCACTGCCAACCACTTTGGCACCCAAGGCATGTGGATTTGCAAGCTCTGGAGAGGGTCAGCCTTGAAACAAAGAGTGTCACGGAGCTGTCACTCTGCTGTAATACCCAGTTTCTGAAATAGTTGTGGGCATGTTGTCCTGATGTTCCTGCTTATGGCTTGTAGCAGGCCGGGGGAGTGGGGAGAGGCCGTCAAACAAAGGGATTGCTCTCTTACTTGACAAGATCTTAGCACCTGGAGAGGTTATTTATAGCACATGTCCCAGTCCTGTGGTGGTAACCGTGCCTGCAGGGCACCATACCTCATGCCTTGGAGAACCAGGCATTGTTTTAAGCTTGTGTAGAAGAAGGGAGAAGCACAATAAGGAGGACAGAAGGAGAAGGCAGGCAGTATATAGGGGAACAGACTGTGGGAAACAGGACTTGGCATTCTTTGTCCCCCCCAGATTTCAACCAGTTCCTGTCCTGATGCCCCATTTTGGAAGAGAGGCTGGAGCAGTGGCAGAATGTGAGCAGTAAAGATTTTGCTGGCAGAGATGAAGATGAGGCTAGAGTTCATCATCAAGCCTTGCCCCAGACCCTGTAGCTCCCACAAGCAAGACTGACTTTTTGACAGGTGTCCTCATCTTCATACTTCAACCAAACCTGTTTCTCTGTCAATGGATGTAATGGGCACCTATGATAACTAATTTATTAGTGCTTTTCCTAACCTTCCCTAATGCTTTTCCATTCTTTTCACAAGGCAGCAAATGGAAATAAGCAACTTTCACTCTTTCTGGGCATTTAGGTTCTACTTTCTACTATTACAGTGGGGAAAGTTTAAAAAATAGTCTGCTTAGTCAACCTTTTTCAGTGTCTATTTCTTTCCTCTTTCACAAATTTCCCTTGCATCTTAGTTTTGAGGTTTTTAAATGGAGTTTAAGAGTAGGAGGCTGCATTTCTCTAGCAGTAGTCATAGAATTTGGGGGGTTTTAACATGTTGCCTTTTGGATCGGCAAAAATCTCAGCTGCACTAAACAAGCACCTCTGAACTTGCCCCTTCTGCTTTCTACTGCACTTGTCACATCAAGAGCATTTACATTTTATGTCTAGTGTGACAGCCATCACATTGCTGCCTCTGGCCAGGCAGGTCTTTGAGTGTGGGCTCCAAGCAGCTCTGCAGTCCCTGGGGAGCTGTGTTCAGCCTCCTCATCCCTGGGGGAAGCTGGGCCACCAGCACCAGAGACCGCGTGGTACGCTGCCCACGGCTGGGGCCGAATACACATCAGTGAGCTAGCACACGTGTATGTACCGCCATCATGGATGGTAGATAAGGAGTTGAGAGAGATGCGTACTCAGCACATAGCCCAGATGAGCTCAGGTGGGTTTCTTTGTAAGACAGAAAGCTCCACTCGCAAACACTACAGCCCAAAGTTGCATCTCTTATACCAAGCAAATAATAACTTATTTAAAAAACAAAACCAAACCAAACAAACAAAGCAAGCCAACAGATATTGATAGCCTAGCTTAGTGGGTGTTTTGAGGATGAGGATTTGTTGGGGGTTTTCAGGCCTTAATTTCTAAATGAAGTCACATGACTTCCAGATTTTTTACGTTACTACTTTTGCACAGAAACGACTAGCTCGTATGGTAGTCAGTAAGAACAGCATTATGCTTCCAAGGTTATCTTCCTTTAGCAGCAGCTTTCCCATTCCCTTCAATGCACTATCATGCCTGTGTATGGAATAATCGCCCTGCCCAAGTCCCATATCCCATCCCTGTGCCCTCACCTCTGGCTTTTCTTTGGGGCTGTCCATGGAAGCTAGAATTTCTGCCTCTGAACAAAACCCCCAAATCAAGCTGTCTCCATTGTACTTCTCTTTTTTTGAGAGCATGCTCTGAGTGCCAACGTGATCCAGCCCCTCTAGAGGACTACACAGTTTACCTTCTCAGCTGTACTAGAGAAGGGCTAACGTGTCCACATCTGAGGAACCTTTGAACATGAGCAGAGGCACAGCTCTGGGTTCTCAGAGAATTTGAAATAAAGCATTTCTGGAGATGGACAGCAGCTGAGCTGATGTTTTAAGAGTGCTACGTTAAGCATTTGTGTCTGTATTAGTTTGATCATTGGTCTGAAAGCATGCAGTGGGTATTGAAGGAGCTTAATTCTCAATCCAACAGAAGAAAGCAAGAATAAAGTGGCTTAAAACCATCACTGTCCTCACTGGACTTCACATTGCCCAAAGTAATCTACAGAGCTGATTAGCTTTGGATGTTGGGATGCTGCCTAGTTACAGTAAAGCTTCCTATCTTCTGGAAGAGCAGCGTTGCCCAGATCTGTGCTATTTGCACATCTGCTGTGTTCCATCTAACCATGCTCCTCAGAGCACTCCCAAGCACTTTCTAGTGTTTTCTTTAGCCACAGTTGGAGAGTTCACGTCCTCTTTTATGTCACAGTAACTCTTACTACTGCAGCTTTTCTTGGAAAAGTGAAGCAGCACTGTGTTTCTGTCCCCAGTCCATATGGGCAGTAGATTTTTATTGTATTGAGCATTAAAGTAGCCATATCCTGTGCACCTTAAGATTATTGGAGGTTGCACTAATAGAGCCGGATAGTGGGAAGTTATTTCATTTTTGGTCTTCTCAAGCAATAAAAAGCTAATGGAAAAGCCATCTCTGGGAAATTGGATGTTTCCTTCTTGGTTCAAATGGTAATTCTAGAAACATCATGAGCACAAACTCATTTTTCAAGCAGGTGAAATAGGTGTAGTCTACAGAAGAATATTGCTGAGTATTTTATTCCACAGATTTAAGGATTTTAGGATAAACTTTTAAGGGGTCTAGAAGCGTACTGCAAGCAGAATTTCATTTATTATTTACTAAGAGTTGAAACTCTCGGGTATTCATTAGGAGAGAGGAGTTGTACAGACTGCTCAAATATTCTCTCTGTGGTGTTAGAAGTGTAGACACACCAGGCTCCTGCTATCAAAAGAGAAACACTAAAACTTGTAAGATAAGATAAGCGAATCTAGATAATAGGTTTGTAAACATAAACAGGCCTTTTAAGAGGTAAAAAGTATACCTGAAACACTGCTATTTTTATAAGTCTGACTAATAATCCAATCAATTTGTGGAAAAAAAATGTATTTGAAAGTCTTTTGTTTAAATTAGCAGCACACGACAGAATTTCTTTGGCAAATCCTTGGTGCTGCAGCCTTTGCTGGATGTATGAATTCCAGTAAGGAATGTGAGGATTACTTGGTTTAGTTTCATATCTGGGTTTTATTGGGAGGGAGGAGAAAGGAAAAGAAGGGCATTTCCATGGATTATACCATGATGAGAAAACCTGGCTTGACTGACTTTCCAGGGACAAAAATTGACTATGATATTAGACACCAATGTCTCTTTTATGTTCTTTTTGCTATCTTTTTTTTTTTTTTAAAGCGAAGTGAAGAGCTGTTTATGTTTTTCCTCCCCCTTCTCTCTCCTCAGGGTTTTTCTTCCAGCATACAGTTCATTATCAAGTTTCAGAGTCTGCTTTGCAGCACTGAGTAATGCACTGGATAAAAATACCAAACATTTGATATCTTAAAATAACAAATCAGTTGGGGAGGAGCTTTGCTGCTGCTGTTGCTTCCACCCATGTTGTACTTAAAGGGGTACTGCCAAAATAAGAACAAAGAATGCAATTTGTTCATGGTTTAGGTATATACGATAGATGAATTACCGGTAACACTTATTTTCATAGCCCTTAATATGTAAGAGAAGTTCTTAGCCCAAAACATGAGGTAATTCAGCTGATTCAAAGACAAGGATATGAAAAAAGGGTGCAGATTTTTGTTCAAAACACAAATTACAAAAACTGATATTGAGAACACAACATGAGCAAAATGCCCATTTTTTTTCTTGTAGCATCTTGAAAACAGCAAGGCCAGGAGGTTTGGGTTGGTGCTGCCTTTGGGTTGGTGATAACTAACACACCACTAGCATTGTTTTGTTATTTAATAAAAAAGTAAAATAAGTTTGAAAATGTTCTTGTTGGATAATGAGGAACACCTAGGCATTTGTTCAGTGTGTGGCAAGCTTTTCTGGTTTGTTGTGAGCCTGCGTGGCCTAACACCACCAATTTGGAGTCAGTAATACAGGAGAACCTTAACTCTATGCAGAATATGATGTCTGCAGAGGACTTTTATTACTCTGTTTTCATCATTCTGTAGAGTCCTAACCACAGACCACTTTAGATGGCATACAAAGTGTTTGCTCCTTCTCATAAACATCTAACACCAAAAATACAGTGGGTGGATGCAGGTGATAAATCAGACACAAGAAACCAGTGGTAAAGTGTTGGTCTGCAGGTTAGGAAATACTGTCAATCAGTGACCTTACCTTTCTTTTTGCAATTACTGCTGCTAAAGGGAACGGTAAGGAGTGGTTTGTAGGAGCATGAGGCAGTTTTCTGGGGAGGTTCTTCTGTGCGCAACAGGCAGCATAAGAAACAGCACATGAGTGCTTGTTTGAAGATCGAAGGTGCTGCAGTAAGCTAACCAGAACTGTGAATCGACCAGGACACGGCCAAATGAGAGCTTAAATGCTCATGGACAGCCTGCGAGAAGCTTTGAGAGTGAAGACAAGCAGCCGGTATTTTACATAGTAAGCAACAAGGAGCAAGTGGCAAAACCATGCAAGCGGTAGTTACAGTAACAGGCTAGGAAAATGCTTCTTGCGGAGACACCACAAAGGGATATCAGCAGGAGGAAATTACCCTGTCAAGATAAGAGGAAAAGGTGTTTTGTAATCCTAACGTGAGATGAGAATCTAGATGTGAATGGTCAGGAAAGGCTGTATTTTGCAGATGCTTCTTTCAAAACATCTTTAAGAATTAAACACAGCCAGGATGTGAGGATGCAAAGACCAAATCCAAGGATACAGCTAAGTTACCAGCCTAAATACTATGCAGTGTAAGGATATTATTCCTACTAGCCAAGGTGTAGAGTAGACAAATGAATCTGTGTTGAAGAAGGTGGTTGAATTATTTCTCACGAATAAGTCTACCAAAAATACGAGGTAGAGACGATCCCCTGGGTCCTGAAGGTGGGACAAGAAAATTCTTCAGGAGGACACCCTGAAAGAACAGAGTGGAGGAGACCCAGGGAAGGATGGTGTCATGGAAGCCAGGGGGAGGATATGCTAACAGAAAGAGCAACATCAAGGTGTTGGTTTCTGGATGTGGTCATGGAGGACCTTAAGTGTCCCTATGAGTTCTCCTGCAGAGCAGCTTGGCAGGACCCACCGAGTCAGGGGAGTGAAGCCTGGAGATACTTTTCAGCAGAGGACTGGGGCAGGGCTTGCCAAGTGGCAAGCACAAAGCTTGCAGTCAGCGTGCATGCTTTCTCTGAAATACTTCTGCATGCCTGCGGTGCCAGTCTTACCTTCGGTACTGTTAAAAAGCTGGCAATATAATTGTTTACCTTTTTTGAGAGAAAGCTGTGGTTCTGCAGTGGAGCTGTTTTGCTTGGCGTTTGACTTGTCTTCTGAGCAACGTTACTCTCTTCTGGGTTGGGATGGAACAGTGAAATATGGTAGAAACAATGCTAACCAGCACAGATCAAGGGAGTGCAGATCAGCAGCAGCACTAAGCTTCTGAACTGACGTTGAAGGTAACACTGCTGGACATCCCCCGGTAGCCTGAAGCAGCAGAGTTTTGTCTTGAAGCCTCTCCAGCGTGATCTCACAGAGCACTTCAAGAAGGGCCCACGCTCGGTGTGAGAATTTCAAAAATTCATTTTAATTTCTAGAATTTTGAATAGTATTTGTTGCAATGCATTTATTTTCCTTAACCACTTTAGATAATATATTTCACGGCTGCTGTTGTTGGAAAGTGCCAAATCCTGCTTGTTGTCAGTAAGCCAAGAGGGTAGCCATGGGAGCAGCGTTTTACTCATCACTGGATCCTAAAACCCTCTCCTGAGAAAGAAAATAATCCAAGTTACCTTGCAGTAGATGAAGAGCTGAAACCGGACATCGGGGTGGTTTTGTTTCGCTTGTCTGAACCAAAAGAAATTAGTATGATCAAGAAAACCATATGTATTGTAGATATAGTTATATTCAGGTTAATTTTGCTGTACTTTAACAATGTGGATTTGTCTGCCCTTTACAGGCATGAATAACCGTGAAGTCTTGGAGCAAGTAGAACGCGGTTATCGGATGCCATGTCCTCAGGACTGTCCCATCTCCTTGCACGAGCTTATGATCCACTGCTGGAAAAAAGACCCAGAGGAGCGTCCAACTTTCGAATATTTGCAGGGTTTCCTTGAAGACTACTTCACTGCAACAGAACCCCAGTACCAGCCCGGCGACAACCTGTAAATCCCTGGTCTCCAGACACTGTCATGAATTACCAGGTGTTTCTCAGCCCTGCCCCACCTGCCCTTCAGCTTCCAACTCCGTGATCGGCTTCTCCAGAGCGCAGCATCTTCTTCCAGCACCGCCGTGCACGGGAGGGGCTGAAGCTGGGAACTTCTTCCGCAGCCCTTCCCTATGACCACTTGTCCTAATAATCTGAATGTCCTGGATGAAAAGGAGAAAAACACTTGTTTTTTCTGAATCAAAGACTCCGAAACTGCATTGTATTGATGTTATGTAAACTGCAAAACCTCTGTTCATTGTAAATAGAAACTCAGTGCCAATAACTGATCCTAGTGCTTTCCTTTTTTTAAAACGCAAAACCTATGTGATTTTAACTAGTCTTCTCCTGATTCAACTAAAAGTATTATTTTCCAGAAGTGGCCTCTTTGTCTAAAACATTTTTTTTCATGTTTTAACAAATAAATAAAAAAATCAGGACAGGTGTTTGGTTTTTTGCTTTTTTTATATATAAAATATATATAATATATATACATACCTGTACATACAGTATATGGGTGCTAGTGCGGAGGAAACTCATTTGGAATCGAATGAATCCTGCTGCAGCAGTACCCAGAAAGCGATAATTTTACTGCAGACATGAAAACACTGGTGGGATTCTGAAAGCCAGTGATCTAATTTTTGGCTTTTGCCAAGCATGATTTTTTTAAATTGGATTGCACTTTTTGTTTATGATTATGTACCTGTAGATGGTTGTAACTTTGCTCTTTCAGGAATCATGTGCTGTATTTACAGTAATGTTTCCAATGTTTGACAAGTGTGTGATGATTCGTTCTTGAAATTAAAGCGAACATATTTAAAGCAAGAAAACTACACCATCACCGTTTGAACTGGAAAATTGAAACTGCAAGGACTTCCTGTATCAAAACATGTATACTGAAATGTTTCAAAAAGATTTATTAAACAGTGTAACCACATTCAGATGGTCTTAAAATCATAGCATTTTAGCCACATCCACCTGCTAAACTGTTGGTCACGCAACTAGGATTTTTCTGTTTTATGTGTAACATTTTCCCATTGTAAAACAAGTGTGTTAAATGTCCTGTACTGCTAATGAAATTACTTTCTCTATGTCTGCAAGTTCTCCAGTGGAATTACTATGCACTTCTTTACATTTCATGGGGGATGCACAGAACAAAGTATTACCTTTTCAGTTGTCTGTACCAGCCTTGAATTACTTATGTTTAACCAAAAAAAAAAAAAAACAAAAAAAAAAAACAAAAAACAAAAAACCTTTCTATTTCTATTGAGTTTTTAATACTGAGTTGCAAATTTTAAAGTCTTAATTACATTTTGTTATGGTTTATTTGCAAGTTTACATTTTAAAACTGTTTAACTTTCTTAATTTAGTAATTAAAAAAAGAGCATTTTACATTTGGATAGTTGTTCTTTTGTTTAAACTGTGGAGATAATGGTGGAGATGAGATAGATAAAAACTTTTCAAGAAGGGGTTTCATGCCATTTGGGGCATCATATTTCATAGGAGTATGCAGACCAGTTACCTATGGGACATGATTTTTTCCAAATTATGACGTCAATGTGTTTTTAAACAGCTGGAGTTCAACTGTAAGGAAGATGGTTGAATGTATAGCTAGTCTCTCATTTCTCTGTTCTACGAGCGGTTTATTCTTTAATAGTTCTGTTGCATTTAACATGAATACCTTTACGCTGTAGTGTTGCAGGAAAAGATTTTCTATGCCTTGTATTGCTGTTATTGCTTTAAAATATTGCAACCAAGTAAGACTTCCTGACAGTTGAAACTTTTTTTTTATTATTATTTAATACTTAGATTGTGAATTCGTATTCCAAATATTCACAGATTTTCTAAAGAGAACCTTTTTCGGTTCCTGAAAACTAACCCAATAATGAATTGAGATTCAGAGAACAAATTGTCATCATCGTTTGAATATTTTCTATACAAAACATTGACTGAAAATCCTCTTGCAAAGCAGGCTTCCACACTTAGCCTGTCTTGAAGTGTGAATTTATATGGCAATGTTGCTTGTTACCAGATTTCCATGATAAATTGGTTAACGTTTTACATGTAGAGTCTATAAGTAATGTTATGTACATGATATATTCAATGTTGCTGTACCTGTAGCTGTGGAGTACTGAAGAGGCCATAATTCCTGTTGGACTTTTAGTTTCCTCTTAGTACTTTACGAAGCGAGTCGTGGTCCTCTTTTTTCCCACAGCTGCCCCCCCTGCCTTAAAACGTCATCCACTGAACTGAGGACTCCGTAGTAACCCAGCGGGCTGGCGAAGCCAAAATGTCACGTACTCAGCCCAGTGCTGGTTGGCAAAGCACGGCCGTTCTGCCAAGTTCCTTAGCAGCCTTTGCTACGCCACAAGCTTAAGCGCAGTTTCCATCTGTAATGCGGGATGAGCCTAAAACATCAGCTTTGCCTGTGTTTCTCGTCGGAAGTGAGACTCAGATGGGGCGTTGTTGGGGTTTTATGGCCTTTATTTCTGATTCTTGCGTTTGCTGTTTCTTGTATTGCATTCGGTCTGTGAGTACCATGTTGGTCTCTGCCGCATCTCTGCCTGCAGCTGGCTTGTGTGCAGACTGGTGCCGCTGTTGAGTGGCAAATCCAGACCATTTCTCATCGGTAGCTCTTCTGCTTCTTTTTCTTAATGTTGGGAGTTTTGTTGTTTGGGTTTTTTAATCTCTCAAATAAAAACATTAGCAAAAATTTAAACAAGGTTGTTAGCATTTTTGCTATAAATTAATAAAAACCTTTTCTTAAGCATTGTGTGTACACCACAAATAGCTGTGTGGTGACTGTAAAAGTTGAGTTATCAGATGAAAAATCTCCTGTTCTCTCCAATAATTTTTTTCATGTAAGGCTAAATAAATCCTATCCAGATAAAAACAATTGGCCAAAAGCTCCCCCACCAGCCCAGCTGACTCCCAACCGATCCGTGGTATAGCGGTGAAGTTCCAGAAAAGGCGATCTACCAACAGCTGAAAGGACTCCGTGGGGTGACCCAGGCATCTCTAGGCCAAGCTTGATCCAATTAGCAGTCCCAGGAAAAAAGACAGGTGGAAATGCGACGCTGCCGTGGAAGGGACGGTTAGTACAATTAATGCCTGTTAACGTATTTCTATGGGAAGGAAATGATCTGAGACTTGGTGGGTCTTTGAAAACTTCCAGAGTTTGTCAAAGGCACTAGCATGATATTCTTTGGCTTCTGCAAACAGTGTTTGACTTAGTTCTGTGTGACGCTCTGGTTTTGATTTAATTACCACTGTAGAAAATACAAAATAGAAAAGTGATTAACTGCTAAAATGACAAGAATAATCATAAACAGAAAATCCGTCTCCAGTGTGAGTGTTTCTCCTGAGGCCTCTAACCTGGAGAGGACTACCTGCAGACCGAGAAGGCAGATTACTAAACGTATTTGACCTTGCCACATAACTTCAAGGTGAGTGGGAAGTTGCTCAGATTCATTTTAATACGTACCGTCCTTTTCTCAAATACTGCAATAAAAAATGCAGTACACTAATGAATGCTACCACATTGTACCCCAGGGGTTTAAGGGCCTCACATGAGGCCGAGCCCAAGCATGCAAGAGCTATTAGGAGAGACACAGTAGCTCCTCTTCTAATGTGTAGACAATATTCATTCATCAAAGAAGGCTTTTCCTGTCTAATGGGAAATTACCACCAGCAGTGCAGACAAAAGGATATTTAGTTTCTCCAGTCATGTCAGTTTGAGGGTCTGTCTGTCTTTCAAGAATAATTGAAGTCTGTTTGTAGCTCAGAAATCTCATTGTGTTCTGCAATCTCGGTAAGCAGTGATTCGAAGTTCCTGTGACTGATACACAGGGAAATTTTATCACTGAAGGGGCTCCTGTCAATTGGGGCAGCATTCCCTGACATCTTAACTGAAGAAGGAGGCACTTCAATTTTGGATTTTCCTGCACAGACCAAACCAGAACCTGCGTCCTTTCAGCAGAAAAGGGAAAGAGGTCCCTTGCCAGGATGCCACTGGTGTAGGGTGTCAGTCTGTCCCTCCCAGCGCTTCTGAATTTGTCAGGAGAACCTCTGACAGCTAAAGCCAGGTGACTAAGATTCATTTTGAGTGTTAGAGGGGAAATGCTCGCTTCACTTAAGTCTGGGAGATCTTTTCTGTTGACTTTTAATACAGACAGTGTTCTTACGTGTATGTGTATATATCTCAAAATGCAATTCGCACACAAAAACATCTGTACCTACACCAACATCAATCCACCTCTTTGTATTCCTCCCCTGCAGCTGAATGCTTAACAAAAATATAAGACTGGGACGTGAGATTAGAGGACAGAATGGTGTTAACAACAAAAGAGCTTCTCTTTTTTTCTTTTTTTTTTCCTTTTTTTTTTTTTTTTCCCTGGCTCCCACTACGTGATCAGCTATAATCCCTGTTCCCAGGCCAGGAGAGGAGTAGGTAGCAGTAAGCGCTGCTGCCGCAGCCCAGTGATGTTTTGGGTCTCTGGCTACTGCAAAGAGCACCCTGCAGCTGATTTCAAAGGCAGGGAGGGAAAACATTTCTCCTGAGGACTTGGCTGCAGCTTGGGGCCTGTGGTGTGAGTATGCAGGAGGGCTGAAAGGGGAGAAGAGTGCCCTCCCAGGAAAAACAGGCCATTAGCTGGTAAACTCTGCATCACGTTGTGTAGAGGGAGCTCCAAAGGTTGCAGCGACAGCTGTGCTCGCAGCACCTGTGTTTCGCTGTGCCCAGGGATTTAGGTGATCAGATTAGAGCAGGCTGGTGAGAATGAACTGCAGTTTTCTGTTACCAAGTGTAAATATCTTCTCTGTTATGGGGCTGGTGTGTTCAAGATGGGAAAAGATATCACCGGACTGTGACTGGAGGGCAAGTGTTGCATCTGTCTGACCGGGCCAGATGGGAGTTTGATTGTTCAGCTCATTGTTGGGAATAACCCAGCATTAAGCTCTGTGAATAGCTAAAAGGGCAAAGAGCAATGAAATGAGATTATCTCCTTCCTCTGTGGATGGGCTAGAGCTTGCCGAGGGCTCCAGTTTGCTTTTTTGTGCATCAGCATTCGTTGCCGAGCCCGCACAACCAGAATCTTGTGAAGTTTGCTCAGCTTCTTACTGTCACAGCTTCACACAAAATCCCTGAGCCCTATAATGGATGGATTTTGATCTGGAAAAAGACAAAAGAAAAAAGGATGCAGGGAAACTTTCTGACCGCGTTGGAGCCTTACTCACTGACCCTGGGGCTCACCCTCATGCCCAAAAGCCACGGCATCCCCTATGCTTTATTCACCGCTGCAGTTCAGGCTCTGGGCTGCCTTCCAGCCCTGCTATGCCGCTGGATTTCCCCGGCTAGAAGTTGCTACTCGTACAGGAAGCATCTCTGTTGTTGGGAAAGGGGTGCAGTGATCCCAGCACGCCCCTCCTGGCCAGGTTCCCAGAGGGGAGCAGTGGTGGAGAAGGAGCCTGCGGCTTCCCTGGAGGCCCCTTTGGCTCCCGGAGCCACCGCGCACCTGGCCGTCAGCAGCAGCTCAGGCATGACTGTGTGTAGCCACAGCTGGGTCTTGGGGTGACTTGGTGGGGGCTGTGTTGATACAGCTCACAGTCCCCAGCCCTGGTGACGACAGAGAAGCAGATGCTAACCCCTGCTCTCCTAAAAAAGCAGTGGCAAAGAGCCAAATCAGGATCCGCTTTGCATCTTAAA
Organism: Balearica regulorum gibbericeps; assembly: GCF_011004875.1. Taxonomy (NCBI): domain Eukaryota; kingdom Metazoa; phylum Chordata; class Aves; order Gruiformes; family Gruidae; genus Balearica; species Balearica regulorum. The sequence goes on along the minus strand of NC_046186.1, from coordinate 52,139,032 downwards.
GACAGAGGACTAGGTACGTTTGATCGTATGAGAGCTCAAGTGTTCCCTCAAATTCCCAAAAGCAGCGTGGCCGCCAGCTGAGCTTTGTATATGACCTCATATACATCCAGTGTATAAAACACATACCGCACGCTGAACATTTGCATATGTTACACGTCTTTTGTTCCACTTGGGTGGCCTTCTCCTCCCCTTCCCCCTACCTCTCGCCCCATTACTTGCCCACGCAGCTCTCCTCACATTATTCTAGACGTGTCATTTCTGAAGGAATACACATCCCAGTCCTGCGGAGAGTGGGGGCTCTGTTAATTGTCAAACGTTGAGTGGGTAACGATCAATGGATGACTAATTGGAAGCAAGGGGGAATAAAATAGGTATTACTTAGCTTCTGCTCTTAATTAAGAGGATGCATAATGCTGTGGGGAAAATCTTAAATGGCAGGAGGGTTTTTGTCATCATGCAAGGTTTAATTAGAAGCATTGCACAAGCTAACATCCAGGTACTGTTTTCTTTCCTTTCAGGTGTCTCTCCAGGGCGTGACTGAAAAATGCCAAAGCAAGAGCCTTAAAAAAAAATATAAGTGGAAAATATTTTTGTAGGCATGTGCCTAGCAATCTAAACAGCAAGACATGGAGGAGAGCCCCAGTTTCCCTCGCAGCGCAAAAGCAGCGAGGGGCGAGCCGAGAATGCAGAGAACTGGAGCGAGAGCGTCGGGTGAGTTATGCTGAGGCAGACAGGATTAAATGCTCATTGCAATGTCTCCAGATGAATTCACAGCACCAATGTTAAACGTGGAGCAACACGAGAGTGCTTTATTTCAACAGTTAATCATTTGGAAGCAAAAGCATTTATGATTTAGTTCTGTAAATATACATTGATGCAGGAGAAAATCTCAGAAGCAGCACTCGATATTGACATTATCTTCCTAATCAAAAAAAGAAATAATACAAGGACTAGCAATCACTTTTTACAAAAAAGCTCCATGTTTGCTGCCTTGCCAATGAAAAGACTCATCCTGCACTTGAATATTAATCTGTACTTTCTCTGATGGGCCCAATATGACACAACACATTCTGCTTGTAAATAATGTAGGTGAGATACTAACTTTAAAGAGTTCAGAGTTTGATTCGGATCTCAGTGAAGTCACTAGGAAGACTTCAGAAATATAAAACAGACCTTCAGAAAGCAATTAGGACAGCCTCGGTTGTGGGGATGGGGGAGGCTTTTAAAATGCTGAAATAAACTTGGATATCTATTCTCTAAGTTTCCTAATCCAAAAATGAGTTAATTGATAGGAGTTTCTACAACTTTGTGGGAGGGTCCTCAGGTCTGGGCTGGCCCTCATCTTTGCTTTGAAACCCACTCCGTCGACAGTGCTGTTTTAACACAGTTAGCAGAGAGTGTTAGCATGCAGGGTTTGGGGTTTTTTCTCTTTGTCAGGCTGCTTAGAAAGTACATGAAACTCAAGTGAGAGGAACTGCTCCAAGTACCTGCTGGTTTCTGGGGTTTGGTAGGTTAAAGAGGGGACAGAGAGTGGTCCTCTGGTCACAGCTGCAGACACCATTAGGTCCGTAGGTGTGATTTCTGGACCTGGAAGCGCTCACACGAGAGCCAGATTTCACAGCATATTCCCCAGACATCACGTCCTTAGGAACCAGGCTGATCTGTTCTCCTTTCTTTGGGCCACAAATACACTTCAAATGAAGATATGTACGAGCGATCAGGATGGAAATAACCCCAGGAGGCTGAATGCTGAGTGGGCTAGCATTAATTCCCAGGGACGTTTCTAGGTGGCCAAGTAAAATATGTATGGAGCTACCGGAGAGAGCCCAGCAAAGGACCACAAAGATGATTAGAGGACTGGAGCATCTGATGTGTGAGGAAAGGCTGAGAGAGCTGGAACCTTCCAGCCTGGAGAAGAGAAGGCTCAGGAGGTATCTCACCAATGTATATAAATATATGAAGGGAGGGCGCAAAGAGGATGGAGCCAGGCTCTTTTCAGTGGCAGGACCAGAGGCAATGGACACAAGCTGAAACACGAGAGGTTCCCTCTGAACATTAGGAACCACTTTTTTACTGTGAGGGTGACTGAGCGCTGGCACAGGTTGCCTAGGGAGGTTGTGGAGTCTCCATCCTTGAAGATACTCAAAAGCTGTCTGGACATGGTCCTGGGCAACTGTCTCTAGGTGGCCCTGCTTGAACAGAGGGTTGGATCAGATGGTCTCCAGAGGTCCCTTCCAGCCTCAACCGTTCCGTGATTTTGTGATTCTGTATGAACAGCCTGAGGCTTTGCGACATCTCTGTCCAGTCACATCCCATATGCTTCAAACGCATGCCAGCCCCTGGGCACACAGGCAGGGACCCTGGCCAAGCTGCTGGGGCAGGCTGGTGTGGGTCTACAGGAGAGGCAGGTGACCACTGTTGTTCGGAGCCTGTTGACCAGTGGAGAACGGAAGACCACTGTCCATAACAGTTGTCGGCAAGAGAGGATGCTCCACTGAGTGAAAGGAGAGGTGTTTGATGGCTGCACAGCAGAGGCCTTTAGAAATAAACCCCCAGAAATATGGGTACTGATGCAACGTCCCCGTGGGAGACTCTGCCTGCCAAGTCCCCGTGCCCAGCCATGGCTGCCTGTACTCCCTGGGGAGCTGGTCAGCGCACTACAAACACTACGCAAGTCCTTCATGTAAGCCCCAGGAAGGTCAGACACTCCTCAGAGCAGATCTCCCTCCCCGCTCCCATCCTGCCTAGGTTCACCAAGGTGCTGATTTTGGCTCCTGCGTTGCCTTGGGCCCCTTGCCGCCCCTCCCCACCATGGCACACAAGCTGCAGTGGGGCCATCACTGCTCCTGGTGAGGAGGCCGGTGAGCGGGGCAGCCACCGGAGCTGGGTTTGGCACAACTTGGGGCACAGGCAGCCCTGCTGAACAGGCCGGCTGTCGGTGCGTTCATGGCGCAAAACAGCCGTGCAGCAGAGCCGCCACGCTTGAGTCCAAACCTAAGGGATTAAACCTTGAGCTGACTCAAATGACCATGGTTGTAATGCAGCCTCTGCGTCCACAAGCATGGAAGGCCTATCACATTTGGGTCTGGCTGGGACCCACTGGCAGAGCAGGCGTTGCCTGGCCAGTCTGGGGGCAGCAAAGGACAACTTTGTGATGTCCCAAAAGGGAGGCTTAGTGTCCTGCTGGCCTGTGCCTCGGTGGAGGAGGGAGGAGAGAGGGAAGGAGGGGGTCAGGACCGCCAGCCAGAGGGCCGGGCTGACGTGGCGTCCTCTGGAAGAAGGTAAGCTCAGGCTGTGGGGAGTCACTGCATATTTAGTGCTCGGCTTGGGGGCAAGTGCTGCTCCCAGCCACTTGAATTTTCCCTCCAGAAATGTGGGCAGTAATTCCCTGAGAAGAGGAAATAAGTGCTTGGGTCACAGCTTCACCTTGCAACTGCAAAGAGGGGCTGGCAGGGCACGACACGCATCCCGGGGGAGGAACGCTGGGCAGACAGCTCCCTCCTCCAGCCCCATGCCATGGGAAGGGCGCAGGAAGGAGAAGCAGCGGCATTGCCCAAGCGAGGACCTCGGGGGTGGTTTAGACGTCCCTGTGTACGCAGGCTGGCCGATCAAGCGTTAAGGCAGCGCGTGGCAGCAGCCCATGGACGCCGGGAGGATGAAGAGCTGTTCACAAGTTGCAGCCAAGTCAGATTCCTCCTAGGGTTAAACTAAGAAAATGTAGGCTAAAGATCAGGAAATGCTTCTTGGCAGGGAGATGTGCTGAGTGGGGGGTCAGGAAGGCGGTGTAGGCTGGGACAGGCAGCTGTGTTCAGCGGGCGCAGGGGGGACGGCTGCTGTGGAGCCTGGCACTGCGCCCACCAAGCCTCACCGGCTTCGAACCCCAGCACACCGTCAGCGCCGGCATTTCCCCGCTTTCAGGAGCTGTGCAAATACGTAAGGGGTTCAGCTTGTAGGAAAAGTGAGTTTCTGCTCCTTGGGGGTGTAGAGAGAAACTTGGAAGTGTCTAGAAGTCTAACCTAAAAAAAAAAAAATAGATGAGAAATCCTGTTTTTGTTCTTTATATAGTTCTTACACCCATCATGTGATTATCTTCAGTAGTCTGAATCACAGTTTAGCGTTTGGCACTGGCAGTAAGCTACCGAGGACTGAGGCTGGCTTTCCCGGTGAGGCACTCCGGTTAGGAATCACACCGGGTTTCCCCCGCAGTTGTTTAGCTGCGGGGCCCAAGCAGAGGCAGCCCGGCTTCCTACGAGAGAGGGAGGGAGGGAGCGAGCCGTACGCAGGCATTTCCAGAGAGTTTTGAGCTTCAAAGTGTCACTCCCCCGCGGAGGCTCTCCCACCGCCGTGCCGTGCCGTGCCGTGCCGTGCCGACCTCTTCCACTTCCTGCTGCAGAGCCAGTTCTGCCGCTTACCTGGGAGAGGCAGGGAGGGTGTCGTAAAAAGAGGGAAAAAAAAAAAAACCAACCCAACAACCCAACACCCAACCCGCCCGGCCGGCCGAGGAAGGAGAGCCGGGCACGGCGGGAGAGCGCCGGGGTGCGCAGGAGGCACGGCAGCCCTCGCTTTCCTGGGTCGGCTCAGCGTGAGCTTCCCTCGCCGGCAAGGTAAGAAGTGTCAGAGATGCCGCCTCGCTCGGTGCCTGTTTGTAATTAGCTGGTGACCCACTTCTGGCGCTCGGGCGGGGGGGTGGGGGTGTCCCTCAAGTTGCTCTCTCGCTCCCTTTCTCCCCCTCTCTGGTGTAACGATAGCCAGAGTTTCACAGATGGTTACAACATGTTTCAGCCATTTCACTGCTGTTTTGTTGTTTGGTGGTTTGTTGTTTGGTTTTGTTGGGTTTTGTTTGATTTTTTTTTTTTTTAAATCAGGAAGGTTTGGGGGTAAACACTGGGCATGGACACGCCTGGTGTCGAAATGTTGTCCTGCCTATTTACGTAGCTGCCTGGCAATGCCTGGCAGCCAGGCCTGAGCCCGCTCCCGCCCGGCACAGCCGCGCAAGCTCAAGGTGGTTTGTTGGCCGAGGCTCTCTCCTCTCTCTCCTCACTCTCTCTCCCCTCTCTCTCTCTCTCTTCTCCAGCTGCCCCAGGGCTGCATAGGACAGGTCCACGGACCTGGTGAGGGAGAGGTGGCTGGAAAGCGTGAAGAAAACGGGATCATAGACCCCATTTGCACCATCCTCCTTGGCATTGGTATGGAAACAGTGGGAGCAAGCCGGTAGTATTTCTTTTTTAATTAGGATCAAATCAGTCGTATAAAACCTGCTCCTAAACTGATTGTTTCAGGATGTGGGTTTTGTAGGGCTAGCATTGACTGGGCAATGAGAATGGCAGATCTGGGCTTACTGGTCCTCGACCACCACCAGTGACCACCAGGCCAGAAATGCCCATTTCCTGCAAGCCCCGTGCCGGTTCAAGGCCTGGCCTGGCCACATCCGTGCTGTCTCAGGTAGGCACCGATGCTCTGCCACCACTGGACAAGGCTGTGAGCCCTGCAGCGGGCGACACCGAAGATGGGGTGCGAGGGGCGCAAGCAGCAGGGCTGGTGCCCCAGCAAGTGCTTGCCAATGCCGCCGGCTGCTGGCGAGCGTCTGCCGGTTGTGCTGCTGCCTGTGATGCCGTCAGCCTCTGAGGTCAGGCTTGCTCTTGCTGAGCACAGGCAATGGCTTGAAGCATGCTGGGCTGGTTGTTTTTTTTGTTTTTTTTTTACAGGGTTGGGTTTTCTTTTTGTCTTTCTAAGGCAGGAAACAAGGCATGTGCAATTATGGTGTTCGTGTCTGTCAGTGCCCTACACCCCCAGCAGCGGCTTTTGAAGTTTAGCAGAGGGTACACGTCTGAAAGATATATACATTTCTGCATGTTACGTGAAAGCAAGTGAGCGAGGCTGTTCTCACACCAGCTGAGGGAGACACGTCAGGTCCTCCAGGCTTCCCCACGCCTTCCCACCACCCACACACCCCACAGCCCACGTGCTGCGGAACAGGGAGAGTGGTTAGGGACAAGAAATACATCAGCTCTGTGAAATACTGGAGGTTCTCCCTTATTAGGAACCAGAGACTCCAACTTAAGGCTATAGGAAAGCAGGCTGGGGAGATTTATACCTCTTGGGGTGGTCCCCCTGTCCAGCCTCGCTCCGTGGGTCCCGATTTTGTGCCAGGATTTTTAGATGTTCCGGGGCTGTGGGATATGCCACTTTGAGGATTATTCAGTGCCTGTGGGAGTTTTATCAGCATCAGAAATGGGTGGGAAGTAATTTCTGGGAAACAAACACATTTTTAAGAATATCTACAATCATTGCAGACATTTTCATATTTCACAAACTCTAGAAAACTGGCAGGGAATGCTGCCTATAGTGAGATGCCTGTTTGGATCCTGCTTGAGTGTGTTGCACTTCTGGTTTCTTCCAACTTACCTGCCTAGCATTCCTATTACATGCATATTGACATCTACACTAAAGCAAAAAATACCGGGTCTACACTAGCCCTTGCACCATGGATTGCCCAGTGAAGCACCTTTAGTGCTGCAAAAGGAAATGTGATGTTTGCCGTGCAGGGATGGTTGGAAGTACGTTTTCCTATTCTCCTGGCCTATGTAGACTTTCATGCCGTGGCTGCAGAAAATGTGTAAGAGCGACCGTATAGTCAGTGTGGAAGAGGACCATTGTTTTCATATTCTTTTTCTGCTTTTTCCAGAAGTCGTAAAAATAAACGTTACCTGCCCTGGAGGGCTTAAAATCTGGGCTAGGAATGTGACACATTGCCTTAGTCTTCACTGTGGAGGGTACCCAAGGGAGAGGGTAAGCGTCCGTGATGACAGCAGCCAAAATTCCTCATGGTGAAGTGTGAAACTCTGGAACTTAGATTTCTTTGGCTGAGTTTATTTAGGTTATAGACCCAAAACAGTTCCCACATTTGCACTTGCTCTTCCTAAAAAGGATTTGTCTGGGGCTTTTTGAGGAAAGTTGTGTCTAGTGTTTCTGTAGAGAAAGCTGCACTTAAGGCAAGTGTACTAACACACTGCAGCTTGACTGACCCCATGCTAACAGCATTTGTTGCAATCGCAATGTACGCATCCTCACAGCAGCTTACAAATTCTGCATCCGCTTACTCCCGTGCTGCAGATGGATATCAAGCAGCACCAAGGAGCTTAAAGGATTCAAAGTACACAGGAATTATTTGGAAATGAAGACATTGCTGTCCATCCCCACCCCTTGTGATCTCATCTTTGCCTTAATTAATTTATACTGGTGCCATTTCAGAAATGCCATGACTGGTGAATAAAAAACCCTTCCCTTGTGTGTTGTGCACCAAGGGAGGTGAGGTTTCTTTCTCATCCTAATACTTTCTTTTTTAACAATGTAGACAAATACAACTTTGATCAAAAGAGCGAAGAGCTTTTCCCCCTCTCCAGAAGTGATGGGGAGCGCAGCTACGCTCGTGTTGCAGAGTCTCTCTTCTGTTTCTTCATGACAGGAGTTTTCTAATCAAAAGCAGGTACATGGTTAGTGTGTGTGTTTGGGACACTGCAGCCTGACAAGTCGTGGTGCTGGGAAACAGATGAAATACCTGATGGATTTCACAATCAGCCGCAAGAAAACTGCACAGATGAGCCCAAACCCAGCACCCTTCCTCTCCCTGGCCAACCCCTTGCCTCTGTCAGATGTTTTTTAGGGGAGTTTGCCCCTTGCTTCAAACTTGGGTGCTCAGGCCCATCTCTACTGACCCACAGAAGAATTTGTTCCCCTTCATTAGTGGTCTCCCTGCAGCTTCCCAGGAGTGGCCGTTGCCAGCAGCAGCCGGCCGTGAGCAGGAGGGCTGGGCAGCCTCTCCCGGCTCGCTGGCAGGAGCGGTGGGAGAACCTCTCCAGACGCTGGAAGCCTCACAAGGTTGCTGGGATGGGGTTTCTTCCCAGGAGCTTGGGTCACCAGGCACCCACCTGGTTATTTGCTGAATTAATGCATGTTACAGAATTGGGTGTATGAGCAGAGGAAGGAAGGGGTAGTTTAAGGAGTTCTCTTAACATTTTTTAAGAGCAGTCCAGGCCTGGCTACTCTGTCCCTTTAGGGAGGGCCTCTCCACTTTATTACAGTCAGGAATATATGCAATGACTCCAGTTGGTTATCAGTAATCTCCTGCATCTCGTAGGTGCAGGGGGGATATTAAATTCTCAAAGCTTTCTGGCAATATCATGATCTGACTTGAGGCTGCAGTGTCTTTGGAAACGAGATTGGGCACGATCTACGCTCTCCAGCAGTCTCTGTGCCAGAAAACGGATCAGGCTACAGGTTTCTGAGAGTATTTCAATATGCTGAAGCATTCCTTTATTCTAATTCTTCAGCGTGGGAGACCTAAGCAAGTGGTTTTTCTGTCCTATGCATAACCATGCTTGCAGGATAAGCTAACTAGGAATGTCAATGGAAACCTAATGGAACTCTGCGGCATGAGGCAGCATAAAATACCGGGATAATGTGCTCAGTGTTGGGTCTTTTTCCAAAATTGAGGATCTTCAGCAGAGCAGAAACAATGTCCTGAAGCACTGCTGTTGGAGGAGGATGTTTCTGAATCATCTGTAACATCTCCAGCAGCGTGGGGATTTCTCTCGGGAATTCCCATCCACATGCCATTGCCAGCATTGCTCACAAAGTGTTCAGCATGTCCTTGGGTTAATTTATCCTCGGGGCCATCTCTACAGACAGAGCTCTGCTCTTGTAACAGCTTCTCCCTACAACCAGAGCTACTGAGGGAGGAGGAGGATGAAGTCACTTTTCCTCCTTCTTAATGATGTGTTTTAACCCCAAAGCCCTCAGCCCCTCGGTGCCTCCTACCTCAGCCCCATGGGAGCAGGGGCTGTGCGTGGGTATCAAAGCTCAGCTTTCACTTCTCGGCTATCCTGCAGCAGGGTCTAAGCAAAATCGTATTAAAAAACCCCCAAAACTAGAAGCTTTTGCAGGTAAAAACACAAGTGATGGAATCAGGTCTGTCTTCTTTCTGGCTGAATTATTTTTACTCAGATATTTGGAGTAATTTTCATGTTTAGCTCATGTTACACAGGAAGGAAATAAGGCTGTCATTTAAATATTAAGTTGATTTGAGAGATAAAGAGGCGTTTATCCTTTCAGAGGGCTAAACTAATAGGAAAGACATTTTTAAGTAGTAAAAGACATTAAAAGACATTAAGAAGTAAGCCATTTGAAGAGTTTGGTAGCTGATCATTTGCAATACAGTTTAATAAAGTCTTAATATAGAATCACAGAATGGTTTGGGTTGGAAGGGACCTTAAAGATCATCTAGTTCCAACCTCTCTGCCGTGGGCAGGGACACCCTCCAAAAGGCAGAGTAAATAGACAAAATAACAAACTTGAAGAAAACAAGTCTGAATTTTTTCTGCCCGTGTTGTGCCTTTCATTAGGTTCACACAGTCTGTGTGTGATCCGTTTCACAGATAGCCAGGTGTTAGCAATGGAACTAAAAAAAACAAGACCAAAAACTTTGGAGATTGTAGCCTCCAAAGGAATTTTGTAACTTTTAAATCCTGTCTGACACCCAATCCAAAATCTACTGAAGTCAATAGAGAGATTCCCATTTACTTCACTGGGCTTTGGACTGAGTTCTCGGTTTCTCCGCAGAAATCTGTTCTTCTTGTCATGGTGCTAAGCTAAAGGCTATTGAATATAGAGGATCTGAATTCAATGTGTTTTCTAGCATTTTGATCTGACTACTTCAGAGACCACCAAAGAAGTGTCTTAGTGTATGAGGCTTTGCAAATTTGTTTCTGAAAAGCCGTGTTTGAGTGTTTGCTAAGGATTCTATCTCATGGGAGGGGTGCTCAGACAACGCTTGTGGCTGAAGTGGTGGAGCTGTACCCTGGCACCCCACAGCTGAGCGTGCACTTTGTGAACACCGGGATGAACTTTGCACAAGGAACCACTTCACTGGAGACGCTCAGTGGGGGGGAATAAGAATTTGCAATGTGATTTGTGCTGCTCAAGTGCCTGACATTCATCTTATGAGGAAATGGACAGAGATCGCCACAAGTCGAAGCACATCTGAGCAGGCACTCTGAGGCCAGATGATCTGGGGGTCAGGGTTACAAAGCTGTTGAGATGAGCAAAAGGCAGATGCCTTGCAGGGAGTTCGACACCTAACCTTCACAGGCACTTCTCTAAGCCTGGCAGGGGATCACTCGGCAGCTTTACACCTTGATTCGTGTAAATCTGACTTTGTGCTGTACCGTCCTGGTGAGTCACCACCACAGGGCAGTGACCGTTTAAACTGCCGTCTGACCGAATGTCCCAGGTAAAGGGCGCTTTGCCACCGCCGCGCAGGACAGCGCAGCACAAGTCCCTGTCATGGTCCTGTGCTGATTATGAGAGCTCGAGGTTTTGCCTTTCCCATAACATCGGTTATGACTGTCGGAGAACCATGACTCAGCAAGCAGGGCCGGCAGTGACGTGGCATAGAGGAAAAGGGATGCAAACCGCAGGGAGAGATGTGTGACGGTGGTGAGCTGACCGTGAGGGTTTCAAGCCTGGGTGCTCGTATGGGAAGGAGCTGGTTTGGCACCAGACCCAGCGCTCTCACGCAGGGGGCTGCAGCTGTCAGAGCAGCAGCGTGTTCACTGTGTTGGAGCAACTAATAGCTGCTCCGAGGACTTGCCTACATGGGAAAATTTACCAGCGTAATTATCCTACTGTAATTATCCCAGGATAACTCTCCCTGTGGACGTGCTTATTATAACATAGGATGCGTATGAATATATAGTAAATCTTCCACATAGATGGGTTTTAAGTTACACAGAGGAGGGATATTTACATTGCAGCCCGGCAGCAAAGCAGAGTTTTTATCCTACTTCCCAGCAAATGTTCCACCAAGAATTTTCTATGCCAGAGATGCTTTCAGGGGGAAATACATGTCATTTGATCTGATCAGCATGAATGTAAAGCCTCACTCCTGCCCTATAGCACGGGGCACATCATTTGCTTTCACAGAATCGCAGTGGGGGCCAGGGTAACGGTTGGGACACTGCCTCATACCTCTCTGCGATCCTGTTCAACTGTTTTTAATACTGTGGTCATTTGAATATGTTCTTCATTTGACCTTTCTGTTTGAGCTACTGTGATTGAAGTTGGGAGAAATATTTGGATCACTAGAAGCTCCTCAAACGTGTTGTGATTTTGACTTTCTTTACCAGATTCTGTATCCAAACATTGTCATTCCCGTTGCTTGAGTGCTTAGTCCATTCTATTCTGTTACCTCTCGTACTTGGAATTTTAGCTTGTCCAATGTAATAGAAGGAAAATGGCTGGGGAAATGATGAGCACCAGGCTCATTTCTCTGTACTCCACAGTAGCAGATAAAATTTGCTGGTAGCAAGCTAATCTGCACCCCTGTATAAGAGGATGAAGATGGCTGCACTTCCAAAGCCTGCTCAGCATTCAGCCATCACTGCTGCTGTCATTCTGAGTGAAGGTAGAGCAAAGGCGTCCATCATCAGGGATTGCTTGGCTGGACCGAATTTACCGACAGCAGCCCCAAAAGGAAGTGACAAGTTTGATGTTTGAGCCCAAGCCAATTCCAAAGGAAGGGGAAAAAAAATATCCAAACAGTAACTAACATCTCTAAATTGTCTTTTAATTTTCAATAATTTGAATTAACAACAGCCATATGATGACAGGCTGAATGAAGTGGTTTGATAAAATAAGCAGCAACACTTGGAAACAAGCTTTGGAGTTGAAATTACTCAGCTAGGTGTGTGGTGAAGTTTAGACTCGAGGAATCAGTGTGAAGCTATTATTAGAAGGTCCAGAGTAAAATAATTGCAAGTGATTGTATTCCCTGGAATATGCCTGAGCCAAACCTCCAAACCTAAGCAGCCTGCTCTTTTGTTAGGTGCAGAAATCACCTCTGAGACACAGTTCATGTGCTTTTCTCCCCTCCAGTCTCAGCAGGAACAGTAAGTTCCAGAAATCCCATAAAAGCGTCTGTTTTGTGCAATGTGATTTCCAGAACTCTAACTGGTATTTCTTTTCCAGTCTCTGAGACAGAGTTATTTTAGGATTATTGCTTGTGTGAAACTGTACCATGTTCACAAGAGTCCTTTTTCTTGTTTTCCAGTTTGCTGGAAAATCCTGGCCTTGCAGTAAGGCAGCTGACTCGTTTCCGGTGCCACTACAAAACTTGGAAATGGCCTCTGTGTCAGGTTAGTCCAAATTATAACTCTGTGCTAGCCACACTCCAGCTAACCCTCTGCTTTCTTGCTTTGCCAAAATTCAGCCAAACCTTTGTTGCTGTTTTCTGCCTGTATTTTTTAAAAACACAAAAATATAAAGAATACATATTGCTCTTCAGTATCCCAGCTTGCAGTCATTGAGTCATGACTGATGACAGGCATTTGTCTGTATGGCTGTCCATCTACAGTGTTTCTTTTCCCACTTTTTCAGGCACATTTGTGGGTCGAAGCATACCAGTCGAAGTGGATGAGTCCATGCCATGGTCCCCATTTCCCGAACATGTCGTGGAAAGGGCTTTGGAGCCTTCTGGAGGGGATACGGAGGATGAGGAGTCCCACAGACCGTGTGTTGCTCGAACGCCTCAGCCTGTGGCTGATCCATCATGCCACTGCAGAGCACCAGCACATCATCAGTCAGCACTGTCTGCGGAGCCGGAGAGCAGCTTATGGGCAAAATATACTGATCCTAATGGAGATGGACGCTTCTGTTCCCCTGGTGAATCAATAGCTGGAGTAGTTCCCTCCAGGATGCATCTTGTAGCTATGGACAAACCAGGCATGCAGCCAAGACCACAGCTTTCAGTTGACACCGGGCACAACTCCAGTAAATCAGAGCAGAGCTTGTCTGACGCTCCCAAGGACTTGCTGGAAGAGAGCAGCCAAGGGAGTTCATGGTCACAGCAACCCTCAGGAAACAGACCCCCAGCAGAGCTGGGGACCGTGGACACAGGGTACAATTCCCAGTCACGAGACATCATGGGCACCAGGCACCTGGAGCCTCCCTTACCGCTGGTGTCCGTGCTGAACCCCCAGGACCTCCCAGGACCACTGATCTCCAGAGAGTTTTTTGGACCTGAGCATCAGCAGTGCCCTATGTGCCAGCACTTGCCCCATCCCAACGCCTCCTCGCAAGCCCGTGGCTGCTTTGGGCACCGCTGCCTGGCAGAGCAGCACCCCCAGGGCCCATGTGAGTAGCACCGCTCACCCCGCGGGGCGGGTTCCAGGTGTATCGCAGCCATCATTCACCAAGCTGGTGATTTCCTAGTCTATTTAATGGCCATGCATGGCATGCAATTATTAACCTTTTTAGACATCTATTTGCAGTCCATTTTATATTTCCAGATTTTCAGGTTATGCAGCCGGACTCTCTGATGCAGAACCTCTGAGCCGGATGAAAAGTTAAAGAGCTCACAGTTCATCAAATGAAGGCTAATGATTTTGCCTAGAAACTAGCCTTTGTCGGTCACGCTGAGCATACACAGCCTTCTCCCTGCTGTTATTTCATATTCTAGTCATTTCCTTCCTCCTTGCATCAGTCATTCAGCAGCCTCCTCTACTGACTTAATTCCTGTTGTTTTCATGGATTTCCTTGCTCCCACTCGGATCCCCAAAGTTGAGAATTTCCTGCCAGAATCAGGATGGGAGGTTACCCTTGATCTCTGTAAATAGTATCTCCCAGCGTTATGACCAAACTCACCCATGTGTTTTATTTCTATGTGAAAAGAGCGTGACATTCATCATCCTCCTTTTTTTCTGTTGTCAGCTGAAATGAAAGCTCATTATTTAAAATGGAGCCCTCAGCTGCTGGTGATTGTATCACTGAACGCTGATGTGACTCCATCAATATGGGTGTTTTGGCTCTTGGAGACTACGACGCAGTTTACAGCCTGCTATTAATTAGTATTCCTTTACAGTCTCTGAGATTTTTATCTGTTATGAAGTGAGCTTTGAACATTCATCAGTAATATCATTGTTTTAATATAATTTATATTACATTAGACTCATGAGACCCCAACCCGTTTTGGGCTGGCTTTGTAATAAAAAGCTCTAGGCCTGTTCTGATAACCCTTTTTTTTCTTTTTAACCTTCTGTTGACTCCACAGCGTTTATATTACATCTGTTTAAGGAGTTTTGTCATTCTAGCAATGCACTATAATTAGGTATATGAAAGAGAGAGGGTATCAGAGCCTCAGTTTTCGCCTCTGTTCTTGGGACTTTCTTAAAGGGGAAGGGGCTACAGATGGACTTTCATCAGTGTCTGCTGCTGAACATTTGCAAAACGTCCTCTGGTTTTCTGTTCGTACCTTCTCCTTTCAGTTTAGCTTTAAGCAGACAAAGAGCTGGTTGCACAACACCCCTCACTATTTACCTCCATTTATCTCCTCCACACGCAGGCATGGTGAGAAGTAGGACATTTACTGAATGAGGCCATTTTGTTTTAAAGCAGGAACTCTGAAAGGCTTTCTTTAGAAAAATCACTACCATTTCAACCATATCCAGAGGGCAAAAAGAATAAAATAAACTCAGATGGCTGGAGCAGATTTGGTCAGAACCAAGAAGCTGGCAACTGTACTCCTGTTTCTCACATGCCCAGTACAGCGTAAATCACCTCCTGACAGCTCCTTGCGTTTCAGATAATTGTTGGGCAGTGGCAACCCACAACAAAGCTCTGCAGTTTGTGTGTTGCAACATGCCTCTCCCGGGGAATAGCAATTGTGCCCGTAGGCTCTAAGCTGGCTCCGGACACCTGCTATTTGCGATACAACAGCAAAACTGCTTCTGAAGTCAAAGAAATCCTCACAGCAATGCTATGTGCCCAGGGACCATTATTTCAGATATTTATATATGAGAGCTGATGGGGTGTGTGGGCACGCACACTTGGCCATGCTGTGCTTCTGAACAGCAGTGGTCGCAGCCATTAAAATACTGTAGCATCAGATAGATCCAAAGGAAGCTGGTGAAACATTAGCCTGAAAACCTGTAAACCAAAGGGAATCTCCCAGAGCCCTGCCACCTTCCCTAGAGCTGGTCATGCGGAAGAGAAGAACATACTTACTTTCAATTTTGTTCCTCCAGCCTCTTTCACCCTGTCCTATTGCAAAGAGTTAAGAGGGAGAGCAGGAAAAATCTCCTAAAACAATCTCCACAAATACGCCAACTCCCAATTTCATCAGAAATCTCTTTGCAATTGTGGGGTTGGTTCTTTTTTTTTTTTTTTTAATATTGGCTCCTGGAATTGGACTATTTCATCAAACCTTTGTTTTCTTCCTTTTTTTTCCCCCTCCCCTTTCTAAAAAAAATTTAGTCCTCATGGCTGCTAGGAAAAGGAAAAGCAGGACCTCAAAATAGCTAAAAGGATTTAAAAAAAACAGTCTGGGGAGAAGGGGGAAAGAGTGTTTGAGTACCACAGCTTTCAGAGCCAGCTCATAACACCATAATCATGCAGCACTAATAAGCCCTGCCAGGCTGGACTTTGATCTGCGCACAGCAGCTTGAAAGTGCGCAGAGCTGCTGGCTAATGAAAACTGCAAGCAGAAAGACTGGGGGAAAAAAAAAGTTTTCCCCATTTGGGAAACAAACAGCTTACATTGCTTTCTCTTTCAGTTTATGCCAACAGTTCCACTGTACATTAGTTATTCAAGAGCATTATGTGTGCGTGGCCAACAACAGTAGGTTTTTCAGAATTGCTTGAGAAAAATTGTCACTTTGGGTTTCCCCTGCAGCCTCCTGGATGGCAACAGGAGCAGCAGCAAGGCCTTAAAAGGTCACTTAGGCAGAAAATTCATACAGGGCGAAGTAACAAACCAAGAGATTATTTTTTCTCTTTTCATTTACAATAATCACAGTCTGTTTAGCCTTGGTGTTGCAAACTGATTTGTTCCAGGATTTTGCATCTGCTTTCATGAGAATGTTGGGATGATTCATTTTAGCAAGTTATTGCCAACAAGAAATTAAAATTAAAAAAAACAACCAAAAAAACACTGAGGCATGGTAAGTGTGGGGACAAAGCAGCCCTGAATGCTTCACAATGTTGTCCCAACAGCCCCACCCAGGGTGGGGATTTGAACCGTGCTGTATGTGAATGGGAAATAGGAAACTTCATACTGTAAAACATTCCTTAATCTGGCTGCTTTCAGACCAAGATACCTGCAAATGCCTCCAAACTGCTCAGTTTCCTGAGACATGAAGGAGGACGTGCCTGGAAAGGCATAAACACAAACTGAGGCAAAAATGTATTGGCTGAAATAATAGTTGCTGCCTTTATTTTCTCACTCTCCCAGATGGCAGAGCTCCTTACCAACATTTTGCGCATACATCGCAACCACTTCCTCCTGTTCCTGGACCTTGCATGAGAGTTATCCGCCCAGCCCAGCAAGTCATCCCCAATTACTCAAACCTTCGTGCTCCCAAGGCCACGGGAGACCGACCACCCCAGAGGACGTGCTCCTCCCCTGGTCCTCCTCGGTTCCCGTAAGTACGCCTCAGGGCAGGTGGGTTGTGCACCGTGGAAGCTCCTCTCATCTGATTTTGTGAGCTTTCAACCAATAATTCGGAAGCCTTGTAAATGTTAGCGTGCCAAGGCTGCAGGGGTACATGCGAGATGCTGGGTAGTTTTCTTTATTTGCTGTTTTACACCCAGCAGGGGCCTGACCTTACCCTAGAGAACTTCAAAGCCGGATACCCGATACGTTGTTGCAGCGAACCCTGAAATGCACACGTTAAGGAAGATAAATGCTTGAAGGTTAAAGGGATGAGGGGTTGAAAAATATCTCAGTTGAAACCTTAGAGCTCTCCTGCTCAAGAGCAAAGGTCAATTTGGCGGCTCACTGCAGTCTTCAGCTTTACACAGTATGAGCATGGGACGCCTCAATCATTGCTTTCCAGTGATTTCCTTCTTATCTGTTCTGTAGCCCAGAGAAAAAGGGAGAAAATCTTGTCCATCGCTGATATATCTCTCTATATCAGTTTGCAGCCTTTTCTATGATTTTTCATGTAGTAATAAAACACCACGTGTCTAGCGCTTTTCATCCAGGGCTTTTTGACTGGTTTTCAAATATTAATTTACCAGGCCTTACATCTCCTTCCTTATAAGTATGTGATTAACAGATGGGAAATACTATCCATGCAGGGTGTTCTCCAGACTCAGCTACCTGAAGACAAATTGAAGCTTCAGGTATCGAGGACATCTGAAATCAGACCGTTTTTATTTAAGTGCCGCAGTACTTTTAGAGGTGCTAGACTTACAGGCATCAGTGTTTGAAAATGTCCACTTACGTAACATGGTCTTGGCAGGAAACTGGGAGAACAGGCGGGACAAAAGCGGGCGGATGATTGAAATACCGCACTGCTCTGGCGTGTGAAAAGTTAGGGGCTGTGACAGAAAGGTGACAGCAAGGTAAGGCAGTACCTGCAGCAGAGGTAATTGCACTGAAGAGTTTGTATGAAAATGTAAAAATTCTGAGGAATAGTGGATATCCTTTGCAGTAGTAAAATTTATAAACAGACTCCTAATTTTTGGTGCATTTGTTAGATAAGGTGAAGTTTTGGGTAGAGCTGTAAATTAGCCACAGAGGAGTTTTTTGTGGCTGTTGATGAGGGACGTGTTGCTTTCCTTGGTGTTTCCTTCTGCCAAAAGAAATCCAGAATACGTGGGGTCTGTCCTGTGGCTGCGTGGCTGGTGTTTGCCTGCTGATTTCAGGAATGGCAGTTATATGGTGTTAATATTTGCCTATAGAGTATTTTGTAACAGAAAACATCTGTACCAAAATGAATAAACCAAATCTTAATGTGACAACAGAAAACATGCTGTGACCAGGCTGTCATCATTCATTTAAGGAAGGCAAAGAAGAAAAAAAAAAAGAGTGGGCTTGATTGACTAAGCATCACTGCTCTGTGGGGAAGAGCTCTCAGAGAAACCGAACACTCGTCCAACAGATTCAGCCCAGCAGACTCAAAGCACACCTCATGTAGAAATCTGCATAGGTTCCCCTTCCTATTGACCTAAACTGTAAAGCCAAAGTGTAGTAGGACAAGAACTGCTAAGCTTCCTAAAATCATTCCTTTCTTGCTGTTTGTTACAGTGGAGAAGACGTTAGGCAAGGTTATTGCAGGTCCGGAGCGCAGATACCCAACATCAGAAATCCTCATTGGTCTGCTGTTGCTGGTCAAGAAATTAACTTTGTTCTCTTTAGCAGAACTTTTGGTCTTGTCCAACACTGGAGATCTTCCAAGCTGTGCCAGAGCTGGACCTGGAGTGCCCTGTACCCCCATTTTTCCCAATCCCCACCTTGCACTGTGCCTCCTGTGCTGGACAGGACATCCTGAGAGCACCCGAGGTGCCATGGAGCACCCTTTAGATAAGGGGAAGAGGTTACCCAAGTGCCATCCTGCTCCTGTATGTGCGTAACAACATCCACACCGTGACATTATTTCTCGCTCAGAAACAACTTTTGCTTCCGCTAATTGCAAACTGAACAGCTTTCAGCTATGAGGTGCATTTACTTCCTGTGGCTAATGTTACTTCTGCAATAAACTGCATCTTGTGGTAGACTGTCACCAAGGTATCCGTTCAAAAAATGCTGTAATAGCTAAGTAGAAATGCCGAGACAAGCATTTCTACAAGAACTTTTCCTAGCTGATATGCAGATGAAGTTCTTAGTGTGTTATTAAAAGAAAAAAAGTCTAATTTTACCTGAAAAGAAATATTTTTCAAATCCTCGCTTGCTTTTCTTTGTAGAAACCAGCTCTACAACCAGCTCCCTAATGGTCAGCTTCCCCCCAAGGCATGTGGCCCAGATGAAGCATGCTGTTGTCCTTCTGACAATTTTCCATCTCCAGCTGCTGTCCCAAGACCTCTCAGTAACCCTGCAGCCAAGGGAACGCTGAGAACCAGCAATTTGCCAGAGGAGTTGCGTAAGTGGTTAGCAAATTTGTTCTGTGCAAGATTTTACAGCGCAGCCTGACAGCTTTAGGTGGGAAAGCTCCGGGGGAGAGGAGGCAGGGGGAATGACATTAAGACACAAAGACAACAAGAAAAGAAAATACTGAGTGTCATCACATCTGTAGGGTGTGAGCATTCGTGTTTGGTGGGATGGAATTAGCCTCTTGAATCCTGAAAACATAATTGTCATTAATTGCTTGTTATTTTGTTTACAAAAAGCAAATACTGTTTAGATTGGTTTCATGACTTCTTGCTAAACAGGATGTCCCTTTGAGGCAGGAGGCACTGAAGCTTACAGTAAAAGACTAATAACAAAGAAAGCCCTAGGGGTAAAGTGTTTCTGCCTGTCCCAAACCAGACAAAAATGTTGAGTCTCGACCTCAGTTTCTCCCTGACCTGGTGAGTGGAGGGGGCTGTGGGGCAGGAGCCCATGGTGAGGGCTGAGGCTGGCACAGGTGCTGGCTGAGGTGCTTCCTCTGCTGCGGCCCCTGAAATGCTTTCACCCTTCAAGTCTTATGGGAAAGTCACATTTCAGAAAACTGGCTTCCTTCTTCATGCCATGCTGGCTAGCAGGTGAGATACACCATTGCTATGAGCCCTCCACATCTCTTCTGAGGTTTTGATTTTTCCTTTATTCTTCAGTTTGTGCATCACCTTTCAAATCCAGAGAGTTGCATCTCTCTGGCCTGTAGGAGTGAGTTATGACACTGGACGCCACTGTTGGATAAACCCTACTTTATCAGTTAGTGTGTCCTAGATACAGGAATTACTGGATAAAATTGTGTCACTTGGGATAGATGCAACAGCTGGATTAGATTACCCCAACCTGCAAATCCATGATTCTTTAATTAGTGAGAAAACTCCTTCCATGATGGCAAGGGCAGCTGAAGACATTGCTGTCATCAGCCGTCCAGCCTGCCCGCACAGGGGGTTAATGCTGCTGTAAGGTGAGGCAGCATGGCGTGCGTAAGGGCTCCTCCGGCTCTCAGTCAGATCAATGAGGTCTGGCGGAAAGCTGCGCTGCTTGCAGCCGGTGTGGGTGGCACGGGCGCTGGGTGAGGGCCCAACCGCACGTACGCCAGAGGGCTGGGGAAGAAGCAGCCCTGGCAGCAGGGCAGGGCAGGCGGCAGAGCGATGTTACCCTCTCCAGCTTCCACAGGGGCACTTGCCAGCGGCAGGGCAGGAGGAGCTTAAATCTAGACCAAGGTTTCTGCATGGGGGTGTTGAGTTCAACACCAAACCACTGCGCTATCCCGCATCCGTTTTGTAAATAATCTGAAGAGATGTTGGTGGGCAGAACCCGCAGCGCAGTGGAAAAGGAAGGCTGTGAAAGTCTCACCCTCCAAATGGTGTATCTTAATCCATCGCATACTCATATGGACTCTTCTCTCCTAGGCAAGGTCTTTATAACCTATTCGGTGGACACAGCGGTAGAGGTTATGAAATTTGTGAACTTCCTGCTTGTAAATGGATTTCAAACTGCTGTAAGTATTCCTTCCAGAGAAAATTACTTTCAACCAGGAGAGAAAAGAGGATTTTTCTAAAAATGCAGAGGCAGTACTTGGTCCGTTTAAATGTTTTTCTGTTTATTATTGCATTTTGTAGGTTAAAGAAGATACAAATAAAATGAAATGGCCTTGGCTTTAAAAGTTGTAACTTAAATGATTTGCCTCTTTGTTTGCTCATATTTTAACTGAATTTTATGTTTTAAAATGTGTTTTAATAATGACCCTGGAAAATTCCATTTAGTGACACCAGATACCAGATGGGCAATAGTCTGAGGTTTTGTGAGCCATTCCATTAACATTGTCTCATATTTGAACTGTAATATCAATATTAAAAAAGGTCAATTTTCATGTTCATCCCATCCCAGCTTTTTTTTCTGCAATGCTATTACATTTTTGGTTCTTCAGATGTGAATATCTTTCTGCTAAAAAATGATCTAAAATCAGTGTTTCACACAGCTTAATGAAGCAGCCCCATCTCATGCTTTCATTTGCTTTGTTATACTTTTAAAAGGGATTCTAAAATCACTGGCCTGAAAAAATCTGGGTCCTACTGTCTAATCCCATAAGCCATCCAGATTTTCACTTAACTTCTTGTGAGTTTGCTTCATCGTAACGGCCCTCTCTGAGGGAACCATCCACAGAGGCTCTAGGATTCAGTGTTCATCAAAATCTCGATTCATATTTCCTTATTTCAAGTGCATATGCTATCCGACCCCTCAATCTTCACTCTTTGGCTTCAATTCAGGAAAGCATTTAAGCAAGTGGCTATCATTAAGCTGAATGAGACTCAGTGAGGGGGTTTGCTCACGCTTATTTATTTTCATGAATCAAAGATTTTTTCCAGAGATTGCAATTATACTTCTCTCCAGCAGTTCGGTACTATGACCAATTCATAAGAAAGCTCTGGGCACCATAGAGGTATGGAGTAGAAGGCTCATTAATAGCACCTTTGCTGGACAGGCAATTCTTGGAATATGCTGCAGAACAATATATATAGCAAAATGGCCCCAAAGCAAGGAAACAAATGTTTTCTACTTTCAAAAAGGGAAAAAGAAAGACTTGAGAGCAGAGCATGACTCAAATGTCAAAAACTTGGAGAAGTTAATATTTACTCCATTGGTCACAGTCACTGATTGCCAGTTTCTGGGCTTACTGAGCATGCAGGGAAGTGAGCAGTGCTGGTCATATTCAGTCCTATGAAGTCCTCCACCTCTGTGCTGTCGCTGAAGTCTGGGTTACCGTCTGACTTCCTACCACACACTCTGAAAATTTAGTTCAATGCAAAGCTAAAACTTGACCCTCGGTATATACCCTTGCAACTAGAAAACAGTGGACATTTGCAGCTATACAGATAGAGGAGGTGGGCAGCCATCCACCTACCTGAGGTGTTTAGAGACGCAAAAAAGCCAATTTGCAAATGTTGAATATCTAACATTTGCTGTCAGGGGTTGTTCCTTGTTCCGATGAGCAAAAATGCCTGGGAGTTGGGAGCTGGCAGGGCAGGGCGGCCGGTCGAATGGCCGGCAGAGTGGGAGCCTAGAGGTATGCCTGCAGCAGCCCCCCTCTGCCTGCCTGGGGTGCCCATCCAGCTTGACTCTGGTCTGCGGGGAAGGGAGAGAAGTTGTGCATGCACGTATGTGTGTGTGTGTGTGATGTTTCTTTCCTTAGGGAATTAGGTATGCATGTTAGGAACTAGGGAAAAGAGCAGGCGCCTTTTCAGTGCCACCAAATGGGGAGGACAGGCAAAAGGATGCTCACCACAGACTTTCGTTTTCTTGCAGATTGATATATTTGAGGACACGGTACGAGGTATTGACATCATTAAGTGGATGGAGCGCTACCTAGGTGATGTATGTAAAGGCAATTTAACCTTGTTCACGGCAGAGGTGACCTGAGGAAAATGGTTGAATTATTTTAATAGCAACAGGAGCAGAATCAAAATGCAGGACCCTACTATTGTCTTCCCTGCCCTTACAGAAATGGCAGAGGCCTTGCAGCGAGAGCATAGGCATATCTCACTTCTGCATCTTATGATCCCAAAGCTCTTTCTTTAAGAAATGAAGTGCTAATCCTGGCATTCCTGCCAAATTCCAATGCTGGCTGTTACATTCAGCCTGAAGCTGCCATTGGACAAGTTGTTCCTCCATCTCCTTTTTAAATACTGGGTTTTAGCTATGCTTGTTTAAAATAATAGCTGTGTTTCATCCCAGGCCACATAGTAGTGGCTAATGTTCATCCTGCTTCTCACCTGTAACTTTTATGTTGCTGTCTGAAAGACTGAGGGGTTCTTCTGGATAAACCATCCTGTATGTAAACTGGAAATTGGTATTCTGTTAGTCGAAAGATAGATTTGCTCTCATCACTTTGTAGGTATCTAAGCAGTAAAATAGAGATTCGTATCAGTGCCAGTGCAGTCCCCTGCAGCAGCAACTTCCTCTGAAGTTCAAAGGAGCAGTGAGTGCACGTCTCCTTTAGGATCAAGCCACGTGGTCCCATTATATCAGCACAGCTGGACACAAACATGATTCTGTCGCCAGACATGTGCCATCATGGGGTGGCTTCCTTTGATTCGTGCCTTGCTGGGTAGCCACCGGGCCTCTGACTTCGCTCTGGGCAGATCTCCACGGCTTGGGAACAGGATGACAAAGTGGTGGGCTCTCCCTGAACTGAGCAAGGAAGCTTAACCATCTGACACAGCACTACACAGGTTTCCTAAAGGTGTCCAGCAGGACACCTTAGCTCAGGTGCGCCACCACGCAGGTGTGGTACTACTGCACACAGAGCCAGCTTGGGGCCTCTGCTGTGGCAATGCAATCGTGCATTTTGGGGCTTTCGTCAGGACGAATTAGGCTTGGGCTTACCGTGCGTAATGGAGGTACTGAAACTAGAAGCCAGGGTGGATTTTCTTTTGAATATCATTATCATTTAAAATACAAACTGGCAAATGTCCCCTGGGACTCCTGTACAGTCAGTAGGAGAGACCAGTATGTGCAGAGAGCAATTCCCTGCCTCCACATGAGGATCTTTGCCTGCCTGCCTGCCTGCCCTGGAAAGGTCTGTTTTCCTCTGTTGTCTGTAGAGGCAGTTTCTAACTGCAAAACCTCTACACGTGTGAGGAAGAAGGGACTGCTTGGACACAAGCAGGGGGATGTGTATAACCGGGCATCTCTCTGCAAACCCTCAACATCTGTAAGCGCTTACATGCATGTCAGGCAAAGCAAAAGTAATTCTGGAGTATGTTAAGTCGGTGTAAGGGATAACGGCTGCTTTCCGTATTTGACCCTGTAGTGGAACAAATTCCCTTGATATCGCACAGAAGGAAAGAGTTAATTAGGTGCCAGGCTGACTATGAGCCACAGACTTGGAAGCCTCACACAGCCTGATGTGGCGGGGATAAAAGACAGGCCCTAGGTAAACACAAGTAGGAGGCTTTCATCTGCTGAGCCTCTTCACCGGCCCACCGTTAAGGAGGAGGGACGTTTCCCAGATAAGAAGGATGGCCCCTCTGTGGAAACCTGAGCTCAGTGGAGGCCTGGGATTAAACAGGTCACAGGCAGGATCCAGGCTGTCCTGGCAAGGCGAGGAGAATTGCCTTCAGTCCACTGCGGCAAGGTGGGATGGAGCTGCTAGGTACCCCTAAACCTGCCCAGGCTGCCCGCCAAAGCCCACCGCTCTGCACACCTCACCGCTAAGGTCAGCAAGAAGAGTTGTCGTTTGTGTTGCCAAGAGCCCTAGATGGAACTTCCGTAGACAACTGCCTTTAGCAGCTTTATGTAGAAAAAGCCATAGATGGTTAAATAGATGCACTTTTACATAAGCTGTTGGAAAACATTTAGGTCTGAATTTGAAGATAAAACTTTTCTGTGTATGTACATAGACACTCTACACTGATAAAAAGTAGCTTTTTATTACAGGGATTCCAACTGTAAACTGGTAGCTGCTAATATATCTCTTGACATTTAGATTTTCTATATTATGAGATCTCGAGAAATAATGAGGAGAACGAGCGTTCGAGTTCTCCTGTATTTCCTGCCAGAATGAATGAGATCCTCTCGTGTTTGCCAAGAACATAAAGATCACTTAAAACAGCAACTGGCAGATTTCCGATCTGCCTCTACCAAACATGCTGCGTTTCCCAATTTCATAAAAGTGCTTTTCTCCCTAACAGAAGACGGTGATGATAATCATAGCAATCAGTCCAAAATACAAACAGGATGTGGAAGGGGCTGAATCCCAGCTGGACAGGGATGAACACGGCTTACATACTAAATACATCCACAGGATGGTAAGCAAGGACATGCATTTGCTGTTTTACAAAGAGTCTGTCTCTTCTCAAAAGACAAATCAGTCTCCAAATGGCAGGTTCTTTGCTTTGTTTTCCCTAATCCCCATAGTTAAACACCCCCCTTTGGAATTCATTAATCCTCCCTCTCATCAGCTCCGTATGCTCATTAACATCTGCTAAGAGGTTCAAGGAAGAAAAATCCTATTAAACATGCTCATCTTATTTCTCCATATTCTTTATTGTTCAATGTTTTTTTTCCCCTCCTTCACCTTCTTCAGCCCTTGTTGTCCTGCCGTAAAGCCCTGAGCACAATCTTATCTAACAATGCCTGACCTTCCTCTGTACAAACCAGCCCCTCTTGCTTCGGCTGTCCCGTAACTGAGGTCTTTTTTGGGGCAGCAGTAAAGCTTACTGAAAGGTGGAATTGCAAAGTGAAGGCCAGAGCTGCAAAGGGGGGGCTCCCAAGGGGTCAGGGTGGCAGGGGACCAGTGGGGGTCACAGACGCCCATTCCTACAGTCAGTCACAGGATGGACATTTAGCCCAGAAGAGCCCCCAGAGCTGTGAAATTCCTCCTTTCTCCCTCAGTTCACAGTTTGCTGCCTTTCTCACCCCATAACCCATCCGATTCCCCAGTTGGATCCTGCAGTCAAACTTCTCAGAAGCTGTCGTCACCAACAGATGAGCTCTCAGCAGTACTTTGCTCTCCTTATCCCCCCCGGGGATGCCTGTGTCCAGGGGACAGGCTGCGTCACAGTTCAGACACAGAGCTGGGACACAGGGAACACGCTGGCCCCTACCTGAAATCTTTCACCCTGTTGGAGACTGAATGGGGCCTTAATCAAAGCAAGCTTTATCGGTTCTAGATGGATCTCATGGGATTTCATGCAACTAAACCCACAATTATTTCATACCACAGAACTAAATGCTCAAGAAACATTGACAGATCTTTCCTGTATCCTTTCTGTAGTAATGAAGAGTCAGATTAAGTGGCCAAACAAAATGATACCGACTCCACCAGCAATAGATCAAATCACTTAACAGAAGAGCGGTTTAAGTAAGCAACAAATGGTTTTACGCATAGGATTCAGATGCATGCAAAGAAAAATTAACACGTGGTTACAATAAATCTGGCAATTTGTTCTATTCTAGATGCAGATCGAGTTTATACAACAAGGAAGTATGAACTTCAGATTCATCCCTGTGCTTTTTCCAAATGCCAAAAAGGTAACATACATACTTCTATACTCATCGCATGGCTGAGCGCATATTAATTTGATTACAGTGCACCAGATGAAATCTTAAAACCCAAACCCTTAATTTCTTGGTTCTTAATATCCCACTAGTAATATTCCAAAGCTACATTATACATGAAAAGTTTATAGTTTTATGTACGTACAAATAAAAAACATTTCATCCACAATATAAATCAGCACATAAATATATTTCTGATGATGACTGTACAACTAAAACTCAAATTGTCTTGAGCATTGAAATAACTTAAATGGAGAGAGACAACCTATCCAGCAAGCATGCTTTTTATATTAACCCTTTTGTAATTTTGTCCAGATGTAATGCTGATGAGTGAGATGGGAGAGATTTATGACTAATGTGAAGTGAGGATCTGGAAGAGGGTGGGTTGAGAATATAAAAATAAAGAGGATAATAAATATTAAAGTACTAGGCTATTGCTTGAACTTTGATGGGCCCATCAAAGGCAAACTATAAGGTTTTTTAGGACTTGCAGTTTTGACTGCCCTCCTTATTGGTTTTGAAGATTCATTTGAGAATAAGAAATAATGCAACAGATTCCCATCTCTTCTTCCTCACTGTGAGAGAATCTCTTGGATTTTTACAAGGTCACAAAAGTTTAGCGGCTTCAGTTATAGTTGAGAAATTGCATTCTTCTCCAAATGCAGAATGGATGTATTCGTGTTCACTTTTTGTGGCTAAATGCTGTGTGCACTGTTGGGCAGCTGTCGTGTTACCCCTAGGTACAGCTGCATTTTGGAAAAGTATGGAAAGATTCCTTATATTTCTTTGGGTGCTCAAATTTTGGAACATGAGTCAAAATTTAAGCAATGATGTTATCAATGATTATAGGGCTGTGAAGTCCCACTGCAATTGTGGATTTTAGTGTAACAAAGTTCTTTATTTAGGCACGGATTTAATATAAGCTCAGAAATTTGAAAATATGTTCCTGGGTTTGTACAATATGTGAGGTCCTTTGGAATGAACGGTACCTCTGTCTGGTATTTCATGTCATTCAGCTCCCTTCCTGAATGATCTCAGCCTGGTACTTGCCTTAAGTGTGAAAAGCTGGGAGACGGCACTGGTGGGAACTGGGCAGACCAAGGGCAGGGAACTGCTCAGCATTTTCAGTCGGTCATTGCAGGCTGATCTGAGGGAAAAGGGCAGGACTGCTCTGACCTTGGGGGCTCCTTCTGCGTGAATAGACCGTACAGCCTGCAGCCACTTGGCATCTTAAGGGTTGCAGAGAGAAGCGGCACAGCAGGCACTATCGCCGCCTTTGGGCTTTGAGGCAGACACAAGAGCAATAAACTTAGGTTAATTTTGGCTGAACTTTATGTATCGGAAGACTATTTAGCATATAGCAGCGGTTCTCTCAGACAGTGATCTATAAGGAATTTCCAGGGTTGGTTTATTCAGCTGCTCCTATCAAAGCATCAGGCTCCAGGCAGCCTTCCTGCCCATCCTCTTTAGTCCACATAACCCTTCGGTTTTTCAAGAGGTGCCTTTCTCATCTAAATTATGCAGATCAGCACTTTCTATTGCCATTTAGCTTTGCTCTCTTTCTCCACACATCTCCTTGGTACATCATCTACCTTCACCTAACTAGTTAATGATAATATAACTGAGGACATTATGGGTGGAAGGAAAGCACCAGAGCCTGAACAAGTTGCAGTAATGATGAAGTCTGTGGGCAGTCAGAGGAAGCGAGGTACCTGAAAAATAACATGTATATGTACAATTGGATGACGTCAGTGGGCAAATTACTTTCATTTTGTCTTTCTTATACTGTCCTTTACGTGTTCAAGTCCTACTGTAGCTGGCAGTGGAAAAGAGCAGGGGAGCAAGGTTTGGAAGGTTTCATTTGGGGACGTGGCTATTAGGTGAGTTAATCTCATACGAAGCACATCATAAAGAATTGCTGGCATGTGAAAGTTAGTCGACCTCCAACGGGAAGAGATCTATGTGATCCAAAGAGTGTTCATTAGGAAATTAAATAATGAGGGGAAAAAACACAACACGCAGTTAAGGTGGAACTGGCATTTCCAGCTTCCTATCACAGACTGCTAAAGGAAACCCGGGTCTTGCTGGTTCAAGCCAGTCCACAGAACTGTGTCCTCCTGATCAGGTCACCCGATGACCAAAGCATTAGGCAAGCCGTGCCTGCCCCACACTGGAGGCTCCCTCTGGCAGAGCGAAGCAGCCGGAGGGGTGAGGTGAGCGGGGTTGGTGCCAGGGCAGACGGGAGAGCTCAAACCAAGCTCTGCTGACACAGGCCTGAACGCACAGCCCTGCCCTCTGCACTAATACGTTCTGCCCTCTTCCTACCAGTTTGATCCTCAAAGTTATCAAATACTTACTCTATGACATAGAGCAAATTTCATCTTGGCTTACATGTACACAGCTGAACAAAAAAAATTAAAAGGGCAGTAACCGTTCTCCCATTACTTCCACCCACAATGACAACCAGCGTCACGTGGCAAGGAAAAGCCCCGTTCTCGCTTTCTGTGCTCTCCTCCTGCATCAAAATAGCAGCTATAGTTACCCCTTACCCCTACACAGCTCCCTCAACTTAAAATTTTTGCCAGTTGATTAGTGTGCAGGTGGTTTTTTGCACCGAGTTCATTACAGAGGATATTAAAAGAAATTGGCCACAGGAGCAGTTCTGGAAGAAAGGCACAGAGCCTGTCTCTGGATGTATAATGTCTCTCTCATTATATCCCCACTTGCTGGTTTCTTACCTACTATACATTTCTCACACTAATTTCCATCTTTTCAAGCTTAACTAATGATTTCCCATGTGGACCTATACCAAATGCTTTGCTGAAGTCCAAACTGACTACTGCATTTCCTTCCTCCAAGAAATGTAGTCTCTTATCAAAGACAGAGGGCTCATTTGATAAACCCTTGCTGTATTTCGTCACATCTCCTTCTACAGCCCTTAACAAGACTTAGTAGAGAAACAAATTTTAGGTAATAAGGGTGTGCACGAGCATGCAAACATAGTTATCTTTTTTCTCCCAGTAACATTTGAATCTCTTGGCCCGTTTTGAACAGTTTTGTCAAAGGAGTAAAGTTCACAAAGATTAAAATCCATTCCTATGCAAAAAACAGACTTGCAGGTGGAAGCAAGAAATCTTATTCATGCTCCTACCAAAGCAAATGCTGCGAGACCTTACCCTTGTTGGGCAATGGGGTGTCCACCTGGTAGAGCAACATTTTAAAACCTCCACTTTGGGGAGACCATTCGCCAAAGCCTATGCCTTCTCAGTCACTGGAGAAAGCAGAAAGCCAGGTGTGATAGATCATATAATCATAGAACGGTTTGGGTTGGAAGGGACCTCAAAGATCATCTAGTTCCAACCCCCCTGCCATGGGCAGGGACACCCTCCACTAGACCACGTTGCCCAAAGCCTCATCCAACCTGGTCTTAAACACTTCCAGGGAGGGGGCATCCACAACCTCTCTGGGCAACCTGTTCCAGTACCTCACCACTCTCACAGTAAAGAATTTCTTTCTAACACCTAATCTAAATCGACCCTCCTTCAGCTTAAACCCATTACCCCTTGTCCTATCAAGGATACCTCTGCCACTCACCAAGCCGCTTGTTCAGAAGCCTGTGTGAGGGTTGGACTGATGGGTCTGTAGGTGCCTGAGTGATCTACTTCCTTCTTAGATGTAAATCCTGTAGATCTAACAAAGCGGTTGCACCAGTTAACACAAATTGCTCCCTAAGGAGTGGAAACAATGATGCCTGGTTCCCACTGCCATACAGTCCTAGGAAAAGACAGCCAATTTGAGGAGCATGAGGCTTGGGAATGACAGATTTGGACTGCAGCTAGGTTGTTTGCTGGCAGGCAGGACATGCACTGCTCATGCCAGGGCATCCTCTGGTGAGACACTAGAGCCATGGTGCATGCCAGCAGCTTTTTGCTCTGTCCTCTTGGAGCTGGCTCTGCTGGCTTCACAGGGACTGTGCTGTTCCTAAGGGGGCTCACCTTGGGGAAATACTGCCCTGCTAAATAAGAGGTCCGAGGAGCAAGTGCTGGATGCTCTTGACTGCTCATGTTGCTTACCCGCTGTCTCACTTTGGCTGTGTTCTGGTGTCTCCAACAACACCTCTCCGAAAAGAAATCTCCATCTCCACAGTGGACGTGAGCCAGTTTTGGTCAAGGATCAGTCTTTGACCCTCTTTTAATTAGTGGTATGAATACAGCCCGTCACCCCTATGCATCCAGGCTGTCCATATGGAAACCTCCCAAGGCTGTGGAGACATGGGAACATGAGGTCTGAGCAGGTTCCTCTCCATCAGCCTGCTTGTCACTGTCCAGGGCCACGGTGGTCCTATCTTCATGGGCATTAGCCAACCCCTCTGCAAGGCTGCATCTTTCCCAGATTGCAGGAAGTGGTGGAGGTTTGACCCTGAACGATCTGGAGATGCATTAGCCTCTCCTCTTGCTTAGCATCGGCCTCAGCCTCCTGCCTAGGAGGTGGCCAGGAGACACTGTCCTTGGTGAAGGAAGGTGCAAGGGGAGGAGGGAGAAGGCTACCAGGATGAGAAAGTGCTCCCATGGTCCTGCTCTTTCCCTACCGATTCTCTTCTCAAGGTTGAACATGTTGTGTGGATCCTGGTAGGGGCACTGAAATGTCTCCCTTCTTTTCTCAGTGTTTATTTTCACAAGCCTTTAGATGCCTGTCACTGAGATCAGAATCCCTTTGAAATGTGGTGAAATTAGCCAACATGATGGCAGAAAAGTAAGAGAGACAGGCAAGCTGTGAGATCACACCAAGTTCATTTATTTAGGAACCCAAATACAATTTTGAAGCCAAATTAAAATTTCTTGTTGTTACGGGAAGTGCCTAGAACAGACAAAATGAAATCTTGCTTGGCAGGCTCTGATGGAATCTGCAAGGTTCTGGTACAGATTCAGGAGGATTTATGGGATTTCGCTTTTTTTTTCTTTTCTTGTTTTTCAGGAACACGTGCCTACCTGGCTGCAGAACACTCACATTTATAACTGGCCAAAGAATAAGAAGAACATCCTTCTGCGGTTACTGAGGGAGGAGGAATACGTTGCTCCTCCAATAGGACCTTTACCAACGCTCCAGGTTGTGCCGTTATGAACGTTATTACTTAAAGTGCACGACAAGCAGTTGTTAAAGGGTTGTTCTTGGCAGGGAGCCAATGCTCTTCCAGATGGCTCTTTTTGATGACAGAAGACACTCTTTCTGCTAAAGGAATTGGTTGTCTTGGGTAACTCGGGCTCGGTTTGTTCTCTACCATGTTAAACATCTATTTCTGAAGCTGATGGGGCAGAACTCTCTTCTCTAGACTTTTAAATAAGCTGCAAATGGAAAGGATGCCCAGTTTTACTTTAACATCTGTTTTTAACATATTCCTTTATTAGTCGATATAGCAAACAAATACCAGAAATAATGTCGCAATAAGTGTAAAATAAAAATTACATCCTCCTTTTTGCTCAGGGTTTCTTTAAAGACATTCCTGCCTTGTATAGCATTACCAAACAGTTAATTTGTGTATACACTATTAAATATATTTGCCTTTTGTAAGGCAACCTTATATATTGCGTCAGCTTTTATTATTGCTGGGAACAACGGAGGAATGGTAACTGTTGGGTAACACAAGTTTTCCTTAGCCTGTCTTGCACAAAGACACTGTCTTCAATTAGTGGACTCTCAGATCTGAAATCTCTGGAGTTCCATTTCCTTACAGCTCGGCCCCTAACACCTTCAGTGTGTTGCAGCAACAGTCCACAAAAGAAGAGCTAAACGCATGACTACGTGTGTGCCGTCAGTACCGTGGAACGCTACACTATTTTTTATAGTAGGCTTTAGTTTCATTACTGCTCTTCAGCCCTTATTTAAAACAGAGCATGTCAAAGGACAGTTGGCATTTGGAAAGCCAGCCATTGTTAAGAGAAATAACATCGACTCCTACAACTTGTATGCAGTATGGAACAGTAAAATAATCAAAGATGTTGGAGAGCCACAGGGTGTTGGCAACCAGGAGGGCTCAACAACATCACATCTGCTAAAATTTGAACTTTCTTTTTTACAGAGCACGTAAGTACAACTTTGGTGAGGGTTCTTTTTTTTTAAAACTGCCTTAACCTTACTGAGGTAACAGTGGACCCTGTTGGCTTAAAATTCTGCAGCCCTTATTCTTTAAAGTAGTCGTACATGAATGTCCTGCTCTGACACAGGGCACTTCACGCCTGCTCAATGCAGGCTCTTTCCAAGATCCTCCGCAGCTTTATTGTTTCTTTTAGAATGACCTAAATACAGCTTTATAAAATAGTACATCTGTTTGGTAGCCTGAAAAGTAAATTAGCCCAGAAGCTGATACTCCTGTTACATTACCCAATTTATTTACTTAGCTTTCCATGAACGTGGTGCCAGTGTGGTGTGTTGATGTAGGACGTGCTTTGTGGTGCTCATGAGAAACAACTGAAGAACCACATTGCAGATATACTCAGATTTTCCTTTAGCAGGCTTTTGCATAAAGAGTTGCAGCCGTTTAAGAGAACTGGGAGAAGGGAGTATCCAGTGTTGTCAACTCTTATGATTTTGATTGTGGTATTTGCTGTGCTTCTTACAACTCCAGTCTCTAAAGGGAAGCTCAACAACTGAAACAGGCTAATACCTGTCATACTGGCAGCTTCCTGACACGGCACAATAAAACTGTGTGAGGGAGTGGTACTTCTTGTTATGTGTGGGGAGGGCAAGTCCGTTTTCCATGTGATAAAATGAAAAACTAAGCTTCCAATTAAGAAAATAACTCTCTAGCATATGGTGACAAGCCTGAAATCATGACAGAAATCCTTCTTAAAAGGTCAACAAAGTGAGGACAAAAGGAGTGGGATGTGGGTACCTAAACATCGACATTTAGGGTCACTTGGAGTGCCCTAGAGCATTGAGCTCAGCCTCCAGGTTGAGCAAGTCTGAAATGCTGCAGCAAATCTGGCAGCTCCATATGGCTGTCTCTGGTATTTTAAGATACCCGGAGTGTTTTAACGCGGTGAACTAGTCTGTCTCAAATGGCTTCTGAGCCCCTTTACCAATTTCTACCACATTTAATAAGGAGAAGCTCAAAGATACCAAGTGCCTACGAGTTTCATGGAAGTAATTGCCTGGGCAAAGAGCTGGCCCCAAACCTGCATGCTGTGGAGGGAGAGGCAGCGGGAGGGTCAGGCCTGTGGAGGTCTCTTGCCAGAGGTGGGCAGCTGGCGAGCCAGTGCTCACAGCAGTCACAGCTGGCCACCCTGCCCCGGCACAGGGCTGGCAGAGGGCTGGGAGGGCTTTCGGGGCGCGCAGCCTGGGTAAGTAAATCTGTAGGGAATGAGGCTGTGTCAGTTTTGCTGCTCGCAAAGCAGCATATTAGGGAGAGCAGTTAAGCTTTCAAAATGATTAGCGAGGCTGGGTAGTAAATTCCTTTCATCATTTTGGCTGTCATCCTAAAATATGTGCTCTAGATTTACCACAGATTTGCTTGGTTTGGGCCAGGGAATTTCATTAAGTAACTCCTGCATCATGTGATACACAAGGTTGCATTAAATGGTCCAGTGATCATTTCTATTCTTCTGTTTCAATGATCCTTTTCTGAAAAACAATGCTAGCAGAGCGAGGAGGAAAAACTAAGCATTGGTGTTTAGGAAGTACAAAGAGCTCAATCTATTTAACTGCTGGGGCATTATTTTCTTTTTAATTGAATAACAATTCCCAGGATTCATTGATCTTTACATTAGTTAGAGCATCCTACAAGGACAGAAACCATGATGGGTAGAGTGTGAGTAATGAGCTAGCAGCCTAGTGAATCATTTCCCCTAAAGCTTTGTATTTGTAGAGAGACAGATGGTGGGAGCTGTGAAGAGGGAGAGGGAGGAAAAAAGCAGGTTTTTGCAAACAACAAAAGTAGGGATAGAGGACAGTGGAAAAAAAAGGAGAAATAATCAGCAGGTAAGGGAGAAGAAGAGGCTGAGAAAACACCGGCTGTTTCAAAACTAACACATTAATGTTAAAATGGATTAGGATTAAGGGAAAGCATAGGAAGGAAATTACAGAAAACAAGAGGCGAAAAATTTACCAAGAGCAGCCCTAAAAATATATTTGTAGATGAAGTCTTGAGTCAGGTATTAACTTTATGTGTAAATAATGGAGAAGTAGCTGAAAGTATGCAAGTAACCCTCCCGTGGACTGGCAGGTACCCACAGAGCCAAAAGGCATTGCCTGAATAGCGACAGCAGCACCAGGGGGTTTCTCTCAGAGCGCCTGTTCATTTGCAAGGGGTGCGTGGGAGAGGAAATACGCTGTCCCTACTGTGGAAAATTAGAAGCAAAGCAAGAGAGTTACATACTTAATGCTAGGATGAGTGCAGCATTAAGATAGAGACAGAGATCACAGAGAAAGAGCCTGCTTCGCAGGCTTGCCAAAACTCAGATGACATTAATGCACTTACAGATTTTTTTTATGCAAGTCACCTGTGTGACAAAAATGCGGTTGTAAAGTTTTTATCCCACAGTTAAGCTAGATCGGCCTCTCCAGTGAGAGAAGCGTACGGCGCCTCTAGTAGAAAGTTAATCTAATAAAGCCTTGCTCGCAAGACATGAAATGCTGCCCTAAAAGCTCATTTTCTCCTGGTAGGCTCTTAACTGCCATCATTTGGTGCCATTTAAGAAAATAAAGCAGCAGACATCCCTGCAGCCTCTCTGGGACAAGCAGCAAGGCAGATAATGAAGCTGGCTCATTAGAGCATCCCCACCAAGGGCACCTAGCAAGGAGCATGCCCTTCCCTCGTCTCCAGCTGATGACCAGGCTGCAGATTCTGGAGTCCTGGGCATCTTCATAACGGCATCAGTCCGGGCAGCAAACTTTGGTGGCGTGGTCAGGGGAGCTCCACAATGAGATGTACTGATGGAGGAAAAGGAGCAATTGCCACCATTTATCATGCTTCTGCGTTGTTGGATTGGAGGCGCTGGTAAAGCTGAGGAGATATCTGGTCTTAAAAAGGAAGAGGGGGGTGAGAAGGGGGAGCTACGTGGCCTTGCAGTGCAAAAGGTCTGCTGTGGTAAAAAAGGAAAACACATCTCAGAGAGTTTCCTCGCCCTCAGTGCACAGAACAGGTGCACGTTATCTTCCAAAGCAAACATCTCTCCTGTTACACTTTGGCTTTAATTTAACAGGTTCCCTCCATGCCCACACCTGCGGGAGTCTGCTGCTGTTTAACGTGTGTTTGGGAAACAGATCCTGCCTGGAAGGTCAGGGCTTTCAGCAGCCTCCGCCTCCACCACCCTTTATCCCGATGTTGCTGCAGAAAAGCACTGCCATAATACTGGGTTCGCAGTACTGATGGGCTGGTGCTGCTCCTTCTCCCTGGTCCCTGACACGGGTCTTCTGAAGTTCAGGGCTGGCATGCAGCACATCAGTATCGTTAGAAATCTCCACCATGTCATCTCACAACAGCCATTGCAAAGCCCTCTCTGAGACGCCAGGCCTTCAGACACGCACCTCTCACGCTTTGTCCAATGCTATTATAATTAGCGGAGGAAGAACGATGTCTATATTTGTGAGATATTTGTATTAAACCAGGTATTGCTAACAGTGAGAGGCGTTCTCTGGTCTGCAGGAGAGGCACGTCTGGAGCGAGCAGAGGCGTCCATCGTGTGCCAGCTCTGAGCCACGGCTGCAGATGGGTGCTGGATGCTGCTGCCTGCGCAGGCAAAGCCAGACCAGGCCCTGAGACGCCAGCCCACAGGAGGAGACAGCAGAGCAGCAGCCTCTCCAGCACCGGTTCCGAATTAAGCCGGGGTAAGCTGGAAGAGCTCAGCCCCACTCCAGCCTTCGCAGGCTCAGAGCCCTGCGTCAGCCCGATCACAGAGCCATGCACAGACCACCAGCTGTGTGTCCCTGTCTGTGGCCAAGATCACTCGTAAACAAAAAAACATCTAAAACTAAGTTTCCCAGCCTGACCAGATCTGCCAGCTAGGCTACATTTCAAGGGCTTGCTGGTGTAGATGGGACCAGACAAATGTAAACGCACGTATCCTCCATCGCGGCACTGCACGCCGTTGTGCAGATAGATCCGTGCAAACTGGAAGAAATGCCACCAACAGCTAAGGCAGGGGTTTTTTTAAACATTTGTTCTTCATTGAAAGGTATCAGGGACTTCTCCAGTTTCCAGAGGGGGAGAGGGCAAGTGCCTGCTTGCCCACCTAACCCTCAGGTCAGGGGAGCTTCACAGCAACTTCTGCAGCTACCAAGCCCGTGGGGCTAATGGATGGATCCCCGGGGATCTCAGGCAAAACACGGATGCACCCAGTGGGTATAAATCCCTGCAGGACTGGCTGTTGTGGAAGGGGGAAAGGGGTAGCCCAAATCCTGCCAGGGAGTGGGTGAGTTCCCAGAACCTAGTTTGCAGGCTGGGCAGATGAAGTCCTCTCTGTTGTATTGTACCAGTCTTCTGAGGTGGGGCGGGGGGAAATGCATGCTGTGGGAAAGCCCCAGGGAACCACAGAAGTGTGGGGTTTCTGCAGCTGCAGAAAAAGGTACTGTCATGACAGACACTGGACAAAACCCAATGATTAGAATAGTTAATAATTAAGCTTGGTTTTTAAAAAATCATGACCAGTACCACTTGCAGTGAGCTCATTCTGGCTGAATTTCATTCTTTGGATTTTCCACTTTTTTTCTAAAGGAGTGTATTCTGGAAATACTATCTTGGAGGCTTTCTTCAAAGCTACCTTCCTTTACTTGGGCTGACAGTCCTTACAACACGTCTGTTCTGTTTTTCATCAGCTACCTCCAGTGAAAATCTGCTAAATGCGATGCTTTGTGACTGGCACGTTTGGCACTGCAATGCTCTCATGTGCTGGCCTCGGGATTTCCAGCAAGCAGCAGGTGCTGCAGTCCACTGTTAAAAAGCCTGCAGTCTTCAAAGGAAGTGATTTAGTGAGAAAGACTTCCAAACAGATAACACTACTGGGGATTGAGCTGAATGGCCCAGGAGCAGCGTTAAGGAGTCTTTCATCCCTAGGTTGGGTGAGAGAATTGAGCCCACTTGGCACTGACCAAACCCAGTCAGATTAGTATCTGGTAGCATCACTTCAATTCTCAGCGGGCATT
Source organism: Balearica regulorum gibbericeps (assembly GCF_011004875.1). Taxonomy (NCBI): domain Eukaryota; kingdom Metazoa; phylum Chordata; class Aves; order Gruiformes; family Gruidae; genus Balearica; species Balearica regulorum. The sequence continues at coordinate 52,101,909 of NC_046186.1, read as the reverse complement.
GTGCACATCTCACTCGCATGTGTGAATGCACGCAGCTCGAAGCACACAACACCCGTCATAGTCTTCCTCCCAGACCATCCCTCCAGGCAGGTTGTGCAGAGACACTGAGATCCAGCCTCAGCATTGATACGGGCACTAGTGGTTCCCGAATGCCAAATTAACAGCACGCAGCGGACAACTGACCATTTCTCTTTACAGCAGACTAAAAATATCCCTACCAACGATGTTTCCAGATGCTCAGTACTGGTATTCCCCATGTACAGGGCAGTGGGTCAGGCACTGAAAAATCATTTGGAAAGCAGTTTTATCCTCCACTTTACTACTGCATTGCTGCAGACAGCAGAAAGTTATCAGCTCGCTCTGCTCCAGTCTCCTTGCCTAAGAAGCTGAGATGATAGCAAACTGGCCACTTAGGTAAAGTTATGGGAGACTTACTGATTAAAGTACTATGCGCATACCAACAATATTTATTTTTATGGGTCCATTCTCCTCCCAGCCATACACGAAAGACACTTTTTTTCTTGAAGCACCAGCTGTGTAGAAGCTGAAACAGCAGAAAGTCAGCAGTAACACTGTCCCAAATGAGAGATGAAGGGGGGCTCTTTAAATAGGCAGAATAGAAACTGAGCAGACAAATAGGGAGCACGATAAAGAAGTGAGAAAGAGGAAGGGAACTATACTGTAATAAAATTGAATGAAGTAGCAAAACTAACCAGCTAGCATAGATTCATCTTTTTTAGCTTCATGCTTTATTTTAAAAGAGGTAAAATAATTTAGCATTTACTATTTTTAAAATGAAAAGACAGCAAAACAGTATTTTCCTCCAGGCTTTTGTGTCCTGTTTTAACTTATTAGTTGGAAACCAACCTACTAAAGCAGCACAGTCCCTCCTGAGGACACAGCCACACTGATGCCAGTTTGGTATATCGGTGTGTCAGCAGTCAAGAGACTGACGACTGCATCATGACAAGACAGCTGGGTACAAAGCACATGGAAAACAAAGAGGTTTCCTTTAACACAAAGAATGAAAACTGCACGTCTCAAACCCCCACAACTGTTGACTGATTCAGTTCAGACTCCTTGCTCACTCCAGGCTGGAGTTAATTAGGAGTAATTAACAGGTTGAATTTTAAAGCTCGGGGCTGGTTGGACTTTGGCACTGGAGAGACAGGTTTCACTGTTCCCTCAAAGCTGTGCCCAGACAACGGCATGAATTTTGTGACCTGCTTCACTGGAGCAACGCTAGGGAAAAAGCATCATCCCCATCAAACCAGCTTGGGGTTTTTTTGTTTCTGTTGCCCGTATTTCTCAGTCCTGCACACTTCCCTGTTTTTTATGACTTACAGAGTAGCTTGTCTTGAACTGCCCGATGCTCTTTCTCCCAATCACAGTTTCTGGTTCATCTGGAGATCCACATCATGCTCTGCCTGTGCATCCCTACATAAAATCAACATTTGGTTTGGTATGACCTTGTACTGCCTTCACATGAGCTTGGGAGGTGAAAGAAGAGGTGTAGCACAGCAGCACTATTGCATGGAGATAGGGTGGTGCTTGAGAAAACTATTCAGGGCATTTCTACATTAAGGTTAGTCCAAGCCTACATCTACAGTGGTACCCAAACTGGTCTTCAGCAGATAGCAAGAAGGCAAGCCTTTACGAGATACTGTCCGTGAAACGGCATCAGTGAGAAAATCCAGTAAGTGCCAGGAAATCTGGTGTCACATTGCTTGTGACAGAGCTCAGTAAAATGAGTGCCTTCAAGGAGGCAGAGCGGCCCTCGACCTACCTGCCCCCTGTGACTAGAACAGTTCCTCGGTACATCAAAGGGAAATGCATCTTATCCTACCAGACATACAGTGTACAAACACAGGCTGCAAACAGCATGTCTGCGAGCTCCACGCTTGTCAGACAAGTCTCAGTATCTCAAACTGTAGCGCACGCTGGGATTTAGCAGGCTTTCAAGGCATTTTGCATCAGCCCAGATATCGGCTCTGCTCCTATTATGCAGTACGTGTGCTATCGCCCAGCTAAAAGCATGGTTTCAGTTCCGATTTCTCTTTTTTCTCACATGTTTCCGTTAGTTAACCTCTAATCAAAAGACGCACATAATTTCTCCTGTGTTGTCTGTCTTTTACAACGTTAGAAGCAGCCATGTAGATAGCTGCTCTGTGCCTAACACTGAAAACCAGAAGGCTGTTCTTACGAAGAGCTTACAGTCTGACTCTATCTGGGATTTGAGTGGCTAACTAAAATCCTTTGCAAATTATCTGTTGCTTCTTTGTAAGCTCTGCTTCCTTTCTCTACGTCTGAATTTGGACTGGGGATAATGAACTTCCTGTATCATAGCCCGGGATACAAGGAAAGTCATTGTACACTCACCAAGGAAGAGTGTATCAGTAAGTAGCTTATAGGGCAGCTCTGAAGGGTCTTGTTAGAATGACTTATTCTCCAAGTTTCAGTGGTTTGATTAAGTGGATCATGTGATAAACACTTATAATGAACTTCTTCAGATGCTGCCAGGGGAAACCCAGCCGATAATATGCTGAATCCCACAGCATTGCTCTCTGCATAACAAACTGATTACAAAGACGGAAAAATCATGCAATTCACTGGCTGCTTCTCCTACTCAGGACAGCACAACACTGTTACACAATTTTCTCTCTGCTGTCCCAAATTCAAATATCCTTGCTACTAAATCCAGTTCAAACTAGTGCAATTTTCCTTCTACTACTCACCAGGCAGATTACAGCTAAATGTCACCACTTGCGAGCAAGTCTAGTCATGCTTCTGAGTGGTTTCTTTCGTACTGAAGAAAACAAAATAAAACAAAACAAAAAACCTGCAACCAAAGAAAAACTGAGCATAAGCTCACAAGTAGCATGTGCTAGTTTGAATTGTTTAAAAAATAAAAATCTAAGTCAACCTGAATCACCGCACAGTAAACCTCCTTTCAGTGGCAACAGTGAGAGAGGTCAAACAGTAGGCCACGTTCAAGAACATTCCTTGCAGTTTCGGCCAATACCTGTAGGACCAATGGCCAGGGTAAGATACTGCCAGCATCTGCTACGCTCCCTCCTCAGCCCCAGTTAGCGGCTCGTTGTTTCTCCTTCTCAGCAGCACAGCTTCTCTTACCCCACTCTCCCAAGTATTCTCCACGTTAACAAGCTACAGTGCTTCTGCAAAAGGCATCCTGGCTCAGGGACGAAGCACGGGATGTACTTGTTCTGCCCCATCAGTCACCATAAATAACTGCGCTGCTTCTCCAAGGTCAGTGCTGTATCCCTGACTCAGGTGTCAGCTGTAGCACGTGTGATGGATGGGGTGTCTTTAAGAAAGTCTTCTCCAGGTCCTGGGACTGAGATGAGGGAAAGACCCCTAATAGCCTCTGCTCCCTGCGTAGCAACACCCACGTGCTCCTGCTACCGGGGGCAAGAGCTGTTTGTGTGTTATGCTGATCCAATAGCTGATTAAAGTATCTGTAAAGGCTCTGCTATGCAGAAAAGGGCTAGGAGCTCTGCTGGCACTTTCAGGTGTCAGGGTAGAGGGGGCAACTGTTTCAGCTGGGTATGGTATTGCTGTCAGGGAGCATGTGGAGAGACACAAGTCCTGAGCTCTAAGTGAGACAACTGGTTTTACTTGGGACCCTTAATTCAGCAAAGGGGTGGTGGGAGCATGGATGATGACCGCTCCCACCATGGATGATGACCTCCGTTTTAGCTACTTACTGACACTGGGTTTCCCCCAGTCCAGATCCTGAACCTTATCAAGTGGTAGCTGAGATGGCAGAAGCCGCAAAGTCAGCCCCCGGTAATGCCTGTCCTCAGGCTATCTCACTCCCCATCATCCCACCGAGTAATCAGCTCTTTAGGGTCACTGGGTGAATCTGCACAGGGCAACAGTGCCAGCCTGGCTCAGAAGCAGCACAGTCGCATGTACATCATCACTGGAGTGCCTGTATGGCCACACGGCTGCCTTTGCACAGCACTCTGGAGAACCAACGCGGTTATGGCTGGCATCTCACTCTGCTCCCCACTCCATTTGCTTCTCATGCACACGAGCAGCCCCACATTGTTGTACTGAGCAGCGTGTTATACCACCTCACTGACTACCAACGTATTAAACCACTGCACAGATATGCAGACAACCTTGCAAGTGAGACCCTGTGCTTGCAGTTTGCATGAACACAAGAGCTGGCCCAAAGGCAAGCCTAGGAGCATCCCTGAAGTACAGTACCGACATATTAACACGCTACGTGGGATGACTCATCGCACCTAGTGCAGCTGTTATAAAGAGACCTAGGGATGAAACATTTGCCAGGTGAAGAACACATACACGAATATCAAATGAACCAGAGCAGCAGAGAGCTGTGGGGGCGGGATGCCTTGCTCCCTGGTTTGAACCATCAGAATATTTATCCATCAGTTCTGTTTTGAGGAACAGTCCAGTGGTTACGGCATCTCACAAAGTCTTAGGGGATGATAAAAACTGTGTTTTTCTCAAGCAGCCAACCTGTAAATACAACTGCAGTTTAAAATGTACATCGAGCTTCGTATATCAGCTTTCCTACGCACCATTACTAGTCATTAAGTTTCCCTAGGTCATGTTATTTTTCCATTAATGGGATTGCACAGGTGTAATCGAAGGGATAACATGATACCAATGAGCTCTCATCAGTTGTGATGGCATGTGAGAAAAAGGGCCTTATTTTGATTTATTTTACAGCCAAAGGGAGTTCATGCATCTAATAGTGAGAAAAAAAGGTATCTTTAAAACATACTTTCTCTGCAATCAGTAAGAATCAGTAACTGCAAGATTACAATACTGCTATTCGAGTCAGTTATCAGAGAACAACGGAATTTTAATTCTGTAAAATCAAGTGAAAATTTATTCTTTAAATTATTTTGTTTCCACTTGACAAGGAAGACTCCTGGAAATGTTGTCTCATTGTCCTTAATCACATTTTGGTATTTTCAACTGAATATACTCCCCCAAAGCATTCTCTTCAATTCTACTTGTAAGTTTGGTATATCAGATTAGGTATGGATGTTAGACATGAAAGGATTTTTCTCCCCCACTTCACACTTAAAACAATTCAGGTAGAAATCACTTAATTCTAGGAAGCAATTAAAAAGGAAAAAAGCTAGTATGTTTTTAATGTTAAATCTGTGTGTCCCAAGCTCTGTGTGCCCAGTTTTAAAAAACTGAACCCCCTGAATTCTCCAAGAACTAAGGGAGACTTTTGAAAATGTAAGGTGTGCTGAGGCTAGGTATTTCAAATAGAAAATCAGGCTATGGTGCATCATTTTTTACTCGTCTAGCACCACATAACCCTATTACAAGGTCTGTTGTGAGACCTTAAGTATTTAGCAGCTGAAGAGCATCGGTGAGTGTTAAGTAACATTTCTTTCTGACTTACTAATCTTTACGATGTCTCTTCCTTCCATATGATAAAACAGATAAAGGTATTTGTGGTTTAAACCACGGACGCTAACCTGTCCATGATCTAGTCTGAAATTCTGAATTAGATCAATTTGGAGTATCATGCGGTAGCTGCTTTTTTACTACTCTCATACTTGTATGTATTAAATACCATCCACAGACATCCTGTGTAGGCCTGTCCCCAGAGACTGAAAACCCGGTGTACACAACTCATAAATAAAGCTAGTGAGACATGAGCAAGAAAAAGCATAGCATACTTCTGGGAATCACTCCAGGAAAATAAATATGCAAGATGGCACATCACCCTACACAAAGCTGGCAAAGGTAAAATAACATTTGGGTTTGATCATTGAGGAAAATAAAATAATTCTGTGTTCATATGTACATGCTGGTCTTGCACTGAAACAAAAGGGCAAAGGTAAGACCGGACTTTGACTCACAAGAAAACAAACCTGCCTGGTAACAGTTGTAGCTTATTTAACTACATTGGGGAAGGGATTCAAGTCTGAATTTCATCCCTGGCTTTCAGAAAGCCCATGAATTCTCCAGAAATGACCACCCTCATTTAGTTCCTATCTCTGCATTTCACAACTCTTTCTATGGCGTATGCTTGCTTTTAGGAGCCTAAATTCTAGGTATACCTTTCCCTCAACAGTCCCAATGCACAACTCTATACAGTAGTATTAAGACATGGTAAAGAACGAAAGAGGAACCTTCGTTCCTTTCCTCTTCCTTTCCTATAATAGGTTTGGACAAACACGCCCTCCCATTTCCATCTGTGCTTTCCTCTTTTTTTTTTTTTTTTCAGAGTAGGAAACTACATTTATTGGCATTGACTCTTTCCTCAGAGCTTATTCTTTTGCTCCCCTTCTGCTCTGCTCTCATTTTCCCTTTTTATTCTACTTTTTTTGTAGTCTCCTGAATCGTTATTTTCTTATGAAGCTTTGCACTATCTAGTCCCCAGCTTTGTTTACTGTTATTTATGAAACACTGAATGAATTTGAGCTGCTGTATATAAGGTATGACAACAACATGATTGCACAGAAATTATTATTATTAAAGGGAAGAACTGGCAGAAGAGATATCCTGCAACTATGTAGACTGTAGACAGATGTCTACCTGTGTGTTGGTTGGCTACAATCTGGAAATGTACAGATTTCTTCGAGAGCAAATGTGATGTGTTCTTGCCAATTTTTATTTTGTTGTGGATTGGTCCACATTTTTGCTTTTAGGCATGAAGGCTTACCATTGTCTTATAACTGCCTGGTGATGTGTGTTGATAATTTTGCTTGGGTTCTTAAATAATGTATATGACAGTAGAATTGCACTTCCTATGCAGATATAGCTTTAAAAGAAGCTATATGTTAGAAATTCATTAAAAAGTTTTAAAATTTGGAGTTTAAGGATAATACCTTAGAAGTAGTAACTTACATTACTCCAAATGCATTTTGTTCAGGTACTCCTACCGTTGCTTTGTGTGTGACTTTAAAAATCACCTTATCCTTCATATGATTGAACATCCTTATGCTATCAGGTATCACTACTTCCACTGCACAAAGCACCTGCAGGAAAGCTTTTCAAGATTCCGATGAAAAGTTACTTATGATATAGCAACAGGAGTTCAATGAGAGGTATATATGCCTATCTACTGGCATTGCACATTTGCTTATGAGACTGTGGGGCCTGATATACCTATATAGCACGAGTAAGCATTGGGGTTCCTTGAGATTTGCATTTGGGCAATAGCCCACTCAGTGCAACTTCTGTGTATGAGAATCCCATCTGTGCAGGAGTATAACAACTAGAGAATGGGGGCTGTGTGGGATATACACGTATCTAGCACTGATCAGTTACTGATAGATAACTCATTTTCTGCTCTCCTCCTGGCAGTTACCTGTATGCAATATATATCCATATTTTCACCCCAGTGTACTCAATATCAATCATTAGTTTCTTCCACGGCAGACTCAGATTCTTGGGAGGTTGTGGTTGGAACAATGCTTTTTGTTGTATCCCATCAAGCGTTGTTAATATGCTCTACGTAACATCTGTTGAATTGGGAAGACAGAGCTTCAGGTTGATGCTCTGTAGATGTCGAAGATAAATAATTTTCTTGGTGAAATTGCCAGCACAGATGCTGCTCTGACAGCATATGATCTAATGGTTTACCTGGAATTGCTGTAACAATCTTAAAACAGACTTGCAGTCTGGAATATAACTAGGTAGGAGAAGTCAAGTGAATATCTTAAAATACTTGACTTTTTGTAGTTAACATGGTACCTGTTACATCCCAAGTGTGGAGAGATGACTCTGTCTCCATAAGTCAGATGTTTCCAGGTTTAAGGGAAGAATATAGAAAGATGAACTTTCTAGTTCAGATGGAGCTCCGTAATCATCACTGGCAGAAATTGAATGATGCCCTTAAGTGCTCTGTACCCATTTAGAGGAGAGGGATCAGCTGTACTTCCCTCTCATTCTTGTCACTGAAGTGATGGCCTCCAGGAGGTCACCCTAGGTGACAAAAGTCACCAAGAGCATAAAATTTTTGTGAAGGATAGGGACTCCTGAGAGCTGATGGGTCCAGACACAGGTTCCAGTCTGAGGTGGGAGAACAGCCATTCAGCATGCAGGCTAAGAGAGGGATCAACTTTAAGTACAGATATCAAACCATTCCTTTGTTTGGTGGTTCCAGATGCAGGAAGTCCCTAAGTTCTGCAGATATTCTATCCAGGGTATCTGGAAACCAGGACTCTTTTGGCAAGTGGAAATTAAAAAGGTTAATTTTGCTGAGTCTTACTTGATTTTGCCAAGTAATCTGGGAATTAGGACTGACAAGTATAAAAGAAAACAGCTATCACTGGAACATGGAAATCATTGTCATCTTGACCTGTGCTGTGAAGAAGTCCATTCAGGGTAACTATTTTGAGACGACATCTTCACATGTTTTTGATTTCCTGTCTGTGTTGTGAAGAGGAGTGTCTGCTGAAATCTTTTACCCAGCTATTCTGCAGACTAAGCACAACACAAAAAAGATGATTTTATGCAAGTGCCATAATTTAATTTCTTCCTGGCACAGAGAGCAATGCCACATTCTCACACTATTGACATGAATCCATATAAGATTGCTAACAATCACAATGGCTTTTCTGTTTTGGATATTTGTCCACTGGAAACTGATTTAGGAGTCTGACTTAACTGTAAAGAGGCCATCCAAAAACTATCAGATGACAATAACTTTCTGCCATGACTTGTGTGGTGTCAAGATCTAACCTATATCCTGTGAGTTATCCATTTCCTACAGGAAATTAATCTTTGCTACTATCATGTAACAGAATAGCAACCACCTATTCTGTACTAAAATATTTGTCTGCTTTCTAGTGTTTCAGTCTAGCATGCATAATTTCCCTGAACTGACAGTATTTTTAGAGTAAAACGAGAGGTAAGAGTTCTGTGGTTTGAGAAAGTCAAAGGGAAGTTCAATGTCTGATTCAAAAGCAAATTTCTTTGCAACAATGTGCAAATTGATGGTCTCCAACAAGAAAAAAATAATTGAGGGATGAATTGATTTGTATCTGTGAAATATTCAGCTAATCTTCCTGCTTGACTTGTAATAAGCTCAGTGATGTATTTTGGGTTTGTTTTTTAATCCCCAGTATTTGGAAGCTCCATCTCCCAGGGTAAATGAGACCACCACACCTATACCTACACTGCAATGGAACAAAAAGTCCTTTGGACCAGAAGCAAGCACAGCATATTCTGTACCCACTCTCCCCAAGCCCTATCTGCTCCAGATACGTCATGGCAGCACTGAGCACCAGCAGACTGCTTGTGAACATTAGCGTGCTCATGCTACCCACTAAGCTCACTCAGGTACCCAGATGCCAATGTGCTCTGAAGAAAAGGTGATGTGCCTGTATCTGAGGTCAGTCCTGTATGCTTGCAGTATAAAATGTGGGTAAGTGTGATTTTCAGCTTTCACTGGAGTACAGATGAAGGTCTGAAGTGATTATGTAAATGTAGTAATTATGTAAATCTAGAAGACTTAGGACAATTGGCATTTAGGCTGAGAATGTAAATGTGGACCTTGCTATCCTGCATATGGTGAGAGAAGTTTTATTTTTCTGAACAATGTAATACAGGAAAACCTGGATTCCAACACAAATCTTTACTAACAAATCAGGTTGATCAGTGGTAGGATAAAACTGTAAGTAAACAGTTTTCGAAGTCATATACCAATCCCTGTATTCTGAGTGCTAATCTCCTATGCCCTATACATATGTTGTTTGTTTTATTAGACTACATGTGAATGAAAAGAACAGCTGTGACCTCCCCTTGTACTTCCAAAGGGCTATAACAAAAAAACCCAAACAAATAATCTTTAAGAAAAAACTTCTTAATTTGAATTCATTCATTCTGCATGTGTAAGGACCCATAGAATTATTCAATGTTTTTATTAATAGTGAAAAGGCAGCTAACGTAGAATTGCACACCTGTTCATATTCTGTTTTGGAGTTATCTCTTAACATTTCAGCTATACTGCATTGTTCACCACCACTGTTTTCTAATCTAGAACCACACTCATTGTAAACTGGTATGATGCTCATGTAAGCCTCTACCTTGGCTGAAACTGTGAGTTCAAGTAATGCCATTTCCTCTTTGTACAACCTTTGGTTACCTAAAATACGTTATTAAAATGATTTTTCTCTTTCCGTATATAATTTTAACAATTCTTTGTTGGATTAGGTGTGATTTTTTTAAGCGTAATCATTAAGCTGATACAAGTATTTAGCTTATTTTAATAAATTCACTAAAATTACTGTATATCTGCACTGCAGGTTTATATTGCTTTTATTACAACAAATTATTTGTTCCAAATAGCTAAGGGTATACAAAAACTGTGTGTCTGTAGCCCATAAACTAATGTAAAGCCCTATACAGTCTTAAAAAGATTTAGCTTAAGTTGGTAGATGAAATAATTAATCAGTATAAGTTTTGAATGTGACCAAAACATAACGATACACGTATTTCACTGTTCAGCACTCACAGCAATTATCGATCACCATCCCTTCTCTATGCCTCCTGGACTGCACGCACTCCTTTTTTCCCCAGAAAATACAATCTTCAAATACAAGCACAAGTAATGAGAATACAGCAGCAACAACAGCAGCAACAACAACAACAACAACAACAACAACAACAAAAGGCCTCTGAACTCAGCTGGAGGTGGAGGCTGCTGCCTCCCCATCAACAAGATGGTGTTGATCAGCTTGCCTTTCTACGAGGCAGCTGCTCGCAGCTTCTGCTAAGCTGTGCACTCAGTATGGGATGTGGAAGATAGGAGATACGGGTACTGGCATGGGAGCCTGGGCACAGGGAATGCTGTCATTCACATTATGGGGGGGAAGGAGGCGAGGCAGGAAAATGCAACCAAACAATTGATTTGACTCACTGACACTGTATATTTTATTTGCCTTGCTCCTGGCCTGTGCAAGTTTGATGATCTCTGTCTTTTGGTTGTCTTCCATGTACTCCCACTGCTGTCTAAGCTTTCTCATGTTTCAAATGACCCAAATGTTTCTCCTCCACTGACTGTCTTCCAATTTGACTGAGCTACTCCTGTGATTAACAGGCAAGAAGTACATGAACAGTGTGCATTTTCAGTAACAAATTCTGCAGCTCACTGAAAACTAAAAATTAATAAAAATATTTTTAACATTTAGGTCATAAAGAGATTGATTTGGTGTCTACTAATTTTGATAATTTTCATATGTAATCATATTTAAAGGAACTTAAATTATATGACGAATTACCAACATCTGTTAGAGAATCTCTCATTTTTAAGACTGGAGTAACAGAAAATTTGTTCACGCTTGCTGTATCACTGCCTGAAGAGAATCAGGAACAGGCAAAGAAAGCAAGCAGAACATAGCTGTAGCTGGCTGTGCTCATGTAATCCAAATATTTAATAGCCAAATGTTCCTAACAATAAATAAGCAATAATAATCTATTTTGTTTGAAAGGATATATTTGAACTCCCTGGGCAAGTTTTGGCTTAAGCTTATGAGGCATGTGGTAGTTGAAAGGAAATAGACAGATAAAAGATAAACATTTTCTGAATTATTTTACCAATGAAGGGGAGCGGGCAGGAACAACCTACACCGTTCTGTACTTGGTTCTTGAAACAAGCAGGGTAACTTCCCTCAAAGCGCACGCTGTGAGCTGCACAGTCTGTGACATGGTACCAGGCCTGGCAAGATACCCAAATCAGCTCAGCTTGCTCACTTGGAGTCCTGCAATGTCAGCGGGCACGTTAACGCTCAAAGGAGTGATAAGAATGTATTTATCCAGCCACGAGGAAAGTGCAGTAAATCTCTGTCATTTTCCCCCATGTTCTTCACACACAGTTACATAAACCCAACCCACATTTCCCTCTTACTATGTGGCAAATATAATCCTCTCTCTAATAAAATCCATATCTGTATCTGAAATAACATGTTAAATAATTTGCAGGAATGATTAATATTTCTGCTGACTGGTAAAAATCTGGTTAAAGCAGCTAGGGTATGGTGGCTTTTTACTAGCAGGATAAAGTTTATTTGATTCTCTGTAACTGAGCGTCCTCAGTTGAACCTACCAGCCTTTTGCTGTGCAAGGATTATAACTCACGCTGCAGTTGGATCAGCCTTCATTTCTATTTTTAGTGCAGATCTTGCTCCTTATTTAGTCCTGATTGCATAGCCAGAACTGCATTCTCAGCAGCTCAGTGAAAAGGCTGCCTGTTCCATTTTATAACTTTTCCAGACAAAAAGATGGGAAGCCTGTAGCTTTCCAAACAGTCTTATTTTAGGAGCTTGCAGTACGATACAGTCCAAGACCCAAGGGCCACATGAATCCTCACTGAAATACTATTGACTTTCCTGGAGTTTTACACAGCAAGAATTTGGCTGCTTTTAAGTTAACCAGGATATTTAAAAAACAAACAAACAAAACAAAATATCTCACCCCACAAAAAAAAACAACCAAAAAAATTCTTCACCCTAAATAAAGATATTTATTGAAACAGTAATATACATCTGGATCAAATTCTCCAGAAAACATTTTATCTTCCTTAGAGTCATAGTTTATAATTCCAATTCATGGAGGCAACTACTAGCCAAAAAAATAAATGAACAAGGAAAAATGGAAAATGTTAAAGAATATCTTAGCAGGGATGACCACACAGAAGTAATTTTTTGCCACTCAATTAAAACCATAAGAACATTTTTGGTTTTTAACAAAGTTTTCCCACTGCAGCAAGGAGTTGTGGTAATTCTGTCAGAATCAGCTACAATGCTTCACCTCCACTTCTAGGATTTGTTTCTGGAATATCTCCTCAGTCATATCAACTTAGTAAGTTATACTTCTATGTGTTACACAAAAGTGCATGACTAAAACCCAAGATTAAGATGATCAAGGCCATTGTGAGGCTGTAAACACACAAAATGTAAAAAACCTACACTGATAATACATGTAAAATACATTTTTATCTACACGTACTGAAATACACTGTCAGTACGGGATCTTACTTCCATGTGTGAAGACACTCTGTATCTTACTACACACTGAAATTACACATACCTCCAAAGAGCTCTTTTATTGCTAACTCAAGATAGAGAATCATATCCTCACAGGCACAGATCTCTTCTTAGATGTAATCCTAAATCCTTGCTCTCCCAACCTGCCATAAATCGCTAAGGAGTTGTTATGCTAGTCAGGCCGTGATCACTGAATTCAGCCATCTTTATTGTACATGTAAGGACATGCAGCACTCCTCCTGCAGTGGGGAGATTGATTGCAGACGGAAATTTCCCTCAACCGCCTCTGTATTCAGGCTGTTGACTAGTCCTTTTATGCCGCACTGAGAACACAAAGGCAGATTTAAAGAAAATTAACTGGAGGAGTAAAGAATTAAAATCAGTGAAGGGAAGGATGGACTAATATATTCTCATTGTAAATTCAGTAATTTAATTAGCCCTCAAACACTGGACAAATTACAAAGCCAATACAAAACAGAAGGGCCATAAAAATTATGTATTCAGCAGGTCTGAATTTGCATATTCTGTGTTCCCCAAATATCCTATCTGTATTCCAAATACAAGTATTCCAAATACTTGAAGTCAAATTCTGTATCTTGATTTAAATGACACAGGCTTGAGAGAGAGAATTTGAATGCCACAAGAAGTACTCAAGATTACTATCTCAAAGGCAGGAGGTTAGAAACTGAAAGGACTGGAAGTTATTAACTGAAAACAAAAGACCCAAGTACTTGAAAGCCCCATCCTAGCTGCTCTCAGGAACACTGTACCCTTGTACCCTAAATAGAGACTACTGATATTAGGCTATTTGGGATACAGAGTGTCTTGGTTGTGCTTCTCAATGCAACACATAAAGTTGTAACTCTAACACATTTAGAAAAATAGAATAAAAAACCCCAAGGTGCCAGTGCTTAAATCAGGGCAATGGAATCACGATGTGTGTGCCTATAAATTAGGAACAAAAATTTAAGCGTGACCATTCTGACACAAAAGTATTTAAGAACAGCTTTATTCTCAAAGAGCCGTGAAGGCCACTGAGATTTTTTTCAAGATTACACTGAAAGAGACTAAACTGCATGTGAAATCCTTCTGAAAATGCCTAAAAATATAACATAGCCAGAGACTATGCCAACTTCCTTTGAGGCCTTTTCAAGAAGGGGCTTTAGAGGTTACACATGGCAGAGGAGCCTAAGAAGCTGATGCTGAGCTGCAAGGGGCCAAAACATAGTGTGGAAATCTCTATACCTTCTGAGAATATGCCACGTTCCAGGAAGGTTTGGAGAAATTTTCCATAGGGATACTCTATATCTAAGAATCAAACTTAAAGGAAACACCTTAAGGAATCATGACAAGATTTTCTCTAGCAAGTCCCTGGCATGAACTTTCTTATGAAACACCACAGTATAGTGCAAAAAGTATCAATTTGCCCACAACAACATTCTGGACATAATCTTTAATAATAAAAGTGACTGATGAATCCATTTGGAAGAAATACTGATCTAAGTGTATATGGCTTTGTTTGTAATTCAACACTATAAAGAATACCCTAACAAATGATGAGTATTTTGTGTCTGATGTAATAATGATTTCTCTATTTTCAGTTAGGAGTGACCAGTTGTGTGTTTTGAGTTAGGAAATGTGCATAACATTAAAATAAAATTATTCAAGTGCCATTTTAAATCAAAATGAAGTAGGTCACTTTGAAGTCAGCTTTGATGGACAGTTTTGCTGCTGGTTTTTGTTGTGGTTTTTTTTTTTAAACAAGAGCATGAGTCTGTTCCCTCAGCACTACTTAATCACTGGTAACTTTCATGAAGAGCAAACAAAAGGCCTCTTTTATTTATCCATTATGTTCCTAAGAGGTGAGAACAGCTTGATGCAAATGAAAATCATTAAAACATTCTGCACTACCATTAACTGTCTAAATATCTGTCTATGCAAATGCAGCACATAACCCAGTGAAACTGCAGCCTCATGACCCTCTGCATTGAAAAATCTATGCCTTATGACTCTCTTAACAGTTAAAATACTCTCTCTGACGTGCCTTTGTATCAGTGCTTGGTTTGGATAGGCATGGAAACAGAGTGCAAGCCATTACACAGAAACAGTATGAGTTTCAGATACCCCTTCACCCTGACTGGGCAAGAGGTAACATCAGAGATACATGATTTGTAACAGTGCTACAGTATGAATAATAAGCTAAAATGTGATTGCCCAGATCTGATCCTGCTTGCAATTACAGCCGTAACTTCACTCAAATGAGTAGTTCCATTTAAGACACAATGAACATACAATAATACAAAACCATAAATGGTTTGTAGAATTAGAGGCCTAATTAGATATAAAACCTACTGCCCTAATTCTTTAGAACTTTGTCCTTTGTGTAGCCATTTATGCCCACACGAACGGCATACAGAACACTACTAGTCTAAGTTGCACACCACCCGACCGACAAAGATGGGTGAATGTACGGAGCTAGAGAGTTTAGTCCTCCAACAACAGTACCTAGCAACAGAAATGCACCAGAACTCCTGCATTCTTAATAGAATGTGTCTTAATAGCATGTGTCTCCTTTTAACCGGAGACACATGCTAGCTCAGACAGCAGGTTACAGGCGGCCATTTATTGCTCTTCAGTCTGTCTCTCTCCTTGGTGAAATTTAGGTCAGTCATCAGGCACAAATCTACATCTGCTGCCTAAGAGCTTTTCTAGAACTAAGTCCTGGCAGAGGTTAAGGGTACCTCCCCTTCTTTGGGACACGTACATTTGTTGCATACTCTTAGGTAGCAGGAGAGTGGTTAGGACACTGCATTATTCAATAGCAGCTGAAGAGGCAATAGTAGATTGGACTCTGGGCCTTCTATTGCTTGAAGGACACCAAACCTGTCTCCTGCCTCCTAGGAGAGTGGCCCTATCAGCAGGCGGTTGCATGTGAAGCATCTCTTACCTCCAGCTTGGGTTTTTGCCAATCAGTGCCAAGGAAGGGAAGACTAAGAGGCCAAACAGAATAAGGAAGCTTTAATCTCCTAGGCCTGCTTATGTTTTTTCATGAAACAGTAATATAGCTTGCATACGTAGTACTGAGTGCAGGGACTAGGGACTTTTAAGCAAGTGCCCTTATTACACATTTATTTGGATGTTATGACAAGTAATTAACGTATTTGAAGCACTTGGAAAAGAAAGAAATCAGTGGAATTGAATACCCCTAAAAACCTTGTTCTGCATTTGGCAAACTGGTACATTTACAAAGCCTTATTGGAGACACTGCTGCTCCGCCTATACTGTTTAGTAAAATGGGACCAAGGAATAAGCTTGAATGGCAGGCTGCTGGTCACCCACGCGGTTAGGCTGCCGGCATGCTGTGTGGCAGTTCATGCCCAGAACAACTAGTATCACCTGAAACAGCGCTCCCACGCTGCTCAGGGGACAGCATTTGGAGGCAGAGTGACACAGCGGTCTCTCTAGCCCTTTTTTATTTCACAGTATAGATGTAATATATGGTAAGGAAGATTACAAAGAAGCCAGCGAGGAAATTGTGAATTCTACTGTCACAGCAGAGTTCATGACAAATCATTTGGAATTTTTAAACCTTTGAAGTAGTGGTGTTATCATCTTCTACACAATTAAATTAAAATAAGCTTTAAAAGGTCTGTTTTTATTAGGGACATAGAAATAAATTATGCTAACAAAAATACAATATTTACAGAAACATCGTGCCTCTAACATGTTCATTCATCTCCTTTTCTGTCAGAACATAAGAAATAAAGGATATGTTTCCAGGTAGTGCACTTTATCCCTTTTGGCAACTACTGCTGTATTTTCTCTTTATCTGAGTGGAATTTACTTCTAAACAGAACTACTTAATTTTAAAAATGCTAATACTTTCAAAGTGTGATAAAAAAAATAAAGCTACCCTGGATAAGCTTGAAAAACATGGATGCTGTTGATTTCTTTTGTTTAAAATAAGCAATTTCTGAAGTACTCCAGGCAAAAAGCAATTCTGTGCCAATCAGGAAAAGAAGAAATTAGGGAACTGACTAGTAATCTTGTGCTGGACCAACAGAAACTCAGGTTACTGGTAGTGAAATCTTTATCACAGAAGAGGTTTAAAAAGTTGCAGCTAGAACATGTGATCTTTAAACATGTATTTTTTTCTCCAACAACTAAGAAAAGGTGGCGATTTCTTGGTGAGAAATTAAATTTCCTTCTCAAACAAACATATTAAAAAAACCCCTTACAGTGATTTTAAAAGCTTATTCATCACAGTACAAAAATGCAGTCTGTTTTTTTTAATGTGTACCTACAGATTCACCCAGAACAGCCACCATAACTGCTATCTTTAGACAATGATGAAAAAAACCCATCGGGGATTCAGAAAAGGTGTTGTCTAACAAAAGACATATCCACTTTTCTTAAAGCACAAGAGTTCTTGGCACTGAACAATTCTTGTTTCAAATGTCCAGTCCTAATGCATTATTTCAGAATGATACCATTTTGCAGACAAGCCCACAACTAAATTTGATTTACTGACAGATTCTCTTCTGTTTCCTTTTAAAGATAAAGAATGCGTTTAAAGCCGAGTGTGAGAATGTGATCACTTCTTGGAAAGCTCTTCCCTCTCTGAAGAATCTGAGACTCTTTCAGATTTATTTTTACAGCATAATCATTTCCTATTTTTCCCTGTGTATTCGTACTTTCACTCAACAATCATTTTCTTTGAAAAAGGCATGGTCCTAATGCAAACATATCACGTAATTATTAAAGAAAAAAAAATTAAATGTGTCAAAAGCCTAAGTCCTGCCCTCAGAAAAACAGCTATGCAAAATACTGTCTCCAAAGTAGCATAGGAAAAGGAAAGTGGAGGTGCAGTGGGTGGGGAGACTGGAATATGACGTAGTACTTAATGCTTTACAGATTTTGGGGGCAGTGTTGTTCAATCTCATTAGCCAAGCCATCGAGTTTCTGCTTTTGGATGAAAACAAGTATCACTGATTTTCTAACTAAAGCAGCTGCAAGATTACTCAAGAGACAGCAGAAAACACACACCATATTATAACAGAATCCAGTCTCAGTCACTTAACTGCACAGCTTCCAGAGAGAATGTATCCAATTTCTGTACTTGACTAGGAGTTCATAAGGAACACACACAATTTTCCTCCCAAGAATCTGGAAACAGAATCATGGTGTCTTTCCTAACTTCAATAACATATCACATTAGTTTAGCAGATCTACTCTATAAATCTGTTTTCTTCCCAAGTTTGTATCTCCAATTGTACCTATCTCATGCTTTGAAATATAAAATGATTGATATACTGGTATAAAAACTAATTTTATTTGCAAGACTCCAAAATTGTTCAGGTAGATCTGTGTGCTGATGGCGCCTGCATTTTCAGTGTCATCCTTTAGTAGATACTACTAGAATTGATATGTTGTTGTTATTATTATTATTAATATATTTCAAGTACACAGAGAAGTATTTGTAAAGGGAGTATATATCTAGGAAGACCATATTCTGGATGAACTTCAGCTCCAGAGATCTCTTTTTGGAATTACCTGTATACCACTGTTTGCATTGCCTTTTTTCCACGTGCCATGTGCCTAGCCATGTCTTTGTGCACTGCATTGTGACTCTATAAAGTGAACTTAGACAAATACAGTATTATTAATTAGCATAAATACCAGTATTTTAATCTTAAATGTAAGTGTGCTTTGATTTTGGAAAGAATAAGAAGTGCAACTGTGTTTAACTGATGGATGTCACACTAAAATAAAATGTTACTAATTTCTGGCTAAATATCATATACCTAGTAAATAGTTCCATGGTATTCTGTGGCTTTCTGCATTTTATGAAGATGCATTTGAATGTATGCACTTCTTCCTGCCCCCTCCCTCCCCCGTTTATATATTCCTATTAAGATTGGCACTGGAGGAAGCAACTCCTTAAAAAAGTTGAAAAGTCCCTTCAATGCGAGTACTGAGCAAAAAAGAACACTAGCAACAAGTGCTCAGTAAGTGAACATTTTTGAAATCAGGTATCAGTAGTCATAAAATTGGTTTCTTAAACATCGAGATTAAAGCACTACGCTTGAAATTCTAAACCATACTACACTTAATTTCAGGCCAAGAAAGCCTGAAAATGTTAGCCTTAAAGGACAACCGAATACTAGGCAATATTTAGCTTACAATAAAACAAACACTACCACTTTCCCCAAAAGCCAGAACAAAATACACAGTGCAAAGGAAATCTTTAGATCTTATGTAACTCAATTTTAGGAAAGCATTTGGTACTCTCATGAAACCTCAAAAATCACTCAGAATGTGTTGGATAGATTACAATGCTGAACAAGAGGTACAAGGACACAAGGACTGTGTAAAAATTCTGAAGCTTAGGGAAAACAGTGAATATTGTAGGGTTCAACATAAAACTGTGAAAACTGACAGCAAATAAAAGAATCCCAGAATAAAGGACAAGTACCAGCCTATCTATATATGTGGTGCCACAGGAACTGTTGCAAGGCCTTTTTTATTTGATACCTTCCATTAATCCCTGAGAGGCCACAATGTGGACAACTTTGAGGACACTGAGATACCTTAAAATAACTTAGTGTGACTAAAATGCAGTTAGAAAACAGTAAAATGAAATTGAGTGCAAGAAAAAAGCAAACTACTGCTATGGAAAAGACCGAGATAAATATTCTGGAACAGATTCTGGAATATATTCAATAGGATAGAAATACCCCAAAGGCATAATATGTGTAAAAGATCTAAGGATAACAAGTAAGCAGAAACTACAAATAGATTTGTAACAGAGTACCAACCGAGAGACTAATTTAGATTTGACTTGCATACTTGGAAGTGCTGTATCCTGGAGCAGGAAGGTAATAGTTTTTCTATATACAGCTGCAGGGCAAACTGTAGAACATTTCATTTACGGACAAGCAACAAAGTCCTTCCAGCCTCTTGGTGGACCAAACATTAATACCCTCAAGTAATTAATTCTGCCCTACACTTGGAGGTCATATGGATGCCTGAAACATAGTAAAAACCTCTACCTGGATATAAACCATAAATTCTTCATCCGTGCTCTTTATAATCACACTTGGAATTCACCAATGAGTTCTAGGCATATTACGAGAAAGATCTCTGCAAACTGTGTGGAATTCACATAAAAATAACAGAAATTCTTTGGGAGCTGGAAAGACTCAAAAGGAAATGTTACAAACCTAAACAAGCGTTACCTTGCTTGCTCAAGGTAAGCAAGTAAGAAGTTCAAAATGCTTTATCTTAACATTCAGTTTGTTCTGGAAAATTATTTCAAAGGAACAAACCCCAAGAAGGAAAAGTAATTATTTGAGACAATAAAAGGTTATATATGCATACTTAATTAGGAATGGAAAGATTTAGACAATACAAGAAACATATACCAAGTTCTAAACTATAGGTAATTGTCCTAACAGAAAAAAAATAGTAGGCATCTGAAACTGCAGAATAATGTATACACTCATATATTACAGGGACCAATACGGACAGAGATGGACAAAGCATTTAATGGAGCTCTGCCATCTCCAGTTTAATCTTAAAACATTTTAAGTTTACTGTTACGGCGACACTCCTCTCTCTTTTTGGATAACAGATGGCTGTTTGTGATCTGCATATTGGACTGAGGCTTCTTTGACTTTGATGCATGAATGAGGAATGCCTCCCATAAGTCAGACTACATGGCAGAAAAAAATATAACATCTAAAATTAAATGAATTTCACCACTTACCATCCAGCCTCATTTCTGTGATTCATTCACAGAAACACATCTCACATTTTAAAACAACAAACATGCAAATAATAACCACGTATATTTGGCTACATAAGTTATAGGAGACTGATGGGGCTTTTGGCACCTACAATACTTGAAAATTTTCCATTATGGTATCCTTTTAACTACTATTTGAATCATTTGGGCTAACTCTCGTCACACCAGACATACTTCTCAATGGAGAGTTTCAACTACATGCTTCAGCTGTTTATCAGAACTAGAATATGAAAAATTATGTTTTGCTTGCCTGTTTAAAAACAATTCTTACAACCATTTACCTGAGCTGCATTGTATGGAACAAAAATTTCAGAGTTTGATAGGGATATGTACACATGTAGATATATGTACATATAAATTAAACACACCTTTTAAGTCAATAAACCCTACCCAGTCACATATGTTTTCTCCTGCGAAGATGGAAGGATCAACCACATGCAGCCTCAACTGGCAACTCTGTTATAAAACAAATCAATTACTTTTATTTTTATAACAAAAGCTGTTCAAACAGTCAACCATTTTTCCCCTATACTCCACTACTTGCCAGTAACTCTGTCAAACACACCATTCCCACAAACAGTACTGATGTTCAAACGTTGTATGTCATTAGACACAATTTTAAGTCCATACCCAACTTTTATAGTCATCAGACCCAAGGCAGCAGGGGTTTTAATTACACTGATTCAGCAATGCCACTCATAAAAACAGTTCTGGCACTATTCCTCAATTATCTAAGACTTAATCAGTTCATCTTAATCAAATTTCATCTACACAATTCTCGCTGTCATACATCCAATCACTAAACTTCACTTATTACTATATGGTTAACTGTTCCTCAAAATTGTGTGCGTTCTTGTCATACTAAAGTTAATTCCTTATGTAATCATAAATATTTTGCTCTTGACAATAGGTCATTCTCCAAGCATGGGAGGGAACCTCAATCCCTTCTTGACATGTAGAATTCTGTCGGCACAGAACAGATCAGGAATCTCATATTTACAATTTAAATGTTTACTGACCATTTTCTTACATTATGCATATGCTGCTTCTCAATTAAATACACATTCTCAATTAAAAAAAAAAGTAGTATAGTTCTACATTGTTACACATGTAATTATTTATTTATTTTTACATTTTGGTTTATATAATTTTCTTGAATACTTATGGGTTTTCCTGTTTGCACGTTCACTGGTAGGTTTTTCTGATATGAGGCAACGGCAAGACCTGAAAATATTGGAAAAATATTTGTTACTTTCAAAACAAACAAACAGAATAACTTCCAGTCGAAACTTCTGTTTGAAATATAAGTTGCTCAATGCAAATACAACCCAGGAAACAAAAATGGTCAAAGGTGGCTTTGCATTTCTATATAAAAACTATGTATGTGAATTTGTATACACAACTTATTTACAGCTATGAACATAGATTCATAAGGCCACAATACATGTTGCAACAGTGTTTCATTTTGTGCTACAGTCAAGGTTTTCTGAAACAGAAAGCAATACCATATCCATGGTACACAATGTGTTTTGTACAAGGATGTTGAAAACTCATTTATCTTAATGGCTAAATTGTCTGCATAGTTAAGAGGAACCCACTACTGACATTTCGGTGAACTACATGGATTTTGATCATCAGGTGTAGTCATGTGCAATAACCAGCAAACATCATATAACCCTTTGCATAATCTCATCAACCTCCATACTAAAACTTGTTAAAATGCTCTGCCGTGCTACTTTCACTGAGAGAAATTCATTCTTCCTATGAAAGAAGGTTAGAAACCTTCTTCCATAGCCGGTTAATTTCCAGTTTATATCTAATCATTCTACACCAACACTGTTCTTTGGCCTAAATATTTTTTCTTCTTGCTTACTCCAAAGTTACAGGTATACTTACAAAGTGCACTTATATTCTCTCTCATCTTTTGTTTTTCTAGATGAAGCCAACTGATTTTTATCTTCTTGATAAAATGGGCTTTTCACATCTACGATCATTTTCAGAACCCCACTCTGTACCTCTTCTAGTTTAAATTCATCCCTCTTGACGATTTAAAAAATAGTCCAAATAAGGTATGACCAAGATCTTGTATAATCACATTGATATATCACTTGCTTTGATAGAAATAATTCACTTCATGCAGTTTAGGCTTGTATTTATCTTTTAGACACCATCATGAGGGCAGATTCATACTACTCTGACTCCCCGATCTTTTCTTCTGTCATTTCTAGTTCAGAGCAGAAAATTCTTAGCAATTTTAAAGCGCAAAATCTTGCATTTCCTATGCAAGATGTTATGACATTTCTATTATTCCAATCCAAACCACACAATTCTTCCTAGATGATAGGCCTGCTGTCCTCCAAACTTAAGGTTACCAGCAACTTGTATTTATATATGAAATAGGACTACATTAAAGACATTAAATGAGGGGACTCTACCTGTAGCCAACTTTGAGTTTTATAGTCCTTCCTTCAATACAATCCACTGTCATTGCCCATTAGCAATTCTTTAGGTTATATATCCTACTTAATTTCTCATAAGGCACTATTCTGAATCTTTTTTATTAAATACAGATTAAATCTACTTAATTTCCTTTGTCAATAAATTATTTTCTAAAAAAAAATACCCAGTTACCCCAACAAAATCTACCGTTACTACACCCTAGTTGTTTTTTTTTTACTTCTGTGTTTTTGCTTATCCTATGTTATAATTTGTTTCCTATGTCCCGTATACTGCAATGGTTGCACACACCACTTCCTTGGGCTCTCCTTCAAACACATTTGTTACTTTCCAATCTCATGGCACCATTCTTGCCATGATAGGTTTATTAAGAGTCTTTGTTAAAAGACTGCTTTGATACTTCTAGTATTTTCATAATTGAGACCTAGGTTAGTTTTCCCATCAGGTTTCTAATGGCAAGATATTGTTGGTGTAAGGCCATTGATTAAATGTGTGACTGCCCTGGTTCTGACAGAACCTGACTGCATTACACTTCAGAGCCTATTGCCTATTCACTGAGAATTAAAAAAAAAATTCTCATGGATTAAGATCTTAAGCATTATTTCCAAAGCACAGTTACCCCTACAAGTGAATTCAGCAG
The DNA here is from genome assembly GCF_011004875.1 of Balearica regulorum gibbericeps. Taxonomy (NCBI): domain Eukaryota; kingdom Metazoa; phylum Chordata; class Aves; order Gruiformes; family Gruidae; genus Balearica; species Balearica regulorum. Next base: position 52,077,992 of record NC_046186.1, on the reverse strand, counting down.
CCTAAGTGGCACTTTAAGCCAGTTTGGTAGCCTACACGTTGCTCAATTCCTTGCTGTTGACATGCTGTCCTTAGATTTTTATCTGATAACATCCAGACAGTACTTGACTTTCCACTGGTATGATGAGCATGCACAACGTTGCCTCAAATTCTGGCATAAGTGGGCCTAACTACCTGGAGTATAAGCAAGGCTTGTCAGGATTCTCATATAAGGAATCCTCCTGTGTACCTTGCCTATGATGTCTGGTCTAACAAGCGTTCTCAAAACATGAAAGACCACCAGAAATTGATCTTTCCTAATATTTTGCACAAGTGCCTTAGTTCATCCAGTAACCTGCTGTTAAGGCACTCATGCGTGAAATGTGGATCTGTTTTCAAATCCCAGATCTACTCAACTTGGAAAAAAGAGCTATCTTTCCCTCTTATCTCACAAATAAGATAAAGGTTGTACTTGCTGGGGTACCTAACTCTAGCAGAGGACTCCAAAGTGAGAGTCCTGAGAGAAGACTTCAGTCTTACGCCTTTGGGCAGGGGAATATTCAGTTTATACTTTTTTCAGCATTTCTGGACAGCTTCTCATCCAGTGTACTCACTTTTGTGGATTAAGAGTACTACTTCTCACACCAAGTGTTTAAGGAGCCTTGGAGCCTAACATGAGACTATGGATTCTTACATGTGGCAAAGTATGTACAGGTTTGGCTGTCCCAATTTACACAACGTAGCACCAAATATTTTAGTCTGAAGATTTAGTCTGTTTTCATTCACTTAGTCTGTGGGGCACACCGGGAAATACAGTTCCTGTGTAATGTAAATGGTCTATCTAGGTCAGGATACCAACCGGGTGGACCACATATTACTCCTGATTCATGTGCCCAGGTTTTCTCCTGGGCAGAAACCATGTTTCTATCACCTGAAAAATCATCACCTGAGAATACGTGGGCCACACTCAGCCCTCATTCTGAAATATAGTTTGGATAAATCCAGGGCATTCCCAGACTAAGAGAGCACTCCAAGATTTCAGACCATAGACATCAGAAATACCAATCATCATGGAAATCAATAGGAACTCATACAGAGATACGTAGTCAGTTTTAAAGTTAAGATGTACTGTTTGAAATTCTACCTTTGTGTGACAGTCAAAACTTTAATCACCAAATTCTGTTGCATTCTGTTACTATAATTGGATAGTTGAAAAAAATGTGGCTTTTCCCTGGCCCCCATCATGTTTCGTTGCTAGATGATTCTATACCTGTTCATATTTGCATTTATAAATTTTTTGTGAACTGCAGGTATCATTTTATGAACAGCTAAGTAGGTACATAGTAAGGATTAAGAGAAAGAAAAAAAATTATGTGCCTTTTGTTAAAAAAAAAAGGCAAAACTATATTGGTTTTACTCTATAGGGAAATTCTAACTTTTAAGACAGTCATTAGTTGACTAATACTATTAATACTCAAATTTTTATTGTACAGCTGATTAACTGTGCATGATTAGAAGCAGTTATATATTCAATTTTCATTATTTTCATGCAAATACATGGCTGGCTAATGGGGAGAACAGCTGCTGCTTAGCAACTGGAGGAACAGAGAAAGGGGGTGACTTGCTTTATAACAGAAAACTGGATGAAACCTTAGAGTACCTACAGAGTTTGGAGTTACCAGGGAAAATGGATGTCAGTGTTCTCTAACCATGATGTCTCCTTTTGCAATTATTTACATCCTAGGATGTCAGCATTTTCAGGTAATAAAGGATAAACTACAAGAAAATGTATATATAGTAGATGATACACACATGTGAGCAGGAACAACAAATAAAACAAGTGCTAAAGACAAACCCTGACAGACAAGCTGAAATGTAGGAAATCCAGAAACAGGCTTTGTGTCTGTCATCTACTGTAAGGGTTAAACTGACCTTTAGACTTCAGCAACTTAAAACTAGTGATCAACTTAAGCTACCACAAGCCAAGGCTGCTGGAAGAAGTGTTCTCTTTTTCTTCCTGCTACTCAAACTTAGCCCCTGCACTGCCTCCTCCACTGTGCAAACACAGGCTTCCACACACCTACGTAATGAGGCAGATCAGGGACTTGATCTAGGTTAAAACTAACCTGTATTTTTTAGTTGGATCACTTTTATCTGGATCACTTTCCGAATCTAGTTTATTATGCAGCTATTCAAATGCTTGCACTGACATGAGGAGGAGGGCAGGGGACCTCCCGTGACAGTGCTGACTCAAACCTTTTCTGAAAATACATTCTTACCTTGGTGTGACCCTGCAGACTAACTTCTTGACTTGACTGCAAGAAGAATATGAAAGCAGAAGTGCACTCTAAGAAACAAAGGGAAACTGAAAAGGCACGGTTTAGAAAGCATGTGAGTTCCATACAAATGTCTCCATAAGACTACCACTTGGATCTAGCTATTTACATCAAAAAGGCAAGTCACTTTTTTTTCTGAGAGTAACATTCAACACTTTCAGAAATCAAATTAATACCTCATACAAAGAGGAAACTGGCTCCAGGCTAGGTATCAACTGTTCTTGTCTCAGTCCTGCTGCCTTCTGTTTGCAAGAGTTCCTCCTAATTCAAAGCACAGTTCTCTGATTTAATAAGCAACATAAAAAAATTTTAACAAAATAGAAGACTCTGAATGACATGCTGTAGTGAATCCTGTTTTATGCTTCTAAAAAGTTAGTTATTCCAGCTATCTACACTATTCTATTGTGACCAATTGCCTTCTCTTCAGCAGGACTACCAGATACAAAATTATGCCTACGCCTCACGCACCATATTCATTTAGATGAAGCCAGAATCCTCCAGTAGCTTAAATGTCTTGGATTATACCAACCAAGCTCAGATGCAGATACACGTCATGTTCTGCTGCCTACGTATATGACAACAGAATATAGTAGTGAACTGGTATCCCCTAGCACAGAAGTGGGCAGCTGATGTCACAGTATCTTAAACTCATGCAGGAAGGGGGAACAGAGCACATTTGCCAGTGTTCAAAGACACTAAGCCACCAGTGAAATAAACAGTGGTGGGAAGATACAATGCCCAGGAAGTTAGACAATTATGTGAACAGAAGACAACAGAGCATGGAATGGAGTAACACAAGAATGGAGTAGTGTCCCTATCAAAGTCCTACAGAAAATAAGGGAAATGTATTAGTTAAGCAGCAGTACAAAATGTATTCCAATAACAAGAGTAAGAGAGATGCTATTTGTTAGCGTGCTTCACCAGTAACCTCCTAGTGATTTATTAGCCTTTGTGAAATTTAAGTATTCATAAGCGTATTCTTGCAGTTCCAAAGGTTTTCCAAATATTAGCCTTGCAAATGTAAATAACTGTCAAAAAACTGAAGTCGTACCTCAGTTATTCTTTAGATACAATGAAAATAGTTTGGGTTTTAACCCTATTTCTACTACTTCTGTGACGCAAGATTTCCTGATGACTAGGTAGTTTGACTTTTTTTTCTGTTTGCATAAAAATGAGTTTAAGGAGGAAAACAGATGTGAGCTAGAGAAAATAAACAGCTTACAAAGAAAGAGTAGGAAACCAGTTACCCCTGAGTAGACAGGCAAGCTTCCTGTTCATTACAATGAAAAAATGAAGGGTAGCAACTGCCTGACCTGTCTTTGTTCAAATCTAAAACCAAAACATATGTAAGCAAAATGTGAAACATATGTTTTACATATTGGACTTTTGTCAGGTTTTATAGATTGGTACGTTTGTCTCATATCATCCAGTCTTGCACGCATATGTAACAATATAATTCTAAGTATATGTAAGAATATTTGGCCTTTTTATAGGCTGACCTTCCATGCTGCCGTTTCGATATTTGCTGTGGGTTTTTTTCCCTCAAATCCTCAGCTCTGAGACAAAGAGACCGCAACCAGAATCCTAACTCAAGGTTTTGGTTATCATTTTAAATGCAAACCCGCACAAGAGAGCTTGAAAACACAAAATAGGCTCTCCTAAAGGCCCAAGGACCAAGTAAGAAAAACCTAAATCCTCGTAAATTTTACCCAAATTCACGACGGGGGGCAGGGAGGCACCTAGTTCTAAAGACTCGCTTCCTCCCGATTAAGGCAGGTCTCTGAGGGGCTATCTCGCCCACTTCTGCCAGGGTTCAAGAAGTAGGGGGCCTGGCCCCGGCCTGGGGGCACCCCTCCCCAGCCAGGCAGGGCCCCGGGTTGCGGCCTCAGAACCGCGGTACGACAGGAGACCGCTCCATCACCCCCGCCAGGTAACGGCGCGGGCAGCTCCCAGCCCGACCTTCATTCCCGGGTCGCAGGAAGGTAACAGGCAACCATGGGGAGAGGGGCGGCCGCGGGGAGAGCGAGAGGGGAGGAGCGCCACGGTGGAGCACGCCGCGAAGAAGGGGGACGAGGAGGCCGCTGACGCGGGGCTGAGCGGCCCGGGGGGCGGCGGGGAGGCTGCGAACAGGACGCGGCCGCGGCCCAGCCCCCGCCGCTCCGCCGCAGCGCGCCCGGCCCCGCCCCGCCGCCACCCGCGCGCTCGGCAACAGCACCAACCGCCGCCGCCGCCGCCCTTCTACGGGCCTCGCCTTCCCCGCCCCCCCCTCCCCGCAAGCAGGGACCGTCACAACCAAAGGGGGCGCCGGCTTCAGCGGAAGCGCTACCTGAGCTGTGCCGCTACGCCCCCGCTTCCCCCTCCCGCGACCCCGCGACTAACGGCGGCTGGAGGCTTCCCCGTCTCCCTCCTCGCCCCCTTCCCTGCCGCCCCCATTTTTTTATTTTTATTTTTTCGCCCCTACAGCGCGCGGAGACTCACCTTCCCCCAACGAGGCGGCTCGGCATCCAAAATGGCGGCCGACCCAGCTTAACCCCATCGTGTCCCAGCAGCGCTCCCTCCCCGCCCCAACCCGCCCCATCCGCGGCTCGGGATTCCGCAGCCTCACCCCAGCCCGCGTGGCCGATCGCCGAATCACCGAGGCTCCCTCCTCCCCCCCGTTCCGGTGGCGAGGAGGGGGGGAAGCAGGTTAAGCATTGGAAAGATTTCCCCCACTCCCACGCACACTCGCGCCCTGTCTGCTGAGCCCGCTCGAAAGACGGGGGGGGGGGGGGGGAGGGGCGGGCGCGTGTGTGTCGCGAAGTGACACCTCCCCGCCAGTTGCACGCACTCCCCTCCCCCCAACACACGGCCCGTCCACCTCCCCGTTCCCCCAATGGTTGCGTCCGTGACATCATCATCATGGCAACAACAGCTGCAGCCCGGAGCCGGGGAGCTGCTGCTGCCGCCGTCGGGCCCCTGGTGCTGCGGGGGGACGGGCCCGCGCTGCCCGTGAGGCGCACGCGGCCGGCCGGGCTCTAGAGCCCGCGGGGCGCCCCGGCCGAGCGCGCACTGCCGCGCACGCGCCCGGAGGAGCAGCAGCAGCAAGAGGAGGCGGCGGCGGCGGGGGGGGAGAGCGCGAGCGAACAGCGACAGACAGAGAAGGCGCGTGCGAGAGCGCGCGCTTGTGTGTGTGTGTGTGTGTGTGTGTGTGTGTGTGAGGCTGTGCGCGCGCCGGCGGGGCGTGCGCGCGGGCGGGCGAGGAGAGGCAGGCGGGGGTCTGCGCTCGCTCGCTGCGGCGGGGGGAGCCGTGCGGGCTCCGCGCTCGCTCGCTCCCTCAGTGCGTGCCTCGGTGGCGGCGGCGAACAACATGTTCTCAGTGCGGATCGTGACTGCCGACTACTACATGGGCAGCCCGCTGCCCGGCCTGGATCCCTGCCAGTCCCACTTCCGAGAGGCCCCGACTAGGCGGGTGCCCGTCGTTAGAGTCTTCGGCGCCACCCCTGCAGGTAAGGGACCCCCGTCGCCGTCGGCCGGGCGGGGACGGCTCCGCTGCGGCGCGGGTCCTGCTGGCGCCGGGGCAGCCGCCGGCCCCCCCGCGGCGGAGGCAGCGGCAGCTCCTGCTCTTTGTGGCTGGGTCGCGCCCCCCCCCCCCCCCCCCCGCTGCTGCGGCGCGTCTCACCTGCCAGCGGCGGTTGTGAGGGAGCGCGCCGGGCCCAGCCGGCCCCCGGCGCCGCGGGGCAATGGCGGGCGGCGAGGAGGGTACCTGCCCCGGGTGTCCCCGTGGGGGAGCCCGGCAGCCGCCGCCGCGGGTGGAGGTGTCGTATCGCGTCGTGCACCCCGCCCGCTCTCCCTCCCTCCCCGTCCGGTGGCAGTGGGGGGCTGCGGGGCCGGGCCGCAGGTGCGGGCCGGGGCCGAGGGGCCGCGGTCGCCTAGGCTTTGTGCGCGACGCGGCCGGCGTGGGGGCTGCCCCGAGCGAGCGGCGGCAGCTGTGCAAACACTGGGGGCAGCCGCCCGCCCCTTGTCCCCCACCCCCATAAAGGGCAAGGTAACGGCGTGTGGGTACGGGGGGCGAAGGCGGCACACCGGGAGGTGTGTGTCTGCGGGGCGAATGGGTTCGCGTACAAGGGGAAACCTTTGAACGTAGTCACAAGTGAGACTTCTGCAGTACTTAAGAAGTGGGGGGTTTGTGTTGATCTTACGCTAGCGTGGTACAAATCGTGTAAAACGGTAGGCATTGGTGCTGCACTGCAGAAGGGAACGTCCTAACCGCTGGCCACATGTTGCCCCCTGAGACTCCCTAATGTCACATCCCACTTCTTCATTGCCTCTTCTCTGTGGACTCATGGTTAAAGTCTTCCCACATCTCAAGTATGTTTCTGACCATCAGAACAAATTTCTAGCAGATTTAATATTTAGGAAAATGAATTTAATATTTATTGTAGTTTACCCATACATTAAATATTAAGTTGGAAAAAATGCCCTGTTCTTTGAGATGTTTGATATGTTAACCATCATTGCTTGTGATCCCTTTATACTGATATTGTGTAATGCTGACCTTGGGAATTAAGGTATTACTGCATATTTTATTGACTTACATGTTGAAAATTAGGTATTGGTATATACATTAAATGTTAGACAAGACAAAAAGCGTGTAATAAAAAAGCACAATAATGGTATCTTTCCCTTCACCCAGTTATTATAGTAGAGCAGATTTATTTTGTTGGATTTTCTTTTTTAATATAGAATTATCTGTCTGTTCTCTTGTTTAGGCACAGAGGAATGTGAGATATTAAAGCTGTTGTGATCTGATACATCTACAGCTCCAAATTATTAACTGGATGAGTGGGATTAATAGATACAATATTGAAATAGTGGGACCTATTTTATTGTAGTTCTAATTTTGCATACAAAAGAGATATTATGTAATAATATTTATGTAATGGCATGAGTAACTATTTCATTATTAAAAAATGTAGAGCCCGAGGTTGTCTGGCAGGTAGCAGGCTTTCTGTGCGTGCGTGTGGTTAACTCATTAAGGCTTATTTTCTTTTAAGAAAATGTTAGGCTATGCCATATCATGAATGTGGCATCATAAAGTAAACAGTGAAGTAGTTTAGTTGTCCAGCTATTAAGAACACAGTAGGAAATCCCTGGCTTCCTAAACCATAAACTTTAATATTAGTTTGCATAATAGAAGCATTTCTAATTTGTCTTGGTTAGAGAAGACACTTCACTGCTGTCTGCAAAGGAAGTGTGACTTGGCTATCTTCTATTTATTTCCTTGTTAAACTTTTTAATGGCTTCTTTTCCTTTCTCCACCTTTAGCAATGTTTGCTAATAAGCTTCAAGAACTTCTTATTACATCTCTGCATTTTTTTTTTAAAGGAGACAAATGTAATTCTGTCTCTTTTCAGAGGTGTTGGACCTAAGCAGTCATTGTCAGAAGAACTGTATGTGACTTGAGAGAGGGCTATCCAATCACTTACTTGAGAGTTGAAATACAAAATTAAGTATAATAATTTACATCTACATTGACATTTTCTTTGAGGAAAAAGAAATAGTAAAACCAACTTCTAATATACTGTATAAGACAATGGGATGTACTTACTATTTGGCTTGCAGGCAGTGTGATGCTTGTCTTCGCTTGAGTTGGTCTGGATAAGAATAACCCTTTTTCATTGGGTTTAACGTGTGTGTCTTGCCTGCGGGAAAGGTGCTCAGTTGCCATGATGCCTACATGACAGCAGACCTCTATGTGTGGCTGCCTCACCTCCGGCATGATTAGCTCTGCATGAATCTTAGTATGTTTAAAGCTGTGTGTCCATGCTGTGCAGCTAATTGGGAGTCAGGTTCAGAACAGACTCCAGATCCCACCTGCTGAGTGAAGGGGGATTGATTGGTATGTGGAAGTGGCTTATGCAGATGTTTGGAAGGTCAAACGTCTAGCAGCACTGTGTCTTGTGTCTAGTATCAGCTATGGATGTTGGTTCTGAAGGCACCCAGCTATTCTTTCTGCCCCTTCTTCTGGAGGTATTGTGCTCAGTGAGGTATATGAATGGCAAGGATTGCCAGCGTTCTTATCTTTGAGGGCTTTTATGTAATTCTGTACTCAACAATTGATTTGTAAAGGTTTGCTTGTACAATCTATAAAACTAAAGTGTTTTGCGGTATCGTGGTTGGGGAGGTAAAAACCAGAGTTTTAATTAAAAATAATGGAAGAATAAACTCCTAGAATGGACTGTGTTGGCAAGAACGTTTGACAGCTTCTTTAGGTATTTTGAAGAAGAAATCTCATTATATTTGGCAAGACTGCAGTTCATCTCTTGATGTCCTACATCTTTACGTAATAAGAGCTTGAAAGGCAAGGAATCAGTATTTTGTTTAAGCCCAAAGATCCACCGCCTATTTTCTGTTGGTCTGTGAAATACAAAGAGTAAAATTCTGACTACAATAGCAAAAGTGAAGCACTACTAGAATTTATGTTTGAATGCATCTTAGCTGGTTGAGCCGGTTTGTTCCATTTTAGCCATTTGGTGCTTGAAGCAGACTGGCATGTCTGTTGACATAGTGATTTGGACTGTGCAAGTATAATTTCAGAAATGCTACAACACTGCCATGGTGGTAATACAATGAACGCAGTGTTAAATTCATGCTTTGTTGTATAAGAGGGTAGATATTATTTGATATAGTAGTCCTTGTATCTCTAAAGGAGCCTCGTAATATTGCTGCTTATATTTAAAAACAATAGGTTTTAATTTATTAGGTAATGTGCAACTATGAAACAAAATTTCATTATCTACTCGGGCAGTATTTCTTTTCTGCTAGCTAGCAATTTTTGTAAATGCTTTTTATAAAAAAAGAACCTTTGAGAAATTGCAAGGCCTGTTTATTAGAGTGAAATCATAATGAAAATTGAATTTTCTGTTTACATATGGCCTTTTGTTTAATTGGTAATTCTTGAAATTGTCATTCTTGTTGCTAAGTTGTAGTGTATGGAGGTATCAGAGTCTTCATTTCTTTCCTACTTGCTTTTGGGTATTTCAAGTTCTTGGAGTCTTTCCTCAAGATTTCACTGACCCACTTCAAAATAAGTATGTGAATGCTCAGTTGGGTGTTTTTGTCAGGTGCTTATTCAACTGCAGGAAGATAGAACCAAACTGTAAATCCATCCATAAAGAAATCGGGGTGAGACTAGATGTCATGTTGGGGGAGACATTAACAAACAAGCTGAGGTTGCTAAATTATCACTTCACTTAACAAGACTAAGTGCAAGTAGCTGAGGACAGTAATCCTAAACCGCATACAAGATACCTGTTAGTGTATGGTAATGAGTATTGTAAAACAAATAGTCGAAATGTTTTTAAAAATGAGAATTCCAATTTAGGCAGAAAGATTTCTGATTTTCCGATTTGGGCCAGAGAAGAGGCTGTTTTGAAGTTACTCTTGCATGCTTTTGATTACGAGTTTTTCTGAGGCTAAGTGTAATTTATAGTAGGGGTTTGCAGTCAATAAATCTGAATATGTTTCAGGTAGACATCTTAAGTTCGGTAGCTTCACCTCCCCTTGGTTTTCCAAGGGGAGGGTGGGGAAGCAAAGGCAAATATTCCAGCTCAAATCTGGCTCCCTTCCAGCAGCAGTAGCTCTGGTAAGACTCAGTGAGGGAGCCTGCTTATCTTCTTTCTTCTGTTCTTCCCTCTTTCCCCCTTCACTGACCTGTCTAGGCTGTATATCTGATCCCATCACAGTGTCTTTCTCTGCTCCGTTGCTGCTCACTTGAGAAGGAATGAGCTCATTGCAGGAACTTGCTGCTTTCTATGCTCAGCTTGTGATAAACTTTTTTCTCTCCTCATTTTCACTACCATTTCAGACGCTGTTGTCCTGCAATGGTCATTCCCTGTAGCCTCCTCGGTTTGTTAGCCAATGTTCACAGCTGAGCATCGTTCCAGTTGCTGCTACTTCCCATATTTCATTTCTCAGATGTGAGCACTTCTTATTAAGTCTTCCATTCCCTTCTGTGGCCTCATAGTGAGGGCATGAGGATGCAAAATAGGATACAGCCATTGTGGTGAGGCTTATGTCTCTGCCTTACCTTTTCATACCCTCTCCCAAAATATTCCAGTGTACAGCTCTTGATAGGGGGTTATTCTGTGGAGTGCAGCATGGCCTAGAAGATTTTCATCATTGTACAGTGTAGCTCCACTTCCAGCATACCATTTCTGCATCTTGCATGTGCAGGCTTCTTGTACTTCTGAAGAGCTATTTGAAAAATACCTTGGTGTCCGTTTGCTTCTCTTTTCTCCAGTGGTTTACAGCTTCTGTGAGATGTGAATAGGGCTGAAGTAGGAATGAGGAATTTGAGATAATGTGTTTATTCTGAGACTGTTTTCAACGTTCGGGTTCCATCAATGATGTGATTTGAGGTCATTAGCCTGTAACTTACCTGGTTCTTAAAAGGATGTGTTTTCTAGTGTGTTGTAGGTGGGGTTTGGGTTTTTGGGGGTTTTTTTAAGAATCTTTTCCCCTTTTTGGGGTAGTTGTTACATACTTTGTATAGATTGTCTGCTGAGTTGTTTGAGCAATGAGAAGCTGCCTGAATAAATTATGAGATTCTGCTCTGCTGACATGAAACTTGTTAAGTAGCCAATTTAGTACCCATGTATATATGGCTTGCTTTAATTCTATTTTTAAAATAAACCTTAAATACTCTGACAAAATTGATGTTCTAACTAGAATCCAGGTATTGATTTCATAACCATTCTTCTGTTTGCTACTGTAGAGTACCTTTTGGTCAAGTCACTGAATATATCTGTGCATTTGTAATTCAGTCAAAAAAATACATGTATAACTGACACTATGTGCTTAGAACTCCATCAGCTGCAGACTTCAAAGTGTTTCACAAAGTAGCTGCATCTATATTGGGTCTAATACATACCTTGGGACTGATTTTTATGATCATTGCCCCTGGAAGTAGATTAACAACTTCTCTATCTCAGCTACAACTTCCAGTTCTCTTACATACTTCTTAAGGGTGCTGTTTGGCTGCTTGTTGAAATATCTTCTTTTTCAGTGTGTAAAATTGAACCTCCTCAAAATAACACACTAGCCTGAAAATAGTTGTCTCTCTTATTTTTACCAGAGTAGCACATGCATATCATAACTGAAGTTGGCAGGATTAGACAATGTGTAAACACTCAGTGAGAAACAGCTCCTGCGTAGTAATTTTTGCAGTGTGAGTAGACAAGACAAATCTCTGGAAGAAGGAAACAGGTGTGATAACACCATGCTATCTATTTCTTCTCAGTCTCTTGTTTCAGAGTTCTATTGATCATTTAATACCCTGTTCTGCTAACTGTTGTCATTACCCTGCTTTTGTCCTTTACTCTTGATTGACTTGATTGACCTCTATGTGCAGTGGGCCTCTGAGAAGGATGATGATGATAATGAAACTGTAACCATTTGGAAAGAGGCAGGATGAACACTCACACTAAAGATTTACAGTGAATGTTTGGTCTCACAGATGAAGCAGCTGAAATCTTTCAGAATGATTGCACAGGGTCACTGGAGATTCAGTCTCCATGTTAAGGGAGATCTGCTGATCAAAATCTCAAAAACAACTGATGAACTTGCTTCTTCCTCTCTGTCTGCCATGTCATATGTACTGTCCCTGTGTGTTACAACTGTGTGCAGTTTTTAAATTCCTGTATATGTCTCCTCTATATTACATTTATTCTATGGGGAAAACTTGTTTTACTATCTATTGAATTGCTATCTCACATTTCAGGAAAATGTTCTTGACAGACAGCAAGCTATACCAGTGTAAAGAAATGAATGGATTAGCTTAGGGTCCCTCATCAAATCAATAGCAGAACTGATAGTACAATGAAGAAGCTACTGTCTACAAGCAGTGTTGTTTCTGTGCTACTACCATACTCAATAATAAATTAATGTAAACAATAAATAATCTTCTTTTACATGTTGACCAAAGCCATAGTTGTGGTAACAATGATAACATTAATGCCTAGGCTTGATTAACAAGGTCCAGGGACTAGTTGCAAAGATCTGCCATGTAATCTGTATAGTTAGGCTGTAATTGCACTGTTACTCATGATGCCTACATGTATTCTGGTGACACAAATAATTTTGAGGAATGCAGTGGAATAATCAACTACATGAGCTTGCAAACAGGCAGTATTTTTCTGCCTGTGGTACTGTTACTTTAAGACTGAGGTAGAGCCCAAGATATACAAGAATCTAAACAAATACCAGAAAAGTTTGTACTAGATATAGGAACTGTATGAAATGCCACTGTTTGCATAGGCTTCATTTAGACATGTTTGTTAAGGTTCTTTTCTTTCAAGAGCTGCTTTTTATTACAGAGGAGTTAAAAGGTGTGTAGAAGGTTGTGGGTTTTTTGGCAGGACATTTAAATAAAACTTGACACTTGCTGGCTGGGGTATGCCGTATGGCTTATTAGGGAACCATTTGATATCTGTGTGCTGCAGCCTTTCTGTGATCAGCATGCAAACGGCCATTTCGGATAACTTCTTCCCCTACTCATATATATGCAGTCCATCATGTTGACTGCATGTTTATGAGTACACATTATGTGACCTTCGTGTACATGGGCATGCCTTCTTGGATTCTCAGGTAGTGTCTCAGTCATTGTGCTTGGAGATACTCAAAAGCCATTTGGATGTCACCCTGGGCTACCAGCTATAGGTGACCCTGCTTGAGCAGGGAGTTTGGACCAGGTGACCTCCAGAGGTCCCTTCCAACCTCAACCATTCTGTGATTACTGAGATTACACTTGTCGGCAGAGTGTCCAGGTGCTCTGTACAGCTTATGTCCGGGTAAACACAGCTGCATCCAAATGGTATGGAAAGGTTGCCACATGGCTGTCTTTTAAGTTTATTACCCTACAGTTATAGAAGTTACTGGAAGGTTTTGGCATTGTTAGTGAAAACTGGTTTAGATTTGGGCAGAAGAAGAAGAAAAGAAAGAAAATTCACTATGGAGACCATTGCAAGGCTGGATTTCTCCCTCAGTGACAGATTCTTTTCTTGAAAATTACAGAGAAAGTAGGAGCAGCCACTGCTTATTTACATTCAAGATGTGCCTCTGTAGTGTTTGCTGACTAAACCAGTGTTTACTACAGCAAGTCTGTATGTCCTATTTTAGGCGCAATATCAACATGCGGTACTCGGTGCGAATATTGAAAGGGCTGTGGAATGTTGCACCTAATCCATAATACTTGGCATTACTCCTCAGGGGAGGTTTACAATACAAGTTTTCTGAGTTTTGTATAATGAGATGTATAATGAGTCTTTCATTTTGTGTTTTAAACTACCTAGGTGGGTTTCTGTATAGCACAGATCTTATTAAGCAGTGGGAATTGGAAACTGATTCAGCCTTCACTTCTGCAGGTACTGCCTTCAGATCAGTAATGAACAAATTTTTATTGCTGCCCCCCATTATATTTATTATCCAAATGAGGAGGTTATTTTCTGGAGTTCTCAGTATAGCAGCTTCTATATTTCCTTTTAAAAAGCTACCCATTTAACCTAGCCAAAATGTTACAAAAGATTTTCATTGCAGATGAATCTTCCTTCACGTTCTTGTGTGTTTTATCCATTGACCATTAAGCAAATGATTTTGTGGCTTTCACATTTGTAAGCAGTGAAACCTGTTTTACTGTTTGTAGGAAATTAGAAGAGATTACAGCCAGTTTCTTACACTGAGGTAAAATGAAACTTTTTTTATAAATACTTGGTATCAAATATTTTAATTTTTGAGCTGCTTGAATTAGCTTTGTAGAACTGAGGCTTAGCCATCTTTACTGTGGTAAAAACAACCCACTTCTGCTGTGAGTAGTATCTGTTTGTCTATTTCCTACAACAGAAGTGTGTTTTTACCCTCAGATTAATGTTGAGGTTGGAAGGGACCTCTAGAGATTGTCTGGTTAGTCCAAATGCCCTTTTCAAAGCAGGGTCACTTACACCAGCTCCAAGGATGGAAATGCCACAATGTTTCTGAGTAAGTTCCAGTGTTTGACCACCCTCATGGTAAAACAAAACAAACAACTGGGAGGCCCTTTGCCTCTTGTCCATTCATTGGGCACCACTGAGGAGAGTCAGACTCACTCCTTTTTAGTGCTTTCTATCAAATGTTTATACACATTGATAAGATCCTTCTCCCTGTCCCCAATCCTTCTCTTGAGGCTACAAAATCCTGGCTCACATCGTCTTAATCAGGCCCATGGCCTGGCTCCAGTACGTCCATGTCTGTCTTGTACTGGGGAACCCAGACCTGGATCCAGCACTCCCAATGCATCTCACCAGTGCTGAGTAGAGGGGAAGCGTCATGCCCCTTGACCTGCTGATGTTCTCCGGACACTGTTGGCTGCCTTTGTGGCTGAGGCACATTGCTAGCTTATGTTCATCCAGGACCCCAGGTCCCTTTCTGCAAAGCTAATTTCCAGACAGTCTGCCTCCAGCCCATAGTGATGTATGGAGTTATTCCTCCCCAGGTGAGGACTTTGCATTTCCCCTTGCAGGGCTTCATGAGATTCCTCTCTGCCATTTCTCCAGCCTGTCAAGGTTCTGCTGAATGTCAGCACAACCCTCTGGTTTATAAGGCACTCCAAATCTTATCTGCAAACTTGCTGAGGGTGCACCTGTTCAATGTCCATGTCATTATGAAGATATTAAATGATATTGGCCTCAGTATTGACCTCTAGAGTACACCACAAATGACTGGCCTCTATGTTCCATTATTGCAAGGCTGCTTATCCTCACTTAAGTTTAATTTCTCTCCCCGCTGCATAACAGTCAAATCTGTTTTGGAGCTCTCCAGTGTGTTTTGTTACCTCTTTTATTTTTTTTAACATGTCATCCTCTGAGGTGAAAGTATATGCACTTCATTTCATATCTGATTGCAGCAAGGTTTGTTTTGTAGCATTTATAAAACTTGTATATAGATATTTTGGGTACGGCACAACTATGTAAAAATAATAAATCCTGGGTCTGTTTTCTGGTTTTTGATGGTATGTTTTACCTGAACAGAAAACACAGGAATGATGTAAAATAACTGAATATAAGTCATCATTTCCCTAAAAAGGTGTTCTGTATCAGAAAAGCAGTTTTAAATTGTCCCATGTTTTCCTTACTTCAGAAAAGTGGCATATGTTGTGCATAAAGTACTTTAACTTGCCATGGTAGTTCAGGTCATTCTTGATTATGCTTTTTTACCAATAGTTCTTAAGGAACTTGTGCATTCACACGTATGTTTGTAAGCCTGCAATTCCAATGCAGCAATTAATTTAGTATCTTTACAGTCTAGATTCCTGTTTTGAGTCTGATGCATTAAAAAAAACAAACCCAAAACTCACCAGCAAACCCCTCCACTTTAGAATAGATGGGAATAACAGGATAAAGTTCTGCTAAGCATTTACAGATTGTGCCAGCATGTCAGGTTTTGGCGAGCTTGTGTTCTTATGCCAGCAGTTGGAAACCTAATCAAGGAAATAAATAGTCATTTTTAACCACTGCTATATTAAAGATGAAAGACTTAAGAACAGAAACCAGTTGTTTTAGGTGGTGTGCAGATAATGATGGATAGTCCTCACTCCAAAAAAAATTACATTCTGTATAAACAGAGCATTAAAAGGTGTAGAAAGAGTGATATGTTATGAAAACAGATGGCATGGCAATATTGTTAGTCATTATTTTGAAGTGGAATTTTGTAGGAGGGATTGCCTGAATGGAAAAACAGGAGGAGGGGAGGATGTGTTGAAAGGAAGGCTGGGAACGGAAAGGAATATGTAGAGCATGTAAGGTGAGCTGGGGAGGAGGAGTTGGAGGAAGGAGAGTGCTGAGAGCCAGGGCTGCGGAAAATATTGATGGTGGAGTTGGAACAACAGGGACCAGTTATTGAAGGCGGCTCCCTTTTGGTTTCACTTGCTTTGGCTCATGGGGCTGATTCATCCCCTGGAATTTCTTATCTCCAGACTTGTGGCTGGAAGTAGATGAGGTGTTTCGTGAGGTTTATTGCTCTGTGCAGTGGGAGAAGAGAGAAAGAAAACAAAGTCCCCCCCCAACTGAGAACCGTCCAAGAGGTGTCAAATGTAGCAGGGAACTACAGTGTTCTCATGAGCACTGTGCAGTTTGTAAGCATGTTTTGTGTTGCTTGCTTTCATGAAAATTTGTGTTGTTATTTTTAGGTTAAGGGATGTGAAAATGTCAATAAAACAAATTCTAAATATCTGGTGTTCATCTTCCTAGTGTATCGGTAGAAATAGACTAAAACCAGCCAGACTTCAATCTTGACTCTGCAGTGTGATGCATACACAGGGAAATACACCTTTTGCTGGCAGAGAAAGATAGGTGGGCCTGTATAATGTAGGTGCATATGTGGCAGATTTAAAAAACAGAATAAAAACCAAACACAGTGAGACACAGGTCACTTCTTCAACTGCTCATCTGTTCTTTAGTGTAAATGGGCTTTCTGTAGCCTGTTTATTTATCATGTTCTTCAGTTGCTTCCATAAAAATCTTAATTGTTTTGTGTAAGCTTGATCTGTTGAAAGAAAACCTTAGCAACATCTTACTCTTTTTCAAGTTAGTCTTTTGGTTTTTTTGGTTTTTTTAGAATGTCATTCTCTTATGGAAACCACAAGCAATGCAATATTTTAATCTTATTTATAATTTGGCTTCTGTAGCCATATGACTCATAGTAAACCAATTAATTTCACTGAGTGTTTGAATTCTATAGTATTTAAAGGATGAGTGATTGCATTTTTTTTTTAACTTGTAGTACCCTCATGACCAGGGACTTGGTATTTTGATAGCAGAACATGGACGATGAGAGGCTGGAGCTTATGCATTTGACAATAAAGTTGTGGAGATAAACGGTGAAGGAAAAATAACAGTATATCAGAGTAGAGTTGGCCAGAGACTCTTTAGTAAGAAATTGGTTTAGGAGGAAACCTGGTTACTAAGATTGCAGTGTAGTGCTTTTATTATCCGAAGATGTATAATTTGCTATACAAGGGTCAGGAGAAGCACAAGTAATGTTTAAAACTGAGTAGTACAAAACTTTGGCTGTTTTTACAGCTGCTCTGCAGCAGCCATCAGTGAAAACTTAAAGCTTGATTGTACAGTCAAATCTTTGCACATACCTCTAAGATAGATTGATGAGTTTTCAAATCCAATAGCTAGCATTTTTTTCTTTTATATTTAGTTAATTATTTAAAAAAATTTATGGTGTGCAGTATTGAGCAGGAGTTTCTTTGTGCAAGAATTTGATACAGCAACTGTCACATTGCATAAATGTTGCTTTCTGAAGCCATCTGATATTTGGCTTGTGTTAGGACAAATGCAGTGTGGTTATTTCTTAGTGCTTTTACACTAGGAACTCAGAATTGTGGGAAAGGGGGAAGAGGAGGGGAAAGACTGATGCAATATACTTGCTGAGCTGAGGAGGTTTGGGGGGGGTGTTTGGTTGGGGTTTTTTTTAATGGAGGTAGACTCAGTCTGTTGTCCTCAAATAATTGGGTTCTTTGTTAGCACAGTGTAATTGAGGTTTCAACTGTTCAAAAGCAGAAAATAACTTACTGTTTCAGAGTGTTTTGTGAGCTGCTTATTGATGCTGTAATGAGTAACTAAAGAAGAGTAAATGATTTTCTACCAGTTGTGTGTTCTGAAATACTGCATGCACTGAAGCTCTGCAGAAAAATTCTGCTGTTTCAGTTCATCAAAACAGCAAAAAAGGATACTGTGAGTACTGGAGGTAGTATATTCATGTGAGGATTACAGGGAGAGACATAGATGAAGAGAAAAAGGAAAAAATAAAACTTGGGGAATTAGAAGTCCAATTAGTGTTCCAGCTAAGGAATAAACTATGCAATCCTAGTTGTGATTACTGTTAGAATACTAATAAATTATTTTTTAAAGTACAATTTTTCTTTCCTCCTTGTAGTGCTTGTATTCTCTCTATTTTTAAAAGAAATGCGAGAACTAAATGTAGTTCTGTGTAGTGTCTTAAAAAATCACTTTATGAAAGAAAACAAGATCGCATATTCCCAAGTACAGCAGCTGTTTTGCAGCATCTGATTACAATGATTGTTTTTTTCAAAGCACTGTGTTTTAAGTGGTGTCTAATTTGAATGTTCAATGTATTGTGATTATTAATACATAATATAAAGGAACTTTATATTCTCTGATATTATTGTTTGCAAGCTAGGATTGGAATTGAAAGGAAAGAATGTGAGGGTTTTTGTATGCAAGGAAGCAGTCTTTTTAACCTGTTGGGTTGTTTTGGTTTTGATTAGTTTTCAGTTGACCAACAGAATTCATCACCGTGATACATTACATATTTTACAAGGAGAAAAGTGTTTTTTCATCAACCTATGTTCTTGTAGCTGCCAGCATTTAGAACAAGGAAATCTCCCAAGTTGATATTGGAGGCTAGCCATGTAAAAGGATAAGGCGCCAACTGCATGAAGTGTTGTTTTTCTGGCAAATAGCTTCTGTGTATGCTCATCCCTAGCTCAGAAGTAAATCTGATATGAGGTAGTTTCTGCTTTTGTGAGTTAGTTCAAGCTTAGCTATGAATTCATGAAGCATAGGTCACATCTGTAGTGAAAATTGTTGCTCTTTGACTGTTTTTGTAGTTGCACAGTAAGGTCAAGAGCTCTTTTTTCCATTCAGGAACTTCAGTCACATTTTAAAATAAGCTAAATTGCAACTGGACATCATTGTCTCTCATTGCCAAGCTGTATGTTGAACTATTTAGCTTTTAAAAAGGCTTCTGAAAATCATCTCTCATGAGGCTTAGTGGTATTTCCACATAGACCCAATCATAGACAAAAGGCTTTACTCCAAAGTGGGTTTGTAATGGTTGGAATTGTTGTAGTTTTGTATTAGAATTTTCTCAAGCAGTTAAGAAATCTGTTTTTAAAAAAATAAATCAGACATTTTCTACTGTTAGTAAGGAATGTGATGAAAATGGAGTGATCTTTTTCAAAAGTGAGAAATAAACTGATAGAAAAGAAATTGTGGATGCAATTAAAACTCATAATTTCCATTAAGTGAAAGGTGAAAAAAGTGAGAAATGTGGTACATTATGATTGTAATTAATATTTGTTTAGAAATGGGTTGCACTCTTTCCAGTGGGTAGACAAATATTTATATTCCGTAATTGTCTGTTAACAGAGATTTTGATCCCTAGCTGTTGAACAGTAGCAGCCACAATAGCAGGATTAATGTGTCAAAATGTCACATTTAAAGATTTTAGTTAACTTACATGATTTCCTACAACAACAGTATTAGATCTTTCTTTGTTTTAAGACAGTTTCTTAATATTTGAGACATTATTAAAATTTCAAGGGACAATTATTCAGTTGGGTGCAAGAAAGTTTGTCAGTAGATGATCTGGCTAATGTGGTTCCATAACACCAAGACTTAGAATCATAGAATATCCTGAGTTGGAAAGGACCCATAAGGATCATCGAGTCCAACTCCTGACTCCACGCAGGACCAGCGGAATCAGACCATAGGACTGAGAGCTCTGTCCAGACGCTTCTTGAGCTCAGTCAAGCTCGGTGCTGTGACCACTTCCCTGGGGAGCCTGTTCCAGTGCCCAACCACCCTCTCAGTGAAGAACCTTTTCCTGATATCCAGCCTAAACCTCCCCCGTCGCAGCTTCATGCCGTTCCCTCAGGTTCTGTCACTGGTCACCAGAGGGAGGAGATCAGCGCCTGCGCCTTCGCTCCCCCTCGTGAGGAAGCTGTAGGCCGCGATGAGGTCTCCCCTCAGTCTCCTCTTCTCTAGGCTGAACAAACCAAGGGACTTCAGCCTCTCCTCATACGTCTTCCCCTCTAGACCCTTCACCATCTTTGTTACCCTCCTTTGGACACTCTCCAATAGCTTTATGTCCTTTTTGTACTGTGGCGCCCAAAACTGCACGCAGTACTCGAGATGAGGCCGCACCAGTGCAGTCTAGAGTGGGACAATCACTTCCCTAGACCAGCTAGCAATGCCACGCTCGATGCACCCCAGGATACTTGATTTTTTCAAAAGTATATAATATTCACAATTCCTATAAAATTTCTATAATATTTCTGGTTACCTTCAGGAGTTCCACCCTTACAGTAATTTTTTAATAGAAATGTGCTCCAAATGTTTTTCTTTAGAAACAGTAATTTGAGTCCTATGCTTTTTCTAATGCATAATTGTCAAGGGTGGTTACTTATTTGTAGGAGAAAATAAGCAGAACTCACAGGCTCATTTGTGAGAACGTGTGAGGTTAAGTTTTTAGTTCTTTATGACTGTAATTTTTAAGTGATTGCTATTTTTCATGCAGCCATAATTTAAGGGTTTTTTTGTCTCCACAACTTGCCAGTTCATGTCCTAAACAGAATTTTATACATCAAGACCTGAAAACCTGATAATAGCAAGATAAATCAAAAGACTTGCCATATCAAACCGCTGCCCTTTTAAGCAATATCTCTGTTGTTTGGCTATTATTTTGTACTTTTACTAATTAGAGTTATTTTGAATTGGATTAAACTCTTGCAAGAGAATAATTCAAGTTGGCCTTTCAAGATTATGTTCAGATTGAAAGCTGAGAATCACGTGCAGAACCTTTGCAAAGACATTTGACTTTTCTTTCATTTAATTCTACTCCTGCAAAGATATTTTTTGAGTGTTTATCACATATATATACTGCATGACTGCATTTCTGTCTGAATGCCATGTATGCAGTTAGTGAATGATTTTGTGCTGTAAAATACTTAAGTAATTCTTAATTTGGTATTATAGATGTGGAATCAAGACTGAGGAATTGAATTACTTGTGCAAGGTCACGAGGGGTTTGAAGTGGGATTCATCCTCCTTTTCTTGCCTTCAGGTGTCTTAATCACAAGACCATAATTTAAGATGATATGCACCAGTGCTTCTAAGAATTCGTCACAAGATATGTACCTTTATGCCATAATATTGTGTGCAGATTTATATAGCTCAACTAATGAGCAATAGACTGGAAACAGACATTGTAAAATATGTATTGAAAAGTCATAAAACAAAAGCTGTTCTTAAAAGGTTGTATTTTGAGGTGAACTAAAGATGGCTGTGTTAGTCACATTCAGCTTATTTCATTAAAGTTTATGCTTCTTTATCACATGTTGAGAAAGATTTTGAGTATTTTGTACTGATAAGTGATTTCAAAGACTCACAGCATAGTGTTTTGTTTTCTGAAGATTAAGGTTTTGACTGTGCTGTGTCCTCCAATGTTTTTGAACCATATTCAAATACAAGTCTGCATATGTGCTAGTGCACTTCCACTCTCTGCAACAATTGTTTGAAGGATAGTCCCTGACATAGTTTGGCTCGCATAGTTCCTTTCTTAAAAAAAAAATAAAAAAAAAATATCCTGGACAGGGAAACTTGGCAGACAGTCATATTGGAAAATAATAAACACGACTCTGCCAGAAGTGTTTGAATTTGTTACAGTCATCTGGTCTGGACTAGTAGCTGCTTAGAGATCTATGAATAGCAACAGTAGAGGCAGAGGAGCAATTTTTCTACAGGCGTAGGGTTGAAATGATTCTTATTTGGAAGTCTGCCTTTGTCATCAAAGAGTTAGAAACATAGGATTTTTTTTTCTCTTAAAGTTTTTTTTCTGAAAAAAATAATAATATGTACTAGTAAACAGAATTTAAAATTTGCTGGAACATTAATTTTAGAACAGGACAGTGCAGAAACACCCTGGTGACACTGGAGAATGATTTTCTGACCAAACCCAAGACAAAAAATAAATAGCCTTACCTGTGTTTTTAGATCTCGAGGTCTTTTGGTGGTTTCGATGGCAATTCTTTTCTGTTTTTCCTAGAAATAAGGGAATTCTTAGTCTCTTTTAAAAGGCTAGAGCCCCAGAGGTTTTAATTGTCAGCTTCTCTTTAGAGTTGCACAAGACTTCCTATTGCTTTCTCTCAATATAAGGTTTTCAGGTTGTTTTCCCAGTCCACAGCTATCGCTATTAGTACTATGATATAGCGATCACCTGTATGAGAAGTTCCTGTTGGTCTGTGCTTTGATCTTGATGCACTTGAATATATCAAAAGTAAAAAATATAAAGTTAACTTACTAGGATTTGAAATAAACAGTTAAGTGTTGGTCTTACTTATGCAAAATACTTTTTAAGCACAGATTTTTATTCCTGGTTATGGCCTGTTTCCTCCAGTTGTCCAAGTGTTTGAATGCCCACTGGAAGAGTAAGCATTGAAGAGCAGTCTGATGGTTAGGGTGTTAGAGTTCAGATTTTGTTTTTTTCCATCAGTTTCCTGTGAGGCTTTGGAAAGTGTTTCTGATATCTATAAAATATAAAATAAAGTAGAAGAAAAGTCTTAATTTATAAATTAGCACAGTGCTGCACTGGTAATATGGTAATATGATCTAAATAATTTGAATATACGTTATCATATTTTCATCTTTTGGTTTAATTGCAAATAAAAAAATATATCCTTTTCTTCATTTTCCTGAACTTTGCTATCAATATTTCCAGATTCTTTTGTTCTGGATGCCTGAACAAGTTCAAGTGTATCAATTATTGCTTAAACTCATTGTTAATAATCTCATCATTATTTTTCAAAGGGTTGAATTAAACCTTTCTCTCAAAAGGACCAGGAGCTGGGACAGTGAAATAGATTTCATTGTCCAGATTAAAAGTGATACAATTAGTACTGGAAATAGAATGCAAATGCTTCCTAATCTGAAACACGAGCATGGTGGGTTGACTCTGGCTGGGGGCCAGGTGCCCACCAGAGCTGCTCTATCACTCCCCTCATTCACTAGACACGGGAGAAAAAAAGTATAACGAAAAGCTTGTGGGTCGAGATAAGGACAGGGAGAGATTACTCACTAATTATCATCATGAGCAAAACAGACTGAACTGAGAGAGGGAATTCATCTAATTTATTACTAAGCAAAACAGAGCAGAAGAATGAGAAATAAAATCAACTCTTCAAACACCTCCCCCCACCCCTCCCATCTTCCCAGGCTCAACTTCATTCCCAGCTTCAACCTCCGCCCCCCCCAGCGGCACAGGGGGATGGGGAATGGGGGTTACGGTCAGTTGATCACAGTGTTTCTTCATCCTCAGGGGGAGGACTCCTCTCATCATTCCCCTGCTCCAGCATGGAGTCCCTCTCACAGGAGACAGTCCTTCATGAACTTCTCCAACATGAGTCTCTCCCATGGGCTATAGTCCTTCACGAACTGCTCCAGTGTGGGTCTCTCCCACGGGGTCACAAGTCCTGCCAGCAAACCTGCTCTGGCGTGGGCTCCTCTCTCCACGAGTCCACAGGTCCTGCCAGGAGCTTGCTCCAGCATGGGCTTCCCATGGGGCCACAGCCTCCTTCAGGTGCCTCTACCTGCTCTGGTGTGGGGTCCTCCACGGGGCTGCAGGTGGAATCTCTACACTCCCTCATCCTTCCTCCATGGGCTGCAGGGGGACAGCCTGCTTCACCATGGTCTTCACCAGGGGCTGCAGGGGGATCTCTGCTCTGGCACCTGGAGCACCTCTTCCTCCCCCTCCTTCTGCACTGACCTTGGTGTCTGCAGAGTTTCTTACATCTTCTCACTCCTCTCTCTGGCTGCAAAAGCTCTCCCTAACTATTTTTTCCCTTCTTAAATATGTTATCACAGAGGCGCTGATTGGCTTGGCCTTGGCCAGCAGCGGGTCCATCTTGGAGCTGGCTGGCATTGGCTCTGTCAGACACAGGGGAAGCTTCTAGCAGCAAATCACAGAAGCCCCCCCTGTAGCCCCCCCCCCCTGCAGCTACCAAAACCTTGCCACGCAAACCCAACACAAGGAGAAAGGGACTATTTGTGTTCTGTGATATTGGTGTTCTCAGATTCTTCAAGGCTGGAATTAGGGGCTCTAGTTAAGTAGTACCCTTATTGTTTTACAAAAATGGGTACATTCTGAGAATATATTTTTTTCTTTTTCTAATGAGTGAATGAGGATGGCGACTTTATATTTCAACAGCCCAAAAAACATTTTGCTAATTAGTAATTTTTATGGACTGTGAGTTAACTGAAGCAATAACTGTCCAACAGACCTCGGGAACAAAAATATTGGAGGTATGATTTGTCAATGTACTTCTGAACTTGTATAAATTTCTTCATTTGTCTCCTGACACTGGATGATTAGCATGAAGTTGTTGCATGGCTTCAGGAAGATAGCCTTTCTTTTCAGCTCTTGAAAATGTAAATAATTGCTTCTGAGGAAGACTCTAAGTGCTCTTTTAAGGTGTGTCTTCGCTAAGGAATTAGCAGTAGTGTTTTTGGTTCTTGCCCAAAAGTGTATTATACCACTTACAGTAACACCCTGCATGTGCTTTCAGATTTGGTCAAGTTTACTGACTTTCCCTAAAGTCATAGACTGGAATTCAAGCACTTCTCTTACTCAAGCTTGCCATGACACTGCAGGTAAAATTATTTGAGGGCCTGTAGTCCTCCAGTCCTCTTGCTGCAGTTTTTCTTGGAGGGCATGTAAGCTAACATAATGTGCTGTTGAAAGCTCTTAGAGGATCTCAGCATGAGAAGTAGAATATACCAGTAGAAGTACATGGATGAACAAAAACCATATTGAAGATACAGAATCACTGAATGGTGTTTTACAAGGTTAGCCTCGGTCTTCAGATTTGATTGCTCATCCTTGAGTTCTCCATGGGGTAACCAGCTGCAGGGGTATCTAAACACACATGTGAATAAAGCAAAAGCTATTTTCAAAGAGGTTTCTGACAATGAAAAGAAAAATATGTTCAGTAGCTTCTAGTGTTCTTCGTTTTCTTTTAGGGCTGGATTCTACTATTCCAGTAGTTGTAGCATGGGAAAACAATGGTTTGGGAAGATTACCGTGTGTGTATTCTGCCATCAGCTGAAAAAAAGACCTAATGTTTGTTTGTGTAAGCCCTTGGGTAAAAAGCAATAAAGCCTCTACAGAAAACCAACTAGTATGGAATAAATTGGTTGCAAATGTTTACTTTGTTCAAATGTTTACTAGTTTCATCAAAAGTTATATTCAGAATGCATAAAACTATCTCTCATAGCTAATCTATAGTGTTATCCCCAAGTTTTACCTGTTACTGTGGTAAGGAGACTTCATCCTGTTTACTTACAAAGTATACAGTGTCCTGGGAGTTAAATGAATTATATCTTGTTTAGTTTTGTCCTCTCCTCATTGCCCCCTCTTTTAGCTAATATTTAGTTCCAAAACTCTCCAATGTGCTTTAGGTTGTTTTTTTTTTTTTTCAGGTATGTACTACACCTGCTTTTGTACAAAACCTCCTTAGTCCACATGGACCTTTGATTAATGCAGTGAGATTTCTGTATTTTGTTATTTCAGTTATCAGGTTGTAGTGAGGAGCTTAATGAAGTCCTATGGGTATCTTAAATGTGGGATGTCCTCCATCCTGTTACTAAAATATGTAGCTTTTAAACAGATTACAGATAAAAAGTGAGGACTTTGATCCAACTAGATGATGATTATTTTCTCAGTGCATTGGAAATGCAAGTTCTCTTGTGTTCTTTAAGCATTCCCGTTCCTTTTGATGATCCATTCTACTCAAAGGCTTAATACAGTAGGAGTTGAAATATTTATATTAAACATGTATAGATATTTGATTCCTTTTTCTAAACATGGCAATCAGTAGACATAAATTTTCAAAACCTGAATCACTGAAGTTCCGTTAGTGGAACTTTGTGTGTGGGTTTGTGTAATATGTGCTGTTCCTTGCCATCTTCAATTTAAGTAGGATTTTGTGTAAAGTCAAACTTCTTCGAATAATATCAGCAATCCCAGGGGACATAAAAGAAAGCATCTTGGGAACACAGGTAGACCTGCATTTTTTGATTTGTCAACTTTGTTTTCAAATGAGAACCAGTTCTGTAGTTGTAGTTGCAAGGAAACATTCAACAGCAAAACCAAGTCAATCCAGTAAAATGCTGTCTGCTTGAGCTGTCACAGAGCTTGAAACAATAGCTCTGAGGTATGAACTAACCCATTCTTAAAACTATGCCAGTCTGAGTGCTAGTAGTGATGTTTTAAAGCATCAGAGTGCTGTTTCACTATTCATTGAGATCTAGAAAGTAGTACCATATTTATATGCATCTTATTCACATTCTGAAAAACATAGAGCCTAGACAGGCTGAAAGAGTCAATAAAATGAGTAAAAGAACATATGTACTTGGATATTAAACTAAACAGCAGGAAACTCTTAGACTTGGAATCAGTTTTCTGAAATAAGTATTGTAAAACTTTAGGCTTACTGATACAGTTACTGTCAATTGAGGATGCTTCAGTCATAGGGCATGCATGTGTTAATTAGTGAAATTTAATTATATTTATTTCCTTGAAGAAAAACTACCTTCACTGCTTTTTCTTTTGTTCCTTGTCATTGTTGGGCTGAGGTTAACTGTGATTGGATGACTTAAACATTTGTCAAAATACATTTGTGTAGAAAATGGAGTAAAATAAAACCACAATTAAAATACTAGATGAGGTCATAGGCAACCTGCTTTAGGTGACCCTGCGTTGAGCAGGAAGGTTGGACTCCAGAGGTTCCAACTTCCAGCCTCAACTGTTCTATCAGTCTGTCATGTGACAGAAGAATTGCATTTAATAAACCTGCATTAACATAGGTTTATCCAACTAGTTTGTATTTCACATTATTTTGTTCTTTTCTTTGTTGAAATATTTTAACTTGTTCTCTTGTCTTCAATTAAATAATACCTAAGACACTTCTACATAGTATTTATTAATGGCATTGAAACTAAAAATAAGTTTTCAGCTGCTTCTCAGTGTTGAATGAATATCATTGATCTATTTAACAAAACTGAAGATACTTGTTCTGTACCTGCTCGGTCTCTGTCACAAGCTGGATTTAGAAAAATTCTGTAATTTAGGCTGCTTACTTTTCCATTTCCATGGTTTGATTGTCTTTAAAAATGTTTGCTTTGGAGATATTTTACTTAACTTTTAAAAACATTTAATTGAAATTATGTTAATGGCTTACAGCAAACAGTGTAAATTGTACACTTGTAAATTGTGTAAATTGTTACACTTTCAAACGTAATCCTTAAAAGGTTTGCTTTAAAAGGAAAGGGTTTGTTTGAAAGTTATTTAAATGGAAACAATTTGGGTTTATGTTTGTCTCCTAACATGACCATATCAAAAAGTTTTAATAGTTTTGTGATATTTAGTTGCTATGGGGGTTTTGGTAATGATTTTATGAGAGTCAAATGATACTGCCCACCATTTCCTTCAGTGATTTAAGGCTCAGGGCTGGGTTGTTTATATTTTAGTTTACATTAATCGGTCTTTTCAGAAATGTGACTAATGAATAGCACTGATGTGTAGTTTGTGACTTCCTAAAAATATAAGGGTGACAGTTTACTATTTGGATAAAGGACTACAATTTTAACCAGGTGAAATTAAGGGAGAAATTCAGTACAGCTAACGGAGATGCACTCTAGATGCTCATGCTGACATATTGCAGCTGTTGCACTCAACTATTACAGACTTATAAGAACTATCTGAGTTTGAGGAGAGACATACTATTAAGTCAGTAAGTGATTAAATCTTCAATCATGGAACAAAGGCAAACAGCCAACACTTAGTAAAATTTGCATAGTTCAGATGTTAGGTTTGATTGTTGGCATTTAACAGCTCGCTTAGCATGCAGAGTATCCCTTCAGCAGATTTCCATTTGTCAGTCTTGATGATTGCAATGAGTACCAAAGAATTTTAAACTAGCAATATTTCAACACAAGTGAAAAGAAAAAAAAAAAAAATCTGGAGTTTGACAGTGCTCTTTTAGTCCTGCAAGTTTTAGAACATTTTAGAACACAGACATTTCAACTGGAGTGCTCCTTATTTGAATGAACACACCCATATGCTGGAACTACCATATATATAGATAAAATGTATGAAGTTAGAAATATTGTTATTTTTTTAATATACAATGTATCTTGTGTTCATTTTGACTATTTTTGAGCTCTATGATAAAAATATTAATTCTTGCATGGTTTTGCACACATGGTTTTTGATATTGTTATTGATGCATTTTTGTTTTTATTCTTCTACTGTTTGTTTTATTGCAGCTTTATTGTTGTTTGGCCATGTGCCATGAAGTATAAGCATACTGCCTCTTTCTGGCCTGGTGAACAACAATGTTCATTCTAACTATAATAAAACTAATGAAAGTAATTTATTAAGAGTAGGGGACACAGCAGAGCTGTATGGTGGTGGTGGGGTTTTTTAATATTTTTTTAATACTCACTGCAATGTA
The DNA here is from genome assembly GCF_011004875.1 of Balearica regulorum gibbericeps. Lineage (NCBI taxonomy): Eukaryota > Metazoa > Chordata > Aves > Gruiformes > Gruidae > Balearica > Balearica regulorum. The sequence continues at coordinate 52,049,349 of NC_046186.1, read as the reverse complement.
CAGAATTCAAGGTAGAAGTTTTCTGATAACTCAGAGCATGTCCCCTGACACTACATGCTTTTATTTGTTTTGAATTATAATATGTGGTTGCAGAGTAAGAGCTGGAGTTTGATTTTTAGAAAAGTTTAATAGCTTTAAAGAACATAAATATTTCACATGAGAAGCTACTGATTATAATGTTTGTTTACAATAAACTATTTTAGCGTAAGTGTACTGTGTAATTAGTTTGTATCAATGTATAATGTCGATAGAATTCAAGGAAGGGAAAGAATTGCAGAAAGTTAAATAGTGCAGCAGTCATACGTAGTTATGTAAATCACGTGATAAGAGTCTGGATATTCAAACAAAGTGGGATGTCATATGTAAGAACAAAGAATGTAAGCAGTGTCCATGGTATAGAAAACAGTGACTGAAAAGAATTTCTGGTCATTGCAGACAAGCAGCTGATTGAATATCAGTGTGATGCTGAAAGAGCTAATGCCATTTTTGGTTACATTAATAACAGGAGAATGCTGAGAAGGTTGAAGGTAGCATTTGTGAAACAGATGTGAGAAGCAGTGTGTCCGACTCCTGCGCCAATGTATTTTAAATTATGTTGAAAAAATGTAGAAGGCTCAGAAGAGAGTTTAACAAAAATGTGTCAATATCCTCTAGATTCTAGCAGGAGCTTGTGAAGAAGTGATGAGAAGTTCTAGTCTAGTGAAGAAAACCATGGAAAGAACAAATACCTGAAATTTAAGCTAGTCAAATTCAATTTGTTTGAGCTGTTGTTTGAATTTGACTAGCTTAAATTTCAGAAGAGTTTTAAAGAGGGGAGTTTACACTGCCTATTAAAGGAAGGTGGAGGCCTTCTCTTCTCCTGAAGCTAGACGTGAATCTTTCTAGAATGACTGCTTTTGTCATTTGAGCTGCTGGATGACCAGGTTAACTTCCAAGTCTGTATTATTCTGGAAGGTAGATTAATTGATCAAATTTTCCCCCCCTAACTTTAAAAAAAAAAAAAAAATTAAATGTCAATCCACTGCATCAATATGATTCAGTGCTATATTCATGCAGGGTTGTGTCTAGGGGGGAAGTACTACTTCTAGTTCAGTCTCAGCAGTGTGGAGTACTGACCATAGGCTTGTGAAGTAGAAAGATTCGAGTTCCAGTTCCCCATTAGTTGTCTTGTGTTATCCCAGAGCTTACTGGCTTGTGCTGATCTGAGCTGCATGTAAACAGCTGACCCCAAGTATTGGGGATTTAGATAAAATCTGTGGGTAGGATTGTGCTTTCTGTATCTTGGAGCTCATGAGAGAGCTCAGCTAGCTTTGCAGCACCACTCTAATGGTGTTAACCCTGTAGTAACAGCTATGCAAACCATTCTGGCAGGAGCAGCTGATACATTGTAAATTTATGTACTAGTTCAACCTTCTGCAACTTGCGCCTGTGCTCCTGCTCCCAGGGATGACAGGCAAAACATCGTGCCCGTACTTTCAAAGCATTTGAGTGATCAGTTGTAGTGTCTTCACCTGGTGTCACTGTCACCATGGGCACTGTCAGTGGAATCAGAATTTGAAGCTAAATTTAACTTTTCTACAAAATGTGTCCTTGGGTAATCAGGGTCTGTCTCTGCCATTAACTATGGAGGAGGGAGGTTAGTGTCATAGAGCAAGGAAGCCTATATTGTTTTCCAGAGCAGCTGTTAAGTGCACAATTTGAGTAAACTTTAGCTCCATAAACCAATTTTTGAGATTGGCTTGTCCATGGAAATGCATCTGATTAATAATTCAAAATGTGCAGGATTGGATTTTTCTGACTGCTTGTGACCTAAGAGAAGATGCCAGTGCTGTGAGTGCTGTCGCACCATGTAGCTCAGGGCATAAGGCAGGCAGTGACACTTATAATTTAATTCAAATTTCACAGTGAAGTGATTCTCTTCTGTGTTTATGAAACATGAAGGGTTTTCCCCCCTCAACTTCAGAGGGAAATGATAGCATGACAAAAAAGTGGTGCTCAGTTCCTGTTTCGTACTGTATATTGGTGTAAAGATTTAGCTTGGATGGTAATAGGAAGAAACCTGATACAGTGTCATTTGGTAACTACAGCACAGAGGTGAAAAGTAAGGCAACTTTAGAACATAGTGAAAAAGTATTGGAAGTTTGTTAGAAAATGTAGCTGGTGGTGAGAACCTGAAATTTCACCTAGCTCTTCCAAATCTTTATGCATGTAACATACCCACAAAATGTACAAAATTACATGGCAGGGAATCACTTTTACACCTTCTATTGCTATTCTGCTTTCTGGCTGTTTCTAGATGTAGCTGATTGTGTCCCTGAAACACTGGAGAGTTGTTGTCTGTACAACCGCTGTCTTAAAGTAGGATGAATTACCTGTTGAAGGGGTCCATCTGCCCCTACTCCTCTTGACTTAGAAGCAGCATAATGCTTAACTCATTAGACTGGATGAACCTCGTGCTTAAAAGAAAAGGTAGGTCTCTGAACCAAGAAAAAAGATCCATACATATCATAATGTATAACATGCAACTTGGTAGAGATGATGGTGCTGTTCCTACTATTTTTTATGGTTCTTTCTCAACATTTGTCTTTCTCCTTTTTTCTTGTAGGTCAGACCTCAGTTGTAGGAGTCCTCAGGCTTGTTTCACTGTTAGGTTCATGTAAACAGTACAGTTCTGCTGACAATTAGACATAGGAAAATAAATGTACTCTTTTTTCCCCAGGGGACCACAGTACAGAAACATCTTTATGGAGTGAACAGTAGCAAAAAGTATGTGATACAAGTTTTGGATTCAAATACACATGGTGAAATGAGCCAAAATAGGGAATTGCAAGTAAAGAGCCTCACACATGTAGACACGATGCATGGGCCCTAAAAGTGCAGGCAGGTAACTAGACAGATCGTGTTACTTATACATGTGTGATAACTGCATGAAGAGTAATTTTATCAGTATATTGTCTTGTGTCTACTTATTTTTGCAATGATTCTACTTTTGCTGAAATAATTGACTTGGGACTAGGAAAGTTTTAAAAATTACTTTGACCATATTAGTTCCATTTGAAGTTAGACAATCCTTTATTAGATATGTTTCCATTAGAAAAAGGAAAGTTGTGTTTATGCATGCTTATCTTGTACACTGAGGGCTTGTCTGCACAATTTTTTTATAAGCAATGAGCTGCAAATTAGACTCTTAAGCTTTTTTTTTTTTTCAACTAGAATAAAGAGACTTCAGAAAATAACATGTTTTGTAATACACATCCCTAGAGCTATATGTCTTCCAGTTGAGTGCAGATGTTAATTATTAGTTGGTTAACCTCAAATTTCTCTGGAGGAAAAATGTAAGCCTGGTCACATGGCAGGCCACAATGTTGATTTCTATCATCAGTACTTCGTAAAAGTTTTCTTAACAATAGTCTTACTTTTTTCTGAATGTTTAAGTAAATTGACATTCTTTTGCATGCCTAGCTACAGATTGTGGTGGGTGTGTCTTGAATCCTCTGTTGTGGGTGTTACAATTAGATTGCTTTTGTTTCAGTTTTTTTAAAGTTATTTGATAAATCATAATTCTGACACACTAACTAAAAAGTGTGCTATACTATCCTGAGGAAGCATTGCTTCATTTGTGCAGATGTTTGAATCTCCAGTGCCGAGTCAATTTCTTGTGCTATGATTTCTTTGAGAACTTTCATGCACCTTTGTTTTCAATGCATAGATCTTTATTTATGAGGGACATTCTCCACACTGACATTGGTTCACTTCATGTGGGGGGGAATATTCTTGCTGTATGACACTTTTGCAATGTTTGCATTCTTTTTAATTATTTTAATCAGTTTCAGAGTCGTGACTGTTTTCTGACCAGTAGATGTTCAGTAAATCTGTCTTAAGGCAGTGCGCTTGAAACTGTACTGGTTTTATTTTTTTCTGCTGTATTGTGATCCCGTAGCCTTTAAGTGTGAACATGTGATTTTTACATTGGTTATTTATTGTGTCCATTTATGTTGTCCAATAAATAACTGCAAAATATACAAAGCTTTACTGGTACATTTCTTCATTATGAAGAAACATCTTTAAAAAAAGGTGGGGGGGGGCAGAAATGCAAGTTTCCCCATTCAGTAGGCACTGTCCAAACTCTGATCTAGTTAATATTAACATTGATACAATTGGTCTGCTTTTAGAAACACTTAATTGCTTTACACTCTGGATTAATTAGTTGTTTTTCTCCATGTGAAACTCAAGTCATCTTACGTTGTTTACAAGTGATAAGAATAACAGGATTTGTGTCTTGAAAATGTAGAACAAATCCCTTTCTGTTTTATTAGTCTTGGAAGTTACTTGCTTTGTCAATCTAGTTTGCCAAAACTATTTTAAAATATTGGCTGGCCAGCTTGCTTTAAAAGTAAGGAACATCTAGAGATTGTTATTGTTTTTAAAACCACTTACACTTTAAGAGTTTTCTGTCAATAGCTCATGAAAGACTGACCTCAAAAAAGACTGTTCAAATACTTTATAGCAGTTAGTTAACTGTCATTCTAGTATTTCCTTGTATTTGCAGAAAATACTGCTTTTTATCTGTCTTTAGTAAAATAATGGAGGGGGGACAGCATAAAACCTATAAGGGTGTACACACTGTCTAACTGTTCTTCCCCACTTTTAAGAATGTGGTAGTAAGGATTGTTTTCTTTTGTTTTTTAAAGTAGCTAACATTTAGCTTATGGTTTTGAATGCTGCTTGTGCTGTTAGTTGACATTGATACTGTATGAAGGAAGAACTGTGCACAGCTGCCCTGTGCAGCTTCGTCTCTGTATGTGCTGGCACAACAAGTTGTGCAGTTATGGTGAAGTTGGGGAACTGATACATGTTGAAAGGGTAATCTGTTTTGTAGGGTGAATTTTTAGCCAGATCAGTGTTCCAGCTCAGTTCATAGTGCAGATGTCCAAAATCTTGTACAGCCTCAAAAGAAAAGTGAAGAATGGGAGCAAGAGCAGATGACCAAGGCAGCTTAGTTTTCATCTGATTTTGTCTCTACAGATGAATTGCTTTTTCTAAAGAATGATCTTTCTATGTCATGTCTTCTGTCTGTATAAACACCTGGAGGATATTTTTGTATGGAAATGCTTGGAGCACAAAGTTGGTTTGGGGTTTGTTTTTTTTTTTTTTCTTTTTCTTTCCTTATGCTGTATTTTGCTCTTTGTTTGTTTGTTTGCTTTTCCTTTCCCTTGCCTTTGCTAGAGGAATAAAAGGGCAAAAATTGAAAACTGAGGAGCATATATAGCAGGTTTAATACTTTGGTTTCATATAGCTGTGTGTTATTTCACTTCTTCCTAAGAGTTGTTAATGTTGAAAGTGGGTGGGGGAAAGGAGGTAGTATCTTGAACATTGAGGTATCTTCCATTCAATTCACCTTAATCTGAAAACTCAAAGATCTAAATGGACAGTTTGCTATATGCTAGGTTCAAATGATGCTTTAATAAATCTCTTTAATAAGTTTACTTGTAAGCATGTCTTAAGTTATTACATTTTTATTTCAGCAATAAGTCATAGGTCATATTTAAATAAATTTGACATTTTAATTTGGAAAAAAACAGTAAGCAAGTACTTTACCTCTAACTCAGGTGACGCTATATACCTTTATAATGTAGATTCTGATGTACTGGTATGAGAAGTAAATCTTTAGCAATTCCACTGTAGTATTTGCAACTGACTGTATTCATCTTTTCACTTTTGATATGGTTGCTGAAGTTGATGTATGCAGATGCTGAACATGCAGTACTGTCATAAAACTGTTTTTAGATTAAAGTTCCTAAGGAATCTAGTACATTATTCATTCCAGCTGCAAGGTGACTTGTGCTGTTATGTTTCTCTTATAGGGCTGCAATTGTATGAGAAAGTATAGATTCACAAGAAAGGACCTCGTACAGAAGTAGCTGGCCCAAATGCTGTTTGTAACATACCAGGTTCCCTCTTTTTGGCCTGGCCTGATCTTGATTGAGAAGATTGAGTAGTGTGATAGATGTCAGTTGTGCTGAGGTTGAACTTAAAGTTGGTCAATTTGCATTTGGTATATAGTCGTTCTCAGAAGTGACATGTAAGAGCTGATGTTATTCTTATACTAGCAAAGCATATGCATCATGATACCATTCATGGTTGTTTGGTTCTTTATGTTCTGGTAATATATTGCTGTTTCCTACAGGAATTTTATGACTTACCAGCAACCTTGAACTTCAATGAATTGATGCTTTCAGCTTGAACAGAACTAGCTTTTAGCTGTCTCAAACTCTTCCATTATTCAATGTCTTATTGTTAATTAGCTTGCATCTTTATACTGTTTATCAAAACGTAGTAAATCATCAGAGGCCTAACCTGAAGTACCAGCTACACCTAGGCAACAAAGGAGAAATACAGGCTTATGGACCTTTAGAAATACCAACAGAAGTTTTGATAATAAAGACTTCTGATCCTTTTGTGTCCTGAGGGAAGGAGCAAATTACTTTAGTTCTTGATCTAGCTCAGCAAGGTCTGTCAAGCGGCATCTACTGGCCAATTCAAATTGTTTTTTCACCATCATAGAATAGTTTGGGTCAGAAAGGACCTTTAAAGGTCATCTAGTCCAACCCCCCTTCAACGAACAGGGATATCTTCAACCTTCAGAGTTGCCAAACTTTAACTAGTTCCCCTCCCATCTCATCTTTTCCTCATCTTCTGTAGTTCAGCAGTCCCTGTTTATCAGTGTTGCATATAAATGTTTTGTTAAAAGAACACCAGGGTTGCAGTCGCTAAAAGTGTGAAAGTATGCCAGAAATCTTTTCCCCTGTGTGACAGCATTAGGATGATTTTCAATAATGCAATCAAATGCTATTTTTTTCACATTCTCTCTAGCAATTAGCACATGGTGCTTAGTGACTTTTTATCCAATTGCTCAGCTGGTAGGCATAATCTTATTTATCATCCACAGTCCAAAACTCAGCCCAAAGAAACCATTCATTTTGAGAGGGTTTTTCTTGTAATATTGATATACTTTTTGTGAAGTTATCTGCCAGTCAGAGCTGAGGTAGTATCATCTTGTACATGAAGAACTGAGATTCCAAAATAAAGATACAAGAGTTAAATTTTTTTAAAGTTTTCTGGGGTCTCAACCTGAAAGTATTAGGGTTTACATTTTTATAACCTTAATGATTTTTGTCACCTTAATGATTTGATTAAACATAGAGATACTTATCAGTTTCCAAAATAATTGTTAGCTGTCTCAGTGTTAAAAAAAAAAAAAAAATGCTCCCTCTGCCTTTTTTACGTATGACTTAGCATCACAATAAAAATTCCAAGAGAAAGGTGGGAATGGTATCTGCTTTCCAGAATGATACTAATATGTCTCAATGATGAATCTTTCTGTATGTGTTGGTACCTTCTTTATTGGCATAAATTTCTAACTACTGTTACAAATGAGATACGCATTATGCAAGTAACTCGTTCAGCATGTAGTTCTGCCTTACTTGCAGATTCCAAGTCTTTTCTGTGCATCAGATGAAGCTAAGGTTCGGTGAAAGAATCACTGTCAGTTGCACAATTAAACCTTTATTTAATTCATATACCTGAGGAGCCAAAGGCTTAGTTAGTAGCACTTAGTTCTGACACTTACTAAGATTTCTGTCAGTAGATTGGCTGAGTTGCAAGTTGAATTCGGGTTGTTACCAGTGGTTATCTTCTGCCAGACCCTTCCATCTGTTTTCTCCTGTCATTCTCAGAGTCCTGCTTCCTGTTTTCTCCCTGTGTTTCTTTATCTCTCCATTTAGCATTTCACTCCCCCTCCCCATGCCTGCTTTGTTTTTTGGTGGGGTTTGGTTTTTCTTTTTTTTTTTTTTTTCCCCCCTCATTTTTCTTTCTGTGCTTGCTGCATACTAGCAGCAGGGCTACTGAGAACTTAGGGAGGAGGAGTCTTTGTATTTGATTGCAGTTATTCTGCTCTTGCTGCACACTTTATTAATGCTCTTAAACAAAACCACAGAAGAAATACCCATTATTGCTCAGATTTTATTTTTAAAAGAAAACTTGTAGTGTGTATTATATCACTTAGTCACAGAGATTAACTTACCTTTTCTTCTAGTTGTTCCTACATTTATTCAGACTTTGTCCTGTTAATTTTTCTCTGAACAAGGTGCTATAGTAAAGAAAAATTAAATACCTGAACAGTTTCCATATATAGTTCCATGATCATCCACATAGTTGTTATTGTAAATATGTGGATACATAGTCCATTAAATTGTTAATGATAACAGCAATAATAAGAATCTTTCAGTAGGTGTAGGATGCATCTGTGCTATCAAGATTCAGGGATAATTCCTAGCAAGCTGCTCAAGTAGCAAGTTCATTCCACACTGGCCTTTCAAGAACAGGAACAATGCTGATTATACCCTAAGTATGTATGCTCTTATCTTCTCTGCCTCTCTGATTTCAGTCTGCCGTAGGCCATTCAAAACGTGGAATGAAGGGAGCTTCTAAAGCATAGCATCTCGGCTCTTAAAAGAACAGGAAATCTCTTAAAGCGTTAACAGAAAACTACATTTTAGAAAAAGCTGTGGACTGGTAGTGAAAACTAAACATCCTTTTTGACAACGCATCAGTGCTGGAAGGACTGGAAGTCACATTTCTGTCACTTTTGATAATGTTCTGGTCTTGATCTTAAAATGTTAAGGTCAAATGTGAGGAATACATTTTTGGGGAGGCTGGTTAAAAAGTGTTAAAACATACTGCCTGTGTATCGCTGCTGCCATTAGTTTGGGAAAGGGGATAAGTGGGGGTAGAGACAGTTCAGAGCTGAACAGAGCAAGGGAGCGACTGATATTAAGTACTCCCTCTGAGCATTCCCTGAATTAGCTTAAAATGTGAAGCTAGATTGCTAGCTGGGTTTTTTTTTCTCCCCTTGTTCTTTTTAATTATATGTGATGGAGAGCTTTGTTTTCAGTGTAGAAAGGTAGTCAATAATTAGAGTTGTGCTGTGCACAGAATTTAAACAATTTAAAATTTAATAGCCAATGAGATGACCCTGTAAAATAGAAATACCTGGACTGGGTGATACTATATCAGCAACAGATACTTCTGAGTAATGCTCCAAAACTTTCTTAAAGAATCCAGACATTGCTATAAATACCTTGTCATGGCAAGGGAAACATTCAGTCTTTACAGCCTCTTAAAAGGTTATTGAGTAAATACCAGACAACCACATGAAATGATGTGTACGAGGCAAGCAGTCTTTGGATATGTGCTTTCTGTAAAATGCTCAAATGTTTAAATTTTGTTGCTGTAGCACTGAGAGAAAGATCTTGCAGTTCTAATTATGTGAAGAACTAGAACAGTGTGTATGTTATCAATTAATGACTGTAACAAGCCCAAGATAAGAGTGCTACAAAGACTGGGCATTCTTTGCAGAAAGAAAGGCTAGAGCAGGCAGAAAGCCACGAAACCCTTCAAGTGCTGCCAAGAGACAGCAGACTTTACAGAAGATGAAAAGAGGGGGATGGATGCCTAATTCAAGATGAGGAAGTGAAGTAGCATGTCACAAAAGAAACTGAAATAGTAAGTAAGATACTTAATAGTATTGCAAAACGTGCAGAATAAAATAGTAACACCAGCTGTATGACTGAAAGAACGTTCATTTACATATTTTGTAATATAGAAAAGAACAGAAGAAGGCATAAAAAGATCACATTTGTGGAGTGCTGTGCCTGCATTTAGCATCTATTGACTTTAGTGGATGCTAAGGTCTTTGTTTACCTGGAGTGGGGAGAAAATAAACCCTGCTTGTTTGTAACCACAGCTGAGGGTGTGGCAAAGATCTGAGCACTATATTCACAGTGGAAGACTGTGGAAGCTGAAACATAGATTATTTTGAAATACCATTGATAAATCTGTGGGAAAATAGTCAAAAAAGAGCAAGTTTCATTTACTTTTGGTTTTAAGGACTTTTTTTGTTCTATAAGACTTACCCTCCCATGTCTTTTTGACAAGCAAGCAGGCTATCTAATTTTGGCAAGCAAAATAAAAATAGAGAAAGAGCATTGCTGCAGCATGATTTCCATATACTACACTATTGTAGTGTAAAGGAAGAGGATGTCTTTCATCAGAATAAAAAAAATACTGAAAAATACTATATTCTGAATTTTATTTTTCTAATGCTGCTGTTGTTTCTACTCTTTAAAATTTATTTTTGCACTTGCACAGTACCTCTCAAGTTAATTCTGAACAGCTATTGAAGATAAGTATAATAATTATTGAACAACTGTTAAAGTGGAGCGAAGAGGTTACAAATGATCTGAAGGAAAAGGGAACGGTAAGATTTTTTCTGTGTGTGATAGAAACTAGAATTGCTCGGGATTTACAGTTCTGTTAGATGAATCAGGATTCAGACCACCAGCTTTCAAGAGCACAGCTTCTGTAAATCATCTGGGGAGCTGACAGCCTATAGAATTGAATTTGGCTGAGCATCAGTTCATAGCAAACCAAAGGCTACTATATTAGCTGGAAATCGTTTCCCTTGTGTAGCTAGTTGAAGGGTCTTATCATAAGAATCCCTAGGGAAAATGTTGAATAAGGATTTGAGGTATGTACAATCTCAATTTATAGCACCTTTGTTAAAAGCTTGAACAGATTAGAGTGTTTTATCGCCCTATCTGCTGGTTGTAGCTTCTTTTTCCCCCACTTGGAAATGTCTTTAATGTTCTTCACCTTCATGCATAGCCTTTCTTGGAAGGCTCGTGAACAGGCATATCTTTCACTAATGTGCTTTTAAATAGGCTTGTTGTTAAGGATAATACTTTCTCCCACATTGCTTAGTTATTATATTAATATAACAAATGGATCATGTTTATACCATTGCCTTATTTAATGGAAGTTATGGTAATATGACTAATTTATGGGAAAATTGTGGTTAAATATAAAGCATTTCAATGCAACATTAACATTACTTTGGGGACTGGGGCTGTATGTTGTTTTTTATTAATATGGGTGGGCTGAAACTTCAATTCTGACTAAAGGTTTAAAGTAGAGACTTTCAGCTGTAAGACCCTCTGTTATCTTCTTAGTAAAGTTATAGATCACAAGGTAGCAGGTACAAGTCTATTAAACTGAGTCTTGCCTTACTTTGTTACCTTCTCCAAAACTTCTGAAATTGTTTGCAGGCTCTAGAGGTTGACATCCAGGGGATCATTTCTGTTAACTGGTGTGTGCCAGGTTAGACTCAGCTCAGCTGCTTGCTTGCGCCACCCTCCCTCACTGTGGTAAGGCAGGGGGGTAAAATAGGAAAAACAGAAACAGTAAAGCAACAGGTTGACGTAATGACAGTGAAATTGCTTACCATTTACCATTTCGGGCAAAACAGACTCTACTTGGGGAATATTAACATTTATTGCCAATTAAAATCAATTCAGGTAGTGAGAAACAAACTCAAACATTAAACCAGCACACTTTCCTGCCCCCTCTCCCAGGAGCAGCTTCATTCCTTCACACTAGACTCCCCAGACCGCATAGCTACCCTTGCCCTACAAGCTCACATGGGGCTGCGGTCAGTACTCGGTGGTGTATCTCTGTCACTCCTTCCTCCTCACATCTTTCCTCTGCTCTGGTGTGGGATCTCCACAGGCTGCGGTTCCTTTGGGAATATCCTTGTGCTCTACTGTGGGCTCTTCCATGAGCTGCAGGGGATATCTGCTCTGCGATGGAGCTGTTCCTCATCTTTTCTCTGACTTTGGTGTTCCTGTTCCTAAACATGTTTTCCCAGAGGTGCCCCTAGCTTGGCTGCGGGGCTCAGCTGTGCTTTGCGGGGTGGGTCTGTTGGAGCCAGCTGTGTCCCACACTGGGCAGCCCCTGGCCTCTTCCCACAGTGGCCACCCCTGCAGCTCCCCACTCTGCCAACAGCTTGCCACACAAGCCCTGAACACAGAGTTAGTAAGATATTAAGAACACAGTTTATTTTCTGGGTCGTGAGGTTTTGATCCCTGCTATTACTGTTGCACACCATATAGCCCTTTCAAAAGCTTATAGAGGAATTGAAAAGGTGTCTAAAGTAAGGAAGTACTCCCTAAGTTACTGCTTGTCCAAAAAAGATAAGCTTAGAACTTCTTAATGTTAAGATGTTAAGAACTTCATTAAAGAAGTAAAAAGGTATGTGTGATAAGGAGTATCAAGTGTCACAAATTTGCTTATGGGTATCCTAAGAACAGTGCTTGTTTTTGTGGAGTGTGTTATCTAGCTTTCATCAGTTAGAGGAATAGGCTGACATGACAGTTACCTGTGAGTGGGAGATCTAAATGCAAATACAAAAGAAAATAAAAATTCCAAGAAATATTAATCGAATTAGCACTGTTTGAAGAATGAAGGAAGAGAAAACTAACAGAATGTGGTGCCTTTAACTTGTTAATATAAACCAATTAACTCGTGAGAGTGTGTATACAGTGTATCATTTCTTTAGGATTACACAAGCTTGGGAGTGTTCTGGAATTTGTAAATAGTCAACATTTCTGAAAAGTGTCTATGGAAGATAATAGTGATGAAAACAGTTAACCTTATCACAACTAATGTCAGGGATTTTTGCCTGCAGTTTACAGTAACAAATATCTTTGGCAATATTTTATGGTGCTTTTTTTCTAACTAGCTATCTAGCTGACAGAAAAACACCTGTTTTCTTCCAGTTGAACAAAATTGTTTGACCTGGTTTTGTCTGACACAGGAAGAAGAGGGGAATTGTGATTGGAACAGTGCACACTCATTACAGTGATTGGAACAATGCACTCTTGTTACATACAGTATTCAATAGGCAGATGAGCCTCACACAGAGGTGAAAGTTCAAGTTCAGTTACCAACAAGCAAAACTTTTCCTCCTTTGAATATACATGCACAAATTTCCATTTACATGTGGCTTGTGTTACTTTCATCAAGAAAGACTAATAAGGTAGCTAAGAGAACTCGCGTAGCAATGACAATCTTTAATGAAAGCTAGTTGAAGGAAATGGAAACAAAACACCATGTAACTATACTCCCCCTTTTTACTACTGAGTTGTTTTTTCATCTTTTATAGGATGCGGGAGAGTACACACCATTAGTTTATCTGGGACTAGTAAATATGCTCTTTTCTATTCAACTATGCTTTGGTTAGTGTGGTCTAATACAGACTGCCTCGGTTGCATTCATGTGGTTGCTTTTCTTACTGGAATAGCAGCTTGGCCTGTGTTGCCAGCCTGTGCATGCCAAGAGCCCAGTATGATAGCTAGAATCTATAGCTGCATCCAGCTACATTTTCCTCCTTCGTGTGTTTTCAGTTCATTTTTGCTGGCGTCCTAGTGATTTTTGACACTCATTCTAGAAATATTACTGATATTGTCCATCTGCTTACATGGTTAATCGGTCAATAGAGGAAGCAAGAATAACATTTTGTATATGGCTTATTTTGTAGATGAGTATTTAATTAATCAAATACCTAACCTCACCTTGTGTGTCTCCTTGTTTCTGCTAAGAAAAGAAGAAAATACTGTTGCCATTTCTCATAATTCACAAGTAATCAAACTTGTGAAGAATGGTTTGTACATATCTCATCCTTGATCTCTGAGGTGCTTAACTTCTTTGATCTCCCATTATTTCAGGAGACTTGTACTTCTGCATCTCCGACTTTTCTGGTTCTAGTTTGACTGCATAACAGTAAATTTAATAAGTTATATTTTTCCTACAATCTCCACTATGAAGTCAGTTATTTTGCTTGGTGATAACTGTAGGTAATAGCTGTTCCTTTCTGATGATGTGCCTGTACATCTTAGAAATTGTTAGGTTTATGAGTAGTTCTGCAGTTGGAGACCAGATTGTTTTCTAATGTCACAGCAGGAATCCATAAAAGGTCCTAATCAATTCAAGGCAGGAGGAGGTAGTTTCATGGAGATCATCAGAACATCTTCACTGAGCTGACATATTAAATAACCTGGCTTAATTTTTATGCTTTTCTTTGGGTTTGCTTGTTATTTACGTGAAAAGGAATAACAGAGCCTCTCTTGCATATTGGAATAAAAAAATACAAGTTAAAGATTCTCAGTAAGACAAAGGTAGTAGCCTTGCTTTTGGAGCTTACAATTGATATTTTCCATCAATAGTGATGCCCAAGGTAAACTCTAGCCTGAGAGGCCTCAAAGATTATTTCCTTTGTATATACCTAACAGTTCAAAGTATCTAATGGACTTCAGTTTTGTGTGACTATTGCATGGCTTTCTAGACTGGAGAAGACTAGACTTGGTGACCAGGTGGTCTCTTGGGCTTAATATTTCAAATTATTAAGACAACTTATATTTGATATAAAAAGCTGTCTGTGAGCAAATGAATAGATACCAGTTGGAGATGTGACAATTGAAGTGTGTACTTAGGCACTCAGTAAAAATCAGGGTTACAAATGTAATTTTGTTTGGTGTGACCTATGCTATTATCTTTGAACCTCTGAGCAGTAGAGACATCTGTTCCAGGGTTCTCAGACCTCTGTACCTTGGACCCGAAACATTTACTAGAGAACTTGAGGGGAATTTGTCTTTTGGAAGATAATGGACTCAAGGAAGCTTGTGGGCTTCTTGCTTGAATCTAGAAACCGCCCAGAGGGTTTGTGAGATTTCCTTACCTGCTTTCAGGAGCCTACTGAAGTGGTGTGATGCTTATTCCGAATTTTGATCTTTGTTTTTGAATATAGAGAAAAACTTTCCCTGTACTAATCTTTCACCTTTTTTCTTCTCTAGTGGTATATTTAGGCATCTTGTATGTTTGGATTCATTTTTTTAAATGTAATTCAACTTTACATCTGAATGTTCTGCTTTTGTCTCATCTTTGTTTCCCCCCATAGTTCGAGTGGAAGAACGAATTTGACTTGCTTTACTTGCTGCACTGAGCCATCCCATAGATGGAAGATTGAAGCCCTGTATTTTTTCATATGGTCAGGCTGTTTCAATTTTGTTGATGCAAAAATGTTGAAGAAAGCTGGGTACAATAGCAGGGTTTAGTAGTGTGAGATAAAAAAGGATGCAGGGGGCCTGCTATTGGAAGAAGAATCTGTTCAGTAGTGTGATTCTAGGCCTACAAATTGCTCATGAAAGTTTGCTTTCCTTTCTTGAAGGCTTGCTGAGATAGACATGTCAAATGTCCTGAATAGGATACTGCTGCTCGTTTGAACACTTTGTCCTATGTCTTCCTAGCCATTGTGTACTCCTAGAACCCATCTTTTTTAGTCTCAGAGTGTTCCTTTTGTATATTTATCCCTTAACAGTTTTTTCAGATATGAAAGTACTGCTACATTAATTTCACGAGAAAGTGCATCATCTATGGTAAGTAACTTGCCCAAGGCCACACATGAAGTCTCCCTAGATGGGAATTGAACTCTTGTCCCTTTGATTCTAGGCTAGGTATTACTTCAATATGTGCCTAGTTATACAGAGATTTCTAATTTTAAATTACAGATGGAAGACCCAACCCTTCTCCCTCTCTAAGGATCTCTACATCAAGGGTGAGGAATAATCTAGTTGTAATGAGTCACAGGCCCTCATTATCCTAGAGGATAAGCTTTCTTTTATTTTCTTTTCTTTTTGTGAGAGTAGAGGTATTACACATTACAAGGAACAGTTACTAACTAAAGAATTATAAATACACATTCAATTTGGATTCAAACAGATGTAATTAAAATATTTTTTGTCCCATTTACAAATGTTACTGAAATAAGTGTTTTCTCACATGCTGGGCAAAAATGAAAGCCTTGACACAAATATGTAATATATACGAAACAGGGTCTTTGGGCTCTGTTCTTGGGGTTTTTGGGGGGTTGTTGGTTTTTTTGGTTTTTTTTAGGATATCTTGCTGCTGCAAGACCTTGTTTTATTATTCTTGTTTCTCTAGTATCCAGTATTTAAGACTGCAATGTGTATTTCTCCCTTTCTTCTCACCCCTTGGAAATAAGCTGACTTGATTTCAGGACTCTAGGAAAAGGTTGAGAGTTTCACTTAATCACTGAAGAAGTTACATTAATGTAATATACTACTAAAGAACTCTTTGACGTTAAAAGATTAAACTCTTATGGTTTTGAATGACATAGCATGCATTTTAAGAGGGAAAGACCTTTTCAAGTTTTGCTAGGGAAGGGATTTGTCTTCAATATATCCTTACTTGTATCAGTCCAGGTATGTGATTTATTTCCTTTCTGGGAAAGATAAAGAATGGTGACTTTAATTTCATAGACTGTATTAGCACTATAAAGTAATTGAGTCCTATCCATTTTCAGTACCTCAGTTCTGAGTGATATTCAATGATCGATATCTTGACAAGCCCATTCCAGTGAGCGACATAGCTTAAATTTAAAGCACCATGTAAACTGTGCTCATGTTGAACCTACCTGGCAGGGTAGAGTAAGTACTCCTGTTACAATTTGATGTTGCTCTCTGAAGCCTGTTACTGAAAAAAGCGTAAGTGAGATTGCCTATGGTATGTGATGTGGTTTACGAACCAGAGCCATGTGACCAAACAGAACATCATTATGACCAACAACTGTTTCAATAACATTATAAATCCTTGTTAACAACTTTGTTTTAACACACTTGGGTCAGACTTGTCGTTATCACAACCCCTCGTGCCCCACACTGGGTGCCAAAAAGACTGTGGTGGGTGGACCCTGGCTGGGGACCAGGTGCCCACCAGAGCCGCTCTATCACTCCCCTCATTCATTAGACAGGGGAGAAAAAGTACAACGAAAAGCTTGTGGGTCGAGATAAGGACAGGGAGAGATCACTCACTAGTTGTTGTCACGAGCAAAACAGACTGAACTGAGAGACGAAATTAATCTAATTTATCACTAAGCAAAAGAGTAGAGGAATGAGAAATAAAATCAAATCTTAAACCACCTCCCCCCACCCCTCCCTCCTTCCCAGGCTCAACTTCACTCCTGGCTTCAACCTCCACCGCCCTCAGCAGCACAGGGAATGGGGGTTATGGTCAGTTGATCACACATTGTTTCTGCTGCTCCTTCATCCTCAGGGGGAGGACTCCTCTCATCGTTCCCCTGCTCCAGCATGGAGTCCCTCTCACAGGAGACAGTCCTTCATGAACTTCTCCAACGTGAGTCCTTCCACCGGGCCACAGTCCTTCATAAACTGCTCCAGCATGGGTCTCTTCCATGGGGTGCAGACCTTCAGGAGGAGACTGCTCCAGCATGGGTCCCCCATGGGGTCACAAGTCCTGCCAGCAAACCTGCTCTGGTGTGGGCTCCTCTCTCCACGAGTCCACAGGTCCTGCCAGGAGCTTGCTCCAGCGTGGGCTTCCCATGGGGCCACAGCCTCCTTCAGGTGCCTCTACCTGCTCTGGTGTGGGGTCCTCCACGGGGCTGCAGGTGGAATCTCTACGCCCCCTCATCCTTCCTCCATGGGCTGCAGGGGAACAGCCTGCTTCACCATGGTCTTCACCAGGGCCTGCAGGGGGATCTTGCTCCGGCGGCTGGAGCACCTCTTCCTCCCCCTCCTTCTGCACTGACCTTGGTGTCTGCAGATGTTCTTACATCTTCTCACTCCTCTCTCTGGCTGCAAAAGCTCTCCCTAACTATTTTTTCCCTTTTTAAATATGTTATCACAGAGGCGCTGATTGGCTTGGCCTTGGCCAGCAGCGGGTCCGTCTTAGAGCCGGCTGGCGTTGGCCCTGTCAGACACAGGGGAAGCTTCTAGCAGCTTCTCACAGAAGCCACCCCTGTAGCCCTCCCCTGCAGCTACCAAAACTTTGCCATGCAAACCCAACACAGTATGGTAACTTTTATTGTGGGAAAGAAATTACTTTGAAATTGAGTTCTACTATTTATCCCATTTACAAATTTTCATTTTTAGAATTGTTATTCCAACAGAATTGTTACTTTGCTCACTCTCTGTAGTCGTCTGTTCACAGTTTGTTTTTCAGTTTTTTTTAAATCTAGATGGTTCAGCAGTTATTTGAAAATACTTATTAATCTTTTAAAGAATCTTTTTAAAGGTGTCATATCTTTTTGTTTTTAATGACTTTGCTTTACTATTGCTGTTAAAGGAAGGAAATCCCTTATGACTGTCTAACTTTTTCTGCATCCTGCAGTAACACACTTGATGTGTTCACGTGCATTCTTCTGCTAATACTGTCCATGTTTAATTAGCATAGTCACTTTACAAAACTGCACTTAAAGTACTTTTAATAGATGGCAAGTGAATGAAAAGCCCTTTGTATTCCATCTTCTGCATCCTTTTTTTAATCTCCAGCCAGAATTTTCCTAAAATCTTGGGATTTTGCCATGTATTTAAGTGCTGCTGTATTTTTCTTTTTACTGCCACCCCATTGTATTTTACAATGGTCTGGGAGAAATGGATAATAGTTCCGCCATTGAAATAAGTTTTAGAGTTTCAACAAAACTGGTTGTTCATTTACATATAGGAGTGGATTCTGTGTAGTTGTTCCCCACAGCTCTGCTTAGCTGCTTATAATGGGATCAACTGTTCTGTGGCAGAAATATCACAGCAAAGTATGCTTGCATGTAGACCAGTGTTAAACTGTTTTCTGAAGTCATATTTATCTAGATTTAGTTTTATTTTTCTAAATGAGATTATGTCTATGCAAAATGTTTCCAGTATTGACTTCAGTTTGTGAGGGTTCTGTAGTCAGTTCTTAAGAATTATGGGATAGGACCTAAATGGCTTTGAGTATCATTTATAAAAAGTTAGTAAAACTGTATCACAACTGTGGGACATGCTCTCATTCATTAGAAATCTCCCATGCAGGGATTTTGCATTTCAGAATCATCCTATCTAATACATGAACAATATTGAGGCTGAAACACCCCTGAGCTGTGGAGTTAGGCTCTTATTCTTACTGTAGAAATCTTGCATTCCTGTCTGGTGGTCTGTAGAGCTTTGCCTGTAGCCTTGCAATTAGGTCGATCTAATGTGAAAACGTTGGGTTTGGCTATTTGTAGGTATAACAGGTCCTAGAACCTAGGGTGTGGTTTCTTTGGGGTGCCTTGACCTCAGTATTGATTTGTAGGCTCAGTAGATTCCAATGTACTTTAGTATTCTAGGCTATAAACTGCATTCATTTGGGATCATCTGCATGCTTTCTTCAGACAGTCCTCCCATGAGAGTGGAAGTCTTCTGGAGGAGATAACTGGAGGCAGTATCTGCATGGGCTTTGCCTTTGCTGGAATATGAGCCAGAATGTAATCGTGCATGTGTGGAATTACCTCCAGAAAAGATGGACTTCTGCCTTCTCCTTGACTATATATCCATACCAGATCATCCTGTATGGCTGAGCGTTCTGGTGGTCAGAAGACATCAGTTCTTCCATCTTCTTGAGTAGTTGTTGAGCAACTTTGCATTCCTTTATCATACTGGTTTCAGTTCTCTTCTAATTATATCACAGAATCATAGAATGGTTTGGGTTGGAAGGGACCTTAAAGATCATCTAGTTCCAACCCCCCTGCCATGGGCCAGGACACCCTCCACTAGACCAGGTTGCCCAAAGCCTCATCCAACCTGGCCTTAAACACTTCCAGGGATGGGGCCTCCACAACCTCTCTGGGCAACCTGTTCCAGTGCCTCACCACTCTTAACAGGAAAGAATTTCTTTCTGACATCTAATCTAAATCGACCCTCCTTCAGCTTGAACCCATTACCCCTTGTCCTGTCACTACACTCCCTGATAAACAGTCCCTCTCCAGCTTTCCTGTAGGCCCTTTCAGGTACTGGAAGGCCGCTGTAAGGTCTCCCTGGAGCCTTCTCTTCTCCAGGCTGAACAACCCCAACTCTCTCAGCCTGTCCTCATAGGAGAGGTGCTCCAGCCCTCTGATCAGCTTCGTGGCCCTCCTCTGGACTCTCTCCAACAGCTCCATGTCTCTCCTGTACTGGGGCCCCCAGAGCTGGACGCAGTACTCCAGGTGGGGTCTCACTAGAGTGGAGTAGAGGGGTAGGATCACCTCCCTCAACCTGCTGGTGACACTTCTTTTGATGCAGCCCAGGACACGGTTGGCTTTCTGGGCTGCAAGCGCACACTGCCGGCTCGTGTTGAGCTTCTCATCCACCAACACCCCCAAGTCCTTCTCCTCAGGGCTGCTTTCAATCCATTCCTCACCCAGCCTGTAGTTGTGCTTGGGATTGCGCTGACCCACGTGCAGGACCTTGCACATGGCCTTGTTGAACTTCATGCGGTTCGCACGGGCCCACCTCTCCAGCCTGTCAAGGTCCCTCTGGATTGCATCCAGATGGATGCATCTGGATGTTCATTTGTTAATAGAGACATCGCATGTACTGCTTGTATACAGAAAGGTTGTGATGCACATGTGCAGCAGGTCCATGATGAGGCCACAGCATGAAACATTTTAGTGGTCTGTCCTATCTGAAAACTCTGAGGATCACTTCCAGGTGTTCAGTTTTGCATCTGAGATGTGATCGTATAAACCGTGTGGCTTTTCTGCAGAATCTACTGTCGAGCACCACTTCCATTGATTCTACAGTTGTAAAGAAACCAATGAATAGATATAAAAATAGCATCTGCTGGTTGCTGTAGCAGTCGCTGCAGCAGTCACTGCTGTTCTAGTGGTACAAATTTGCCTCTGTCTGTATCTCTGAAAAGAAACAGAAACATAAGATTGACACATTTACAGCATAAAACTTCTTAACCTTATCCCAAGCCAAGTTTTTAATTTATGTTAATAGATGAGTCTGTGTGGCCTGAGAACCTCAGTGGGTAGATCTTTTTTTCTCCTTATGGCTCTATTGGAAAGAATCCACGAGAATTTGTAATGGCTTAGTGCAAACCATGATTGCTATTGCTGGAGTCTGAGCTTCAGACTCAACACGGTGACATTTGGTGCAATTTGATGCTTTTATTTAAACGATGGAAGCAAATGACTCTGTTCTTAACACTAGCAGGGTAAGACGTGTAGTAATGTGGATTGTAAATAAAAATAGCAATATAACCAAATATCATGGTAAATGAGTCAATACTAACAAGGGTCAACATGAGTAGCTGTATAAAGCCATGTGACTTGACAGCTGCTGGCCTAAGAAGAGTCTTAGATCAGCCGTGGCTTGTTTGCTTTCTTGGCAGAATCAAAAATGAAAAACAGCTCAGTGTGTATGTTTTATAAGATTTCCCTGGAGTTAGATGGTAATTTGACTCTTCAGTCACTTGAAAGTTATAGTGTTTTTCATGGGTTTTTGCACATAATGGGGAGAGCAAGGGGAAGGGGATAGAAGGAAGCTTTGTTTGTATGTGTTCTTTCTTTATGCAACAATAAAATGGCATTTCAGTTTAGCAAGAACTGTTAAATAGCTGCAGTAGAAACGGATATATATTTTTTTAAAATTTAATTGAGTAATCAGGTACTAGCTAGAAATTAATTAGTTGTCTTGTATAACTTGAAAGGAACCTGAATTTAAGTACAGTAAGTTTAAACTGTCTCCCAGTTCTATTTATTCTGGTGCTTTGTAATTTTGTTTTCTGGGGAAACGTAAATTAACTATAACTGAGAATAGTTACAGAAAGGTATTTTTTTAAATGTTATCAAAAAGACAGGAGTTCATAGCTATTAGTGTAAAAAGAAAAAGTGAGTGCAGAACTGATTTTGACTGAGAAGTTGTAGGTAGCAAACACCTGAATTTATAAAATTCATAGGAGGAAAGACCTATATATTTGCCAGAAATTCGTAGCGTATAGCTCCAATATCAAATTAGTTTGGGGTGGGTTGGTTTTTTCACTTGCTTTTTAAAAGCTTCAGTACCTATTCAGACAAAATAATATGTACAAATTCATTTGAATTTCTCCCTGACCATGATCCTGGCATACATTTTTAAAAAAAAAAAAAAGACCACCAACACCACCACAACACTCTCAACCCAAAAAAAAACCAAACAAAAAACCCCCACAAAACAAAAAAACCACCCAACCCCAAATGCCTCCCCAAAACAAACAAAAAATTGAATAGAGGAACTGTAGAGTTTTAAACAAGTCTTCATTTTCTCTTAATTGGGGGGGGAGGGGGGGGGGGAGCAGGGATCCTTTATTTCAAAGTCAGTCTTACATACAACCATGAGTAAACACTCAGATTTGTTGGTGACTTGATGCAGAAAAGAAACGGTCTGCTACTGCTGCACAGATCGATACTCTCAGTTCACATACTACTAATAAATGATTTCTCCCACATTAGGGGGCAGAGGTTTTCCGGCCATATAAAGCTGTTACTGTCCTTTATTTTGCCATTAAAAACCCCTCTAGTTCATAGTTTCTCTTTCTTTAGTTTTCCCTTTTTCTTAGTGTATTATTATTTGAAGTACATAATATATAAATAAGAAATTTCTTCTCCTGAAATAGTTTAAAAGCATGGGCAGAATTCATCATAGATGATGACCTCAACATTACGAATGCATATATAGGTTGTATTTAAACATTGTTGAAGAGACTTGATGGGCGTGGCTTATAGGAAGAATAAAATTCACCTTGGAAAATGGGCTTGTACTACCATCCTTAGAGCAATTTCTTTCACTTCTAGATGTTATGTGAAGGTCTAATAAATATTTGAAGAAAGCACAATACATCTGACCCCTAGGAAAAAAAAGCTTAAAAATGCCATGCTGTTTATGGTATTTGGAGGCATGCATTTCACAGGTGTAAAATTTGCAAGCAGGCCTGCTTCTAAAGCTCTATTCTTCCTCACCTTTAATGGACTTCTTTGCTAGGTGGCCAGTGGTGCACTGATGTGGGTATGAATGTCAATAGTTCAGGCAAGGTCCACCTGCTGAGAAATAATCTGTTTGGAAGAATGGACTTTTGGAAGTCTTTTCATTGGTCTTGTGGACCAGTGAAGGTTGTGCTCCCTCTTTGTCTGTAATATTTATCTCCTGGTTGATGAAAGCACTGCCCTTAGATACTGTTTTTCTATTTTCATGGAGGCTGTTTATCCAAACAAAATGCAAGATGATCTACTCGGCCTATCATTATGGTGCAGTGGGGCTTAATCAGTGACATGTGCTTATAGTATTTTTCTGTGAAACTTTTTCATTGACCAGTGAGAAGTCATGAATGATTTTTGGGGCTGGAAGGGATCAGAGCAGGATCTGATGTTAGTTTCAGCAGTGAATGCGTATGCTCTGTTGTATTGTAGTGAGGAAAGAACAGAGAACACGCATTACAGTTGAGACTAGTCCCCCCCAAAAAAACATGGTAGGTTTGGAAGATCCCAGTCCACATCACTGTACTGCATTGGCTGAAGCAGAAGCTCAAGCTGTGGTCTAGTACAGTGGTTTTTGTGGCACGTTCTTTCATTGCAAACTCATGAAACCTAATGCTGAGAAGTGTGTTTTTAGAAGGCTAGAGATCTGCCTTTACAGTAGAGGCCTCTCAGGGATCCACAGATTTAAAGAGTTGAAAATTGCCTGTTTTTTTTTTTTTTTTTCCATATCCTAACTTGTGCCTTAACTAAAACATTGAATGGCCTCGTTGTTGCTCTGGATGTTCTTCTTAATTTCTGAGAGGTTGTATGCTCATCCCAGAGAGGAATGATAAGAATTTTGATATGGCAAGATTTTCACAAAGGATGAGAAACTATTAACCTTCCACCACTGTCTCAGTATGCAAAATAATTCTTAGAGAGGTTTTGTGTTATTGCTGTAGAAAAAAATCATTAGGATTATGTTTGTATAACAGCAGAATTTGCCACAGTGTATGTCATGTAACCCCATCTGTTCTGTATTGCTTTTGTCAATGAATCAAATGTGAGAACTGCTCTAAATTGGTACCTTTTGTTTGAAATATACCTGGACTCATTTTATAAATTTATCCTCTCTGTGGATCCTGAAAATAACCTGAAAAAATTTTCAAACTTAGGGACTACTTAAAAGAAAAAAAACAGTAGTCATTAGAAAATAAATGTTTGCCTTTTCTTTTTAGGTCAGAAGACTTGTCTCCACTTACATGGTGTCTTTCCTTACCTCTATGTACCGTATGATGGTTTTGGACAGCATCCAGAATACTATCTACGTCAAGTGGCATTCAGCATTGATAGAGCACTTAATGTGGCTTTAGGCAATCCGTCTTCTACTATTCAACATGTTTTCAAAGTGTCACTAGTATCTGGAATGTAAGTATGACCTGTTAGGATTTTTTGGTTATTTGTTTTGAAATGTTTTTGCAGTTGTACTACATAAAAGCACTTACGAGGGATTTTAGTGACTGCACTGCTTTTTCCTTTTTGTTTTCCCCCATGTGTGTCTTCATACAGGCCTGTACAACTACTAAGTAACTCTTCTCACTTGCTTTGATTTTAACATAATCAACAGGGTTTCCCAAAAATGCTTGACACAACCATTTTTGATAAACTCAGATCCTATTGTCTATCATTTATCCAAATCTGTTCCTTTTAGCTTTTTCTGTCTCTGCTATTACAACAGTACTTTCCAGCCAGCATTTTTTACCTGTCTGGGTTATTCTAGGTTCCCTGTGTCCAGGTGTGGCTTACAGGAGCCTGACTCTAGGTCTCCGTATCTTTGTTCAAGATGGCCTCTTTAGGAGCCACATCTTAGAGACTGTCAGGTCATGTTTATCCATCTGATTCTCCTGGCAGCACAGGCCATGAAGTGGATACTCTTAAACATTAATTTACTTATCTGTCAAGCTGACTGTTGTGTTTTATTTGATGAAGCTTTCTACTACTGCTGGAACTATATGCTGTTATTGAATGTTAACATTTTAAGGATTCTGTTAATCAATTTTTATTTAACTTGCATAACCAAGGACTAAACAATATGTCAAATCATAGTGAATAATAGGAAGCTGTCCTGGAGGAACACAGTTAGTCTATAATGTGTATTGAATTTTTCACCTTCAAAACAATGTAAATGCTAATTTTCAGTACTGTGCAGTGCTTTCATTTACTTTTTTTCACGCACCTTTGAAATATGTTCTTTCTAATTGTTAAGTTTAAGAAGATAATCTTTCTGTTCCCTGCCACTTTTAGTGGTATCTTCTAGATATTGCTAGTAAAGTGGCTACAATTTCATTTTTAATCAGAACTTTCTGATGTGTTTTTGCAGTAACAAGGAAGGTAGCCCACCAAACTTCTTATTTTTGTTGTTTTTGTGAGAACTATGTGAATTGTAGTATACCTGTTCATCTCAAAGTGAAAGCTGGGAAGAGTAAACTACTGAAGACAATCTTTCTTCAAATCAGCAAACAACAGAGATTAGGAGAACCTGGTTTTTTTAACCTCTCTTGCCTTAGAGCTTCAGCATTACTGAAAGTCAGATGCTCATTGCCTCAAAGAAGTATAGGAAAGAATGTTTCGTGTATTTTGTTTGCTTTCGTAACAGGCTAATGGGAAGCACCTAACAGAAATTGTAATATGTTTTCATCTTTACCTGATTAGATAGGCATGCTTATGTTCCACAAATCTATTTGTTTTCTTCTGTTTTGACCTGAGTTGGATTCTACTCATAGATATTATAGTGTCTCCATGGTGAGAAACCTGTATTTTTCTTTAAATCTTGGAGATTATCTTATCCCTTCTCTTTTGCATTAGCAGGAAAATGGTTATATAATAAAGGTGTTTGCTAAACCTTTATGAGTTGTAACGCAAGAATTTTGTTGAATTAACTTCCAAACATAATGGAGGTCCAGGAATAAAAAAGAGGCAAAATATGCTGTCCTTGTGCATTGTGAAGTTAAAGTAGGTGTTCATAGTTAACCTTGGAAGTGTTGTAAATCTTGCTCTCCTTGCTGCCAGTGTGAGTATGGATAAAGTGCTGAGGTTTTGGGGGTTTTTTTTGAGTAGCTTTTAATTTACACGCCTACAGCACATTGAATTGTTATAACTGAATGTATATAACCTGTCATTAGGTTTATACTATCTCTGTAAGAAAGAGATTGATTTGTTATACAACATCCGATCTCCTTTTCAGCTTAACAGCTTTAAGTTTGTTTTTTGACTTAACTCAGTTTTAAGATCATAAACATATTTTAAACAGTTCAGTCTACCTTTTGGAGATATTAAATGTGTGCATGTTTAACCATATTAAGGATAGCAATATTAATGCTGTAGTTGTGCAGTTCTGCTGAGTTTGCATTTAATTTAGGACTGAAATCCTTACTACTGAAGTTCATTTTTTTTAAACTTAGCAGGTAAGCATCCCAGTTGCATTTTTTAAATAATATTTTTGATAAAGAGATTTTATTTTATTTTGTAGAGATAACATTTATATGTGTGCTTTCCTGAATTTCTTTTGACTTTGTGATTACTGCAAATTGTCGACTTCATGCATTCACCCGATGTGTTGAATTATGGCCTGTTTCCTTAACATGCTGTTTTACATGCATGTTAAATTAGATTAGAATTCTAGATGTTGAAAAGTCAGTAATTCAGTCAAGTAATACCAGAATTAATGCTGCCTGTTCAACCTCAGTTTAGTCTTGACATATTCATTATGATATGTATTCTTTAATTGCATTTTCAAATCCTATTTTCTTCAGGATTCATGCCTCATCTAGTGCACGAGATGATTAGTAATCACTGAAAAGGGGCAGCTATTCACTCTTTTAAGCTGTTCTTATTGTTCAGTTATTTATATTATACAGTCAGTATTTACTCATTTACATCTGATCTGCAGTATTAATGTCCTTAAAGGCTTTGTTACAGCATTTATCAGAAAGGCTGAATGCTGGTTTTGAAGCAGTCCAGCACTAGCAAATTTGTTAAAAGTACTATTGTGATGGTGTGCCATCACTGTGTTTACACATGGTAAAAGTGAAAAACAGTGTTAAGCCAGAAGTACCTTCTAATTTATTTTTTTTTTTAGATACTTTGACATGCATAGGGCCTATTCTTTTAATCTTTAACATTTTATATGGTAATGTAGTGCTCCCCTTTTGCCTGACATAGGAATGAATATTCATTCTCCTGGATATGCAGTTTATCTTCTAATATTTTCCCTGGATTTTAATAGTCTTTGTAGTAAAATGTGGTTGAATAAATGCCACAGCATAACTGGCTAGCCTCTTGCTTTTACTTCTTCCTCTCCAGGCCTTTTTATGGTTACCATGAAAAGGAGAGACAGTTTATGAAGATTTATCTTTACAATCCTGCAATGGTAAAAAGGTAAGGATGTGGTGATACAAAGTTCTGGCTGATTTCCTTATATCTTGTATTAAAATGTCAATTTTGAAGGAAGATTCACCTACATCTTAACAAAATAAAAGCAACAAAATTATTGTCCAAATTTTTCAAAACACGAAAGAAAATTGGTAATTTTAACCACACCAATAATTTTTTTAAAGCAGTAGCATGTTAGGAAAGCGAAATCAAAATATACTTGCCTTTAGTTGTCTTGTATTAACTGTAATTGTTGAACACTGGAACAAATTTGCATCAGGTTACTTTGTCTGTAACTCTTTCATATATTATGGAGTAGAATTTGGTAGTTTTTAAGTTTTTAAATTCCAGCACCCATTATTAACTTCAAAATATACTTGGAAAACTGGATAGTTTTTGTTATTAAACAATTTCTCTATTTCTCAGTAAAGTAATGTTCTGTTAAATGAAAGCACAGTTGATCTCAATCTTACTGTCACATTAGTTGCAGTAGATTCAGGAATAAATAAGGAGGAATTATTTCTCAAGTGTAAACTGAAATCTCTTGAATGTGTAATATTACATCGTAACTTTTTTAAAAAGATCTAATACATGATCATAGGATAGGATTGTCTGCGCTTTGTTCTAGGCTATTAAAATTTTGCATTATGTTAAATTTCTGTCTTACTGTAATCTATATGCATGTATGATATGACAGTTGTTTTGAACTTTGGTGCTTCTTATGTTCGAATTACTTATAACCAAATAAGGACTGACACTTCACTTAAATTTTTCCTTTAATTTTTCTGTACAAAGTTTTATTTTTTGAACCCAATTTGTTGCATTTAGAAATGCTTAGTGCTTTTCTTTGATTTATAGATCTATCCTGTTACTCTGAGGTAAATTTATCACATCAATTTATAATTATCCAAATGTCTGTAGTTATTTTTAATTTGTTGATGTTTAAAAGAGCAGATTTGTCATGGTTCTAAGAAGCTGTTAAAATACTGCTTCTGTCAAGGAGAACTAGAGAGACTTTCAAAGTTATTACTGGTGTGTAGGCATACAGCTGCTGCAGTTATTCTGTAGAAAGATTTCTGTGGACTGTAGTGGCTTTGGATCAGTTGCAGGAATAGTACATCGTATGATTTTTTTTTCAGAGAATTTCTTTTTTCTCTTTAAGCTGGAGGATTCACAGCTCCTTTGTAATAAACACCTAAATATTGAATCATTATTAACAGAGATAATTTTTGTGGGTTTGTTACTGTGAATAAAAAATTCTTAAGTTAAAAATACAACTAAGGCAAAACTTAAGAAGTTTAAGTATTTTATATTTTGATAAAATCAAGTATCAGTATTGTTGTACTGGAATAATTTTTGGTTTATGTCCTAATTGTCTTTAATTTTAGAGTATGTGAGCTTCTGCAAGGTGGAGCCATAATGAACAAATCTTACCAGCCTCATGAAGCCCATATTCCCTACCTCCTTCAGCTCTTTATAGACTACAACTTATATGGAATGAATTTAATAAACCTGGCTGCTGTCAAATTCAGAAAGGCAAGGAGAAAAAGTAAGGTGTTTATTTCTTAAGACCAAGTAATTGTTTTGAAGGCTAAAAACTAATATTTTGAACAAAATGTTACTAGCTGTCAGACTTTTGCTGTAGTTTGTGGCTGAATGGATATCCTGTTGTTTCCCTGTAGTTTGTCAAAACAAAGTCCATGTGTAGCATTCTATTGCTATTCCTCTTTATGCCTGTGAATTGGGATTGAGGAAGAGTCTGCTTCCTGCAATGAGATGCTGTATGTCAAGAAACACATTTTCTGTCAGCAGCATGGCTGTGACCATTTTCAAAAGATGATCACACCTCTTTTCACATCAGAACATTAAAAATCATTGATATTTAGTTGAAGAATTTATATGAAATCATACTAATACTGTTGCTTTAATTTTTTATGTTTGTTTTTCATCTTTATATCAATTATAATTTTTTTGCTTATAATTATGGCTAATTATTGTGCTCTGCTGACAAATAATGTTTTTAATTAAAATTTTTGTTTTAGTACAAAGGTCACTTGCTTTAGGGTGAAATTTGAAAATATAAATGTCTGAGCAAAGGAGGTATTTAAATTTTCATTTTAAAAAATTAGTTTGGCATTTTGACTGTACACACATAAAAATGAAGTTTGGCAAGAACATCCATAATGTTATCTAAATGCTTCAGTATAAAGGGGAGGTAACAGTAGGAAAACCATAATGTCTTTGGTACTTAACATTTAGAAAAATACATATTGTTTACCTAAATCATAATTGTTCCTACAGCTAAAGCAAGAGTTGAAAAGAATGATAAAGTGTCTTTCTATAAAAACAGAAAGTAAGAATCATGCTGACTTTCATTTTTTCCTATTATTTTTATGCACATATATTCAGACAGCAATAGATTAGTGCATGGGGTTTCATAACTTATTCTCATCTAAAGAAAAATAGTCTTTTCATACTCAAGAATGGGCTACACTTTTTGCTGCTCTTAAAACTGTAGGAAGACACAAGGTCAGCCACGGACAGAGCATCTTCAGGATCTTCAGTCCTGGGGAAGTATAGTCAGCCTTCCAAACATCCAAAACAGCCTTCTGGAAACATGCAATGTGATTGCATTGAATAGTTGCTCCCATTCTTTTTCAATAGCTCTTTTCCCTCTCTGTTCATGATAGATGAAAGACATAAACTGTTTATAGTCTCCTTCATTATTTATTTAAGGATGAGAGACTTAGGTCTTAAGTGGGAAGAAGAGAGTGAAAGAGGAGCATGGGCTGAGACTTTTAACTATTCTGGTAGGGGAGAATCCAATAGGATAAAAGCAAGAAAATGACAGACTGCCTTGTCCTGGCTTGATGAGATATGGCAGCAGTGCTCCTAGTGAGTGGCTCCACATAACACACACATAAGTAGCCAGCCTCAGTCTGTTGGAGTCCCCAGGCACAGGATCACTGTCTACTACACCTAGCACAGCAGCTGAGCGACAAATGGTTTGTCCCTGGTACAACCTTAGAGAGGCAGTGCTGTCAAGAGGACAGTCCTTGCACAGCAGGCCTGAGGAGCGCCATCCTTTCTAAGCTCAGGCCTGTTGGAGCGATGTAGAAGGCACAGCCTCTGCTTACAACTGACACACTTACCTGCCTGTTCCACAGCTTCTGTGTCTGGGGGATGTGCATTTGAAAGTACGGTTCATAAGGAATAAGAAAGGGGAGATGCACTGAAACTGCTCTGATATGGTATTTGAAACGCATATGATTGTTAAAAATAATAATGTATGTTTTACCAGTTGGCCTATAATCTTCTATAGCTGCTGTTACGTATTCTCCTTCTATTCAGTCCCACTTTATCAACTCAAAACAATCAAGTTGCAGATGAAAAATAACAAGAGATGTTTCCACGCATAGTCAGTGTGCATTTTAATACAGAGAATTAGCTGATGTGCCACACAGTAAAACCATGGCTGTGTTTCTTCCTGGACCAGCTCTGCCCAGAGGCAAGTCGTCACTTTTGAACAGCACAGACACTAAGCTACATTAAGCTTGAGCTGTGTCTGTGCAAATGGGATCAGATGTTTTGTGTGGTCTTTCTGGAATCACCTGTGTAGGCATCACAGTGCATAGGCCATCTTAGTGGAGGTGTGGCTGAATACGAGCTAGCTCCTGCATAAATACAAGCATGTCTTTTCACCACACTTGAGTGCTACATTTCTGGTGTGAGTTTAGTGTCTGTATGCCATGTCAGTGCGCTTAAGAGTCTGATGTAGGGGCAGGGTTTGCAGGAACTAGTCTTGGTGCAATAGGGTTGGTCTGGAACAATTTAATTAACCTAGATTTCAGTTGCTTCTATTTGTAGGTTCTAAGGCACTTTCACTATGGTGTTTCGCAGTTGCTTCTGTAGTAACTATATTATTTAAGGCTTTTTGCTATGTGAGATCATAGAATGGTTTGGGTTGGAAGGGACCTCAAAGATCATCTAGTTCCAACCCCCCTGCCACGGGCAGTGACACCCTCCACTAGACCACGTTGCCCAAAGCCCCATCCAACCTGGCCTTGAACACTTCCAGGGATGGGGCAGCCACAACTTCTATGGACAACCTGTGCCAGTGCCTCACCACCCTTACAGTAAAGAATTGCTTCCTAACATCTAATCTAAATTTACCCTCTTTCAGTTTAAAACCATTACCCCTCATCCTATTGCTACATGCCTGTGTTGGGTTTGCGTGGCAAGGTTTTGGTAGCTGCGGGGGGGGGCTACAGGGGTGGCTTCTGTGAGAAGCTGCTAGAAGCTTCCCCTGTGTCTGACAGAGCCAATGCCAGCCGGCTCCAAGATGGACCCGCTGCTGGCCAAGGCCAAGCCAATCAGTGCCTCTGTGATAACATATTTAAGAAGGAGAAAAAACAGTTAGGGAGAGCTTTTGCAGCCAGAGAGAGGAGTGAGAAGATGTAAGAACATCTGCAGACACCAAGGTCAGTGCAGAAGGAGGGGCAGGAGGTGCTCCAGGTGCCAGCGCAGAGATCCCCCCGCAGCCCCTGGTGAAGACCATGGTGAAGCAGGCTGTTCCCCTGCAGCCCATGGAGGAAGGATGAGGGGGTGTAGAGATTCCACCTGCAGCCCGTGGAGGACCCCACGCCGGAGCAGGTGGAGGCACCTGAAGGAGGCTGTGGCCCCATGGGAAGCCCACGCTGGAGCAAGCTCCTGGCAGGACCTGTGGACTCGTGGAGAGAGGAGCCCACTCCAGAGCAGGTTTGCTGGCAGGACTTGTGACCCCATGGGGGACCTATGCTGGAGCAGTTTGCTCCTGAAGGTCTGCACCCCGTGGAGGAGACTCATGTTGGAGAAGGTCGTGAAGGACTGTCTCCTGTGAGAGGGACTCCATGTTGGAGCAGAGGAATGATGAGAGGAGTCCTCCCCCTGAGGATGAAGAAGCGGCAGAAACAACATGTGATGAACTGACCGTAACCCCCATTCCCCGTCCCCCTGTGCTGCTGAGGGGGGGGCAGAGTTTGAAGCCAGGAGTGAAGCTGAGCCCAGGAAGGTGGGAGGGGTGGGGGGAGGTGTTTTAAGAGTTGATTTTATTTCTCATTCCTCTACTCTGTTTTGCTTAGTAATAAATTAGATTAATTTCTTCTCTCAATTCAGTCTGTTTTGCTTGTGATGATAATAAGTGAGTGATCTCTCCCTGTCTTTATCTCGACCCACAAGCTTTTTGTTATACTTTTTCTCCACTGTCTGGTGAACGAGGAGAGTGATAGAGCAGCTCTGGTGGGCACCTGGCCCCCAGCCAGGGGCAACCCACCAC
The DNA here is from genome assembly GCF_011004875.1 of Balearica regulorum gibbericeps. Classification (NCBI taxonomy): domain Eukaryota; kingdom Metazoa; phylum Chordata; class Aves; order Gruiformes; family Gruidae; genus Balearica; species Balearica regulorum. Next base: position 52,016,905 of record NC_046186.1, on the reverse strand, counting down.
AATGCTCTTGTACAAAAATCTCTCTCCAGCTTTCGATATACCTATCCCTGCTGTTCCATGTAGTGGAATTCACATTGGCAAGACTTTGTTATGAAATGTACTTAAAAATTGTAGACTGAAACTAGATGTTCTAATAAATATTTATTTATTGAAGGCCTCTGACAATTGAGTTGTTCACTTAGTTTATCTTTAACAAATGCAAAAGTGTTTGCTATGGCTGAAAGGTAAATTTAATACAAAACCACGTGCTAGTGTGTGACACCAACATAGCTGAGAAAATTCAAGGTTCAAGCTGGTCTTTCCTATAGAAGTGGGAGACTGAGTAATTTTCAAGGTCTTCTACCATTCCGTCTCCCCCCAACTCCATTCCTGGGCTTTTTTCTTTCCTGTTTTATATTGTTTTTCCTTCCTCAGAACAGTGAAGGTTCAGGAGGAGACCCACAAGGAAGGTAGTAAATCTTCAGGGGGAACTTCCCCAGCATGACTTTGGAGCACACTTCCTTACACTGAGACCTCCAAGCAAACTTACACGGTGTTTTCTTTATTTGTAGGTCAGGCAATATCTGCCTTCATTGCAGGTTTCCACTTGCTGCTGCTGCATCTGGGATATATCGTGTATTGTCTTTCAGCTCATAAATAAGAAAGAGGAAAAGTGTGAAGTAGAATTTAGTGTTTTCTTTTGGCTTCTAATTTCCATTGGGATCTGACCTGAGCACCCAGACACTTGAGAATTCTGAAGTTTACATCAGACTCTGCATGATTTACTTTGAAATAGTGAATCATGAAACAGTTATTTTCAGAAATAGGGAAAGATTGAATTTAGGTTAAGATATGACTAGAGCACAGCAAATGTAATTCTAATAATGTCAGTGTGTTGAGAATATATTTTTCTTTTTATGTGTATCTACATGTTAGAAAGTAAGTTAAATCATTTAAATGATAGCATAGTTAACTTTTTGAAGATGATATGCAGTGCTGTTTATTCTTTAGGAGCATTTGGACTTGTAGTATTAAATAATAAATGCAATTATATAATTATATGCATAAAAATAGTCACATAAATTGATTCATTTCTCATTCTATTTTTCTTGCTAGGTGATACGTCAGGTGTAAGTAAACGTCATAGAATTCATTTGCCAGAAAATTCAAACAGCGCATCTTTCATTGAATGGGAAGAAGATGAAATACCAAGGTCAGCATGCCAAATTTTCTTAATGTATGCAGTATTTTCTTATATATATCAACTTGTATATACTACAGGGTTCTCATCTCTCATTTAAAGGACTCTTATGTTTTACATGTAAAAAAAAAAAAAGTACTAATGTCACACAGGCAATTGTTATTAAGTTTCTTTGTATACTTTCTGGTATATGGTTTTAAAAATCTAACTGGGAGATAACAATAGGAATATGTGTGGCAAATTCAGCTTTCTGGTTTTTTGAATATACGTTGCTAGCTAATGACTTCTGATCAAAAAAAACTTAAGTTTAATAGAATACTTAAACATAAGTTCACACATTCTGTTTTCATAATCACCCTTAACTGACATGAACAGTGTGCTGTCAGAGTATTCCAATTTGTCCATTTCAAATAGTAGCTATGTAAGAATTTCAGCTTAGAATTTTCATGTCTGTCTCCCATACTCTTTTTCTAGACATTTCGTAATCTACAGCTTGTAATTTGTAATAGCTTTACTTCTATAAGAACAGGAATGTATTTGGGGTGTTGAGGTTTTTGGGGCCGAGAAGAAGAGAAACAGACAGTATCTGGTGCTACCTTGATTTGTATAGTTTACCCATAGCAAGTTCATTCTTTAAGCTACTTTCTAATGTTTGACAGGTCCCGTAAATACTCTGTCATCTAGTAGTAGTAATCTTAGTCTTTGAGTGGTTCCTGTGATTCTTCTTTGAACAGTTTATCAGGCTCAGTATGCCACGCTGCTTGCTAGCATTATGTACTGGGAGCATTTGCTTCCCCACTAGAAAGCCTTAAATCATACTTCAGATTTTTCTAGTGTGCAAAAACTTGAGCTTGTGCAAGGTAGCCTCTGTTTTTCTGATTCTACTGCTCCTACTTTAAGGAAGTTTTGAAACAACATTCATCTGATGGTTGTCTTGTGACTTTTACTTGTGGTCAATTCATATGCAGTTGCCCTTGAGCTATTTCTTCTCCTTTTTGGGTGCATGCTTTGTTCATAGTCCATTTCAACCTTTATTTGGCTTGGTTATGTAAGCCAAGTTAGTTAACCTTTGGGGGGTTGGATTGTAAGTTAGACCAGCATTATCTGATGTTATTTTACACAGATGTGGGGAAGGCAGATAAAAAGAAAGCAAAGTAGCACTTCCTGGCTGTCAAACCCAGAGAGGGATGAGCCCAGCATAGCAGGAGCCGAGGGTGTCTTCTATGCAGGCACTCATCCTCATGGCTGTATCCACAAGCTTTCTTTCCTCCTCCTGCCACACTTTTGTGTATATAGCCGGGGTGCAACACCTCACTTGTGCCAGTCCTTCCTTCTTTGACTCTCACACACGTTCCAGCAGTAGGATGTTAGCAGTAATACCAAGTCTGTCCATTTCTCTAGCATTCATTCTCTGTACTTTTGCCAATAGGAATTTCTTTCATGAATGTAAAGCTGGAATACTTGTGGTGGGTTGACCTTGGCTGGACACCAGGTGCCCACCAAGTTGCTCTATCACTCCCCTCCTCAGCTGGACAGGGAGGGGAGAAAATAAGATGGAAAAAACCTCGTGGGTAAGATAAAGGCAGTTTAATAAAGCAAATGGTCGCATGCAGAAGCAAAGGAGAAGAACAAAAGATTTATTCTCTACTTCCCATCAGCAGGCAATGTCCAGCCACTTCTGGACAGGTCTGGACAGTTCAGGACACTTCTGGCTAGGTCTGGAAGTGAAACATCTTAAATAACGAATGCCTCCCCCACTTCCTCCTCCTTTCTCTCAGCTTTTTATTGCTGAGCAGACGTCATATGGTACGAAATAATCCTTTGGTCAGTTTGGGTCAGCTGTCCTGGCTGTGTCCCCTCCCAAGATCTTGTCCACCCCCAGCCCACTGGTGAGGTGGGGAGAAATGTTGGAGAGAGAGTCTTGGTGCTGAGCCAGCGCTGCTCAGCAGTAGCCAAAACACTGGTGTGTTATCAACACTTTGCTAGCTACCAGTAGGAAGCACAGCACTATGAGAGCTGCTGTGGGGAAAATTAACTCTCTCTCAGCCAGACCAAATACAGTACTACACAGTATACTAGACAAATTCCAGTGCCATATGTAACGATACTGGTAGTTCTCTTCTCTGATATGCTTTACAGTCTCATTTACCATGTCAATTTGGCTTATGTAAACATTTTAGGATTTATTAGTACAAGATGTTTCTCCTTTTCTTTTTTTCCAACTGATAATCTTCCATTTGGAATCCCTTATAAGTTCATATAGGGTCTTGCATCCCATTTTTAAATTTCATCCTGTTTTTGTTATTCTACTTCTAAGTTATCCTTTTTTGGTTTATGGTACTATGATCTGGTTATGTATCCAGTATGTCTACTAGCTTGCCTTATCAGCGTATTTCATTAGTACACTCCTGCATTTCCTGCAAACAATATTAATAAGGTGTGAAGTAAACTCAGTCCCAGAAACTGGTCTATATTCAATTCTACATATTTTGTATCAACCCTCAGTCTTTTTTTATGTAACCAATAGGAATTTCACCTTTAGCCAACTCTTAAAGCACTTTAATAATTTAGGAATTAATTTACATCTCCTCCGACTGAAATTGTTTCCTATTTGATACTGTCAAACATTCCTTTGTCTAGAAAATGAATTATCTTATTAAAGGTGTTCTAGCATGGCTGTCTTCCACATACTGCAGGATGTACATGCCACTGCAAAGAAACAAACCCGAACTGTTTTCCATTTGTGATTTTACTTTGTTCTGCATTTCCACAAAATTAATTGCCTGTTATAGTCTCTCCTGGATTAGTTATGGGAGGCATCAACTTAGAACAGTGTTCTTGTAATCAAACCCATACTGCAGTTTGTCCCACTTCAGATTACCTTCCTACTTTATTTCCTTTAAAATTTTGAAAATTTGCATCTAGGTTGGTTTAATGGACCCGTAATTGTTCTGATCAACCTTGCTGATGGTAAATCTGAACCAGATAGTATATGAGATATCTATCCAAGCAAACCCTTGTAACTGTTCCCTAAAATGATTGTAACTCAGATCTTTTTTTTTCCCACACTGTTTTTATTCTTGCTGTGTACAGCATTACTTGGTATCTGTAAAGCTGCCCTTCTTCCTTTATTTCTGTCTTTCCTTAACAAAGTATATTCTGTATTCCAAACACTTGGTTTCTGTGTATAGCTATATTGATTTCTAGTTTTATGTGCAATACAGACACAGTCCCCTCACTTTATTATCCAGTCTTCTTGAGTTCAAGTTGAGATGTTTAACTGTTTTGTGAATTGTTCAGCAAAAATATTTTACTTGGCATATTTCATCATTTGACTGCTATTTCCAGCAGCACTTGGAATTTCTCCTGTGTGTCAGTACTCTAAGTCTTTGCTTGTCCTTTATATCAGATATGAAGATCTCATAAATCTTTCCCTACCTTTTGCCTGTACCCATAAGTTGTTAGTTGCTCTTTCAAGAAAAAGCAAAAGGGGAAAAGACAGTCAAATGTTGTTTGAGACTACAAAATTTCTAGGGCTGCCTTGTATTCTTAGTGATTGGGATGTCCGTTTGGATTCATTATCCTTGGTTTGTGTACATCGAGAATAAATTTTAGAGATAGTCCAACATGTATCTGCCAAGTCCTTGCTGCAAGTGGCGCTTGACAAGTTCTGTGGTTTAGCCAAGCAGTGCCAGTGATTTGTCATTTCTTGACTTTGGAGTACATCAAGTGGTTGAAGTCCTATGCTCTGGATGCCTGGTAGGAAATATGCAAAATACTATTCAAAAGTTATGTATGTAAAATTAGCAGCATTTTGCATGTGTAAATGCCAGTGGTGGTTCCTTATTTAAAAAAAAAAAAAACATTTGAGAACTATGCCAGAGTTTCTTGGTCGCTGAACTCACTCTTCAGTACTAGATAGCACCTTGCTACTCGGCCACTTCTCCAGAACAGTATTTAACCCAGCCATGTCCTGTCTTGCTCCTGGCAAATCTCTGAATTATTAACTTGCCACTATAATTAGCATACTGTGTTAAGCCAGGGACAGTTCTTTTAATCTAATTCTAGAGAGATTCTGTTTTGAAGTAGTCAAATATCCAAAGCCACTAGTGCCCAGGAATCCCTGATGTTGTAAGGCTTTTAGGTACGATACTTGTCAGTGTTATCAGACTGGAGCCTACAAAGCCCACCTTAAAATAGGCGGTAGTCATCTGAGCCTGGCGGTGCAATCCAACAGTTTTGACGAGGAATTCTTCACGTGAGACACATTTATGTTATCCCTCAGGTAGCTGATAATAAATGATGAAACACTTCCCTGAGTTCCAGTGAGAAAACTTTCTGGTAAACATCAGGCTTGGAGTAATTTGCTGGTTAAGTCTACCACTTGGATGTGATGTGTTAAAAGCAGAATGATTAATAGAATGCTTTTGAGAAACACTAAAATCCTAGATTTGCTAGTGAACACTAGTTTATAGGGAAATAGAGAGATCTGACAACACTATTGCACAGTCTAGCAGTTGTGTAATGTTAAAGACTTCTACTAGATTTGTGGCTGTCATAATTGCTTTTCTCACTTGTCGGGATGTACACGTTTTTATTTAGCCATTTGATTCTTAATAAAATGTGTGCGTTATTCAAGTCACTGGAACATCGTGCAAACAAAGACTTTTTTTCTTACATGAACAGAATATGGAAAATTATTATGTCAAAGTTTAGAGTCCTTATCAGTGTGGTTGAGTGACACCTTTCACATTCTCTGTGAGGTTAATTTTTTTTCTGCTATCCTCAGTTTAACATTAGAAATACCTGAGATGTAGTCATCACAGAAGTTGTTTCCCTAGGCTGTCATTAATGTTTGTGAATTAAGATACTGACCTTGATATCCATTCTTGAAGGTTATTGAGGGCTTTGATCTAGCTAACTGTATGTAATGGACACTTTTTTAATTGTGCATCCACCGTTGCTTTAATTCATTGCCTCAGCATCTGAGGAACCAAACCTTGGTACTTTCTTTGAGCACAGGTTTCATCCTGCAGTATTATTATTATTATGCCAGTGGATAGTGCCAACAAGCTTTTACTTTCTTCAAAAATAAGGACTGTTCTCTCTGTCTGTTCTCAAAATAAATTATTTGGAGCTTTTTCTACAAAGGTATGATGGACTTGTATGGCATTTTTTCAGCATAGTGTGCAGGTATAAAAGGTAAGTTTAAATGAATTGGTTTGAGTAGCTCAAGTAGCCTGGCCATGGCAGCTCAATGTTGTGCAAGCCTGATTTGTCTTGCTTCTTAGGAGAGTAAACTTTTGTTCTCTTGCAGCTAGGTTGCTTCCATTCCTATGCCACCTCACTTAACCGTGCCTTTCGTATCTCTGTAATAACAAGTTGTACCTTGTGAACAATTCTGTCTATGTTCTCTTTCACAAAACAAAACCTAGCTGCTGTGAAAAGCTTTGGCTGGGACTTGCTAAGTCTTCTTTTCTACTCTTGTTCTAATACAGCTACTCTCAAATCATGGTTTCGATATTACATAAGTATCTTTTTCCTTGCAAAATTGACACATGTGATGCGAGGCAGGTGGCTAGACTGTTGTGTAGGCCAATCTGCGTCAAATAGACCACTTCTGAGTATCTTCCAAGGGCATAACAACTGCTAATGACCTGAAGTTATTCATATCTTCAACTAAATACAGCTAGGAGATTGGATGTATTCTAACTTCTTCATCCTATCTTCTCACTTGCTAATTGTAGCACTGTAGCTTCAGGAATGTGGTTTGATCTGGGAGAGCGGGAGATACAGTTGCTTCTTATATTTTCCTGGTGCCTTGTGCATGTTTGTTCTAGGCGAGTAAAATCAGCAAACCTAACAGCTGACCAAGCTATTGGCAGTACTCAGATCAAATAGTTCTCAAAGAAGTCACGTAACCATGTTAAATAACTGTACTTCAGGACAGCTTGTATTCCTCCTTCTCCCTCTGACATTTCTGTTTTGTTCAGAGTGAATTAAAATATTAGAAGGGCTAGCTGAAGCTGCTCTGCTTTCATATGCCCTTTGAGGTTTTTCCTGAAGTGGGAACAAATGGCTCCTTGGCCTTTGTGGCTTACCTGGATGTTGCAGGAGCTTGTGGTGCTACTGCCCTGACTTCTGTTAGCGCAGGTGTCTAGCAACTCACCTTGACAAGGATGTTAAATGCCAAGTTAATTACTCGATTGTATTGAGAAGACATTTTTCAAGTCTTATGAAAATCTTACTGTATGTGTCAGTTGTCTTCATTAGTCTGCACATCAGTCTTTGGAGTGTGCAGTTTTGACTGCCAGCCCTGCCTTAATCCTGAAAACGTTAACAAGAATTATGATGATAAATCCTACATTTGTTTCAAAAAAGAGCTTTTGTTAGCTCAGTGTTTTTAATTTGAATAATATGCCATGTTAATTGGAATACTGTAGTTTTTGACAGAAAGACTCCTTATACCTGTTTGATTTAGAGCTTGGGAAAAATGAGCCTCTCTGCTTCTAATTGCTGAAATTGTTTGAATCTTGGTGAGTTGCAGACAAAGAACATGCTTCAAATTAATATTATTATGGAAAAAGACTTAAGTTATAGTGACAACTACCAGTTTGTTTTGAATTCAGTAATGTTGAATTTAGTGTTATTTTTATAGGATAAATCCATATTAGAATCTCTAAATAAATAAGAAATGTGATTATTTGGAATGCTCTTGGCCAATTCTGTCTGCAGTATTGATTGGTTCCCAAGACAAATCACTGGCCACACGCTTGATGGGGATGTGGAAAACCAAGATGGGTTTTTTTGACAAAATATCCTGATTAGATAAAAGGAAAATAATAGAAAGCTGTCTTTTTGTCAGAGGAAAGGCAAATATTTCAGTTAATGATTTTAGTCATCAAACAAGCTTTTCAGAAATAGGTCACTAACACTAAAAAATAGACTTTGTCTTAAATTTTTCAAGAATTTTCTTTCTGGTTTTTGTTTGTTTTTTTTTTGTTTTTTTTTAAATTGGACTCTTTTTAAAGAAGAAATTAGTGAAAGTAGAAAGCTCAGAGCTTTGCTGTTGCATCTGCCAAACAAGTCAAAGACAGATCGTGACCAGAATTCTGGTCATTTATGTGTCTCATTTAGCAAAGGAAAGTATTAAAATCAGAAACTCTTCTCATATCAATGACCATTTTGTATTGTGGTCCCTTTTCACTTGTTCCAAGAAACACTTCGATTTCATGAAGGGAGCAGGCAAAATTTTTGCAACCTCCTCTCTCATTCTTGCTTCCTAGTGATCTTGCAGTCCTTTCTTACTATGTGATCAAAATGCAAGTTTCGGCTTGCCTGCAGTTCCTGTCGCCTGCTGTGCAGGCAGGCTCTGTTTGAATCCTTTGATAAATATGAGTGCCCAAAGTGCGTGACATGAAAAGTATGCGTTTTGATCATATTATGGACACTTAGCTGCTGGCCTGACTGGGAAGGGAGGGAAGTGATGGCAATGGCTTGTCCTGAAAGTGTGCATTAGGGCATGGGCAGTCTACTTCTGCTAAAAGGCTGAGCTGCTTTGGTTTAGGAGTTCTGTGATCTGCGCTCTTAGTTCTCGCAATAACTGAAACAGTACTGCTGACTGGAGGGATTAGTAATCATATATCAATGTACAGCATCTTAGAGTTCTAAGGAATTCTACATAAGTGCTTCACAACTTCTGCTAGACTACTTTTGGATGTTTAAAATAAAGAAATATCCTGCCCTGCTGCCTTTTGCTGTAACAGAGTGAAACATACATTTACATACAGAGCAAAAAATGCATTTACTGTATTAATGCAGTCACAAAATGTGGCATCACAGACTTTAAAAGTATGGCTGCCAAGAAATTATTCTGGAAATTTTATTTTCTCTGCTTTTAAACTGTATGCTTTCAAAATGTTAAGCATCAGGCAATTTCTAATATTTACTTTCAGGATGCCTATTTCTTATCCTTCACTCTTTTAAAAATCTGCTAAGATATCTGTTCTCTTTCTCAGTTTCATATTATACGTAATACAGGATTTTACTTTCCAATAAAAGTTCCACTATTATAATGTGATACAGGAGGAGGGCAAAGATGACTATTGAAAGCTGAGTCTGCTGTAGAGAGGTTGAGGTTATCACAGTAAACCCTATCAGCCTTACAGAGGGGAATATTTATTTCTTACCCCAAAAGTCAAGTTATGTATCAGCTGAACAATCGAACTAGTAATACAAATTGAACTTTGACTCTTTCTATGTATCACAATAACACAATGACCAAATAATGAGATCTCCTTTCAGTCCTCTCTGTCTGTTCCCTTATAAGTGCCAGTAAATAGATATACTAGGACTGGTTTAATTTCTGCTTACATTTCTAACACTGTTTATTTCTATCTTGTCCAGTTCCTTGTCTAACAGTTAACTGAGTTAAGTTTACTGGGTTTTTTTATCTCCACTGGAGATTTTAAAAAAAGTTGGCTTTTTCAGAACTTGACTCTCTCGTTGTTAAGGAATTCAGAAAATTATTTTTGTAAGGTCTCAGTGTTCTGTAAGGTTTTGTAAGGTTCTCAGTGTCTCATTCTTTCTAACAATGCAGGAAGCTATTTCTGCATTATGCAAAATGCAGTTGGTATTTCAATTCACTGATGTTATTTCTTCATAGGTGAACAAATAGATACAGGTGTAATAAAGTGGTTATAGCCTAACAATTTCAGTTTTCTCTGTGCATGATACTGTTACCTAACAGTCTTACAAAGCAAAGTATTTGTTTTCCAGTGCCTTTCTTAACCTTTATGACGTTCATACACTGTTGTGGACCTAATAAATAGTTCTTGCTTTTGTAATCACAAGTGAATGAGTTTGGTATCTTAAACTCAGTCATGTAGTATGTTGATACACTTCAGAAATATTGGATCTCCATTCTATTGGCAGAACTCAACAGCGGTCAGTAAAAGCTCATATTGTGTTATCCCTTCAGATGAGTAGTCCTCTTAATTTGTTGGGGGTGGGTGTGGGTGGGGGTGTGTCCCCTTTCTTCTTTTGAATATCTCAGCCTCTGCCCTTTGCCAGTAGGACCACAGTTTGTGGAGGAAAGAGTTGTTCTTTTGGGAGAAGCAAGGAAAGCTGAGGGCCAGGAGGAAGTGAGATGGGAGAAATGTTGTACCTGTTCAGAAGTACTCCTTTGTTCTGTACTTCACTTACAGCATGTACTTTTTGCATGGGCTGAATATCTTGGGAGTTCTGGTGTGATGGTAAAGCAGTAGACCACTGAAGCTGCCATGAAAGCAACCCTTTACCTTCCGTTTGGGTTGCTTAAACCAGTTTAATTTCTGCAGTGCATTTGAGAGAACCTCTTGGTCTTTTGCTCCTTCAAAGTCAGGAAAAATATTTTAGAGCTTTCTTGCAGGAGGCATCCTAGCAGTTTTAATTAGCTCTCTACAGAGCAGATCTACACACTTTGCCTGTGGATAACCCTCTTAAGGAATAACATGTGTCTGAACCAGCTTCAGGTGAATCTATAGTTTGCTGGTGGTCTGTACTGTAGACCTTTGCAAAAGGAGTTTAGAAGTAAATATTTTTCTCTTCTAGAATATACCAGATTGGGAATGCGATGAAGGGGTCAGTTTTGGGTTTTTTTGTGGTGTGCCATCTTCTCTCTTGATAATAAATATGATGCCCTGAAGCCTTTTAGAAATTCAAATTTTTTTTATGGCTGAGTTCTCTGATGTTTTCTGAGAAGTCATTAGATTTTTGCTCTTAAAGCATAAGTGAAACAGTTTAGTTTTACATTTCTTTCAGATTTCATATTTCTAGACAGTTAAATACTTAATTTTCAGAGAAGGTGTCGGGGATATCCAGCTTTAAATTACATCATCTGCTACCTCCTTCTTCTATAGTGACTTCCATAGTGCTTATAGAGAGTATTGAAAATATTAATGAATTGTATCTTACATTCCATGCTGAGATTTTTGAGGCTTTTTGTATGTTAAAGAATGTAGGAATACAAGTAAATGTTGTTTAGATTGGATATTAGGAACAATTTCTTCACCAAAGGGGTTGTGAAGCATTGGAACAGGCTGCCCAGGGAAGCAGTGGAGTCACCATCCCTGGAGGTATTTAAAAGGCGTGTAGATGTGGCACTTAGGGACATGGGTTAGTGGTGGGCTTGGCAGTGCTAGGTTAACAGTTGGACTTGATGATCTTAAAGGTCTTTTCCAACCTAAACGATTCTATGATTCTGTAAGTGATCAGTTAATTAACCTAGACAAAGGGTCATAAACAATAGCATATTTTAACTGAAGAACAGGATATTTTAACCATGGGGAGTTTTGAGGGGATTTTCTGTGTGTCCCTAAAAATTTTGAAAAAGGTAAACAGACCTCCACATAAACTTGGGAGGTTTCTTTCTTAGCTTCCTCCATAGCCTCCTTAAAACTAGTTCACTGTCAGCAACAGGTGGAAGGCCACTGACCTTAGCAGATCTGAAAAGGCACAGCAGGAAGTTATCAGATCATTATACAACAAGCTTTAATGTGTTTCTAGTATTTTAAGTCTTTACCCAGCCAGTTATCCTTAGTTCTGCTTGTGTTTGGGATGCTAGTACCCTATTTATATTCACCAGACTGCCCCTGAGCCCCCTAAATTAAAAAAAATCTAAAAAATAAAACATTTTTTGCTTCACTTTCCTTAGTTGGAAATGTTAAACTGTTTTTCATTGCTCTGAACTGTGAATGAAAGAAAAATTCTTGCTGCTGTGTTTTCTCGGCACAAGATCATGAGAATGCAGATGGTCATATTGGCTGAGAGTTCCATAGAACATTTCAGCTTGTATTTGAGGAGAACATTGTTCTAATTGCTGTAGTATTTAGAGTTGTTTACCACTTCTTTCTCTTCTCCCCACAAAAGAAAAAGCTAATCCCTTTAAGTTGAAGATACAAATTTCTCATCTAATTAGCTTTGGATATGACCATTAATTTAAGGACTTGCAGGTGAGGATGAGAACTGGTAATTCTGTATTCTGAACTGGTACATTCATTCACCATTAAATACTTCAGATGTTAGTCCAGTTAGAAAACAGTGATGATGCATGTTTCAAAATCAACATACTGATAAAATTAACCTGTGGTATTTATGTTGTCACAGCTCTTTAATGTTGAAAGGTGTTGAGCCACAAAGTACCTGTGAATTGGAAGTGGATGCAGTAGCTGCTGATATTTTAAATCAACTGGATATTGAAGGTGAAGTGTTAATAACTTTACATGTAAAATGTTTTAGAACAGGATCTGTATTGTCATCTTTTTTTTTAAGGGTCAGTTTAGTTAAGCGGCAGTCCAGTGTCAGTGAAATGTTGATCTACAGATTTATGAAGTTGAAAAAAAATAATGAATGAACTCTGGAAGAAAACATGTTATAAGAATAGCCTATTGTCCGAACAATAGAGATATTTGTTAATGCATAACAGAAGGTTTCAGACCTATAAGGAGAGTAAGTGAAATATTGGTATCAAGTATGTGTGTATCTACATACATACATACACATACTTGGTGAGAAGACCAGCAAAAGCCAAAGATCTAGAAAACAAATAAAGTTACACCTTAGCTTTTACATAACACTGAATCTGAGAGTAAGGCAAGAATTACAATTAAAAAAAATAACAGGTTAGAATGACAAAAGAGATGAAGAGTGTCAGAATCTAATTTGGCAGGAAGAATGCTTTTTGTCATATTGACAGACTTCCCTTCATGTATTCTTGTGTATTTCAGCCCAGATTGGCAGGAACCCTGGTTTGCAAGCTATATGGGAAGATGAAAAGCAGCGACGGAGACAGAAATGTGAATCTTCTCAGATTAAGCCACCTGAGTCACAAGGTAACAAATAAATAAATAATTGTGCAGCTGTTTATCAAAAACAATGAATGAGAAGCAAGCAGGAGGCAGAATCTAAATCGATATATCAAGTTTGAGGGCTTTTTAGATGTACTGTGTTTTCAGTTCCAAGCTTACTGATTGCCCAGTATATGTATTCCAATTTTAAAAGCAAGGTATGTAACCTTGCCTAAAAAATCTTGATTCAGCTAGCTGCAAAGCATTCTAGGCAGTATGAATGATAATGATAGCTGAGATTGCATGCTTTATGAGGGAAACCATTTAAGTGTTTAAATACTGGGAAAATTAAATCTCTTTATTGTGAAGCTTTCCAAGGTAGTTTATGCACAAGGGCTGTTCCTTTTGAATTTCCATGGAATTATAGCTAAGGTGATGTTAGATGAAAATTGTAAATGGATAGACAAATCCCTGTATTTTTATGTAAAATTCATTGCACAGAGAAGACCGTGCTCTGCAAATTAATTGCATGATGAACAGAGCTATTCTCTGTAGAACCTAGGGCGTGTTTCTTTTAAAATATGAATGATATTTGGCAAGTAAGCCAGAGGATTGCAAGAAAGAAAGAGGCAGGTTCCTGGCTAAGGCAGACTGCTTTCTCACTGTGTTTTTTCCCTACATTTCTGTGTAATGTTATTCAGGCTGCATAAACCAGACTTTTCTAACTTGTTCACGGATTGTTTTTTTCCTGGATGCTCACCTTGGTGTAATTGCAACATGATTTGTAAATGCTGTTGATACTCATGGATGCAAATGAGATCAATGGGAGTACGTGAAGTGTTTAAGTACACTTGAAAAATCAGCCTTCAAATTTGACACTTAAAATTAGTGGACACTTTAACTTTGAGCCATTTCCTAATAGAATTAATAATTTTTAGCTGCGCTCTATGTTGAGAGGTCAAAGTAAAACTGAATAACAAATATTTTTTAAATTTTAAAGACCGTGGATTTGTGCCAGCAACAGAGAGTGAAAAATTTTTTCAGAAGAGACTTAAAGAAATCCTCAAGCAAAATGACTTCTCTGTGTAAGTGTTTAGCTATTTGCCATAAAGTGTAGTATTCTATGCAAACCTTAAATATGCATTTAAAAATTGGTTTTCAATTAACTAGAACGTTGTCAGGATCAGTGGACTACAGTAATGGATCAGAGGAGTTCTCTGCTGAGTTAACACTACATTCTGAGGTACTTTCTCCTGAAGCCTTTCAGTGTACGCCAGCTAATATGGTAGAAGTGCATAAAGATAAAAAGATGAACAAAGGTGAGTATTTTTAATAGCATAATTGTTTAGGCATAAATCTATGTCATGCTTTGGCTGTTTGTACTATTAGCAGAAGTAAGCCAAGGAAGATCTGACTCTCAGTTATGAAAAAATGAAGAGTAGTTTTGCTTTTATTTTCATCATTGTTAGAGTAAGCCTTTTTAAAATTGCCATAGCAAATCATAGAAATATACTTGAATAGTAAAATCCATTTTAAAGTGACTTGCTTTCATAATGTATTGATGTCTGTGACTCTTTGAAGCTTTATCTTTTTGCTTTTTGTTTTTCTTTTAAAGAATCCAATAGGATGCATACTGACAAAGAAGAGGAAGCACTTATTAATGAAGAAGCAATTTTAAACATTGTGGAGAATAGTCAGAGCTTTCAGCCTTTGTCTCAAAGACTGAGTCAAACTACAGTTTTTAGTGAGTATGGCTGGAATGTCTTTTCTTCCAGGCTGTTTTATTGTTCCACAGTCTTTGTTGTGTTCACTTATGTTACCAGTCATGAAAGAAAGTAGTTTACCTCAGGTAGTTTGTCAAGCAGATTGAGACTTCATACACATACTCTACCACCATCACCAAAAAACCACCTTATATTTTCTAAAAATGTCACCAGGACAGCGTTTTTGTAGAGGCTACTGTGCTTTACTGGCTCACTAAGCCTCTTGCCAGGCCAGCTCAATGTAATCTCTTATGAGTATTGCTCTTCCTATGCTCCTAGGGTTATAGGACTAAAACGATCAGAATAAAGAGGATCTTGACTGTCTATCCATGATATTCTTGCAGTTACTGCATCTTCCTACAGTTAGGGTAGAGAACATGCTCACAGGCTATCTTTAGAAGCTTAGCTGCCTGGAGATACTGGGAGATAGTAGGCTGGTAATGAGAGGTAAGTTGCAGAAGAGCATTTCCCAAAATGTATGGATCCAAAAGAATGGTTGAAGGCAAAGAAATAAGAAGTAAAACATTAAAGAAGGGGAGGAAAACCATGACAGCAAACTAACGCAGGTGGCGTGAAACAACAATAAAATAACACAACAGAGGAACTTGTATGAAAAGCTACTTCAGGTAGAAGTACTTCAAGTACTCTAGAGGAGATGAAAAGCACATAGTTCATGCTATCTCTGTATACATTCTTATGTAAGTATAAGGTACAATGTTAATATGCACTAAAGTTGACACGACAAGATGCGGGGGGGGGAGTATCTAAAAGCTGTAGCCTCCATTGTTTTTGATGCATATACAGTGTGAATATGTGCATGGGCAACAAGATACAATATGGACAACAGTATATGTCTGTGGGTAATACAATATAGAGCCTTTTCTTGCAAAGAAAGGGTGAGTGGATGGAGTGAGATTAAGAGTATTTTTCAGTGCTGTTTTATTTTGCAGAAAGTAGGCAAGATTTTGGTTATGGAAGTTTTATAGGCAAGGATTTGGAGTTATGGAGATAACTATAAGTAAAGAAGTTATGTGAGAACTGGCAAATATGAACATTGATTTTATCTGGTTTTTGGATTGTGCTGAGAGGAAGAGAAGTGGCAAAAATAATATATAGGCTATGTCTTATGACTATGCCTGTGAATCACTCAACCAAATAGGAGTGTTGAAAGGGTCTGTTTCTTCCAGTGGCTAGGAAATCAAATGGACGTTTTTGACTTCTTTCTTTTTTTGTCCTTTTTTTTTTCCCTTCTTATCATGGGGCTACTAATTGCTGGTGTCTTGTGTGGCCATGAGTAGCATGCTGCATCTTTGGGTCTCTTATGCTCCTTCATAGCATGGACCTGTCTTTACTATGCCTTTGTAGAGTCCTAGTGTCTCAGGGCCTGTGAAGCACACAACTTCTACTGGTGCTGCTGTGAAGTACAGAACAAAGTTTACTTTAATGGGAAGTAAAGGTTGGAGTTTAGCAATGGACCTCACAAAGGGTAAAGGAGCCAAGAATGGAAAGTACAATTGAAAGTGGGTTAATTCAGAACTCTGGCAAAGGGGATGGTTTGCATTCTAAAGAGTTGCATGGTATCTTGTGAAGCCTTTGTAAAATATGGAAAAATGCCTGCCTCACCGATGTTGAGACCTATTTTATATGATTCTCAGGATGATTGTAAATCATATGATATTTCCTGAGGAAGGAAAGTAGAGATTCTAGTTCTTCAGCCAGAGGAGGAGGAGAGAGAAGTAACAAAGATGCCTGGTAGACTGGAGATCATATATTGGTTATGAGGTCAGATGAAAGGTAAGCAAGAAGAGAGTGAGGAAAAAATTGTGACTTGGAAGGATGTTTAAGAAATAAAAATAAAGAATGAGAAGGCAAGTGCATGAGTTAATGTAAGCTTAGGTCAAATAAAGGAAAATAAATAAAATTTAAGGGAGGAATGAAATCTGAAAAACTTTCAGTTTTTAGAGGAACCTAGGAAGAGGATAAGTTATAGTGAAAAGAAAAGGGAGATGAAGTTAAGCCGTATAGTACTGGACAGAAGGAAAGAAGCACTAGTTGGTCAAAATCAGCATCGCCTTTGATGAGGTGCAGTGATTGAAAGTCTTCCAAGTGATACAGAGAGAAGTGCCGAACAAAGTTCATGCAGCCGTTGAAATGGTGAGAGCAGGAGAAGGCAGTGATGCTTCAGAAGCTTGTGCTCATGCTGAAATAAAAGGGGAGTGAGGCTTTACTGAATGTGAGGAGGTAGTAGGAGGGTGGAGGAGAGAGAGATAACAAAGATAACAAATCATAAAGCTTGAAAAAATAAGATACGAAAAGAGCATTGTTTCTGTAGCCTGCCTTGCTTTAGACAGTTACGAGCTAGTAGATTTTAAAATGTTGAGGGGTTTTTTGGTTTTGTTTGTTTGGCTTTATTTTTTACTGGTAGACTGCAACTAGTCATTTACAAGTAGAACAAAATATAGATTCTACTTGCATGGGCTTTTTCTGCAGTGGACAGTAATGCTGATGAGGCCATGATTGATCTGTTGGCTGGATTGGAGAATGATGGATATCAGATGGGACATCACAAAACACTTTCTCATCATCGTTCTCTTGGAAGCTGTCGAAATTCTCAGAACAGTGATGATGAAGAAAATGAGCCACAGTGCGAGAAAGAAGAAATGGAGCTTAGCTTGTTAATGTCCCAAAGGTGGGACAGTAGCATTGAAGAGCCCGGGACAAAAAGAAGGTATATATGCAAATTTCTTTTCTTAATATGATATTTTCTGCTTCCACCCTGTTTTCAAGTGTGCTATGGGCTCAGTGAGCTGTAGAGAGGTCTCTGTTGACAGCATTGGAAAAATCTGTGCAGATCTTGAGATAGAATGCAGTTGTTCAGATGATGCTGTGAATCGTCAGTTTTATATGGAAATAAAGATTAAATGTTTAGGTTTGGCTAGACTTAAGCTTCTAGTTTGCTGTTTGAGGAAAAATTGAGTAGGTTTTTTGTCCTACAAGTCCAAATAAAAAAACTTCAGTTGTCACCTCCTTTTAAGGTCACACCTTGGATGTAGTACAAATGCTAAGGTATATCTTGTACATCTCATGTGCCTCTAACTTTTACTGAAGTGAATATTTAAGAAGTATTCTTGTGAAGAGTGACCCAGAAGCCTGAGAAAAACACGCATTTGTTTCCATGCTCAAAGCTTAAATTAAAACATGAATGTTGCTTACTCTGCTGGACTGCTAAAGGTCAGCAGTTTGAATATTTTTAAGGCTAAGATTCTTGGAACGGTTTCTCAGGTTGTAATGACCTTTTGTACAGTCTGCACTGACATGCGTTGAAAGAAGCTATATCCAGTTTCTCTTCACCCTTGCTTCGGGCATACCTTCTGGTATTTATAATGCTATTTTGAAAGATGAGTGACTTCACAGACATAACATTTTGATATTTAGGGTTTTTACATCAGAAATCATAATTATACTATGGTTCAGAGACCAAGAGGGGCATAGAAATATTTAATCTTTTCTTTCCTGAAGACATACAGAAAGGTTGTAACGGAATCAGAAGTTAGATCATTAGTCTTCTAGTTCTAGAGATAATTCATCTCTAAAGCTACTTTTCTTATTTGACCTTTGATTTTCTTTGTTTTTTTTTCCTCACAGTAGTCTGAAAAGTTGGACTTCCCGTCTAAAACAGTTAACGTTTATCTTCAGTTTAGTGGTTGTTTCTGTGTACAACTAGCCTATATCTTGCAGAATTTATTAGCTCACGCACTATGGGCATGGCTGTACAATTTTTGGAGTCAGGTAGGGTCCTGAAGCAATTAACTGCTTTTATGCAATAAAGAATCCTATTTAAAAACTCATGAGACTTGATGAGTTGGCTCACGAATAATTTGTTCATATATGTCTACATCTTAATCCCAGAAGAAAGCACTAGGGAGATTGTACATACCAGGTGCCTCCTCAGTAAGTCAACTCACGTTCAGAGGGAATTACAAGCTTTGTTTCAGTGTGATCTCTGCGGAATTTGGACTGACTTCAGAAAAGAGCATGGGAATCTCTGCCCTCTGCATGATTCTGCTCATGCATAAAGAGTTTGAGTCTGACGATGGATCTAACCTTATTCTGCTCAGGCTCATTCTATCTGTACGGCTTCCTAAAGCATCCTACCGTATCCATACTATCACTTTTCTGTTATTGGGTATTCACCAATCTTCCATTATCTCAAAAAATATATTGAGATAATGAAAAGTAGCAATACCCTACTGTGTGAATTAAGTGGCTTGGGTTTGATTTGTGCTGAACTGGAGCAAAAAGCCTATCAAGACCTGGACTGGTTCATGTATGGTGGTATCATACTGTGTTACACATTTTCCTGGAATCTAAACTGATGGGCTTGAACACAGAGAGAACCAAGTCGTTACCTGCAGAAGTTGTCTCCAGCCTGAATGGGTTTACTAGAGTTGACAAAGATTTACTTCATGCACAGGATTATAGCATAATTCAAGTTGGAACAACCAGCTAAATGCTATGTAGTCCAGTGCCCTAGTCAAAGCAGCTTTGGGTAGCTCAGGCTTCTGGTCAAGGTTTGAATATCTCACAGGAGACAGTCCTTCACGAACTTCTCCAACGTGAGTCTCTCCCACGGGCCGCAGTCCTTCATAAACTGCTCTAGCATGGGTCTCTTCCATGGGGTGCAGGCCTTCAGGAGGAGACCGCTCCAGTGCGGGTCCCCCACAGGGTCACAAGTCCTGCCAGCAAACCTGCTCTGGAGTGGGCTCCTCTCTCCACGGGTCCACAGGTCCTGCCAGGAGCTTGCTCCAGCACGGTCTTCCCACGGGCCACAGCCTCCTTCAGGTGCCTCCACCTGCTCTGGCGTGGGGTCCTCCACGGGCTGCAGGTGGAATCTCTACACTCCCTCATCCTTCCTCCATGGGCTGCAGGGGGACAGCCTGCTTCACCATGGTCTTCACCACGGGCTGCAGGGGAATCTCTGCTCCGGCACCTGGAGCACCTCTTCCTCCCCTTCCTTCTGCACTGACCTTGGTGTCTGCAGAGTTTCTTACATCTTCTCACTCCTCTTTCTGGCTGCAAAAGCTCTCCCTAACGATTTTTTCCCTTCTTAAATATGTTATCACAGAGGCACTGATTGGCTTGGCCTTGGCCAGCAGCGGGTCCATCTTAGAGCCGGCTGGCATTGGCTCTATCAGACACAGGGAAAGCTTCTAGCAGCAAATCACAGAAGCCCCCCCTGTAGCCCCCCCCCTGCAGCTACCAAAACATTGCCATGCAAACCCAACACAGCAACATGTTCCAGTGTTTGAACACCTTCATAATAAAGAACGTTTTCCTTGTACACAACATTCTCTGAAGCAGCTCTGTGCCCATTGCCCTTTTCATATCACCACGCATCTCTGAATCTGCTAGTTCCATGTTCTTTATACCCACCCATTGGATGTTTGACAAGTGCAACAAGATCTCCTTAGTTTTTTCTCAGTACTGAATAAATCCTGTTCCCTCAGCCTCTCCTTATACATCATGTGCTCCAGCCCCCAGGCACTCTGGTGCTCCTCAGCTGGATTTGCTCCAGTTTGCAATATCTGTCTTGCAGTGGGATACCCAAAACTGAGCACAATACTCCGGATGCAGCCTCACAACTACTGAAATTGGCTCCAGTCTTGCAGTCGCAGCCCAAGAAGCCACTGGCCTTCTTTGCTACAAAGGCACACTGCACACTCTCAGGTTCAAGTAGCTGTCCACCAGAATTTTTGCATCCTTTTCTGAAAAGCCATTTCCTAGCCAGCTCTCTCCCTGCCTGTAGCAGTGCCTGTCCCATTTGTGGGACATTTGGATTAGTCTTTTTTTAAGTCCACATGGTTCCTGCCCATGAGGTTCCCCAGCCTACTGAGATCCCTCAGAATAGCAGCCCTACTCTCCAGAGTACTGATTGCTCTCCTAAGTTTGATATTCATTTGTCTATAGAGCTGAATGCCTTGGCACTGTATCTTTCCATGTTTTGGGAACATAGAAGAGGGAGAACTAACCTCACCTAGGTCACAGCCACTGGGTACCTAGCTGTGCTTGTTAGTTCCAAGTCATGCTGCTTCCAGACTTGAGTTAGTCTGGAAATTATATAGCCATATTTGAGCCTATTGTTCCTGAACTAAGAAACATGGCTTGATCTAAGTTGGCTCAGTGCTGAGCACATTCAGATGTCTGTGGTGTTACGATACATATAATTCATGCTCTGGTCGAACTCAACAGATAAAAGTTCTTCAAAAGTAGACAGTATTTAGGTAATTGTGGATTTTCCTTCCTGTAACTTCAAAATCTTTGTATTTATACCTTTTAAGGTACTCCACAATAATGTTTTGATATAGCAAGCTACTAGGATAGATTATTATTATCTTAAAACCAAAAACCAACCAACCAAATAAACCCCCAAAACCCAAACCTCAGTTCCTTAATATTTATCTGGATTTCTCTCTTGAAGCCACAGAATAGCTTATTTCTATGAAGAATTAAGTCCATCTCATGCGTTATTTTAAAGAAGAAGAAATCAAATTCCTAAGTGCTTCTAGAGTTGTAATATTTTGGGGTTTTCTTTTTTTTTTCTTTCCCCTCCCCCGATAAAAAGCCATCCCACCTTAAAAACCTGAAAAATTCTTAGAAACTTTTCTTTATAGACTTACTTCCCCACGCACACACACCAAACTTATGACTGTAAAAATGGCAGTGTAGAACAATTAGCCTAGTAAAAGCAGCTTAAGTATTAGTAACAGCAACTTCAGAATATGCAAGGAGTGATGGAAACATTTTGGTGGTTGTTCAGTTAAGCTTGCCAAGACAGAGAATTGTTATAATACAGTAAAGATCTCTTTTTAAAAAAAAAAAGTCAACATCTTTTTGCTAAGAGCTAAACTGAAATAATTTTGCACAGTTGGTTTAGTCTTCAAACTTCAAGCACTTTCAAGCAATGGAATTAAATTTCAGTAAAATTGAAATAAAATTAAGCATCTAAATATTTTCTCTCTAGCTTCTTAAGCTAGTGAATCCTACTGGTTTTGTTTCTAGTTTTTAAATGATTGGCTACCACTGTTGCCTCTTAAAATAATAACATTGAGAAACTCAAAATATTATTCAATGAGAAATGTAACAATTTTTTTGTTTGTTTCCCTTTGCTCCCCCAAATTACACAACCACATAGCACCACACCCCTTTGATTTTGAGGTGTTGGTATTTTCTAAGAAAATTATTGTGCATTAATTAGTTCCTTTGTTTTCTCTAGGTCAGCTGGCAAAAATATGCATCGAAGCTCAACAGAAGAGGATTCTTCTTCAGAGGAAGAAATGGAGTGGAGTGGTAACAATATGCTCCTAACTAATCTCTCTATACCTCAGTTAGATGGGACTGCAGATGAAAATGGTGGTAAGTAAATAGAAAAGCAGCTTTGGAAGTTGAATTGTTACGTGGGCCATAGTTCGCTTTTAGATCATTTTGCATTTCCAAAAATGCTAACCATTTTCAATTGTTCTTTCAATTAGAAGGAAATGCTCTCAATGGATTGCAGAAGCAGGCCCTTAACATCTTCCTTATAAGCCAACACTATTTTAATCTCAATGCCGTCTATGAATTGCCAGAATCTGCTTTTCCTATTGTATTAGTGATCCAAAAACGGGCATTGTTTAATTAGTTTTATGGAAAAGATAGTTACCTTGTTGCAAGGGATATTTTTCTGTTACTATTTGTTATGCAAATATGGTGTTAAAATTAATGATTCTGTAGAATCATTTATCTGATAGGATTTAATTGTAAATAGTAAATGTATTACTGTGTAAACTTAGATGGTTCTTTGCTTTGCAAGTGTTTGCCCCACATGCTACAATACAGTGAGCCTTTGCTTCAGCCCATGTTTCATTCAGCAGATTGCATGTTCACAGCTTGGGATTGCATGAGTTAAAATTATGCAGTGGCAAAACTGATGCAGAAGAAACTGACTTTCAAAATCTATAAAAAATTAAATTAATCTCTAGTGATATCTCTTGCTATCTCTTTACAGCCTGCTGTCTTTGATCAAGTAACCTTAGTTAATAGATGCACACTTTGAGGTTAGGCAAATGTATACATTTTATTTGTTTCATTAGACAATTTACATATTTTCACAGTTATAAAATTCTGTTGAGCAAAACAATGTGAAATGTATGGATCTTGTGGGGAAAAATATATCCGTATCCAGGGTTTTCTCAGTATTAGGTTCACTTTTCTTCTTGGTCTAATCAACAGTAATTGTTGTTCTTTGTTTAGAAATGTTGTATTGGTCATACTTCATTGCCTTTAAAATTTGAAATTTATGGTTAATGTCACTTTGTACAGAAGCTTCTTTCTTAATCCATCATACAAACTGGCTAATGTAATATCTTGTTTGTGCTCATGCATGTACCTAACTTCCTATTTATTGCCTTTGCTCTTTGGGACAGGAGTGTAATCCTTTACGAAATGTCTGTATTAGTTCGTGTCTCTTGAAGCTATTTGATAAAAATAACAAACATCATATGTTAGCGTATAAAATACATACATCTTAATATATCTATTAGCAATTCTGTGTTAGAGAAAGTGAGCTATATGATTTTATTACATAGACAACCACAGCTATTGTGTTCACTGTTTAAAGCATAGTTTGCTTTTTCCTTTGCTTTGTAGATATAATGGTAGGGTTAATACGTGACTTGACATACTACTAATATGTTTTGGTTTTGCAAAATAATACAATTGTAATTTCCTTATTTGCAGTACTTTGTAATTTAATGTAAAAAGGAATGTTTCTGGCTAATGAGACTGTATCTTAAATCATTTAAATTTTAGAATATTTTAAATATTTGAAATATCAAATGCAGAAGAATGTTGGCTTAGAATGAGTTTATTACTGTGAACTTTTACATCAACTTCTTATAATAGGAGATACAATAAATTCAAAACAGATCTCAATCCAGTTCCTCTAAATTAGAAAAAGCTTATCCACACATGAATCGGTGTCCATAACATCTGACTGACTGACAAATATTTTTGCAATGTTTATATCTGAATAGTCGGGTATCTTCCAAGTGTTTGTTTACACTTCACTAAGTTCCCATTTTCTTGGTTTTCAGTTCATCATCATCATTCTTTGTGTGGGCTCCCACCCTCAAAGAGTCATAGGCAGTATTTCCCAGCTGTGTTTCGCAGCTCAGGGACTCTGTGTATGCATTAGAAAATGTTATTAGAATGTTATTAGATTGAGACTTCCTTTTATTTTTCTCACCTAGCAACAAAAAAAAATTCCTCAGCTGATGGCAGCATGAATCTAAGATAATCCCCCAATTAGTTGAGACTTACAGTAAAGGCCCAAAGGATCCCCTGTCTAGTACGACAGTGTGCAGCACGTGCTTCCAGGTCATACAGCATGCTTCATAACTCCTGTCCCTCTTCAACATTTCAGCTAAAGATGTGGACACATGAACAAACGGCTGTGTGCCAGGAGCTCTGTGGTAACTGCCTCTTTGCAGAGGAATAAACTCCTTCAAATTACGGGGTGTTCAATGTGGTTATGAGCAAGCACACAGTTGCTGCAAATCAGTTGTTACTTACCACCTGCCTGTCCACACTTATCCTGCAGTAAATGTGTTGAAAGTATCAGAGAAAGAGAGAGAAATTGTCCCAGGTATCATGTGATGAGCCTGCATGCGACAGTTACCACAGCACATGCTGGTCACAGATCTGTGAGGGAATGTTAATGCATGGATATGAATTCATGATCTAAGTAAATGGTGTGAGTTCCTTGCATAAACACCCGAATGGGTGGGGGATCGCTCTGCTTTATAAAAGTGCAGCAAACTACCTATGCTTAGTGCACAGGACAGTTAATACAAAGCCCTTGCCATGTTTTAAGATAGTACTTTGGCTTTCTGTGTGATGACTTTTTTTATATGGGGAAAGTCATCTAAAAAAGTTCTTTGTTTTTCAGAGTCAATGAGTATGCATACTTCTCAGGGACAAAGCAAGATACAAGCTTTTCTAGAAATCAGTCTGTATTTAGTTATCTGAAAGTGATTTTAGAAGCCTTCTTTCAGAAAACCAGCATGAAATCTCTGGCAATTGTATGCAAGCCTACCGTTTAGGAGTAACTGACAGAACGGCTGAGACACAAATGTACTGACGACGTGATTTTGATAAAGCAACTCAAGTACTCAGGGTCTGTAGTTGTCGCAATCATAAATGCAATGTGATTTTAGGAAAGTTTTGTTTCTTCTTTGGATGGGAGGGCTTTTCGGAAAAATATCATTAAAATGGTAAATGCCTTAGGTTTTTTTCTTTTTACAGGAAAACTAGAGTAAAATTGCTTGTCTTCCATTTCAGACAATCCTTTGAATAATGAAAGTTCTCGAACTCACTCCTCCGTCATTGCAACAAGCAAAATGTCTGTAAAGACCTCAATCTTTCACAAAGATGCTGCTACGCTAGAACCCCCATCTTCTGCTAAAATCACTTTTCAGTGTAAACACACAAGTGCCCTTTCTAACCATGTTTTGAATAATGAAGATTTAGTAGAAGACCTCTCACAACCAAACACAGAAACAAGACCTGAACTTTCAGTCCATTCTCTTACAAAAGAAAGCACTTACTCAGCAAAGTACCCAACTCCATTCAGCAATAGTACCCACACAGAAAACTCTCACAAAGAGAGTAACAAGAAAGATACTCTCCCAGTTTCTTCATGTGAAAATAATATTTTTGAGTATGAAGAGGATATTTCATCAGTGAGCAGACAGATACCTAGTAGGAAGTACACTAGCATCAGAAAGGCTGAAAAGGATGTCTCTTTTATGCATGTGGGCCGCCACATTGGTGACAGCATGTTGAATAAAAACTTATTTAACTTTTCCGATTTGAGCCACTCCAAAGGTAAAATGTCCTCTGAAGTAAATGAAAAATCCAGCGGTGCAAGTATAAATAGTTTTTTTCCGGCAACAGTTACAGAAAATTGTGAATTGGTGTCTTGTTCAGGAGGCAGTCGAACTGTGGTACATTCACTTGAAAATAACACTGATGAAGGTGGCCTTAATAAGCTTAAAATTAGGTATGAAGAATTTCAGGAGCATAAGGCAGAAAAGCCAAGCCTCAGTCAACAAGCAGCACATTATATGTTCTTTCCTAGTGTTGTTCTTTCTAATTGTCTCAGTCGACCACAGAAGTTAGCTCCCGTGACATATAAATTACAGCAAGGCAACAAACAGTCCAGGTTGAAGCTGAATAAAAAGAAACACGGTTTTATCAATCATCAGGAGCCTGCAAGTGTAAATGATGTTGCATCAGTGAAGGAAAGCTGCTATACACAAAGTAATGCTTGTAGTAACATTCCTGATAAGGATAGTTCTTTACCTAGTGACTTAGTTCAAGTTCCTTTTGAGGCTTTTGAAAACAAGATGCCTACAACTACTGCGAATTATACTTACTGCCAGTTTGCAGATGGATCTCTTGAAACCGAGCAGTCATTTGGATTATGTGGGAATAAATATACGCTCCGAACGAAACGGAAGGTAAATTATGAGACTGAAGACAGTGAATCAAGCTTTGTCGCACACAACTCAAAAATTAATCTACCTCAACCAATAGAAAGTGTTGAAAGTTTGGATGGGTCTCAGAAATCTCGAAAGCGTAGAAAACTTTCTAAAAAATTGCCACCTGTTATTATTAAATATATTATCATCAATAGATTTAGAGGGAGGAAAAATATGCTTGTTAAACTAGGGAAAGTAGATTCTAGTGAGGAAAGAGTAGTACTCACAGAGGAAAAGATGAACTTATATAAAAAGCTTGCACCTTTAAAGGACTTTTGGCCAAAAGTTCCTGACTCTCCTGCAACCAAATATCCTATTTATCCACTAACACCAAAGAAAAGTCACAAAAGGAAAGCAAAACATAAGTCAACCAAGAAAAAAGCTGGAAAACCACAAAAGACAGGTAGTAAAAATATTAAAAGAACTTTATCTTTCAGAAAAAGGACTCATACAATTCTTTCTCCTCCTTCACCATCCTACAATGCTGAAGCTGAAGACTGTGACTACAACTATAGTGATGTTATGTCTAAGTTAGGTTTTCTTTCTGAGAGAAGCACAAGCCCAGTAAACACATCTCCACCTCGCTGCTGGTCTCCCACTGATCCAAAAGCAGAAGAAATTTTGACCAACCTGGACAGAGAAGCTTTATTTAGTAGGGGGCCCAATATATACAACAGCAAGACTGTTAATTCTAGTGTAGGAAAAAATAGTCGAGCAAAAACTCAGGTTAAGAAATGTAAAAAGAAATTTGCTAGCCCCACTGTATCTACCAAGAAAAAGAAAAAGATTAATCAGGCTGATAAAACAGCAGATGATGGAAAGAAGAAACCTAGGACAAAACAAAGACAAAAAACAACTGAAAAAGTGTCCTCAAGAAAGCGCGTTGTATTTAAAGATGAAAAAGGAAATACTTGCTCTACTGCAGAAGTGAAGTTTGTGCTGAAGCGTCAGGATCTGCCTGAGATTTCTTACAACTCTGTCAACTCGCAGCCACTTCATAACCAGAAAGACAGTCCTCTTCCTGGCTATTCAGCAGGATATCCATCATCAGCACAGCTCCCTTCAGCAGCTGATGCACAAGGTAATTCATCAGGCTGTTTTCATTCATTGATGGAAATTGATAAGCCTGCAGATGCACAATGTTTATCTGCTCCACGAGAAGACCCTCATTCATCTCTTGCATCTACTCCTGTGGCACCTGGAAGGGAAGTACCAAAAATGAGCTCTCAAAGGCCCAGGACTCAAAGTGCTGTATTTAGAATGAAGGATTCTGCTCTCATTCAAAACATATTTGATCCATCTAATCACTCAACTCAGGTAACACAGAATGCACGTATCTCTAAAGATAAGACTTCTGCAAAAGCAGAAGAGATAAAAAATTTGCAAAACAGATATTTACCACCAGCTGGGAAATTAAATGAAGCTCGTGACTCTTTGGACACAGCCAAGATGGATCAGTTACGTGTCACTAACTATTTGCATTGTAAAGACAATAATCAACAGCAGATTTTTTGTTTACCAGAGGCATCCAAGCATCCTGATCCTTGTTCTTCTATTCTTAAGTCATCTGAGGAAAGTCCTGGGCCACTTCAGGTGCCTAAAAACTGTTTTGTAACATCTTTGAAGAGTCCAGTGAAACAGTTAAATTGGGATCAAAACCAGAGAGGATTTATTTTGGATATGTCACATTTTAAACCTGAAACAGTAAAACAAAGATCTCTGTCAGAAGCAACCATGCAACCAAAACCCATTTCCCAGTATAAAAACAGGACTATAGTGGCTCCTTCAGCATTCAGTGAAGGACAGTCTGGCCTAGCTGTCTTGAAAGAGTTGCTCCAGAAGAGACAGCAGAAAGCTCAGAATGCAAATGTTACACAGGAACCATTACCAGCTAAATCACAGCTGAGCAGGAGTATACCGTGCCCTAATGAACAGAGTAAAGCAATCAAAAGGTCACGGTCAGTCACATCACCAAGAAAATCTCGTGCTCCCAGGACTACAAAACCTAAAGAAAAAACACCAAAACTTTCAAAAATGGAGTCTTTAAGCCAGCAGATCACTAGTCGCATTGATCACTCTGTGTCTGATGACAGCCCCATTTTTTTTTCAGACCCTGGTTTTGAAAGCTGCTACTCACTTGAAGACAGCTTGTCTCCAGACCACAATTACAACTTTGACATTAATACTATAGGGCAAACTGGATTTTGCAGTTTTTATTCCGCAAGCCAGTTTGTCCCAGCAGATCAAAATTTGCCCCAGAAATTCTTGAGTGATGCAGTTCAAGATCTTGGTTCTGGACAAACATCAGAAAATGACTTTCTGTGTCATAATGACCAAAAATCTGAGGAAGAAAAGCAGCATTCTTCAACCACAAGCAAGTGGATGCGGTCTGGTTCCCTGAGTCCTGAGCTTTTTGAGAAAACCTCACTGGATAATAACGAGAACCACTGCCATAGCCAATGGAGGAAAAATGTTCATCCTTCAACTTCTAGATCTAGTTCTGTTGATACCTCTTGTATGCAAGAGACTGAGGTCTGTTTAAATGAAAAATTCAAATTGAATAGAAATACAGTAAATAAAGAGAGATTTCTTAACCTTCCTCAGCCAACCAGCTCAGACTGGATTCAAAGCCACATTAGAAAAGAAACCACTTTTGAACCCTGCCAACCACTTGATTCAGTTAATACCTCTTTTACATCCGTATTATCTTCTCCTGATGGTGAACTTCTAGATGCAGTTTCTGAGGATTTAGAATTATATGTTTCGAGAAACAATGGGGCATTAACTCCAACTCCAGATAGTTCACCAAGATCAACCAATTCTCCCTCACAGTCAAAGAATGGAAGTTTCACACCTCGTACTGCTCATATTCTTAAGCCTCTCATGTCCCCACCCAGTCGTGAAGAAATCATGGCAACTTTGCTGGATCATGATCTCGCAGAAACAATTTATCAGGAGCCATTTTGCAGCAATCCTTCAGATGCTCCAGAAAAGCCAAGGTACTGTGTTAAATGCATTTCCGTCTACATATGCTTGTGATTATATTAAATTTATTCTTGTAAACAATTTTATGCTGTTTTATATGGCACAGATGCATGAAATATCCCATCTGATATACATACATTTGAAGTTGAAAATTACTGTACTTCCCATGCAAATACCCATTTTCATTCATGACACTTTGGGTTTTTTATTGCTTGATATTATTGTAGTAAGCAGGAATGTGCCTGCTTGGTTTGTAAAAGAAAGGTACTACCCACAGGAATTGCATACAGAGAAAACTAGTTAGCAGGACTCTGCTTGTATATCATCTTGAGGACTGCCTGCAATGCAGTTTAGAGTAAAGCACTAATTCAAACTATTTTCTTCACAGGGAGATTGGAGGACGGCTTCTTACAGTGGAAACCAGACTTCCAAATGACCTGCTTGAGTTTGAGGGGGATTTCTCATTAGAAGGTCTACGACTCTGGAAGACTGCTTTTTCAGCAATGACAGAAAGTCCTAGACCAGGATCTCCTCCCCGTTATGGTCACTCTACTGTTAATAAAAGAGAAAGTAATAGCCATAAAACTAGTGAAGACAAAAAAATAGTAATAATGCCATGCAAGTGTGCTCCAAGCCAACAGCAAGTTCAGATATGGCTTCATGCCAAAGAAGAGTATGAACATTTCAAGAAATTGCCTAAGAATCATCCTGCTGAGCCGGAAAAGGCAGCTGAGAACTTCAGCTCTGCAGTATTGTCTGAAGAGAAATCTGTAGAAGTAATAAAAGCAACTAAAGATTTAAATTTATCTAGCCTGGAAGATGAAAGACCTATTGTGCCTACAAAGAATTCTTCCATTTCTGTGGCAGAAACTACAAAAACACAAACCAGGGAAACCTGTGATAAGTCTATAATCACTATAGGAACTTCTATAAACGCTAAAAATGACATAGAGTCTAACAAAACTCCATCTGAAAGCAAAACACTTACTACTTCAACACTAGAACATGAGAAGGAGGAGGAGGAAGAAGATTATTATGTCAATTACAGTTCACCAGATTCTCCAGTTCTTCCTCCTTGGCAGCAAGTAGCATCTCCAGATCCCAAACAGACCAATTTAGAAGACACAGAGTGGAAAAGTCAGGATATTATTTTGTCTCCTGTGGAAGGAAATGATGTAGTACCTGTTGAAAGTGCACAAAACTCTCAATCCACCCAAGAGGATGTTAGGACATCCTTTGACACATCTCCATTTCCAATTAATGAAGATCCTGGAAATTCTGAATCCCTTTGCCTACATAGTACGCCCATTGTGCAGAGAAAAAATCAAGATGGAGTACCTGAAGTTCTTGGGTTTACTCCTTTATGCACAGGTAAATCCATTAAATTATTCCAGTGATACACAAAAAAAAAAAAAATTCTGAATATGTTATATTTCTTTTGACATAACAAGCAAATAATTATATCTCCACAAAAATATATTTTAAACTAGTTTGGGAAAGGAAAAGGCCTGTGCATTATTGTTAAAGTAACTGCTGAATTATAAAAAAAGTCTAGAAGCAGAACACCCGTTTGCTTCCTGATGGTCCGTAGTATCTGAATTCTGAAGCGCAGGTTAAAAACTTAATAAGCATGGCTTATTTTGGGGATTTTGCAATCTTGTTGCTTATATTGCTTCTGTTTTTCCAAACATAGTCTCAGTGTAGATTGTGAATAACATTGTAACGTTCAAGATGATAATGACATGAGGTTTGGCAACTTGCTGACCTTGTACTATACATTCCTAAATGTTCATAAATACCAAATTGTAATAGTTGTGCTTTGGATTGGACAGAGAATAAAGTTGTGTTTGTTTATATATATATAAAATCATACATATTACCTTATATTATCTATATTGTATATTACATAATATATAATAACATATATTGTATATTTATAATGTATATCATATTTGTTTATAATGTTAACCACATGCCTCTGGTTGTTCCCAGTGTGTTGTTTAATGTCTAGACAATATTATTTAGACTAAGCAGTTTTGCACTCCTATATGTTTACAGAACCCAAAGCCCAGAAACTAAGCCACAAAAGGGGAAATAATGCTGATGGTCTTCGAAGAGTGCTTCTAACCACACAAATGAAGGTAAATTAAGATTTTTATGTACAGGTGTATTTTTCTTATGCCACACAAACACATTTCCATTCTCCTCCTTCTGTGGGTTTTTTTTTTTTTTGCTGTTAAGATCTTGAAAATACATTTAAAATGGTACGGTGCAATTGCTGTAGAATCAGTGTATGCTCAAAGTTAGGAAGAAGAAATCATTTTAGTTTCTGGGGGAAGAAAAAGCTGGATATTGAGAATATGTTCTATGTTTTAGGGTAGTGAGATGCTAATGAAACACTAAAGAGACACCATGTAAGGGTGTTTTTTTGCTCTTTCAGTTACAACATCCTTTTTAAGTTCTATTTCCCATTTTTTAATATATATGCATGTGTATATATATATAGATACACTTACACACGCAAAATGTGTATGTGCACCTGTGCGTATATTAGTTTTAGGACAGTGTTCTAAGCACTTTCTGAAAACAGCGTAGGCAGTGAATGGCACTGGTGTGCTGACAGAGTAGAAAAGGAATGGATCACAAAATGACCAGACTCAGGTGTTTTCCCTAAGCTGTGTTTCTGCTCCCCATGTTGGAAAGGGAACAAGTGGTCTAGGTGCATTATGGAAATGACCCAACAGTCTTTTCTTTTGTTCTCAATTATACTGGTATTCATCCAGTTCAAGTGGGTACTTAAGTACTCTCGATTCTGTGCCTTATAAAGTGGTGACTGAAACAGAGAATTTAATGAATTGTTGCTTAAGAGAGATTAGAGATTTGCTGGTTCCTCTGTCCTCAGGCTTCTAAGAAAGCCAGTATGTGTGGGTTTTGGGGGGGATTTGGGTTGGTTTTGGGTTTTTTTCTTAAGTTTTTCAAACTGCCTCTTGCTTTACTATGGGGTTTTGTTAAAATTATTCCTTAAAGGCAGAAAGAGAAAAATGTTGTTTCCCTGTTGAAAAATGACATGAGGAGATAGTGAAAAGGCTTTTTGGGGTTTGTTTTTTTTTGTTTTAGTAATTGTGGTGTAGCATTTGCATTTTCATTGATAAACTTGTATTTAATATTGCATATGAATTTAACAACCTGTATTTTTTTCAATATTATACTGTGCTTTTTTTTTCTTCCCCCTAAGAATCAATTTGCTGCCCTCGGTGCTCCAAAGAAAGACACTTCTCAGATTGAAGGACCATCTTTAAATAACACATATGGTTTTAAAGTCAGTGTGGAGAACCTGCAGGAAGCAAAATCTTTACATGAGGTAACTTACTGTTACATGTTTAAAAATATTTTCCTCTTTGGTCCCTACCTGAATTAAAATTAACCAGTGGGTTATAGCTGCAGCTTTGAGTAGTTGCTCTACTAGTTTCACCTTGATCTCCAAGTGCCGTTATTTAATAGTATTGAACTAAATTTCACAGTATTTTTGTTGAGAAGGTGGTAAACCTTCCTTTAAAAAATAAAAATAAGGGAAAGATCAGAAGGAAAAAACAGTAAGTTTTGTATAAAAACATTACTGGTAAAGATAGTTGACCCTAACTGTCATGGATTGTTTCCTTGAGAAACAAGCATCTGGCATCATTCAATCAGGCCCTCCCAATATCTCTACATGTTACCTTCTGAACCTGTTGGCCAGTTTCTACCACATGTAACAAAATGATGCATGTCTCAGAGTGTTTCTACATATTTCATGTAGATCAGTGGTTGATGTGGAAAGAGAGATGAAAACTGGTGCTGGAGAAAGGGATGCAATGTGAATGCAGCACTGCTGTGTTTGGCTGCTAACTGGCCAGCTAGCATGTGTGTGCTCCCAGACCGTCACCACATCTGTGGCTTGGAATTAGCTGTTGACCAATTTACAGATGAGATGGGGAGATAGAAGTTTCATGCCCTGGGTAAATGACATAAGAGAAGCCACAAGAAACTAATGCTTTTGTAGGAAATGGAGATAGAGCTTGATAGTAAAATTTCATTTTTGTGAGGGCCATAGTGATTTAGGATGCAAATCTAGAGGAAGTCAGGCTGCCCTCAGGGCAGCTTACATACTCAGAAATATTTGTAATTTATAATCCCTCCAATTTGCCCATTAGTCCACATTATCAACTATATTATGCAAGACAACAGAGTGACAACAGACCAATAACATAGTGTTGAAACAGTATTAAATACTGCAGTATTTATTATAGGGTCAAAACTACAATATATAGGGATTAACGTTTTCTTAATGCAAACCATTCTAAAGAAGGCCATAGTGACATGATGTGGAAGTTCATTAATGCAAGTGAAGGGAAAGTTAGGTATTCTCCATATCTTCCTGTAAGTGACTTAGTCTTTGTGCTTGTTTGCACATCTTAGGTGGGGGAGGTAAAGGAAAATAAAGACCAAGAGTGATTTTTTTTGTTCTTCATTTGTCCGGAAGCTTAATTCAGCTCAATATGCAAAGCTGTTTGAAAACATCACAGGAATTTACAGTTGTTGAAGTTGAGCATTTCTGTTTGTTTGTCTTTTCTGCTTTTGGTAAAAGATAATACTCAGAAACAAATATTGAATTTTAATAATTGAGTATAAAAATGTATTAAGTGATTAATCTTTTTTGTAAGATAATGGTTTTTGTATCCAGATCCAGAGATGCATGTTTGAAGAAAGCTCTGAAACATACTAACTTACTGTATTTATTTGTTGGTAGGTCCAACATCTTACCCTCATCAGTATGGAGTTACATGCTCGAACCAGACGAGATTTGGAACCAGACCCAGAGTTTGATCCGATCTGTGCTTTATTCTATTGCATCTCATCAGACACAGCACTGCCACATACTGATAAAAAAGAAATCATTGGTGCTATAGTGATTGATAGAGACAGGACACTCTCAAGCCAAGGTTCCTATTTCTTTTTTCTTAATGTATTTTACAAAAATGCTTATTTCATAGTAATCAAACAGTAGCAAGCAAAATATAATCGAGTATCTATATTACTATTTAGCTCATTTAATTTTGTCTTGTTGACTGTTAGATGAATGGCCATATTAAACATAGAGAGAGTTTTCCTGCTTATATCTTCCAAAGAACTATTGCATGGGCTGTAAACCACAAATAACATACGCACGTGCAAAATATCTCTCTTTGCGTACTTGTGGACAAGCTCGTGCAGTGTTCTAAAAGTATAAAGAGGAAAACCTGCCTTTAGTTTCCTACTCAAGTTGCTGGATAGCTACAAATAGAAAATGTTAAAAGCAAGACAGTATGTTTTATATTTTACTTAAGGGTTATTTTTGTGGTTTTATCTGATCCTTTTAGGATCTAAACAGGGGCCCTTATTCTATTGTACCTTTTTGGCTTTGTTTAGACCAGTGATACTCAACCTGTGGCTCTAGAGCCGGATGTGGCTCTTCATGGCCCTACAGGCGGCTCTCGCAATGTAGGCGTCTGATCGGCGCTCCACTCTATCAGGCAGCGCGGGGAGCACTGAGCAAATGGACCAGCAGTGTGGGAGTCGCTGAAGTTCCCCCTCCCATAGGGGGAAAGAAAAGGAGCTGCTGGGATCCCCCCACAGGTAAGAGTAGAGATCACCTCCCACCCAGCAGCCGTGGGGCAGAATGGGGAAAAACTTGCCCTTTTGCCCCTTCCACCCCTCCACCCCACTCCTTCCTAGCAGCCAGAGGGGTTTGAAGACAGAATACTGCTGGGAGAGAGGATGCTGATGTGTCATGTCGTGATGTATCAATATGTGATGATGTTGAGGTAGCATCATCACACATTGAAGTGTCATGATGGGAGAAAAAAAAAAAAATCGCACTGTTGATACTTGATTCTTATGGTGCTCTACAAATCCATTTAATAAAGAAGTGGCTCTCCAGCTGTTAAAGGTTGAGTACCACTGGTTTAGGCTAGTAAAAAAACCCAACCAACCAACCAAAAGTCCTCTTTCTTTCAGGGTTTCTTTGGCATTGTGAATGTGTATTAAACCACAAAATACTGTCTAAAATTTAAGTGTGGACAAAAACCTACCAAAAATAAATTTAGCATTAAGGCAACAGCTCCTTCTTTTACCAGTATATATTTCAAAGCATTGTAGATATTATATCATGTTAAGCTAAGTTGTTCTTACTCTCAGTGAAGTTTATTCTGGTATTATATGCTTGTTACTATCTTTAAAAAAATATCTCCATTACCTTACTAAGTGAGATTTTCCACAGTATAGATACTATGGCTCCCTATGTGTGTGCCACTGATAAATTATCAAGAAAAGCTCTCTGTAAAGAGGTCCAATAATATTTTGAAAAACCTAAGGTTCTGATCTGGTTTTGTTAGTGAAGTAAAATGATGTGTTTAAATGTTATTGTGACATTCCTTGCTTTAATTGATGTGTGCTGTCAGTATTTTCTTGGTTAGAACTTTTTGAGTACTCTGTGGAGTGACTTGACATTGATACACAGATATTTTTCCCCTTTTTGTATTATTAGTGCTTTGTAAGTTACAGTGCTCATTTATTTCTGAAAGCACACTTTTTTAATTCTCAAGATCTTAAGAATGTATCTAAGTAGAATGCCTTTTAAAAACTCTGGATTGTTGGCTTAATCAGAGATATTACTATCTGTTGTATAGAGAAAATGAAAAGACAGAGTATGTGTTGCATATCGTTTAAAGAGGGTTTTTTATA
This sequence comes from Balearica regulorum gibbericeps, assembly GCF_011004875.1. Classification (NCBI taxonomy): domain Eukaryota; kingdom Metazoa; phylum Chordata; class Aves; order Gruiformes; family Gruidae; genus Balearica; species Balearica regulorum. Next base: position 51,980,814 of record NC_046186.1, on the reverse strand, counting down.
CAGAAGGCAAATGCTGAGTTCCTGCATGCATACAAATTTAGCTATTATTCACACATAATCAATGTAGATACTCTTAATGTGCACTAAGTGAGCAGTTGCTCGTGTTTTTCTGTTAGTAACTTAGCAGTGTTTAAGTGTACTGAAAAAAGAACTTTATAGTATAGTTATGTAGCGTTTTCATTCTTCAAAGCATTTTGCAAAGCACTACTCTAAGCTAGCAATTAAAAAACATATTTTGCATGAAAACAGTGTGAGCCATCATATAGTCCTTTAATATTTTTTATTCGAAAAAAAATTTCTAATAGCTGCACTCTTGTACATGTAAAATGATGACATTTCTCTTGAATCAAATTTATTGATGTCTGAGAATTTGTGCAAGATTACCACTATGGTAGAATTTTACACAATGAAAAGAACAAACTTTTCCACACAAGAGGAACAAAATAAGTCCATGGAATTAATTATGATAATAATTGGTGTTTAAGATAAAAATAGGTTGTATTCCATACTTCTTTTCAGTTGTATGTTTTATTCTAAAGCAGTATAGTTGACTGAAGTAATGGAATTCCTTCTAAATTGTAATTTTTTTTTTTTACTTTATTTTCTAGGGAGCAGAGACCAAGCCCCCTTGCTCACAAGATCTGGAGTTACAGGACTAGAAGTCAGTTACGCTACTGATGAAAGAACTCTTTTCCAGGAAGTAGTGAATATTGTAAAAAGGTAGCATATCTGTACGTTCTGCTTTTATTTTTCAGGCTTGGTACAGCAGATTTAGTTCCTTCAACCCTTTCCAGTCTCTCAAATACTGATTTTTGTTGTTGTTGTTTCCCTCAAAGGCTTATTTCTAGAGTGGACAAGCATGGTGGTCTTTCAAATAAAAATACTTTTTGCTTTTCCTTTTCTCTGACAGCAAGAACATTCAGATCCTCCTAAGCAGATGAGCCTTGAAACTAATCAGCCATATAAGTAATCCTCTTTAACAAACAACCTTTCCTGTTAATCTCAGAATTCATTACACATCTCTCTGAAACTCTCAGAATAGCAGATATTAACAGTGCTGAAAGCTATAGAAAATCCCTTAGATGGGAAGAATTTTTCTAGGGACTCTGAGGCCAGACAGAAAAAAATCTACATGATACTGAAAGTGCTATGGACAGATTAAAATAAGTAGTAGTTGAAAAATCAGTTTCTTTCATTAGTTTTGTCTTCTCTGAATGGAAATCCCCTGCTCCATCAGACTTGGAAAACTGCTGGTTTTCCCCATCTCCACCAAGGCTGGGAAGCCTGCTTGGTAGCCCTCTCAGCTGGTGAGTAGGTGGAACCACAGACGTCTCTCCAGGCCCTACTGACAGAGGTGCAAAGCTGTAAAATTGCAAGGAAAAATAAACAGATTTAAACTATGAGTCACCCTGCTGGAATAGAGGCACAAGAAAAAAATGTGTAGTAGGCAGAGTACATTTGCAATTCTTTCTCTCTCCAACCAGAAAACCTCTGATGAGAAAGACAGTGACCAACCCCATGAAGCCAGAATACTAAAAGAGTTGCTGAATGCAACCAACACAGGGTGGGTCCTGACAGAGCAGCAGATCCCTGTTCAGAGAAGACAAAATTCAGGTAAGGAACATAATTTTTTTTTTCTCTTTCTTGGAAATCTAGTGCTCCATCAAACTTAGGAAAATTACTGAGAATGAGAAGCTGCCAATAAATGAAGAATTCTCCACCAGTTGTGTGGAGGTTTAAAATGTGACAGTACACAAAAGAGTGTGGGAGAGAGAACTCAGCAGTTAGAATATATATTTTTTGCTGAAGAACAGAAGAAGTCTACATCTGTACATATTGAAGGCATTATGGAATGAAAAAAGCATGCAATTTCTGTAGTACTTCAAGATGGAATGTACCAATCACCAAGTTGCTGACTGAGAAATCTCTTCTTAAGAGATCTTCTCTTTCAACACTGTGCTAGCATGCCTTTTTTGACTCAACCAACTTTGTCTTTGAAGATTAAGTTAGTTAACTTGTATTCCTGGAAGATAAAAGATTTGATTTATTAATGGAGAGGCAGACTGCTGTTGTCATCTTAGTCTACTTTCCTCCCCCTTTTATGCAATATCACCTAAGGAATCAGACTTCTGCTAAACTCTCAACAAATATGTTTTTAAAACTTGGACCACATCTACAGTTTGCAGCTCTTTCCCCCCCTTTATTTTCTGTAGCCGAGGCAAAACAGAATAAGAGATTTCGTTGGAGTAAATTTTTTATATTTCTTAAGCACAAAACAAGTGTCAGCCCAGAGTAGCTTTAACTGAAGGAAAAAGTATGGTAAAACTACTTGATTAAAAAGTAGTGGACTACAAAAATCTTCCTCAATGGGAAGTGAACAAGCAAGCAGCTTTTAATGAAAACTTTCAGCATCAGGAATTTTTTTTTAAACAGTCTTCTGTTGCTGTTTTTAGTGTTATTTTTTCCAGCACAAACTAGGTACTCTAGTTGTTCTGGTAGATGCACTTAATAGTACATCTGATAGGTTGGAGAAAGAAAACAATCAAGCCATGTTTCAGAATCATTACCACTTGGGGTTCATGGAGCAAGACTCAAAATCACCGTAGTTTGTGACCAGAAGACCATATCAGTATCTTATATACTGATGTATGCATCAGGCTAGAGGATAGTAGGTTCTTGTAACCAAATAGCATGCCCAGCATGCCTGCAGCTTGCTTTTGGTTCATGGTTCTTGGCCTCTTTGGCTGTTGGAGGGAAGGGTGGAAGAGTGAAATTCCAGATTCCTGACACAGTGAATGACAGAATATCTGTTCAATCTTAATTGTCAATACCAGGAGCAGACTTTATCAACTTGTTGGTGCACTGAACAGAGGGTACCTCAGCTGTGGGAGGAATTGTCTTATGCAGTCCAGTTGAAGAATTCTTGTTCCCATTTCTAGTCATTTCCTTAGTGGTTGGCTTAATTCTTGCTCTTATTTCATATATGTGAAATTGTGGAACATACTCATTTGTTTCAAATTCCAGCCTTCTACTTCTCTGTTTAGGCCTTTTGGTTTTATTCTATTCTGGTTATTGAAAATAAGAAATGGTTGATTCTGTCACTTCTTGTCAATAGACGTAAACTCTGGAAGAGCACAGTAGAGAATTCTTGGCCACTGTTCCCAGCACACAGATGAAGGAAAGGTGATTCCTGGGAAATGCATCACTTCCTGCAATACTCTTAGCTCATCAGTCTCTTTTTCGGTCAGGAATCTGCAAGTGTTTTGTCTTCAAACAAATGACACAGAGTATCTACGCAAATAGTCTTTATAATGTGCTGGTTGATATTGAGGAACACAGTTGCTGAAGCAAAGAGTAATAAATTAGCAAGGTTTTAATGCTTGCTGGTGTTTGATTCTTGGGTTGCACCACTAGCCTTTTGTCACTGAAGAGTGTTTCCCAAATCTAACTTTTTATAGCAGAGTTCAAGTTACTCTGTTACATGTTCACTGAAGATCAGTATTACTGCGGAAAGTTCACTGGAGTTCATGAGCTGAAGTTGGATTCAGTTACACCTTCGCAGTGAAGTTGTTCAGCATGCACTAGATCTGAATGGCCACAGTAAGATTAACGTGTGTTTCCACCTAGACCTCCATAAAGTAAATTCCAGGTTAAATGTTCCTCTGTGGAATGAACAGATGTTGTCTCTGATGAACTCAGGGCAGTTGGCAATTGAAAATAAATCATCTTGAGGTCTGTAGACCTCAAGAAGAAGACTTGGTTGTTTCTCTGGATTTGTGATCTTGATTTCATCCTTGCTGAAAACTAGCAGATTTGCCCAAATATTGAAGGGAATAAGCACCTTTATTTCTAGGAGGTTATTACTGAGAATGACTCAGCTGTGAAATGGGAGTACTTACAAGTGTGAGTACCAAAATCTATGTAGAGACAGCTAAAAGAAAGCCCATCATTGTAAAGGGAATTTGAGAGTTCTCTTTAATTCTTAAAGGTATTGAAATACTGAGCTGCTTGAGGGTTGAGAGGCAGGGAACAGTTTGAAAGGAAGAGCCATAGAGGTGAGTTTGGAGGAGGCAGGGAAGAATAAACATGGATTTGCAACAAAGAAAAGCATAATTAAAGTGGTTCTTGGTACCCTGACAACCATCTTAGAGTTTGAGAGGAAGCTTCACTTACACAGGTCCAATTTTCCCTTCTTTGGTAAGCTGTCCTCTGGCTGTAAACAAAAAAAAAAAAAAGGACTTCAGCTCAAAACTGGCATAAAGCAGCTGAGAAACAACCTCCTTCCCATCCTGTGCAGCCAGTGTGGATGATCTACACGCACAGAGAGCCAAGTTGTAAGCTCTTTGGAGTTGTCATAGGGGAAATTCTTTATTTTTTTTCTCGGAATGGAGCCTGTACCTATGTTGCTGTTCTAAAGAATTTTGTCGTGCTGCCTGAACAGTCTTCTTCAACAGACACTGTCTTTATCATAAGGTGTCAGCTGCAGTGAGTTGGGAGAAAAATTGGAGGAAGCTGTGTGCTTGAAAAAGTAAAACAGAACCACCTCTATTCTTTTTTTCTGCCTTTAGATTCAGACATAAACACATTCACATAGCTTCATAAACCAGTCAGTACAAAACTCAGGAAAGCTGGCTGTTTGAGGAGGAAGAAGGGAATGCTACAAGAATGTTTGTCTTGGAGATTTAAAAAATGCAGGAAAAGTAGAGATGTCCAAGCCTGATGGAGCAGTGGATTCCCATGAAAGAGAAATTAAATGTCTGGGCCTCTCCTTCACTTTTAAGGCAAATTGTGCCACACTTCTGTAAGTGCAGATGCTACCAGATAGCAGAAGAAGGCTGGTCCTGCAGGCACGAGAGGAGCAAAATTTGGAGAATTCATGTGGTAATGCACAGTCCTGATCTCTGTCACACACAGAGAATGTGGAAACAGGGAGGGCTTGAAAAAAAAGTAGTAGATTCACTGCCACTCGAGACTGAGACTCACCAGCCACCCATGGCTCTTTGTCCCCATGGCAATAGTTTCTGATAAAAGTATAAAAACAGAGTCTAAAGTTGTAAGATTTTTCTTAAAGATTTTGGCGATAAAACGTTTGTAAATTAATTAGTTGTTAATACTTAACATTTAAGTATTTCGTGTGAATGTTTTTCTTGTAAAGTATGATGCTAATCAATTTTTTCTATTGGATACAATGCATTATATTTGGTTTTTTTTGAATAGAGATGTGTTAATTTAACCTTCTTTTCCCAGGCCAGTATCATCTTCTGTGGTGGTAACCTGCAGAAATCTTTACTTAATGTCCTGTATCAACTTTATGGATTTTTTTATTGTCCAAAGCAAAACTGGAAGAATGTTTTCATATATTTCAGTTATGTATTTGAGTGGCACCAAGTATTCTGCTGCCATGCACAGTTACTGGTTTTGTCTGTATCATAGGTCTGGCCTAATTTTTTTCCTCCTTTTTCTCTTAATTTTAGCTGGAAGAAAAATAGCAGTCAGGAAAACTAGACACATAATAGAAGGGAAGGCATAACTGGGGGCTGTAATATTCATTCACAGAATTATCAAATGAGAAAGAGGAAGAGATGGCATAACAGCACATATGACTTAGCTAGAAAGGAAAATAATTGCATTTCTTCTCTCTGCAGCATGTATGAGTTGAATGCTAATGCTGTCGTCTTTAAATCCTGCCAGTATAAATGCTGCTTTTCATCTTTGCAGAGAGACTGGTAACAGCATGCAAAGCAGTATCAGTGCCCATCCTTTTAACAAAAGAGCACTATGTTGGCAGGCACACCTCTTATTCCTGTTGTGTTAGTCCTAGCCAGCAGCTTTCAAGTATCAGTATTACAGCTTACTAGTTTCTTGCAGGTGTAAAAGCTGGTCTCATTACAATTTCTTTTAATAAAACAGCTTAAACTGATGATGAAGACCAACTGGATAGTAGGCTCTAAAAATTGTGAGGTTGAGAGGATGAAAAAATCTAAAACTTGTCCTCCTTAGCTTGTGTACAGCCTGTCATCTTTGTGGTAGCACATGAAAAGGGGCGGGAGAGAGAGAGTTCACTTGAGCTCACATCAGCTAAACCTTGGGTTTACATGTTCTTTTTCCTATTTGGAATAATGTCATCTTTTAGCTCCAGGCATCTCCTCTTCTCTAGTAGCAAAAAGAATACCACAGGAGATTTCAACAAATGACACACTGGTCCAGTTGGGATTGGGCTGCAGGAGAGGGCACTTCTGCTGCATAAATTGAGACAGAGTTGATCAGCAAGGAAATAAGAAGCAAGAAACAGCAGCACCTCATGTTAGGTGCAAGAAATCTGATAGGTCTGTTAAACCTGTTGCATAAGGTAGACCTTATGCACGCTGTAGTGCCGGAGTTTGGGGTCCCAAGTAGTGTTCAGTAGAAAGGAGTTCTACTTGAATATAGTCTTAACTTTGTTTTTTCCTTCAAAGATAATTCAGAGATGCACTTAACCAAAAATTATTTTGATTGTAAAGTTAAGGAAATCCCTAAGCATCCATAAATTTGTTAGTACTAATTATATTCCTTTGTGCATATACATTGTGAATGTGTATAATGTGCCATTACAGGCAATCCCTAATGGCCTGTACAAGCAAGACTGAGTTCAAAACTAGCACTCTGGGGTTTTTTTAATCTTTTGAGTGATAAACTTTCCAATCTACATGTGAATTTATATAAAATTGTGTTAAAATATGTAATATTTAAGTTGGATGCAATTTATTTATATAAGAAAATGCATATATCTGAAAACATCATTAGTTAAGTGGGTTTATGTCTCGTCCTATAAAACATCTTCCCATCTGAAGGGTACTAGAGAAACAGTTCTTGAGATTGTATGCAGATGGTTTACAGAGGTCATTTTATTCGTTAGCTTAAAAGAGAATAGTAAGATTAACTCAATAAATGATGAAATGTTGTATTCAGTTGCAATACAAATAGGGGCATTTGCAGTAGTAATGTAATAGCCCACTAAAATTTGCTTAAGTAGGAAGTGAGGGAGGCAATGCACTACTTGGGCAAGGAAGAACCCAAAGCAACTGTCCTTCATCACAAGTGGTAGCTGCGAACATAGTTGTGGCAACTTGCTGCTTCCAAACAGTATACTTGTTTCTGTTCAGAACAGGCTTAAAAGAGCAAGCAAATTCCTGACATAGTGACTACCGTTTTACGTATTACCTAAGCAGTTCTTTACAAGTTTCTCATTCATGTTTGCGTCTATCATGGCATCCATCTGCATAATGTCTTGCATTGCATAAAATCTACAAGTGTTTTCCATTTTGAATTATGTGAAAACAGTTTTCAAATATGAATGTAAATTACTACTTTTGTAAGATTTTCCTTCATTTTAAGTAATCAGTATTGTTTTGCAATATGCTAGGACCAGGATAGTTTAGCTGCAAGAATTAATGTGAAAATCTGTTAATTTTTTAAACATTTATTCTATGACTGTATAAACCATTACATAATTCCTTTTTATTTCAAAGCTTAGATGGAGCTATTCATAATTTTGGAACCTCAATTGGCAATCATTGTATGTTGTGCAGAGCAGCAAGTGGTCATAACTCTTTTTGACACTGATTCTGCTGCTGGAAGGAACTGCAGGCTTGCTTCACAATTTGTCCATAAATTGTTCCATGTAGCTTTAGGTTTGTACTACTGGTAGAATAGGCTTCTAAAATGAGTAAATTTACTATTTCCACTCCTGATGATCATTTCCTGTCTCCAAACCCAAGAATCATTCGACATTAACAGCAAATAGCAGAATTCACCCAAAACGTAAATTGCTAGTTCTTTTACTTTCTCTAGAATGCTAGAAATCAAAAACTTACTTTAGAATCTTTGGCTTTAGTCACAAATTGTATCAAAACCATTCCTTCGCAGGTAGAAGTAGGTAGTAAAAGAGGTTTTTTGCAACTTTTGCTGGCTGGTGCAAAAGCCCAAATTGTAATGAAGAGATAGCCATGCTAAGTAAGAAGATTCAAATACTTTTCCCTTTATTTTTTCACAAAAAGTTAGTGTCCATGGTAGAAGTGTGGAGAAGCTCTTTTCTGGAGCTGTTCTCAGAGTAGTTAGTTACTTCAAAGTAAGCTGTCATCTACCTTTGGCTGGAACACATAAGCTAGGAAGACACTTTCACAATAAAGACCGAAGCTTCATTTGTAATGTCTGTGATACAACTTTAACTTCAGATTCAGGGAAAGGGTATTCTTCTATATCCAACAGTCAGGAAATATTGGCATTTTTCGATGTGTTTAAGGATACAAAAGTACAGAGCTCCTGTTCATAAGCCGTGGCCCCTGTCAACACACTGGAGGGAAGGGATTCCATCTGAGGGATCTTGAGAGGTGGGCCCGTGCGAACCGCATGAAGTTCAGCAAGGCCACGTGCAAGGTCCTGCACGTGGGTCGGTGCAATCCCAAGCACAACTATAGACTGGGCGAGGAATGGATTGAAAGCAGCCCTGAGGAGAAGGACTTGGGGGTGTTGGTGGATGAGAAGCTCAACATGACCTGGTAATGTGCGCTTGCAGCCCAGAAAGCCAACTGTGTCCTGGGTTGCATCAAAAGAAGTGTGACCAGCAGGTTGAGGGATGTGACTCCCCGCACTCTGCTCTTGTGAGACCCCACCTGGAGTACTGCATCCAGCTCTGGGGTCCCCAACATAAGGAGGACAGGGACCTATTGGAAGGAGTCCAGAGGAGGGCCACAAAGACGATCAAAGGGCTGGAGCACCTCTCCTGTGAAGACAGGCTAAGAGAGTTGGAGTTGTTCAGCCTGGAGAAAAGAAGGCTCCAAGGAGTCCTTATACCTTCCAGTACCTGAAAGGGACCTACAAGAAAGCTGGAGAGGGACTGTTTACAAGGGCATGTAGTGACAGGACAAGGGGTAACAGCCTTAAGCTGAAGGAGGGTAGATTTAGATTAGATGTTAGAAAGAAATTCTTTACTGTGAGGGTGGTGAGGCACTGGAACAAGTTGCCCAGAGAAGCTGTGGATGCCCCCTCCCTGGAAATGTTCAAAGCCAGGCTGGATGGGGCTTTGGGCAACCTGGTCTAGTGGAGGGCGTCCCTGCCCATGGAAGGGAGTGTGGAACTAGGTGATCTTTGAGGTCCCTTCCAATGCAAACCATTCTATGATATGATACTTCTCCCATCAACTAAGGTCTACAAGCCTGTGTCCTGTTGGTGGGGCTGGGCATAGACTGTGATACAGGACCCTCAGCCTGTTGTCCAGTCTTCTACCTCCTGACAGCTGCCCTTTTGTTGTTCAATTCTATTGAATGCTGCCTGCTGGAACTCAAAACCCCTTGACTGATCTGCACTGAAAGAAGCAACTATTCTTCCCAGTGAAGCTTCCTTTCTTTTTTTTTTTTTTTTTTTTGCAATAAACATAACAGATATCTGATGTTACTTTGGCCAGTCTCTTTCTGCCCAGCCCAAGAAAAGCATTCTTCATGATCATGACTTCTGGTTTGAATAGTGCCTACTCATAATGCACGCGATACAGGCTCCTCTGAGCTATCTCCTGCCTGTGCTTTGACTTTGAAGCCACCTAGTCAACTCTTCTCTGAGCCTGATTGGAAGATGGGCGGTGACTGTGTCAGAAGACAATTCTGCCTTTTTGTCATACCTGAGCCAGTCAAATTTTCCACCTGGCATGAGATACAGCATAAAATGAGTTATTCTTGTGTATCTTATAGAAAGAAGGTTATCCTAAAGGAAGAGGTATTTAAATGAAACTGGTAGATATGGCTGCTTTTCTCCATGTTTCAGTTTTGACAGCTCTCACTCAACTGTGAATTGTAACTTTCCCAATAGTCACCATTTAGGATCAGAAGTGTCCTCTGGTTATTATAAACGACACTGCAGTGTGTGTGATACATTGTTACTTGTAAAACATTCATGTAGCCTAGTAGCAAATTCTGTTCTATTTCATAAAGGAAAATAGTACAACAAAGTTTGGGGACAGGACTGTATTTCATTGCACGTCTGTCTTGTGCTAGGCGCTAGGTTTCAGTTTATGCTCAATACAGCCTGATTCCATCAATAAAACACGATTAGACCTAGATTTTGTTCTTCATTTTTAGTCTGAAATAATATAACTATGTAAAATAATGCTTTCTCTATGAAAATACTCTTTCTAAAATTTTTTTTCAGTTGAATGTTACTGAAAATCCGAAGTGATTGTCTGTTTTAAATATTGTCTTCTAGTCCAGATGCTGCTTTCATAGAAACCCATTGTGCCTGCTTCTTTTTTAAACTTGATATGATTAGAATGAAATCCTGATTATACTCTGTTTATGGAAAATATTTTCTTACATAATATGAAGCTCATTTTCCTTTTTCCCCCACCTCTCTAGATATGATCCAGACATTTTGTTAGGCTATGAAGTCCAGATGCATTCCTGGGGTTATCTCTTACAGAGGGCTGCTGCACTGAACGTTGATTTATGCCATATGATTTCTCGTGTGCCAGGTAAGATACTCTATAGGGTTTCAGTTCAGTTCCAATAGAAACAAGTTGAAATCTATGAATAAATTAAAAAAATAAATGCAGAGTATTTCTTCAGATGCTCCTCTTTTTGTTGTTGTTGCTGTTGTGTTGTTATACGTATAATCACACACACACACACAAAATTGAAATACCAATGAGATTCTGGTTTTCAGGGTTTTCTGAATTTTTAAATTCCTTGTGTATTCCACTTCTGGGTATGTTGGGTATCCGTGAACCTAGACTCATTTTCAGGAGTCAGGTGTGTTAAGTTTTCACTTCTTGGACATTCTTCTGCTACCAAACCTGCTCTTGCTTCTCCTTGGTTTCAGTCACATGTATATGTCATTCAGGGTACCTACCATAATCATTATTCGCAGTTTCTCTGGCTGGGATATGAGGGCGTAAAGATGCTCCTGAGCAGCACTCGTCCTGGTCAGCAGCTATGTAATAAAATCCTTGCTTTAAATAGCCCTTCTTGTACTGTTGGCAAATTTTACTGGCCCAAGCGCTGATGCTTTCCTCCAACATTCAGAGAAAGATCTGTTTGGGTTTTTTTCTTGAAAACACGGGGAAGGTTATCCAGGAGAGTGGTAAGCCTAGCATCTATACTTAGCCAATCAATAGAAGCTATCATTCTGAAGAATGCAGTTAGTGAACAGCTAAAAGAATAATGGTAAGTGTTGCAGTCAAAGGCTTCTTAAACCTCCAAAGATCGCACAGGTTTACTGCTCACTATAGAAGTATGGCTGAACAATCTCTTCAGTTTGGGACAGGTAACTACTGTGTCTCTGCTTTTGTTCTCAAAGGCTGAGTCACAGCCCTTGTCTTGGAGGACAGCTATGTCTGCACTGGGGTGGATGCAGAATCAACAGTTAAATCAGCAAAGCTCTCAGTATTACCCGTCTTCATGACATAAGCTGTTTAAGTTACTGGAATTGGGATACACATGAAGAGTTCCTCAAAGAAGAAAGGTTACTTCTCTGGGAACTGTGTGGTTCTTAATGATGATGTCCCTATGTATTTCACAGCCGAGCTTCTTTACCTACAACTATGAAGTCCCACACAGCATGGGCTCAGTTGTGGTGAAGGAAAACAGGGTTGTAGCCCTTAACATCTTTGGACATAAAGTTCAAGTGGGCATGCAGGTCATAGGCACGATCTCCACAACACTGGTATTCATAGTACAGATATTCTTGTGCCAGGTGGTAGATGCACACCCAGAAGTGGAATACGTAACACTTACAATGTTTCTAAGAATTAGTGTTATTGTAAGGTAAGTAATTACTCTTTTTTGACTGAACTGCAGGAGAAAGATAAGGAAATGTTCACACTGATGAGCTCCTCCCAAAAATGTCACGCCATAGGTGTGAGCTTGCATGCATGACCATAAACATACAAGTGTTGTGTTCTCTGTTGCTTTATGGCCTCCTTGTCCATGGTTTTGAACCCACCTATGTTCCTCTTGCTTTTCCAACCCCTGTGCTTCATATTTCCCTCCCTTCTTCACATGCTATATTTTCAGAACAGGAAGTGCTCCTTCAAGCCGTATGCTCTTCTTTCCTCCTATTGAAATAAGGATGGAAGGTACTTTTTCCTTCCCTTTCCTGTGGGTTCAACTTAAAAAGGAAGCTGGACTTCTCTCTGGTTTTGCTTTATTGGCTGAGTCTGGTGCTGCCTCTGCCATTTACAAGTGAACTATTCATAAGTCATTAGGACACACCACAAGAGAAGTGAGTACTGTGCCTGTGCGTAGTGGCATTTTTTGTGTGTGCACTGTGGCCTCCCATTTCATCCTTTGCATCGCAGCTCCAAGTTAGGGAGTGGGTGATAGAGTACGAGAGGAGACTTCTTTTTATTTCATCTCGCACACTTGAAAGGTAGGAAGAATGTCCAGTTCTGCTTCTTAATAACTTAGTTTCCAAAGAGGCTTACATGGTTCTGATGACATATCCCCCCCACTAGTTGTAGAGTACTACAGGGTTTTGTAATTTTGCAATGCTCATCACACACAGGGCAGTGGTTCTCTTGTGACCGCAGTATACTTAGTTGCCTGTCTTTGCCAGCAAGACAGGAAGCGAACTTAAGAAACGTAGGGAATCTCCTAAGTAAGTCAGAAGAGAACTAGGATGACACTGTGGAAAGTAGAACCAACTGATAGTTTCTGCTTCCAATTAAAAAAAACAGCGGGGGGGGTGTGTCTGTATAAGTTCCTCACTTTGCAGGAGATCCAGCATGGGGAAATGAAGAAAAGCAGAAGAAAAACTGTTGCTGCTTGTGGGTTTTTCCATCTAAACATGAAAAGAGAAATTGATATTTTTCCTCCTTAAAAATCTGAAACAATAAAGAGGTTAAAAAGATGGTATGCATTTTGATAAAGTGTATGAAAAGTTTGCTAAATTTTGTCAAGGGCCTGTGATTTATTGATAAGGTCAGTAAATGACAAATTGGTTTTCTTATCCATGTTTTTATTGATATGATACACATTTGAAAGATCAACATACAAAGTTAGTCTGTATTATGTTGATTTACAGCAGTTCTGCAGAATTTCAGGCAATTTTTACTTCTGTCTTCAAGGGAAAATGTGCTTCGTGGCTGGCTAAGGAACTGGTTGCTTAGTTCCAATTGTTACTGCAAAGCATTGTGTATCCACACTCCTATACGCTCTGTCCAAAATGTTCTGCTTTTTATTAGTAGGGTACTGTACAGGGCTATCTAATAAATGAGTAGTGGCAGAGCACACAACCAATAGTTGAAAAATGGGTATGGGTTTAGAATTGTGGGGTAATTGCCTCAAAGTGCTTTCTCTTCTGTTAAACTAATAAGAAGGAACAAGACTAGAAGATCAAATAATACAGTGTGTTTTCATATTGAATTTTAAACTGTGTTGTACATTTTAAAAGACACTTGTGTAAACTCAGGAAAGAATACCAAAACTATAGCCCTAGGTTGACAGGAAAAAAAGACAGTTTCAAGAAACATATACCAAAAAGACTGTCCTCTCTTGTGTTGTAGTATTTCAAAGCATGAAAAAACCCAAGGATGGCAAAAGAGGATCTCTCTCTTGTACTTACACAAAGTTTCAGAGTGCTACTTCTGCCTCTGCATTTGTTCCTTCCTATTTCCTTCTCTCTCCGTTTGTGCTATCCAGAACTCATGTCTACCTGCTCCCACTGTAGTGGGTTTGCTTTTACTGTATTAAAGGCGCTGAGTTTTCTCTCCCGTGATCTGGTTCCAACTGTGTAAGGTCATTACAAGTAAAGCCTTAAGTTATAAACTCTTTAGGGCAAAAATCAGCTTGCTTTTTTTTTTTTATTTTTAATGTTGTGCACTAATGCACGTGAAGCTAGCTCTTAAGTAACATTCAGTATTGCTTAGCCAGTGTATTCACTATGGAGAATATATTGCCATGGACACCATTTCAGTGAAACTGAAGTAAGAGTTACCTTCGGAGGGATGTGCAAGAGCAGAAAAACCTGGAGGAGTTTTATTTAGAGTTTTTGTGGAAGACCGGTAAATAAACAATCTTGTGCAATCAGTCTTTAGGAATTCTTATTTTCTAGAGAGCTCAAATTGGAAGAGGGATAGCTTGATCTGGTGTTGACTGTCCTATAACTTGTCTAAATGTATTCTCTTTTTAATGTCTTTAGATGAAAAGAAAGAGAACAGATTTGCGGCTGAGCTGGATGAATATGGATCAGATACAATGAGTGAAATAAATATTGTTGGGCGAATTATCTTAAATATTTGGAGAATGATGAGAAATGAGGTAAAGTTTTTAAAAGAGTCATGTATTTGACATACTGTTCTTTTAATTATTGTAGACTTTGAAAATTTCATGTAACTTACATAACTTTTTGTTCTTTATTTGTACACCTTTGCAAATAGACCTATCTGCCACTTTGTGAAAATGGGTTCTGCATATCAGTAAAATGTAAAATACTGAAGCCTTTATCTTTCAGCAGTGTTTCTTAATAATACTCCTTTTCACTTCTTTGTGGGTTTTGAGAACAACTTACCTATTTGAGCAATTTGTCTATTACGGTGCTTTTACTAAATTAAATACTTGAACTTATTTTAAGCTGTCAGATTTACTCATTTTACTCAGTTTATGACCTTACTTTTAATACTCAAATGGTTCTTTACAAATCTTGTTCTGACCAAATTCAGACCTGATCTTTGTGATCTACTTAAGTCCTCATATTCTTTTCAATTGATGAGAGACATTCTTTCCTAACTTGTAAATAGCTAGGGACTTCTAAATATAAATGTTTACCTTTTCCACAAAGAATACTAATAAAAAGTTAATAAATTAGTTGTTACAGTTTTTTAAAAGTAAAGATTTCTTTGACTATGAAAGACATTATGTGTGTTATCACGCCCTCTGTTTTTCTAGGTGAATCTAATGAATTACACTTTTGAAAACGTGGGCTTTCATGTTCTTCATCAACGTTTTCCTTTATTTACTTTCCGAGTGCTGTCTGATTGGTTTGATAATAAGGCAGATGTCTACAGGTAACAATCTGTTAATGCATTTTGTTTATTCTTTTTAAGACCACATTCATAACATTGGATAGGTATAAGATAAAGTCAGCATAGGAAGAAGTAATCGATTTAGCTTAGGTACTAGAACATTCTATATGCAGCAACATGAGATTATTTGCTCTGCTGTTCTGGTGTGTTCTGTTGTGCAGTTGTACCCTCAATATTTCATTTTTGTGTATTTTTCTGTTTAAAGTACACAAAAACAAAACAATTTTTCAGTTACAGTTTCAACAGACGTACTATTTTGAAGTTCTCTAATGTCTTTATTTTGTATATACTATTCATCAGAAGGACATTTAATGAACTGTCAGGTTTCTGTTTTACTTCACAGTGCATGTCAACCAAGCTAGGCTTAAATATAGTACAGAACTGTGCAAGATGTTAAGACAGTAACTATAGCTGCTTAAAAATACCTTAATATGACACATATCACACTAAGCATCACTCTTCCTTGGAGTGATTTGGTGTTGTGTGATATGAACAATTCATAAAATTGAGTACTGATGTGAATGTCATTTGTGACACATATATAATTTCTGGAAAAGTTAAATACTTTTTCACTAGGTGGAAACTTGGTTTAGTGCTGAAATTATAAATTTATGTTCAACTGAGACAGGTATTCTTAATACAGAAGGATGTTTCCACAAAAGTCCACTCAGTTAAAAAAACTATGTAAACAGATGAAGAGAAACTTGAGTTTCTGTTTCAGTAATCCTTTAGGGCAGTAAGGAAAACAGGATATAGTATGTCGTTGAGATATGCCTTAACAGTAGTTTGCTGTAACACATTCTGTGTGTATCTTTAGAATGCGTAATTGTATGTTTATGTGCGACACATTTTTGAAGAGCCAAATGAAAATGTCCCAGGAAAAAAATTATTTGCTGGTTTGTAACAAGCTATCATAAAAATACATTTTTCTTAGTAGAAAGATCAGCAGTCTCCTGATTTGTTTATAATGAGGCATTCACCTTCCATCCACAGGTGGAAAATGGTTGATCATTATGTTACCCGGGTCCGTGGGAATCTCCAGTTGTTAGACAAACTGGATTTGATTGACAGAACAAGTGAAATGGCGAGACTTTTTGGCATTCAGTTCTTACATGTATTAACAAGAGGCTCCCAGGTAAGAGATAGTTTTCCTTATACTTCACGAAAGGAAAATAGTCTTTAGAGAATGTTTTAGTTCTTCAGTATCTTTTCAGTCAGTATATGTGTTTTCCTAAGGTCACAGAAGACTAGTTTGCATAACATGAAATTGAAACGTAAAGGAAGGCAATTCAAAAGCAGTAATAATGCATTGAATGGTTAGTCTCAGAGGTTAAAAATAGCTGTTAAAAATAGAGTGCCCCAAATGTGATCACACCAGCGAGTCTCTTCTACTGACTTTGGGAGCACTAAGTTTTCCTTCTGAGTTGGTATTTTTCACGCTTAGATGAGTCTGAAAATGAATGCTTTTTTAAAACATTAAGAAATATAATTGAGCATGTTTTAGAAAGATGAGATTATTTTCTTCCAGGGCAGACAAAACTGCATTGAATATGTTCTAAGTGACATTTCCTGTCAAGTAGACCTCTGGGTGAGATTCAGTGATAAGACAAAAAGGGCTCTGGCTTTATTCGGAGTATGTGTCATGCAAGATGTGTGGTTCTGTTATTTTGATACTAGCATCAGAGAGAAAAGGGAGCAGGACAGAGTGAGATTTACACTACTCTTCCTTTGAAACCCCAGCAGCCTCCAGTAATACCAAAGGCTTTCCTTGCCCAGGTTCTGAGTGACTAGAGTAACGAGACTGTTTCCGTGGCTTCACATGAGCCATGAACAGCACCTGAAATGACAGACTACTCTCTCTCACGTGTGTCTGCTCTTCTATTGTCATCTTCTTTCCTACCATAATTCTTCTTTCCTACCATGTTTCTGCTTTCTGTTTTAATAGACATTTAGCTGAGCTGACCAGGATTGATTACTTTCCCAACTTCTGTGGACAAAAAGACATCTTAAAAACTAATGTCCTAAGCAGACCAGCATTGGCTTAAGTCAGCCAGAAACGGGAGTGCCAGAAGCTGCGGTTCCTTAACAATTCAACCCAATTTAAAAATGTTGACACCATTTTTACTTTGACTGGAGTTGCCTGTATCATCTCATGACCCAGTGCAGGTTCTTGTCAGTCTTGCTGGTACTGGCCCTATATTTTGGGGGCAGCCTGCACTGGCAGCAGAACCATGGTGGCATTCAATAGGTATTTGCCAGCTTAGCTCCTGATCTGGTTTACCATGTTATCAGAAAAGTACTGCTGTTAGAGCAAGGGAAGAGAAACACAGAGTTAGGGACAAGGAGGGTAGGACTGGCATACTGCCAATGTAGATACGCTTAAACTGTTATGATTGCAGCCCGCAAAGACTGTTCCGCCTGTCATTTTCTCAAATGGCTGCGAGTGGGAGTGAGCAACAGAAACATGCTACATTTTCAATCCTGACTGTTCTTTTCTCTTCCCTTCTGTGCACGTATGTTTTGTTTGCATTGAAGCTTTCTATATGACAAAAATGGCAGTTGCAACAATTCCCAGTCACCTCAAATAATTATTTTTTTTTTACTCAGAAGAATCATGAGTACATTTATGAAGACACTCTTTTTCTCCTTAGCTGAAAAAGATGTTGTAATGAAATAGTACTAAGAATAGATTTCAGATATTTTAAATTATTTTTTCCATATTTTTGTACCTATTAAGTTTTACAAGACCTTTTTTAAAGGTGATTATTTTTTATTTTATTAAGCTATCTTGAATAGCTTAATGACCAGCAGGTCGAGGGAGGTGATCCTGCCCCTCTACTCCGCTCTTGTGAGACCCCACCTGGAGTACTGCGTCCAGCTCTGGGGTCCCCAGTTCAAGACAGACATGGAGCTGTTGGAGGGAGTCCAGAGGAGGGTCACGAAGCCGATCGGAGGGCTGGAGCACCTCTCCTATGAGGACAGGCTGAGAGAGTTGGGGTTGTTCAGCCTGGAGAAAAGAAGGCTCCGGGGAGATCTAATTGCGGCTTACCAGTTTCTGAAGGGGCCTACAGGAAAGCTGGAGAGGGACTGTTTATCAGGGAGTGTAGTGACAGGACAAGGGGTAATGGGTTCAAGCTGAAGGAGGGTCAGTTTAGATTAGGTGTTAGAAAGAAATTCTTTACTGTGAGGGTGGTGAGGCACTGGAACAGGTTGCCCAGAGAGGTTGTGGAGGCCCCATCCCTGGAAGTGTTTAAGGCCAGGTTGGATGAGGCTTTGGGCAACGTGGTCTAGTGGAGGGTGTCCCTGCCCACAGCAGGGGGGTTGGAACTAGATGATCTTTGAGGTCCCTTCCATAAAAGACTAAACAAATCTAACAGGAGATGGTCATAGGCATATAGATTATTAGTCAGATGATTGAAGAACTTGCTGAAAACTAGGAAAAAAACACCCTAGCTCTTGCCAGATCCAGTTCCTGACCACTTCATCACACATCTGGTCTCATCACTGGACACAAATTAGTGTGCGATTAGTGCAAGGCAACTTTCAAACCCCAACCTGTTTGTAAGGTGGCAGTGTCTTATTAAAGCTGTTGGTTCTGTAAGCTCATTTATAACATCAGAGTTAAAAAAAGTATGCCTAACCCATTCAGTACAATGATCGAATATGTAGCGCGTCAGGCAGAGGGCGTTTGCATAGTGATTTAGTTGCTTACAAAGCACAGGATTTTAGGATTATATAGGATTGTTCTTTGATATTTTGGGATTTTCAGTCCTTTGCGACCCATGTATGTAATTTTCAGCTGTTCTGTTTTTTACTGTGGATGGACACAGTGAATACCAGGCTATTAGTGCTTTTAAAGCCTTAATAAAGCATTGAATAATACATAAATAACTAGGGCTGTTTTTTTTCTCATGTTGCTACCTCCACGTATGACATTTTGTGATCTCTTGAACAAGGTGGAAGTACTTAAACTTTTTGATATTTTATGCTTCCTGCACTACTTACGGCGTTACCAGGGAGAAAGCATGATACCCATTGCAAAGCAGCTGACTTAGATTCTTTCCTTGGTTCTCTTGCTGCCAAGTACATTCTAGTTACTTCTCATGGTCAAAAAAGCTTGGAGGCACAATTATCAGCTTACACAACTCGCATGTCATTTCTCTGTTTTCCCAGATGTTGAAATAATATTGCTGTGCAGATTCCTATGGAAAATGGTCATCAACTGCATATTAGACTTTGTTTTCTTCAAACAAAGACTTCTGCAAGTCTAACAAAAATAGAGTTTAGCAAATGCTCATTCACTGACTGTAGTATGGCCATCCATACGTATTGTTGCAGCCTGTTGGATGTTTATTTCTTCAACCTGAGCTGGACGTTTATTTTTTCCATAGATAAAAATTAGAAGTACTTGATTTTCAATGATTAGGACTAAATGATGAGGAAACACATTCCATTATCTGTAATAGAAAATATACATTAAAAATAAGAGTATGGCTATTTATTTTGCAAAACTAGTTGTCCGTACTTTAAATTCAGGATATGTTAAGTGCATATTTACACGGTTTTAATACACCCATGTTTATTCTGCATTTTTGAAATTCTAATTTCAATGATTATATCCAAACTGTTTTGCAGTATCGTGTGGAGTCTATGATGCTGCGTGTTGCAAAGCCAATGAATTATATTCCTGTGACACCTAGTGTCCAGCAGCGAGCTCAAATGAAAGCTCTGCAATGCGTTCCCTTGATAATGGAGCCAGAATCCCGCTTCTACAGCAATGCTGTTCTTGTATTAGATTTCCAGTCGTTATATCCTTCCATTGTGATAGCATACAACTACTGTTTTTCAACCTGCCTGGGACATGTTGAAAACTTAGGAAAGTAAGTTGTTATTCTTTTCTCACAAACTTTTACTCCATAGAGACGTCAGCACCTTTCCTAAGGTCCTGAGAACCCTTGGTTGTCATTGGAAACAATGGGCATGTATGAATAGCACCATTTGCTGTTGAACAATAGGGATGATAAAGATCTACCATGTGGGGGTGTGCGTGTGTGTATACGCACAGACACACACATATACACATCAAAATGTATTTTTAATTAAATACAGAATTAGACTCTGTTCTGTTAAAAAAACAACTCTGTATGTGCATGTGTGTACACCTGTTCCGTTATTGTGGTGATGCTAGTTTTTAATATTGCTTAAAATAAGTTAAAATGTTATATAAATCCACTACCTATTTTCAAAACTGGACTAATATTATTCCTCTGTATGTTAATAAATTGTTGTTGTTCTCTTTTAACAGTTGTAGTTCACTCTGGTCTTAACTATTCAAAATGAAAAGATACAATGAGTTATTCTGTGAAGCATCTCTTATTGAGCTTAACAGTAATTCTGTTAATTGGAAAAAAAAAAATCTCATTGCTCATTATAATTACCTCTATAAAACAATATGTGGAAGAATGGGAAGATGCATGCAATGCTTCCTAGGTGTCACCATCAGGTTTTCAAGTTTCTGATTTGAAATTCTGAATTTCTAGGAAGAAAATATATGTAATGTGTTACTTGGTAAACATGCATGGTTTCCATATGGGATTATGGTATGAGTACGTGCCTCCACTAACTCAGCATTTGGAAATAATGCATTAATGCAGACCAGAATTGATAAATGATGCATGTGTTGGAATTTAGCCATTTATTACTACTTTATTACTAGAGCCTTTTGCATGTAGCTAAGAAATCTTGAATGATAGCATGTTTGTTTATCCCTGAGATTATAATTGCGATTCTGTCCTTGCTATCAGTGTTTCAATGTGAATTGATGCTTTTGCTTGATTGGGCTGTAAAGGAATGAATTGTCTTCATATTTAATTTTTCTCTTTATTAGATATGATGCATTCAAATTTGGCTGTACATCTCTCAGAGTACCTCCTGACTTGCTTTACCAGATCAGGCATGATATCACAGTGTCACCCAGTGGAGTAGCTTTTGTCAAGGTAATGATACTAGTGCTCTGTGACAGGCATTTTCACTTCCTGTTGGCTGACTAGCTTAAGATCAAATTGATATTGTAGTTTATATTTTGCTGCATTAAGAGCAGACAGAAGGAGGAAGATTCAGTCTCTCATTTCCCAATGTTTTTGGTATTTGTCGGAGTGCTGAACTTCTGGCAGTTCAGGAGATAAAATGTCATCTTTATGCTTTCATTTATACTGAAGACTTAGTTCATCTATAATTAAACTGTATTTTACTTGTGCAGTTTGGGGATCAAACAGTAATTATCTGTGTGTAACACTTCATTCTCCTCCTGCCTGCATAGCAGAATGCTTTCCTAGAAAAGGAGTCATGGTTCAGGAGCTGAAACTCCCTGACTTGCTTTCTGTTGTTCTCATTTTATGTGTACTACTGGCTCATTTGTAATGGATTAATAAATATGGCCCGGAGCTCTTACAAATATTTAGCCAATCACCAGCATGCATATATTTAATGTAAAAAAACCCCAACTTTAAGTGAATAATATTTGCAGAATTTTTAAAAGCTAATATTCCTTTAGCATTTAACGTTTTGAGAACTAACAGTTAAATACCGAAGTCCCATTTTAGTTAATAAGGTTATCTAAACATTGTATTAGTGGAGCTGATGAAAACAAAGAACAAAAAGCTATTTACTCTGTCCTTAGGTGCTTTGCCTGTATTCTAGGTTGCTTGTAATATTTCTGGGAAGAGCCAAACCATTGGTGCCTAAGGCATATTGCTAATGAATTTGTTGTCTTAATAGTGATTATCTAACAGTTTTGAGTTTTGTTTTTACTTCTGACTGTTTAGGTTGTGCTTTTTAACGTGATGTTTTTCTTTGTTCCCCTTATGGCAGCCTTCAGTAAGAAAGGGTGTGCTGCCAAGAATGCTAGAAGAAATCTTGAAGACTAGGATAATGGTGAAACAGTCAATGAAGGCTTATAAGCACGACAAGGCTATAACTCGAATGCTTGAAGCTCGTCAGTTGGGTCTTAAATATATAGCTAATTTTACATTTGGTTACACTGCTGCTAATTTTTCTGGAAGAATGCCATGCACTGAGGTAAGGGTTGCAGATAAAAATGCAGAAAAACTGTGGAAAAGGCACTATTAATAAAGTATAGGCAGATAAAACAGTATTATTATTTGAAACATTTAACCTATACCTCCATAAAAGCTGGTTTTATTTGTGGTATTGAAAATCGGAAACTTGGGGTTTATTAGTGATTTTTTTTTTTTTTTTAAAAAAGTCTTACTTTTCTTCTTCCCATAAAAGAGCATTTGGAGTTGGCATTTCTGTAGAAGTCTCTCCAAAGGTAGATTGGATTACAGTTCTAATAGTGGAAATAAAATAAAACGTGATCGCTGTTTCATAGTTTTCATAAAAGGAGGAATGAACAGAATCAAAAAACTAGAAAAATGACCCTAAGTGTTCTTGTCTTGTTCCTTACACTTTTAATATGCCCAAAGATGATTAAACCAAATTTTCCTTTATTGTAATTCTTAATAATTTTTAATTGCTCTTCCTTTAATTCGTGCTATTTTGGGGTAATGTAAACAACCTTTTTCTTTATTATGTGCATTTAAACCATGAAATAAAATATATTGTTGCAATATAGTAATTTTCATAAACAGATCAAGCGAGGTTAGACTATGTTTACCAAGAGGTAGTACTGAGTTTAGCACTAGAATTAAGATTATCAATTTATCCTTAACTTTGCAGGTTGGGGATAGCATTGTCCACAAAGCCAGAGAAACATTGGAGCGTGCTATAAAACTGGTGAATGACACAAAAAAATGGGGTGCTCACGTTGTGTATGGTGATACTGACAGGTAATTAATGGTCTGCTTCTAACAATGTTTTAACATCATAGTAGTTCTTCATAGATATATTTTTCTTTTGTCTCAACAAGGGGAATTTATGATACTGAAAAGAGTATGTGGACTCTCTTTGGGATGTTGCTTACTGTCTTGCAGAATATGCAAAGTAAAAATTAATTTTCTTGGAGTTTCTTTTAGAACTCTTAGAAACCGTTTTGAGGGTTTGCTTTCTTTTGAAAATTATGTGGAACAGAAGGGGGGAATCATGTTTTTTCAAGTGTGAATTAATATGTCTTATTTATCAAATGAGTATTTTGGTGTCTGTTTCTGATGCCATTTTTATTTTGGAAAATACTTAAAGTAGGCATTGCACGTTGATACTTAGAGGAAGGCACTATTTTAAGCTTCAAAAGTGGATACAATTCAGAAGTAGCCACCAGAGCATACAAAGATATGATTAGGCTGTCTGAAATACATCATATAAATATCTCCTCTTTCTTAGTCAATCTTTCATCTAAATAATAGCCATGCTCTAGGCGTATCCATCTCTGGCGCTAGAGTTGGATAATTTTTCAGCCATGGGAAACAAAGCTTGTCTGGCTGTCCTTCCTTAATAACTTGTGAATCCAATGACTGATTTCTGCCAGATTTGATGAAAGACTTGAAATTTCAAGGATATAAATTCATAGTAGCTTCACCAAAAAAAATTTAAAAAAAAAATGTTGGAGCAAGGAAGTAAAATCCTGTTGCTGCCCATAGCAGAAAAAAGGGCATACCAAGAGCTCTTTACAGTTCTCTCATGGGAACTCAGGTTTTTGGCTTTTCTAGCTGAAGGAAGGGAACAGAATTGGTAACATCTCTGCCTTGCCACCAGGAAACTAGAGCTTATAAGTTTCAGGAACTATGTTGAACAGATTTATGCTTATTTCCTGTGTCTGATTTCTCGTAGCATATTTGTACTCTTGAAAGGAGCCACAAAGGAGCAGTCTTTTAAGATTGGTCAAGAAATTGCTGAAGCTGTAACAGCAACAAACCCCAAACCTGTTAAACTAAAGTTTGAAAAGGTAAAAGGAAGATATTTTACTTCAAGTGTGTTGGGTGAAAACTTTGTTATCCTAGAAAATAAAAAGTGAAGATAAAAGATTTTTCTGGACACTAACGTAGCATAAGGATATACAGATATACAACAATGGTGTGCTGTACTGCTTCTGCGGGTATATTGCAAGGTCCTTAATGCCTCAGGGACCTTATCAGAAGAGCACTGTAGCATGATCAACAAAAAGAAATATTCCTACTTTCACGTGGCAAAAGCGACCATGACGCTAAAAATCCACTCATGAGGAAACCGTTCTCTAAGCATAGGCATTTAAAAAACATGCTTTCCCCAAATCGAGGTACTAACTGATTTTAGGCACCTCATAATTAGATGAAGTTTGAAAATGGAAAGTTCAAAGCCACTACTTTTGCTGGGAAAGTTTTTTCTCTGATGTTTAAAATGAAGCTGTTGTCTTTTTAAGAAAGAGAGATAAGAGAGATAATACAGTTACATTAAAAATGCTGACAGGTGCAATCCAGAAAAGTAGGGTACTCGAAACAAATTATGCTGTGTGTCACTTTTCATCTGAGCTTCAGGTTGCTTAGCTTTTACAGCTAGATGAAATATAAAGAATGGAACACCACTGAATCCCAACTTCCTCAGCCATCCTTTAATAGTCCTTTGATCTAGTTTATTGTTTTAGTGATTTAAAAAAAACCAACAAAAAAAACCCCAACAACAAAGCAAAGTATTCCTTAGGAAACCCCCTATGTTCAGAGCCACCTTATATTCCCAATACATGCCAGATTGGGCTATCTTCTTTCTAAACTTTCCAGGTATACTTGCCGTGTGTCCTGCAAACTAAAAAGAGGTACGTGGGTTATATGTATGAAACACTAGACCAGAAGGACCCAGTATTTGATGCAAAAGGCATAGAGACAGTCCGAAGGGACTCCTGTCCTGCTGTTTCCAAGGTAAAATACTTACGCGTTTCTTTCTGAATAAAAAAATGGTATATGGTTGTTTCATCCTATATTTAATATTTATTAATATATTTTATATACAAGGGATCTGGGGGTGCTGGTCAACAGGCTCAGCATGAGTCAGCAGTGTTCCCTGGCAGCCGAGAGGGCAAACTGCATCCTCTTGACCAGCCGGTCAAGAGAGATGATTATCCTGCTGCATTCGGTATTGGTGTGGCCTCACCTTGAGTGCTGTGTGCAGTTCCAGGCCCCACAATCTAAGAAGGATGTGAAGGTCCTTGAATGCCTCCAGAGGAGGGCAACAAAGCTGGTGACAGGGCTGGAAGGAATGTTCTGTGAGGACCAACTAAGGACTTTGGGTTTGGCTAGTTTGGAGAAAAGGAGGCTGAGGGGCAACTTCATCGTTCTTTACAGCTTCCTGAGGAGGGGAAGTGGAGAGGGAGGTGCTGAGCTCTTCTCCCTGGGATCCGGTAACAGAACACATGGGAATGGTTCAAAGCTGCATCACAGGAGGTTCAGACTGGGCATTAGGAAGCATTTCTTTACCGAGAGGGTGGTCAAACACTGGAAGAGGCTTCCTAGAGAGGTGGTGGATGCCCCAAGCCTGTCAGTGCTTAAGAGGCATTTGGACAATGCCCTTAATAACATGCTTTAACTTTTGGTCAGCCCTGAATTGGTCAGGCAGTTGGACTAGATGATAATTGTAGGTCCCTTCCAACCGAAATCTATTCTATTCTATCCTATTCATCCTTTCTCAGAGTTTCTAGTCCTTGTAGTTGTCTGAGACTTTGTTTTTCTAGTATGAGCCGTTTGAAAGAGAAATTGAAGATCTTACACAGTATTGCAAGGACTTGCACTTTCCATCCTACCTACTATCTTTCAGCCCCTAAAAGCCCCATTAAAATCCCTCAGCCCCATGTAAGTCCTCTATGAGACCATTCTTGATCCAGTTCACTTTAACTGGAAGTATTACTCCAAGATGAGTGAAGCACACTGATGTGTTTACTAAATAGCTTGCTTACATAAATACACTTTAGCTAAGAATTTATTTAAAATTAAAGTTCCCTGGCTGTTTATTTTAAGTTATGTATTGGGATGTTAAAAAGAAAAGGCTCTTGTTCTTAATCAAGTCAAAACAAATTTATCCCGGTAAGAAAGGTAACCGCTAGGAGGATTTACTTCATTTTTCTTTTAATCCCAATTCTTTTGTTTGTTGAGGTGGTCAGAAAGTCACAGCAAAATATTTTAGATGACAGGGGAAAATGTAGTTGCATACTGTGGAAAACCTCTGTACTTGTTGAAACAGTCCTAATGCTGGAATAAGGATAATGTTATGAAAGATGTGTCAAACTGAGAAAAGTTGTCCAGTTATGTGTTTATGAATGTCTTTGAGTGGAAGAGAATGCAACCATTTGTTATATTAACATTCTAGTTCACAAGTTACTTCTAAGCAGTGTATTAATATTTCCATATAATTTACTGAATTATTCAGAGTTAATTATTTTTTTAGTTAAACATTATACGTGTTTTTCTCACCTTTCTCCTTTGGTTGTAAAGATACTTGAGTGTTCTATCAAGCTGCTATTTGAAACACGAGACATAAGCCAGATCAAACAGTACGTTCAGAATCAGTGCATGAAGTTACTGGAAGGAAAAGCCAGCATGCAAGACTTCATCTTTGCAAAAGAGTACAGAGGGAGCTCAGCTTACAGACCTGGATCCTGTGTACCAGCCCTGGAAATCACCAGGTAAGAGATCAGGTGCTAATCATAGATATTTTCTTCTCTTGGCCTTTGTACTGCCAGGTTACGGGTAGCAGTGAGACGTCTCCTTCAGATATTGTTGCGGCAGTTGGTCTGACTTTCTTTTGTGGTGAAGAGAGATCAGGCACCAGGTAGTCCTAGAAAGTCATTTCGTAGTCCTGGAAAGAGCCACCCATGTTCAAGAGTAAGGTCTCTTGTCAGGACGCTGTAATGGTGTGTTCACTGCTGTTACTTAGCTTTGGTTTTTGTGCAAGGGCTTGAATCTCCAAGGTTGCCCATCAGTCACAGATATTAGATAGGTTAAAACTTGTAATAGTGATGTCTCACAGTGCTGTGAAATACATTACCAGGCACAATTTTTCATTTTTTTAAAAAGTACCTTACTTAAACTTAGTATTTCATGCTCTTGATATTCTTTATCAGTAATAGATAATGTGAGCTGGCACATTTTGCCTCCTTGCCTAATATAAAATGTCTTCAACTTAAGCCATGCTTTTTAAATAAAATTAAATTAAAGTCCTGGATTGATACCTGCTTCAAACTGTCCTTTGCTTTCAGGGTACTTCAGCTCTTTGTAGTACCCTGGCTGCTCTTTATTAAAATATTTATTTAAGGAAGGGGTAGCTAGAAAGCAACCTGCATGCAAATCCAAGTGACCTGAAACAGGACGTATCTCTAGGGCTCATGTTCCAGGTTCTAAAATTTGGGTCTGATTGTGAGGCAAATTAAAAATGAAACAACTTGGTCCTGTGCTCCATAATAGACACTAACTTCAGTCGTCTGGAGAGCTGCTAATGTAAGCAGTTGGGGAACTTTGCAAGCAAATGAAATAACTCTGAATTTGTCTCTGGATGCATTATAAAGGCTATTTTTAAACAGGAGAATGCTTGCCTATGACCGTCGCTCCGAACCACGAGTTGGGGAGCGAGTGCCCTACGTCATTGTGTACGGCATGCCCGGGCTGCCCCTGATCCAGCTGGTGAGGCGGCCCGTTGAAGTCCTGCAGAATCCCAACCTGAGGCTGAATGCTACGTACTATATTACCAAACAAATTCTGCCACCGCTGGCTAGGGTGTTCTCACTTATTGGCATAGACGTCTTCAGCTGGTACCATGAGTTGCCACGGGTAAGTGTTTGAAAACAGATTACAAATGCAGTTCATCTACGCAGTGTTTGGTTTTATCGTGACTTTTAATGGAGTGAGGTTTATATGAGGCAACAGCAAAGGTTATTTTTACAATCACAGCATTTGATGTCCAGACATTCAGACCTGATTCTTAGATCTTCTGTGTGGGTTTTTTTCTTCACTTAGTAAATCAATTTTTTCAGCCAGCCCTTCTGTGCAGGTTAGACCACACTGTCATCTCTATTTTCTGATCCCTTCCGTAGTTTAAAAGACTATTTTGCCATAACTATATTTTTAGTAGTACTGGTATATGAATCTATTTAGTTGTACCACCTTTTAAATGTCTCTATAAGTAGAGTTTTTCCAAAATGTTCTGAAGATCTTTCCTCTTCACAGAAAAGGTGGTAATGCCCCAGCAGCAGGAACACTTTTTTAAAAATCAGTATCACCAGAAATTTTAAACTAATTGTATCCAAAACTGACTTCCCTGAAAGTTAAAGAAATGCTTGAGATGCAGGAAAAGTGTTAGATAGCTGGATTTTAGTTTGTGATTCCCCTGACAAAAAGGGATGGTGAAAGACAGCGTATCTGCGTAGTTTGGTTACTCTGCTTAGCATAGATTTCAGCAGCATAGTAGTACATCATGTTTCCCACTGCAGACTTTTAATATAGCCTTGACTGATTTCAATTCTGCTTCTTTTCTCTGCCTTTCTGATGGCACTGTGACACTCACCTAAGTGTCTCCAACAAGCTGCTCTAAAAAGGCAAAAAGAGCCCTGACTTTGTGCAGGGCCAGGGAGCACTGAGGGGGTCACAGGGAGCAGAGCAGCTCTGGGCGTTTGAAGCGGGAGGGTGAAGAATGGCACAAAGCCTAAGTTACACCGCACCAGGGGCCAGTGCACAGAGTAAACTTCGCTGGGCGAGGCGGCAGTGGTGCGGCTCTGCGCGGGGAGGTGGGAGCATGAGCCAGAGGCACAGACCAAAGGGCGGTGGCGGCTCTGTGGCCAGGACTGCACCAGCACTGAAACTCCAGGGGAGGCAGGGTCTGGAAGGCAGCCATTGGGGCTGCAGCTAGGGCACATTTGGACATGAAGTAGATTGGCACCTCCAAAGGAGTAACTGCGGGAGGCAGAGTTTGAGATGAGATCGGGAATTTTGCGTGTCACTGAGGATTTCTTTGGTAACCCTTTCTCTCTTCTGGTGAGATTCCCTGTGAAATAGCTGCGGGTGGGCTCTGTTCAGTGCATCATTTCAGGGGCAAGTGCTGCTTCAGAGTGTCACGATCCATGTCAATAATTTGTGCGTGAACCCACGCCCGGCAGGCTGTGTTGCACCTTCATACTCCTTTAAAACAAATAGGCTGTGTAATTTAGGAATAAGGCCAGCTGCTCTCTTAAAAGTTCATTAATGCTTAATTATTTTTTTTAACAGATTCAAAAAGCTGCCTCCACTGCCCGCAGTGAGCTAGAAGGACACAAAGGCACAATCTCCCAGTATTTCACGACCTTACACTGTCCCGTGTGTGATGAACTGACCCAGTATGGGATCTGTAATAAATGCAGAAGCCAGCCACAGCATGTGGCAGTGATTCTCAACCAAGAAATCCGAGAGTTGGAACGTAAGCAAGAACAGCTGGTCAAGGTATGATTAAAGCATTGTCAGATGTCTGTCAGCCAAAGACAGGGGCTGAAATTTCAAAGCAGCGCATTGCTGAATGCCCCCAGCAGAAGTGGGAAGTATCCGGGTGTTAAATGTGTTACAGCTTGTTTGCTTTTCCCATTGCTGTTGAAGGCGGCATAGCAGCTGTTATTCTCCTTAGCTGGGGCGTAAAACTGAAGGCACAAGGGGGGGAATCAGAACAGAAGATACTTTTCTCCCTTTTTTTTTTTTTTTTTTTTACAAGTATCTTACATGGTTTGTAGGTGCCTTTTTATAATGACAGTGATGGAGTTGTAAAAGTATGAAAGATTCACCTTTTTTTTCCATTAAAATAACCGATGGTGTTCAAGTAACAAAAACCATTTGTCCCAGAAAATGTATTTATTTATATGTATAACATGGATGCGTTTTAGCTTGGGGGCTTTCTTGTTACCTTTCCTCTCAATAGGAGTATTCCAGGCTGGATTTTTCCCTTGAGCTAGAAGTCAATTAAGAGGGTAGCTGACTGTGCTCACAAAAATATTACAGCAAAGCACAATGCCTCCCCTTGCAGAAACATACGCATATCCTCACCTAATTGTCATACTGTCGTATTTTATAATTAATAAATATTTTTGTTAAAATTGATTTTTAGCACTAACGCATGAACCATCTTAAAGACTTGTCTGAATTGCAGGGATATAAATGTTCCCCTAGCCTAGGCATTGATTTGATAGGTTCCCATGGGGCTCTGTTGCTAGAAGACTATTATAATTCACTATTCATAAATATTGCAGTACCAAGGTGTGGACTTCTGTTTCTTGCTGTATTTTGTAATACTTGCTCTGATCTGCGTTGTAAATGGCAGTAAAGTAAGGCGATGTGTGTTCTGCAGTTTTCCTGTGGTAACTCTGAACCTTTGACGTAGCTTTTGTTCTGCAATAAATCAGATCTTTGCAGATTGGCTTAGGCCCGCAGAGGGATCAGTGGGTTTGATCAGAACAGGCTTTTGTCCCTGCAACATGCAACGCGTCGCAAGGCCTGGGATCCCCTTCTAGTCGGTGTTTGATGACTCAACCTCTCTGTAAGAGCTTCTGTCTTATTTTAGTATGAAGATGTATATATCCTTCACAGTGAAAATTCTTGGACCTCTTAATTATAAACATGCCAGAGTCAGCAGAAAACTGATAGAACACTGAAT
Source organism: Balearica regulorum gibbericeps (assembly GCF_011004875.1). NCBI lineage: Eukaryota > Metazoa > Chordata > Aves > Gruiformes > Gruidae > Balearica > Balearica regulorum. Next base: position 51,950,186 of record NC_046186.1, on the reverse strand, counting down.
TGTACATAACTGTAAAATGCACTTAAAAATTACGTGCCATAGATTAAGGCCATAGACTTTTCCCCTCTACACAAACTGAACTTAGAAAGTGTCTCGAGTACCATTTCGTTTGATCCCTTGCGTTCAAACCAGCCGCAGCCCCTTTCAGCAGAACTAGGGTAACTTCTTTCTGAGGTTCTTCTGGTGGTTACAAACCTGGAACAAACCGTTTAAGTCCTCTTCCTTGTGGTGACGGTCGCAGGTCAGAGGACTGGTATCCTCTGAGGTGCCACATGCAGGACTTGGCTGCGAGGGGCTGCTCCTCTCCAGCTGTGGTCACTGCAGGGTTCCTGCAGGGATTCAGTGCTGATATAGGTCTGGCTGAGAGGCTTGCTGGTGCCCAAATAATTTTAGCAGGAAAAGAAGGAAAAGAACTAATTTTAAAAGCAAAGGGCGCGATTTTGATTTGTTGCTCAAACTATGCAAACGGTAGGATAACACTTGTGTAACGTTCTGCTGTTACAAAACACAAGTGTGGCTGGAAGCAAATTTCTGAGGTTTTGGGAAAATGGTTGGAGGTGGCAGATACTGGGAAGGATTACAAATAAAATAGCAAAGCAGGGGCCTTTGGCAAACTGTGCCTGCTGCTATTTTATTCCATCAGGTATCTCGTGTTAAAAGTACTGTCAAGCAGCATTAACTACGTTAACGAGTAGTTCTGTGAACAAGGAGAGCAGTGGAACCTGTGGGCCTTGGGTATTTCTGTCTTGAGATTGATTAACTCTGACTTGGAAAGTAAAACTAATTGAAGCTTTTCTTGAAACAGGGAGTTTATTAAGTCCCTTTCCTGGGTAGAGAGTAACTGCAGAATAACAGTTTTGTCCTTTTTCACTTGGGAAACTTTTATACAAGTTAAGTTTATCATTAATATAACACACTACCCCACTTAAATCCACTCAACGTACTTACCTTACTTCTCCAAGTGCCACCGCATATGAGTAGGACTTAAATTAACAGGATTGAAAGCCGAGCTGTAGTCAAGCTTTTGAGGGGCTGGGCCTGTTCTGCTGATCTGCTGAGGACTCGGTAGTCCCAAGGGATGTATGCCTTGCTTAAGTAAGTTTGAACTAATCTGTTTTGCTTTTTTTTATATGAAATCCAGATATGCAAAAACTGTACAGGCTGCTCTGATCGGCAGATCCAGTGCGTCTCCCTCAACTGTCCAGTATTCTTCAAGCTGTCCAGAGTCAGCAGAGAACTGTCAAAGGCACCGTACCTTCGCCAGCTACTTGACCAGTTTTAAATGATCTGTGTTACAGGATTCCAGGTGCTATTTTTTTTTTTTTTTCAGTGTTTACCACACTAAGACTATTGTGCATGGTGCTTTTTCAATTCTCATCTAGTCCAGGATTTCCATTTTAACTGGTGGGTTTATTATCTGAAGAAGAATGAACGCTTATCCTAACTAAATTAAAAAAAGGAGAAAAAAACCCCATTTGTTGATCTATGAATAGCTCACTTTTTAAGATGTACAAATTTCTTCTTTCTTTCATGTTTCTAACATACTGTTTTATAATGCTGATGTTGAAATAGCTCTGTGTAACATCTTGTAAATCCATTTCAAAGTAGAAGTCAAGTTTACTTCCTGGAGGAAGGAGCACTGAAAACCTCTTGAAACGATAAAACCATTAGTGTGTGTTCTTGAACTGTCAGTATCAAGACGTGTTACTTATATATTATCCATTCACTTTATAATTTTGTCTGCGAAATATTTTGTAAATACACTTTTTTACTTTTCAAACAACTGAGTAAAATAATGTGCAATGACTTTTATACAGATAATTTTAAAGTTGGTTGGTATATCTCCTCCTAAGTTTTGCTTGATTCCAAGTAGATGGTTATTTTGATCAGACTGTGCAAACAGTAGTATCATGTGTAGCATTTTGAAACATTATTTTCTAAAAATTGCTGTCTTGCTTTAGCTATTAATGGGGCATTGTGAGGAACTGTGCAAAGACATTTTTGTTACAAACCTGTGGGACTGTTGCAATACTTTAAATATAAAATTTTATTCCATTTTTGCTTGTTTTGTATAGACATTTCTATTGCTTCTAAATATGCTTAAAATATTTTCTTTCCTTATGTACTGTACAGTTAAATCTTATTTGCCACCATCTTGACAAAATGTGTATTTAGAATATTTGTATAACTGTATAAAATGGAAAAGGAATTATGTGGTCAGTGCATTGTTTTCTAAACTGGAAATCATTTTGTTTTAGAAGTTAATAATGGAAACCATATTAAAGTTGAATAAAATGATATGGTAAAAACTGATGCTGCTTTTTATATTTACCCTGAGTTGCAGACACCTTTGTTTCCCTGGTTCAGCACACAAACAGTAATGTAAAGAGGACTGACGGCTCACATGACAGTTGAGAATCCACCACTCAGTTTCCAGCTTAAGCAGCTTTGGGATCTAAAGCCTCAGTATCACTTCTTGGAGGCCTCCCCCAAGTCAGAAGAGAAACAGTTCCCGTTTTCCATTAGTCTAAACAGGAGTAAGTTTTAAATTTAGAAGGCCAAAGTAGCTTTGAAAAATAGGACAAAACTTTATTTACATCAAGGAACCTGAGTGCCTTCTCCAGTTCAGAATTTATTACATTCAAGGTACAAGTCAGTCTGTTAAATTTCACATTCATTATACAGTACAATGTAAACCCACACCAAGTAGAAGAAAACCTATTAAATACATAATAGAACATCCACAGATCACAATGTGCTTTTACGCAAAGTAACTGGAAAAAAAAACCACAAAAAACCAAAACCACCCAAAAACACTGAGGCACAAAACTCTGCCTACTCTCGTATTCTAGCATTGGCCAGGTACAGAACAAAAGTGCAAAGGCCAGGAGTAACATGTTAGTGCTTGTGGTACAATCCAGCATTTGGCAGTGCTTTGGGGATAAATACAAATAGTAACTGACGCTCAACTGTAAGAGGTTACCTTTACCGCTGGAGTAAACGGGCAAGCGCTCATTGTCAACTCAGACCTGGCTTTATGGGCAAAAATAGGATTCCTCATAAATTCAGGTATCTAATCTAACCCCTGGGCCACAGCTCTTGGCCTCAGCACAGAGGTGACTTTTCTAGCATAAGCAAGGCAAGGGGAAAGTAGTTTACTTCAAGTAATTTCAACCCATAACATGTATGTTTAAGTGTTTGAGCTTTCTGGAGGATCTTTAACTCAAAAGGCACTGTAAACAGATCCTCATGTTAACTGTATATGCCAGGAAGCATTTTACTTTGAAAGGAAACTTAAACATGTAAGAACTAACATTTGTTGTCTACGAACAAGCCTTGAGGAACACCAAAACCCAAGAACTAGGAAAGCTACAGCCTTGAACATGGAGGATGTGGAGACCTGCTGTGAGCTGGAGTCATTGCTGGAAATGTCCTTGATCTGTTCTAAACACTTCCCTTCCATTAGGGGCAGCCTCTGCTTATGAACAGCATGCTTTTCAGGCCATCTCAAGTTCAAGGCCAGAATTGAACTTAAATGCTCACTCAGATGACTCAAAATTTAGATGTCACCCAGACAAAGGCCTCCACCTATCAATCAATCAGACCTGATTCTGTGTGGTACCACTCACGATAAGATAATGATGATGTGAGTTCCCCTCTGTCTTCCTGCTGCTGCTTTACCTTGTGTAAAAGGCTGCTCTCACCTTGGCAGGCCAGGCTGTTGCTCTGCTCCTACCAACTCGGGCCTCCTGCTTTGAAGGGGCAAAAGGGGGATGAATTCAAGTGACTCAGGCAGGAATTAATACAGCCAGTTAAAAAAAAAAATCAATCATCATCTGTGTTTTGCACAGTATTTTTTACACTTACTGGGAAGACATTAGTCAGCAACACAACTCTCTGTGTGTGTGTGTGTGTGTATAAGCAACAAACAGATCAGGTTCAAAGAAGTTACAGCGCATTTCCCAATGCAGCTTTAGTTTCATTTTCTGGGTTTGGTTGGTGTATTTTTTTTTTTTTAAAAAGAAGTACTCGATTATGCAAGGTGTGTAAACTATCCCTGAGAACAATCATCTCACCTGCAGGACCTTCCAATTTGGAATTCCATTCCAGAAATCAGCATACGAATTAATTAGGGGATTATTTAAACCCTTCCTGGTTGCCAGGTGCATTTCTTCAACTAATTTTCTTCTGGCAACGTGATCTGGGGTACGGGGAAACTTTTCACGTCGCCACCCATTCAGGTAAAGCCTACAGCTGGCAGCTACAGAACCAGTTCTGCCGCACCGCTCCATCTGCTATCGTACAAAAGGAACTGAACACAGGAGGCCACACAGACTTGCTCCTGTTGATCCAATGCTGTCACGTGTACCTAGAGAAGAGGATTTGGCCTGATATTTGAAAGCATTTACCATTACTTTAAGCAAAGAAGAGAACCCTTGTTTAGCAAGTGAAACAAGGCTGTATTTTAAAGTGCAGGTTCATGCATTGCGCTGGGAAAGATGCTGCGGAAGTGCGCGTACACGCAAGGGAAAAAGGCATTGGGCAAAAGCGCAATGGCATTTAAGTGCCGACAGCAGAGGGACAGGGAGGTCTTTCAAAATGGCAAGATGCAAAAAAAAAAATTGCATTTTCACTACAGGTCGGTTCCTGCTTCTTACTAACTTCTCAGAAGGAAGGAGAGAGCCACGAGGTTCTAGGTTACACACTCAGAGGACAAAAGAGGGAACAAAACCAGACCTGAAAATACACTGAACACCTAAGGTTCTGTGCTATGTTACAGCCAGAGCTCTTTTGCTAGTAAATAAAACTTCTTTACAAGAAAAACACTAAAAAAAGTGCAAAGTAAAAAACGCAAAACATCAACACATTCTGATCACGCAGCCTTAAATAAACACTTAACCTACAACTTCAGAGTTTCAAGTAGCCAAATTACAAGATTACTGTTTCAGAGTCAGATTTTTGCCTTTAGCTGCCGCTCAGTGGCATGACTGGTCCTTCCCCAGTCCGCTTAGCGCAGCGAGGAACCTACAACTACAAACCACTGCTGCTCCTCTAGGAAGAATCTGCCGGTAAAGTCATCACCCCAAGAAACAAAACCCAAACAGCACCAATCCAGCTGGCAAGGGGCGAGCGATCAAATGGCACGACCCGGAAGGATTCGTCTCCTGTGACTCCCTCTGAAATTTTCCTTTTAACACATCGCTACGTTAAAGTCTCGGCGCAGGAAGACAGAAAAATTGTTATAACCTTAATTTAAACAACTGGCTTAAAAGTCTCACAGCCCTATGTCAACACCATGGATTAAGTATAATTTTATCATCTTCCTACATTTCTTGATTCCAGTGGTAGTGCAGGAATTAAAATCACAAGTACTCTAGACTATTTAGATTTGTCACCACTGTTTGACTAGTAAATCAGAGTTAAGAATTACAGCAGATTAACAACCCATTTTGTCGACCCTCCCATACGCTGCTTTTAAGTGACCCAAAGGCATGGTTCCACTCCCAAAAATTAATTTTTAGTTTTTTCTCGCCTTAGTGACAGAACCAGAAAATTCCACAGTTCGCCAACAGGTTATCCAATTTACAGCTGCTGGGCATCACCTGAAATCTGACTTGATTTTCTGGTGTACATGACACACAAACTTTTGATGCAGTAGAGGAGACAAGAGAGCTCAGCATCACAGATGACGGGTTTCTCTCCTCTCCCCTGAAAACATGTGGTGACCAAGCACCTCAGAACTGCATCTTCCACCCGCCCCCCCCAAAAAAACGAGTGGTCTGAGCAGTTCCCTTCTTTCCTAGTTAATTCTTATTACAGCATCTATTACTTAAATGCATGCCTCACATTTAGCAAACGTCTCATGTTTTAACATTTTCAACACAGTCTATACACGGTATCACGTTACCCCATTCACATCATGGTGGACTTTCCCACTGCGAGACACATCGCTGCAGACTGAAAAAGAAAGAGGAGAAAGGGCCGGACAAAGACAGAAATGAACACGCTGAGCTCTGCGCCGCTATAAAAGGATTCTTGAACCACTTCAACGATTCAATTGCATTGCCCTTTTTAAAAAAAAAAAAAGAAAAAAAGTCAGCTTTTACTTTAATCCTTCTTCTCCCGGTCAACATTCACATTTTTTCTCCCAGGGGAGCCACCAGCAACCGCTGGAGAATCGGGCGATACGTCACCCAGATGGGGCTGGAGAGAGCCTCTGGCTGGAGAGTCCCCTGGTATCTTACGGGACGTCTCTACCACAGAGTTTCTCAGCGTGTCATTCATTTCTATCACCTCAAAGTCTGCTTCGTTCCACTCTCCTGCATCCTCCTCATCTTCTTCATCCTCATTAAGCCCCGAGTTTGACAACAAAGCTTTCCGGTCCTCGCTCTCATTCATTTCTTTCAAGTCGCTCTCGCCACGACAGTTGGCCAATTTGTACATCAGAGGGAAGAGTATAACCGTCATCACGGAAGTCACCAAGGCAGCGTACATCACCACAGGAACGTGGTGAAACCTGCCTTGAAGGTACCCCACCACAGCGGGAATGCACATCTCGCCCAGCGCGGCGCCGATCACAAAGAGAGAAGCTGATTTGCCTTGCACGACCGTGTACTGTTCTATCCAGGAAATGCCACTGGGAAAGATGGTAGCCAGGGACGCTCCGTACACGGCGGTTCCAACCCACAGCACAGCCGGGTACCTTGCAAAGAAGGCCAAGCACGAGGAGGAGGCGGCAGAGCCTACGACACTCAGCAGGATCATGGTGCCAGGGAACAAGCAAGCAGCACAGAATATCGCCACTCCTCTGCAAGCGGCAAACACCCCCCAGAAGACGGAATTCAAAGCGGCCGCTTCGTTTTCTTTCATCTCAGCAAAGACCTTTGCGTAAGTAAATATGTAAGAGCCGTAAGTGACCTCCGCTCCCACGTAGCAGAAGAAGAACACAAACAGGAGAAAAATGAGGGCATAGTGGTATTTGGCAAACAGGCATTTCTGCAGAGAAGCCTTTGATTTGTCTCGAGCTGCGCTGCCCTTCGAATACAAAATAAAAAAGACAAAAGACACAAACAGAAGATAAGTCCCTATGACGACATAGGACCACAAAAAATCCGCTCCAAGCCGGCGCTTCAGTGCTGACGCAGCTGATGCGGCTGATGCTGTCGGCACGGCCCTCAGGACAGTCTGGTTTGTCTTTCCAGCCACTGGAAGGTCTTTAGATTCGGAGCCTCCCAAGGCCATTTTGGCCAGGATGGGAGCCACAAACGCACCGACAGCAAAGCTGAAGTGCAAGGCCTGCATATGCGGCCCAGCCTCCGCTCCCCAGGTGTTCAGCGCCAGTATGTTGCCACCTGCAAATTGGAGAGAGGAGTTGTCAGTCATTTTAGTCTGAAATCAGATATTGGTTAAAAAAACCAAACCAAACCAAAAACCCCCCATAACCAACCTGTATTATTAATTTAATCTGCAATAATACCAGGCTTAGCAAATACAATGTGCAAAATCATAGTTAATTGAAATTCTGCCTGGAAACACCTTAAACCCACGCGATTACTTGAGCTTTAGGAGGGTGTTTCACAGCAGTCAAAATGAAGAGCCTTAATCTAGCAGCAATGGCCATACTTAATTACCCTACTTGACAATTTGCAGCATTTTTCAGCCTTTTTGCAAAGGAGCAAATTTAACTGCTTCTTATTTCTGGAAATATTAAAAGCAACAATGCACAACACTAAGAATCAGAGGTCTCATTACACAACATCCCAGGAAACATCATGAATCACTTGCTTCTGGTGGGCTGGGACTACCTCAACTGCGTTCAAATGACTTTCCAGAAGCGGAGAGGTTTACAATAATATTGCTGCAGAGACCAAACTACAACACCCTCAGATCAATAATAATGCTAGAAAATAAGATCTTAGAGATACATTTTTAAGTAGTCCCTGAGAAGAATGCGGGGAAATAAGAACAGTAACTAAATTCCTGTGCTACGGTACAGCAGCCCTTGTCACGCAGCACTCACACTCTTCCAAATGAATTCAGTTAAACATTCTCCAAAATTAATTCTACCACCTTGCTCTTAGTCTCTCCTGCTGGGAAGTCTCCCTGCCTCAGAAGTCTGACTTCCAAGCAGCACACCCACCCGCTGAAGACATTTTTACAATAAGCTGACAGGGTTTTCCCAGATGAAGATTTTTTAAACCAAGGGCCGTGTATAATGATCCTACCGGAGGCAACAAACACACCTCCTGCAGCTGTTTAGCATAACCTGTGCCATGCAAAACTATCTATTTCATTCCCAGATCCTATATCACACTCTCTTCAGTGTTAAGATAGCTCCCTCGAGCTCCGCAGAATTAGGGCGGATGGTTCCCACGTGCAGCCATCACTCCTCTGTGTTGCCTAGGATGCCTAGCAGCTGGGATGCTTCCGGAGCTGTTTGGCTAGCTACGCTAATTCATTAGCCAGCTCTTACTCAGAAATATGCCTTCCCCAAAGCTGGTCCACTGGATCCAGTCGTACCTTGCTGGGTAGTAAGTAACCACAGGTTCCCTCGGTAAGCCAGGACAGTCGGCACGCTGCTGGGACGTCACCGGAGAGGTGCCAGGTGAGTGGCTGCCTGTTGCAGCTTCACCCCCCACCTTCTACAGCAACGCCAGAACACTCCACCGCTGACGTATTTTTGGTTGTTTCCTGTCCCCATGGCAAGTATGCCAGCGGTACCCAGTCATCTCTAAGCGTGCTTAGGCCTCCTGCCGTGGCCTTGCCTCCTGATCCAAACTGCCTGCTACGGCCAGCCAGCCCTAACTCATCATCCTTTCTAAGCCATGCCCGATCAACTAATTTCTGTGGGAATTTCTTTTTCATACCTCTGCTATAACTGACCTTTCCAACCACACCTGTAGACATTTGCCCTGCAACTTCACCGGTGCATCCTCCTCCAATAAGGAACCTCTACTACGAAATTGCTTTCCAACAGCTTTCCAGGAAAAGTGGGTTTTTTTCCCAGGCCGTCTGCAGTGTGCACGTGCCACAGACTTCTGATGTGGGGCATAGAATAGATTTGTATTGCCAAAGCCTGAAGGGAGGTTGGCCAAGGGCAGCAAATATTCCTTAATTCAAGGAGATGGACAACATGGCGCTGTAAGCCAGCTGTGGCAGTAAACACCTGTGGTGACTCCCCAAACGCCACCTGGGCAGCTTTAGGTGGCCAACTCTCCAACACAGCACCTCTGAGGATCTCTCTCAAACACCAGGGCTTGCTCAGCACTAACTTAGGTCCTGCTGGCACTAATGAACAGTAACCCAGCTAGCTTCCTATAGATGAGCAATTTAAAGAAAACACTGTTTAAAGAGCATGTGACTCTTTACGTCTGTAATTGCCCACTGAAATGTGCATTGATCGTCTCCAGGAAGCAAGAGATACCGAGTTCCCCAAGCCTTTAAGGAAGGCCAGTTAGAGACACACAAACACTGGAAGTCTCAGGATCAGAATAATCCAAGAATCCCAGCCAGGTGAAACAGCTCCCCTGTGGGATGCCGGACTTGTCCAGGCTTGTTGGTGCCGAATACAGGGCCATTATGAGCCAGCAGAAGGGGCCCTGGGGGAGTCCAGCTTGGGCAAGAGCAGGGATTGAGCAACTTGCTTATCTTGCACTGATAAGCACTGGACCTGAACAGGGGCAGGAGATGAGCAATGTGTTCATCTTAACAAGATGTGGCGCCTGACGGGTCTGCTCCTTAATCAACTAAGTGACGCCCGGGGTGAGGGGGAGCCTTCACAGCTTGACGTTACTTTGGTAAAACTAAACAGACCACCGCTCCTCTGTACTGAACACCTTTGTTCTCTGCCACTTCCCCTCCCAGCCCCCATCAACTGCACAGCAAGCCTTGTTAAGGGCCAGTCGGCACACAATACCTTAGTCCCACCTCGCCAAAAGTATAAATCTGGCATTTAGAATCCTCTTTTTTGAGGACGAGAACAACTATCCAGATGGGTCGACGGGCCCGGACCTCTCTCCTCCCCAAGCAGGGACGCCTCTTTGGTAAGGCTTGCGCCTCCGATTATGTTGGATGTTACCCTGGGAAAACTATCATTAACAAAAAGCGCTGAACTATTAACTTGAGCTCAAAATTGTTGCAGTTAGTGCATTTATCAATGGCAATTCCAAACTTTTTATATCTGTCGCCTCAATAAATTACCTATTCTTCTTTTCAACTTTGAAAAACTGTTTCAGTGAAAGTCCTTAGTGGGGCTCTGACAGACAAATGTTGACTCTGATAAGTGGCTACACACATAACCCTTTAGACATAAACCATTGACCAAGTCTGGGACTAAGACTGGACCTAGCCGCACCTAGGCTCCTCTCTGAGAAGGAGTTTAGAAAGCAAGGGGGTCCTTTCTGAACCTCGTGACTCAACGGGAGGGCCTCCCTCAGCCACACATCAGTCTTGCACCCTTTCACGCGACATCCCCTCTTTTAATTCAAAATTTATTTCACTGTGTCACATGAAATACCAGCAACGGTTTTGGTGAGTTTGAAGTTTCCAATTAGTTCAGTGAAGGAACTATTGTCGGACCACATGGTCCCTTACCTGTGTCTAGAATTCCCATGGAAGCGCCAATCACTGACATTAAGACAGTTAACAGCAGGGATTTCTTACACCAGGGTATCCCGTAAAGACCAACTGTTGTTCCAAACATGGACAATGCTGGAAAGATTAAAAAACAAAACAAAAAGCCCAGGTACTACAGTTTCAATTTAAACTACAAAACATACAGAAGACCAAGAAATGCAAATACATTCATCGTTATTACAGTTACAGATAATCCTGACAGGTGATGTAACCTAATTACCTCAATTCATGATTAGCAGAAGCAGCTAGAAAGTTCAACAGAATCATTTTTCACCTGGAAAAAAGGAATTGCATTCAGAATATAAACACTACATGAAAAACCAGTTTTGCTAAAGCTTTGTTTGCAATGGGAGTAGCACCTGCTGCTAGAACGCAAGCCTTCTTCCGCAAACTTTTGATTTAGAGGTGGTATTTCAGTATCTTCTGCAGACTTCTGATCTAGAAATGTTACTTTCCCGTGAAAGAAGTAAAACGTGATTTTGAACAGTGTAAAGTTTTCCCTCTGAGAACTACAGAGCATTAAATTTGGTTCCATGTTAAAAGAACCCAAATCACTAAACTCTTAAAATCCTATAAAGTGATTGCACCTTGGCCAACAAGCAACCTCCAGATAAAAAAGCTGACTTTCATTTATAGCCTGTTCTCACACAAGCAATGTATTCCAAGGGGTTTCTGGAGTTTTAAGAGACAGAACTACAAAACTTCTTAACAAAAATTTAGCAGAAATTCATTAACTGTATCAGTTTTGCTATTATTAACTACACTTACAATGTGCCATTTCAAAAAATCTTTTTTCGCAGATGGAAATTATTTTCATTACAATTTGGGAGGAAGCTCAGCAGTCAAATTCTATGCTTATAATCACCTTCGTAATGAAATAATCTGCCACGAATATCTTGAATATACATTATTAGGTTTTTAGAAAGCTTCTACCAGTTCAGATGTCTCTATTATTTTTCAAATCAATCCTTGACCATAGGTGGGACAGCTACTTAAAGTTCAATGGGGACTGATGTAATTAAGAACTTGGGTTAATTCCAAACAAAAACAACAAAGGAAAAAATAAATATCCAGAACCCTAGAGCCCTAGCAAGACACTTGAAATACACGCCTCAAAGCATTTTTGAAGGCTAGCATGCTGAGCTGCATACAGAAAAAGCTAAAGATGGGCTGTATTAAGTACAGCTTCTCGGATGCCCCACTCGGAGCTGAAAAATAACTTCTCAGCAAGTTCTCAGTTGTCCACTTCAGCTCTTCACCTGAAGGCTGGTACTTAAAAGCTTCCTTGACCACGACAGATTATGTCTTCAATTTTTTCTCTATACAGTAGCAAAGTTTCAGCAGTTGAAAGATGGGAGGTAAAACTACACGAGCCAAAAATCTCTTACAGGCAGCCTTCAGATGACAGAAATGAGAGAAGATTCAGTAGTTCATATTGTCCTTTTGCCATAAGCACTACAAATTGGAAAGAATTAGGAGATGAATCGTTTTCCAAGCATTGTTGACAGACAGGTTATCTTGTCTGATACTTCAGGCAAAGAAGCAAATACTAGACTATTTCAAGTTAACACTCACTTCCACAGGTGTATTAATTCCATTATGGAAGGTAAAGTCTCAACTGTCAGACAGAGACAACTCTGACCTTGCCAGATGTACAAGGAGGCTAAAGGAAAACCACTTTACAGGTGTTCTGGAGGAAAGAAATAAAGAGCAGGGAGGAGACCAAATAAAGACATCTTAGAACAAGAGCGAATAAGAAGAACTGATCCTGAAAGATGAAGACAAGAAGAAGGAGGAAAAAGAGAGAAGAGACAGACAGGCGTTATACGACGTGACTACTCCTGACAGCAGGAAACAGGGATAAGAGGAGACTTAGTTCAAACACTGGCAATAGAAAATGCATCTTCTTGCATGCTCTGAACTGACTCTGGGATTACAGCACGGTCCTCAGCAGAGGCACAGTCTGTCTGAATCTCCCCCAGTAAAAGTACGGGAGGGGAAAGAAAAGGAAAAGAGTGAGCCCCAGTACCTGCATTAGTCCCTAACTTAGAGCACAAAGGCACATACCGCCATTACTGCACTGGAAATATCATCAGATTATAAACTGCTGTTCCTACAAACACTTTTTACAGCTAGACAGCAACTGAGCAGCAAGTTTCCACCATCACAAGTGGTATTTAATGTTTTTCCACTTTAAAGAAGTTCTAATCTGATTAAGGCTGTCCAGTCAAAGTGTCAGTACTTTTGTCTGGAACACGAAAATGAGTGCTTCTGCTAAGCTTTAAGAAAGGGAAGGGCTTCACAAAGCTCTCCCCACAGAAGCGTACCTCTGCATGACTGCTGGAGGTTTCCGCCGTGTGCAAATCAAACCCAAAACACAGTTTCCCCTGTTTTGTTTATGCATTTCATAGAGTGACATACTAGAAGCTAGTATGTTCCAAGAGGATCTATATTAAGCCTATTACTTGAGACAAAAGGAAAAAAAAAAAATCCAGTTGTACTTTTTTTGTCCAAACCAAAGGCACCTTTTGGTCAATTCAAACTGGCCTTAGCAGCTGAAAACCAGTCATTACTATGAATACGCCCAGCGAGCCCAACCACTTGGAAATAATGCCGTACACGGCGTCAGACACCGAACGGCACCACACCACACGGGCCCCGGGCTCCGACGCCTCAACAACGTCACGTAAACACGGACACGTCTCCCCGGCACGCCGGGAGAGCCAGAGGAGCGAAAGTTGAGCCCGGCAGTTTCTGCCGAGCACTCACCGAGGAGGAGGTGGGCGTTCATGCAGTCGAAGAGCACCCCCCCGAGCACCGACCCGCCCAGGTAGCCCAGCGACCGGCCCACGAAGATGTAGTAGATGTCGGTGACGTTCTTGTGGACGTTGGCGGCCAGGTTTTGGAAGGTGGGCCCCAGCACCGCGATGCTCATTCCCTGCAAGACATTTTTAAAAGGGGTGACTTCGCTCGCCGCCTTCCCCCGCCCGCGGTGGTTCGCGGCCCCAGCCGGGCCGAGCGGCCAGAGGGGAAGGGGCCGCCCGCCCCCCGCGCTCACCAGCCCTAGGAAGGCCGCACACAGCGCCCCGGAGATGCACCACCGCAGCGCGGCTCCCTCTCCGCCCCGGCCGCATCGCCAGCCGCCGACCACGGCCACCTCCGCATGCGGCGTGGTGGGGAGGCGCGGTCCCGCCGCCGCCGCCGCCGCCTCCCCCGGGGCGGCGAACCGGACGTGCTTCTTCTCCTCAGCGCCGGCCATGGCTCCTTGCGCCGCCGCGCCGGGCGGGGGGGGGCGGAACTACAGCTCCCGGCGTGCTCCGCGCCGCCGGACAGGGGTGGTGGCGGCTGCGGCAGGTGCGAAGCCCCGCGCACGGCCGTTGCCGCGGAGGCGGGGCCGTGCGGAACATGGTGGCGGCCCCGCGTCTGCCAGCCGGGTTTTGCGCTGGGAGTGTTTGGGTTGGGTTTTGTGGGGGTTTTTCCTCCCCCCCAACAGTTTTGCAGAGCCTGCTGCCTCCCGCTGGGGGTTTAAGGCTGACGTTAACACCTGAGCTTGCTTTCATTAGATTGAGGAGCCTTCTTAAGTATCCTTATGAAACCTGATACGCAGGCTTCACTGAACAAAACTATAATAAAGTTTTTAAACAGATTTTTTTTAAAAAAAATAATTCTTTAGTATCTCCTTTGATAAGTAATATTTTTTTAGATGCTAAGCCTACCTTACAGAAGTCGGGGCTTAGGAGAACAAACCCTTGGGAGGCCTAAAGCTTTCTCGTGGAGACAGGTGGCCTTCAGCAGGCTTCCACTGTGACAGGGAGCCCCTACTCTCTGTAAGAAAAGCTTTAAATTTCAGCATACTAGTTATCTTTAAACAACTCAAAGATAATCCCAAGTGGGATTTTTTTTGTTCTTAGAGTTGTTCAAAACAGAAATACACCCTAGACTAACAAGCCACTGTATGCAGATTACAGCAACCTAATCCTGTTTCTCCTGGCACTGGTTAGCATGTTGCAGGTACAGCTCCAGTTCTGGATAACCTGAGGGAAGAGATGTATGCATTAATAAAGGAAAAAGTCTAGCTACAACAAATAACTACACAAGATAACATTTAAATCTGATTGTTCGTAGCCATGTTAGTATCTTTGAAGCACGTGCAAAGTCTTACTAGGAGGCATCTGCAGCACACCGCTGGGCTGCTGGTCATAGGTCCATAGGCAGAGATTATTTCAAATGAAATAATTTCAATTATAAGAGTGCTTCTTTTCTGAAAATCATATAAAAGTCAAACCACATTTTTAGGTGTTAGTATTTTGCCTTATTAAATAGCTGTCATGATAAATACTGGTATAAAAATAGCTTCCTGGAAAAGGTACTTGAAGTGTATTCCATAGGCTTCTCCTCATTTTTGTTTTATGTACCTAGAAAGAGGTTTTGTACCTTGAGATTGTACAAATGGCAACAGCACTCAGGTTCTTATAAAGGCTTGGGGCGTCTTTTTCAAATTTTAATTTGAAATGCAAGCAGTCTAGAGAACAACCCCAGGAGGAATGGGAGTATTTCGCCGTTATCAGACACGTTTATTAAAGAACAGGAAATATTTGGCCCTGCTACAAAAGTGAATGAACTCCTATGATTTACTGAAGCTGTCAATGAGGAAACACTTCATACTGCCAAGGTAAGTCAAGGTTGAATGGGTAGTAGGCCAGTAAATGATCAAAGGTCCACTGAATTACACTGGCAGTTCATGAAGCAAAGAAATAGAGAATCCTTTTAAAATGCCACTCAAGTTTGTTCTACCATAGTTTTCCTCCCTCCCTCAATTTTAATTCTGCCCTTTGTGAATGCAACTGTTCTGTAAGTTTGATATTAAACCTCAAAAATGGAAAATAGAGTAGATAAATTTTTCAGAAGTATGTAACTCTGGAAGTCAGTAGTTTAGGTTTATAAACCATTGGTCTTAAAATGGATCGTCAATGCAATCAGAATGAAATGGATTGCACCGTGTATTAATTCAGGAGCAAATCAGAACACAACACTAAAGCTGTAAAGGCTTTTGTATAAAAGTCTGCACTTGAGATTCAGTAATTATCAGAATATAACACAAAATTACTTTCAAAAATGACAAGTTTTATAGAACAGGACTAAAAATGATGCATGCACTAACAAATAGGGCACTTTACCATCTTTATTCTGAATAATTTGAGACCGATCACAGTTACTTTAGCACCATGAAAAACAGACATTTGTTTCTTACCCTTCTAACAAAGAAGAACTTCAAATAATGGAGTTAAGGCTAATAAAATGTATATCCTTTAACATCAAAACCAACGTACAAAATAGGATGGCAATAAAGATACTTAAACACGTCAGTGTTACCAACATTAGCACACATTTTAGTGTAAAAATCACTCTAATCTTACCATACACAGTTCTGAAACATTAAAAGATGTTGACATAATATATAAGACTAAAAGGCATCCTGAAAATATGCCAAAGCTTACATGACTAGAAACTCACTGGCTGTCTGGAACTGCAATGGTACTGTGCTTGTCAACAGTGAGACACACAAATGCAAATAGTTACCTCTTCCCCAGCTGTCTCCCACATTCCAGTGCTACAGCTCTTGTAGTTAAATGCAGAATGTTTGTGTACACTCTGGTCAAAATACATTGTATTTATATATACACCTACAAACACTCAATATCAGAGGGTCAGTTCTGACAGAAGGGTTAAGATGCCTAAAAGTCAGCTCCCAGAATACTTCCAGCTCCCCAGAAGGGAATCTGGGCCCCAAACAAGGCAGCACCTCTGCTCCCTGCTCCGGGAGGATGGTCCAGCTCCTCCACCTGGGCTCCCGCACAGCAAAGCTGGGAGCTGCCCTATGCCAGCACAGCAAGAACCTGGCTGCTTAAGCTAACCCATAAGGATCATCCTAAGGATAGTAGCGTTGATTCCCATCCTTAGATACTTCCTTTGGGACCGCAGGGAAGTATCTCCTGTCCCTTAGGCATGTACTACCTGATGCCAGTAGGAATTCTTGCTTTAGAATGGCAGTGTCCATTTTTTTTTTTTTTTTTACATCATAAGCATGTGATCAAAGCATTCATCTAGTATGCGTGAGAACTGCCTTCAGCACTCTGGTGAGTTGATTCAACCTCACATCTTCTACTTCATAAAAATCTGCCTAGTCTATCAGGCCATGGCTATTCAAAGGTTTAATGCAGGGAAGGCTGAAAAGCACTATTCCATGTCCTATATGGTACGCATCAGTTTTGACAATCCAGTGTGCCCAAAGGGAAGGGGGGAATGTACATGCCCAGACATTGTGTGTGAAGAGCCAGAAGGTAAAAAAAGTCAAGCTACAGCATCTGATACTGAACATACCCTGAAGGATGGCCACTGAATGGCTAGTCATCATTGACTTGAGTGAGCAATTCTGAAAGGTCCATAAGTGGTCACTGAAAGTCAACTTATAAAAAAATTAGATGTTAATGCTGAACGAAGATCTGGATGAAAGAAATTCTAACTAAGAGCGTTCTTGGTTTGAGACTTACACACGTCTAACATGTAGCCAGAATAAATCCAAAACAATTATACATTCATATTGTTGCATAGCTCAGATGTAAATAAGAACCTGATGGGTTTTCATTATTTCAGACTCTTTGCTGAACAGAATATATTAAGATTTGCAAGGATGTCATACCTACTGAAAAGACCTTAAGTGTCAGCCATACATAAACCCAACCCCTTTCCTAAAAATTAGTCTTGGTTTCAAGATCTGGTGTATTGAATTACAGCATAGCACAGGACTGGAAATTTCACACTGCCATTTTAAGTTAACCTCTTTCTACCCAATTTCTTCTGAAGCTTACCCCGAGAGCATTTAATGGGGAAAAGGAAGACTATTACTCTGTTTATAGGATGGAAGAGCAATGTCTATGGAAAGTACTTTGAACTGTTCTCAAGAGGGATACATCTGAATGATTTAAGGGTTTTCTTGAACTAAGCTAGTATGTTAGAGTCTACCCCCAACAAGATTAAATCTGGCATGAATTAGGTCATCAAAATATGAGTTCGGCAGTACTAAATAGCTGGTATTTGTGTTGGGCTTTTTGCAATTTTTTTTTTTTTTTAAAGGGAAACAGCCAACCTCATTTTTAAGACCTCAGGGCATATAGAATCCAGTGTATCTCAAGTTTCTCAGTGGCTTCACTGCTAACAATCTGAGCTTTACTTTCATTTCAACTGCATCTTATCTAGCTTTAGGACACAATCTTATGTCCAATAAAGAGCATTTTCTGTTGGACATTTCCCCCATAGATACAAGCTAATAGTAAAGATGTTAAAAGAATTCTCATGCATTTACTTTTTTTTTTTTTTAACCTTTCCTGAAATGTCTTTTTCTGAAGCCTTCTCAATTTTAGCATTCTTGTAAAACAAGCAATGGCACCAGAAATAGGTTCGTTGTTCCAACATCATCACACCCGCATGGCTTCTGATCCTGCTTTCCTCTTGTCTGACATCCCATTCACCAGCTGTTTTTAACATAGTCGTCACTCTTAAACCATTATTCACTTCTTGTACCCTCTTCCTGGAGTCTCTGGGGTGTTCATTTGGTTTTTTTAAATGTTGTCCTTCACATTTGTGAGCGTAATTTACATTTTTAGTTACTCAAATATGAGAGTTTGGATTTTCATGTACAAATACATTTAAGGGCATGGCAATAATTAATCCATACTATTGTTACATTCTTTCCATATAATTTCTAAAACTTAACTATTTTATATTCTCTCCCAGATAATTTATAGAGATACAGAGCAGCAAGTCAGGAAGATGCCACCATTACAGCAAGATGTCTGGTCATGATTTCAAATTGTATCATGCTAAAAAGGAGCCTTGGTTTTGGTTAAAAACTCAAAGCTAACACACATGAAATGTAAGATGTCATAAATACTAATTTTTCATAACAAAGCAGTAGGAAACAAGAGGCTTTTACCACACTTACTCGACACCTTTTGCATTGCCCAAATAGAAGATAATACTGAATAACATGTTCTACAGAAATACTCCAGATAAGAACAGCATAAGCTGTTAACAACTTGGGTTTTTTTTTTTTATAAAGGCAGCCTTTTGTAGTAATTTTAATTAACAACACTATGAATATTTTAATATTTTATTTATATTTTAATGACATTTTTAGAAGCACAAGGGACTGTTTTACAGATTGGGGTGTGGGTTTTTTTTCCATTTCCCAGTCCCTTCCTATACACCTCCTTAAGATTCAATTCTTTTAAGCCTTACTCATGTAAAGCAGGGATTGAACTTCTGCAAGATAAAACAAGGTATGAACTTTAGTCTCAAATAATTAGGATGCTTTGCATGATTATATTTAAAGGATGTTACAAGTTCATTGATGTAAACATTCTAAACAGTAGTATTGCTAACAATGTTTTATATCACAAATGTGCATGGGCTTTATGAGCTATTTACTACAACTCTGGAGAAAGAAAAATAATAAAAAGACAATAAAGGTTATAATTTTAAAACAGTATGCCTCTGGTTTATGTAAAGAACAGGTATTGTTACTAATTAAGAAAATGCACTTCAATGTGCATTTTGTCTTCAGATCACATTTAGTTTACTCTTGCTATGACACTTCTACACAAAACAAAAATTATTAGTATCACATGGACCTGAAATAAAGAATGATCATGTATTCCACTGCATTGCTGATCCGTATCTACAAATAAACAACGTACTTGGAAGTGTTTTATGATAAACTGAAAAGCAGTGTTTTCATCTCAATATTATGCTTTCAAATATTTTTCAGAAATACCTGCTTGACAAACAGTGCATAATACCTAAGGATACAGAAGTAATAGGGCCATGTTTAGTATGTTAAACAAGAAGTTGGACATGCAAAGACATTTCTTTATATTTGAATATACACACAATTGAACACAGCTATAAAGACCTATAATAAACCTGCATGTTCACTTAGTGCAAAAATCTTTAATTGTTGAATGCCATTTTCATAGCTCACGCATATTTTCCACATTAAAAACAACTTATTGCACTTAGAATGTATTCTTTAAAGCTGTCTTATTTTTAAAAATAAAAAAGTACAGAGTAATTTGAAATTTGAGTCTAATTCACAATACTACTCCAAAGTATTACTGTCAGTACAATTTCAAAAAACTATCAGCTATTCTGAGCTTTAGCTAAAAAAAATTAAAGTGCACTACGCATTAATAGTATTGCCTTCACCAAATAAAAAAATCTATCATTCAGCAGCTTTACTTCTGAATGTGTTTGTACTCGGAGCTCAGTTTGCACATATTCAAAACTTGTGCCCATCAAAAATTTCATCCTTAATGTTCTTTGTTTGGGCTACTGTGAAAAGGTGAATCAATGCAAAACCAGGTGACTATTTAAGCAAACTGAGCAGGCTGGGGTATTTAGAGAAAATAACAGAAGTTTAATAATTTAGTTTTCTAATAATTTCAGCAAGAGTTAAGGGAATCAAAAAGATACATGTTTGTGTTCATGATACAGAATTGTAAAAGACTATAAAAACAGCATGAGACACTTTGAAAACCACATCATTCATAAAAGCTACTACATTTTCCAGTATAAACACCCATGGATGTGCCTGCATTCGCCGGACCATAAAAGTTATTGAAGAGTCCTGGGTCAGTGAACCAAAAACAGCTGTCGCACTTCCAGAAATAGGTTTGATGAATTAGAAAAATATTCTCTTCACACAGAGAATCACTACGCACATACACACTAATGTTACAAAACTTCAAATACCTTGAAAATGTGGCTTGAAATCAAACGCAACAACTCATCAAAAAAAGTTCAATGGTATAAAAGATTCTTGTAGCAGTTTTGCAATTTGAGCAATAGTTCAAAGCTTCTTTAGTATCATATAGTATCTTCAGCCAAAAAGTAGAAATCTAGTTTCAGTAGAAGGTCAAGCTGGTACAGGAAAAGAAAGCATCAAACACCAGATTCCGTTTCTTTGACTGGCTTTTCTGTAGTGTCTGACACCAAAGTGCTTTCATTTTCCAGCATTTTTTCAGTAGTTTCTCCATCAACAGGTTTTGCTCTTTCTTTCAACTTCTGCCGTTCATGGACCCAGGGGATGAAACATAATATAGCTCCGCCAATAAGGGGAGGGACTCCAGCCAAGTAGAACGCTACATCATAGGTGCCGAGGTGATCGCGCAGCAAACCTGAAAAGATAGAAAGTTAACACTGATAAATAATGGGGCCTCAGAATCTACAAAAAGCCATGTCTTTTCTTTGGATTCAGAAACTTGAGAGCTGGCACAGATGATTATAACCACTAATCTGACTACCTGATGGCCGAATACAGGTGTATATTTAGGTAGAAAGGTATTCCAGAGTTTGTTATTTGGAGTTTTTAAACCAAGAACTCAGTACATCACCACTTGACTGCTTAATTACCACCTATCATAAAACATATGTACCATATTTCCTATTTGAAAGTTGCTTATTTCAGCTTCTCCAGCATTTGAATCTTGCAAGAACTCGGAGAAATTCTCCCTCTTTTCGCAAGAGTTGCCTTTGATTGAGGTGCCTCAATCTTAAGATATACTGATTGCATTCCTGGTAGCCTCTTATTAAAAAGAGTCTTTTCCAACAATTAACTCTAATTGCTCTCTCAAAATTCCTCCCACTAATCAAATTCCATTTAAGTACTAATAGCTGTGATAGCCTATCCAGATCAGGAATCACCTAGTCTATGCTGTTCTAACTTTAAAATTTTGTTCTTTATAATCCTGCATAGTTCATTTAAGTCTTACTAAGTATCTTTCAGTAGCACTTACAAGACCTTAGGGTAAATTATGATTGAAAATAACCAGTGGTAAGGATTATAGCTTAAGCTATTTCCACCTGCCAAAGAGCTTCCAGTTTTCATCTTTAAAACCTGTACTTTGTGAAACAGTCTCCCATCAATGAAAAAAGCCAGTGTTACTACTTATAAACAGGAATTAAAGGGACCAGCGCTTTTATCCTCTCAATTGTTTTTGCATGAGCAAATTTTGGAGTCCACTTAATTTTCAGATTCTAATTCAGAGTCATTCTGTAACACAATCAACATATAGGCTGTCACATCAACAGCATGGGAATGGCAGGTCCTCGATCCAGCTGGAAATCTACCTTTCTTTTAAGGAATGCTTTACATCTGCATAACATAATGAAAAAGATTGAAGCAAATTTTAAAAAGAGTACAGTAAATTAATAACCCACGAGCAGCAGTTAAATTCACCGTATATTCTGAAGTACTTACAGAGAAAACTTCCAATTGACACGTGCTGCATATGACATAGGAACAGAAAATATAGCAATAAAGTCATGCAACCACAGAAACGTATTTACAGCTACAAAGCATATGTATACTTACCTGCAATGGGTGGACCAACTGTCATCGGTATTGACATAAGTCCTAGTAGAAATCCTATGGCCTGGGAGACATCC
Source organism: Balearica regulorum gibbericeps (assembly GCF_011004875.1). Taxonomy (NCBI): domain Eukaryota; kingdom Metazoa; phylum Chordata; class Aves; order Gruiformes; family Gruidae; genus Balearica; species Balearica regulorum. Next base: position 51,928,046 of record NC_046186.1, on the reverse strand, counting down.
TGAGCCCCAACAAGCTCAAAGGCAATAGGAGCCATAATGCAAATGAAGCACCCATCAAACAGACCCATGAAGAGACAGACAGCAATGAGACCTCCAAAGACGTGGCACAGTGGAATCATCATAGACATCAGGCCAATAAAGAAGAATGAGGCCACCTAAACATGACCAAGGAAAAAAACCAAAAAACATATTGCATCAAATCAGCAAAGAAAGAGAACAGATAAGCTTTCTTTCATTTGTACTGGATTGTCTGCCTGTATTTACTTTAAAATAAATATAAGCAGTCTCCATGGATTACCACCATCAGAAGTTACAGACCAAGATAAAACAGAGACATAACACTCATGACATGCAATCAAAGAAATTCTACAACCCATTGCACAAGTTTTCAAAATGCCTTTGTAATCAACTATCCTGCAGTGATGATGTAAGGACACTTCTCATGCACCAACATTTTTTGAGAAGTTACTCAGCTCTTTTCACAAATGAAAGCCTCAAAAATCAAAAGTTTAATATAGCTAGAACACTAAAATTAGATTCCTCTGTTGTAATTTAAGTAAAAATACCAGTACTATGAGTGATTACTTCAGGGTGCTTATAATTCAGAGGTGATATTTGAAAGTCATTTCAATTTTTCCACATAAAGGTATCTTGCTGTATTCCTGTAGCCATGCATCCTTACAAAGATTTTATAGTAAAATCTTAATTATTTCTTTGATTTAATTTAAAGGAATAAAACTGTCTTTCAGCAAAATGAAGCAGAATTAAAAGGAAAAACAAAGAGTTTCGCTTGTACACCATCTATATGTCAGCATAGGAAACCAAAATCCCAACCTAACTGCACAAGCACAATTTCCAAACAAGACATATGCATTATGCATTGGTCACCTCCAGACCATTAAAGAAAACCAAAGTCACTTAACTGTTAGACATCACAATTTTTTGATGGATGAGTGAATTAGGATTAGGAAAAGTGTTTAAGCAGACAGCTAGGTGAAACTTAATTTTCAAGACAGCATAAAATTTCTTTTAGGTAATGTACTTTATTTAGCCTATTAAAGAAAAACTGTTGTGAAGCATCTTAGGTATGGTATAGAAACAGAAACACTGAAGAACTGGGCTTGTCACAGGAATTTAAGGATAGAGGTGGAGAAATACTCCAATACAGAAAATACAAATATTATCTGAGATAAGTTTGTATTTAAGTAGTAGTGTGGTTATCTGTGACAAACTAAGCAAGATATTGTATTCTTTGTATTATATTATGGTAAAAGCAGCACTAAAACCAGAAATCACTGAACATCGTATCCAGAAGAGACCAAATGCATCATTATAAAGCAAAAGCCAGCAAAACAGATCCATAAGAAAGAATGCAGAAACAGAAAGATGAAGGTTGAACTTTCTGGGTAGAACTCTAAGTTGTTCAATTATGAGATAGTAAAGTTCTAAAAGGAAAGATGTTTCATTTGCATTAGTCAAAATTAATTCTTACATCATTTTTGCATGAGATGGGATGATAGTATGACCTGTTGGACAATCCAGAATAATACTTAGGTGAATATTCACTTTCCCTCAAAAATGCTGGTTTGAAACAGGAGAGCTGAAGATGCTGGGGCATGGCTTGGCAAAAAAGTTAATGTGTTTTTCCTGCTTAAAACTAGGTGAAACCAACAGTACTCAGAAGCATCTTAGTTCATGCCCTAAACAAAAGTCCACGGTTTTCAGTTCTAGCTATTCAAGGAAAAGAATAAAAGAGCTTGTAGTTTTACTGCAAGTTTGGTATTTGTGCTTTGTAAATCACACATAACATCTCAATGCTGTCTTTTCATTTTTTTATCTTAATATTGACATTTCCTGAAAGTGTAACAATAGGTATTAATGCAAATGAATGAGGTACAGTCTCTGTCATCAGGGACTCTAAATTTATGTAACTATGGCAACAAATACTCAGTCTTCAGAAAGGTGATTCTTAAGCATTTTGTTTCAATAATGTAGTACAGATAATAGCCATTAGATGGCTCCCTTGTTACTCATTTCGAAACCACAAAACAGGAACACCCAGTGGTTGATAACAGTTAACTAAAGCTTTTCCAAAAATCTACACTAACACTGCTACTTTCTCAAAAAAAAAATTATAAGCATGGAGGTAAAAAAAGTGTATAACCTTTTTCACCCTCAAGCTTCAGCATTTCTGGAAGCTGTGTCTTTCTGCAAGTAACCCACTTTATTCAGCAAAATCTCCTCAACTAAGCACTTCTTACATCCCCATGGCTTTACCAGAGTGCACTATGCACAGAACATACTTCACACCAAATCATCACCTATCAAAGATCAAGAAGATATCCAAGATCCTTAATGGAGGAGCATAGGAAAAAAATTATTCATCTTTCTGCAAGCATTATGAAGTCATGGGATAAAACAGGGAAAGCAGAATCTAGAGAATTCTCAAAGGTTTTCTCACTCACATGCTAATGATTAATAATTTCTTTCATTCACAGTTGAAAAATAGCCAGCAGGTAGTAGACATGTTTCTTTAGCATTAAAAGAGAAAAAAAATCAGAGATTCATGAACTTTGCGCCAAAAAGGCTCCTAGTATCAAAAAACCTATGTTGAGTTTCCTAGAGTTTTGAGATTTCTCAAGTTTGAATCTCCAGTCAGTTAATTCTGCTTACTTAATAGTATCTGCAACCAGGGTCTTCAGAATATTGTTTCTATGTTCCTTCAAAACAATGTGAAGACATACCTGTAAATAAACTTTTTTTGCACCAGGAACATAATCCGCAACTCTGCCAAAGATCAATCTGCCAACTCCTGATGTAATGCCCAGGCACAGCAGAAGGACTTCTTCTGGCACGCTGTCACCAAATCTGTCTTTTACATGCTTCATCTGTTTAAAAAAGAGGGTTGAGAAAATAAACTGGCTTTAGAATTAAAAGGAAGATAAACCTTAGAGAACTTGAGCTAAATAGAAGTAATCTGAGAATCTCAGACTTACAAATATGGCTACAAATGGTTAACTAACTTACTCTGTTTTTATTGTATTGCACTTAATACTGATAAGCCAGTACAAAAATCTGTAAAAGTAATCTGAAAATGTGTTGTTGCTTTATTCACAATTAAGGAACTTAATTCAAGAAAACAACAAGACTGCATCTAGTACCAAGAAGATTGAAGAGAACCCAAACGTTCTCCCCAACCACATTTAATTTACTAGTCACAGACTTAACATAACACAGAATCCACAAAGGATGTCTAGAACTGGTTGTTTCCCTGGCCAGGGCACACTCTCAGGTCTGAAGGTACTAAGTGATTAACAAGTATCACCACAGCACTGGCCTGTGCATTAAGACAGAGATACATGCTACCAAACTTGTAAGACAGCTCAGGGCAGGAACAAGAAGCAGAGGGGCAGAGAGCCAGAGGCCAGACAGTGCAAATAGGAGGGGCCCCTCCAGACTGCCTCATCCTGACATCCAGGATCACCACGACATCCAGGGGCAAGGAGGAAGAGGAGCAGGAACCACCTGCAGCATCAAACACAACAGCAAGCACTTCAAGGAGAGGGGGCAGATACACAGCCATGAATAGGGCAGAAAGGAAGAAAAATTTATCAGCCACTTCAACCTAAAAAAACTAAAGCAACAGTCCTCACAGTAGACCATCAACTACAGTGTGATGAACTATCAGTGTCAGTAACTGTAACCTTTCAAGCCATGTTAAAAAAATCATATGACTGACTTGATGGATTTGGATTTTTTTTTTTATATTATTCCTGGTTCCACAGTGGTTTTGTTTGTGTTTTTGGTTGGTTTTGTTTTTTAAAAATAAACCATGAAGACCAGAAATTACCCCAAGAAAGAATTTTTGCACAATCACTTTAAGACACACTTGGCAATACCAAATATGCTAAAGTGAGCATTAGAAGATGTAGAAACATTTGCATAGTCCTGCAATCTCTGTGCTCATAACTAGTTCCAAAGAAGAATGTAAAGACTCAGAGGTGTAAGGAAGCAAACAGAAGAAACTGATTGTAAGAAAAGACATAGTAAAAACATTTGAGAGACAAGGTGACCACAGGCTGACAGACCTGAATAGCAAAAGCTGCACACCATTTTTTGTTATTAACTCTGGTTATATCATATCACTTCAAACTAGAGAACCCTTATTTTCCTGTCTATAAGATGGAAAAGTTCAGTTTTAGTAAATACTTCTAGAGCAAAATAGTGTAGATTCTTTCCAGGCCAGAGTGTTAATACACAAGCAGAGCCTTTCCACACCCACCCCCCCCCAACATAAACAGGATTTGCTGAGTGATGGTCATTTTCTTAAATATAAAATCAGTTGGGTTTTGTTTACATTTCACAGAGTCTATTAGGTTTAATAGTAATTTGTCCAATATAATTGATTATGTCAGAAAGGAAATAAAATAAGAGTTCATGGTTTTGTTTTGTTTTTGAAGAAAAACTTCAAACTTCAATTGAAGACAGATGCTTGCTCTTTCTATTTTTGAGGTTACTTGTTTCTTTGCTTTAAGACACATGTAGGAACAGAATCTGATGACATTTTTCTTCTGGACTGATATTTAAACATAAAAGATAAGTTATTCCATTTATTCCCTTCCAGTCAAAGGTGAGAAGAGGAAAAGCTGACAGTTTTCCCACCCCTACCTTTATGTGCCTGTCAACACCTGCTGGCCCAGCTGGTGAGAGAAGCCAAGGTATTTTCTGCCATTCTTGTCACCTGTTGTACTTCCACATTTCTGCAGCCTCTAGCTTGTTTAATTAGACCTGACTCATCCACTCCCCAGAGGCTTTTCAAGAGGTAAGGTAAAGCTCTAAGTCTAGATAACTATTAATCCTGCATCTGCAACTGAGTAACAGATTTCTCAAAGCAGCACTGAGGGTGAAATGCTGTCCTGTTACATCAATGGGGGAAAATACTGGATTCAGTCAACTCCTTAAGTAGGAAAATAACTGCTACTCATCTCGATCTTCAAGTATCTACATCAAGTTTTTATTTTTTTTTAGCTTTCACTCCTCTTAAGCACACCATAACCTTAAAGAAAGCGTCCAACAAGATGTAAGGAGAAACTTTTTCCCCAGGAGGGCAGTAGGCAGTGGCACAGGCTACCCGGAGAGCTTGTTCAGTCTCCTTCCTTAGGTCTGGAAAACCTCTAAGTGCACAAAGCCCTGAGCAACCTGGTCTGATCTCAGAGCTGACCCTCTGATCCTTAACAGCATATTCTATCTTCAGTGATACAGTCACTAAGTAAGCTGTAAGTAACAGCAGTATTGACTGAATATCTGAAAATACAGTGATTCAGGATTAATTCAGTACTGTAAGTGCTAACTCATTATGGACTTAGAGACATTTCTTGTAACTATAGGTTACATTTATTTATGATTAAGTAGCTTAAACGAGATTCGGATTTGCACAGATTTTTAACCAGTAGAACTACTCAAAAATCTCATGACAGCCAATTACTTGTGAACCTTCTCAGCAGCATCTCATATATGAATGCACTTGTCGTTGCAGAACTATACAGACTGTAACTATATGACTCTTTAGGCATTATCTACAGCAGCCAAATGGGGACTCAGGCCCACAGCAGATACATCGAAGGCCAAAGCATTTGCCTACGGGTTTTGCCTGTTCTCAGTAAGGTAGCTCGCTCTTTACTCTCATTAGAGCTGAGTGCATATTGAATTGCAGGTCTGATTTTTCCCAGTGTAGAAAAGGCTTGTAATTTTGCCTGAGATTTTCCAGGCTAGCACAGCTTCTTTATTATTTTAAAATCAGTTATCTTTGTATAATCCAATTTTCCAAATCAAGACATAAGACAGTGGACAATATAACTGAATGCATCCCTGGCACCAGAATTTTACCTTATACCCTTGTTCTCTATTACGAGGCTAAAGCATACAAACACAGACCTTGTTGTCCAAATTCTCATTACTGTTAGGATGAGACTAGAGGAAGGATTAGCCACACTTGGTACTGGCTGGAATGCTTTCCAACACACTGTCTTGGCTAACCTCTCTCCATCCAAGACCCAGACTTTGCCAAGACCTTCCATTCAATGCTCACACATTGCAGCTATATTCACGCACTGAATCAAAGTTAGAGCAATCAGTATGGCTCCAGTTTCTTTTTCCAAACACAAAGAACCTGAATCTGAAAGAAGTGGTAATGAACTAGTAAGAAATAATTCTTTCTCTGCCAACTGTTTTCCCTTGTGTATATTCCATTTTGGGAATTCTCAATCAGGTAAACCTTTAGTAGGCTAAGTGCAATGCAATCTCTCTCACCAAAAGAGAGAGATGGCCAACAGCGATATATAACCTAAAAAAGTTTGAGCACATGAACCCAGCATTTTCAAGTCCTGATGTCTGACACTTTCATTCAGAACCACTGTAAGGGTAAAAGGAAATGTTTACAGAGTACTGCTGGTACCATTCATAAATTGGAGATACTATTCTTAACTGCTCCAAATTAACAGTTTCCTGAAAGAGCTGAAGGGAGTTCTTTTGGTTTTGATTTTTTCTCAGACAAGAAAAGAAAAAGGATAGCCTACACAAACTCTTTATTCTTCCTGCTTTCCAGAAATGTATCAGTTCTATAGAAATCCAGGCAAAACTGTGCTTCCTTGAAATGCACAGTGATGAGCCATGCCTGCAAGTAACAAAGGTGAAACTTTGCATAAGGTGTCAGATGAGTCTAAAACATAACCTTGCAGGCAAAAACTATGATCAGAGTCTGAATCTATCATAGCGCTCATGGTATGGAATCTGCCCTGAGGTATAAGCACTTGTAATATCCAGAACTGGTTTAATAATCTTGTTTTTTCAGTACTAATTGGCCCTCTTAGCCATGCAACAATTTGAAATCCAGACACCTAAAATAATTCTAGACTTGTATGAGAATTAGCCATCAAACTAGGCATGGCAATACCTCCATAATCTGTTGATTTGATTATTACTACCAAGGCCTTCAAAAACCCATTCAGTATTATTAGAAGACATGATGGCCTTGACATTCCATCACTCTCTTTTTTTCCAAGCTATAAGTTCAAGAAAGGCAACAGACAAAAATAAACTAAGTGCATGTCCAAGTAAGGGTACTGGCAACTGACAGGACACAAATGAAGTGGGCATAGGTAGCAAAGTTATACTGGTGCTCATCTTCAAGACTACAATTAGATCTTCAAAATTTCAGAGAGCTAAAAGCTCAGGTTTATTTCACACATCTGAGAAGAGAACACCCTTACTGACAATGTACAGACCTTTCTCTATTGTTAGTGCCATCACACAGCAGCCTTCCTTCAATGAAGGAGTCAACCACATGCCTGAACAAGCTAACTCCTTCAAGGCCTAGAGAAACATATTAACTGTTGCCTTGATAAAGATATATCAAGAATTTTGCAGTGAACTGTCCTGGAAGATGGCAAATATCAGGATGTGCTGAAAATCAGAACACAAAGTAACTCTGGACAAGTCATTCTTTATTCTCTAACATAAGGACTCACCACAAAAATGGGAGGGGGCATGTGGAGAAAGACAAATCAGAGAAACTTGCTTGCCAGAGAACCGTATGATACTAGGCACAAGAAGATTATTTAATGCAAATATGTTTCTGGTTTGGACTCCAAATAAACTTTAACTGATGAGCCAAAAAATAGCAAACAAACCAGCAGCTCCTGATTCCTGAACACCTACTGAAATGGTGTTCTTCATATTAAGAGACATGAAATAACATTACTAATAGCTAATGCAGATCCATTTTTAAGGGAGTTCCATCATCCTGAGATGGATACAGTAGCAAATTTTAGAAATTGAGTTTCTTCACATGACAAAAATATGCATATATATACATCTTCAAGATAATTCCTATTTACATACTTGCCACAACAGTGATACTTCCTCTTTCTATCTCTGGTCAATTTAATTTACATAATGAACAAGGAGAGAATTAAAGAAACAAGGTGATTATTACATGGCAATCAGGAAATTTTCTATTCCACTAAGTAAAGTAGATTAAACAGAATAATCCATACATCATGAATATTCAGAACAAGTATAATCTGAATTTCTTAAGTAAAACTGAACATAACAGTTAACAGGTTAATTGCTAAGCCTATTTACATAAAAAAGGTCAGCAATTCAGATTAGATTAAGAAAAACTCAGGCTGACAATTACATAGTTAAAATTGTTTGTTTGTTCCCTCTCTCAAAAGAAAAAGCTAGTTCTGAAGAAGTTTGCCCTAATTAAAAAATAAAATCTCAGAGCTGTGTTACCTTTAAGAGCCCATGAAGGAGGAGTATGATCCCAGAGATCAAAATAGGCAACTGACAGCATAAAACTTAGACACCAAGACAATGGTTGCTAACCAATAAACAGTTTTTCTACTTAAGAGTCACAAATGCTAATAATTTTTAAAGCAATCAAACCAGTTCTCAGGTCTTGAGAGAATGACTGCCAATTGGTAGGCCTGAAAGATATTCAGGGAACAGTACAAGAAAGGATGCTGGGGACTGAGAAAAGCCTGAAGCATGGGGGACATCCCCTACACCGCAGTCCACAACTTCTCTTCCCCTCTCCCACTTCACCTCAGGATATTATCAGGTCCTATCCTCCACCAGTAGCTCCTGGAGGTGCCAGCAGAGGCTGGATCCCATTGGAGCCACAAGAGACACGGGCACAGGAATACTGGTGGATTGGCATGGCTTGGGCAGCAGCCGCAGGACAGATAAGACACCCATGTATCTGGGGAAGGCCACAGTGACTGAGAGCAAGGATGAGGAATAAAGCCAGGAATATGTAAGAACTGAAGTGTTACACACACGAGGGCTGAGAGTTAAATTGTCAAATAACTTACCCTTTTTAAGTATTTTTTTAAATTTGATTCTCATTTGTGACTACAATCCACAACTTAGTCTTAGTTCTACCCATTCCTTGGGCCCTAAAGCGGTGTTTCCTAAGCCTATCTTACTCTCAAAACTCAGCTAGCCACTATGTCCAAAATTACTATTATTATCAGCAAGTCCTGGAGAGTTACAGGTCGATCACATTAACTTGAATTTCCAGAACAACAGCAGAAAAGGAAACAAACCCAGAACTATTCATAGACATTTAACAGGTAACATCATAAGCTAAGGATCAACATAGATTTGTTAAAAAACAACCAACCTTAATTTCTCTCTATTACATGGTAGGTAGCAAACCTTGACAAAGGGAAGGACAAATGTAACAAATTTTGACTTTGGCCAGTGTTTTGATATTCTCTCAAATATAATTCTTATGAGCCAGTTTGGAGTACATGACTGAAATGGAACAACTGTAAAGATGGGTGTTGAAATGTTAGGAAAAGCTGCTTTTAAAGAGTAGTTAGTTAGTGATTCATTGCAAAATTGAATATGCCAAAAGCAGATCCATCAAAACCTGCCCAAATCTCCACTATTTAACATTTTCATTAATGATATGGACAGTGAAATAGAGAATATACTTATTAAATTTGCAAATTACATCAAATTATGAGTATTGCAGGCACTGTAAAGAAAATTACCAGAATTCAAAGTTATCTTGGCAACCTGGCATCTTAATCAATAGCGTAAAATAAATATGAATAATTTCCATAAAAAACATTATGAGGTAAATATTAAAAACACTACACGAGGTAAGTCAGATGCATGAATACAAGATGGAAGAGTGATCTGGCAATAGTTCTTTAGAAAGGGAACTGAAGGCTTAGCATATTAAACTTCAGCATGTTCTAATTATGTCATCATACTGCAAAAGTAATTGAATATATCAATTCATGACACAATGTGACCTTCACATACTGCTCAGTACCAGTAAGGCCTCAGCTGAATCATGATGTCCTATTTTGCACATTGCTCATTAAAGACATGGACCACGTGTACAGAATCCAAAAGAAAGATCTGGCAATAAGCAGAAATTTGTAAGCATGACTTATGAAAAAATAAAGAGAAATATGTTAAAAGGTCTTTTACCAAAATAAGGCTGTAGTCAAAAACCTGTGTAAATTGGGTAAAGTACTGGGTAACATCCAGCCTTACTTTCTATGATTCATGAAGTGATCTGATGGATGTCTTAGTATAGTCACAAATACATTCTTAAGTGTTATAACTTGAAAAACTTTAACCTCTAGATTAAGGTAAAACTCTGCTACACATTTGATTAAAAGTGAAGGAAGCAATTTCCTGACATCGCCACTTAAATTTTAGAAGCTTAATGTAAGTAATTCTTTTCAAATCACTGTGGCATTTACTAATGTGATAAAGTATTATCAGGTTATAACTTAGGTAATTAAAACAAACTGAGCATATTATATGCTATGATTAAGAAATTACGGAATATCAAAACAATGGATTAAGTTATCCTGTACAAATGCCCAAAGTAACTTCATGAACCACTGATGATTAATATTGTATGCACTGGACTTATTAAAAAACTACTTTGGCTAATTGTTGTAAACACAATTTAAGACAGATTCTCAAAGCAGCTAGTAGAAGTGAAGCAACTAAAAACTAATATAACAAGTTCATTCTCTTTATAATATTAAAAGCCTGTCACATGGATTAATTTTATGTAGCATACTTAAGTAAAATTTTAATACACATCTGCTGCTACACATCCAGTTTAGTCTTCCTCAACTTAAAAAGTACATCTATTGTACTATTCTGTCTAGTGATAATGCCTTAATCTTGACTTCCAAACACATAAGGTCTAACTTCATTAGACTAGCTTAAAAATAAAAAGAATACTGAGAAGAGGAATGTAACAGCATATGCTATTTGTCCAGAAATAAGTGCAAAGATATGCTAACAAAAGTGATATTTTTAAATTAAGAACTGTTAGTAATTATAGTTAGTTCACTTAAATACCTAATTTCCTTCCTTATTTTTGCCTAAATTAGACATTGCTGGAAATATTACATAAGTTTTATAGAAGCATATATTCAACTTCTGACAATGCAGTTCAGCAAAGCTGAAGGTAAGTTTTCAGTTGACAGGACAAGTGCGACTGTCTATTAAGTGAAGCAGTAAGTGGAAAAAGGGAAGTGCTAACACCATTGTAGTACAAGAAGCAAGACTATTGTGTTAGCTACAGCATTTACATGTCACAAGGATGTCTTCTCACTGCTGACCTTAAGGTGTCTGCCTTAGCCAGCTAGTCTTCCTAACTGATACAAAAAAAATTTTTTTTTTTTTTTCTTTGAGAGGCAGTTCAGAAGCCTGACCCTGATGCTCCAAATTGCCCTCTGGAAAAGCTTCTTATTCTTTGGACCGTAAGGAGTAGTCAAACTAAAAGTCTTGAAGTCAAGTGAGGTGAGTACCCCTCAGCTTGAAAGATGTTTTGAAAGGCAGCTATGAGACTGATTCAAGGTCTCTGGAATCTGCCATAATGAAAAACTTACCAGGAGAGTGCTTATGTTCTGTAACTACTCAGACAGGAAGATGACAAAGGCAAAGAGAAACACTGGAAGCTGGACTAAGATCAGAATGACAAATAAGTGTTTATTTGCATCAGTGAAAGTAATTAGCTGGGAACAAAAAGCTTTTACAAGAGGACGGGTTTCCTTTTTACAAAATAAGGCTGTTACCTCAAGTAAATTTTTCAACTCACCAGTAGAATTAGCAATAAGATTACCAGACAAGATTGTATGACTCATTTGTGTGAAAAGAAAGCAGCTTCTAACAGTAGCTCCTTCTAAAATTTATGAACATAAAGATTGTATTCCTTACCTATCCTGATGAACAACACAATAAGCAACTAACTTGGAGTTAACAGGTTAATAAAATAGGGATTCATCTACCTACATGTTACAATGCTACTGTCATCTTCCAAGAAAAGTTGACTTCCCTACACCACAACAGAATTTGTGCTACTTTTATCAAGTCTCTCAGGAGAGACCACAGGATTTAGGAAAGTAAAATCAAAACATAGGTTTGCAAACCTTTATTCAGCTGCCACATAATTGAGGGCATCCATAACACTTTATTAGAGATCTACTTGCGGACACGCTCATAATCACCTCAGCTACGGCAGAGCTGGGTGAAGTGCCTGTCTCATTCCACTGGGAAACACAGAAGAAAACTCAGAAGAGTCTCAATTCTAGATGGAAGTCCCAGATTGCCAAATATGTACCAAATCAAGGCCCAGATAAATTGAATCAAGCAGTCATATTTTCATTTAACACAACAGAAAGATCTCCCCTCCTCTTACAGAGATACAGCAGCCCTTACTCAGGATACAGACTTTAACGTTGTTTACTTTCCTGCCTGGAGCAATACAAAACCACCCCTCCATTTTCCTAGGAAATATTCTGCTCAGTACTAATGACAAATTTTAACTCAATCATCAGAAAAGAACCTGAAAAATAGCTCACAGCTTGATAGTTACTGGCAACCAAATGGAAAGAGCCAGATTCCAGGATTTTCTCAAAGGAAAGTTCAAAATACACGGAAAGAAATTTGCAAGTCTGAATAGGATTTAAAAAGCAAAGAGTTTCTATGCAGCTCTTCTTGAAGCAAAAACTAGACACAAGAACTCATCCGTATGAGTGAAGGAAGGTTCTTCACTAAGTTTTGGTGATCAGTTTTTCTCTACTCTGTATGAGGGTAGCAGGAGAAAACAACTGTGATCACAGGCTTCTGGGTACTTGTGGAGCTTGAAGAGTTTAGGTCAGGTCAAGACCCTTCAAGCATCCAATGACAGGATTGCTAAGTTTACCATTAAAATAGCATTAAAAAAATAGGAAAATACAATTTAATCTGACTTTGAACTATATGCTCTGTTTGGTATTAGAATAGTTTGTATTATGCAAGAGTACATTAACTACTGTGCCATTAGACAATGATAAAGGAAATCATAATGTAACTCAGACCTTTCAATCTGCTAGTACTGTATTGACCTGAGGAAGACTGCTTTGCTCTTATCCTTCATCATCTTATTGTTTGTACCTAAGTATACCTGCTAACTAAAATAATTTTTGTAAACTTTCATTTACTTTTATTTCTAAAAACCAGAAAATATCTGTTTTATTCTTTTCAGTTTCTATTCTTTCCGTACTTATTTTTATTCTTCTCCAGTACTTCTTTGGAAAACGTAGTTTAAATATGCTTTCATAACAATTACAAGTATTAATTAGGAAATACTTTATTTCTTTTCCCACCACCACCCCCAACATCAAGAGTGGACAATCTAGCCAAGAATAAATACTGCTAGATCAACATTGAGGAATACTGGGAAAGAAATGGGTGCACAGGATAATTACAGAAGTGGATAAAGGGGGAAAATTTCACTAACCTGGGCAGTCAAACTGCAGCAGATGTTGAGATCTGAAGGGAGATAAATGCAAAGATTAGAAAAGCAAGTAAAGCATGGGAAGCCACTGAAGATTTGGGGTCTCAGAGATACCTGCTTAATAATTACATTGGACCTTTACAAAACTAGTGCCTTGTTAGTCTTCCATTGGAGACAGAAATATGGTAGATTAAATGGATGAGAAAGGTAATAGTGCTAAAACTGACAGCTATACCTACAGTTTTAACTTTTTTAGATTATCTACAGCATAGAGAAATATCTGTTTAAGACAGTTATCTGTTAGTACTGGACATACTTTAAAATATACTATCCTGTCATTACAAAACAGACTAACAGCAGATTCTGGGAAATAAAAGATGTAGTAGACTTCAGACAAATGACTGATGTAGGAGATCTGAAGAAATGAACAGGTTTCTTGAACAGCAGCCCATGAAAGCAAGTGAATGTAGTGATGGAGGCTGATTTTTTGTGTAAGAAATCCAGACATATCAATTAGATATTAAACATTGTTTTACACAACATTTTAAAAGTAGCAAATTTATAACATAATACAAGTGGTTCACAAAACAGAGACAGTACTTACCTGACAAGAACTTTATTTCTTTAAGATGTGCTATGTGTATGCACTTTACTGTGGATATGTATGTGTTTTACATGTTTAAATTTAGAGATTTTTGGTTATTAGAGTACATACAGTATACATCATACTTTTCATCATGCTTTGCACTCAGACATAAAGGACAGCATTTATATCTGCATCTCCACTAGGGAATCCAGGGGCATAGGACTTAAAGGGAGGAGAGGGGTGCAGGATTAGGACTGTGCAAGGTCTAAAACTCCTTTCTGCTATGGCTCCTTGAGCAGATGCACATCCCACTACAGAACACAAAGCAACTACCACTGTCTATGCAGAGATGACCACCCTTGCAAGGATAACCACTGAAACACTGGTTTCTCAAATGAGGAGTCTAATCTAGAGATGTCACACCTGACAAGATTTAGGTAACATATCATCAGCAGCGGAGTTTGAGCTTGAAGAGTTACAAAAATATTTGTAAGCAATATTACAGATAATGACTAGGGTCTTGCTGAGCAGAACATAACTCCTGCAATGAGATTCATCCTAGCTATCCTATAGCTTGTCCCAGTATGGCAGCTCAGATCTGCTTGGAGAATCTTGGGTGGTTTCTATACCCTCTGTATTTTCCAATATAGCTGTTCTTAGTGACCCAAAGCTTTTGCTTGGGGAGGGTGCAGTTTACAAGTGGAAAACGGCTATTTTTCTGAATGGGCAGAATAGAGAGACTGTTTTGTCCTGAATAGAAACTGAGTATATGGAAGTGAATACAGTTTTCAAAGTACACAGTACGAATCTCAATTAAATTCCTACAAAAACTAGCTACAAAGGACCTCATGAGAGCTTGGCTCTTCATTTCTCCAAGTTGATTGCACAGGAAGACAGGTTTTATTGGCACATGTTCTAGGGGGCAAAGGTTCAAACATTGAGTTTGCACAGCAGAATCTGATCTCTTATTAACAAAAACAAGACACATCACTGATGCAGAGTAAGAAATGGGTAGAGACAAGTCAAAATAGCTGGCTAGTAAAGAACAGAGCTGAAGAACAAAGCATCCTAGTTCAAGGCAAACCAAGGTGATAAAACAGTTGTAGCACAGTTAAATCACATGAAGGCAAGGATCTTAGGCTACAGAGGGGAAAAGGGACGGGGGCATCAAATCTGGCAAAAATCTGCATCATCTATAATCCATATCAGCAAGTCCTCCTGTTCCCTATGTTGTTTCTAAAGTAAAAAAAAAAAGGACTTTTTAGCTAAAGAACAGGAACAAAATGGATGTTCCAGCAAAAGATATGAAGTATAGACCAGTAGACTATCTTTTCGTCCAAGGACAGATTATGTGGGCACAGCACTAGACCCAACAACTGCAACATAACAAACACAGAAGGATCTAGAGACAGACTAAGCCACACAGAAGACAGACTAATATTTATCTGAGGTGTCTGATTTTGTGATACTGCCTAGAAAATGAGTTTGTGTATATGCATTAAGTTTATATGACTAACAAGTACTTTACAAAGATTCCAACCATCTCCATGCCCCTCCCATGAATCAAAATGTGTGTCTTAAGATACTAAAGATTTTGAATGCAGTTTGGCTTCCATCTGAGAAGCAGACTGCCTAAATTATTTAGCCTTTAAGTGCCCATCATCTGTTCCGACAAGACATATCTGAAATACACTGCTTTAAAGCTTCCCTATACAGCAGAAGGACCATGACCTTTCTCTCCAATAATAGAAAATACAGTTGCAGTATTGCCCATAGCTGTCTAAGCCCAGAGATTGCCTAGAGAACAGATTCATGAGTGCTGAAAGACAGTTTACATTGAGGGTACTGTTATCTGTCACTAAAAACAGTAAGCTTCCCCCCCAGTGAACTAGTTACCCTGGATGTCAAAAGGAGGTCCCCCACAGACACTTACTAAACTCTTCTAGAATTTCAAGGCAGCAGAAGCATATATATATATATAAAGAAGCATATATATAAAAAATACCTGCCTGTGAAACAGGCCAACCTTCAACAGCCTATATGTAACCACAGATGTAGCCTGGCATGTGGCACAATGCACATTTTCACTGCTGTGTTTTGATTTGCAATCCTGAACAGGCTCTAGAACTTACTGCAAGAGATGTACGCCCTTGCAAACATGGAAACCAAAGAGGCCACCATAACCTTCATTATGCCAAGGGAAAACATTTGACTTCCAAGGGTTTAAAAACCCTGTTGAGCTCTTTGATGAGGTCTCTAAATATTTCACCACTATTTTTTGTATAGAAGATCTGTCTGTATTAGTCAACTACCTCAAAGACCTGGGTTAAAATCTTCAAAGCTGTCAATAATTCAAATAACAAGGGCCCTGGTATCGTTAATGGTTTTGACCTAACACAAGCTAAGGAATTTCACCATGTGGTAATATAATGGAAATGTTGAATTCTGAAAGTTAAGACATAAGAACCAGTCTCTCAATTACATTTTACTTCAGTTTGCAGATGAACAGGTTTCCCCAAAACTATTTTTTGGAGATGAAAGCAATGAATTTCCTATTTCCCAAGAAACTTCCTATTGTAAAAGATATAATTGGAAGGAGAACTGAAAGAACATGGAAGGTAATGAATATGAGCCAACTGAACTGGGAGGATTATCCAGATGAAAGTGAGGCCAAGATGACTGGGTATGCTGGGTAATGCCAACTCTAATGCTCAAAATGGGCCAAGTGGTCTCCAAAGGAGACAGCAAGGTACTCTGTCACAGCTGTTTGTGGACAGAGCAGAGCAGGGGATTACTGGCCTAGTAAGAATGTTTGTCATCACTGACACTTCTTCCCAGAAGAGAAGGCTGCTAAACCGATTACCTTCATACAACATAACAGCACGGGGAACAAAGAATCTCCTCTGAATTCTTCCAAATATAGTGTATTCCTGGTTTTCAAACAGCAAAGCAGAGGACCTCAGAGGACATATACACTATGGTGTATTTTTATTTCCCAGTGAAAAACAGCTACACAGTGTCCACTGCTGGCAGCCAGCCTTATTTAGAGGCTAAACCTTCATTCATACAAAGTTTCACCAGGAATCTGAAAAGATAGTTTACCAGCAGAGCTAGCAAATCTCCTATTTTCAAATAGGATGCCAGCAGAGCCTAAGAGTCTGTACCTAACAGACTCTTTCTGGAATATCTTTTAGCTGGCCAGCTGCTTGGATGCCTCTACTTTTCATTGTGAGATGCATTTTTTTTTCTAGTACAGTTGATGAAAATCTTAGAGCAAAATCCAAGATGATGCTTTGTTTCTCAGTAGCAGTTTCTAGAATCTGAGGCAGTAGCTACCTATTTTTTTCCCAAGCATGAAGTCTGTAGTCTCACTTCCCTGTTCCTTGGAGGTCCAGCTGAACCTATTCCTGGCACGTGCAGATTCAGAGCAGCAGTGAGACTCTGAATCTTCAGTATCTCTCTATAGAAGAGAATAAATCCAGTATTTAAAATCTGTCTCCCAAGACAGATTCTCCCAAGGAAGTTGTTGGGAAAAATAACCATTTTTTCCATATTTTAAACATGAAGCACACAGACATAGAACACATGCATTCCACATAGCTAATGCTAACCAAAAATCTCTACATATCCAAGTATATACCCATCATGGAATATGAATGTGGATAAGCATCACTAGGAAAAGTCAGATTTACACAGTAAATTAAGAAATAGGCAGCAAAGCATGGTGAGAAAAATAGAAATCTATTCTTCCTGAGCTATTCTGAAGTTTTAAGAGTACAGTCAGTATTATGGTAACTTCCATATTATCAATTAGTGGGTCGCTTCATATACAAGCCTATAACCATAGTTAAACAATAAGCCTAATTTTCAAATAGATCTGGCCATTCCTTAAGAGTATTTTCTTTATAAAAAAGATTTAGTCTTAGAAAGGTAAACTTTATCGACTTTATCAATACACATTTTTATTGCATTATCTACCACGTTTTTTAAAAGTAAAACATGTAATAAATATCTGCACTATTGAATTCAATTCAGTTTTTCATCCTGCAAGGCGTCAAACACTATAAATAAGACAGGACCTATCATTAGAAAGAGGCATTGAATAGAATAGAACTGCTAAACCAAACCATGCCTTTGTCTGAAACTGAGTTAATGGAGATACTGTAAATATCCCAAGACAAATTAATGCAGGACAAACATTGCACAGAAAGTGTTAAGATGATATTCTCAGTCCTACCAGTATTCCTCAGTGGCTGAATATTGCTATATCAAAACACAACACAATACTGGGCCACTTTTTTGTAACTGTGTCATAATTAATATAGTCCTAAACTCATACTGAACCTCAGTAGTGACCTTAGTCACTGCTTAGAAAAGACAAAGCAGTGACAACATCCATTTTAAGCAGTATTTCTTTTCACCCCACTAAATAAAGCACAAAAAGCAACAGTGTATCTTAAATTACTCAACATGCGACTTGATACCAAGTTTTAACAGAATTGACTTGACTTGTAAGAATTAAGGATGTATGGTCCTTATGAAGTAAATACTTTTTAAAAAGGTAAGAGAACAGCACTAAATGCTTACCATTAGACTCCAATTCCTGAAAAACAGCTCTGTTTATTAGCAGAACAAGCACAGGACAAGAGGCAGCACAGAGACTAGGTATACTTTCTTTCAAATATACTTAATATTCAAATATACTTAATCATTCCCTTGTGAGATAATCCTTATTAAAAACAACTCTGAAAGTGTTTTGCATTAATCTGAGATTTCTGGTTTGGACTCCCAATTTATACCTGAACAGACGTAGTTTTTTATTTGGCTATTTGCCTATTTTAAAGACATCCGAAGAAAAAACTATTAACCCCTGCAGTTTAGACTAGATTTAAAATTGAGAGGAATAACAACTGTTTGATTTAGTAATCCTATGAATTCAATCTGAATTAATGCTAAAAGTCAAAACCTATTTATAGCATTTCCCCCAACCCAATTCTTCAAAGTCACATGGAATGGAACACCTACTAAGGGAATTTGACATCAATTAAACTGGAATAAGAAGAGTTCTCTCTTTTTGGTTCTCCCCTGCAAGAGCCAAAAGAATTATCATGCCTATTTTGTGTGCAGCTGATATCTACGAGTCAGGGACTGGTAATTCCTGCCAGCTCCTTGATATGAATCCTATCTAGCATGCCATATAATTAATTTGTTTATTTGTTAATTTTAGAGTCTAGTTCATCAGCAGGTTATTTTCTCTGGTTTTATCTGCTTTTACTTTATGTAGCAAATACAACACAGCTAGTTAAAATTGCTAAGACCTGACTAATTCTGTTATTCCAAAACCCAAAATAAGCTTTTATTTCTTTCTTATTACAAGTTTCACAATATGCATCCCTCCTTTCCAATATGCTTCAGAAAACACAAGAGAGACACAGAAATCAGGGCTGGCCTCAGATGCACTCTGGAGACCCTGCCCGGGACCTTAGGGGCTCCTCTGCTGTGCCAAGCCAGCAGACAGCAGCTGGTGTGCAGTGACTGGAGCTCACCAAGTCTGCAACCTCCAGCTACCATGGACCGGAGTGGTGACAGCCAGCAGGGCCTGCGGCACTTGTCTCTCATCACATGGTCAAGAGTACCCAACACTCTGGCAGAAACTGCCCTTCCAGGTGGGAAAAACAGGACTTGATAAGTACAGGAACCAGGTCTGAGGGCTAAGGGAAGAGTTGTGGGCATGAGGCTCCGTGAAGAAGTGGTTTTTTCTTAGGGGACTTGAAACCAGCATTCCCATTCAAGCAGTCCAGCTGTTGTCAGCCATCCCTAACAGTGGGAAAGTTTCAAGAGTTTTAGTGTAACTAAAGCTGTCACTTCTCCCAGTATCATATCCCTTTACCAATACTGCTACAATTTTTAAAAATGCAGTAAGTAATGGAACAATAGTAACTTTCATTTTCAAACCTGAGGAAAGGAATCCCTGGTTTGGTAGATGTACCAGCAAATTTTTTTCCTTATAGCCTTTGACTTATCTGGAATTACGTACGTTTATGGAATGGAAGTACATAAAAATGTGGGTTTTATCAAAAGCAGACAAAACTAGGATAAAAAAGTCCAGAGCTATCTACTGGAGTTGAAGTGTCAGTGTTGAAGGGCAGACTCCATGCTGTTCCTTCATAAACAATTCAATTCACTGTCTCAAATACAGATCCACAGAGACCTTCTAAGGTTTTAAATAGTCTGCCAGCACACATCACTGCCCACCAGCAATTAGTGCTATGGTTCTTCACTTACTCATGTTTTTATAAAAATAAATACCTCTCAACTAGAGATTTTCCTTTCTTTTTGAAATTAAATTTGAGTTAAAAGGATAAATATTTGCTTAGTTCTAAAAGTAGACCCAAATTCTTGAATAAGTTTAGGTTTGCGTAGAAATAATTACAAAAATGATGGGTTTAGCTGCGAGAACACTTCATTCTTTAAGCCCAAGCAGCAAGTTTGTTGACCTACAAGTGCCTTCTCCAACCCAGCGATTCAAACTCCTGCTTCGTGTCACAAAAATTTCTCGTACTGAGGATACATCCATCCTTGGTAATCATGTACAAAATAATTATAAAAAACAATCTTGAATATATGACCTGCAGATATTAAACTCCTTTCATCCTGATCACTTATCTAAGACTGAAGGTTAGAAAAATCAGATATGTTCTGGAAGTGACAATACTGCTATTTATTAAATTCAAGTTTTAGTTTTCCATTTCAACATCAGTAAAGCTAGGAATTATTTTATTAAACTATTTGTATGTCGAGCTTTCTGAAAGCTTAGTGAGCATTAACATAGTACTTAATGGATCATATACATAAGCAAACAGAAATCTGACATTGATGGTACCTACGGAGTTTCTTATCAGTCTAAATAAGCACATGAAATTTTATACCAGTTCATAGTGGTTCTTACCATCCCTATCATACTCACTGATGAAAGTTTGATTTAGGCTTTAAATATTTCTGAGTATGGTCAAGAGTTCTGGGTACATAACACAAGTAGTACCCCAAACCTCCATGGATTCTTTGTGTATATTGAAAGGTACTTAAAATAAATTTTGGATAGAAATTTGAATCATAATAAGATGTTTTAAAATATTAAAGAAAAAAGTCAAGCTATTTTCCATTTAATAATGCTATCAGCAAAGCCAAGAATGAAAACTAAGCATCTTGTTTAGAATAGTTTTATTTAAAAGTAGTGGAAGCTTACTATGTTTTGTTTAAGAAGATTTTCTCTGATTTACAAGAGGACCAGAGAATTATACAGTAAAATTGAGTATTTAGAGACAAGTAAATTAAAACAAGAACTTGTGGGTTTCAGGAGGTTTTGATAATAAAACTTATCAGTGAAGAGCTCCTAAGAGCTGATGAAGCTTCCCCTCTCAAAAGTGGCGTACAAAGCAAACTTGACTACCATTGAAAATTTTATGTTATAGTTAAGCTTCATGGTTCCTCTGAACCTCTGAGCAAAAAAAGAAGTGCTGGAATTTAAGTCTCTTACTATAATTGAGGTAGTTTTTTAGATGTTAGATTCTAACTGTAGTTTGGAATAGTTTTATATTGTTATCAAACATTATGTTAGAAATAGCCTTGATCGAGTTGTTTTCAAGTACTAGAGCTGTATTTCGCAATCAGAATTTGTGCCAATCTGATACGGGGGGGGAAAGCACTCAACAGGAGTGAACGCACACTCTAAAAATAAAAATCTATATAGTATTAAAAAGATAAATTACAAGCTTTTTTCTTAAATATATTTCAGAGGTTCTATGCCTCTATGACTGCATATATAGCCATGTTCTTCAGTTCTTTGCAAGTGTTAATCAGTTACAATCTATCCAATAGCTTTCTCTACAACACTTCTACTCCTCTGAACACTGTTTTATTTCAAAACATCTCTACAAAACTTATGGGGACATAGCATAAGATGTTACCAATAGCCTAGTCATCCAATTGTATAGTCCTTTGAAACAGTCTAATTCTATGTGTTATAGAGTAAGATCTACATGATTAAAAACAAGAACTAGCCATGAATAGAAGTCAGTTTACAGCTGCTCAAACCAGCCCCACCCTAAGGTAATTTTTAAAATAAATATCTGATGCAGAGTCAGTAATCTAACCAATGTATTACCAGAAAGCAGTGACACCTCTTGCTGCATATATTGCATACAAACCCATGGGCTTTTAAGGAGTTAAGATTTTTGACAGAATTCAAGACATTTATTATCATGAATCTTACTGTTCTATCATGGATGAATAATAAATATTAACACAATCCTTCTGTTTTCATAGTGGGTACTAGTTCTACTAGTCCAGGAGTATTTGATAAAGAGTATGAATATAAGGATGTTAATAGAGCATCCCATTGCAGGTTGTGGGCTTTTTTCCTTTTCCCTTTTAAGCCTTTTTGGTTTGCACCAGTTCAGTTTGGACAGTACCACCAGGAAGCAGTTCAAAAATAAGTCACCATTTAAGTAATGCAATGGGTGCCAGCCAGAATCATTTCATGTAATGCATCTCCCAGTTGCATCAAAGTTTTAAGACTAACAGTGTACTAAAAAAATTCTGCTAGGGAAACAAATTAACTTTAGTACATGTATAGAAATGGCTAATTGACAGCTTCCCCATCATCAGAAGCTAAAGCTCTGCGTTACTGTAGATAGCAATAAAAGTCAGCTGAACTGGTAGCCAGAAGCACTGGATAACAGGATTAGTTGTATTATTGCTATAGTGGTAAAATACAAAGCTAGTGTTTGAGAGTCAGAAAAATCAAAGTATTTTGCTTTTAATAAATCTGGAAAACAGTCAATAAAATATACTCTAAAAATGCACATTTTAACAAACATACCTCAATTTAAAGGAAGAACAATTAGAAGCTTTACCTGTTTTCTATTATTTACTCCTTCCATTATTCCTCTGAAATTCACAAGTAGTATTGGCAATGTACGCAGCCAAGTACCAAAATAAAGAATTCTCTTTGGAATAGTACAGAATATTTTTCCAATGTTTCTTTTCATAGTTAAAGTATTTTAAAGCTTAGATTGAGAATGAGGAACTAAAATTTTAAACTGGCTCAACTAATAGTTCTGATTAGAGCCCTGGAATCTCTTAATCACAGACAACATCAAAATTAATTTAATGTTTCTCCCACCCACAACTTGCACTTTAAATATTGCTTCTTATCACCAATCATTTTCTTATTCCTTAACACAAAGGGAAAAAGGTGTAGTTTTAAATACATCATATGTAGGAAAAAACATGCACTTACCAAGTGAACATAAGGCACGAAGTATCCAAAAAGTGCAGCTGGGATCCCAAAAGCCCAGATACGGTAACTGAGAACTTTGAAAACAGAGAAGTTGCAAATCTTTTTTTCAGGAGGAAATTTGAACTTTCCCTTCTTTCCTCCCTCTTTGTCTTTGGCATTGGAAACAAGGGGTTTGTACGTAAAGCCAGCCAGGAACAGAACAAACATAAGGATGCAGAGGACCCGCAAGGTGTTGTATAAGCCAACGGAATCGATCAAAACTCGCAAGAGGAAGGGCAGTGACACAGTGAACAAGCTGCTGCCTGCAGTGACAATGCCATTCACCAGTCCAAGGCGTTTCTTGAAATAGTGCCCGAGAATGACCAAGGATGGCTGGTACGCAAATGAGCAGCCACAGGCAAATAAGATTCCGTAGGTGAAATACAGAGGTTCAATGGTGCTATATCAAAAGAGAACAGAAAAAAATCATTAGTGTTTTGTACAACACTATGCTCACATTCACCTACCATATGCAAGACAGTTTTTCAATGAATTGGCATTTACAGAAGTTAAGAGCTTGTATGTACTTATAGTTGAAATATACTGTGTCAACTTAATTCAGCAATTGCTCTTTTTCCACTAAAGATTTCATAGAATTCGCTGAACAGGTAAAAAAAAAGCAAAATTATATTGAAGTATAACATCAAATAGTCTGACTAGAAGAAAGCTTTAAAATCATTATCAGGGTGTATCAGCCAAATGTCAGTTCAACCATTGCTGGGTTGTTTCTTTTTCTTTTCCAAAGAAAATATATTTTTGATTTACAGATTTCTTCACTTTGCTAGCAGTTCAAACAATACTGAATACTCATTAACACAGAAAAATCAAGTATTTGCGTAGTTTATTACACTTATAGAAGCAGTAAATCATATTTACATTTATCTACTACACGATATTTTCCTTTTAGAACATTGACTTCTGTATCTGAACTATACTCCCTTAATTAACTGATAACATCATAGGCATAAATCATTATGTTACTTACAGTAAAATGAAACACTAAGAATGCACATTAACATGGTAGTAATCTAACAATTTACCTGCCTCTCAAAGTGCTCCTCAAATTCTAAAACAAAATTCAAATAAGTGAAAATATTTTTAAAGCCTTTATAAAAACTTCCTTTTGCATGCTTTTTTTGTGCCCTTTTTCCACTGAATATTGGGCAAAGATGACAGCATTTTGTTCAAAGGAAGAAAACATCTTTCCTTTTTTAAGACGTTTAGTTTATAACAAGACTGTTTTAGTATTCATCACTATCGTGAAGCGAGGAAGAAGAAATACTTCTCCAAGGTGCATTCTTTTAGTTTTTACCTCAGGTGTGGTAACAGGCCTCTTAAAACTTATCAGGAAGTGGAGTATTTTGTTTGCTTTAGGAAAAATGAGTTCAGCGAAATATTTGCGCTTGGATTAACCAAAAAATAAAATAAAAATCAGAAGCTTGAACAAGGAACAAGAAAACAAAGCTTTCTTTTTCCCATAAGTTATTCTAAGAATAAACATAAGCACTACCTACATAAACTCGGTACCTAAGACAGAATTATTTGTCTTCTGTTCTTGTAAATTTGTGGATATGTGTTCACATTAGGGGACATATGCCCAAACTAGACATATTATCTTAGAAACAGTGCCAGACAACATGGATATTCATCCATGCAGATCACAGCCAGCTCATGGCTATCTGGTTCAGAACACAAGCACAGAAAACATTTTCACAAGTCTGTATAGATACATTATCATTTATGTAGGAAACTTCTGAATTTTGCTTTTGATTGTTCTTGTACTTATTCTGCTAAGGGTGGAAAAAAGCAAACAGAGAACAGGAGGTAACTGTAGCTTATTTTCCTGCTATTCTTTACCCTATCTTCACTAACCAATTTCTGCTGATAACTAGAATGAGTAAATTTCCTGTTTCCTCATCTTCTACTGTGTATGTCCAACAAATCAGCCATTCTTGAACTTCTTAGGATTTATTTTGCAAATGTTAGATACATACAAATAAAGATACATAAAAATAAAATAAAGTTAGATACATACAAAAAAGTGTAACCTGAAGGAAAAAATAGAAAATCAACTACTGTTCAGGTTCTCAGTAACACAAAAAAGAACCAACATTTTCTTAAAGCAAATAAACCAAGTATATGTCACTATACCGAGGTTTTCACTATCTCGGTGGTTTGCAATTGGACCAGTAAGAATAGAAGAACACATCAATTTTGTCTGAAACAGTAACACCTTCCTGGAAGTCCTACTGCATATTTATCAACATTTAAACAGTGTTTTAAAAGCAAATGGGGGAGAAGAAGAGAAGACAAACAATGATTATGTACCTGCTAAAACACAGTATGCATCAAGAAAACAAACAAGAAGCTTATCCAGGACAATGCTGCTGATCTTATAGCATTAGTCTTGCTGTTGATGCATTTATAGATAGCGGTTTCTGTTAAATAGAGAGTGCTGTTATAAGGTTATAATATATTTTTTAAATTACTTTTGAAGCTGAAAGTATCACTTGGAGTTTCTACAAGTCATAGCTTGAAAGACAAATGAAAACAAATAAAACAAGGCTTCTACTCTAACAAAGTAACACTGCTTACTCCTATCATATTCTCTTGATGGGACCATGTAAAATCTATAAAATACTTTGAATGTAAAGAAAAGAATTTTTACCTTACAAAAGAACTTGAAAGGAGTCCAACAAATCCCACTGCAGCGCCAACAACAGCTACTTTTCGACAACCAAACAGGTCTGTGAATATGCTGACTATTGGAGAACAGAAGAAGACCATTCCCATAGAAAGAGAATTCACCCATGCTGCAGAATAGAAAAAGACAGCGTTTTAGAGGACCAAGTGATTTCAGCTTTCATCTAGTATTTATTTTAGCTCAGCAATATAATACCATAGATTAAAAGTGAAACAATTGGGTAATTGTTTTAAAAATATTTAAATACATTTTTGGAATATGTTTACCTAACATAATAAAAAGTAAAAGCCTGGCTCATTTACATAATCAACTAATTTAGACTTTATCAGCTCAAGGAATGCAGATAGATATAGAAGTTGTTTTGTTTTTTTAAACACAAGTATTCCTCTAGTGAGTAACCTAGTATTCAAACTGATGACAGGGCCATTAAAGATGCCTTTGAGGCTCCATATCCATTCTGACATCAATTAGCACATTTCACTTGATTTAATTTTAGACTTTAATGACTCTAAACAGCTAGGTTTGCTGAAAACAATTAAGTGTTAATTACATAGATCTAGATCATACTGAACATTAATGAGTAACATTAATCGTCTTTTATATTGTAATACATACATTAGGAATATGATTTTACTTTAAAACTAAAAGAACGTGAGCTACTAAAACCATTTCCATATATGATGGGAAAGTGTCACTACATCTAATACTCCTGCAGCTTTGCAGACATTGTTAAAACTGTACTTTGTTTATAAATGACTAAGATCACTAGATTCAGTTCAGATGAGTATACTGAAGTTTCAGCCAAAGGTGTGAGGTTTATTCCAAGTGTACCAAAAATCTTCAAATAACTTCGGTAGAAGATAATTTGATTCATTTAAAATTAGAAGTCAGCTTTCTGCTTTACTTCATGGAAGTGTTCATCATTTACCTGCTATCATCTCATCATTCTTCCAAATATGTGATACTGATATTACACTCAACAGTTCTCCCAGTGCAAAGGTAAATCAAGCTCTGTAACACAATAGTTACAAATGGGTAAATGCCCCCATCTATTTGGGAGCAAAAGAATATTGGTCTAAACAGGTAGTAGAAAAAACTGCTGATGCAAGATGCATTGGAAAAAATATTTTAACTTTTGAGTTGTATGGAAGATGAAAGAATTCCTTCAATCTTGAATGGGTTTAAACTGTGTAACTGGAATTTTGCTTAGAATATCTTTCCTAAAGACATAGTTAGATTAAATAATTGTGATTCAGTGATAAGGGCAATGAAAATTATCTGAAAAAATATAAGACCTAGTGAAGAGTATTTGCAAGTATGTCTATCAATACCAAGACTTAGAAGTAGCATTGTTAAAGCTCCAATGAGTCCTACACATTGATAAAGACACCATTGTGCAAGGCACTAAAGACAGAGCAAAACAAACAAGCAAACAAAAAATTGTTTCTTCAAAGAGTTTACAATGTAAATGAAAGACAAAAGGGAACAGATGGCTAGAGAAAAAACAGAAATGAGAGTACAAGAAATAAAACCTTTATTTTACAGCAAACAACAATCTCAATGAACCATGACCTAAGTGTTGGGGCAGGGAGGTGGGGGCTGTTACTGGGTTTTTTGAGCATGTGATAAATATAATCAAGTTTCAAGGCACAATTTGAAGAAGAGTAAGGTACTTTTATGGGTATTGGCTGCATTTCCTAGGTATAACTAACCCAGACAAGACAGCCCTACCAGACTTGCACCTCTGCAGCAGAAACTTGAGGTGTACAAAGGGAGAGCAGAAAGAACTAGAAAGAACAAGGCCCCCATAACAATGACTGAAAGGCAAAGACTAAGTTTATGCAAGGTCTGTCCTTTCTCTTCCTTTGCAGTCAAGGAAGGCTCAAATGCACCTTAAACGTGGCAAGAGATGACTTGGAGATCCGTCCCATGTTACAGCCCAGATGGCTCCTGATATCGCAAGGTAACGTTGTACCAACTGCAGTTTGTAAGCAGAAATTGGAGGGAGTAAAGGCTCTCACACAGGCTGGAGACCAGCCAGTTACAAAGCTTGTTAAGTCCAACTTCTACAAGACATCTTTTTACTTATCTTTCCCAGAGTTATATAGGCCCTGAGGTTCTGCTATCTTAAGGAAACTGCAAACACTAGGAGGTAGAACATCCATGACTTCTTGTCACCCCCTCTGAAATAAGTGATAGCTCCACCAACAACAACAGTCCCCAGTACCTCTACATGACTTGCAGAGCAGCACTAAGAATCACAGAGTACCTATGCCACCTGGCTAGTGTATCTTGCAAGGTCAAGAGAAAAGGCAGCTAAAGCTTCAGAAGTGGGCATTACAAGACTTGCTGTCATCAGATTCACAGTGGTATGAAGGGACCAAGGAACAGTTGAACCTCCTGCCAGCCTACCTGCCAAGGTATGAGAAGATAAAGGCAGCTGTGTTATGGGAATCCAATCTCACATAGGCAGGTACATGCACCCCATTCATGGGGACAAACAGGTAAAGAAACTGGGCAATTGAAACAGATTTTAAGTAGCTTACATGAAATCAGATTAAACCACTTCAGAGCCATAAAGTCCAGCAGTCCTGATTTCCAGTTAGCACAGGCCACAATTCTCCTTAGTGTAATCAAAGAGTTTACAGTACTTTTTAATAGCTTATAGAGCTAAAAATAATTGGCATATAAAAGCCTGAAGTGAAAACATTCAGCTCAAATGACATTCAATGAGCAACATGCTGACTTTGTCTCTTGATGCTTCCAGGTACTAATGAAAGAAATATGTCTTTCTTATCACTTGATTCTCTCTTCTTGACCAACAACAAAAGGCAGAGCCTAAGAGAGAGGAAAGGTTCCCTCTGATTTTAAATGCAACAGACAGTTAAGAGGAAGGACAATGGCCTTATCTGAAGCATTTCAGAAATAATAGTGCAATTAAGTTGCAGAAGTGGGAGCTCATGCTCTTCTACTTAGCTACCTAATGGAAACTGGAGCCCTTTAATTTACAACTGTAAGTTAATATGAGGCTCTTGGGTCCTACAGAAATATAATTTAGAGATGTTGTTGGCATATCTCATATGAACAGCTTTATTACTTGATGAAATGAACCTCACATGTATGCATTATTCAAGCAAATTTACTGTGTTCATCCTGTGAAGTCTAGCACCAAAAAGATATAAACAGAACAGAGTACATTTAAATCATAATTTCCTTAAGGCAAATAATTCTTACTGCAGTATGTTGTCGATCCTATGAAGAAGCTGATGGATATAAAATATATTCAGTAGATCCAAGTAATTTTTCACTTTGCTCAAGTACACTTTCAAGCATTCTGGCACTTTTTTACTCCACATGAAAAGGGTACAATGAATTGTCTTCCACATTTTTTAATAGAAATTACAACAACTGTCCCAAATAAGTAAAATGAAAAGTTACAAATGCAGCTTGCCAGGATGAGAGCTCTCTAGAGCAGTTATTACATATTAATTAAAACATTTTTCCTCCAGGCTATTGGCTGCTTTCCTGGCCACAAGCTGGCTATATACCAGAGCTGCTAATTCAGATACTAATACAGCACCTAATTGCTACATATAACTGTATTCATATTCATACACAAAACATTTTGATTGCCACAGAAGAAAAGCTATCCTTACTTTAAGGACTTGAGCCTTCCTTCAGGCACTGGAAGTTAAGGATTAGCTCCTCAAACATGTAGCTGCAGAATAACCAGTTCCCAAGTAACAGAAGTTATCCTTAAGATAAAAGTAGCAGACCAGAGAGCCTGTTGGTAGCATCTATACTGAAAAGTCTGTTTCTATGTCACTGAAACATGTAACAGATCAAAAAACCCCTTTATTATAACTAAAATTATTCCAAAATGAGAAGTCACAGCTACATGTTCTTCTCTTACCCATTTGCTAGAACTGTATGTACTTCACCTATAACCTAAGTATGTCCTCATATTTCTTTATTTCTCGGTTCAACTACAAAACTGTACCCCACCTATTCCACAAATATGCTGCCATTTTATTATGAGTCAGCCATATTTTGAAGTGTCTTTTGTCTTCAGCAATAAAGACAATATCTGAGCATTTACAAAATCATTCCCATAGTCACAGCTGGATTACATAATACATACTTATCTACCAAACTATGAACCAAGCTGTTAAATATTTTAGTTCATTCTTTAGACTCAAGCACCAGGACTTACAAGACAACAGAAAAGAAAGCATTAACACCATATTGCATTGGAATGCTTTATCATGCATAAATTTAAATTAAGGTTACTCATCCATAGCATTCCTCTTCACAATCAAAGTTTTTCTACGCTTTACAATAAGAATCTTATCAGTTTTATCCTCACAAGTATCTTTCAAGTGGTTGGCTTAACACAGTAATAACACCCTTCATTCTTTAATGAATGTCAAGAATTTTTTTTTTTTTTTTTAATATCTTCCCCTGAGAATCTTCTGGTTTCGATGGGGAAGAAAAAGCTACTTACTGTCTGGTAGACAAGTGATATGAAGTAAGTGAAAAGAATAATATTTAAATTGAGGATTCAAAAATTAAGTAAAAAAATTTTTTTCCCCCACAGTAAAAAAAATCAGATGTGTTTGTGTAGCTCACACAGCAAACCAAGACAGCAGTACAATTACAGCTCACTGGATACCTTGCAGAATAATCTGTTTGGCACTACACATACTAAGACAGAAGCACAGACTGTGGAAAGAGAGCAAGCTTTTACATTTGATGTAACAGTCTCATGTGCAAAGACCTATAGCTACACTGTTTTTAAGCACTTGCGCAGTAGACTAGCCAACCATCTCTTTACCTTCTGCTTACTGTCAGACATCCTTCCTAAAAATAAGTTCTCCCACCATCTCACTGTGTGACCAGTACAGTAGTTCAGGCCATGCTACACTGCTAATAGTTTTAAGTACAAGTTATAATGATGCTGGATGAGAAATTCTTGCATTAACTCATAATGAGCAGAAAGTACAGAATCAGAGACAAACTGCTTCAGAGTCAATCTCTTGACTTACAAGATGGAAATAATACTTCTCATACTGAAAGTGTGAGAAATTCCTGTTTTGTGGGAAGTACTCTACAAAGATTTCTAAGAAACAAATTATTTTAAAATGATTGTGTAAAATAAACCATTAAGGACAAGCTCTATGAATGGCAGGTGTTTAAAAACATTTCATTGTCTCATACTGAAAAGGTTTGTGCAGAAGCAGCCTATTACAATAAAACCATAACGCAGAATTAATATAACTGCTTAAATAATGGCACTTAACTTCTGAAAGCTCAACTTCAATAGTATTCAGGAGGGTTCTCCTTGTACTTTATAAAAATACTTGGAGAAAAAAGGACAATATTTACAATATTAAAATCTTCGTGCTTCCATTAAGTTATTAGTTATGATTTATGCAAGAATAAGGAAGCCTGTATGTACTCTCCCAGCCTGAAATCATTAACAGCTGAGGGAATTCCTAAGCTAGTTTTTGTCTGGTTTGTTTTTTCCTAATAAAAAAATTTTGGACAATACTTTTTTTTCCAGTGTATTTATCAATATTATAGCAATTTCTCCTCCATGAACTGCCATCCTCTCCTGGAATACTTAAACATTTGCAACATCTTACAGCAAACTAACTCAACTATGGGCTGTGTCAAGGACTTCCACTTCTATTATGGCCATTTACATACAAGGATATTCTCTTCAGCAAAGCAGAAGATTGGCTTCCATAAGATTTTATGAGTGTAACTTGGGAATTTGAGAGATCTTCTTTTAGAGGAAACAGAAGTGGTTGTTCAGAGTTATTTCTGGAGACAATTTGCTTGTCTCCAGCTAGTATTAATAATTCCTTGCCTGCATAATCACATTTACATGGCAATTATTTTTAAGAATTGCAATATTGTGTAGATCAAAGACTGGTTTAGCCCAGTATCCTGTTTCTGACCACCACAAAATACTTAGACAAAGAACATTAGAAAAAGGGATAGTATCCTGCAATACTTTTTCCCTGGCTATGTCCTCCCAACATCCAACAATAAGCAGCTTAGAAACCTCCTAAGTAGAAAGTTGCATCTAACCATTCCTCAAGAACATTTAGTTCCATCAATATTGCTTCAGCTTCACTGCATTTTATTGTAATCAGTTACAGAGCATGCTCAAGCACCAGCACCACAAAAATAAGCTCTCCTTTATTTTGAACCTGTTCATGCTTTAATTGTTCTAAGAAATACAAATTAATCATCTCTGTTAAACTTCCTAGTGGAACCTATGATTTTATATACCTTTATCAGATCTGTTCATACTAGTTTCTTCGCCAGATGAAGCATGGTTTTTTACTTTGTATAGAAGATGTACTTTTCCCTCTTCCCCCTTTATATTCAGTCTAATTGTATTACACTGTTTCTGAAACGGGGTAGTCAAAACTGTATACAGTATTTAATGGGACAAAGGATAAGTTTTGTGCTAACATAACTTTTTTCATCCTCTATCTTCTAATTATCCTTCCTTTTATTATTTTTTTTTATTTTTGAAGTATCACAACTGCTTTGGAGTGAAGATATTTAGAAAACTATCCCTGACCTTATTTTCCCCCCAATAGTAACAACTGGTATATAGGTCATTTTCTTTTTTTCAGCATGTATTTGAATTATATTTCTCCCCAAGAGACACATGTACACTGAATTTAATCTGCCTATTAATCACTCAGCAATAACACAAGAACTCAGCAAGTCTAATGGTCAGCCACCAACAGTCATGTATGAGGACAAGCTACAAAGTCTGAATTTGTTCAGCCTGCAGATGAGAAGACCAGCAGCTCAAAAAGGAATCTAAATAGTGCCTCCAGACATCTAACAGGTGATTATTACAGAATAGAGCTAGTCTCTT
This sequence comes from Balearica regulorum gibbericeps, assembly GCF_011004875.1. Classification (NCBI taxonomy): domain Eukaryota; kingdom Metazoa; phylum Chordata; class Aves; order Gruiformes; family Gruidae; genus Balearica; species Balearica regulorum. The sequence goes on along the minus strand of NC_046186.1, from coordinate 51,895,185 downwards.
TTCAGTAGTGCACAGTTACAGGGCAAAAACCAAAACTGCAATAAAAGGGTGTTCCAATTAGATGTTATGAAACAATTTTTCACCATGAAGGTAGTCAAACATCAGAATGCATGGTCCAGAGAAGCTGTGTAATTTCCATCCTTGGATATATTGAAAATTGACTAGCCAAGGCTGTGAATAACCTGATCTAACTCAGAAGTTCAACAAATTTTTTAACATGGCCCTGCTTTGAGTGAGGGGTATCAGACCAGATAACCAGAGTCTCTTCCAACTCGAGTTACTTTAAGACACTAATTTATGGAATAATACTATTCTAAGCCCCTGCTTCTTGAAAAACTGGTTTCTGAAGATCATGTTAAACATTAGCAGTTCTTCAGAAAAAAATTAGGTTGGCAATATTAGGCCAACCACCAATCCCTTGTTTGTGAATCTTAGATGTAAGAACTCCTTCAGGTAAGGAAAGACGTAAAACTAAGCCATAAGATTAATCCCCCTTTTTTTCCCCCCTTAGGAAATGGGAAGGAGTTGAGGGTATCCTTGAATTCTAAGCCAGAGATCCTTACAAGTAGATCTCAAAACCTATTGTTAGCATTATAGATGTAAGCTTCATTACTCAGAAATTCTGTATCTCCCTCCTACTGATGCACTTTTTCCATCAGTATTGTTTTATTCTTGTTGCCTGTGCCCAGAAGCACAGGATTACCTTTTGCCTAAGGCAGTCTGGACACGTCCTCCATTATCTAATTTTCTTTCTCCACAGAAAAGCTAGTAATTTCCAAAAGAGGGAATTGTTCAACAGATGTTAGGTAACTGACAGAGCAACCAAACCGTTAGACCCAGCAACTATCAGAACATCCTCCCATGTTCAGAGAGCCTCTGTAGGTCAGCCTCCTGGAAATTGCCAACTCTATTTTTTTATCCAACCTATCACTACTCAAAGATGACATCAAAGGCCTTGCGCTACATACCTTGCCTGTGAAAATTGTTTCAGAGACTGCTCAGTAGCTTCTCATGAATTCTGAGGAATTTCATTAATTGTGGGTGCACAAGGGAAAGCAACTGAAATTCCACATACATGTTCCCATTAGTGAGCACTCCACAGATCACAGAACAGTATGTCAGTAGAAAAGGAAAGCAGATGTTGAAATGCATGTATTGACACATTTAGAATTCTTAGTGTCAAAAGAGTACATTGCTTGTTCTGCTCAAGTAATCTGTTGATTCCATTAGAGAAAGTCTGTGTATAAGACTAAAAATAACTTTATGACATAATGCTGCCACAGGAAGTATCTTATACTCTGAACTCAGGTTACATGACTACAGCTTTCAGTTTGCTTGCTTTCAAGTATATAGTTTGCAGATGTCTGAACTAGGCTCTCCCTTAAAGCAATACTATCCAAAAAACAAACAAAAAATATTTTAAAATTTTAATTTAAATTTGTATATTTTGGACAAAAAATTTAGCACAATGAAATACCATCTCTTTTGGACAAAGCTATCTGGAACAGGCTTTAAGAATCAGAATGATCTATAAAGGATCTAATCAGATTTCCACAACACTCAAAGAGATCATGGCCAATACACAGATTTATGAACAAGGGACTAGTGGAAGTATCCAACAGGAATAATTTTTTCCCCCCATTCTTTTTCTTGTCCCTGAGGAACAAGTCTTTTACTGAATAACCTTATTACTGAAACATACTGGTAGCTATAATGAGTCAGAAACCAAGAACTATACATGACCCACTGGATCCCAGTAAAGAAGTCTTTGAACAAACACCCTTTTTCTGTATCACAAGCATGAAAGCATAACCTCTCTTTTCAGCAGACATTAAGTAACTATCAGACAACCTGAATTAGTTTATTCTCAATGAAAAGATTGAGCTCAGATTTTACAAATAGCTGTAAGCTTTCCTGTGCTTATGCATAGCATCTCTTCAGTATACATGCCTTTGACAGTTCAAAATGATACTTCAGGTTTGTATGTGCCACTTTGATCTTGATGCAACAAGGTGGAAAGCAGTGTAAACTTGCCAATATGTTGTAAAATTAGAAAAATAAGTTCATATAGTAAGAAGAAACAAAACCAAACATTATATCAAGTTAGAACATACATGGATTTCTTCTAAGGCTTTATATACCATAAATGTTCTGACATGATGTTCAACACAGATGAAAGACCAAGTGCCAGAAGAAATTTACATATATCCTTAATACAGCGACCCTCCCCAAGTTTACCATTTATAAAAATAGGACTAGACTACTTTCGCCCTCTGCCTTCATAAGCAATGACAACACAAGATAAGAATTTCTACTGAGATCAAGTCCTTGTGGGCACAAGCAGCAGGAAAACAGAAAAGTCAGAAAAGTGGATATTCATGTACTGACAAAACATCCTGTATCACTGCAACTAGCTGATTACTTAATTACTATCTACTTTACACTTGCTAAAATAACATAAGCTTAGGCAGACTTCTGAGGATTTTTTTGCTTGTTGGTTCCCCCTTTAACAAATCACAAAACAGATAATAATGGTGAATCCAAAGTATCATGGGAAACTGATGACATTTTCTTCAAACTATAAGGCACAAAATAGGAACCTGAAATAGTTAGAGAGATGTTCTTATAGGCAAACAACTTTTACTACTAGGGAGAGTGCAGATCTATGTAGTTTAAAGAGAGGAAAATAAACAAATACTTAAGTTAGTAAAAGCTAAAACAGAAGCTCAAATTTAGCAAGTGCACTGTTAGACAAAATATTGCTGGCAGAGATTATAAGTATTAAGCCTTCAGGAACCTTTAAAGGAAGACTGAAGTCAATCATTAACAGAAAAACACGTGCATCTGGATTTCATGGCAAACTGAGCTTGACCTTTGACACTTAATAAAGTCTGAAAATGCTGTGGTAGGAAGAATAAACAAGGAACAAATCGATAAGAATTGGCTGTAACCACTTGTTTTTCCTTTTAGAAGTCATACAAGAATGTTTTCTGCTGACTCTCTGAGACAGCTTTCAAAGTACAATGTAATCACATTTTTGACTAATGCCTAAAAAAAGAAAAATGAATTCCAGAACTGATTTCCAGGCACATTATCTTTCCTTCCCTCCTCCCAAATTAGCACTGGTTTTTTTTTCATGTTTTTTAAATACCACACAGCTGAACACCACAGATGACATTCTGTTTTGACTTAGGATCAGTAACATTCTGCATAAGAAAGTATTAGCTATTAACTTCAAAGATGACAGCCTGATTTGCCAGAAAGGATTAATCCTAACTGCTCTCACAACCAACAGCTACACGCATATTCCAAACATATCTGCAACCAAACATGCCATGCAATGGTCTCGTGTTTTAGAGCTACAGCATAGCTTAGACCTCAAGACTCCAATTCCTAAGTTCTTAATGGAGCTACTATTCTTCCTTTCCCCCGCCTCACTTGCACTGGGGCAAGACCTGCAAATCAAGGTTGCCTTTGAAATGGCACAAGCATGCATTTCACTTCTACGGCATCAGAAGTCCTTATGAGACCATGAAGATAAGAACAGACAAGAAAAAGAAATCTAACTGCACAAGTAAGCTTGGTGCACTTTTTGAAGTTCAGGAGCATAGTTTGCCATCAAGCAGCTCACAAGCTAACTCTCTGAATCCATCAGGATTGGCTAAGAGACCCCATCACATCTCAGTAACTTCATAAACATCCTCACGACAGATTATAACAGCATGTATCCTGACTACATCAACATATATTCCCCCTTATGTTCTGTAGGTCCCTACAGAATAATCAAACTTAATGTAGGTCTTAAATCCACATCTTCAAGGCTCAAACTGTTACCTAAAAGATCTCCTAATGTTACAAACCATCATTCCCCACAAGCCACCCCAAAATAGTCATTAAGAGCATTACATTTACAGCTTCATTTATGGCTTTAGAGGCAAACAAGTCCCCATATTCAGCAAGGGACAGACTATTTAACCATAAAGAAAAAAATACACTAACCAAACCCAAAATACTACTACACAGAGCAAACAAAGCAGAAGAACAAGTGATTTTAGGACAAATCATTTAGATGCTGTAACAGGTTTTTTTCAAGGTAAGATTTGATTGTTGAACTACCATCTACTTCAAAAAGGAAGATTCTGTATTTATATAGAAACAAAAGTGTCTACTTTGAAACAGGACATGTCAATCCAAAAAACAAACAGGTGTTCAGAGGCTTGTGCCTGCACTGGGTATTACAAGTACAAACATTGAACTATGCAGCAAAATTGTCTTTGCAACTGTAACATTATTTTGTGCTACAAGTTACATAGAAAGTTACATTTAACTTTAAAGGAAACAATCTTAAGGTAAAGTAAGGTGACAAACAAGTTCAGTATGCCTATCTTTCATAAAGAATACTTACTTTTTTCCTCAGTATTTACATAAAAATGTATTACCCTAATCACAAATACACTGCCAAATGGAAATACAAGTCCAAAACTGGACTATTTAAGTGTCACTAAATGTTGTTTTCACAGGCTGAGAAAGAGGATTTACATGCATCATATTTTCTTGCACTCACATCTGCCATTCTCTTCCCTTCTAATACTGAAAACTCAGTAAAATAACAGGGGTACCATAGGTTTTTGCACAGCAAACAGATTAAATTGTTGCCCCGTTCAGAGTATTAACAGGAAGAGGGAATCATTTGCATGGAAAGCTTGATAAGAAAATACAAGAGAAAGCATATGATGGGGTAATTCTTTATCTCAGCATGTGCCCTTTATATCACGCACATGACTCAAGTTGCGCTCCCTGTAACCTTTGTAACCAAGTGAACCAGCCACTGTAACTCTAGACCTTGTTCTTCCACCTCACTTCCATCCAAAATTTTCAAGTCTGCCAGTATCACTCACTGGGACAATTAACTATTTCTCACTAATTTAGTGTCCAACTACTCAGGCAGTTACCTAGTCCAGCAACCCAAATGCCCAGGTTGCCACACATTTAGAAAGCCTGAACAAATAGCTACTTTGCACACACAAAGTAATTTTATCTTAGATATACAGTTGATAAACCCTCATGAATGTGACTTGCTGCATATGTAATATTTCACATACACAACTGAGAAATTGATCTGACAGATACAGACCACGGGAACTAGAGCTTCAAGTACTTCTTGGCAGATTTGGAGTTCACATCTGTCCCATGTAGTCCAATATCCAGTTTGTGAAAAATCAAAAACAAGAGGTTATACATACTTTTATTTATTCATAATACCAATGGGATTTTGACTAGAGTCTCTATACACCGCAAATACCACTGCTAACAACTATAATTTACATAATGGGTATTTACAGTTAGTAAAGTACAAAAATTTTTAAACAAAAAGCTTCTTGTTAAGCTGTTGGATCACAGCCCCCCTCTCCTAGTAATTAAAAAATTTTTTTTGTTGGGGTTTTTGTTTTTTGTTGGTGTTTTTTTTTCCCTTAGGAAACACTACTGAGTCAAACATGAAAGCAAACACTTACCCAAAACTGTTTTACAGGAGCATCGTATTTATTTTAAGTTCATATTCTACAGCTAAGAATTTAAATTTGTGGTGGGTTAACCCTGGCTGGAGGCCAGGTGCCCAAAGCTGCTCATATCACTCCCCTACTCAGCTGGACAGGGGAGAGAAAATATAACAAAAGGCTCATGGATTGAGATAAGAACAGAGAGATCACTCACCAGTCATCATCATGGGCAAAACAGACTTGACTTGGGGAAATTTAATTTATTACCAATCAAATCAGAGTAGGATAATGAGAAATAAAAACTAAGTCTTAAAACATCTCCCCCAACCCCTCCCTTCTTCCCAGGCTCAATTGAGTCAGTCACTGAGTTTATCCAAATAAATAATTTAAACTCAGTTTTTCATAACCATTTTCATACAACTTCCATATTTCACACTCAGCACCAGGTACTTCCACAGCAAAACATAGCATTCATTTTAAAATACAAATAAATGGGCAAGTAATTGAACTACTTGAGCACTGTTTTATAATTTTACAACTACAGTATTTCTTTTGAGCTGATATTCTATTTGCTTGAGATAGGGCACAAATTTTATTCTGCAACATTTGTCACACATAGGTATTCTTTAGCATTACAAGTGGTCTTTATCATACTGCATTACTCTGCAAAAATTGTTTTGTTACATTTAAGACATCTAATCAGTTCTCAAAATACTAAGTATACTTCTAAAAATATTTAAGGTTTTTTCAAGTTTTTATATAGATAAAATCTAGTAAAAAATGAGATAGTAAAGCATATATAGAAAATAAAAAGCCTATATAAACAATGATATCCAGAATAAATTATTTAACTCAAGAACACATATTTATTCCAATAATATTCCTACTATATTACTTATTCTTGTACTTTGGATCCACCTGTTAGTGATCCTTTGCCAAAACCATGATACCTGCTCCCAAAAAAAATGAAAGTTTGGTTATCACATAGAACTTTCTGGAGATTCTTTTAAAGAAGGAGTAGTTTTTCTTGATAAAGAACCCACTACCTTAAACAAAACCAATGGTTTTACTGAATATTTTGCTGTATTCTGAAAAAAATTATCAGAAGTCCAAAGCTCTTATTTATAAAATAAGTAGGTACAACAGCACAAAACTGTGAGCCAATCATACTGCTGGATCATTTCCTCCCCCATTTTTCACCAATGCCTTTAGCTCTTCAGGTTTTTCGGTGGCTGTATTAGAAAGACTCTTTGTACCCACCATGAGCAAACAGACACAGACACATGCTGTCAAGCATAAATTTTTTCTCTAAAGTCCTGGATTAGAACATTGTTTGTTACTTCCTTAAGGTATGAAAGTCTTTTTTTCTTTTAAGAGAAACTAAAATTTCATCAAGACAACCTGTGGAATCAGTAATCTCCTTCAAATATCTGAGGAGAGTTGGAAGACCTTAGGGAGTTTCAATGCTTTATTCCTTAATCGTTCACTAGAGAATCTTTATCTCTACATTAGTTGAAAAGAAGCCTAAATCCACCACCCTGTCTAGCAATTGCTATAGTCTTGCTTAAGCTGCACAAATCTGAAACACTTTCCTGCAGTGACTCAGCCATTTTATGTCAATGGCAAGAACTGGTACATAATCAGTAAACGTTGGTTTTTTTCCCCAGTTATATTGCTTAATAGCACACTACAGAATAGTACAACAGTTGTTATCAAAAAAAGCACTCAAGTCTTTCTGTTGAAGGATCAGCCTCCATCCATTAACAGTGAACTCTGATTTCTTAAAAGTCTGAGCATTTTAAATGTGTTATTTTATCAGCTTGCAATCTAAGCACCAAGTAGCTTGGTTACCAGCATTTCTACACCCATGTTTACTGTAATGCTATTCCCAGAACAGTAACCCCACTAGACCAATTAAGGAATTACACCAACAACTTGCAATCTTTGCAGTCAGATCTTAACTCCAAATGAGTAAGTGAACTATTATTCCCTATTTCTAATTTTAAGGGGAATGAAGAAAAGGACTAAAAATAGTATTAAACCTAACAAAAATGCTATTACATCATAAACAGTAACTGTCACTAGATAACATGAACAATTATTACTAGTGTTAATATTATGTGCATATAATACATATCCACACTTCACAGAAAAAAGCCGTATTAGATATACAGGGATTTTTTCATCTTCTAGAATGTAAAAAAGAAAGCTTCTAACTCTTATAATGATCTAAAAAAGCTTAAGACACAGGACTACTTCCACTGGCAAATAAATTACAGCTTCCAGGAGAAGAAAATGCAGAAAAAGCAACAGAACAAGGAAAATGTATTACATGCAAAAGCCTTAAGCTCTGTTGCTCATGAAGTACAAGCTGTCGAGCTTCGTCAAAGGCCTGCTGCAGGCATCACTACTGATGTTAACAGGTATCAGACAGCATCTTCCATCAAGTTCCATTTGCACAGTGTTGTGTTACACAGTAGATCTGCACCCTCGGGAAGGGGCAGAGAGAGGCAATAGCAGGAGGGGGAGCCCAAATAACATCCTGCCCTGGTTCTTCCCAGGCCCATGCAGGAGCCTTCAGCCCTGGTAGCACCAGCCCACTCTGCACGCCCCGAGAAGCAGAGGGGCGAAGGCAGGTGGGAACCCAAGCTGCAGGCTCACAGGAAGGGACACCCTGTCAAGCCCTCCCCGGGCTGCCCCAGGAAAGCCTCAGCCCCTGTGTCCAGGTGTGACACCATCAGGATGAGGCAGTGCCCGGGCACTTTCAGGGCAGAGGGGGAAATACTGCCCTGGGGCATGGGACACATTGGGGGATGCTGGGGAAAAGCATTTCAGGGTCACGCAGGACTTACTATGGGATGTTCAGGGGAGGAATTTAGGTGATCTGGGGAGGAGCCAGTGTGGGAAAATAAGACAGATAACAGGATAAATAGGACTGGTTCACGCAAACTGTTTGCTGGTCAGTACGCTTGTCTTGCCATGCCCTGCACTGAACCAGCACAGCATCTCCTGTCTGCTTGCTAAATGCTTTTCTAACCTTTTCCTGGGCAAGGGACTCTCCATCTGTGTGCATATCTGAGTGTCTGAGCACAGCACCTGGAGGGATTCACATTGCCAACACATATACACACACACATTCTCACTAGCAGACCTCCATTCTGTTCAGCTAGAAAGGGGAGTAGGATGAGGCCACTAGTGCTGTGTTCACATGACTGTTATTTGACTGTCTGCCAGTTCATCTGTGTGGCCAGCCATGTATATGTGGTGTACATGAGCACTCTGTGTGACTGTGCCTACCAGAAATACCTTTTCTGCCTCATTACTGGCTAGACCAGGGACACAAAGCTGCAGCAGCCTCACGTTTCTTGGGCTGTCAGATCTGGCCTGGTATTTCCCCAAACATTGAGAACTAAGAAAAAAGCTATAGTCCTATTTTAAATAGACTAGTCTTTCCTTTCTGGTCCAAGCTTGCATTTTCAGGAAGTTGCACTTGTCCTACAAGACCAATTAGTTCTTCCACCAGGTCTGATGAAACAGCCAGTGAAAAACCAGTGACAGTAAAGCTTAGTAGGAACTGTCTTGTCTAGACAGCTCAATTTGAAAGTTCAGTTTTAATTCCACCATCTTAAAGGAGTTTTCATGTACAGTGTCCCTTCAGAAACAAGCTCATCCTCCTGCAAAGCTACTGTAGCACTTATTCCCAGCTACTACAGAGCTAACTGATGCACCATCCAAAGTGCTAAGTTGTATTGGCAGGGATAGAGGGCATATCAGTTGCACTAAAATAATGCCCTTCCCCCAAAAGTCTCCCTGTCAATTTCAAAGTAGCTTTTATATTGACAAAGAGAGTCCTTACTGGTATTAAAAGAAAACCTCTGGGAAGCTCTGCACTTCTTCCCAAGGACTCTCACAGTCTAAGAAGAGTTGCAAGTACAGAACACTCTCCTAGCAGCAACAGGAATACAAGTTAGGGAGCTCAACAGCTGTTCTAAACTACTCCAGCCAAAGCATCCAAAGGATAGCAAAGTCCCAATATCTTTATGGAATAAAGAGGCTTCCATGCACTGATCCCTAATCAGAAATGGAGGTTTGGTGCACATAACTTCACCTTTATTGCATAACATGGTGTAAACCAGCTTTAGGTTAAAGTTATAGAAAGATTCTCTCAAAAAAAGATACCAGCATGTGCAATCAAAAAGCAAAAATCAATAAACATGAATAGTATGCCTGCCCGTGAGTACAGTTTGGAAGAACTTTCAAGTAAGACTGCAAATAAAAATGTCAATCCAATAGACTGCACAAGTAATTAACTATTCAGTGTTGACAGCAAAGCAATTTTTCAATTATTCTGAAATTATTAAAAAACCATTCTGCAAGCGTTCCTTTAGCTGAAGTGCTTCAAAGAAAAACTTAGTCAGCATCTCCTAGCCATACCAAAGAAAACAAAGAATCAACAAGGCCTGCTTGCTTTCAAGAAAGCTCTATTGCTTGTGCTTTATTTATAAAAAGCACTAGGTGCCAGAGAAGGAAGAAGTCAGCAGTAACATGAAGAGCCCTTGGCAGTTCATCTAGTAACTACCCCGCCACTCTTCTAGCATTCCATCTCCAGAAGAAGGTGGCTGCTCTTCAGAGTTTTTGAAGCAAACAAGACAAGGTTTACTGTGCAAGGAATGCCTACTCAGCCCATGAGAAGAAAGGAAGCTGATCAGGAGTTGCAATTTCTCTGTGTGCAAGAAGTATAGAGCAGGTTAATAGGATTTGGGGATGGGGAAATCTGCATGTATGAACAAGACAGGAGCCTGCAATACCAAGATCAAGAAAAGGATTAAACTGATAAGCCCCAACAGCTAAAGCTAGCATGACAGCACAATCCTGCATTTCCCCTGGCACCAGCAAGGTAGAAAAGCAAGAAAAGGGGTAGAAGGAAGACTAGAGAGATTTCTTGGATGAAAAGATGGGAACAAAAATTTCTAGCAAACAGACCAGAGCCCCATACAAAAAAATATGGTGACAGAAGTTATGTTAATAAACAAAGAATGAGTAATTTTAACAAGTCAGACAATAGGTCTAAAACCCACGAAAATATGTTTAAGAGGTAGTAACAGATTAGGAGCTGCTAGCATGAGATAGAGACAGGTGTTCCCTTTTCATACAAATGTAGAGACACTTTATAACAGAAACATTAAGATCGATACAATCGGACAATGAATGGGAATGCCTGGGTGTGGAAACACTAAAAAGAATGGCAGAAGAAAGGCCTTAAAAACAGTATGTGTTGATGACACCTAGATAAGCAAATCAAAGATCACAGTACAACTACGTATCAGCTCCTCTAAGTCAAACAAGGGACAAACTATAGACTTAAGTCGTTAAGAGATAATGGTGGGAAGATAAACAACAAGATTGAAGCCTTAAAACAGTCAAGATAGGGAGACAAAAGACTGAGCAAATCCTAATGGTTCAGAGGTGGAACAAGATGAAGAGACCCTCATCACTGTCAGCTCCTATAGGGTACAAAAGTCACATCCAAATTCAGCACACAGCTGCTGACTTAAGAACCACCCAGAAGACATGAGGATTTGATAGCAGGAATCTGTCATCCCTCACTTCAGTGGGAGGAGTTTTACCAAGACCACTGACACATTCATCTGTGTGGTCTGGTTGCTTGATAAACTACTTCGATACATGTGTCTCAATGCTCCTGAGTATGCGGGTATGACTGTGTGAGTGTATAAAAGTGTGTGTTGGGGGTGTTTGGTTGGGGTTTTGGTGTGGGTTTTGGGGTTTGATTAATTAAAAAAGTCACCTCCGCATCCTCTAAGGGCTCACAGTGATCTTTGCTACCTTATTCATCACGCAAATGGAGGGGGATGAATGGAACAGGTAAGAGGAAAAAGTTATAGTTCCCTATAGCAACCAAGGGAACAGTCCACAACATCCATCCACATATAATCCAGGCATTAAGGAATCGCACATCCTAGCCTTAGTACAGGCCATTTCATTTCTGACTCAACATTTCCCACTATTTGACTGGTGGAAAGATTTGTTTGCAGGAAAAATTCCTGCTTTCCTAAATAGTATATAACACTAGTTTATTGTGAAAAAAACTGATACAGCAATTTAAGTGCCAAACCACTCCAAATTAAATATTCTTTTATAGCTCCAATTTAATTAGTTCTCTCCCTGGGTATTCCTGGCTTATGAACTTCACAATTTAAAGACCAATTCAGACAATTCCATACACCAATACAATCAAGTTGCATTTTACTACATTCTTAGACAGTGAGTTACATGCAGTGCCTTCCATTTAAGGTAGACAATGCAACACCACATTTCACTTGCATCCTTCAGTCATTTCTTAGGATTACCTACTCAACCCAATGAAATTGGCAAAACATAAGACTTGTTAGAAAGCAAGTGAAAACAGAAACACAGTATAGCTTGTTAAAAACAAAGGGAAACTAATTAGGATAGGAATTTGATCTAATAAATCATTCTGCATGAATAATGATCAGCTTGTCAAAATTCATAGTGTTTGTTCATGAAGCTCACAGCTGGAAACAGCAGGGATATTTTAGGTCAAGAATGAGGTTCTTTGGCAAAAACTACACAAAGAAGTTTGCATAGCTCCTGCCAACACCAAGCTTAGCTTGAGGCAATGCTTTTACATTCAGGAGCTCTGAAGTGACTCAATTTAAAAAAAAAATCCTTACTAACATATGCAATAATAAAAAAAGGATTCTGGTAGTCCTACAACCAGTTTACTCTTAAGAATATTACAGACTTCATATGAGAAGTTACAGAAGCTTGAAAATAAAAAGACTCAAAGCAGCAATGTTTATGAGTATTTACCTTCCTTTGGTAAATGCAACTAGGGACAGCCCCTTAGGTCAAATTCACTAAAGTTTCTTATACTCAAGATGGCTACTGTCTAACAGGGTCATTCCTGCTCTTAAAAAGCCTGCAAGGAAGATAACATGAGAGTATCTTTCTCCATTACCCCTTATCTGATCAAAGAATATCTTCATATAATCCTGCCAAGGCAAACAAATGATGCCATACACTTGACTATTGGTGACCATAATTAAGTTTTCCTGACAATCAGAACTATGTTTCCCTTACAGGTGCAGACTGGTAGAGCTTGATGAAGAACACTTACCTTTTTCATAGGTTTAATATAGCCAGATACAATAAAGGTATTATAAAAAACCGAAAGATAGGGATAGGAAAAAACTTTTTATTCTTGTTAGAGAAAAAACCCACAGCATTTCTGCACAGCAAAGATACAATTAGGAATTGGTTTAAAAACTAGTCTTCTAGATGAAGAAAGGCACTTCAGTAAATAATTTGGAAAAAATAGTATTTAAGTATGTTTTCTGCATTTTAAAAAACTAGAGTAAAACTTAAGACAGTGTGAAAGTTATCTTATTCTTTTACATGGTTTATTTTATTTTTTAAGAGGATTTTTTTCCCCTTCATCTGAATTTTATTCTAGAAAACATTAAAACAGAAATATTTCTTTACCATAATGAAGAGGTCACCACCTCTGAGGCATGAGCTTTTGCATACCTAAAAGCAGCTTTAAATCCTTATCATTCATCAAGCAATCACAAATCATGTGATTAAACATCTTTTGAATAAAACATATTTAAAGAAAACAGTGTTTAGATATAATCACTTATTGAGAATTATCTGGATATGCTAAAGTAAACATGACATTCAATATGTCTAACATTAATTGCTTAGAACTTCTTACAGCTTTCAACAAAAGGTTCATCCATCATGAAAAGATTCTTAGAAAAACAGTTTCCATTGGACAGGAGGAAAAAGCCCTTTGAGGAATGACTAAACTGGCTAAAAGAAACAAGAAGAGGTTAGATTAGCATACAGAGAGTAGTTACCAGCAACATCCAGAAAGAATCCATGCATAGTTCCATTGTTGTATGGCAATATTAACAAATCACCTGGAAAAGGAAGACAGGCTGAAGTGACAAAACTCCTCATCTTAAAGAACTCAGGTGACTTCAGTTGAAGGGGGTCTGTTTGCATATTTTTTGAGGGCAGGTTTGGGTTTTTTGCATTTTGTTTGTTTTTAGAGAGAGAATATATAGGGATGATTTAAGAGGGACAGGTTTGAGGGTTTTTTACTTCTCATAAAACAAAAATGGGATGGGACTCCCAAAGTTATCTGAAAGCACATTTAGAACACAAGTGTGAATTACATTAGTACATTCAACTGTGCATCCTCTACAACTGAGGATTCTGAAGTCCACAGGTATGAAGTGACTTTGAAAAAGAGCAATTGATATAGGGTGGTCTTCTCTGTCTCTCCAAGTCTAAAAACCACTGACTGGCCAAGGGGAAGAAGTTATATAGCAGGAAGGACTACTCTTTAAGCATCAGTTACTAGTATGGATACAGAAACACTGGCTTAGGTCAATTTGAAGTGTGACCTATTATTTTTATGTAATTCTATTTGCTCATGCATGATACACAGTTATGCAATATGTAGTATTATAGTCCCTTTCATTAAGCATTAAAGCCATACACTTGGTTTTGCAAGAGAATATGGATGAAAAGACAGACTTCACATGCATCAAGTCTGGACAATACCACATTGGAAAGAGTGACTGATACGCTTTAGGACAGGGCTGCTATGTGCAGGGACCTCAACATGCTGAGAAGTGGGCCAACAGAAACCAGAAGGAATTCAAAGGCAGATGTAAAGCCCTGCACCTGGGATGAAAAACAACAGGAGCCAGTACAAGCTGCAGGTGGATTGCTTAGAAAGCAGATCTGCAGAAAGGGACATGAGGGATCTCATGAACATAAGCTGAATCTGAGTCAGCAGTGTCCTTCAGCAACAAAAACTGACTGCGTTCCAGATTGCATTGCCAGCAGGCTGAGGGACATGAACATTCCGCTTTCAAAAGGCTGTACCTGGAGTTACACTGAGTTTTCTGCTCCCCAGAACAAGAGACAGACATATTGGAGTGAGCACAGGAGAATGCCACCAAGACAATTGAGGGCTGGTGCACTTTATACAGGATGACAGACTAGGTGAACAGGGTTTGTTCAGCCTTAAGAAAAGGCTTGGGAGGCAGGAGCAATACAGATCTTATTGCTGTCTACAGCTACCTAAAGAACATCAATAAAACAGAACAACACTGCTCAAAAGTGCACTGCTATAGCACAAGAGGCAGAAGACAAGATGGAAGATGGGATTTTTCACCATGAGGGTGGTCAAACATCGGAACATACTACCCAAAGAAATAGCAGACGATCCGAACTTGACTGGATGAGGCCCTGGGTATTCCAATCTGACTGAACTTGCTCTGAACAGGGCGGGTGAACAAGATGATCTCCAGAGATCCTATCCAGCTGTAATTATGATTCTATGATTACAGACACCACAGCTAGAAGAGTTTCACATGCAGGGCTATTTCCTCTAAAATCTACTGCCAGAATACTTGAAAGGAAAGGTCATAGTTCTCACAATTAATGAGGGTCCATGCAAGCACAGAATCATAAATTAAAGTTTTGGAATGTTTTTATGCAATGAGATTCTCTTCTCCATAGCTACCAAATACAAATAATAACATACAACTGAAGTATCAGAAAAATATGGTTATTGTTGTTAAGTGAAACATTCCTTAGTTTACCCTAGAGGTCTGGTCCCAAGTGGCTCAAGCTGATGTTTTATTTACAGTTATCAATTTCAATAATCAAATTTCTGCCAGAAAATTACGGAGTTGATTTACATATTTCTGTCAGCAGCTCCTGATTCTCTTTGGAAGAGTTATCATACCATTGAAGATGCTACTTTAAAAAAAGTTGAACTCAATTATTCAAAAAGCTTTATGACCAGGTTTAACACAAATATCATTTGTTTTCTCAACTACAGTCACGCCACCGAGCACACCAACACAATTTAACCACTCACTAGTGACAATTCAAATCTCAAAAAAGCTGTAAGTCACATGGTCAGAGATGTATGCAACCATTTATGTCCAAAATAAAAGCTATGACTGCTTCTTATGATGCTATGTTCTCAGTTTCCATTCAAAAGTTAACGTCTGGATAGAAACAAATTTTGCCTCATGTATTTTAGCAGTTGAGGACTTGGAAGTCTGAGAGCACAAGTGGAAGTTCCAAGGAATCCAATTTCTGTCTTGCATAGTAATCCAAAACAGTTATAGAATTAATATTATTAATAAACCAATGCTAACAGCTATGTATAAGAAATTCTTGATTTTTAAATTTAACAGAATTCCTCATTCCTGAAGTTACGCAGAAAAAATCCAGGACATGTTCATAGTCAAAACATCCATCAGATAAACCACTGGAAAGTTAAGAAAAGCATGGTAAAGACAAACCAAAATAAACTGTTCAAAGAGCATGTGGATCCAATAAAAAAGCCACCTTTACCTTACTAGCTAGAAAAAGAACTTGGAAAGTTCAGCAAGAATAGCAATCATTTATACTGCACATCACATTTGCAGTCTCATTTAGAAACCTTTGTGCAATGTGACAGTTTAAGTACCTTGTTTATATCAAAATTTGCAGTTTCAGGAGCTATGACTACATTTATACTATGGTGTTGAACAAATGCTCTAGACTACCACACAAGCATTTTGTTTTATTAAATGCCAAATGCTTGAATTCTGTATCTGTATAGATTCTTTTGCATACACTAATTTCTTTGTGTAAATTCAGAAGTTAAGCCATCTCATTTAGATCCAAGTTTCAAGCATTCGAGAAAGGTATAAAGCAACTCTAATTAGCTCCAAATTAGCAATAAAGAGACATGAGAAAATACCCCATCAAGTAAGTTTCTATTAACAGTAGTTCAGAAAAGCAAAACACTAAAGTAGTTACAAACTCAAGGAAACATTGAGGGAAAAGAGTAACATGGTTCCATTTGCTCTGCTTCTGATAAGCTGTGCACAGTGCAACATCCCTAACTACTGAAAAATGCCAAGAATAAGCCATTTTCTGGTTTGCACATGACAACTGCATGTGCATGGTACAGGAGACCCATAAATTTGAAATCACATACCTCTGCATTTTATATCAGTCTATTCAAGTCAGTTTTGAATACGTTTAGTTTTTACTACTCAGATCACTATTAGTATCAAAATTCCGATCTATGACAACAAATACATATAATAATATGTCCCTTAATTAACATATTTCCATTGTGTACAGGTTTTATGAACAAAACACTGGAGCCATGTCATGACAGAAACAAATCTGAAAACAGCAGGCTGTGTTTGATTCTGCTTTTATACTTTCCTAAAAATGTGTATGCTTGCACATTCAGAAACAGAAGTTCCTGTTCGCAAAAGGAAACGCCATTTTCTGTTTGTGTATTAAGAATAAAACATTATGTATTTGCAGCAAGTATCTGTGACACTACATACCTTTTACCTCTACTGTTACCAACCCGTGGATGTCTGTTGAGGAGTGCTCCAAAGCCTCCATGCCCTCTTTCCTCCTACTTGATGCAAGCATTCCCAATAGCCTTTGGGAGTTATGCAGAGCCATCAGCACCCTTTCTTCCTGGGGTGGGGGGAGTACAAGTGCTTGCTATAACCTGTCACTGGAGAGAAAAATATGGACACACACATATCCTCTTTCTTAGTGTGCTAACAGCTGTAAAACCATGGCTAGGTCTAAGGAAAAGTGGTTTCAAAAGCATAGCTAGACCTACCTCCAACACTGATGGTATATCTGTAACTAGAATGTATTTAACAGTGTGGAGGATGTCACTTTAGTCCTTAGGAGTATAGAAGCATTTGACTTTTTAATGCATAGATTTAACCAGATGAAGTCTGAAGATTCAGTATGTTTTTCCCTATTATTGAAGATGGCACTCTGAAGACAAATTTACAGTAGCATTAACATCAAATTCTGTGACAGCTCTAAACAGAAGTCAAGCATGACTGAGATCACTTTGTCCTTACAGAATATTAGTAGTGTATTTATACGGCAAGTCTTCTATATTTTGATATTTTGACAGCAATTAAAATAAATGGAAGGAGATTAAATAAAACCTACTTTAGATTGAGGAAGTTTCAAGAAGAGATTCCACAATGAAAAGACAGCCTACAGGAAAGTCCAGTTCTCACTGACAGGCAGAAACATACTGCATGGAACAATTACTTCCAGAGTATTTAATCTGAGTTAATCAGGGTATTGTTATCCATTTACCATAATACCTGGGAAATTTTGATCGATGATGTAAAGTATTAAGTGTTGTAATATACAGTGTAAGAGAATCAGAAGGAATATATCCTGCCATTTGTGAAGACCAGCTGCAGAACAGGAATTTGAGAGAGGCAAATACAGATTTTTTTTTTTATAGCCTAAAAAAATGCATAAACTGCCCATAGCAACAATCTACAAAAGATAAAAAGCACCCATCAGGTCAGCAAGACCCAGAAACCACTTAACTTACTCCTTAGTAATCTTGCAAATACAAGATGTTGAAAATAAGTTACCAGGCATTGTATTCTGATAGAGTAAATTTTAAGGTGGATTTGAGCTTTGCTTATCTAATTATTTTGGAGCCTTCAATGTTTCCAGATGGGGAAGGGGGTGGAAGGGAAGTCAGCTCCTAGACAAAGTAAAAGACTCCAGTGATGTCAAAGCAGTAAGGGTGTCCTAAGGCTACTGAGTAGAAACTATGAAGGACTCCTAACATCCTCTTTCAGGCTGCTCCCCAAAGGCAAAGGAGCGATGACCACCAGTAACAGGGAACATGACTCTCAAATACCAGCACCCTAAAGATATAAATCACAAGTCCACCCAGTTGTCAAGAACAAAAAAGATTTTGATGGCTAACCTGCCTCTAAGTTATGTCAAATGAAGGAGAACTGGGAAAATTACACGCATGATGTTATGTCACAGGGTAGACTGGCTAGAGCTAAAAAGTACACGCTATGTCTGAATTAGAAGACCAACCCAAAATGAGTTAGTTCAAACCCAAAATGGTTTGGTCATTCAAAACAGTGATACATACTGTATCTTATTCCACATGTCCTAACAATGTACTGCCAGAAACATTGACACAATTTCAGTCTTCAGCTTAAACTTCAGTTGCTAAGTTTTAGCATAACTCATAAGGGGAAAGATAATATCTATCTCCACATACTATTTATACTGCAAGGTTCAACGGCAATACTTACAAATAAAAACTGAAAGTTCAGCTTCTGTTCATTTACAGTTAACCTTTTAAAATAGTTCACTAGTTCTGACAGTTCTATAAACTTACAAAACTAATTTCTTTAAGAGCCAAGTTCTGCTGCTCAGCAAGCAATTATACAAAGATTAGTGTCTGGTAATTCATTTATTCCCTTCAGTGAGCAAAAATAATGGGGATTGGATTTCTGTGACTTCAAGCAGCTCATGCTCAGTTACTACCAGATGCTCAAAGTCATCACAACGAATCACAGCAGGAAAATACGTTAATTGGATTAAGTGTTAGTTTTACCTTTCCCTTTTTCCGATTGAAAATTGAGAACATTTTACCTCATTTAATACGAGGAATGTAAAAGTAAACATGATACGAATAGTAAAGCTAGTAAAATAACAGAAGAGTAATTACATTTGCCTGCATTACTTTTCTGAGCGCTCAAACTAGAGAAGAAAACAGTTGCAAACAACTCAGCTACAGAAACTGTACAAACTAGTACTTCAAACTGGCAATTTGCATCAGTAAAGTATTGAAAGCCAATACATACAGGAAGTCAGAGACCTTACATCTTGCTGCTGAAGATCAACAACAACAAAATAAAAGTCTGAGACATACTGTCTAGATAACATTCTTACTTAAGGGGAAGAGAACAATTTCCGAAAGAAAACTAAAATACTCTTCAAGTCATTTTCTAATAGAGCAGCACTGACCTTATCCAGATGTTGCCCATATACAGAAAATAAGTGTTAAGAAAAGCATCAGCCCTTCATTTGCATGCAGAACCTTGGGAGTGCCACTGGTTGCCTACACCTGTTTAAGCCAGAACCAGGCAGCATACTATTCAACAATCTATTTTCATAGCAACTGGTCTATTTTCAGCAAAACTGAAAGTGTAACAAAGTAGAATGCTCGAGTTAAATGATAAAACCAAGATAGAAACATTTAAATATATAATCTATATTCAGCATATGTAAAAGCGAGTACCAATGTGAACATAATCAGGATGTTTTACATCAAGAGATGAGCATATTTAATGTCTCCACATTCAGATTCAGTTTTTCAGTTGTTGTTCTAACCTGCAATACCAACATAACCCTAAAGTATCTACAAGTTCTATGTTATAGCTGAATACACTGAAGTTATATTTGCTCCAAAATTGTCTTCAGTGTTCTCCTTAGAATAATAAAACATTACCAAATGCTTCCACTTGCATTTGCTAATATCCAGCTAAATCCTAGTCAGCTAATTTACTTGTTAGACAGTTTCCTCCTAAAAAACCCTCCAAATTTCACTCACAAGTACTCTGTCATCTTCATGAGATATAATTAACACATTACCAAAGTCCTAAATAGCATATTAGCCCAGCCAACACTTTAAAATTAAAAAAAAAAAGTTGACTGGCAGGTACCAACTGGCATCTCCCAGATACTTTGGCAAAGCAGTATTCCCTGCCATGACAGCTTTCAGAGGAGCAACACACTGCTTCAGAGAAGAAGCAATTTACAGTTTCCAGCTCCAGCCAAATGTGAAACTCAGCATGAATTCCCTCTCCCAGAGACAGGACATAACTGACTGGCACTGTCTGGCCTCTATGTATGGCTCTGTAATCCTGCCAAGATCAAAAACTGGAAACAGAAAGGTTAGAGGCAAAAAAACCACCACACTGAGCAGCTATATCTTGTCTCTGAGAATGTGCTTTAGAAGTCTGAGAATGTTGGCTCGTAAACAGCTTCATCTTTCTTTATGTATTCACATCAATATTTTTTTTCTTCTGTGTAGCTTAACTTTGCATATCAACAAACCACTGGCCACAACCATGCCTGAAAAAATTGCCTGTAGCTGCCTCATATTTGGAAATGGCTGAAAACAATGCAGCACCTACAATTAGAGTCTAACTTAGGAGCTATATAAACAAATGTAAGCATTCCAACTACAAGATTAATTTACCTTTACTTCTGAGGAACAGAATCATACAAAAGCGTTGGCATCAGCCTATTTTCCATATGCACATGAACTGAATTCTAGAGCAATTAGAGGCTGAAGCTCATACAACATTGCATGGAAGACAGTTCAGCAAATACAGCTAAATTAGTAACTACATACAACATCAGAGCATCAAACAGTTCTATGGCACTTTGTTTTCTGTACCAATCTTATCAGGCTCTGATAAACCTTCAAAAGGGAAGATAACTTTGACAATAAATTGCCTAAAGATCCAGCTAACTGGGTTTGTAAATGTGACCTCTAACTAGCAGGCACTGGTGAGCCTGTCAGAGCACGGATACTGTTAGTCAGAGCAAAGACAGTACAGATGTAGCGTGTACTCACAAATGTATGACTATTTTTTGTTGTGGCCACCAACAAAAATGAAATGCTCGGGATCAATACAGGATACCTGGAGTTGGATTCAACTTCCATGGTAAAGCACCCAAGTGTAGATATCTGTGTGAGGAGTCAAAGCTCCACTGACTAGAGTCAGTGGACATCTAGTCAGCACAGCTAGGGTAACTGCAGAGTTTCAGCCCACCCTAAAGTTGAAGCCTGCATCTGGCCAGCTGAGTAACTCTCTGGATTTCACTGAATGTATGGACTAGATCTCCATCTAACTATAATCTGCAAATTCAATCCCACACCTTGCCAATTGTCTCTTGATGTAACATCACTGCTGCATATTTTGCATCACTGGCTAAAAACACCTGTGTCACTCAATATTCTCATACAGCAAAACAGACAAGCAAAGCAAGGCAAAAGAAGAAACAGCAATAAAAGCTAAATGCATATTACTGGTCCAGTGTGATGCCAATAATCACTGATTGTCACCAGTGTCATTTAAGGAAGGCTGCATTACACCTCAGTACATATCATGCCTTTCATAACACAACAAAACCCTCCAACCATTACATTTGCTTTAAAAGTCTCAGTGACGCTGAAAAAAAACAGGGAAAAGAAAGGCAAGGGAACAACTATATATAGTTTACCTATTTATGATTTTAGTACATGCCAGAAATAACTAGAGGAAAAAAATGCAGCTATAATACTTCCAAACTGATACTCCTTAATTTGGAGACAAGCATACAAACAGACTAGCTCTAAAATCCTACGGCACTGCTTTCTATCACAAAACACTTGTGACATCCTTGTCTTACTAAACTGAAATAAGAGACTGAGTAAGGTAAGGGACTCTGAAGCACAGGTAGATTTTTTTTTTTGTCAGTCCTCCTGGTCAAAGGGAAGGGGTATGAAAGGGCTAGTTGAATCTGGCAAGTCAACAAATGGTTACAGGACTGGTGCCACAGCCAGGGGTTTAGCTACTTAGACCAGGGGACTCACTTTGAGAAACCTGGTCTGCTGAGGACTGATGGGGTTCATCTGTCAGAAGGGGAAGAGTGTCTTCAGTCATAGGCTTGCCAAGCTGGTGAAGAGGGCTTTATACTAAAGTCACCAGGGGAGGGGGAACCTCAATCCATCCCACTCCTACTGGTGCCAGCAATAGATGCCCAAAGCCTGGAGAAGGACCACAAGTCAGTAGGAGAGCACCTGAAGTGCAGCACAAAGGAATTCCAGCTGCTCCAGCCAGTCACTCAGCTTCATCAGGGGCCCAACTTCAATGCCTCTATGCAAATGCAGGTAGCATGGGGAATAAACAAGAGGACTTGGAGACACATGCATGCCTGCAGGGCTATGATCTTATTGGCATCATGGAGATGCAGTGGGCTGGCTCCTATGATTGGAGTGTTGGAATGGAAGGATACAGGCTCTTTAGGAAGGACAGGCAGGGGAGACAAGGAGGTGATGTCACACATGGGAAATAAGGAGGCAACTGGTAACAGTTAACATGACTTCACTAAGGGCAAGTCATGCCTGACAAGTTTGGTAGCCTTCTATGATGGGGTTACAGCATTGGTGGATAAGGAAAGAGCAACTGATGTCATCTACCTGGACTTGTGCAAAGCATTTGACACTGTCCCACACAACATACTTGTCTCTAAATTGGAGAGACATGGATTTGACAGACAGACCACTTGGTCAATAAGAAATTGGTTAGATGGTTACACTCAGAGTTGTGGTCAAGGGCTCAATGTCCAAGTAGAGACCAGTGACAAGTGGTGTTCCTCAGGTGTCAGTATTGGCATGGGTGCTGTTTAACATCTTTGTGACATGGACAGTGTGATTGAGTGCACCCTGAGCAAGTTTGCCAACAACACCAAACCGTGTGGTGCAGTTAACACACAGGAGGGAAGGGATGCCATCCAGAGGCACCTTGACAGGCTTGAGACATGAGCCCATGCAAACCGCATGAAGTTCAACAAAGGCCAAATGCAAGGTCCTGCACATGGGTTGGCGCAATCCCAAGCACAACTATAGGCTAGCTGAGAATGGATTCAGAGTAGCCCTGAGGAGAAGGACTTGGGGGTGTTGGTGGATGAGAAGCTCAACATGAGCTGGCAGTGTGCGCTTGCAGCCCAGAAAGCCAACCGTGTCCTGGGTTGCATCAAAAGAAGTGTCACCAACAGGTCGAGGGAGCTGATCCTGCCCCTCTACTCCGCTCTTGTGAGACCCCACCTGGAGTACTGCATCCAGCTCTGGGGGCCCCAGTACAGGAGAGACATGGAGCTGTTGGAGCGAGTCCAGAGGAGGGCCATGAAGCTGATCAGAGGGCTGGAGCACCTCTCCTATGATGACAGGCTGAGAGAGGTTGTTCAGCCTGGAGAAGAGAAGACTCTGGGCAGACCTTATAGCAGCCTTCCGGTACCTGAAGGGGGCCTACAGGAAAGCTGGAGAAGGACTGTTTACAAGGGCATGTAGCAACAGGACAAGGGGTAATGGCCTTAAGCTGAAGGAGGGTAGATTTAGGTTAGATATTAGGAAAATATTTTTTATGATGAGGGTGGTGAGGCAGTGGAACAGGTTGCCCAGAGAGGTTATGGAGGCCCCATCCCTGGAAGTGTTTAAGACCAGGTTGGATGGGGCTTTGGGCAACATGGTCTAGTGGAGGGTGTCCCGGCCCATGGCAGGGGGGTTGGAACTAGATGATCTTTGAGGTCCCTTCCAACCCAAACCATTCTATGATTCCCTGAAATTCATTACTTACAGAATTTCAAGGGACCTGTGCCTGTCTAAGCTAAACCAACTGCACACAGAAAAAGGCTTTACAACTATGAAATTACTTCATTAAAAATGAAGATAGTAGCTAAAGACAAAATGTAACTGCTAAAACCAACGACAATGCCAACAGCAAAGCATAGCTGTAATCAGAAGCAGTACAAGTCAATTTGTAAGATAAGAGCTTACATAATCAAATAAATCTGCATGGATGCAGCTTTCTCAGAGGGTGGCTGAACAAGAGATGTCCTACCATTAAAATAGGCAGATTGATTTTACCTTTACCTTTGATGTCTTCACCTGCCCCAACAATTGGTGGAGGCTCCTTCTTCCTTCCTCTGCATTTACACTAGTCCTAAACTTCCCTCATTTCAACTATCTTTGTGTAAACACAGCTAAGTCATTCTCTAACCACCTCTTAGACTCCCACTAAACATCCACGCGCTCCCCCAATCACAAACTCTTAATCCCATTCCTCAGTCAACATCTGTGTTATACAAAGCTACACTCAACACTTCACTAAAAGGTTGGCCACTGGAGGCACTTATTCAAGTAAATGAAGAATTTTACTAATTATGAGTTTCACACTTAGTGGCAAGATTACCTTAAAATTAATTATCACACTTCCAAGATCTCAGTTATGCACATAGACAGGGGGTAGTTCTGGTGGTAATGGCAAAGGGAGCCTGAGACAAAAAAACAGTTTACGGCCTTTATGATTCTTCTATCAGGAAATTTAAAGCTAAAGAAAGGTAGAGCTTAAACTGATGGAGGGGCCTGCATTACAGAGCAGACACACTGCCTTTGCTAAAAATAAAGAGTAGGCAGTAAGCATCTATAGCTTGTTAGGAAACAAGATATATACAAGATACAGTGATTGTTAAAGAGCAACCTCTCCCACTTCTCTAGTGGAAGAGTGTATGGGCTTTTATGTCATATACATATAAAATTAACAGCATGTTACTTATCTATTAAGCAGGATGCAGAGCAAAAGTCAAAGATGTATCTTAACCTTCAAAACAGGAAATATTAATATACTTAAGAGTCAATCCTGATAATATGTATTTGATCAGAATCATCACTGCTTTATAACACAGGAAACAGTGCTAAAAACTGTATGGACAAAATCTAGCATTTCATGTCTTGAAAAACCCCACAATTTACTTAATTTCTGAGAAGATCTAATAAATCTACTAATCAGTTACAATCACAGCAGATAGATTTGCACACTAGTCACCTTGTCAACATTACTGTTACTAGCCATTTCTAAGCCTAAATACAAACAATACTCAAGTATCTGTTAAAGTCCACTGAGCCTCCTCCATTTCAGATTTTAGTTTAACCCACAAAGAAAACCAGTAACCAGGTTTTAAGCCATTATGCCCAACCTGTGGTATCTCAGTCACAGAAATTGTTCTTTTCCAGAAAAACAGAAATAAGTATGTTGAAGAAGAATTACAGAACAGTTCATGCAGTGCTCTACAGCACTGCAAAAGCTCAAGAAAAGCAGAGCTCTAACCCTGTTTTTAAAGCAATGTCTTGATAAAAACAATGAAAGTCTTTCCATTTTAAGAATACTGTTTGTAATACCAACATCTTCTGCACAGTAAACACTGACCAGCAATCTCTCAGACTGAGTTCGTATCCCAAAGGACTAGCACTCAAAGCTTCCACAGAATCCACACTGCTTATAAACACAAAGCAGTGAGAAATGCTAAGATTTATCACCTTCAGAAGGCAATGTAAAACTTGCAGCAAATTTTCATCTTGAAGTTAAGTTTGTATCCTTTTCATTCTGATCCTTAATTTGAAACCTACAGGAATGCTCTCACATTAACAATCTACATCCTTTTTGTTTGAAACCCCAGAACTACCACATCAGTCCAGCTGTCAGCAGTCTTAAAGACATGATACAATTTTTTAACATGGCTTTTAAATTTACTGTTTATAGCCACACTTACCTGATCAGGAAAATATGCACCTAGAAGACTGGTAGGTGGGATACCTCAAAACAGGAAAGAAATCTCAGCTGCTCAGAGGCAGCCACAATCGTATCTCAAGGAACAAGAGTAGTTTGTAAGGTATCTGCCTGTCCCTACCTGTATTTTCCCTAATACAATTATCCATAATATGGCTAGATCATTTACAATATATTTTAAAAATACTTTGATCAATTGCTGAAATAAATGTTTAGCTAAAAAGTTCATTAATATACAGTTGTTTCGTCACAGACCTTGGTATAGAGATTGAACTTGTATCATATAACATGTTAATTGCAAATTAAATGTGTTCTACCACATGTACAAAAGAGTAATACTGTCTGAAAAACAAATGCACTGAACAGTGTTAATTTCAGGATTAACACTATTTGAAATTAGAAGTTTACAAAAGCACTTTGTCACATTTATTGACAATATGACAATAGACAAATCAGTTTAACAAGTCTGAGTTAGCATGAATAGTATGTTCTTTGCCTAATATTAGGAATATTAGAAAAAGCAATAAAAATCCAGAACACCAGAGTTGGGTCATGCTGACTAAACTTCTGACTGCACATACAAAGACAACATTGTCCATACCAATTTTGTGGAGTTCTACTCCAGCCTTCCCACTAAGCTACCCAGTTCTGTCCCTGTCCCCCCCCACACACCTTCAAGGGTCAGTGATTTCACTGCATGAAACTAAATGTTCATTCAACTGCTGCACTATGAACAAAAGACTTTGATATGTACAGAGGTGTAAAAAGCTGGTAATGCTCCATGCTTCAATTGGTAAAAAAATGGGGTTACTCTGATAGGATTAGAAAACACATCTCAAGCTTGCACATTTTATTTAAGCTTCCAGAAAACTTCCTAGTGTTGATTTAATTTTCTAGATCACTGCCTGCACCCAGCAGTGTCAGAAATAAGTTGAGAGTTCTAATTTCTTTCAAGTTTGGAATGCAATGTTGGGTTTTGAAGAGCCTAAGTTACATAAATATTTCAAAGGTAGGAAATTACTTGAAGGTATAAAAAAACAAAGGGCAAATTCAAATTCACTTTCATGTGTCAAAACCATAAAGGCTTTCTTTAAAGTACCTATCTTCAATTTTGTCACACACGGCAACTTAAATGAATGAAGGGGGGGGGGGGCAGGCACAGCCAGTATTTCCACAAATGAATTGAAGGAGAACACAAAAGTCATCATATAAACTGTATACTCAAGATTTGAAAAAACATTTATCTAGCAACACTATATCAACTTTAAGAATGTTACTCTGAACCATGACACACACCACTGACATGTCCAAAATACACACCGTAGTTCAGGTTCTCAATTTCAATCTCACCTGCTCTGATGTTAATAGCATCTTTAGGTAAAGCACCATTACCACACCTTCTTTACTCTCAAGAGGAACCCCAGTATATAGCAGCTGATGTCATCAACCAGTTCAAACCACTAAAACTACTATAGTGCACACTAAACATGGAGCCAACTGACAATAACTAGGCTTTCAGTCTCACCTATGTGACCCACTGCGATTATTCCCATCCCAGCACGTTCTCCAGCAGAAGACATGATCAGGTTACTGTCCAAGCCCTGGTTGTGCAGCCCAAGGACACGCAGTACTTCTGATTCTTTTGATAGGAGATACAGCCCTCCTTAGGCAAAACAAATTGGTTTCTGTTATACACCAGTGTCCTTGTTGTTCAACTGTTTGTTCTGTATACTGCTTAGCTACCATCCAGACTCTAGTCTAGAGCAAACTGGGCAGCTCCTTAGGAGACATCTGGATAGTAGATGCCTGGATATAGAAAGTAAACAAGACAATAGTCAGTCCAAGGACAACAGGGGATTCTGGAGTGCCAACACCAGAGAGAGTACAGACAAAAGCCTGCAAAGATAAGGCCCATCTCAACATTCACCAAGGGTCACTTCTTAATGAATACTAGCATTCTCTTTTCTTCTTGAATTCTTTGGCTCTTAAGCATTCCATGCAATACAGTAAGAGCCCAAACTAGGACTTCTCTCATTAGAGGAATTCCTTGTAGTTAAGATTTTTTTTTTTTTTTGCAAAACAGCAGCTTTCTTACCTTGTACACAAGAACATTGTTCCTGGTCATCATATAATGAACTATCGAAGTTGTATTTTGTTCCAAAAGAAAGGCCTGTTCATTCCTTCTAGACTGCAGAAGTAGAAAACTTAAAGATCATGACTTTACTTAGGACATTCTACCATGGTGTGTTATCCTTGCTCAGAGTTACAGGATTGATAAAATAGTTAAAATTATTAAATATTTTTAAAAATCTGTCAACTGTGGTATCAGCAAACTTCTTTACAACAACTTCTTTACAGTGAACTTGAAAGATTTTTGGGTACCTAACCAATGCATTTTCTATTTGGAACCTCAATATTTAAGCATCTTGAAAAAATGGCTAAAATCCAGACCATAAGCCAGAAGACAATCCTTACTGCCCAATTTACAAGTCATTTGCAAGACCTCAGTAGTTAGAGATTAAGGGAATTAAATTAATAGCTAGCATGTTTTAAAGTACTTATTATTCCTCATATATATATTCTTTAAAAAATTGCAAAAGAAAAGCTATTCTGAAGTACTTTGAACATATACATAAAGTACAGCTCTACTGACCAAAGCACACTGCAGAAGATAAATAGCCAAAGAACTCACTACTTCTTATTACAGCAAAAAGGCAACAAGAAAACTGCTTTACAACTTGCAGTCCAAGTACAACCCCACCACCTAAGGGAAACCATGTTCCATGGTATTATAGACATGCTGCTGCTAACAGCAAGAGGCTGGGCTCAATATCCCAGTAATTCCTTCCTGTGTGTGGGAACTAACACTGATGATTTTTAAATTGGTCCCATCCTTGCTAAAGGGCTGCTACTCTAACTTAGCTATTTGAACAAGTCATTCCTACCCAGTTCCCATGCAAATTAACAGCAGGATATGAAACAGAGCTGCTATTATTGTAATAAATTAGATTTCTGGAAGTAAAACAGATAATGTAAGATCACAAGGGAATGTTTTCCTGTAGAACTATCCTTTCTGTACATATTTGCTGAAGGTTAAACTGCAATAGACTAAGGCTGCGTTAACTGTGTATGTTCACAAAACACAGGATTAAAAAATTTGTGGAAGATATATGAAAGAACCTACATAATTCCTTCTACCACAATGGGTATTCTAAAATAAAGCAGTTATATTATCAGTGTTAAATTATCTTGGATGCAAGTAATCCTTCCTTGCACTTCATAGAACAGAAGCAATTTCAAATTGGGCAATTACTTGCTAAGCATTATAGATCAATGTTTACTGAAAATTCTTATTTTCTTAGCAACACACAGCAATGTAAGTTAGAATTTTATGAGTATTCCTCTCATTTCAAACCACAATCTTTGAGGTGTAGGATTCTATTAAAAGTTTTTATTCATAATTCAGAAAAGCAAATCCTTTTCTTTCTTATGATGTTACATTATACAAAGATTTGGAAAAAATTGTCTTAATCTAGATTTAGATTTATATTGGTATTTCTGAAAACTGAACTGAAGATTTGTAATACACATTTTGTTTAAAACTAAAAGGCTAGAATTATCAGGAGTTCCAGTTACAAAATGTTCTTAACAAAACAAATTTTCTTAAACTAAAGATGCTTTCACATGACTAATCAAATACTTACACTAATTCCCAAATGTTTTATAAGCATTAAACTAATCCATAAATCTAGAAATGAGGACTTGAATACAGATTAGGATAGTTTCCAAAAGTATAACAATTCTACAGCCAAACCTGAACTGCCATTCAGTTCCCCAGTAAAGATTGCCTGCATGTGTCCCTTCAAATAGTAAATATCTCTATAAAATTTAGAAAACATTAATAACTAAGTTTCATATGACTGTCAAACCCTCACATTATGAGAGGGGCTGGCCTAGAGCACAGCCGAGGCAGCCAGACACAGCAGTTTGCACAGCAGCTAACCAACAGCAGGGCATGCCCAAGAGGGCCAGCAGCTCTTCTCGGATGAGCAAACACTTGCTCAGCAGTGCCTTGCCACAGGGTACGGTCCCCAGCAACCAGCAGAACAACCGTCCCCATCACACCCAGCCTGTGCTCCTGAGGGAGGGTGCATCGAGCAGGTCTGAGGCCCCTCACTGAGGCAGCAGGAGACAGACTACTTGCCTGCAGGAAGTGTGTGCTGGTGGAGTAGGTGTGTTACCAAGTGAAGGAAATGTGGGAGGAGGTCAGCACACTACACAGCATCCCAGATGACAAGAAAGAGATTGAATTTATCTTCTCTGAGACCCTGAAGCGTCAACAGTCAACCCCCAATTGTGCTGAAGGAGGAGCAGGTAGTCTGCTTATTACTGTAAACCCAGCAAAGGGCTGCAAAGATGATCAAGGAATTGAAGCATCTGACATACAGTGAGAGGCTGAGAGATGTGGAGTTGGTTAGGCTTAAGAAAAGGCTTGGGGGGGAATTTTAGACATATGCATAAATACTTGAGGGGAGAAAATGAAAAGACTGAGCCAAACTCTTCTCAGTGGTATTCAGTGAAAGGACAAGAGGCAATGAGCACAAATTGAAATACAGGAAATTCCATTTAAACGTAAGAAAAAAATCTTTTTTACTGTGAGGGTGGCCAAACACTGGCACAGGTCAGCAACAAAGGCTGTGGAGTTTGCATCCTTGGAGATGTTCAAAACCTAACTGGGAAGGTCCTCAGCAGCCTGCTCTGGCAGATGTTGCTCCAAGCAAAGAGGCTACAATGTAACCATTTTGTTATTAGCTGTAATTACTGAATTAACTCAAACTGGCTAAAAGAGTAAATAGACAAATTATGCTATAACAGTTTGAGAATGGTCCACTACATTTCTTCATGCAAAACTAGTAACTGAATAAAAGGAAGAGAGACCAATAGCATTTAAACTTCTACTTGGCCTTTAACAACACATCTCTCAAGAGGCTAAAGAAATCAAATCATGAGAAAAGAGACAGAATATTATCGGGAAACTTAAAGTGCCTGGAGGCAAAGCAGACTAAGTTAAAAGATGAAATCTTCTTTACAGATAGGCAAACAGCACTAAGCACTGGTACATCTTGCTAAGTCTAAGAAGAGGGTCTATTAATAAACATACACATTTTACCAACTTCTTTAGAAAGCAGTTACTTAGGCTAACTCAAAAATCAGGAAGGGATTTGAGGAACCTCAAAAAATGGTAATCAAAATGGATGATGAAGACACTGACCAGACTACAGGGTCCAATTAAACAAAACTAAGTTGAAGAGTAAGGAGCAATGCACACTGGGAAACTTCAAAGTCAACTAAACTCCACTGAATGCAGGTATTAACAAAAAGCAGCAAGAAAAACATTAGGTTATTTATATAACACAAACTAGATAGCACAGCATCACCATAGTATATCATGTCATGCCACAAAACAGCAAAGCCTCATTCGGAATATGACACACAGTAGCTTTCTTCTCCATATTACAGAATGTTATAGAAACAGAGACAGTGATAAAGAAATAACATTAACTGAGTATGAAAAAATGTTCCACATGGACCAAAACTGTTAAGACTTGAAAGATTTATCCAAGGAAGAGACATAAGGAGAGATATGCATGCAAATATATATACGCACCAGTCCCAAGCCACTTTGAAAGCAAAATGGCAGATGATAGGCCAGCAAGCCATCTAGATAAAGTGTCTTCAAAGTGAAGGACAAAAGTCTCTTCTGCTATTTGAAAATCAAACCCAAGTTTGAGCCCTCATCCATCTACAGAACAGTTTAACCACATACTGTTGCTTACTTGAATTAGAAATGACAGTGCTCAATGCAAAGATTATACATACACCATTTAGAATTCGGCATTTAAGGATGAGACTGGAAAACAGTTTTAACACTATCTTAAGAATCAAACAAGGCCTTTCTCTTATCAATAAGAACTAAGCCAAAAATAAAGCTTCATTTTAACACTTTCACTTATTTTTTTAAAGACATTTTACACTTTTAACCTCATGTTTAATAACTCTTTCATTACTCTGATGCATGTAACTAGATTAGCACAGCTACAGGCAGGCACTAACTACATTTAGCTTTAGTGTTGTACCAATGTAATATCAGTAAAGATGAAGTTCTCTTGAACTAAGGTTACATTAACAGCAAATTACTCTGCAAGACATTCAACAGTGTTTTGTTTTCATCCAACTTTCCACCTCATTAATAAAGTATAATAAAAACTTAGTATTTAGATAGGTTTGTTTGAAGAAGATTTTAGAGGATAGTTTTGTCTGAAAGGCAGCGCACAAAAACTCCTAACTTGAGGCACATACATTTAATGCAGAGTGGTGGCAATAGCCAGCCATCTTTAGCATTTTAATTTCACAGGGATGAAACATTCCTATGAAGTACTGCCTCTAAAGCAGCCCACAAAAATAAACTGGTAACCAGCTTTCAGACACATTAGGAAGATTATTCCCCCTAAGCAAGCAACTTGTTGCAAGCTACTCTGCATTTGAACAGGAAGAGATCTAACCAATGTGAATTCCAACAAGAAGACAAAAAGACAACCTAACTAGCAGGCACAAGGCTAATCAGTCTACAGACTAGTTATCAACAAGATAAATGCTCCAGAGCTGGAGGCATAGATATACATGCATGTGTGTATGCATAAACAGTAGTGGTATTAACTATTCTGTCCTAAGGAGAGACAGTACACTAAAAAACTACCTTCAACTTGCCAGTTTGACCCAGTCATAATTTCAACTACTCCAGAGTCTTCATTTACACACATTTATAATCACAAACCCAGGTCAAAAAAAGGACAAAAATATGACTGCAGTTGAATAAAATGAATTGTTACTTTTACATCAGGTTAGTTTTCAGCCAAACTGCTCCCATTGCTGGTTCCCTGCACTGTTTTCAATGGCCACACAAAGATGGGAAGGAAAGCACACTACAGCAGCACTGATACCCATCAGACCAAGTTTTTGTGGAACTACATCCTTCATTGCAGTATCATCTTTATTGGACAAACTGTTACACAGTAGCATGCTTTCTTATACCTCACACAAATTACAGTTCTGGTGCTCTGATAACCTCTGTGTTCCAAATTTTATTTATTTCTTCTTAAAAAGAGAGAAGAAAACTCAACTGCTCTCTCATAAGCCATGTGACACAGTTCCAGCTTGCCAAGCTTCCCAATTTACTGGAAACTGCATCCCATAGAATTAGAGATGAAAAAGTGGTTCTGAAGAACAGTTACAGAACAAGGTCTCAAATAATAACAAAACCAATTATGGTGTTTTTCTCTCTAAGCTCAGGAAGACAGCAAAAGATTCAAGGAAATAGAAAAGGAAAAGCTTCTCAACTTCAAACTGTCATGTTAAACTAAAAAGGCAGCTGTGCTCAGCAAAATTAAGTTATCATATATAGTAGTGGTTCACTTATTCTCAACACATGTAGATCTCTGTAGTCATCCAACATCATTTTCACAGTATCTGAGTTATGGCCTGGATACAACAGCAAAGGCAGAATTTTCCTCCCTGCCCTATTGGGCCCACAGCAATCCAGCTCCAAGAGTCCTGACGGTGCTGACAGTGTTCAGGCAACTCAACGAACTACCAACCACTCCAACAGCCAGAGCAATCACCAAAGGGTGCACCTCACAAAGACAAACCAAGGCAGATATGTACAAACACACCAATAGCCAGTTAAGGCCAGCTGATGTCTTCTAATAACACTAACTCAAAACAAACATGAGGATGCAGAACAGTAATAACAGTATATACTCACTGCGCTAGGCTATTTGTACAAGTGAAGATGAACAAACACAGAGAATAATCCAGTGGAGTTACAGAACCATCATTGTATATCATAGAACAAGGAGTAATTAA
Source organism: Balearica regulorum gibbericeps (assembly GCF_011004875.1). NCBI lineage: Eukaryota > Metazoa > Chordata > Aves > Gruiformes > Gruidae > Balearica > Balearica regulorum. The sequence goes on along the minus strand of NC_046186.1, from coordinate 51,861,485 downwards.
ACTAGTAGAACTAATTTTATCTACTTTTTTTAAATAAAACCCAATTATTTTTATCTGCTGCCACTAGTATCTTAGCATTTATCTGCCTTTTGAAAACAGGTATGTGTACATACATACACAAACCTATACAATAGCAGCATCTATGAAGAGAGTACAACGCAGGCCTAGATGGGGCTCACACACCAGATCTTTCTAACCAACACAACACAGGGGCTGGCTCAGTGCTCCACGTCCCTCTGTGCCAACACCAACAGAGAAAGGAACCAAGTGCTCTTCCTGCCAAAACCTGGACTGGCCCCAGGGCCTGATCCTTCTCCTTCAAGGACAATCAGGCTACAATTGAGTTTGAACACTAGAGGCATGCTAGGTCTGCCCTATTTCCAACTACTAAGCCTCCTGTACTTCATTGCCATTGTGTTTTTCCACCCAACTTGTTCCTCAAACACAATGCGCTATAAACAATGAACGGAGTAGTTTCCTGAGACTTCAGGCACATCTTTCCAGAAGTTTTATACTTATGTTGGGGGCTTTTCCTCTTTTGTAGCTGTGCATCAATTAGCTTTTGAACAAAAAAGTTGGCTATACAAAGAAACAATGAAAATGCTTATATAGCGTAATATATCAACAAAGAAATGAACTTTTTACTAATATGAATACCAAAATATTGTATACTAGTTATGTTCAAAAATTTTCATTAAAAATATTAATTACGATTAGATGTCCCTTGAAGAAATTTGTGAACTGTCTATAACCCATAGCACAAGTTCTTTCATTAAGACTCCTAAATCCTACAACAATGTCAATTGTAGTTATTCATCTTATTTATCCAGTGCTGATGCTGCATTCTGGAGACAGCCTTGCTGCCTTGCCTGTACTTTTGCTTCCTTCCACTCCTTATCTGCAAGGCAGTCACTTTTTGACTACATCCTCCTCCCATTTTGCCTTTCGTACTGATAATATCCATCCATCTACTAGCAATAACAAAAATAGCACATACTATGATTACTTAATTCCCCTCCCATTTTGCCTTACATAGGAGATAGACATCCACTGTTAAGAGATTACAAAATGTTATTAAGAGATAACAAAAATAGCACATACTACAGTCTACTTAATTCTTCTTTTTGAGGAAAACACCAGGCAAGAGACAACTACTGGCTGGTCCCAAAAGAGCAGGCACAAAAACCTCTGGCAACCTATATGCCTCTGGCAACAGCTAAACAATCTTGCAGTTAAAAAGTTGAATTCTGTGGTCCTCCAGATCAACTGCAAGATTCCACAGACACCTGGGATCCTAGGAGAGACCCCTCAAAAATCAACATTTCATATTTACAAAAAAATTTTTTTTCAGAAGAATTAGAATATTAAGCTCTGTATGCCAAAGGAAAAGCACACAGCAAGAAAACTTCCATTACAAATCCCAGCTTTCAAATTCATTAAATCTGACTCAAACTCTGTTTCAACCATCAGTTTCGAGTCACAATCAGTCTGAACACAAGATACTAACTAGATTAAGTACTATAATCAATACTATGGGAATGATCAGGCTAGGGTTTTTTCTAACTCTAAAATCATACTACCTTTATCCCATTAGTCATCCTTTTTCTTTCTACAGCATGCCAGCTAATCCATCAGTGTTCAATAAGAGCTACACTAAGTGCAATTTGCCATTTCTGATCATAGCTCCCCTTTATAGCAAGCTAAAATTGTATCAGAATTTGTTTAATTCAGTTCACTCTTGGTCCTATCTTCAACAAGATAAAAAAATAGCAGACAAACAGTTTCTAGATGAAGTTCAACATTAAGGAACAAAAAGTCCTGTTTGACAGCTGCTGATTAGGCCTCATGGTGCCCAGACTCATTAGGGTACTTTCAGATGTTAAGAGGAAGGACATCCTTTTATCTGCTGTTCTGCAATTTACAGGAGGCACTTCTGAATTTGCAGTCCTCCTCATGCACACAAGTCATCTAGACGAGGCAGCTATCTCCCCCCCAACTTAAACCCATTTGGATTTAAAAAAGCAAAATTAGTGTCCTCTGCATTACCCAAACCAGAGCACATCTGACAGAGCAAAACAAAAATGCAGCTGTAGATTTGTTTTTACAAAATAAAACCAAAATTTATATAGGACATGCTGGCTGCATCCAGGACTCTGAACTCTTCCTGTTCATCTAAGCAGGATGCAAAGCAACTAGGCTATAAAGGCTCCATTTTTTCCCCCCCAATCTTTTCTGCAGCTGGGCAAATTTTCAAAAACATGGGTGGAGCACAACCACAATTAAGCTCACTTAAACACCAGCGGTGCAATTACTCTTCTGGAAGTTAAGAGATAGTAATTTCAATCCTCCTCTTACTGTTTATTTTGACTACTGCACCATTTCTTGTACTGAAAAAAATGTGACTTTTAGCTAAGAGTATTTTGAGACATCATTACTAGAGAACCAGATCCTCAGAAAAAACAATTACACCTCCATACCATGAATCAACAGAGTATCAACCACCCATGTACTTCTGCATTTCCAACTGGCCAGTGACTCCCAACTCAGTGTGCAAGTATTCACAGCACCTCCTCTGAACAACCTCATTCTTCTCCCGTACTACTAAAGAGCCTATGCACCTACTTCTGGATGTGCATTTCCCTTCCGTGAAGCCTGCACACTGCCACGCCTAATGAGTACACATACACAGCTCCCCATGTTTCCAGCTGAGGAACACTGAGCAATACACCTTATGCCTCACCACAAACAGATCAAACGTTGGAGAGCACATCACTTGTGCCCACCACAGCTTTCTTCAGGTTTAAATACCTGCCTTGGTTTTCTACTTCAGACAAAAATATTGTTATTAAGTCAGGGGAAGAAAATTAGCTTGTCTCCTACATCTCAATTTTAGGCCCACTTATCCCAATATTAAGGAACACATAAATTTCAAAACTCTTTTAAAGTTATGTAATCCCACTCTGTACTGATAAAGTTTCCTAGAAGGCTTACACCTCTGCAGGGCTATGTAGCTGGAACACCTTTTTTTAATAAGGAACAAAAACATAAGAGAATGTTTGGGGCTTTAATATTTAATTTTAATATGTAAGCTACCTTTTAAGACAGCTTTATTATTATTTACTATAAAAGTTATTATAATTATTAATTTGTTATTATTGTGAGAGCCAAAAAACTGCATTTCCTCAACTTACTGTCAAAGCACAAGACACTTTTCAAAGAAGTTACATAAAACAGAATATATGCTAACTTTTGAATTAATTGGTACTTGTGTCTAGAATGATTTAGATTAGTAATAGCAGAGTGCAGATTTGATTGCAATAGTACTGTTATGTCTTCAGAGTTTGGTAAACATCGTTAACTTTACCGGTGAGGTTTAAGATGTTGGTTACAACAGTAAATCCGCACATCGAAATGCTGGTTTTGGCAACTGTTAAGCCCATTCTTGACATATTTTAAGTGCCACTATACCCCATTGTTAATTTATCATTTAGACTAATCATTAGGCTAACGGGGGCAGCAGGAAAATAAAACTTTCTGGGACCAAGAGCATGCTTTTTTCCCATAATGCACGATGACAGATGCCTAAAAATACTGCTGCGGAGTACACCTGCTTCTCTCCCTGCAGCTTCTCCGCCAACGCCCCAGGAGCCTTCTGCCCCAAGCCCTGTCGCTGGGGCACGGCTGTGGGTGCACACACTCGCAGAGAGGACAGAGGGGCTTCTCTTCGCCTCCATGTAACGAGTATTTCCGAGCCACTCAGCCCAGCCCCACGTGTTTGCGGCGGGGCAGGCTCCGGCCCGGCCCTCCTGCCCGCCCCGAGGGGTCTCGCTGCCTGCGGGCAGAGAGGCGGGACGGACAGCTGCCCCCCCCCCCCCCCCCCCCGCGGCCATGCCGCGGGCCGGCCCTGACAGCACTACGGGGCATGGACGCTGACAGCCAGAGCGGCTGCACCGCTGGCAGCGAGAGCTGTCGGCCGGGGCACCTTCTCGGCCCGGGCTGGGGAAGGCCCGAGGCGGAAAGAGCTGGAAGCCACCCCGACCCCTTCCCTCGCCGCCTCTCACCTGCTTTGAACGCCAGCTGCTTGCCCTCGCCGCCGCCGAAAACCTGGAGCATGGAGACGAAGAGGACCCCGCACGAGTTCTGGATGCCGAAGACGGCGCCGTTGCACCACATGGCGGCCAGCATCACCACCCAGCCCCAGCCGCCCTCGGGGGGCTCAGGCGCCGCGCTCTCGGGGCAGCTCGCGCTCCCGGGGCCCTCCGTCGCCGCCCGGGGTTGGGCCCCGTTCTCGCCGCTCTGTGCGGTCGGGCTGCCGCTCCCGGGACACCACTCGCCGCCGTTCTCCCGCCGCGTCTCCACCGCCGCCGCCGCCGGCGGGCCGGGCAGGGGGGCGGCGGCGGGGTCCCCCGCGCCCTGCGGCGACAACTGCTCGCTCACCGGCGCCATCCTCAGCCGCGCCTCGGAGCGGGCACGAGACCCTCCGCGCGCGCCGCTCCCGCCTTCCTCCTCCTCCCGACCTCTCGGCCCCCCGCCCGCCTCAACCCCGCGCTGCGGGAGCTGCGGGCATCCTGCGGCACGCCGTGTGTCTGTCTGTCCGTCCGTCCGTCCGTGTCCCTGTGTGCGCGCGCGAGGCCGCCTCGCCGCTCGCGCCCGGCCACCCCACACACACACGCGCGCGCGCCCCCCCTTTCTTCCCGCCGCGCGCCGAGGGGTGACCCGCCGCCGCCGCTTTATTTTAAAAGGGGGGCTCCCGTGGGGGCGTCAGCGGCACGAGGGCTTTGCTCCGCGCCGATTGGCTGAGGGAAAGGAGGCGGGAGGGGGCAAGGGGAGGGAGGCAAAGCTGTGCTCCTCTCCTCACCGCCCCCCCTCCAACCGAGGGGGCGGGGCGGGGCCGCGGCGTGTCAGCGGCAGCGAGAAGCGCTCGTGCCGGGGCCCCTCGCCGCCGCTGCCGCTCGGGGAGGGGAGGCGAGGCGGGGGGGGGGGGGCGCGAGGCTGAAGGCAGCGGTTAACGGCCGCCGCCGCTCGCGCTGGGCGGGAGTTGAGCGCCTCAAGTCTCCACACACAGGTACCGCACGCTGCCCTGGCTAGCCTCGGCGGGGAGAGCGGTAAACAAGCCCCTGGCCCCGCTCCCAGACCGAGTTCGTTCCCCATGAGGCCGGGTAGTTACACCCAGCGGTGTCCTGCCGCGGTTGCCCAGAACTGAGGGAAAAGTCTGAAACTCCCTCCCCGGCGGTTCGCTAATGACAACCAAGTAAAGAAAAAACACCCCAAAACGCGAAGCGAGGGGCGCCGCCCGCGCCTCACACATAAACACACACGCATACACACACCCCCGCCGCGTATGCTGACAACCGTTGTACTCCCCTCACGGCCGTTTGCTCGGCCCTTCCCCGCGCTTGCTGGTCCCCGGGGAGCTCTCCATCGCCCACCCTTCCTCTCGAGGGGAGGGCCCGGGCTCGGGGCTATCAGCCCCGGCACGGAGATGCCCCGCTCCAGGGCCATCACGGCGTCCGCTGTCCGCAGGGAGCTACTCTCTGGGACAGCTCTCCACGTCCCCTTGGGCCACCCTTAGCACTTTGCCAGGGATGACCATGGTGAAACTGTTTCTCCCTGATTGTTTTGTTTTGTTTTTCAAAGGAAGAGAAAATACTGCACTTGCGCTTCTCATGAAATGTTTCCCACTTGCACAGAGGAACCAACTCTTGACCTTTCCTCCCCACAGCCAGCAAAGTGAGAAGATAGGGAAAGCTGAGGTCAGGAGTGTTAAATGACAAGGTTTTTGACCAGTGAGCCTGCTTCCAAACTCTCAACCACACATCTGTTCATGTGTTTGGCAGCTACTGATGTTTTAAGCAGTTTGGGCCTGATGAGGAAGAGGATCAGCAGATTAAATCTGGGTACTTTGTCCTTCCCCATGGGACCTGGAGGGCTCAAAGCAGCCTCTTGCATTCATACACCATCCCCATTTCTTCCCTCAGAACCTGGGCTCCTACTGCTATATCACTTGCACCATCCAACTGCCCTGCATGCCTGTTAAAGCCCCTTCCTCCTTTTTTTGACCCTGAACCACTTTCTCCTTCCTACCTACCGGTGGCCACATGGGGAAACAAAACTTAGTCCAAAATAATACAGATTCTTAAGACCATGCCTCGTTCAGCACAAATTACTCAGTCACTCTCCACATGAAAATTAATAGCTAAAGAAAGAAAACGATACAATGACATAGAGAAAGCCTGTGTAATAATGCACATCGAAGTGGTGTCAGCTTTAAGAATGCCTGGCTTTTAGAATTAATTGACCTTTGGGTTTTCAATTTTGCCTGTTTAGTGTCCTCAAATTTGTTTTAAAATAACTTATTTAAAAAAAAAAACCTTTACAGATACATTTATGATAATAATGAAGTGCATTTTATAGATGCACTAATCTTTCTGCATGTTCCCTTTGTTGTGTTACCCATGCCCATCTAAGTTAAACATAAAAACATTACACACACACCAGCAGTAGAATACGGAAAAAATAAAAGCCCATAGCAAAACACAATATAGCTGTATGAAATGCATAATAATCATCAAAGCAAAGAAAGAACTTTTGGCCGACCATTGAAAAACACATCTGTTCCCCCCAAGGAACAAGTTTTAATGCTTATGAAAACCCCCAAGCCTATCATAAGCTTAAATATGCTGAGAACATTTCGTAAGCAATTTAACATACAAAAGTTAACACTTGACACTCTCCAGCAAGTCATTGTCCGGAGGCTATTGTCCAAATCTATTGAGCTTTCTTATAATAAATCAAGCTTCGCCCACCATAATATAATATTTTTGAATGGTTATGACAGAGTGAACCTTTTTTGGAACCAGATTCAATCTTCATTATGTTTGCCAGCAGTGATTAACTTAATTAAACTTTCTGTTGCATAGGAATAAACAATGGCAAAATCCAATATTGGATCTTAATATGACTGATCAGAAGGGGCTCGGTTCTGCAATGTGTTTCTAACTTTTAGTTAGATTCCTCAGATTACTTCAGCTGCCTTCCTGAACAGGGGCCTGTGAACTGTATGATGAATCATCAGATCAGCTTGAGGGAAGAACTATACATTTTTTTCTGGTTTGGACAGTGTTCAGTTAAGCACAAGACTAATTCCTTCTCCGCGTGTCTTTCAACGTAATATTTATGTATTGCAGTTTCATTTCCCTGTTTCCCATAAACACTGTAATGACTCTCTCCACCCCCCCGCCGCCTTTTTAAGATAAAGGATGTTGGGGTTTTTTAAATATTGTGAACATACTGTGTGCAACTTCTACTTCTAGCATTTTTAAAAATAGATGCTGTTTTCTAGTTGTTAAGTGTTTCTTATCCTCTGATTAGTATGAAATAACTGTTTTCCCTTTCTCCTCACATTGTTGGGAATGGAGAGTCACAAAATTTGATTCTCCGGTACATACGATTTTTATAAATTTGATGGCTATAATTATTCTGCATGTTCCTTTAGTATTCTGTATCTTATCGTCCTATTGCTGTTTATCTAAACTAAAAGGAAAAAAAAAAGTTTATATTATAGAAAACTTAGGGCACATGGGGCCTTCCTTTACAGTCCTTAAGTAGATATCTAGGGAATCTTTGTACCTCTTTGCATTTTGGTACATGCTGCTCCTGTCAAGAACTTAGTCTCTTCCCTTTCAAGAGAGGTCTCTTGAGATCTCAGCTATTTCCCTAGTAGTTCCCAAGAACAAGAACAATAAAGGCTCATTCTTCATAGTCAGATAATTTTCAATCCCCACCTTCCACAGAAAATGTACTTTGCAAACAGAATATGGACAGGTTTGACTTCAGTTTGATTTCTAAAGTTTTTTTCACCCAAATAATTCACAATAAAATCATTCTAAAATCAAATAATAAAAAAAACCCTACTTGAAATTTTAAAAAAACCCAAAAAACCAAAAAACAAACCAAACAAAACAGAACTCTGGAAAGCTATGTAAAGGGAAAGCCACCTTTGTAGCTCTGTTATTTGAGCCCTGCATGATCACAAGAAAAATAGTTTAAAAAGAAGGAAGACAGACATGAGAGAATTGCCATAAAGATAATGGAAATAAAGAGATTACAGCCTTGTGTACAGGTAACTGTATCTATTTCAGCTAAATTGTTATGAGCAAGGAAAAAAAAATCATAAAACCAACACCAAAACAGAGAGCAAAGTGAAAAAAAATCAGCTGAGAATGGATAAGCTGAGAAATATGATGTGAGAAACACCTTGGGTTTGTCTAAGATTTGTTCCTGTCGATAATGATTTATTCACTTTATGTGTTTTATTAATACCATACAGCTGATAAAACAAATGCACAGCAATTGTGCATGCAAAAGACATAATGCTTCCAATAGATATCTGCTGTGGTGGCACTTAGGTTATGCCTTTTTTAGGATCAATATATAAAATGCCAGTGCCAAAGGAGGAATTTGACCTGTCATTTGTGGGCTCTCCAAAGCCACAGATCAGGTAACGGCATCTTCTGCAACCCTCTCTGAAATTCCAGCCAGCTCCTTATTAAACAGTCACTCACTTTCTCACAAACAATTGAAAATAGACCCATACTTCAGTAGCTCTCATATACAGCATTTTTTTTCAACCACGAGGAATGTTTCGATTGCCAACTACTTTAACATAAATTACCTATATAGTTGAAGTATGCTGTTAGTGATGCACCAAGACAGCTTTTCCCATAAATCATTTTATTTGAAGAGCATTTCAAAATTATGTAGTATTCTGCAAAGTTAAAGTGGACGGGATGCCAAGCCTGAAGAGTACATGTTCAGAGTGTTTAATTCTTCCTTCTTCTGTTGATCTGATTAGAATTTGCACTGTAGTCAATGAAAAGGATATGCCTACATCATCTAAAAAAAAAACGGTCTTCAGCAAAATGCCTAACTTTTTGCCAAAAATTTGCAACAAGTGGTACAATAGATGCAAAACCAAGAAAGATAGGCGCTATACAGAGAGGACGTGAGGCTAACACAAAATTGTGTGACCACTTAGACTAATGCATGATGTTAACGATTAAGCCATTTTGTTGTTTAATTTTCAGCTAGGATTAATAATGCACCTATTCAACAGTAGGATTTGACTTTAAGTCAGAAAGATGAGATAAACAGGATAACCATTATAACAGAAAAACATATGGTATCACCAACTGCGTGAAGATCAACATTAGATTAAATCCCATTCAGTAAGCAGTGTTTATGCATCTCTCAGCCAGACAGGATGTTCTACTGATGTTTCAGACTGGGCTCCAGCTGAGTCGTATGAAGTACAGGGACTGCGTCTCACTGCTGAAGTAAATGAGTCACATTTTCAAAGATAAAAAGCACAGATTTTACTTGTTTACTGCGAGGACCATAGGGAGCATCTAAGCTTTGTTTTAGCATTTGGTAATAGCTACGGTAGAAGTTTCCCAAGGGGCTATTAGTTGTCAAGGTATCAGTTCCCTTCTACTTCACGAATCGCTGGAGAATTTTCATTTTTTGTCCTTTCTAAAGAGAAAAGCAAGCAGAATGAGAGAGGGAAAGAGAGTAGCCTAAATGTCTAACTAGTGAAGCTAGGAGTAAGCAACAGGTCTGATTCCCACTCCTACATTTATTTAAAATAACAGTTCCAGACCTAAAGCATGGGTTATGGCTCAGGTCTGGCTCCTTTACAAATTAAATTCAGATTTATTTTTTTCTTCAACAAAGTGTTGATGGAACTTGACAGGCTGTCATCTGGGACATAGTTAACATACAACTGCTATTATTAAAGGTAGGCAAGTGGAAGAAAGTGGTACTCATTAACTGTATTCTATGAACCCTCTGCCAATCTCTGGTTGCACAAAGGTATGGTTTTGATTGCAGTCTTTCAGTGAGGGATTCCTCTAGCCTACCTTCTCACTCTTTCTGCTGTGAACATCTGGTCAGAGCTGGTCACCTACATAGTGTTGGTAGGAGAGAATAGGGAATTCCAGGGGACAAATTACTTTAAACATTAACATTTATGATGAGATAAGTGATGTTAAAGGAGCCCTGTTGACTAGCTTAGATGTAGATGTGAGAACTCTAGGCACCTAAAATTTGATGAATTTAATCCCATCCTCAGATATTAAGGTGAAGAACATCATAAGATAATTTTTATTCAGACCCCAAACCTGGAATTTGTTTTGATCCCATTGCTAAATGAGGAAGCATGAAGAATACATTGTCCTAGCATGATCATTCACCTCTTTCTTGGCAGTGAAATAACTAACACTGCTGGCAACGTTCTCATTCAGCTTCAAAGTTAACATCTCTTTCAAATGAGCAGGAACTGCTTCAAGCTATTGTTTTAGGCTGTCTTCAGGCTTGATTTGATACCACTATCCAGGTCAAGTATTTCATATTGCATCCATTATCAGAGGATCTAAGCACCTCAAAGTTCCTTCCTTTGTTTACGTAGATTTAATATCTTCCAGACCACCTTTGCAAGCTCAAGAACTCAATTTTGTTTTCAACAAAAGTTTGGAGCATCAGAGAAGCAAATGTTTTATCAAAAAAACCCAATCTGATTGTTGTCTAGAAGCAGATTTTGGTTGTCAGCTCAGTTGCTACTCAACTGACTTTTCAGGTTGCAAAAAGCCCAAAAAGCAAAAAGCTATTATTATCTCCACCAATACAACTTAAGTAACAAACCACCAGCAATAGAAATTACACTAATCTTGCTTTTTAAGAATTCTAATTTCTATTCAAGTTAAATTAACTTTGTTTATCACCATTTTTGTCACTTTGAAAGTGTTTCTGTATTAAAGGCTATAGCAAGGGTTAGCAGGTGTTAGTGGCCCCATTTCAAGATATGATTTACAACACTGTCAGCATTTTACTTACTAGATAAGCCAATTTGTGTATCTAGATGAGTCAGATCAAATATTAAGGCATATGAAAACTGTTAACAAAGTCTTCCATGTAGAAAGTCTACTCACCTTTGCAAATTGAACAATTTGTGTTGAGAAATACAAACAAAAAAAACCCCCACACCTGACATTTTAAGAGTAGTATAAGAATACTAAATATATCGAGGAATATTTTCAGGTTGTGCATATTTGCATTGACATACTTTATATAGGACATATTAAATCTACGATAAATCACAGCATGTTACCTTGCAGCTGGCACAGAAGACCTTAATTTCATTCCACTTTTCTATTCGCTAAGAGTTTCTTTAATATATGAAAGAGTAACAGAAAGGCAATGTTTTTTCTTTTTTAATTATTGTGCTAGGTCTACATCTATTTCTTGCCTATTATCTGAAATCCTGAATTTAAAGTTGTGTATCCCACAGCAAAAAATCCAATCTGTTGCAGTTCAGTTCAGAACAAAATTTACATACCCTATCTAGTTCAATTTTCTCCGTTAATATATTATTGAACCCACAATTCATCCCATATCTGCTAATATGGGTAAACCAGATTTCAAAAAAAGGCATATGGAAATGCCTCATTCAATTTGCAATGACTGTATTTTGTAAAATGAACATAACAATTCTTGTTACTACCATCAAATATCTCCTCTCTTTCCAAAGCAGAACTAAGTTAATCCTTGAATTGACAGGGATTATGGTTTTTAAATTAAATAAATTCCATATTAATGCTCTTCCTCTAAATATATATTTATTTAGTGGCTAAGTAAAAATATACCACTTGTTCAAAAGTAAGCATACACACAGGCCCTGCACTTTCTATTTATACTCTGATAAAAATCCACCCCTACCAGATTAATGGGATAACCCTTACTTTAGATACAGAAATAAAATAAATTAATACAGAAAAAAAAGATCTATAGTATAGCATATGGTCACACAGGTCAATTTCATAATGGAATCCTAAATTTAACTATTATTGCCTCCCATATTGCTTAGGTTGAGAAGGACAACGTGCTACCCCTGGCTAGCTTCACTCACAAGGACTACCAGGTTACCAAATAGCTGGTCATTCATAGTGCATTTACTTGAAAGCCAGATGTATACCGTCCTGATTCAGCAGCTCCCAAGTGCTATTTGCACTCCCTCTGAAATAGCATTTGTGGTAACTCAAGGAATGCAAATAGACTAAGATTCCTCTCTGGGAAACCTAGATTGCATTCCCTAAGATGCATAAAATTAATGATCAGTTTGCTTCATCATCATAATGATCCTTCCAATTATTATAAAGAAAGACTATGAAAAGATTCTGCGTTACAGCAACATATGATCACAGATACATGACACAACAGATGCAGTATCAGTTTTCAGGCAGAATTAATCAGTATATAAAATGTCTAACTGTTTAGGAGGCAGGCTGTGTGCTATATTTTAGTTACAAACACTTGAAAAGGTGAGTCTTCCCTCCTTCTCTCACCAGGGTGAAATCAAGGTCATCTTATTTAAGAGTAAATTTTCCCTGAGATAGTAATATTTAAAATTAAATGACACTCCACCTAAATTATTTTACTAAAAGCCTTCAACTCCTCTAAGCTCTTCAAGTAGCATCTTCTAAACCTTTAAGAAGTTGCCAACTGTTTGAACAATATAATACACAGAGTACCACCCTTTAAGGGAAAGATCATGTGCTCAAATTGGGCCAAATAAGCAATAAGATATTATAAACCCAAGCCACTTAAACCACATGAACATTCCTAAACACTTAGGAATCTGATTTATAACCCTACACAAGCAGCAGTATGATAATTACAATTTACTGCAGGATACTACTGTGTACCAACAGGATTTTACAATTACTAAGACCTATAATGCTACTGAATGGGCATGAAAACTGTGTACTAAATGATGTACAATTCTTCTATTTGAGGTAGATTTGCTATGGAGAATAGCATTATTAATCATTAAGTCATCTCAGCTTTCTGTATCATTCTCCAAACATGCCTAGTATTCTTGCTAAGAAAGTCACCACTGACATAAGGAGGCGATCTTAAAAATAACCCGGGACCTTTATTTTTACAGAAAGAATGTTTTCTGACCTTTTACGACCCACTTTGTTCCCAGACATTGTAATTCTGTAGTTTCTTTGATCTTAAGGCATTTTGCTAATTGTACTTCTGCAGGATACCTGATGTACTGCCACCAGTCAGTAAAAAAGCAGAAGCTAAAGGAGTACCAGCCTTTTCTTATACATACCGATGTATATCCACATATAGAAGAGGGTTTATTTTTTCAACAATTAGCTTACCATATGGTGGAAAAAGTTGAACAAGAAGAAAAAAAATTACACTGTTCACATATGAACTGTTGTGGAATAACTACAGAGCTTTAACTTTAGACCATTTTTTACTTTACGAATGGGTATAAAGTAATGTTAAATATGAGTGTGGAAACACTTGTTAAAAACCTGCTCACCTGAATAAATCCAGTCTCCTATCTGCTTTTCTCCTTGGGAGAAATAAAGTTGTTCTTTATTCAGTCTTAGAAGGGTTGATTCACTCCAATTTAAATATAATTAGCAAAATTGTTACGCAAGATGCAGTTGCCAGATCTTTATGGCTGGTAATACCTCAGCCAAAGTACACACTATTTTCTGTTTCCAGTATGCCTTTGCAAGGCTATCAGTTGGAAAAAGCAGATTTCTGGTTGTGCAATTAATCCAATCATAGCCAGGAATTAAAGACATGATCATAAAACCCCAACCTTGTGTTTGACTTCAGCTTTCACAGTAGCACTGATACTTCAGGGTAACCTACAAGGGAATTCAATTGCCATTTTTTCTCATTTTGCTTTTCCTCATATGCAAGAGCAATGGGAGAGAGTTAGACTTCTGATTTTTTCTAACCAAGATGTGTGCTTCTTATAAAGACAAGATGTCAAGCTCCGTTTTGGGAGCAATATATGTATGAGATATTAACTGGAAGCACTGATTGTCACAGGTGGGTTGATTTCTGTTCTCTGGTTAGACATCGATTTGTTGTGATTGCGTCCAACCTCAATCTCCCGCATTTCTAAGACCTGCTGATGCAGATAGACCCAGTGTTGATAACTCTGGATTTCTCAAGCAAATTTCCAGGTACAGATCCCATGTTTAACTTCATTCTTGCCACTGTGAGTCTCTTCTGTCTCTTACCCCCAAACCAACCCTCCTAATTACTTAGATAAATTCCTTCTGAGTCTACCTTCCTGGTTCCTAACAACAGTTTCCAGAAATGACTTTGGTGTTAAAGCAAGGGGCACAGGCTTAGTACAGGAATTTCTTACCCATGAACATGTAAGAGTTACAGGTTGGTTTGTTTGTTTTTAAACAAACTTTTGAACATAGTCCCTGCAGTCTACTTAAACTATTCACCACCAGCAAATCCCGGGCTTCCTTTGAAGCCCGAGGCCAGACAGCCCCTCCACATTTCCGCTTTGACTGGCTTGTTTCTGGTGGTACAGACTCAAGAAAGCACTTTCTTTTTTGACAATGAGAGGGCTCCTAACTCGGGATTTCACAGACCACTGGCCGCTAACGATAGAAGTACAAAGGCGGAGGTCGCAGGCTTCTGGTCTGTCTGCAATAGCTTGGGCAAGGACCTCGACCTAAAAACTGTTAATCACACTCTCAGTCTAGGAATTCGTTCTCTCATTACAGTTTGATCATGTCAATATGACTGGAAAGTAAAACACAGTATTTCAGTCAGTCTGAAACATTGCATGTTTAAAAGCAAACCAGCCTTTTTGGCAGGACTCAAGTTCCTCTTCCCACTAATTTTTCTTCTTTGCTCCCTTCAGCCCTCAGTCTCACATCAGGGCAACTAAACTTTGAGCCACACAATGCTAGATATATCCTATTTATGCTTCTTGAGGTAAAAAGGTCATCAGAGGGTGATTTAAGAAACATTTTGCCCCGCATTTATGAGGACTTCTGTACTCCTTTCTGACAAAGTCAGCATGATAGCTAGGAACCAAATTGTAATGCTAGCTTGAACCTCCTTCTTAACCCTTCCTCCTCCCCACATTGGGAGTTATCACTCCTGAGCTGTAAAAATTCACAGCATTCCCTAAATACCACACTGTATTTAGCTCTACAGAGCCATTTCACTGTGAAAATGAAAGAGGAATTCAGGATAATGTATATTTGTCCATTAACCATAGTTCCAACTTGCTGTCTTGGTAGCTTTTTGCATCATCCCTGAAACATTCTTCTTATTCAGCAAAGAACCTAACTTGAGTTTACATTTTTTTCCTGCAGCAGCATTCTCTGCTAACCTGTCCATAAGTTTGTCATTTATTACATATATTATCCATACCTGCATACTCTGCTTTTTTTTTCCTTCTGAAATTAAACAGCTCATTTCCCCTAGATCTGTAACTACAGTAGGAAACACACACATATATTAAATTTTTCTTTAATTTTTAACTCTCCATGTCCATGCATATCAGGACCCTTTGATGTGGCAGGAAGCATCCCAGAAACAACATAGATTTTATAATACCTTTGAAAAGGGACCACAAGTTCCTGTACTGCATGTTACGACAGCATACCAGGGAGTTAAGTGCCAAGTGAACAACTCAGAACAACATTAAGTGCTTTTCTCCTTAATGTATAACAGTACTTATTTCACAGACTGTGAAGCTCCAATATCTGTTAGTAGATGACGGGAAAGCTGAACTCAATTTCCAGGGGTGTTTTTATACTCAATATAATATTACAGAGACTCATCTACTGCAAACTCCTGTTTCTCTATGCCTTAAAGGTCGCCCAAGGATTTCTTAGAGAGCAGTAATTGCCATCTGCCGGCCAAGCCGGGAATGGTCTTTGTCCACTATTTCTTTGTCTATCTGGCTAAATTTGGAAATGGTTTTGAGCAAAGCAGACAGTGGAACCGGCAGCTGAGCCTGCACACTGGGACAGAAGCGTGAGCATAGTTCTCCGTCTCACGCTGGAAAGGGAGGAGAAAAACTGTAGAGGAGATGGGGTTTGGGGATTTGTGACATTGCTATGATTTGCTGAGATGTTGATTTAAAAATAGAAAGCCAGAAAAATTATTGTTATCCTCTCATCTGGAAATTAAACTTGAAATTATATACTTTTAAGTGACAAAAAGAGAATGTAGGGGAGGCAAACCCCATGCTGCTGGGAGAGGAAGGCCAGGTCTCTGCAAACTTCCGTTTTCAGATCAGAGCTGGTTAAAGGCAGCAGGGAGGCACCATGATAATCCCTGCCCATTCTCACCCAAAGTCCTGTGTAGCACAGCACGCTCATCCCCTGACTCTGCCCTCTCAGCTGCTTTTTTTCAGCCATCCCTTTTTATCTCCCAAGCCCTTCTGTCTCCAAACTCATTTTGCAACCCACCCCAACTCACAGAGTCAAACCATATCTCCTCATCATTTCAATCCAGAACCCCCAACATTTTCCATCTTCATTCCTACCCTTCCCTAAATTCTCTTTCCTTCCAAGACATCCTCCTTTTCCCCTACTCTCAAACTCCTCCACATCCCCCACCTTCCTGCTCCAAGAAACCCCAGCCCAAAGGGCATAGCTCTTACCCCAGTCCTCAGTGCAGGCCCTCACATCTGCCCCAGCTGTTGACTTCTCCTGCTCCACCTGCTCAGAACAGCTCTACCTCTCTCAAGCCAAGGTAAGACAGAGGAGGCAGAAAGGCATGCCAAGTCTCGGGAAACACAGATACTTCTTCTCTGACAACTACCAAGTAGGTGGTAGAAGATGAGAATTAGATCCTCCTCTTACTCTTCTCATCTGCAGGCTGAACAAGCCAGCCCTCTCAGCCTCTGCCCATGCAGTATGTGCTCCAGCATCCTGACCATCTTGGTGACCTTCCTTGGACCCTCTCCCATTTGTGAGTATGCCTTTTGCTCTGGGGAGGCCCAAACTAAACACAGGACTCCAGACACGGCCCTGTAAGTGTCAGACACAGGGGAATAATCTCTTCCCTCAACCTGCTGGCCGGGCTCTTGCTAATACAGACCAGTATGTGGTTAGTCCTCATTGCTGCAGGAGAAACTGCAGATGCCTACTCAGCTGGTTGCTCACCAGCACCTTTCTGCAAAGCTACTTTTTATCCTGTGTGTCCCCAGCCTGCACTGGTGCATGGGGTTCTGACATCCCAGGTGCAGGGTTTTGCATTTACCTTTATTGATCTCCATGAAGTTTTTGTTGGCCATTCAGAAGGAACTTGCTAAGATGGAGGAATGACCCATCCTGCCCTCCAGTAGAGTGACTTCTTTCTCTAATTCACTGTCATCCATGAGCTTCATGAAGGTGTGAACTACACAGGTAAAGTAAAGCAGTAACTTCCTCTTAGTATTCCCCTGCCTTAGTGAAATTACGATAAATGGAATTGTTCTATCACTCATAATATTTTCTGGCAGGAGTTCCATAGCTTAACTGCATGCGTGAAGAAAACCCATCTTTTTATGTGCCACCTATTTATTGTAAGCTTCATTGGATAGTCCCAAACTAACTGTCTCTTCCTATAGAAGGAAGGGTTTTTCTATTAACCATCTCCATGTCATCCATGAATTCATATGTATTTGCGATATTCCCCTTCAGTTACATCTTTCCCAGGCAGAAGAGCTGATTCAGTCATTCTTCTGATATAGATTCCATTCCATATCTTTTGATCATATTTGCCATTCTCTGAACTAGTTCTGTCACAGCCCTTTCCAAGGTGGAGGACAAGGACAGCTGAACTGCGCACAGCAGTCAGGGTGTGGGCACACTTTGAATTTATACAGCAGCAAAATCTTGTACTCTATTTCATTTTCCTCCTACTAATTCTTATTTCCCCAAACTAATTCTTAATGTTTGCTTTGCATTTTTGACTGTAAGTATCAGAGTGACTTTTTCACTCTCTAATTAATTTGGAAGGTCTCATTCCCAAATAGCCATGGTTAGCTCAGAACGCATCTTTTTTTTTTTGAGCTGATGGCAGGTTTCTTCATCATTTGTACATACCAACACTGAATTTGAGTGGCATTAAAAAGGTAGTGTCAGAAGAATCTTCTGGATATCTTTGCAGGTGGCACTCATCTTTACTTATCCAACATCATCAGCAAATTTTGTCATGCTATCAAACTACAAGTGGTGGAAGAATTTGAAAATAGCTAGTAATGGGGAAGCAAAGTAGCAAGTTAAATACAATACTGAGAAACATAAATGTGGGAAAAAACCCCTTCTCTAGGTACATAAAATAATGGTCTCTAGAACGTTATCATTAGAGAGTTCATTAGAGGAGATCTTGGACTTATTTTGGCTCCTTCTCTGGCAGCAATAGCTCCCTAAACAATAATGTCTGACAGGCACATAGAACATTAATCATTATTAAGAAGAAAAAATCAAAAAGAAAGTGTTGCACATGTCAGAATTAGTCATGCAGCAACACCTTTGATATTACATAAAATTCTCTTCTCAGAAAGAATATAACAGAACTAGAAAAAGTACAAAAAGGACAAATTAGGAATATGATACAGCTTCTGTGGGAAAAGCATTTAAATTGACCAAGACTTTTCAGCTTGGGAAAGAAATCAGTAAGGGAACTGAGGCCTGTAAAATCATGACTGGCATGAAACAGGTGAAGAGAAATGTTTATCTGCTAACTCTCAAATAAAAGACCTAAGGGACATCCAGGAATATGATCAGGCCTCAAGTTTAACCCAATAATTACAATGTCACTCAACAAAAGTAAATTATGAAACTAATCAATACAAAGTTTTTAAGATGCCAAAATTATATATTTAACAAAACAACAGGAAAAGTCATAAAAGAGAGATGCAGTAACAGGCAGACACAACACACAGGAGATTATCTCCATTTCAAGAACTTTATACATTGCAGGTTTCTTTACACTAGGAAATAACAGGAGAGATATTGAAATAAAGCCTTGCTGAGTTTCTCCCTGTTCTCGTAGTCTTTCCCAAAGCACCTGGAACAGGGCACTTAATGCTCATTTTAAACTTCCAGGGTAAGGCACAGATCCAGTTCCCTACTACCACAGACACTGCAGTTTATTTTCCCATACTCGGGGAAATCACACAGACAACCCATCCAGCACGTAAGGAGTGAGTCTTACCTTTGGGAAATTAACTGTCTAAATCATGTCCCCTCAGATGAAAAGAACTCTTCATGTGAATTGAATGTGGTTGTTTTTTTTCTTGTGACATGGGTGAAAATTCAAAATGGGTAGAAATAGATATGTCTAGGTGAAACACTGCTTCCACTTAACTGAATTTCTTTTTCTTCAACTTAGGAAACATCAGCATTGATATTTTCATTATCAGCATCTTATACTGACTATAAAGTTATGAAATGTTTCTATGGTCACAACTATGGAAATATTTGTGACATGAACCTTCCTTTTCCAGACAAACACACCGTCATTTCAACTTTCTCCTGTCCCCAGAGTTTTCATTCCATGGGAAGTTTTGGCTTTTCATTCTGATTTGGAACAGCACAAGGTTTGCAAATGTTGCAATTCCCAGAAATTCCGTTGTCCTAACAACTTGTTCCTCATCGTTGACTGGCTATGAAACGCCAGTGCGTTTGTCTGGAAAAGGAAGGTTTGTGTCACTTACGAACATTCATCTCATAGATATCTTTATTCATCCAACTGCTAATCCTTAGTGATCCCACTGAGATCTCTCCCTCAGCAGGAAGCTAAGAGTGGCAGTGAGCTCACTTAGATTTTCTGATCCATGGAAGCTGGATCCAGCAATTCTCGCATCCCACACCCAAACTATTGATCTAAAACAACAAACCACTTTAATCACACAAGTGCTTCTTGGCAAGCACAAATTACAAAAGAGGAATAACAATTATCCAAACAAAGAAACAGGAATGGTTGTTCTCATTAAGGGCTTCCCTTGAATTTTACTCAGCAGCAATAAGAAGCAGGGTTGTCCAGGGCAGATTGTGTTCAATGTGTGATTACAAGTAAACAGGAGCCCTTGAAGGTTAAGATCTTAAGGCACCTTGTTTTTTTGTTTCTTTAAGGAGAAGCTACTGCAATGCAGGAAAGCCATGTTCAGTCTCTGAAGAGCCATGCACTTCCATATCTCGGTGAGGACTTTTTCTTTATACTGTACTTTTACTATGCCTAGCACAACAGGGTTCTGGGATCCTTCTCAGAGGAACCTGGGTATTACTGTCCTACAATAAATAATTGTAAGCATTCAAAACTTGTTCTTCTTGAAGGTTGGACTGTGATTTGGATAAGAATAGAGTAAGATTTAAGACAAACCTCTCCAAAAAGTCTGCTATAAAACATACTTTGTCAGGTAAATATAACATTGGGAAGTTGTGGGTTGTTGGTTTTTTTTTTAAATAAGTCTCAGTGGGACCTAAGACCTACCTTTCTCTAATTCAGTGTCATCCATGAGCTTCATGAACATGTGGACCATCTCACTGCACATCTTTTACAAATAGAACATGATCCATGATCCTGAGGTAGGAATGATATGTCACTTTATACTGCGATGCACTTACAGAGACCCATGCAGCTATGGGGGGGGAGGGGGGAGGGGACAGCTTTCTCTGTGTGACATACGGGAAAAGGAGGTCTTAAAGATCTTGCTCCAACTTTCATTTTATAATTGACGATTCTTTCTCCCCTGCAAAAACCACTTTCCATGCAGGTTTCAAAATTGGTTTTGCAGGTATTCATATAAGTATCATATAAGTTTTTATCTCTCCTTTTCCTATCTTCCAAGTCAGAAGTCTAGTTCAATGTCCAAGAGGGGACTTAGAAGACCAGAAAGTTTCTGTTTTCAGTCATCTGGGTTTCGCTGTGAGAAAACACCTCCGCTTAATGCCTTGTCTTAAGAGTTTGTCTGTTCTTTCTTAACACTCATCTGTTTTGCTGACAGAGTTAGGCCCATGGAAACCAGCTCTTTACCTACTAGGTTGAAAAGTTCATCCTGTTCTACTTTTTAATAGAACAACAAAACTTTCCTGTAAACTCAGCTCCCAGAATCCATTACAAGTCTAGTGTAGCTGGCTCTGACCAAATGTTGGCACCATTTTAATAAACCACAAATTTTGACAAGTTTTTTCCTTCTTCTCTGTTAGCATTCAATACATCTTTTCCTCCAGGCATACCACGCAGGTAGCATAAATCTCCTGCCACAAGCATGAGTCTCTAAAGCAACAAGATTTACCTTTGACAGAATCTCATGCATGAGACCATCTTTACAGCAGATCTATTGTGTCCTATGCAGCCCATGTGCTGAAAAAGCATTTCACCTTTCACTTTTTTTCATAATATTCCTTTAGCTATATTTTTCCTTAACAGGGACAGCTTTGTCTATACGCACTTAAACTCTTCAGTCACTTTACCGTGTAAGCCACAGAATAGATTTCCTTCCAGGAATTGAAAGAAAAGTAACTGAGAACCTAATCAGCTATTACCTCCTGAAAACAGCGACACAGATCTAATGGAATTTAAATGAAATTTAAAATATTTTTCATAACTGAAAAAAATAACTAAATCTCTCTTCAAAAGATTTGAGGCTCGTGCTAAGATGCAGCATTAGCTTTCCAAACATAACATACCACCATGCAGTGTTTCTGATCATGCTCAGACTAGAACAAGCACAACTTAATCTTTTATTTGAGTTCATTAAACAAAAGCGTTCAATGCAGCTTGAAAAGTCTTATTCATCACCATAGCTCCATAGCATCAGAAGGAAAAGGTGGCTGTTGAAAAATCATAGCAGAGAAAATCCTTCCAGCTAAAACAGAAGCCACATAGGGAGTTTTGTCAGAAGGTTACTCCTGATGGAAAGGAGACATTTCCTGAATATTATTTTGAAGGTTGCCTTAAAATCAATCTGAACAGATGTCTTTGTGTTTTGCTAAAAGGCACATAGATGAACTAGTGTCTCTCTTACTACTGACCAGAGCTGGATGGCATTGGTCTTTATGGAAAACCGTCAAAATTTCTGAGAGGTTTTCTTTGCAAAGAAAATCACAAATAGTGAGGGGTCCACTTAGGTCAACTTCTTTCTGGCCAAGCAGTGTTGACAGCTGCTCCAGCTCCACCACAGCACAGACTCCGGCCACAGAAAGGCACATGAAAGCCACCAACAGAGACCACGCTGACAGGGAACTCACAACTTTCACATTTTACCTTTGTTCCCCAAACAAATCCCTTCTGAAAAAGACAGTTAACGTTTGCTGTTACATCTGTAAAATGGTGTTAAAGGTGATCTTCCTCACAGGGAAAGTTGTGATGAAACTTACTGGCAAATGTAGGTCCCAAAAACCATTGGTTTCCTTAAGAACAGACTCAGAACCAGAGTAATTCTCAAGCTGGGGCACGGTCTTACAGATAATACTGTAAGCAGCAATACAAGCACAGGAGTTCCCTCACGTCTCCCATCCCACTCCCAGCCTTCTGCTTCCTCCCCAGCACAGCAGTGCACCACCCAGTTGTGCTGTGAGCCAGACTGGGGAACTTACCTAGCTTCAAAACAAAGAGCCCCCCCCTTTTCTCCCTCCACCCCCCACCTTTTAAAGCCAGTTCAATTCCATGATCTGGTCACCAGACCCACAAACAGCTGCGCCTTCATAACTCCTTACGTCAGCACTGCCGCTGAACTCCCCGCATGTTGTTATCTATAAAGTGTTGGGTTTGTGTTTGTTTTTTGTTTTGGGGTTTTGTTTTTTGGGTTTTTTTTAAAGAAACATCATTATGCTGCCTTTGAGAAACTGGAGAAGGCTAATGGCAGGAAGGGTGGGTATCCCCCTCTCTCTGGAAGGAAAATGAGAAGGAAATGCTCAGCAGTTACCAGGTCTCTGAATCTTTCTTCAAGAGAGCCTTTCTGCTCAGCCCTGAAGAGTCGAGCATCTGGAATATCTAGATATCTACAATATCCTAGAAGCCCTTAGGTATCTCAGATATGTTCAGAGAAGAAAAAAAAAAAAAAAAAGGAAAAAAAAAGCACCTACAAACTTCTTTTCATGACATAAAAAATAAAGCCTGCCTAATAATTCATGCAAATAACCCTAATGAGCAAGGAATTATTCCTGTGTGCAAAGTAAGCCAACAGGAGCTGAAATCTATCACCTTTTATGAATTAAAAGCTTATTACTGTTTATTGACATGCTGCACGTGCATTTTGGAGGGTCTCATTAATTCTTCATAATAATCTGTTTTCAATTAAAATTAAATGGCTGTGATGGGACGTGAATGCAAGCTCCACATGGCACTTTTTGCAGCAAACCACCCCAGTACAAACTTCCTGATACAGCAGATGTGGCTGCCCGTCTCTTGGCAGTGATGCATGCCAAACAGCTGTTTGCTCACGAGAACCAGGAGAGCTCAGTTTTCCTTAGAGAGATGTTTGGTAGCTTGGTGTGCATTTATACTGCTAAATAACTTACATTTCTTTGTTGCACTGGGACCAGTTTCTGTCACACGCAAGAGCGTTACACACCAGGAGAGAGAAGAGGCATTTTTGCCTGAATCTCTTCTTCCCCCTCACTTCTGCATTCCCTTCTTCACCTTCCTCCAGAGGAGAGAGCAACTTCAGAGCCAAGGAGCTCAGTTTCCACTAGAGAAAAACATTAGCAACTTGCAATGAAAACTGAAGAGATGTAACTACTCGTGGACTTTTTTGGATTAGGAAAACAGAAACCCTGATTTAGTACCAGGAATATGCCTTTATCTGAAAAACAGCCAGGGAGGGAAGAGGCTTTTAAACTATCTTTTGGCAACAGCTCATACTAGGCCCCAGCATGCCTATCTATGGCTAATGGAGATAGTCGCTGTTGCAGCAATAATTTCAGAGCATAAAGCAGCGTCAGTAATTCTCCTGCAATTTTAATTTAAGGCCCCTTCACTGCAGGCATGCTGAGCACTGGCTTCTCCATGGACTATGCGTTAATGTTAGGAAAGGGGGAGATAGATTTTAAATTCATCTTACTTTGCATTGCAGCACTGTATATGTAGAAAGTACAGTTTATTGTGCCTCGCTCAGAGCTTTGCAGGCAACGTTGCACAAGGCAAATATACGTAACCCCCCTGGCCGGGGATAATCAACCAAGGATCTCCTCTTGAGTTTGCTGAGCAAAGCCTGGCATCCCTTCCACTGGCACCAGCAGGTCAGTGCTCTTGCTCACATTGTCCCACTTTGGTAACAACTGGAGAAACAGGCCAGGTTAGACCTTTCCTGCAGGTTTCCCTACCTGACTGACATGCCTAATGCTGCAGTTGACAGGACAGCTCTTCATCCCATCCCCTTACAATTCTGGCTCCTGACGCTGGCTCTGGCTTTGGAGTTTGACTCCTGATGCTGATCATGGCTCTTGATTCCTTGTTTCAGTTCACCTGGACGCTCTCGGTAAGTTACAGTGATCAACTGAACAGGGAATGGAGCAAATAACGGTCAGTGCAGAATACAGAAGATAACTGAGTAAGATGAGGGAGACCAATATTGCGACCACTAGTAGAGCACAAAGAAGAGATTAATATAACGATCACCATAAGCAATAAAGGACAAGAAACTCAACTTCTTGCCAGCACAAAGAGATGATCTGGACAAACAGTAGGAAACGCGTCACTGCAGCTGTGGCTGTGAGAGTAAAGGAAGTCAAGGAGAAAATTGCAGCAATCAAAACAGAGGACAGTTAGAGGCCATATGGGTGTACTTGGGTATCACAGACCAAGTGGGAAATCCAGATTTCATAGGTGTTGCGTTGCATCACAGGAAGAATTATGCAATTATCAAGGGGGACAGAGGGAACATAATGAGAATTTTGGGGAAACGTCATTAACCACACATGCTTTCTGTTAAGTTCTGCTCAAAACTTTACCTCTACTTCCCCTAAATTATTTTGTGCTTATCTTAGAGGAGCAGAACCAAAAAAAAATCCAAGTAGAATATGATTGAAAGTCAAAGAAATCAAGAATGACAAAGCAACAGACGCCTTAGAACTTTCTCAATCAGCGTATGTCTGCTGTGTTAACTGATTGCTCAGGGTTATTTATTCCCATGTTATTTAGGATAAGGCTTACGGATTCACAGACTGGTAGGGGTTGGAAAGCACCTCTAGAGATCATCTAGTCCAACCCCCCTGCTAAAGCAGGATCACTAAGACCATGTTGCACAGGATGGCATCCAGGCAGGTTTTTAATATCTCCAGAGACAGAGACTCTGCAACCTCTCTGGGCAGCCTGTTCCAGAGCTCGGTCACCCTCAAAGTGAAGAAGTTTTTCCTCATACGCAGATGGAACTTCCTGTGTTCCAGTTTGTGCCCATTGCCCCTTGTCCTGTCACAGGACACCACAGAGAAGAGCCTGGCCCCTTCCTCTTAACATCTGCCCTTTAGATATTTATAAGCATTAATAAGATCCCAGATTACCTATGTATTTCTCCTCTCACAAAGCCCACACAGCACTTAGGTGCCTCCTGCCTACCATGATCTCTGAGAAAATCAATTCCCAACCTTCTCAGCTAAGTCCCTCAGAAACCCCACAGCCCCCCAAAACATCTTTGCCAGCTCCTTCTCACTATTTTCTGCATAAAAGCATGAGACCAAAGCTATTCTTCCTGTACAGCGTTAGCCACATTGTTTGCTCTGAACGTTCTTCCATTTACTTAGGCTTCACGTTCAGGAGCCTCATGTCTCTCTTCCGTGTATATTTTTAGGAAATCTGACTTCTGATATAGCTGACCTACTTCTCAGCTATGTCTCTGGATTATACCTGGGATGTGTCAGCACTGCTAGAGGCACGTCAGCAAAGTCCAAAAGAAGGAGACAAATTGCACTTGGAGACAGACAACTATCTGCACCACGTGTAATACACATTATTATCTATTACGCATGGCTATGTTAGATATATTATGCACAGCTAACATTTTCCACTTCCCTCTCTTTAATAATGAAAATGTCTGTAACACAGCTCTGCTCTAATCTCCTCCCCTTTCTATTTGGTAGCATCTGGAATAAGCGATGATCAGCCTTTTTCCCCCTGGCCAGGAGAAGCAGCAGTCAGTGCTATGTCCTCCCTTTACACTCTTTTCTAACCCTCCCCAGCTGCTACCAAACCAGTGGGGGAGGGAAACTTTCACACTCAAACCCAGAAAGCACTTCATAGAGAAAAAAAAAATTAGGTTGCTAAGGAACCATAAAGATAAACTCAAACCTACAAAATCCAGGAAAGACAAAGGAGTTCACATGCTCTTTTCTCACACACACACACTACTCTCAGTGCTCAGTCTGTCACATTATACTAGCATAGAGTTAAGGCTGTGATTATACATGCCCAGGACTGACTCCCAAAAACGTGGGAATCCCAGGAACCTAGCACATGCCACTCAACAATATCTACCTCTCTTCCTACTTTTTTTTTTTTAAATTACATCACACATAAAAAGAGCCAAATAAACTTATAGTGCAGGCAGACTATAAATTCTATGTTTATCATTAGTTATCTATAATGACAGTAGCCTAATTAACAGTAGCAATGAAGATGCTGGCAACACAGCTGGACAACATCAGCATACAAACCGAGGGCCCAGAGAAGGCACAAATCATACCCTCCCTGCTGCTGCCATCCTGCCAGCTAGACTAAAGACAGCACGGGCTCAACTGCTGATCTGCAGCTCCACCTCCGTTTTACCACACAGGCACAGCCGCAGGAGCCACGCTTTGCCCAGGGGGATTTTCTTGAAAGCAAATTTATTACTATGCTCAAGCCATAAATAAAGCTATCTCCAGTGCGTTGGGAGGTAAGAAGATGAAAGCCAGAGGAAAGGGGTGAACATGCCAGTTATGCCTTGCCCGTGCCATGCAGACCCTGGGGCCACATTTACGTTGTTTTCAGAGCCTAGTGAACTCTGGAAGCAAGGGGCAATCGAGGCAAGGCAAGCTCCTTTCACCAGCTGCCCTTCGAGCACCGCATGTTCTGTTCCCCATGCACACAGCTATGTTGCAGCACCTGACATTTCCTCACACTTTAAAAGACTCTGGGAAGTAAAGAACATGCCACTGGAAAGGTTATATATTTAGCCCTCCTATCTCCATTTACCTTGAGTTAAATCAGATACTCAGTATGTAGCAATTGCCTGCCGTGCAGAGGTGCAGTTGTACGTGCATATATCCTAAAATCACATAAGTCAGCAGCCTTGCGGCTTAATGCTTCACAGCAAGGCTGAAACTTCTCTGAAAGAAATAGGGTGAACTCAGTTGCTAATTTGGCTTCATCCTATCTCGTCATACAGAGGTATGTCTGTGCCCTGAAAACAGATTCCAAGCTTTAAAAGCCCTTTCTTTTTCACACTACAAGTTTTATCAAACCAGCACAGCAAGAACATCATGTGCAGCATTTTCACGGCCACAGTTACAGCTCAGCTCTCATGTAAGGAGAGCAAAGCTGCTCAACAGCTTCCATGCAGGATGCAGAAAAGTGAAAATAACAAACCACCTATTTCTAATGTGACACTTCAGCTGATTAACACCAACAAAACTAACAATAAAGTATGGAAAACGTAACTAGAATGAGCAAGCTTGCCATGTTCATGATAAAGCATGTACACTTTTATCATAATTATGCTAAAGGACAGAGTAATAGCTTCCAAAGAGACAACGAGAACAACAAAAGCAAGTTTTTTTCAGTATGTTCCAAAACATAGAACACCACACCAAAGTCTCACTAAGCTCTCGAACTCTTATCCCCTTTACCCAAGTCTTTAACTGAGCCTTCACTAACTTACGAGCACAAACTTCGGAGGAAAGGAAGGTAAGAAGAAAAGACTTGTACCTTTCATGGGTTGCTTCACATACTTCCATTCTGGGCACAAATCAAGCATCAAAGATTGAAATTCAAACTGTAAAGGTTTCATTTATGCCTAAAGCAAACATCAGGTACTTTGCTACCATGGTGATGAACACAGTAAAAACACCTTAATCACTCCCGGTTCTGCAAGTGTAAAGTAGGGCTTGGTGCAATAGTTAAAAGCGTAGTGTGGCTTCAGACACATATCATGAGTTCACGCTTTAGAAAACAGTTTATTGAGTATTGCAGCTGTGCAAAACCTAAAATACATAAACAATAAATGAATAGAGAAGTTGTGTTGTGTATATTACACATATATCGGTCCTGTGCAGAATTGAGAAGTTGATTGATGAAGGGTTCGCGACGCAATAGCCTTACAACCGTTTGGGAAATGAGCCATCTGCTTGACTAGCATATGTTTGCTAACACCAAGAGAATAAATACTCAGCTTTGGAAAACTAAGCAAGTTATATCACATTTTTTATTTTAAATAACCAAGTTCCATGTTAAAGCTCAATACTCCCATGTTCCCTTTAAAAGGACAAACCATTAAAAAGATTCTTTTATAAAACTAAAGCTAACAGCAGCTGAATCGTTTATGTCCAACATTTATATTGCAATATATATACCAAATTTGAAGGTACAAAGAGTTTTCAAAGCTGTTCCAGATTATGAAGCTGATTTTGACTTTTTGGGACTAACTCCACCATCTTCAGCTGACTTCTCTGCTGGCCTCTTTTTTAACCCTTTCATTTTCCGTGTCTGCAGTTTACCAAGATCTTGCTTCTGCATATGGATTCGACCATAAGTTGTACCGAACACATCATGGGAGATATTCTTTTTCTTCTTAGGCTGTAAGGGAAGAACATTAGTATTTCTGAGTAGAGTGTGCCAGGAGCTCTGGTGAGAATCAAGTGCATAAAAGCGAGGCTGTATACATTGTTCAGAGCTTAGAGATTAAGATTTGGTCTGTGTGTTCTATATTCTTCCAGAGGAGTTTGTATGCCAACTGATCACCACAAAAGTGCTGTGGCCCCATAAATCTCAGTTGCTTTATATGAAAGTAAGCTTTAGCTGAATGTACAATAGAGCTTTTGCTCTTCTTCACAGATAGATCTGGAAGTAATATACTTTCCAAAGTATGTACCTTCAGGGCTTTCGGTTGTTTTAAAGACAGCTTATAAAGGTCATCTGAAGCCAAATGTGTCCTCCTCATAACTAGGTCTAATGAAGGTCCCATCTCTTCCAGTTCAATCCTTGGTATTTTACAGCCAGATTTCTTTAGAAGCACCCTTGAAGGAAAAAACAATCAAACACATTGTCCTCTGTGATAGAGATTTATCCGTCTTCCTAAAGGGTAGGTTTAATCCTATAGTTCAGAAGACTATTAAAAACAATTGCTGCTGCTACCTCTATTATTGAGAAAGATGTCTGTCAGTAACAATTTATAACACATTAAATCTGTCTCATCACAATTTGAATACAGCCAAAATAAAACCTGGCTAATGTAACTTTTTGGGTTTTTAATGAGACCATTACCATCAGTATTACTGTTAAAACTCAGTCCCAGTACCTTGAAAGCCATATCACTCCTCAAATTCAAAATAGCACCCTGGGTATTAATAGTCATGAAAAACATTTACTATCATTTACAGCAAAATAATCTGAGCGCTGAGAAAGTTTTTTGTTTGTTTTGAAGAATGACACAGACAAAACTGATTTTTTTTATAAGAGAAATCAAAATTGCACGGAGCACAAGCTATGAATGCTTACAGCCTGCTAACTTACCCTGCATTATGCTGGAACAACTCTACACATGACATCTTTTAAATGCAACAAACTATTGCTCAAGTCAGTTCAATTACACAACTAGGGGCTAAATTTGGGGAAATTTGACAAGCATACCAAAAAGTAAATAAATAGATAAAACACATACTCACTTATAGCTTCGCATGTAAATTTTCCCATCTACAGCTGTGAAATGCAAAACATACTCTAAACCAGCCAGACGAATACTGGGCACGCTAGGACCTCTGAAGAAATCTGAAAGCACAGTTGAAAAAGAATAAATGCCAGGTTTCTTGGCTGAAAACCAAACCAACAGATGACTGTAACAAATTTGTTTTTTTCATAATGGACCCACATCATACCACTGATGTGAATTCCTTGCCTACACAGATATTTTTATTGCATCTAACTAAGCAAGGCTGTACAGGGGATGGCTCTAGAAAAGCCGAATCTGTATGTTTAATGGGAATCTCACAAAATAACCGCTACTTAAAACTGCGGCCCTGCCAAAACACAAGAGAGAAACTTCACATTCCCCGTGTTAGCTCCTGCTCTGATGAAACCATCCGTGTGTAGAAATCCTGACAGGAAAACAGTGACTTCCCAGGGATAATTTCGTAGCAATATACACGTTGCTTAAGAATAAGTGCACAGAGAAGAGCAAATATACTTTCAGAGCAGTAACTTAGTTTTATTAAGCTAATTGCGATCATTGCATTGCCTATTCTTCTAAATAGTTAACTCTAAAGTCAGAAAAATGAAATGTATCTTATGTTTAGGCCAGTTCATGCCCAGCTAAACACAGATCAATATAGTGAGGCCATTAGTTTACATATCTCTTTAAAGACATCATTCAACGAACTGATACTTAAGATTCTTAATCAGAACCAGATTTGGATGACTAGAAAGAAAGATCAAAACCAGTACAAAACAGATCGAGACTGTATCTTGTCTACTCTTACCTACATTTTCTCTCACTGACTTGGGGAAAAGATTTAGATATATAATTTCTTTCCTACCTCCCCCACAACAAGGCAGTTCTGTCCTTCAGGTAATGCAGCGTTCGTCATTACAATTAATGTTTTCTCTATTTAACAAGCAACACATAACTCTAA
Organism: Balearica regulorum gibbericeps; assembly: GCF_011004875.1. NCBI lineage: Eukaryota > Metazoa > Chordata > Aves > Gruiformes > Gruidae > Balearica > Balearica regulorum. Next base: position 51,830,820 of record NC_046186.1, on the reverse strand, counting down.
AAATATGACACTTGAAATACTTGCTTAGTTTGCAAAGAGAACACTGAAATACAGGTTAAATACAAGATGAGCCATCTGTAAGTGAGATTTTTATATCAGGCTATGAAAAAAAATATCGTGCAATCACAGAGCTTGCAATAAGCACAACAATCTGTCCAACATACGCAGAGGGTGGAGAAAGAATGTGACCTTGACTGAGGGAACAAGGTGTGCTAATAAACACGACAGGGCAATGCTGAAACACAGGAGAACTGCTAACAGATGCAAAACACATCAGTCTTTTCCGTTCTGTCGCATTTTCAGATCCCTCGGCTAGTTGTCTTTCCTCCACCACCTTTTTCAAGAGTATCAGCGTTGTAGTGACATCCAAAACAAAGTCTTGCTGGCAGATATCAGCTGGAGTCTAGCCAGGAAATTTCCTTGGTCGGTTAAATACTCTCTCCTCCTCTTGTGGGTTGAGCTTGTAGTTAGAGGAAAAGTTGCAAGTAAAATATTTTGTTTGCTTCTGGCATGTATTTTCCCTTCAACCAGTTCTCTGCAGGTACACAAACTTACATTTACAGTGGTTTTATTGGCAACATCTCCCGTTCATATTTTCCTGTGGCATCATACATCTTTTTACCCACAGGATGATCTTTTCCAACAAATGCAGGTGGTCAGGAATTTGTGTTTCCTGGCAATGCTGAACAGCTGCAGAAACCTCACACTTCAGTGTACCCAGAGAGTTGAAGGGGTTTTTTTAATGTACTCTTAATTTACAACTCTTGCTTCGGTTGGACTAGAGACTTGCTTTCTCCTTTCTTTCCATTCCTAGTTCTTTCTCTCCCTTGACTTCAACATGTTTCCAGAACTCGTAATTTACTTTTTCCTGCAGAGGGCTTCACAGGACCTTTCCATTTCCAGATCAAATTCCTAAATTATTTTGGAACATGAGTCTATACACTTTTTTTGGTATCAATTCGTATCCAAAAGCTGGTAACACTGTAACCTATGTAGCTATGGTTAGCATTAGCAGAGTTCAAACTCTATCCCAGACATTTCCCAGCCATCCCCTTTCTTGGCCAGAGAGGAACCCACAAATCTTGAGACACTCAAAAAAAGCCTATATGAAGAACAAGTTGATGGTCAATCTAAAATTGTAGAGGTCTCCTGGAAACCAACATTTTAGAAAGAGTATAAGCAAGTCACATAGGACCTAGCCATTTTTAGGATGAAATGGGTGCGCAATAACAGAAGAACAGAAGTAGCAAGCAGGCAGTAAGAGATGAAAAATTTTATAAATACAAGCATAAGAAGTTATTCGAATTTCATGAACTGCACGCCAGGGACTTACATCATAAATGAATTCCTACCCTACCACATCAGTAGGCAACGAAAACCAAAAGAGAAAGAATGAGATATCTTTGTCTTCCAGGTCTCTAAAGAAAAACGCAGCTGTCATTTATTTCTCCTAAATAACTTCTTCCACTTCACAATTTAAGCACACTATAGGGGTTTGGTTACCATGAAGACAATAATTCACACTTGCCTTTAATTTTACAAAGAAACTGCTGTAAGATGATATTCCAAACATGCATAAACCCTTTTGATACCACAAAAGCCAGTGAAAGCTTGGTTGTTCACCAGCATCACTGGCATCACATTGCTTTGGCAACAAGCAGCTGTTAGCTGCCTAATATTCCCTCTGGGGTCCCAACACTACTGCTACAGTAACAAAACATTTGCTGCTGTTGTCATAAAGACATTTTCTATCTTTCTTAGCAATAGAGTGGCAGCTTAAAAGCACTATCTTTTGCAGGAACAGAAAGAATCAGTTCTTCCCTGTCAGTTAAGAGGAGTTTTGAAGCAGGTGAAATTATTACCCAAATGATTTTAACTGGTTAGCAATACCTGCAAGCCTTTACACTCCTTAACCTTTTCCTTTGTCTATTGTTTTGCATCTAGGTATTTCATAGAAGTCAGCAGAACATTAAAACCAGGAGTACTTGTTGTACATTCAAGAAGAAAGATTGGGTGTCGATTTGAGTACATTTGACTGCAGAGTAATTAAAGGCCAATAAATAGGAGAGGAGAAAGGGCAGATGAACATCAAAAGAAATAGGACAGGAAAGACTAGTTAGTTATTTGGCAACTATCTAACAACGCATGTCTTCCATTTAAGGTATCAAGTCGTTTGATCATGGGGTGCATGAGCACATCTGGATGTGCACACCAACAGTGTGCAGATGCCTGAATAAGATACACTTCAGAAAACAACGCACCTGCTTCCTGCAGTGTAAATATTCACTTACAGTGACACAAACATGCAGCATTAAAACTCACCTTCTCTGTATTCAATGTTTACCCACCTTGTAAAGTTTATAAGCACAATTACTACCCTTTCATCTATCCCCAAGAACCAGTCAGTTGTATTGAGAGGATGCAAATTTTCTCCTCTCCTGCTTCCTTTTCTGTCTCATTCAAGACAAAAACATCTTGCTTTAAGGAATTATAATACTAAGGGGAAAAAAATAATAATTCATTTTTAAGGTCTGTTTCTAAAGAGCAATCATTTATTTGTTTGCCTAGAAAAAAGAGCCCAACCAGTATTTAGTTTGTATGAAAGGGAGATTTTGTAAAGCTGTATGAATTGATACAACCCAAGAATGGAACTGAAAGAACAAAACTGTTCTTATTGGGCCAGTTTCAGTATTTTACCAGAGCTTAAAAAAAACGTAATCTACTTTTAGGAAACCTACTAAAAAGAAAAAACACACCACCCTACTTACTAGATCTAGTTCCACCAAGCAAAAGGCATTTTTTAAGTGTCAAGAGATAGTACCATATGACTTCCATGTCCCAAAAAGCTACCGCAAGTATAATCATTTTTGTAGATCCCCAGAAAAAAAACACAATGTGCTTATCTTCCAGAGCCTCCAACCTTGAGATAGGAAAAAACTTTATGCCAGTTTGTTTACTAAGCTCCAATCCTGCCTTGAAGTTATGACATAGCTATTATCTACAGATGATTTTTACTGCACAGGTTCTTTCCAAGTACTCTAATCAATGGCACTTGTCAGAATTGATGAAATTTCCAACAGAAAATGCTTTCATTTCATTTCATTTCAACACAAGCTCAATTATACTGATTTGACTTTGTAAGCAAAGTCATCCCACTTTCTGAACTTAATCCACTGATTTCAAATTAGATACTTCAAAAATATTATTTGGTTAGAAAAGTGACAATCGACTACAAGGTAAAGACTTTTCGAAAATGCCAGAATTTTCCCACAATCAAAATAATGAATTTTAGTGTGTGCTGGTTTAGGCTGAGTTATAACACAGCGTTAATGTTCTTCATAGTAGCCATTATGGGGCTGTGTTTTGGATTTGTGCTGAAAACAGTGTTGATAACTCAGGGATGTTGTAGTCACTGCTGAGCCAAGGCCTTTGCTGCTTCTCACCCCACCCCATCAGCGAGGAGGCTGGGGGTGCACAAGGAGTTGGGAAGGGGCACAGCTGGGACAGCTGACCCCAACTGACCACAGGGATATTACATGCCATATGATGTCATGCTCAGCATATAAAGCTGGGGGAAGAACAAGAAAGGGGGGGATGTTTGGAGAGATGGCGTTTGTCTTCCCAAGTCACCGTTACACATGACGGAGCCCTGCTTTCCTGGAGATGGCTGAACACCTGCCTGCCCAAGGGAAGTGGGGAATGAATTCCTTGTCTTGCTTTGCTTTACCTATTAAACTGTCTGTATCTCAACCCACGAGTTTTCTCACTTCCACTCTTCCAATTCTCTCCCTCATTCGTCTATGGGGGGAGTGAACGAGTGGCTGTGTGGGGCTTAGCTGCTGGCTGGAGTTAAACCATGATGTAGTGACCACAAAGTTTCAACTTCAGAGTCTTTCAGGCTAGTCTTTTTTCCCCCCTTTCTAACAGCCATAATGATTAGTTAACTTTAATTTCATGTGACACGAAACTTCTGAGTGCCTGTTCTTGTTTTCTTTCCATGCTGAACATAAGCAAACATTTATTGACAAACCAGCATCTCCCCACAGATCATATTACTACAGATTTATGCAATCCTACTGCTCAAGCAATCAAAATACTGACCAATAAGAAGGCTCTTCAGTCTTCTGTATTCTTCATTTACATCAAACACGTCCCCAGCAAATATCAACATAGGTTTTGTTCCTTCAGGACATTTACTGTTCTACGGAATAAGAATTTTAGAACAAAAATTCAGACTGTGTTAAGGGAACGTATTATTGATTTAATAGGTGGTTAGCCATTCAACATGGAATGAAAAATTGTTGTGACCTGTGATCAACATGGACAGTACAGATACATTTTTTTCATTGACCAACACTGTATGTATGGAAGGACTATGTTTTTAAAAGGGTGAATTGTATTACTCTTTGTGCTTCATTAAAAGAAGAGAGAATCTTTACTCTGAAATATAAAAGATAACACCTTCTGGTGAAAATGAATGAATTTGCAACTACTAACATGAAAACTAATTTTAGAGGCAAACAAATCTACTGTACTTCTTACACTGGAGAGTACATGGAAAAGGCTACAAGAATAGTTTAGTTCATCACCTAATTTTAATTCTGGCCAACAAATACATTTAGTTAACTATAATTTCTCTGTTATAAACAGTGTTATGAAGATAACACTCTATAATTTGACTTCAACAGGAAGATTCACCTTTATGAAACGTAATTTCTTCACTATCTCTCTAGACTGCCCTGCCAATTTATATACTGTGATGAGAATAAGGACCATGAAAATTCGTTATTTTTGCAGTGTATGAACTGCTTGATACAAAAGTACACGCATATGAAATATGTTCTAGTTTTGCCAAAATGAGCCTAACATAGTCATAAGAGGTGAATTTTCTCTGGGTTTAAATAATCAAGATTTAGCTCCCTGTCTGAATGAAGTATAGTTCTCTGGCAAACTGGCATTTATGTGCTACTGAAAGCTAAAGCAAGTTTCAGAATCATCTCAGCAGAGTGACCCTCTTTGGTTAGAATTTGAGAAAAGGACTTTCACTTTTCAAAGCATGCATCAATTTGTATAGGAACCTATCATGAACAGAACCTGATTAAGGAATTTTGTAAATGTAACTCTTCAATGAAAAAGGAAAATATTAGGAATAAACCAAGTCTAAAAAAAGAATTTGCAATGAAAGTTGCAAGCTTGCTTAAAATAAAATAAAAAGCAGAGCATAAAAATAACATTCTGGGGTACACAAATTAGCAATCGTCATATACTGCATGAAAGACTTTTTTAAACAACTCTGTCCTTACTTCAAAGCGCAGAAAAAGCCAATGCACCAAAAAAAAAAATCCACCAGTAGATGTCACTGAAATACTGAATTAGCGATTCCTTACCTTGACGTCTTTTAGGGATACAAACTTCTCAATGCCTAGCTCAATCATGTCTAGGACATGGTAGTCAAACATACGACCTGTGAAAGTAAAAAGAGAAAATCCAACTATTTAAATATTCATTGTAAACTAGACCTTTCATCCAGATAAAAACTCAAATGAGACATATTACCTATTATCAGGTTGTTAGGTCTCTTCTTGTTATGAGAGCCAAACAGAAACAGAGAACAATCTGATTTCTTGGAAAAAAATTCCTACAATTGAAGAAAAGAACAAGATTCATGAGTTCCAGTTTGAAGTGTTATGTTTGGTGAAGGTATATGTCACAAACACGAGTTTAGGAGCTTCCTGATGAGAAGAGCAACTGCACTTACCAGAAGAGTTTTGAGCATGTCCAGGTCCACATAAACTAAATTTGACAGCTGGATTCAAGGTTGCAATTGAAATCAAGATTCATTTCTTTTTTTTTTATTTCCCACTGCAGTCTTAAAGATCAAGCCAGGCAGTTTTTTTCTTGCCATTTTATCTGTAACACCCTTTTTCATAATTCCTCATGATTTGTTTTTACATAAGGTACCTTCAACCACTTCTCCTTGCCTGAATAGTAAGTATTTGCAAGTTGGCTGCAGTTATAATGCCTCATTTTAGTTCCAAAATACTCTCCAAACCTCTGAAGAGCCACTTTTGCAACCTCTTTGCAGGCCAAATACACATATTTAACTGAAATTGCTTGTTTTTCTGACTGTTCTTGATGGAAAGCTGGAACAGAACTCTCAGCTGATGCATGTGTTTGCATGTGATACTGTGCTGGGCTTTTCTTCCTCTACTCAGACACAAGGAAGTAATAGAAAACTATGACCCCTCCATTTAACTATTTTAGCCTATGAATACACCAAACTGAAAACAAGTTGTTCATGAGCTATGGCACTTTAGAGGACTGACTTTTAGAAAACGAAAATAAAATGCTTTATTCCTCCTTTCCTATCAAGCACTGTTACTTATAATAGCATTACAGACTCCTACATTTGCCTGTCAGTTTACAGAAACACGCATTTAAGGTAAAGACAAATTCCTCACAACATGACAGCTCTGTCTTGCAGCCGGAGGAAAAATATGCCTACTGATGCCATAAATCAAGACATAGCTCCACCTTCAACTTATCCAAACTCTCTATAAACTTTGTTTCTTGTCTAGTTCCTCACAGAGTAATAGCAAATTATCCTCCAATAAAGTTCTTCATGACTTTAAGGCTGTAAAATGTCACAAGAGAAGACATGGTTTATACTTACCAATGATGTTTGATCCTCAAAAGGCCTAGTAATATTTTTCCTGAGGGGGAAAAAAAAAATTAAAAAACCCAGGCCCAAATAAGCACTTCTAATTAGTTCTCTAGTAACATTAATTCTGCATTCTACTGGAAACTCCAGCAGTAGAGGTTCAGTTTTAGTTCAAGCCATAAGCCATATTACTACTGCCAGGAGTTCCTTAGTGCCATTTTAAGTACTTTCCTCCACGCTCCCTGTCTCCTGAGGCCAGACTTCCAGAGCACCACCAATGACACTTCATAAACAACTGCCTTTGCCTGTCCATCCAATGTTAAATTTAGCTATTACAATTAATGTCTCTGCACCACATCCATGCAGATACCACGTTCCCATTCTATGCAAGAGGTATCTAACATTATAATTGAAACTCAAATTTATAAGAAATTCAGATGTAAGAACTCCAGCCTGCCCTGCTGATGCAGAACCTCACTAGCTGTTTCCACAGATCAGTCAGAGAAGCCAACTGTTCAAGTTTGCTGAATCCTGCTCCATAACACTTGGCACAGAACCAGGTTCAACACCAACACTGATCACCTGTAGCTTGTTTCCAGTCCCCTGAAATTTGTGATGAATCTGTCACCTTCTGCAACCCTTTCCGTTGTTCAAGCCCCCACGCTAGCCAGCATCTCTATTCATGCTTTGAAATTACCAAATGCTGTCTTGTCAGAAGACTCAAAGATGTCAAAACGAGACCACTTACTTTTTATACAGTACAGCAAAAGGCTTCTTCACAGCATACTGCAAAAGACAAAGTTAAACCCGTGTTATCTCTAACACACTTAAGTGCACAGCACTGTTTTTTCTAAAACCCTACAACTTACATGATCACATGAAATAGAGTAATTGTGCAAATCAGTCTAGAAGGCAGCACCTCAAAAGACCTGCTCACAATAATACCCTTCAAGTTGGTAGCCATCTTGGTTGCCAATTAATTGCAGAAGGACTTATTTCTAGAAACTAAAAAATAACAAAATAACTGAGAAACAGCTGAAATCAAAGCCATGCAATGAAATCTCTCTGCTTCCAGGGGCATGATGAAAAACAGGGAGTGAACAACCACCTGATTACCATCAGCATAAGATGGTAAGAAAACGACAAAGCAAGGAGAGAAAAGAGTGCAGAAATAGCTATAATATTTTCAGGTATGGACTTAGGAGACAGGATTGGTAAGTTCTAGTTTTAGGAGAGGTTGAAAGCTCCATATCAATGTGCACAAGCAGTTTACAGGATTCTGGGATATGACTTCAGCTGAGTGAGCCAATCCCAGTTCTGCACCTAATCCTCTTGTTTTCAAATGGACTTGCAACACTTCACCTTATATACTAGGCAATCGTGGAAAAAATAATAGCAAAGAGAATAAGCTCAAAACTTCTGGCAAAGAAGAAACAGAAAGAAAACAATCTCCATCGGGGTGGGGGGGTAATGACACCTTTGGAGTACTGGTCAACCTCAGACCTGGGGAATGGGAGAGTACAAAAATATTGATCTTGCAGCAGAGAATATGCAAAATGTAAGAAAGAGACAGAAGAAGGTACTCTTGGTGTAGCACAAAAAGTTATATAATTAGAGGTTGCATACTATATCCGACAACTTACAATGTCTTTAAGCACTTCAGTCACTGTTAAGTTTGCATTTCCTCCTTTTATGAGCATAGCATTTTTTGTATTTTCTTTAAGTTTGGGTTCTCTCTTCTCAAGAAATCTTTTTGCTCTCTTAGTTTTAGGCTTTCTGTAACAATAAATTAACAGTTATAAAACAGTATTAGCAACAACACCCGACACCGCAGAGAACAGTAAAACAAAACAGGAATTGGAACAAGCTGTGTTCAAGTAACTTCAGTCACTCCGACTAACCCCAACCTGCAGAATTACAACCAGTGCCAAAACCCCAGTCTCAGATGAGCGCGTTTTACTGCTACTCCTCTTCCTCTCTGTCCCCCTAAGCCAGCAAAAGTGATTTTAGAGCCTTGGACTTTTCAGCTTCTGCTAATTTAGAGCGTAAACTATACCAGGATTCCCACAGAGTGCTGGCAGGCTGAAAGCTTCCCCTCACACCAGCTCCCTCCCCGAGTCGGAGAGTCGCACAGGAGAAGAAAGCCAAGTTCCTCAAAGACCATCAGTGGATCCAAAAGCAAAGCTCAAGCACAGCGTATCTGTTGGCATGAACCAGAGCGCAGCACCGTGCGCTGTTCAGGTGAAATACACCGGCCGCAGCAGGGGCGCGCAACTTCGATAAATTAATAACTACGTGGCTTAAGAACTACACTTCTCTGCTAGATTAATGTAAAGCTTTTAATATCTTCTCCGTGCAGCACTATATTTATTTTCTTCTAAACCGAACAAAAACCCGCACACAGGTACTTCTAACTATAGATGAAGATAGTTCTTTCAAGTGTACAGAAACAGATAAATTCAACACCAGCCGGTCACCACGGCTCCTTTAAGTTACAACTGAGTAAAGGCTGCCTTGCCACCGATAACAAGACGGCAGCGCTCCGTTCTCCTCCTTCCCGCACGTCTGCCATAGGCTCGCCCTCCCCAGCCCGCACAGCCGCCCCCCGGGGAAGCCGCCCCCCTCACCGGCCATCCCGCAGCTCTCATGCCCCCCTGCCACACTCACACCACCCGGTCCAGCGCGTCCATCGCTGCCGAGCCGCCTCACGTGCGCGCCCCGCCACCGTCAGGCAACATCATCCGGTACATCACATCCGTCGCGGGAAAAGGGCGCCGGCAAGGCGGGCGCCAGGAAGCGCTCGGGTTCGGGCAGTGAGCATGCGCGGGGCAAGCTCCGCCCCCAAGGGCCACGCGTTGGGGTGCCGTCACCTGTGAGGGCGTTTTGCTTTCCTTGCCGGGCGTTGTTGGTGTGCGCGTCAGGTGCGGGCGGCGCTACGCACTTCTCCGGCGTTTGAAGTAACTCTTCCCGTTTAGGGACACGCAGCGGGCGTTGCTGTGCTCCTGCACCTTTCGTATTTGAGTTACACGCTGCTTTCCCACACATAAATGACGAGTCCCTGCTCAGTAGTGGGTGCAAATTAATTAATACACAAATAATGATGCAGTTACCCAACTGTAGATAAGCGCAGCAGTAGCTGATCAACTTGTCTCTGACTTAGCCTTTTTGCTTACCCTCCTCTCATCCCTGGTGTGCTGGGAAGCACATTATCACTGAGTTGTACAGCTAAAACATGCCAGTTTGAGCCCAAGTTCCCCCCAAATTTACTTACCTGGAAAGACCGATGCAATTATGACTGGGGAACACGGCCTTATACATAATAAAAACCAAATGCCAAAGATGTATTTCTGCCAAAAATCCTTAATGTTTGGTAACATCACTTTTAAACTGGTGGAGGCCGTTAGTCAGTTGGTCAGAGTTGTTCTAATTTCTTCAGGTTGTTGCATTTGTTCCCCAAGTTCGTGTTTGATTGTGACTTTGTAGCCAAAAAGACAGGCCTGTAACGAAGGCCTGCTTATGTTATACATAATAAGAAAATGTAGCCAAGAAGAAAGGCCTGTAATGAAGGCCTGCTTGTATTATATGTGATAAGAAACTATTCATTATTACTTTAGGTAGAAGGCTAACAATTCTTAGAATGAGCACCTGCTACACATCATGAGAAAAAGGAGGAGCTACAAGACACTTCAAGGTCCTTATGTACATACTTTGCAGAAAGGGAGGACATTAATTGCCTCCAGCAACATCCTTATCTTTCTGAGGCGTATAGCAAACAATTACCAACACTGAAATACTGAGAAACTAGGGGAAAGGTAATTTGGGCCAGGGTCCCCACGACCACCGACCCATAAGCCCCCTACCCAAATTATACCACCTACTCAAAAGATAGAGGCGGAGAACAGAACTGAGCATGCGTTCTAGTTTGCATACTAAGCGAAGAAATATGAACCAATTATTGGAACGGGGAGTGTACCACTTTGTAATCTTTGTAACATTTGTGTATAAATATGACAAGAGAACCAGCATTAGGTGTGCCTGATTTGAGGAACTATCCTCCTGACACCCAGCGCTGCAATAAAGGAAATGCCTGCTTCTTAATGCTAAATTAGTGTTAAGGAGTTTTCTTTCATTCCCGAATTTCGGTGACAACTTGAAAACTGAAGGTACAAGAAAGCCAAAATACCCAGCGAGATCTGAAGACCTAAACCAGAAAAATATCCCCTGTCTGCCTACATCTAATTCTGACTATACCCATCTCCTGGCCTTCCTGTAAGCTAAACACTTCACGTGGTACGCTTAGCTTCCGTAAGTCAGGTGTCTCTGAATCTTCTCCAAAGATTCTTCTCCCTGCACACCAATTTTGAACTGTACTTGAACTAACCAACTTGTTGGGTGTTTTTTGGGTGAAATCAGTAAAGCTGCAGAATTTGCTATCAGCAGGACTGGAATCAGGGAAAAAGATGGGTAAAGAGTATGGTTGCAAAAATTAGGGCTAATAATAGTAGAAACAAAAGTTTGAGCAGTAGAAATAACATTTAAAATCTAAAGCCCATTATTACAAAGGTGATCACAGTTTATGACATACATAGGCTGAGCAGTGTCCCTCAAACCTGAAACACAGACACTACTAGCAGGTGAAAGATCCAGATTGTCATGCCACTTGCTCACACGGCCCCGCTGGTGGGACGGGGAGGAGAATCCCCAGCCAGCCCCCTTTTTATGCTAAGCATAACATCAGACGGTATGGAACACCCCTTTGGCTAGTTTGGGTCAGTTATCCCGGCTATGTCCTCTCCCAGCTTCTTGTGAAAATTAACTCTATCCCAGCTGAAAACCAGGACACATGCCCAGGCTGGCGGTGTACAGAACATGTTCCCTCTTCTTCCTCACCTTCCTCTCCCTGCCTCCCCTTCCTCCATGATTCAAGTTCCTTCTACACAAAAAAACTGAACAGTGGGATTGATGGCTTGAAACTCGCACTGTTTTGATGATTTATCCTTACCGATCCTGTGCTGTGAACAATGCTGGCAGTGAGCTTCTCCTCTTATCGTTACTAATTAATTACATAATCATGCTGGAATTAATTAGGCTTTCCCATCCTCACAGCATTGTTGCAGTAAACTATTTTGAGGGAGGCAGAGAAAGACAGGAAAGAAGAAAGGTCAGGAAAAAAATGTTTTCTGTTTAAAAAAATGCTGTGCTTTTAAAAACGTTATCATGAATGCACCACATACTCAACTTTTATAGGAAATACTATGTGACAATATAAATGATGAAGCAGTATGTAATAACCCACAGACTAGCTAGGGACCACAATGCACTCATATGTATCAGTCTGGGAACCATTGATGCACTGTTCCAGGATCTTAGGCATAAAAACGTTCAGAGAAATGCCAGAGGAGATCAGAGCCAAGAAGTTACTGGGGGGGGAATGACAACGACTTCCTTTTGTATCACACACATTATATAGAAAAATATAGGAAACCAGGGAAGGGAAAGTGACAGATGCCTCATTAAGACCTAGATTTCAGTTGCTGACTAGTCCACGGGGCCTTTCAAGTCTTGACAAAGCCCTGAGCAACTTGGCCTGAATTCAGTGTTGACCTTATTTTAAGTAGGAAGCTGGACAAGAAACCTCCTGAAGTCCCTTCCCACATGAAGGATTTCTACAATCTGTCAAGGGGACAAAATGTTAGAGAAAATCCAAACTAAGCAATCTGATGAGTAATCAAACAAGAAATAAAAGCCACACTTGAATTTTCTGTTCAATAATGGCAGGACAAGAACAGTCATAGTATGCACTGAATGACACACAAGGTGAAGCTATACTTGAAAAATTCAGAATTTTATTTTAAACAATGATTTTTGATTTTTTTTTTCTTTTTCTTTTTACAAAATGTCCCAGACTGTACAATACATCAACATTTTTCTAAGGTAGGGTTTTTTAAATTATTCAAATAATTCAATTTTGAGGCAGAGATACACACATTTCCAATCAGCATTTATAAAAAAACACTGCAGCCCTCCCTGCTATAATCCAAACGTAAAAGCAATGCACAAGAACACAATGTCCATTTTTTCCCCACTATTAATTGGTCAGGTAAATTGGAAATCACATCATGGCCTATAGAAGTTGGCATTTAAAAGTTGGCCCATTAACTCCATATAGAAATCCTGAAAAGATCAGAGCTGATATCATGGAGGGGCATCATCTAAGGCAACACTTCCAGAAGGAGAATCCTCTGCCTCAGAAGCAGGGCTGTCAGGCAGAGGGAGAGAGGCATCTATTTCCAAGCCGTGCTGCTTCTCCAGGTCACAATTCACGTCAGAATTTCCTCCGCCACTCACCTCTCCCTCTGACTCTTCAGTCAGTTTATCCTGGGCCTGAGCTGACTCCTCAGAATCTTCTTTTTCACGCAGAAAGCTGCAAATCGTATTAGGCCTGCTGTAGGAAAAATCTCTGTCCTTGATCTGTAACCACTCCACTCCACCTGATGCAAAGAAGGATAATTGATACTGGTGACAAAAGGAGTTAAGAGTTACCAGCGGTTTTTCCTTAGTTTAAGTTCACTGTTATTAAGGCTGAGCCTGACCAACATTTAAGTAAAATAATCACATAGGAGAGAAAGATGTCTTTCAAGAATTTGGACCAACACTCATTTTTTGTTGTGAGTCTCACAATGGGGCTTAAACCATTAATTTTCCTTGAAAAATAAGGCTATGAATAACAGAAAGGCATTTGATAAAGAAACTTAAGAGAAACTCAACTGTTGATAAATTAACAACATGCATAGGCTAAACCAACTTAACCAAGACACATAGCTACAGGTTTTTATCCAGATGCTGGAGGCATTGTGTGTGGTTCAGCGATGTCACCAGCTCAGTCTCTAAAGAGCAGCCACAATGGATATAAAATTATTAGGAAAGTAATAAAAAGTGGGAACATCAAGATACAAAACTATGCTACATCCATGTCATAAATACTCTGTCCTGTTCAACCCATACTGTAATCTAGAAAAAAGGAACAAGAATCGGTGAGAGTAAAGTTAGCTCTACATGGGAAAAGACTTAAGAAACCCTACCAAAAATAACAACAGAACACACACAAAAATGCAACAAAACCAGACAGAGACTAGAATTCTACTTGGAAGAGACAGCTCAGAGGGGTCAGATGTTTATAGGGCTGTACTGGGAAAACAAGTAGGGATTGACTTATCTCCTAACTCTAGTAACAAACTAACTCACACTCATTGGAAGTACTACATCATACATTTGTAACAACCACAAAGGCAAACAAACAATCAAGAAAACCCACAGTAAAGCTGTACTTTTTTTCCATACAACAGAAATGTGACGAGAAAACTAACTACCACAGTCAGTAGTGCTAGAACTCAAAAGTATAGACAGGTTCAAAAAGTGACGATGACAGAGCCTTTATGGACTACAGGTATAGTAGTCCAGATGAAGACTCTAGTCAGAATATTCATGAACTGCTGAGCACTGGAAAGATAGCCAAAAGAAAGGATTACTTATGTAAAGGTCCTCCTCCTGCTTTCCATGTACCATTTACTACTGTCCATAGTCTGAAATACAATACAGGACTAAAGCACCTTTGGTCTGATCCGGTATGGCAGTTCCTGTTGTATTTAGGTATCAGACATCACCCTTAGAGTCTAAGTGCTGAGAAAATATTTTACAAATGCAATAAAGAGAATAAAATCTTTGTTCACCTAATCTTAAGAACATCTGGTAATGTGATAGGGAATGACATCAGAGATAGCATAAGAATTTGTGTCGTTTCCTGAACTCAAATATATCAAGCTCTTATAACGCATATCAAACAGACTCCAAATAGAAGTGGGATTCCTCTCCCACTTAGATTTTTAGGCAGTATATATTGCCAGTCCGTAAGATCTTGTAGTTACTTTGTCTGCACAACATTAAACTTCTGTCAGGGTACAGAAACAAAGTGGTTTTCAGGAGGTATCATCATTATTGCTCCTTCAGAACCAAACAGACCTTTGTATTAAGCAACACACTCTCTAGTCTATTGTACTTTAAAAATAATAGTTTCTGTTTAAGATTACCTATTTAGTTATAGTACGTGGTGTTGATAAGAATGCTGATGTTTGATTAGATTCTCCTATGACCAATGTCCATTTAACTGCCCATATTTAATGTAAAATGCCTACATATTCTTAAAATGTGAAACAGTAACAGGCTTGAATGAAAAAAGTAAGTAAAAGCAATAGAATACTGCTAATAAATACTACTACACACAGTAGGATACTCAGTATCGGACTATGTAAAAGCACTGACTTCCATATGAAAACATGCCACTGAAATAAAGCAAACATATGAGCACTGAGTTCTGCCTACAGAATGAAAATCAGTATGAATGCTCTGCTCAGTGTGTCTTTGCAAGTAAGTTAAACTCATTTACAGTTAACTATAAATTCATTAAGAACAATTCAGCTGTAGTACATACAACACGGAACTTCTTACTAAGGCTATTATAGATTTTCAACAGTTACAGAGACTCAAAAAGTCATTAGAGAAATTGATGGAAGTAAAAAAAAAAATAAAAATAATTAAAAAAAAAAATCAGTGAAGAACTACTAAAAAGCACCTCTGACTTCAGAACTGGTGCCAAAACTTTTAGATGACAGAAAAACACACCAGGGAATGTCAACATATGTTTGCCCTGTTCTTACACTATTCTATAGGAATCTCCTACCAGCCACTTCTGGAGGCAGCACTGGTCAGAAGGAATCCCTCTTTTTGTGCGTGTTTTGTATTTTTCTATTTAAATATACACACTTGTTGCCTAAAGAAGAAAGTTTTTCTAACTTCCTGCATGCTCTTGAATCAAACACTTAATCAAGGCTGACACTCCTAAGCATAATCCATCCATGTGCTTATGCATAAGAGCAGAGGCACTAACCAACGTTCTCTTCTCCTTCCTTCTTCTCTGTCAAAAGCGTCCGTGTCATGTTCAACTTCTTCATTGTGTGGCACTTGTATTTCAGCTGTACTTTTTGGTTGCCTTCCGCATCTACTATGAAGAGAGGAGAAAAAACAATACCCAAAACCCAATCATTGTAGTGAATTCCATTATCAACTGAAACAAGCTAAGCATCATTTTTAACCTTCCAGGCTACCACAACAAACAGGACATCAAATCACACCAATTACCGTGCTCTGTGCTTTCTTCAAAAACCACACAGGTTCCCAAGGTATCTATGGAAAACAAAATGAGAAAATCTTAGAGACTAATTTCTATCAGCTGCAGATACCGCACCCACTGGCACTGCTCTGTTCTGACTTCCAGGCCCTCGCAAGGGCCCAGCATTAGTAACCACTGCCAACCCAGGGACAGACAGGTGTATCATGGTCATTGAATGTCACTGCAAAGGAGGACTCCACATAATTTTCTTCCAGACCAATGTTGTCACAACGCTGTAAGGCAAATGGGAAAACTACAGAGTGCACAACATGTCAGTCCTGCTTATACAGGAGACAACAAGCACCTAGTTTAAAGGCATTTTATGTCCCATATTTTTCCCTGCAGAAATACCAGGTGGAGCACTTTGGAGTCAGCCTGCAGGCATGCTTTCCAGCAAGTAACATGGACACACGGCTCATTTAGCAATGAACTCAGACTGGTGCTGCTCTATATGGTGCTATACAAACACCACTCAGAACTTCAGCACCTCACAGGCCCATGTTCTCCATTCACAGTGCAATTAACTGATGTTAAGAAAGTTCTTTGGGTCACATAAAAAAGGAGAGATTGTATCCACATCATTTTTCATACCTTCATATTCTCCTGCAAATACATATCTGTCCACTTGTAAAATGGGCCTCTCTGTCTCTATTCCCTACAAAAAGAGGGACAAAATTGCACAGATGTCAGATCTCTATCAGTCCAGACAAATCTCTTGCTGTGAGACCAGAGAAGACAGATACAGCAGAATCCAGATTACATCGATTCCTTGAAAAGTTAAATAGTTTAAAAAACCAACATAAGACTGTAACAGTAAAATAAGTATTCCATAACACTGTGAATGTGAAATAAAAAGTTTCTTTTGGTATGTGAGAAAAAGAATGGATTCCAGACTGTAAAGCTTTCTCAAACTATCAACTTCATATGAAGAAAAGTACATCTTTAAAACAGGATTTATGGAAGCAAATAAGAGAGTTCTGCAGGACTACAATTTTACAGAAGGTAGCAGACTCCTGAAAGAATGGCAAGACATACAATTAAATTAATACTTAGTAGTTTCCAAAAAATGTAATAAAAATAGTTTTAGTCATTACAATTGACCCTGAGGTCTTCTGCAATGTTAAAAATCGAGGGTGAGGGGAGAAGGAGTTTTCTTTCCAGTTTTGTAGGAGGCTTAGTTAAGCCATGGTAACAACTGTTACAAAGGGTTTAGCCTATCTCACTATAGAATCAGTGCACTATTAAAAAAAAAATAAAAAATCAACCAAACAAAAAAAAACCCTCCCAAAACATAATGACAATTTTGCATTCTAACAAAGAACATACCAGATAATACTGCTCTAGTAATCACAACAAAACCAACAATGCCAAACTGGTATAGAAAATGCTCTAATACGTCAAAGAGGACCAAAGAAATTTAGATCAAACTGCAGCCAACTGTCTATGTAGGTTACAGAAAATAATTTTAAAACACAGTTATTTCCTCTAGGAAATTAATTTAGCCTGAGTTTTAAATTAGCAAATAAAAATATACATATTTGCATGAAAAAAGGATGCCATTTTCTAAACTCCAGTTAATACCAGTTCTGTAAAGTGGGAAAACTTTCAAAATTATTTGGAAAAGACACAAGGTGAAAAAATCCAGCATAAAGCATTACACCAGCACCAGAAGTGCAACTGCAGGGTCACAGAAGGTGCTGTGATTACTGTGCGTCTACATTGTGAAGGAGTTAGAAATTGCTATTATTTAATTTTAGTTTTTTAAACAAAGAGAAGGAGAGTAAGGCAGCAGTTCTATCAGCTCATCCCCTTCCTCTGCAGCAGAGTTTTTCCAAATACACAGGCCAGGATCCCATTATTCTTAATATAAGATATACCTAGAAACTATATTATTATAAAAATTAATGCCTGAACAGAATACACTAATTAAGGCAAAATGTCTTTTATTAGTACATTGTGAACATCAGCATTATTCAGGACATGAAGATAACTGTGTTGGTTTTGCCTCACAGAAGCCACCCCTGTAGCCCCCCCACTACCAAAACCTTGCCACGCAAAACCAACACAATAACCACATGCAAAAAGTTTTGAAGATGAGGCACTATGTGGTAAATTGCTTAAAATACAGAATATCACACAGGTTAATAGAAATTTGTGCAATTTTCCTCTCGTACTTTTAACAAACAGAAGTATCTAAGATCAGCAAGATTTAAACTCTGGGATTCTCTTTCTGCTGCATAAGTTGAGAACATCAATAGCATTAAGTTAACATGTAGCACATTTTTTGGGGGAGGTTGTTTGGATTCTTTTTAATACATAAAACTAATAAGCAGCATTAAGATTTTTTAATATTCAAAACTATTTCCTTGGCTGATTGCATTCAGCTTTGGACTCTGCAAAAATGGAGACTGTCCTCCCCTTATGTGAGAAGCATCACAGAAAACTTGCTAAACAGAATAATGCAAAGCAGAGTCTTTTGCTGGAGTTTTATCAACAGTTACCCATTATGAAAAATCTCAAGGAATGCTTACTCTATGGAGTGAGCACAGGTAGCTTTGGATATAAGTAGGATACTGTATAGATACTTAAAAGTTCTTCTAGCAACATTCCAAGAGAATCTCAAAGCACAAAATTTCAAAGAATCTCATTAACAGTATTGAAGAATATGTAGCCATTCAGCCATCAGTAATGAACCATCTGTGTGATACATTTCAAGTCACCTAGCTCAGACCCAGGAACCAAATCTGCTTATCCGTCCAGTGATAGATAATCTATGAATTTTGATTGCATTTTTACATTTGAGATTTTCAGAACTAACTTCATCACCTCACATATATCCTGATCAGTGACATACTCTTTGCAGTCTTTAATAAAGGTCTAGCTTCACAAAGTATACGCATATCAGTAGTACTTGCACTATCTACTTACACAGCTCACATAGTCCAAGCAGATTTTGAAAGGCAAATAAAATTTGTCCCAAAGCGATTAAAAACCTCAAAATAAAAGGATAGGTAACCCAGATTCTTACAACAACCTGAGTGAAGGAAACAACGCCCAAAACTGTTTACAAAATGCTTAAAACCCAATTATCCTTTACATTTACAACACTTCGACTTGCCAGGTAGTACCTGAAAAAACAATTGTAAATACAGTGTAATTTAAAAAGATTTTGCTTTTACCCATCAGCTGTGTTCAAGTTCTTTGAAGAAATGTGCTTAACAATATTTTAAAAAAATGTGTTAAATACATAATTTTTAAAAACGGACTAAGAGCTTTAAATCAGCAGGAATAATGCTCCTAGCTTATAACTACTTCTAAAAATACTTATTTACATAACACATATTCAAAGACCATATGCTATTTCTGACATAGAGCTCACAACGTGCAGCCAAATACAGCCAAGACAGCGCACATAGTTGTCTTTCAAAGATTTGATCTAAATGCTATCGACTTCAAGGAATTTAGATACAGCCTCAGTCCCTTGTTCACACATGTACTGACTTACCCCTTTCCTATTGTGCTGTAATCACTCACCAAAATCTTGCATTTGTTTTCACATTTTTCTAAGAAGTCTGAATCAATAATTCCTGATAGTTCCACCATGACCAGCTGCTCCTGCAAGGTAAGTTTATAATGTGCATCTATAATTGACATATTTGAACAAGAGAAAAAACAAAACATCCCACAACAAAAACCCCAAACAAAAAAACCTAGCACACAAAGACCCAGATCTTCAGAATAAACAGACCCCAAATCTGACTTATTCTGCATTTTGTCTAGAGAAAATGACAAACAGATATTGCAATGCCCAGGGGAATGCAGCGACCCACTACTCCATCATACACCTGCTTCACACCCAAAATTTCTGGCCTTTTCTCCATAGCTAGACAAGGAGCTCATTTTTCAAGGGTGAAATCAATATGGGTAAGTTATTTATGAATGATAACAATACTAGTTATATAATCCAAAATATATTTTCTAAAACTTGAGTACCTACCTAAATAAGACACTACAGTGAGAGGTTAAGTTAAGCAACATGCTGCTTGAAATGGTTACCCTTAACTCTTTATAATGCATTGCCTTAAAATCAATTCCTGTTCACAATTCCTTGCAGTTTCGGGCAAGGAAAACGCCAAAACAGAAACTAGCCACCTTTAAGTCTTTTATTCAAGGACACACACACACACACACAAAAAAAGCTTTCAAGAATCATGATCTACTAACTATCCATGAATGCACACAATATTAGATGAGCAACAGTTTGTATTTTCGGACGCTACAGAGGTAGGAAGCAACTGAAACTGGACGAACGCTTTCCGACAACGCCGCTTTCAGAAAGCCTGGAGGCGCAGAGCTGTAAGGATACGGCCGGCACTCGGGACACGAGGAACCCGCCCGGCCCAGGCGAACGCCCTCGCTCAGGGCCCGACCTCACCGCCAGACCGCGGGCAGCCATGGCGGCCCCCACGCCCAGCTCTCCTCACACGTCCAGCCTGCCCCGGCGGCGGCCTGCAGGCACCGACTCCCGGGAGCCGGTGGGACGCCTTCCCCGGTGAGGGAGGGATGCGAAAAAAAGTCGTGTGGTGTCTCCCCCATACACACACACTGGGCCCCCGGAGCAGGTGCCTGGCCCCGGCAGCCCACAGGAGGGCGGGCGCCCAGCCCTCCGCTGCCACCCGGGAGGCAGCTCGTCCCAGCCCGCTCCCCTCGACAGCGCAGACGGGGGGAGAAGGGGCCGTCCCGGGTCCACAGGCGGGACACGCCCCGAGGGGGGCCGGGCCGGCCGGTCCACGTCCCTTCTCCCAGCGCTGCTCCACGGACAACACCTGGGGAGCGCGTCCCGGTGCCGACATCCACCAACCTCCACCTCGTCTTCCTCCGCTTCATCTTTCCTCTCACCCTCCTCCGCGCTCTCTACCGCCGCCATGTCGCCAGTAAACGCCCCGCTTTCCCCCCCCTCGCCTCAGCGCGCACCACGTGGGCACGACGCCGCCATCTTAGGGGGCGACCGGTCCCGCCTCCCACTCGCACGCGCTGCTTCTCTCCTCTCCCTGCGGCGGGGGCTGGAAACGCCACCAACGGCAGCGACGGAGGCCCCGCCCCCGCCCGCGAGCTGCTGCTCGCGCTAGCCGGCCCCAGCAGGAGGCGGAAGCGAGGCGCGCGGCTCAGCGCCCGTGAAGCGGTGGGACGTGAGGAGCGGGCCCCGGGCGGCAGGGAGGGAGGGAGGGCAGTGTGGCCGTGTCGGGGTGCGCGGCGGAGCGCAGGGCTCCGGGGAACAAGGTGCAGCTCGGCCAGGGAGGAGCCCGAGGCCGGGGGGGGTGTGCTGGGGGTAAGATGCGGGGCTGTGAGAGCGGGAGGAGGGACGGGCTGCGGCAAGGGGGTGGGGAAAAGGAGGAGCGCTGGCCCGGGGCGGCTGGGTCTTTCTTTAAACGGTCTTGGTGTCCCTTCCCCTGCCTGCCTGTTGCGAACCGTGCCGTGCCCCGCTGTCCTACCGGTGCGGCGTTGCTTGTACCTGAGCTTTCCACCACCTACGAGGTTTTCCACAGACCCAGCCCGTTTTCCACAGTCACGCACCGTTGCGCAGTCCTCGTTTTCCGTCCGGGTTGAACAAGGCGCATCATCCCTGCTAGGCAGAGTCTTGGTTTCCCTCTTCATCCTAGGAGCCCGTCCCTGCAACCTGTGGCGCTCGCCTCCCTTCGTGTGTGCTAGCTTGATATGCACCATTGCAGACTAATTCTTGCCAGACCCTTCTTCAGTGAAGGGAAGTTGTTTTGCTTTGTGCGTGGTTCGATTGTGTTTGCTATTTTCATGTCCTGTGCTTGATGCTTTCTGATTACCTTGTCAGGTTTGAATATATTCCTGTCTGATTTCCATCTGTCAAGGATTTGTCAGATAATGTGTTAATTTATTTCTTTATAAATGCGGGATGTTGCACTCCATAATCCTCAGTCTCATACTGGGTTTTATAATGTAATTCTCCCTTATTTTCTTTCTGTATGCTATATGTCCGATTTTGTACCAAAAGTACATTCCTACTCATTGTGTCAAAGTCACTAATTAAAACATTACATAAAAACTGATCCCAAGGGAGTTCACGGTAGATTTTCTTCCAGCCTCTACTTAACCTCCATCTTATATAAGATAAACATAAATAGCATCATATCAAATGTTTAACAATGTCCTGATATGTGTGATCTAATGTGTTTGTCCTTTTCCTAGAAAAATCACTGATCTTAAACATACCATGTAAGTTTAGCAAGATTTTTCTTTGGGAAACCAGCATTAGGCTTCATGTCATTTTCTGAAGCTTCATGGGTTGATTAATTTTTTCTTAAAATATTGTATTCTGCTGTGGAAAGAACAGCCTATACATTTGGATTAGTTCTAAATACGGAAAAAGATGCTGAGGCATGTTGCCTTTTTGTCAAGCAAATTGCGAAGGCTTGAATTTTGACTGCAGGGGATAAGAGCTGTGGAATCGATGTTTGCTATATTACAAGTGTTAATTATCAGATATTTTAAAATAATAGTTTGTATCATTTGCTTAGTGTGGGCTGCTGTATTTAAGGGTTTTTGAGAATAACAAAAGTAAGTTTTTGAGTATCTGATTTCATGTTCTGCCACTAGAAGGAGATAGATAAATAAAGTTATGCTTGGAGAGCTTGCTCAGTGTTTCTGGTAGAGGTTTTTAATGAGCTTTTAAAGCTGTGTGTAAATGTTGGTAACTTTAGCTAATTGATCTTACACTGTATGAGTACATGTGTAGTAAACCAAGTCTTTTAAGAGTTCTTAACTACTGGTTATTATTTATTAAATTGTTATATTCAGCAATTACATTTTTGCACCAGGTCTTCCTGTCTCTAGATAAAATTTTTGTGGTTTTAAAAAAGTTCTGCCTGAATAAAGCAGAAGAAACTCTATTCTGAATATATATTTAAAAATTAATTGTCAGAACTGACAGTGCTTCTGTAACATTACATTAATACCATCATTCTCTTTTTATAAATGGGGGGAGGTTAAGTGACTTAACTAAAACTACAGAAAGCCCTTACAAGAACATAAATGTGTGCCAGATCAGCCTGTGTAAATCATAGACTGGCAGGAACTGTTGATGAAGGAGCCAGTACGTTTGCTTTTATACCAGCCTAAGTGTCATGTAGTATCTGGGGTCATCTCAGTCTCCTCGTTATCATGAGTCAGGGCGTGCAGTTGGATGTTGGGAAATTTTTGGTGCATTAGTGCCAAATGTATTTTAAAAGAGACTGCCTCATTGTCAGGCTAAACTTGGCATGGGCGTTAGTGGTTTGCCTTGGTCTATCATACCCTGGCAAGTGCATTTCAACAACTCTCTTAAAAAAGACTCTCCTCAGAGTCTGCCAGGGAGATTGAACTGCTTGATGATATAAACACAGAAATATATCTTTTGAGGATCCAGGTTTTGGAGTTCTGAGGCCTCAGCTAACAATCCTGTCAGTAGTTGAATAGATTTATGTGTGCGTGTTGCCAGGGTCAAGTATAGGTGGCACTTAGGTCAGTTTGAGTCAGTGATGACCAAATGGTAAATTTAAAATAAATGGTCATGTTTGAGATCTATGTACATAATATGTATGCACTAGTTTAAGTAGTTTCACATGCAATTTAAGCATGTTAATGCATATTTTGGTTTGGGCCCTGTAGTTTGTAGATTTTAGTTGTGGAATTTCATAGGTTGGAAACTTGGACTATATTTTAGCAAATAAACATTATTGCAGTTAAATTACATTACAGGAAATCAGAGACAGTTCACGGAAACACAATGAATAAATTCTGTCTTTCTACTTTGTCTCATTTTTCCATTTTCTCTTGATTTTGATCTTCATGCTTGGAATTCTTTCTCAATCCTTTTGCAAAAGGCAATCACCCTTTCTCCATTCCCTCCTGAATGCTTATTTTCTTTGTGAGGCCCTGGCACTAGTCTATCTAAGTAAAAGGTTAAATGTTTTGTAAAAACACAGGGGTTTTGAGTTTTGTCTGCCTGTTTAGACTGTGAGTGCCTCTGGTTGAAAACCTTTTGTATTATGTAGGGAAAAACCCACAAAATTCAGTATTTAAAAATTATAATAGTTGATATATGCATGTGCATGCGCACACTATATATATAGTCTATGTATCTGTACTCTTTGCTGAATTGACTGCCTCAGAAGAAGGGTGTTGTAGTTTCTAGGCTTATTTTAAATTGGAAGTGTAACTAAAATTGATGATGTGCCAAAAGGTGCTTGCCTGTGAATATCAGAAGGGACTCCTTAGTAAAATGTTACCATGTGAAATGGTTAAATGTAATAATGTTGTAAGGTGCAGAGAGATGCAGAAGAAAGCTTGTAAGAGACTAGTGTGTATTTCTGGCCCCAGCCAGGGTTACAAAAGGTAAATCAGCCCCAGGACAAAGGTAATTTGCTGATAGTATTACAGAGAATGATTTCCATTTCCCTGCAGCTACATTGCTAAGCATCTTCAGTTGGGAATTTGCAAGCCAAACCAGCTCATAGGTGTCACAAAAAAACTCAACCAACCAAAAAAAAGCAAAACAAAACTAAACAAAAAACAACCACAAACCCAAACCCCAACAAACTGCTAGATTCCTTTGCATCTGTGCCTTTGTCTTTTCAAAAAGCTCCTTAAAGATCATATAAGGAAATCCTAGCAACACTATTAGACAAAGCACAGAGAAGAGTAGGGTAAAGTAACGGGTGCTTTATTTCCACCGTGCTTATTCTGTTTACTAAGTCTAAGACTATGGAGTGAGATGCAGTACAGTAAGAGCGTAGAAGTTGAGTGAAGGAGACCTTTCCCTTCCACCAGTTCTTAATCTAGATGGTCTCACTCCAGTTGTCTTGGAATGAGCATAGTAAGTGCCCAGTAAGAGGAGGAAAAAGAGGGGCTGGGAGGGAGACTCAGGCACAGCTGGGCTTTTCCTTTACCTTTAGCAGCTGGAATCAGATGCCAGTATAGTAGGAAATGAAACAGGGGATTAGATGTTCCTTGAGTTCTGTGTTCAGGTGCCCAGAGGCTTCATGCCAGTCTAGGTGTCATACAAGGCAGTTAGTCTGCTCAGGTGCTTGGGCAGACTGGCCTCTGCTTCCCCAGTGTCTTCCATTTCTTTTGTATAGACTCTTGGAGCGAGGTCTGTCATGGTAGGAGCAGTAAAAGTTCAGAAGCAGCATGTGAGAGCATCCTACCACCCATTGCATCTCAGCTGTGAAAGGGGAATTGAGCAGGGAAGTACTGGGAAATGGGAGGTAAAGAAGAGGCAGACAAGATTGGGTGCTTCTTGCTGAGAATCCTCTTAACGCCTGCCTTGTATGCACATGGAGTGCAAACAGCACCACTTCTGCCATTCCCCCAGCACATGCTGTCCTGTGTTGGAGAAGAACCACAGGGGAGTGTTCTCTCCTGCATCCTGGGTTGAGGTAGCAAACGAGAGGAGTTAAGAGCAGGAGAAACTTAGGAGAAATTGTTTTACTATCCTTTTTAAAAAATAACTGAGAAATCATGCATATTTTAGCCTCCCAAGTTCTGCTTCTGGACAGATATTAACTTGTTCCCTATATAGCCCTGTAAAAACTTTTTTGAAGATCCATGCTATACACCAGTTCATCAGCTGAGATAGTGGATTTCGCTGAGCTGTTCTTTGTCTTGTTGGACTAGGTGGCTTTGAGCTAAAGCTAGTGTGCTGAGGATTGGAAAGGGTCCTCTTCTGGACCCAGCTGTTTCAGCTGAACATGCTATTGCCTCCAGCTTCTGCCACTGCTTGACAGCAGGTAGATATCACTCCTAATCTGGCAGTTAATCTTAAACCACACATTTAAAATTTTTAAGCCAAATAATAGCCTGTGAGATTACAGAATGGTTGAGGTTGGCAGGAACCTTTGCAGACCATCTGGTCCAACCCACCTGCTCAAGCAAGGCAACGTACAGATGGTTGCCCGGGACCATGAGCAGTTGGCTTTTTAATATCTCCAAGGATAGAGGCTCCACAACCTCTCTGGGCAATCTGTGCCAGTGCTTAGTCACCCTCCCAGTAAGACAGTGTTTCCTGATGTTCAGAGGGAACCTCCTGTGTTTCAGTTTGTGCCCATTGCCTCTGCTCCTGTCACTGAACACCACTGAGAAGAGCCTGGCTCTGTCCTCTTTGCACCCTTTCTTCAGGTGTTTATATAAATTGATAAGATCCCTCCTGAGCCTTCTGTTCTCCAGGCTGAACAGTCCCAGCTCCCAACCTTTCCTTATCTGTCAGATACTCCAGTTCCTTAATCATCTTTATGGCCCTTCACTGGACTCTCTCCAGCATGTCCATATCTCTCTTGTACTGGGGAGCTTAGAACTGGACTCTGGGGAGCTTAGAACTGGACTCAGCACTCCAGCTGTGGCCTCACCAGTGCTGAGTAGAAGGGAAGAATCATGTCTCTTGACCTGCTGGCAAGACTCCTCCAAAGGTAGCCCAGGCTACCATTAGCCTCTTTGCTGTGAGAGCAAATTGTTGTCTCATTGTCAGCTTGCTGTATGCCAGGACCCCAAGGTCCTTTTCTTCAAAGCAGCTTTCCATCTGGGTGGCCCCCTGCATGGTTGCACTCACAGAGTTGTGGTCAATGGCTCAATGTCCAAGTGGAGAACAGTGACGAGTGGTGTTCCTCAGGGGTCGGTACTGGGACCGGCACTGTTCAACATCTTTGTCGGAGACATGGACAGTGGGATCGAGTGCACCCTCAGCAAGTTTGCCGACAACACCAAGCTGTGTGGTGTGGTCAACACGCTGGAGGGAAGGGATGCCATCCAGAGGGACCTTGACAGGCTGGAGAGGTGGGCCCGTGCAAACCGCATGAAGTTCAACAAGGCCAAGTGCAAGGTCCTGCACGTGGGTTGGCGCAATCCCAAGCACAACTACAGGCTGGGCAAGGAATGGATTGAAAGCAGCCCTGAGGAGAAGGACTTGGGGGTATGGATTGATGGGAAGCTCAACATGAGCTGGCAGTGTGTGCTTGCAACCCAGAAAGCCAACCGTGTCCTGGGCTGCATGAAAAGAGGCATGACCAGCAGGTCAAGGGAGGTGATCCTGCCCCTCTACTCTGCTCTTGTGAGATCCCACCTGGAGTACTGCATCCAGCTCTGGGGGCCCCAGTACAAGAGAGACATCAAACTGTTGGAGCGAGTCCAGAGGAGGGCCACGAAGCTGATCAAAGGGCTGGAGCACCTCTCCTGTGAGGACAGGCTGAGAGAGTTGGGATTGTTCAGCCTGGAGAAAAGAAGGCTCTGGGCAGATCTAATTGTGGCTTACCAGTATCTGAAGGGGGCCTACAGGAAAGCTGGTGAGGGACTGTTTATCAGGGAGTGTAGTGACAGGACAAGGGGTAATGGGTTCAAGCTGAAGGAGGGTCGATTTAGATTAGATGTTAGAAAGAAATTCTTTACTGTTAGAGTGGTGAGGTACTGGAACAGGTTGCCCAGAGAGGTTGTGGATGCCCCATCCCTGGAAGTGTTTAAGACCAGGTTGGATGAGGCTTTGGGCAACGTGGTCTAGTGGAGGGTGTCCCTGCCCATGGCAGGGGGGTTGGAACTAGATGATCTTTGAGGTCCCTTCCTACCCAAACCATTCTATGATTCTATGATTCTATATTCATGCCTGGGGTTATTCTGCCCCAGATGCAGAACGTCACACTTCCCCTTGTTGAACTGCATGAGGTTTCTGTCAGGCCATTCCTCCAGCCTGTTGAGGTCCCTCTGGATGGCAGCATGACCCTCTGGCACATCAGCCACTCATCCTAGTTTTGTGTCATCAGCAAACTTGCTGACAGCACACTCTGTCCCATCATCCAGATCATTAATAAAGATGTTAAACAGGGTTGGACCCAGTACTATCCCCCTGGGGTACACTGCTAGTTACTGGCCTCTAACTAGACTGTGCTACTGATCACCATGCTCTGGGCCTGCCCATTCAGCCAGATTTCAATCCACTCTGCTGTCTGCTCATCCAGCCCATACTTCAACAGCTTGTCTAAAGCCTTACTTAAGTCATGGCAGACAATATCCACTGCTCTCCAAGTCAGTCACTTCATTGTAGACGGTTATCAGGTTGGACAAGCATGACTTCCCCTTGATGAAGCCATGCTGACTACTCCTGATGACTTTGTTGTCCTTCGTGTGCCTGGTTTGCAGGATTAGTTGCTCCATCAGCTTCCCAGGGATGGAGGTGAGGCTGACCAGCTTGTAGTTTCCTAGGTCCTCTTTCTTGCGCTTCTTGAAGATGGGCGTGACATTTGTCTTCCTCCAATCTTTGGGAATTTCTCCCAATCATCACCGTGATGGATCAAAGATTATCAAAGAGCGGCCTCGCAGTGACATCAGACAGCTCCCTCAGTAGTCATCCATCACGCGCATCCCATCAGGGTGCATGAACTTAATGTATGTCCAATTTGTTTAAGTATTCCCTGACCTGATCATCTTCCACCAAAGGTACATCTTCCTTGCTCCAGACTTTCTGCCTGGTCTCTGGGGCTTGGGATTCCTGAAGGCCCGTCTTGCTAATAAAGGCTGAGGCAAAGAAGGCATTCAGTACCTGTGCCTTTTCCATGTCCCGTGTCACCAGGGCCACTGCCCCATTCAGCAGCGGGCTCACATTTTCCCTAGCTTTCCTTTTGTCACTTATGTACTTACAGAAGCAGTTCTTGTTGTCTTTGACATCCCTCACCAGCTTCAGTTCCAACTGGGCTTTGGCTTTCCTGACCTCATCCCTGCGTGCTCGGACAATGTCTCTGTATTCCTCACAGTCCTTGCTTCCACCTTCTCTATGCTTCCTTTCTGTGTTGAGTTTGGCTAGGAGCTTCTTGTTCATACATGCAGGCCATTTTTGCCTGACTTCCTGCTCATTGAGGTGGACCGCTCTTGAGCTTGGAGGAGGTGATCCTTGAATATTAACCAGGTTTTCTGGGCCCCTTCTCTCCAGGGACTTATCACATTGGACTCCACCAAGAGTCCTTGAAGAGAGAGAAGATGGCTCATTCTGTCGTCTTATCTTTTTCTCTGGGGAAAAAGGCTTAGCTGTTAAAAATAATGAACACTGCCTCCTGCACACAGCAGGCTTAGAGCTTCAACTCCTCCTTCCTTACAGTGAGGAGTTGTCTCCTGCCCGTATCATGTCCTGGAGCATATAAGGGGAAGAGCAGTGGGAACATCCTGAGGGAACTTGGTGCTGTATCCACATGTGGGAGGAATGCATCTTCATGTCTGTGAGGGATGGGGCAGGAGGAGAGTGGTGTGGCAGGTGATAATCTTCTGAAGCGGGTGCTAACAAACAGGAAGTAAATGATGTTTACTTGTTATCCAGCTAAATCAGAAGAAGATGTCTATCTATAGAATTGACCTGCTAATTTAAGAAATGCTAATGTTTGGAATCTTTTATATGACCTCAGAATATTTGGCATCAGTTATTTGAGATACCAAGATGTAAATCCTTACACCCATTGGGCTGAAAGCAGTCGAATGCCCTTGACTTCAAAGGTCACCGGGAACACTCATAATTTTTCAGGGCCAAGCTCTTATTTGATCTCAGCAGACCTGTCTGTATTTGTTTAAAATATGTTTAAAACAAACTGATATAAAAAGCACTTGGAATTTTTTTTTTGCATACAGTTATGTAAAAGCAGAAGGTTATTTCTGTTTCATATTTATTTACTGATTTTGATCAATGCTCCAGGGGCTTCCTTTTTATTAAAGTGAAATATTTTTATTGAATTGTTTTTTGTTTTCCTTGTACATGAACACCACTTTGCTTGTTAGTGAAGTGCTGTTAAAAACATTATTTTTACACACCTCGAGAACTGCCAAAGTGGTTTGCAGTGCAGGAAATAAAAAATACTTATTAGTCAGTCTGGATCAGAAACATCAGAGTCTTAATTCAGTAGATTTTTATTGAGGTGTAACTTGGCAGCAATTTGGAATTCCCGGTAGTTTAGTGCTCTTGTAGGTATGCCCCCTAACCTACAGAAAGTGTTTCTCACCCAGTACAAAAAGTAAGAATCATATTGCTGAAGCCTGAGGGTAAATGCTATATGAATTTGTTTTTCTTACTGTGATATTGCTACAAGGTGTTAGAATGTTGCTTTTTAAATGTTAGTTTATATTATGTGGGTGAAATCATAAAGGCTTTCTGTATCTTCAAAGAACAGGACAGAATTGACAAAAGCGAGGTAGGAAATAGTGAAGAGTAGTCAAACAAATAAGTCCAGTTGTACAGCCAACAGAAGGATGCACTGACTCAGTTATCTGTGTGTGCACCTCTATAAGTACTAAAAAATCTATTGCTCCATAAACACAAAACACCCCAAATCCAGAATAGGAGAATAAGAGTATCTAGTTTAAATTGGGATGGTGCGATACTGTGCAGGTTAGACATTTGAGGGAAGGAGGAGAAACACTGTAACGCCAGTGTATAAATCATGTAGGCAAGGTGAAAACAGCCTTTTGCACTGCTAAAGGATGTCCAGTCAAAACAGTTAAAATATATCTTTAAAAACAAGTAATATAAAACTTATACAAATTCTACACAGGAAACAGATCTTGTTAGGACTGTAGTATCTAGATGGTTGCAATCACTTTCTGATAAGGAAAACCAGATACTGTAAAAGCAGAAAACAAAAAAGAAAAGATTGTCTAAATACTCTTGAGTATTCTAGGTAAATGACATATTGATTGAAATCATGAGACTGAAATTCTTGGCGCCATAAATTTTAGGTTTCTTGGAGTGACTAGTGAAGGAACCTACAGGATAGAAGCTAACTCTGGACTTGATTCTTGATCACCATTGTGCATGATCCGCTTCAAACTGTTTTTATGGAAGAGCCATTCTGAAATAATGATCTTAATATACTTGCGGTTGATGGTCTTGCACCAAAATGAAGATCTGTTTGCATTACAGAGCGCTGCAGATTGGGGCTTTTAAAAGAAACTAAGCTGCCAAGGAACAGGAAGTTGTTCTTATGGATTGATTAATGGTTAAAAGGTGTGAAACAAAGGGTAGGAGTAAATGGTTTGTTTCCAAAATGAAGGGAGATCGTTAGTGGAGTTCCATAGGATTTTGTAATGTTAAACATACTCCTGAATTATTTGTTTAAAAAAAAAAGTAAAAAAAAAAAAAGCAATGGAGAGTGAGGTGCTGAAGTTGGATGATAAGACTGTGTTTTCAGAGTTGTAAAAAATTAAAGCCTGCTGTGAAGATTAGCACATGAATGAATGGATGGTAAAATGACTGGTGAATTGCAACTGTTCGCTGGCTAAGGAACTTCTCAGCCAAAGATTTTTGAAGACTGAGGAGATTTACAAGGGGAAATACCTTTGGATGCTAGTCCTGCCTGTTCTTCTGTTCTTTTCAAGGCATTCACTGTGGGCTGATATAGGCAACAAGGGTACTGGCTAGGTGGATCTTTGATGTAGCTCAGTGTGTGGCTATTCTGGGTTCAGAATGACAAATCAAACAGGTAGTAAGCCTGCTACATTCCTTTCCAAAGTTTGTAAAGGCAAAAATTTACATGAACTCAATGGGACACTGGACAAGGACTTGAAGGAGGGATCCACTGGGCATTATAAAATGGGCAAATCATATCAGGCTCAGGGCATCAACTGAGCTGAGAACAGTTGGGAGTACACCATATATACTTGTGTTCTTCCCTAGGAGGTCACTGCTGTGGACAGAATACTGAGCTAGCTAGACCCAAAAGATGAACCCTTGTACGAACCCTAAATTCTGTTTAGTAGCTTCATTTTTCATTCCTACTATTTAACTCAACTTTCATTTATACAGAAGCAGAGGAATATAACACGGTAGATAAATCACAGCAAATGACAGAATGAGAAGTGGAAATCCCTGTGCAGACCCCATTGTCAGTTAACATACCATGACATTTGGTATGCTTACAATTACTACTTTTTACTCACGAAGGTATCAGTATTTGAAAAAGGCTGTTAGGAATTCTGCGTAGGAAGAGCTCTTTAGCTCTTTAGGAATTCTCTGTAGGAAGACTGTGAAGAGTACTGATGTGAATGACTTTCAAGCCTTTAAAGCTATTGGAAAAGTAATTTTGAGGAGTTGTGTTGGCTTGGTCTGATGCAAAGCCAGTGCACTGACCCACTGACAGCATGTCTGGCCTCTGTTTTCAAGAGGAAAGTAGGGTAATGAATGAGAAAGAAGGGCCTGAATGTATAGCAAAGCACACTTACCATTCCCACTGCTTGAGGAATACTGTTCAGAAATGCCAAGCAAAAAGCGGCAAGAAGGAAAATGTCGTGGTTGACCACATTCTTTCAGTAGTTCTGTACTGATTTCTCATTGTTTGACAGATCATGTGTTTGGAAAGCAAGGCAACTAATGCAACATGATAATCTTTCCCACAACAGCTGGATCTTTTTAAATGCTTTACGTGTCTTGCTGTTTTAAGAGGAAAATAGTGCTTTAGATGTAACAATGGAAATGACATGGTCACAAGTATTAGATTGCAATGTAGAAGCATTCTATAGAGGATCAGTTTCTTGCTACAGGAAAAGATGTAAATTTTTGTATGTATTTTCAATAATAATGAAAAAATTAAAAATAAAGCAAGTTAATGGATTTTTCAGTTTTTTAAGTTGGTTCACAGAGATGCTCGGGTGCCACACTGTTGTGGCTATATTGACACAAACACTCACGCTACCGTATCCTGTAAGATTTTGTTGCTTCATTTCCAATATGGCTTGTATTATGTAATTAAAGTGTAATTATTCAGAGAACCAATTCTTAAAAATAGCTTTTGTTACAGCAACAATGTCCAGGGTCGTTTGAGGGTATAACTACACGGATGGGTGCAGACACGGACACCTTCACCTGCCTGTGCTCCAAACCAGCCAACTGGGAGCCAGCTCCAGCGTAGCAGTGGTGTAGCTGTGATTCCTGACTTGTGGAGCCTGAGTTAATAAGGCTGGCTGCAAGGCAGGAGAGATATATATATATATAAAAATTAGTTTGGGCTCAGAACTGTCCTAATGTGGGTACATGATTTCTGGAAAGAAGCTGGTCTTATGTCCAGCTGGCTCAAAAGGTGAATAGAGCAAAGACATGACTGTAAGCTAGTTTGTAAG
Organism: Balearica regulorum gibbericeps; assembly: GCF_011004875.1. Taxonomy (NCBI): domain Eukaryota; kingdom Metazoa; phylum Chordata; class Aves; order Gruiformes; family Gruidae; genus Balearica; species Balearica regulorum. The sequence goes on along the minus strand of NC_046186.1, from coordinate 51,797,794 downwards.
CTAGTCAGAAATGCAGATCAGGAGATGAAGTTTGAGAGAAATTCTTTATATTTCTATAGCTGCTTGCAATGAGATTTTTGCCTTTATTTAAAAAAAAAAAGGTCAATGCTGACAATTGCCTGAGTTTACAGTAAGCTAATGATATTAACAGTATTAAAGAATGTACACTTTTGATTTCAAAACTATACCAGAGCAGATTCTTTTTTAAATGCATAATTGTAAAGATTTTTCCCTCCTAGAAAAGCAGATGAAGAATCTTTTTAAAAACCAAAGATCTTTTAGCCCTAAGGCTTAAAGATCTTACCATCCTTTATTACTTACATTTGCAGGGAAGCATAGCTGTTTTTTCCCAGCAAGCAATTGAGAAAGGGAGATACAATTGTCAGCTCAGATTCCAAATTGGACCTAGGCAGCCCTGGAGCGAGTTATTAGCTGTCTGAAAATGCCTCAGCAGTACTTACTGCTGATTTTTTTTTTCTTGTTGTAGAGATCTGCTCTGAGAAGAGAAGAATTCACACCTTCTCTTGTGGATTTCTGAATGGTGGATAAACTTGGGCCACTCTACACAGATCTATAATAAAAATGGAGAATATTGAATTCCATTGGCCTCGGCCTTTTTAGCTCTCTTTGCTCTCTTGGAGATTCTGAAGACATGTTGTTTACACTTAGGATCATCTTTTACAGTCAGCAGCAACGCACTTGTATTATGCCCTCTACATATAATAAATTCAGGACTTTCTTTTTGTATTTCTGTTTCTACAGGCATATGTTGTATTTGTATTGGATTCTCAGAGGGTGAGCTTCTAATACTTTTTTTTTGTAACTAATTTCATAACTTTTTATTGCAGTTCTTGCATTCTGAGTAGTTTATACTGAATAAAATATCATTCACTGAGTGGTGACTGATGCTAAAGTACATTCATCTGAACATGTGCCACATGAGTGTTGAAAAACAGATTGCTATTAAGTACTGCTTTATCTGCCAGGGCCCTCACACTGTAATTGAGCAACAGAATTATAGGAGACAAGAGAAGATGCCTATAAGTTTAAACTATCATATCTGTGTTTTGATCTGATATCATTGCTTTATCCTTCCTAAAGGATTGAACATGACATTCCAAACGTCAGACTTGAACACCTCAGCCAGGTCCATCGTTATTATCTATCCTGGACTCAGGATTCCCCTACAAAGAAGTGAGAGATTTGTGGTTTAACAAATAGAAGTTTATGTTGGCATTATGTTCTTATGAAAAAAAAAAATCAGGTACCAATTTTAAGATACCATAATACTTTATTTTTTAAGGGGACAGTTTTTTAAAAGACATTATGGCAAACCCCAAGCCATTCTGTCTTTAAGTAATAGTTCTATAATATAGTACACTTCCACTGTGCGTGAAAGCATGCCCAGTGACTTGGAAGCAGAGAAGTTTTTCCCATTGTAGAAGGTATAGAGTAGCACCTTAGACTTGCTCGCTCTCATATTCAGTGTGTTAAAACACGTAATGATGTGTAACTGGCACCATCTCAGTTTCTTTAAGCTCATTCAGCCGTCACTGTTCTGGCAACCAGAAAAGGCAAGGCAAAGCATTGCAAACATTACAAATACCCTTCTGTCATCTTCATTTTGGGAGCAATCCAGATGGAAAGATTCTGCTGATACCAGTCCAGCTTTGGACTGGTCTGGGCAAAGGATTGTGTGTTTGGCAAGAGCTACAGAATGGCCAGTTCTGGCATTGCTAGCAAGAACAGTGGTCACTGCCAACATCTCTCTTTTACTTCATTTTCTCTAATCAGCTCAGAATTAGCAGTCAGCAGGCCTGAATTTGTGACTAGAAGCAACAAAAAAAATTCTCTCTTGCTGCTTTCTATGCTATTCTGATCAGCTTTTCCTCCCATATTAGCAGATATACACAGTGATCAGCAGTAAATGATTCATTTGGTTGGTTTTGCTGCTTCTCTGGAATTCCCCAACTGCATCCTTTCTTTCAGGAAGTGTTCTCAAGAATTTTAGAAACTATAAAAATAATCCTAGTATAGCACTGAAACAAGAGATACTATTATGAGTATTTTCACTGCTGGAGATAGATAGATAGCAAAAAAAGATTCAACCTCTACAGCTTTCGGCTGGTGACTTTAATCAATGTCATTTCGGTTACTAAGAAGAGGGTGAGTAGTTGAGATCTCTTGACCTAAGGATACATATATTTATTCTTATATAGCCTTAAGATTGGCTTATCAAAAGAATCCTCATTATATTGGGGAGTCAGAGTAATTACTAATGAAGGGTCATTTCATTCAGCCTCTGCATGTTGCCACCTTTTCTAACATTCTCGTTGCCACTGGTGCTTCTGTCAAGCGAAGTAGAATATCCTTACTTCCATACTGTATAACTGGTTTAGAAGGGCATTAAAAGGGTAAGGACTTCCATTCCTGCAGGCAGTCCTACTGACTCACTAGAAGCCCGAGTTTCAAGATGAAGACCTCAGGTCATGTCTTATTCCCATTTGGTTCTTAAAGAGTTTAAACAGACAGTTTTCTGTTTTCCTGGGTGGTTTCAGATGATGTCAGATTTAGTTGTATTTTAGAATGCTTATCAGTACAGTAAAATTCTGCATGTCTCGTTTGGATTGTATGGCAACTTGGACTTAAGCTTTGCGCTGTGCTGTTCCTCAGGAGCTTGGCTGCACTCCGTGTATTCTTTAAGGGGGAGATGCATGTCGTATTTGTATTCTCATCAGCATACAAGCACCGTTCCTCAGATCCCTGTAGGGTCCCTGTGGTGGTGGTGGAAGGAATGATCCAGCATCTGCAAAAAGGCCTAAATTAAAATCTTCCCATTCCATCCCAGGATATGGTGCTGCTTTTGGCTGGGGTAGAGTTAATGTTCTTGACAGTAGCTGGTATGGGGCTGTGTTTTGGATTTGTGCTGAAAACAGTGTTGATAACTCAGGGATGTTGTAGTCACTGCTGAGCAGTGCTCACACAGAGCCAAGGCCTTTGCTGCTTCTCACCCCACCCCACCAGCGAGGAGGCTGGGGGTGCACAAGGAGCTGGGAGGGGGCACAGCTGGGACAGCTGACCCCAACTGACCACAGGGATATCCCATACCATATGACATCACACTCAGCATATAAAGCTGGGGGAAGAAGAAGGAGGAAGGGGGGGACGTTTGGAGAGATGGCGTTTGTCTTCCCAAGTCACCGTTACACATGACGGAGCCCTGCTTTCCTGGAGATGGCTGAACACCTGCCTGCCCAAGGGAAGTGGGGAATGAATTCCTCGTTTTGCTTTGCTTGTGTACATGGCTTTTGCTTTACCTATTAAACTGTCTGTATCTCAAACCACAAGTTTTCTCACTTTCACTCTTCCGATTCTCTCCCCCATCCCAACTGGGGGAGGAGTGAGCCAGCGGCTGCGTGGGGCTTAGCTGCCAGCTGGGGCAAAACCATGACAGCTATATAAAAATATATCTTTCTGCAGAAGGATAGAGGTCCATTAAGAAATTGTACAGGACACATGATTCCTGGAATAACAGACACTTCACATCACTCTGTCTCAAAGCTCAGGCTCTATTGCTACAGGGCAATTTGGTTAGATTTGCAGATAGAGTGATCAAAATAATTTAGAGTGCCTTCAGAGGCGTGAAAGATGTTGAAAATTAAGGATTCCAAAATAAAACACTTGAAGAACTGTTACAAAAAATAGTATTCTAGAATTTATATTTTGTGTGTTAGTTTATAGTTTGCATATTTATATATGTATCTAAAATACATATTACATGTTCAATACTGAGATTGTATTAATTTCTTGAATCACCATCACATAAACTGAAAAAATAGAATATTTTGAGAGATTCAGTATGAACTGACCATCTGTTTCTGTAATCACCTATTTTTTGTGATTTAATTTTCCTTTTTCCCCAGTCTTTTGAATTCCCCAGGGATTTGCATGCAATACAAAAATATTGCAAGACCCAGTATACAGAGTCCTGCTTCTCTGAACACAGAAGGAATCAACTGAAGACTTACCTTGCTCAGAGCTTCCACTCTTTGTCAGTTAGCATTCAACCTAATAGTTTTATCAATATGCTTTTCTTTGAAGAGTCTTACTATTCACCCTTCTGTCACTGCAGCTGGCTCTCTGTTCCTGCTGTATATATTCCTGTGTTAGTTCTCTCTAAAAACCGCACGTGCATGTAAATACACACAGAATCATACCGAGCAGTGCCCTCCACTTACACCCTTCTGATTTCTGAACAGATTCATATAGGTGTTTATTTTAGACAATGGCATATTTTGAGAACTCTTGGCCTGGGCAAGCGATGGTTGTAATTACATGCAAGTTTCAACAAATTTTAACCAAATATATAATAATGTGCTTTGCTTAAAAATACTACTAGCATTGTTCTCTAGCATATAGAGAAGTATAGTTATGCTATATAAGATGATGTGCTCTCCTGCCTTTGCTTGATTGAGATCTATAAGATCAGGAAACAAATGTAATCTATAGGTCAGCTTTTACACTAAAATCCTATAGTCAAGCTTTATTACTGTAAGAAACTGAGAAGTGGCTCAATGAGATGGCAGTTGTCCAAATTCAGTAAGAATAACTAGGATTACAGTCCTTTAAAAAGGAGTTAGGACAGTTTTATGAAAGCTGGTTTAAACATGTGATTTCTCTGTGTCTCTGTAGTATTTTCTTTTTGAAAAATAAAAATAGATTGCTTTTTCCAGTAGCTGATTCATTTCTTTCCTGCTGCTTGACACAGTAACTTGAGGAGCCGAAGAGAAAATCACTGGTTTGTAACTTGTTGTCTGCTGAGCCCTTCTGGGTGGTCTGCATAGCTGAAATATTTCAGGAATGAAGTATTTAAGAGATTACAACGTTAAGAAAGCAGGTAATCAGAAAACATATCTTCCTGTTATGTAGCAACACATTAAATGGAAGAGTTGAAAGGCACAAATATAAACTGTTCAGCTTTTCCATGTCATGGCACTTAACAACAGAGTACAGCTGCAAATAAACTTTTTACCAAGCTTAAACCTAGAATGGTAAAAACTATGAATTTACTGTTGATTATCTGCCTAAAACCAGTAAAAGCATAGCTGAACAAATTAAATACTAACATTAAAACCAATATTAACCGTAGAAGAGTACAGACAATTACAAGGTTGGCTGGTTAATGGTTTGCTTTACTGTTTCCACTATTCCTGACAGCTTGATGCTGAGTATCCTTCCGCTGTAGGTACTGTAGCTTCAGCAGTTACACCCTGCAGCCTTTGTAGCTTTGTCTTGTTCTTATGTATGACAGGTTTCAGTACAGCACACTAGGTAAAATATACCATCTGTAATGAGAATGAGTAGTTTTCTTTATTGTATTTTTCTGTTTGGGTTCCGCCCTCTCCCCCCCATAGTATTATATTTCACAAGTTTTGGGGAATAAATAAGTTAGGTCTTTATTTAATAAATTAGGTCTTTATTTAAATCAGCAACTCTGTCAACATTTTTGGGTTTATATCAGGTTTTCGTTCTAAATAAAATTTGAGAATTAGAAACTATAAAATGTTAGATCTTCAATTAAGAAAAACACCCCAAGTTCTGCACTATCTGAATGTGTCTGTAAAATACATGTCTGTAAGGATCCTTAAACCTGGCCAATTTGGGCTACGAGAGGGACAGTTTTGCCAGAGCCTCCTATCTATAACCTAGCTCATAGCGTGGGTTTTGGCAATATGCAGCATATAGAGAACACAATCTCGAAGCCTAATCAAATGAATATATGAGTACTCCTTATGATATGTGCCTTGCAGGATACTGTAACAGTATTGGGAATACTTTACTAACTGAATAAAACCCCATTCTTCCCTCTCCTCTGATAGTGTAGCAGCACTATCTTTGCTTTAGAACAGAATCATGAAATAAAAACAGGAGTGAGACATCTTTAACAAAAGAAGAGAGTGAGTTTGGAGGGAGGGTATCAGAAGAGAGCAGCCCTCAAGGGCTTAGGCCCTTTGGTTAGTTTTAAGTTTCATCCTGAAATAGTATGGAAAATGTATGTTACTGCTGTCTAGGCTGTTAGGGATTCTGGCTGCATGATACCAGAGCAGCTAAGAAGGAATCTTGTAGTTAAGTATAGTCTAGTTTTATCTACCTTTTTATAGCCTGGATTCTAACTTTGTAATTGGAAATCCGACCTTGTATTTGGCTAAACATTTTCTAACCCTTAAGATCACATGCTGTTAAAGATGTGCCTAGTGAAGCTAACAGATACACAGCAAGTCCCTCTTGGAAAGGGACAAGTCCAAACTTAGGGACCAGAGATGTCTGTAAAGCTGCGGTTGGCTGGTGGGCCGAGGGAGCTGTCACACAGTGCGGTTTAAAGACAGACCTCTGGCAGGTCAGTGCCTCTTCTGGAAGAATCAGATGAAGAGGCACCAGCTTGCTCTAAGTTTATGAGCAAGAAACATGGACTTGGGCCATTTTGTCTTGTTCCATTACATCTGTGTGACTCCTGTCCACTGTAGGACTGCACACAGCAAAGAGGCTGGAAGCTAGCCCTCCGACTGCAGCTAACAGCTCTGTTCAGTCCTACGCTGGTTCTCTTTTGTCTTTTTTATAGTTGTGTTGGTGTAGCACTTTTAACAGCATAAACCAAGTAGCAAATCCTTACTTTTGCCCGTAAATTAAGACAATGAAATTTAACATAGGAGAATTAGACCGGTGGAGACAGAACTTCTATTTTGCAAACTCAAACCAGAACTTTGCACCTTTCTAGTGCAGAGACACATATTGACATATCTGCAGTTATAAAGCAGCAATCCTATAGTGCTCCATTTGCAGAATAATTTCCTTTTAATTGTGAAATAAGAACACAATCACATTATAACTGAATACAAAAAATATTCTCAGAATGATGAGGTGTAGTATGTAATTGTGTAGTATCTATGCAGCCTGTGTAACTGTAACTTAGTTGTGTTGGTGGCTCAATAGGTGGGAGTTTGACTTGATGATCCTCAGGGGTCCCTTCCAACCTGAGATATTCTATTCCATGATTCAATAGACATTTAAGTGGCCAAATAGATTTAACAGTAATGCTATTAGTTTATTCACTCTCCAAATCAAAAAGCTGTGTTTATTTTTAGGGAAGTTTGTTTTAAAGTCCTCTTGCATTTCTGAATTACAGTTGCTAAGAATCATCTTAACTCAAAATGCACCATTACTTTGGACACCAATGTGAAATTTGAAAGGTGTTCTTGAGGCCCGCAGCACTGAGTTACAATTCCATTATGGAACACACTCCATGTAAGTCATTCCATTGACTTCTCTGGGATTGAATTTACAAGAGTAAATATTCCTTACAGCTCACCGCTCAGTGCCCCATCCCTTCCACTTTAATCAACAGCAGTATAAGCTGTGAGTTAAATGACTGCATGATTTCATAGCGAGTACTCTGAGCTACTTCTGAATTCAACTGTTTAAAAAAGGTTTTACAAAATACATGTTGAATTTTTTTTCAGTTTTAATAGTCAGTGGTGTATTTGTTTAAAAGAGAGAACAGAGTTTGCTTCATGCAGCTTACACATAGGTGTCTGCAACTTCTGATCATGGAATAAACTAATATTTAATTATCTAGTAGAAAAGTAGTTTGAAAGGATTAAGTATCACATCATTGTTTTCTGCCTCCACATGCTTGTTCCCAAGAGCACAGGAAACTGAGTAGCAAATTGACAGAAGCAGTATTTTCCTTCTGTTTGGCTACTTTTTCCACGCAGCTTCTGGAATCTGAATTTATTTCAGAGTTTCTGGAAGTCTGCTGTGTCCTGTTTTTAGAAGCAGGCATGGTTTATAAGCAGCCTACCAGCAGCTCAGGTAACTTGCAGTTTTTAACTGGCAATGTCTAAATGGAGTATTATAAACTGGATGAGTGAGATCAAGCACCATATCCATAGTGAAAGCTTTACTTCGGAGCGAACCGTTTCAGAAGCAATAGACATGAGGAGGCTGCATTCCTAACTCACCCTAGCGGACCTATTTTTGGCCAGTGAGGCCTTCAAGAGAAGGCCCAGCATTACAGCGCTCATTTTGAGCAGCCTGTTCGATGAGCCTGCGTTTCTGCTGAAACAGATGCAGAAAATCAGAAAGCAGAGCTGCGTGCAGGTGTCCGCGGGTGCAGTTTGTGCTGTGCGGATGCCTTATGGCTTTGCATTGGAGTAATCTTCTCACTAGCCTAGTAAAATATTCTCTTAACTAACCCATGCTGCTGCTTATGAGTTTACAGTAACTGATGTCAGCAACTCCGTATTTACACAAGATGTGTTTAACAGGTGATGCTCGAGTCCATTAAATTGCACAGAACTCTTACTCAAGCAAAATGGGTAGTGCAGGAATATTTTGAAAATCAGTTTCTAATTTAGACTGAGGTCAAATACTCTGCATATCATAAATCAATGGGGTTTTGGTTTTTAAGTATATAAATCTTCAAACATTGCTGAAGAAATGAAAAATTAAACATCATTGCAAGTCAGCCACAATTAGGTTACGTATTGAAGATAATCTGGTAGTTGTCCCTGGACTCCTGCTTATTGCCATGAAGCTTCTGCAACCCTTGAAGAGCAAGCAAAATACAACTCAGTGGACAGCAGGGAAGGGAGGAAGAAAAACTTGCATTTTTTGTATCTTAGGTTGCATTTCAGACTGCAGAAGTTGATGAGTTGCTAAATGAATGGGTATCAGTCACTGAACATGCTGCTCCCTGCTCAGCCTGTCTGGAAAGGTCACTAAGGATCCAGCTTGTCTTCTCTCAGGCCTAACTTTTTTTTCTAGGTTTGCACTGAGCATCAGGCACCTTGCACTGGCACGCTTACTCATTCCAGACATAAAAAGCAGTAGTTCCAGTGCACATCTTCAGATGGACAGACGCCTTTCATGCTATTTTGAAATCTTACTATTTTAAGAGAAATTTAGAGCAGTGGACTGAGACGATCAGTATAATCTAGGAAAAGGTATGCAGAGAAAATAACAGGAATGCTATAGGTGACGTAAATTAAGTTAGGGATTAGATATATGAGCATACATCTCATATAGACATATGAGCAACTAGACAATAGCAAAAATGTCATTTCATGTTCCAGCTAATCCAGGAATGAAAAATGCTGAATTATTGTATTCATGTGTCTGAATTTGCTTCTACATGTGACTTTATATATTATACTTGTATACAAACATTTTAAATCTATAGCAGTTGCCAAAGGCAGAACTAAGCATGTTGTAAAGAATGCAAATTTGTACCAAGATAGAGTGCTCAGGCAGCTGCAGAAGCTGAGAAGACTCTCTAGGGCCTGCTTTTAAAAAAATCCCCCAAACTAAATACAACAGCAGCTCTGGTACTGTAAGTACAGCGTATAACAAGAAATAGAAGAAAATTGAACAGTTAACTTGAAATCTGGCTAAACCTTGTTTCCAGCAGTGCTTCCTTGTGGGCATGACATATACTAACAGCAAATATTACAGGCAATTTTTACCCTAATCCAATCTCCCCCAAAGAGCGAAGGCCTGCCCGAATGGTAAATATACTGTGCAGAATGCCCCAGGGACTACACCACCAGTAATTCTGCAGTACGAAATGGAGCGGGATGAAAAAGCGGAAGCGTAACTTAAGCTGAAGTTAAACACGTAGTTCAAAGTCAAATGGCACAAATTGTCAGGAAATGCCTGTCTCGGTAGCTTTCTATGACGCTCTATGACAGCATTCTCCTCCAAGCACTTGTCTGTACGTATGTTCAGTGTGGCTGTTGCAGGCACCTAAAACCGGACGATTTTTCACTTGAGTGCATTTCAGAAGATGCAGGTGATTCTCTGCATTCCTTTACATGTGAATTCTGTTTGCTGAGCTCCAGGTAGCTGAGTCCGAGCAGTTCCTCAGTCATTCATTAACTTTTCTACTGAATTGTTGCTACCATGGTCACACAGGAGCTTAACAGGTCAGCACTGAACAAGCTATCCTGTTCTTTCTAGCCTTTGGCCACAGGCTCTGCTTTAATGCTTCAACAGCCCTCAGGTTATACGTAATGCATTTGGAAGCAATTTGTTTCCATCTCTCACATCACTTTGGCTGTGCAGCTTGGGAGAACTCCATTCTGGAGCACATCCCATCCTAAGCACTACTTCCAAGCCTGGTGCCTTCAGGTACTTACTGGTGGTGCTGCTTTTAGGACTATCACTAGGGAAACCTGCGTTTACACCATCCCAGTTGGGAAGCTGCAGTATTTCTCTGCCAACACATAATCCTGCACCACGGAAGCAGCAGGCAGGCTGACAGCCAGTATCTGTGCTCAGACCCAAGCACTAGAGCAGATTCATCTTTACCATCAACAAATTATTGTAGAGGCCCAGGACTGCAACCCCATGGCTGTTAATGCCTGTTCACAGGGCTTGTTACCAGCATTGCTGCCAGCAGCTCCATTGCTACCCTGTGCCATCACATTGGGGTGCTCAGGAACCACCTTGTCCTCTTGCCTGGAATAATCGCATTCTTGCAGCCCACCCACCCAATCAAAGATGAGACCCTCCAGCTTTACAACCACTGTGTCTTCTTCCTCAGACTTTCAGTTGCTTCTATTAATTTTGAAGCTCATCTCTTTTTTCTTGGGATGCTGTGACCCCAGCACTCATCACTCCTGAGCTCAAACACAAAGTCCACAAGAAAAGGAAGGAAAGATGGACAGGCTACCAAGGAGAAACACAAAGCAGTTCCTGGGGCACATAGAGATAAAACTGAAACAGGCAAGTTCAGTTTTAAAACTGCTGAATCAAGCAAGTGACCTAGTACCAGAAAGAACCAATAGACTCAGTGCATTCTCCTGAACTTGTCATCACAGACAGCCTCTTCTCAAACCATAGCAGTAATTTGTAGAATGAGATGTGCTCCCTATACTACAGGTGGCATCAAGTTAGAGACAACTAAAGCTGAACTTCATAAGCACCCAAGCCTGGATGGGATTCAGCTGAGAGCAGGAGACCCACCCCTTTAAAATTCATTGATTTATTCACAGACATTAAGTGGACATGTGGCCTTACAGCCAGTTCTGTTTCCTCTGTTGGTCTATGAGAAATACGAACATCTAACACAGAGCTAATGACTACAGCAAGGTTCACATTTGTGTTGCTGTAAGAGATGGAATTAATGTAGACACATATTCTCATGTCAGTTACCAGCACCATTTACAAGAAAGCAGGGCTAGTGTAAAGGTGTATTATTGAAGAACACTCCTCAGGTGAAGAACATAAGTAATTTTTACAGGAAACCTGCAAACTCAAGGCAAAGGGAGTTAAAATAGAAAAACACCAAGATGAATCTTCAGTTTTGTGAAGGTCAGCCTAGAAAGCAGCTCTTCAGAGGTAGGTTACTGCTAGCTAGTCATAACTGAGACCATTAGACATGGTCTCTTGATGCTGTAAGCTGAAATGTGTTTTCACAGAGGTCTTGGGCATTTTCAACAGTGTTGAGTACTTGAAGTAACTGTAAATTACTACTTAATATCCAAAGCACAATTTAAAGGTACCAGGCCTTCAACACTAAGTTTTTCCTGCTGAGGTGACTTTGGGGGGATATCAGCATTGTTAGAGCTCTGCAGGAACTGAAACCGCAGCCGCTATCCCTGTACGACTGTTCAGATGGAATCAAGGAAGTTCCAGTTATGCTGGTTTTATCTGCTTAGCAGTGACATTCCCAGCCACCACATTCTGATCTAGTTTATTATCCAGATGAGGTACCAACCTTCTTTATCCAAGAGACAAACTTCATCTTGAATTCTCAAAGTCAGCCTAAGCTTAAATACTGTAAATGTATGCCAGAGTTTGTTACTTAAGACCAGCAGAAGCAGGAATTGTCTTAATTCAGAGAAATTTTATACATTTAATGCTAAGACAGGTCAGATGACACAGCAAATGTCAACTTTTTGTGTGTTCATTTAGACAAACACTTTTAGCCTCAAGAACAGTACAGCATTTTCGTTTGGCTTCCTTTGACATGCTGTCTCATGTTAAACTACCAACATGTTAACAGTTGAGATGCATCCCCTACAAGGGCAAAGTAAATTTAAAGTAATTTAGGACAAGAAACAGATTTCAGAATTAAGCCATTTGGTACTAAAAAGCATGAAGAGTGTGAAGGGTAGAATCACTGGATCATCACTACAAACAATTTAAGCGAACTTTTATTGAAGCATTAAGTTGTGGTACAGATATTTTTTAAATGATCAAAGTCTAACACCACAGAAATTATAAACACCATACTCCCCCCATCCTGATCACCCTAGATAGTTCAATAATCCGTTCAACAGCTTTCATTTTTATAGCTGAGGCTTATGCTTCTATTTGTAAAATGTGTATTTCAGTATTACTCAAAAATGGATCTTCAGTCTACTTAAAGGACCTCACGCCAACAAATGTCAGGTCAGTTGGGACAATGTTTAAGAACAAAAAAACCCCACTGAAATATTGGTCCTCAATATTAACACCAAAAAGCATTAGTGCCATTTACAGCATGTAATTGATAACATTGGTAAAGAACATCAACAATATGCTTAAAATAAAAAAATTCAAAGTGTTCCAACCACTTGATTTCTAACCAAGCAGACTTTAGTTTAGAAGCACTGAAAAAATGCTTCATTTATAAATACAGAAGGAACAAAAAACATTGCGTCAAACCAGAAAGAGTCAAAACATTGCAAGGACAAGAGGGGAAAAAAATAATCTCAATCTCATAGTTAACATGCTGGTCTCGCAGCTGTTAAAAGTCCCAGTATTTGCAAACATAGCTGAAAGTGTGCCAGCTCTTTAAAGCCTGCATTTTAGTCAATACCCATTGAAGTTACTTTGAACTACACACTTATTCATGTTCTATGAATAGCATTCTACTTCACTTCTGTCCAGGTGTCCTAGACAGTCCTTGTTCTATGCTTTCACTTAATGCCCTCAAATCACAGTAAGAGGAACCATCTTCGTAATTAGGAGGAAAAAAAACAGATGAAGTCACAACACTCAAATACAACGTAAGTCACATGCACAACAATGTCACAGGACTGTCACAAGATAGAGGCATTAGCTTTGCTTCAACAACAAAATGAAGTGACACTGGACCAGTTTAGAAGCACTCTTTACAGTTAGAAGTGGTAGGTCACAAGTTTTACCGAGAATAATCCAACCCAATTAACACGCCCAGCCTCACAAATCCCACTCCTTCACTAGATCTACCTGCCAGCACTCAGGAGCGCCAGCTTCTTCATCTGACATAATTGGTGATTAGGAAAGAACATGCCTGGTGCTGATATGAACTTGCACTTTGCAAAGCTGTCACACCACCATGCCAAAGCACTCGCATCCTGACTTGGCTCTTCCCCTATCAAGTCTTGGACCTTCTTCACGTTCTGCCATTGTGTAGCAGTGTGACAGCTTGAGGATGTGAACAGAGAAGCGAGCATTAAGGTAAGATGAATTTTAACCTGCTTTAGTACCTATACCCAAGGTTCTAAAGGTGAAAGACCAATGCATTAAGCCCAGTCCTACAGTACAGCTGAGCAAATTACTATAAGCTTGAGTAGAGCATGAAAAGTCGGTCTGATTTAAAAATAAATCAACCACCACCTGTAGTAGTAAAACAATTTGTAACTGTTTTAAGAACTTTCTCCAAACATGAAAGTGTTAATTAGGAATCAGTTTCGTTAGAAATCATAAAAGTTTGTCAAAAACTGTTTTAGACTGAAATCGCAACGCAGATGAAAAAAGTGACAATTTAACAGAGAACTGTCCCCAGTGAGTAGGTTGAGGCTAAAGTCTAATGAGGACGAAAGCCTTGTCTGTGGGGAATTTTTGGTGAGACCTGGAGAAAAACTATACTGTGTGTAATTCTACCTGAATCATTTTTACAAGTGTTGTAAGGTTTCATACAGTAAGATTTTTCTACATGCACTTCAATTTCACAGCAAGAGTGGCATAGAGTACCTAAACACAGAAGAGAGCATTCATGCAAGATATCTAACTCCTTGATATAATAATGCATACAATTCAAAATGGTTATACTATGATTACACCTAGGGCTTTCCACAACTACAAGGTGGTGGGAGTGGAAAGCATGGCCCCCTGAATCATTAACTAGAAAGCAACCACCACCTTCTATATGGGATTTCTTTTTGCGCTTTTTCTTCATTCTTAATCAACTGTGCTGTTGCTGGCGATTCTTTGTAAAACTCGTAAAAACAAAGTTATAATCACTGAATTGGGCAATCTGGTGATCAAGACGCTTAAACCCTTCAATCTTCTGGGCAGAAGAAAACACTGTACGACATTTAGAGCTCTAGAAAACAAAAAAGGTGAAGGTTATTTTTAAACTTAGCATTTAAAGACAGACCAGCACAATATGTGTTTTGTGGTGTTCTTGTGATACTGTTACCAACATGCTTCAAACCCATGCCTGACAGTGCTGCAGGACATTTCAATCCCAAGCAGTAATTCTGCTATGTATGGTACTGCTTTTCTGTGAATCCTTAGCTGGCAGCATCACCCTTAACAGCAGCACTTCTGACAGCTGCAGCCAAATCCAGAACAATGCCAAAGCAAGAGATTATGCCTGTACAGAACTGCATAGGAAGTCATTAGAATACTGATACCAGGCTGCCTTCTTTCTTAATACTTAAATTTTCTAGAGATCAGATGTAGTGCATGTCAAAGCAATACTGAGGAGTATTTTTACTTTCCAAATGAACTACCATCCAGATAGAGGCAAACTGGAAACTACTAACACACCAATAAAAAAATCTCTAGCCTTGCTTTGGTTGTGGGTATATACATTTCAGGAGCTGACAAGCTAATGCAAGAAAACTCACCTGATTAACAAAGAGGGTTGTCACGAATTTTCCTGGCTTGAAAACCTCTACAACTTTCCTAATCAGGTCATCATAAGACGTCTGACTTATGTTTGTTTCAAAACTAACGTAGGAAAACTCTGGTTCTGGAGTGATGTGAATAGTCCAGTAAGTTCCCTGAAAAAAGTAATGTATTATTACTGCCAAATAATGGTTACTTTTAACATTAATTAATTATCAATAAGTGCAAAACTTACATCCGATTTCATCCCATTCATTGAATACCCACAAGGATTGAACATTGTAGCATCAATAACAGAACCTGGTATCAGGTCACGAATTCCACTCATCTGAAAGTTAAAATTACATCACTCAGTTTATTGTGCATCCTTATGCTTGTTTAGATTTAACTCAAAGGCAGAACAAACAACAATTTAGGGGACAGGACACCAGAATTCTCCCGAAAACAAGTCAGTTTGATAAATTGTACAACTGTAAATGAACTTGCTTTACATCTTGTCACTTATCAACTAAGTGTCTGAGTGCCAAGTTGCACACAAGTTATCAGATACTTTGCCTCTTACAGAACCAAGCTGCATACTTCCAAGAAGGGAGCAGCTTAGAATTCTAATACATAATTGCTTCTGCAACTAAAATGGAAGACAGAGCTCCTGTTCAACCAGTTTCCACAGAGTGAAGGCTGTTTACATTTACTCCAGAGTGAGAACATACTTGATACTCTAGAACGAAGTGCAAGCCCAAGCACTTTGATTTCCCACACAGTACTTGAGCTACAGCCAAATCTCAATAGCAAATACAGTACAAGAATCAAAGCCTAAGATGGAAAACCAGATGAAGTCCATGTACTTGTCAGAGAAAGTTGTTCATATCACAGGACTCATTTGGAAAAACAAAGCAAAACCATCAACTTAGGTTTAGACCTTAAACCCACCCCCAAACTATCCAAATGGCTCCATGATTTTAACTTTTTTGATACCTAGATTCCCTTGGCATGCATTATCTTCAGTTTAAGTCTTACTCCTCATAATCTCCATCCTTCAGTGGAAGTTAATTCATTGTGGTTTTATGCCTATTCCTCCATTTTTCAGAGGATAACTTTCCAATCACCCAAAGCACCGCACATTGCTCCTTTCAATAGACTGAAGCAGGGGCATTGAAAATGTGAAGTTATATTCCCCAAAAATATTCTAGAGTTGAATGCATTTTACCCCCAGAACATTAACCTGACATTTTCCATGAGATCTTTCCTACCAAAAAATAAACCTTGCATGAAATGGTAAGTGAAGCATCTTGTTGCTCAATTTCCCCTATTCCCAAAAATGCTTAGTTTTCAAGCAAACATACACGAGTGACATCATTTGCAGTAACACCATCTTTCATGTAGAACTGGTCCATAACTACTGGATCAAGCTCACTCATCAGAATTTCCAGTGTCTGATCAGGCTGATTGGATATCCGACTCTCTGGGAAATCCAGGGTGTACAGGTACCTATATAAAATAGAAATCACTTATGTAATAAATATTAGCAGCACCAAGTTAAATTCTACTGTAAGCCCCAAAGATGCCAAAGTCTTCGCGTACATACCAGCAATCAGAATTCATACGCCCCATGCAATAAGCTGCTCCATCTGACAAAGATAAAAAGACTCCAGTTAATGTACCACAGCTGATCCTTTATGTAAAGGATTATCTTCATTTCATAAAGACAGTAGAAGTCTTTCACAGATACAGTCAGCATCTATCAAATAAGCAGGCATTTAACTTCAGGAATGTAAAAAACAATAATCAGAAAAACAGGCTCCCTCAGAAGATGGTCTGAACACCCCAGTTCAGAGCCTAGTAGCAGGAAATTCAGATTACAGCTTTAGCTATGCACCAACAGAAACCCTACTTCTCTTAAGCATCTATTTAATGAATTTATGATTAACATTTATTTTCAGCTAACTCAGGTAACTACTACAACTTCCATGTTCCTTCAAAAACCCCTCACTTTTCCACCAATACTTAAATTCAAGGTTATTCTTGTAGATTTTAGGTTAAATGTTTGAATTCAATCTTTAGTGCAGTGACTTTTGTGAGAAAAGCTTACTTTTGTCAGTGCATTCATTACCTTAAATTACTATTCTACCTTTTAGATAAGGCTTTTAGGGCTAGTAAGAGCCGGATTCTGCACAGACTGACTTACTATGCTCCATCTGGAAGTCTGAAGATGACCCCAGTTAAGACAAGGTGCTAGTGTGAAGCTTAGTATGATTTCAATTTTTATCTTGGCAAGTTAGTGTCAGAAATTCAGAAAATAAGTACTTACAGCCTTTGATCTGTATGCAGCTGAAGCTTGTGCTGGCTTCAGAACTGCAAGCACTGCTGAATGAATGGCCTGGCAGCCTGTACGTATTGTAGTGCTTGTCACTTCTCACTTCATATTAACACTTTACACAAGCTGTGCAACTTTGCTGAAGTTTCATGAACTTACTTGGGAAAATTTCATTAAGAAACTCTACTTCTTCCTGGAAATTCCTATGTGGGTACTCCTGGTGGGAAGGCTTCATGAAATTCTTACGTGAATAAAAGAAGCTCTGGAAAAAAAAAGGTGCATCTTAGATATTGAATATATCCACCTTGAATCTAAAAGTCTAGAAAAATGCAAGTATTTAGCATAAGCTTTCATAGGACCTAAGTTTTCATTGTCAAAACACTGCTGCATTTTCATTTCAGAGGCATATTTTTCTTTTCTAGCTTAATTTGTAAGCTACAGGAGACAGCTTACTTCCAAATTTGTTTTCCACAAGAAAACATCAGTGACTTCAGCACTGGCAACATGAGCATGGAAGTCTTTCACCCTTAAGTAACGTTAACTCAGCACAATAGCATTTGTAAGTTAGCATCCTTTAAGAGGTAAATAGAAGGCTAAAACCTACAGCAGAACAAGCAATCTTAGATTACAGTCTTCCCATTATGGGAAGCAGACATAAATGGTAAAGAGAGTTTTATAGGTAAAGGTAAAGAATATTTTATAAAATCAATGAATTTGAAATATTAGTAAAAAACTTTTTGTAATTCTAAGGAAGATGCAGCATTTTTGGCACCTTACCTGAATTGAGTCAAACCCACTGTACTCCCTAGCAAGCTCCAACAGGGGAACCAGTGCTTGCAGTAAGAGGGTGGTACCACACGTCTTCAAAATGAAACGTCTCTTGGAGACAAACATGCTACTCTCACTGTAAGAAAGATGTGTTAAAAAATATATTAAATGCTCTATATAGAACAAGCCAGAAGAGAATGGTTAGGTCTTGGTTCTTATCCCAACCAAATACATTACTAAGTGAACATTCAGCATATGATACATAAACATGCTTGGCAAATGGATCAAACCACTAGATTTTAGCTAACACTTGAGAGCTGTTATGATTTCCCAAAACAAATACCTGCCGCAAACATGGTATTACATAGCTACCACACTACAGAGAGGTACTACATGCATTACATATCCTCAATCTATTCAAGAAATATAAACATGCTGTGAAGTGGGTACACAACAGACATGCAATTTAATTTCTTAACCCAGACACAGAACAGGGTCAAACTTGACATTTTTCTCAGCTGAAATAAAGCCTATGAGAAAAATCAACTCAAGAGGCAAAAGCCTTAACAGAATTTCATAAATTGTCTGTCTGCATCTTCTAGGAAAACTGACTACTAGGAAGTGGTAAATCAGCACCTGTCCACAGGAAAAGGAAGTCTCATAATGAGAGTATAGGCACAGCTATACAATATGGCTTATGCATAAGATACAGAAATTAACTATACATAATTGGTAAATCAGATACTTAACTACAGTCCCACTGAAACGGAGATTAGCATTGATACTATATTCACAGTACTTAAACATGTGTAACGTATCTTCTCACCAAGTAACTGAACAATGGAAGTAAGTCTAGCTTAAGTAATTCAGTTTGGAATACTGTTTAAGAATTCAAAGCAAAGGCTATATTTCATCCAGTATACAGTTGTAACTAGTTACATTCTTTTCAAAATTTTGTTTCTGGAAGCTTCGTATATTTAAAACAAGACTTCAGCACAGTTTGACTAGCTTCCTCCTAACCCAACCTTGCCCTCAAGGCAGTCCTTCAGAGTACAAAAGCTTCAGTTTTTGTAATCTGAAGTAAAACAGAGAATGTCAATGTGTCTGTAAAGTTCATGTAGAAAAAGCATGAAAGTATTTTGCAAGATGAAAAACACATGGCAAAGAGTAGTGTCCTTACAGCTAGCTGCTGCACAACACAAGAATTCCAAGATTTCAGGAAAGCTACATTTTTACAGATGTCCTTAGCTCAGCTGCAAGAGTTGTTCCACTTGATTGCATTAGCTGGAGTTAAAGCTGATCTACCAATGCAGTTTTTGCTGATCTAGAACTGACACTGACATGCACTATTCTGCTGAAGTAATCTTAAACCTCTTAACTGGGAAGACTTCTTTACCCCTGGACAAAATTCAATGATCAGGTGCAGAAACACCACAGCCCTGTCCTTAATCCTTTTACTTAAGGACAAACACCAATAACTATGAAGACATTTTGGCTACTGAACAGAAGCATGACAGCATTATGATTAGCAGACCCCTGCAAGTTGTAGTCAAGAACAGCAGGATCTTAACCCAAGACTGGATTCTCAGCCAAGTGGATCCTGTATGACCGCTTTAACTTTACCTCTTGGAAACTAAAAGAATAAGCTAGTGGCTTACCTGAGTACATAAGCTTCCTGCTTGTCAGTTTTTGTCACACTTATGATCAAACAATGCACATTCTCCAGAAGTTTGTCCCACTCAATCCTGTGAAGAAATTATAGAAGCACACAAACAGATTAAGCAAACTGAAGCTTTCTAGAGCCCTGGGTAAAAAGTATAGCCCAAACAAGACTATAGCTCGTCTTGAGTTGCTGGATCCAAGAGCACAAAAGACAAGGACTTCTATGTAAGAGCTGTCTATCACAATACAGTAGTATCCAATTCTTAGTTCTCAATAAATGGTTAAGTATTCCTCAGGATCCGCTATTGTAATCTGCTGCACAAGGACAACTGTGAAACAGCAGCCCCGAGCTTCTACATAGGCAAGTCAGGATAACCTTAAGTCCTGCATCCCACACAAAGATAAAATTCATTGTTATAACTTAATGTATGCTTTAGGTTGGATTTCATGTACTTCAATTACAGTAGACATTGCCAACTACTAGAGTAATAGACTAGCAAGTTAATGTTAACATGTTTTATTTGTCCAGCCTAGAGTCAAGGTCATAACTCAATTGAAAACCATACAAAAAACTAATACATCTCAATGACCTGAATTCCTCTTTGATCAATCAGAATCAATTCCTTCTACCTCTAGAAGATATAGAAGACTTATAGCAAATAGTTTGGAACATTACACTTACAAGAAAATAAACTGAACTATTTTCATACAGCAGAAGTTGAAGCTACAGCACTAGATTTCAGTACAGTGGTAGAAGTTTAACATTTCAATTCTTTGCTGTCATTACTCATTCTACAATGAATTTTATTAAGATACTTGGAAAAAAATCAAAGGGCTCAAATTAAGCCTGAAGACCTCAAGTATTCATGAGAAGAGATAGACTTGCAAAAAAAAAAAACTTTGATTGTCACTTCAGTCTTATGTCCACACCAGATTATTAGAATCCAATAGTCAAACTTGGTATAAAGCAGACAGGAACAAATACAGCTTCTTGAAGCTGCAGTTACAAGACTGCCAGCTGCCCTACTTTCATCCCTCCCTTCCCACAGCACATTCCACCTGCAGGTTTGTGCTGGCTCTTGTGCTCATATCCATCTTGAGCCAAGAAATTTACTAGCCCAGCATAAAACTAAGCTGCCCATCAGTAGAGCTGGAACAACTATAGGACCCTTTGCAGCTGGGAGTGCAGAATTGCAATTTTATTCATCACCAAGCAAGCTATTAGATTGACTCAGCTGTACTATAAATGTCAATCTAATCCTTCCTCAGGAGTCAGACCTCTCTCCTTTAATGACACTACAAAAGCTCTAGTTTTACTTCAGGACAGAGCACTCACTGTTCATTCTAACAGTAGGGATCCTCCAGCAGCCACCAATCTTTCCCCTTAGAAAATGGGTCAGTTTGCAAAGTTGAAGTTGTGGATTCTGCTGTGCGTAACTAAAAAGAGACATTCTTTTCTCTAAACACCCCAGCAAATAAATGCTTTAACTTCTCCCTCACTTGAGAATGCCTCCTGATACTGAATTCTGTCCCTTTACTACTAATAATAATTGAGGATTTTCCTTTTTAAAGTATATATCGCACTAAACCAGTATATTTATACAGGAGTCAACCAGAACAACATACATAAATTAGACTCATTCTACAGCCTCCTTTTAGATGAGGGTGAAGCTATTAAAATTAATTTAGGAGAGTCCTCTGCATCTTAAAATCCCTCATAGTTAAGAGCACATCTGAACAAGTTTATGAACTCAGTGATACAACTGGATACTTAAAATCAAGTGCTTTTCCCTACCATCTCAGTTAGCAAACCTTTATGAAATACTCTTCTGCAACTATAGACATAATAGCACAGACAACTCAAATCTGCATGTCAAAAAACAAGCTTGTTTTTAATGCTCAGATGAAGTCCCATACATTATTCAGCTCTGTGCTTAAGTCATTGAATGGGTTTAGCTCTGTTCCTGATACTCCAGTGTATATGAAAATGCATGTCTCTGCTCATCTTTGTAAAACATGTAAACAAAGAGTGAAATAGTTTATATTATGCCAATTTTAAAAATATTCCTAGACAATCATGCTATTTTGCCGAGAAAAGGACCGAAAGATTTAGTTCTCTGGAAGTTATAGCACACCTGCATAAATTTGCCAGCCATAGTATCTTCCCTCTAACATCCTATTATACTCTTCCTGTAAATTGAACTATAGGTAAAGTGTTACTTTGGTATGGTGCAATAACTGGTCAAATCATTCTGGCACTGCTAATGATGATATTTTTATCTACCAGTAAAGAAACACCCAGTGTCTGACATAGCATTTATGAAAGCTGAGGCAAAGCTCCCTTACACTGCCTGATGCTGAGCTGCAGTAACCTCATTTGTACATTATTACAAATCTGATTTTGTACTTCTCTGAGCATTAGTGGGTACGTAACCATCTCAGCTTTGCAAGGGCATATGTCTTAGCCTTCACAAGCTTCTTACCTGGCCAGACAAGTCAAAACCTTAGCTTTATGAAGGTAAGTGAGGTTTTTCTTTTAATATGTACCACTGTACTGCAGCACCAGACATTTCAGGAAAATGGCTCATTTAAGTTTCAGTCATATTAGTAGAGGAAGATGTAACACTTTTGGTTTTTAAGTGAAGGATCAGTACAGCATACTAACAATACAATATTACATGTTAAGTCCAAAGCCTACCATGCAAAGAAAGTCCCTAGTTACACTCATTAGTACTTATGCTCATTAGTACTATAGTTGGTATTTAGGTACTATGGTTGAAATCTGCAGTTGCACAAGACCTTTGCATATTAAAACTTCATTCAACTTTTCAGTATTCCACTGCAGAAACCATAGCTAAGCATATACTAAATGTTCATGTGTTCAGCCTTTACAGGAATAAAGGGCAAGTTCATCATTCGATCTGATTAGAGTAGTATTAAGGAAAAAAGCCTGCAAGTTGAAAAACAGACAGGATGTCAGGCTTGATCCAGAAGCACACATAAAACAGACTAACAAAGGGCTGCAGCACCCAGAATGAGACTTGGGCCACATTAGGGAGAAGTTTTGCAGATACTGGCCTGTACCTGCATGCATTTTAAAGTTAACAGAAGACTACAGAAAGGCCACCAACATGCTGGATTTAATCTCAATATAATCTATTTAAAGATGACCTCAGTATTTGACATTTTCCATTGTTTAAAGCAGAGCTAAAGAACAACATCTGGGACTACTTTGTACCAAGCAGACTGAGTTCACTAAAAGTAACTCTTGCCTTTCTTCCTTTGCTTTAATCTATATTATTTGTTACTAGAGACAAGCAATGTCCCCTCCCACTTAATGTGGAAACAAAAAATCCACCTTAAAAATAGTATTTCAATGATTATCTGTACACATATTACAGCTAATACCATTTTATTCTGTCAGGTAAAAATCCTCAAAGTTAGTAACTGTGAAATACTTCTGAACATTACTTCCTATTTTGTAATTAAATGAACTTTTATAAAGCTAACAGGAACAGATACAGCTTCCTGAAGTTGCAAAATTACAAGACTGCCAGCTGCCCTGCTTCTCTCATCCCTCTCTTCCCACAGCATATTCCACCTGGGAAGCAAAGCCTCCAACTGAAAAGGGGGAAATCAAAGAGACTAATTCTCAATAAAATGCTATCATGGGCTTCTGCTCTTCAAAATTCCCGTTTCAATGGGAAATATGTGGATTGCATTACTATTTCCTGAATTATTTTTCATAGCCAGACATCAGGACAATCCCAAACACTTTGTCTGGAGACTGCTTCCCTATACTCAAGCCAAGCATACTAAAATATGATGCATTAGAATCATTGGTAGCTAATAAGCTCTGTAGTAGACATGCATCCACTGGAACTCCTCACTTAAGAGTTACTACCTACTTCATTTCCAAAGCTGTAAAATTCTGTTCCTGAAATTTCAAATAACTGACACCTACTGAAAGTCAAAATAGTTTCTCCAGCACGCAAGCAACAGGCATCGTAAGACAGCTGCACGTGTTCAGAACACCAAAAGAAATGAATACATCTACTCAACTGTGAGTAACTGTCCATGCTTGAACGACAGAAAGCTACTTGTTCTATACCGTACTAGCAGAACATACCAGAAGAAAAAAGAAATCAAGTTAGCGATCTACTCCTATACCTGTGTTGCAATGTTTAGTACCTTATCAGCACAGACTTGTTACCGGAGTGCAAGTAACTTCCATTCAAACTGCCACCCAGGTATATCAGTATGGAAAACCTATCAGAACTGAGAAGTATTTTAATTTATTTTTAGGAAGTATGCTTAAAGTGTGTAATGAAATGAATAATCAACAGTGCCTCTCAACCAAGTTCCAAACCATCATGTTTGCTCCTTTATTTTACATTTCTGTGAAATAAAGAATAAGCTAAGAATCAAGTTTTCCTTGCCAGATAAAACCATACTTTGGAATGCAAGTTATTGGCCTATTCTGAGCCTTTACCTTCAGGGGTAAAACAGGTTCTTAACGCAGGAGTCAAGCGCATCAGGCAGTAGCCCAATACTCTTCTTTCATGCCAACTGGGAAGGGGATAACAGCAATTTAAAGAGATAAAGAACTACATCAAGACCTTGTTCCTATCAGCAAATAACAGCCTCCACAAACATACCATCTGACCACCCAGTAACAGTACCTTGCTAACACAGCCCTGACAGCTTATTTTCTAACAATTCCTGCCCTACTGCAAAACAATTTTTCCTCACAGTGCTATCTTTAGAAGTTTCATAGGATTTAAGCTGTATACATACTCTTGCATTGCTTTTCATTAAAATATAACAGCCAACAAGTCTGTATTAAAGTAATAAGCATTTTAATCTTACACTTTACTGTAAGACCTTGTTTAAAAAAATCAAGCATTCAACTGCAGAACAACTTTTTATTCCTTCACCCGTTACCTACTAAATATTTTTTAGAAGCCAGTAAATATACCAGCTGCCTACTTAACTGTAGCCTGCTAATAAGGTAAATTCCTACCAATACCATGATCCAGAAGAGTCAAACTCAATGCCTTGTCTAAACTGCCTATGCAGAGGAGCAGTAGTGGAAACACATGGAAGCTGGCTAAGTATCAGTGTCAGTAGAGGTGCAACATTAGTTTGAATACCAACTACACAAAAATCACAAGCTTTTTAAGCACTGCCTAGCACCTGGTGTATTTTTCTGCAGACAACTGCATATGAATTATTTCCTAGTAGAATTATAACTTAGTTTATAAATTGCTGTTAAGGATAGATTATATTGAACTATGTCCACACCTTGGGTTTAGACACAAGGCACTGGCAATTTGATAATTTTACTTCATCACTATCTGAAGTGCACAAAAAACTACACACCCTCTATATGCTCTGAACACATACAGGAAGACTGCCTATATCTCCCCCTTATCTTAAACTCTCCAGGGACATGCACTTAATCTTGAATTAAAGACAGGCACCTGAATAGAAAATTGCATCCATATCAGAAGTTATTCCAAGCAGTACTCCTCACAAAATACTACTTACCTAGAAGATCCCAGGCCAACTACTAAAGAGAGTAATTCCCAAATGACGCCAAGATATTTAAGCAATGGCACAAAGATGGCCACAGATACTTTAAAGGCTGCATATCACTCCTGCCACAGGCCTTTTTACCATTATTGCAGTTACAGAAGTATATACGGAATGGTGACTCCGTCCTTTACATCCAAAGATATTCAATGGGTATTCCTAAGTCCCTTATACCAAAGGACAAAGCATCCCTCACACCCAAGATGTTTAAGGAAGCATGAGCCCCAATAGGCACATCAGGGCTTCAACAAGACTTAACGGCAACATTCAGGGCAAGTTTGAGTATAATCTTCTCTAGAAGGAACAAGCTGTAAGGCAGCAAGTATCTGCCATAAGCCTCACATCTTCCTGTTCCCCTGGCTGAGTAAACAGCCATTGGGAAAGCCCTTTTAGGAATATACCAATAGCTACATATTTTACCAGGATACCCTATGGAGTCTCATTAAGGGACCAATCTTTGACAGAGTGACTAACCAAATTCTTTGGCAGTTTCAGTGGTAAGGCAGGAAAATATAAAGCCTTCTAAACATTAGTCTTAACTTCCCACAAGCAGTACCACAATCGGTAGTAGTAGTGAGTGTAAAAGGGCTTATTTCCTTTTGTGTGAAGCTATTCTTTAATTACAAATGAGAGTGTTAAAAACAAACGTATTTTACCCGCAATTTTGAATGTTTGCTAAAATCTAGTTTATGAATATAAATTTTTATGAGTGGAAGATTGAATTCTTACACGGAAATGAAAGGTAATCTGGAGAACTGTATGCAAAAAACCTCAGCCAGTGCAGGGTGACAGAAGCCCTCATCCCAGCACGACCCTGCCTACCCCACCTTCTTCCCAGGCTCCACAGAGTAGCTCTACAGTGTTCTGTTTGGAAGCTCTGCAGGAACAGTTAGAATAGGGCTCGTCGCCCAGCCTTCTTGCACCTGCATCGTTTGAGAAAACAGGCAGGTAACACTGCTATGGTCCTAAGGACTGGAGAAAGGATAGAGGTGCAGCAGCAGTGAGTTGGCTCAGACTATAGGGTGCAGTACAAAGCAAGTATTTACAGGACTCTTATCAGATGCTTGACTGTATTGGTGCTTAGCAGTTTTCACACAGAACAGGATGAGAATCTCATATCAGTGTTGCTCCATATAGCTCATTACCACAGTTTTTTCTCTAGTGTCTTGCATATCCGTATAATATAGACAAATAGGAAGCACATTAAAGGTCTGTAAACAAGCTTAATTTCAGAGTATTCTTCAGGGTTGAATGCTTGGAATATGGACTCTTAAATACCTGCATCATTAATCTGTGGTTTCAAACTTCTGTACATTCAAGATCATGATAAGGCTTGAGATGGGAAATGCATAGTTGCACATCACCTGAAGGAATAAACAGTTTATTTTACTGTAGGGATAGTGAATGCACTACTTGGTCATCACAGACTTCCAGGGCTCACAGCATGTTCATGTTTTCAGCAAACTCTTTTTTATGTAGTTTAAGGCTATTTAAAAAAAACGCCTTACAAAGCATAGTGAGAACAAGCACTAAAGTTAATACAAATTGTTTTGAGACCACAAAAACATTAAATTCATTCCACTTTTGAATGTGAGTAGGGTAGGCACCTTCAGATGTTTGCCACTACTCCAACTACAAGACCTTTTCACAGAACTGATTAGCAAATGAACCCACTCCCCGCTCCCCAAATCTTAAGAGCAAAGTAAAGCCCATGTTCAATACTTCAGGTTTTATTTGGGACCTTTCCTAATACCTTTCGTGTATTAAAACGGTAAGTGTAGATCTTTTCTGAATACTTTACATCTATCCAAATTATTCTCTAGAAAGTAGGCTTGCCCATAGTAGAAAAAATTCTTCATTGCATGAGTTCTTGAACTTTTTCCCTTTTTTTTTGCTGGTGATATCGTAAGACTAACATATCTAATCCCTAGGAAGCACATGCAACATGGAAATTTTTAGGTCTGAACACCAGCTTAGTCATTCAGTGGATGAATGGCTCACATTTCACTACTAAGCAGGTATTACAATACAAAAGGCAAGCTCAACTGGTTTGCAACTTGACTCTAATTTAGCTATTGTTCTATAGTTTCAGCTTTGATTTCAAGTTCTGTTCAACATTAACTTATTCAACTGCCTTTATAGAATTAGCATAGTGGGATATATTATATTCAGAATTTTTTGTGTCTATCAACTGTAGTAAATAATTTCATTTGGACAATTTTCTAAAAGAAAGTGTCGTAAAACTTCATTTCATGCTAGCAACACAGTGTCACTGATAATTACTCCTGGACACAACTTAACAGCAATTTTCAGACATGTCACAGCTTCCTACCGAAAAAGTACACAGCTTCAGTTAACGTCTTTTATTTAGAGCCAATTAACACAAAGGCCTTCAAAGCTTGCTCGCAGCTCTGAAACTGTGTTAAAGACCACATGTTCAACAGTTAACAGTTTGTATCTACTCTATTAAAATTTTACAGCCATATCTAAACCAAACAAAGGAACTGTCACAGTACCTGCCTTGCAGTTACATTAAATGCCATTGAGCAGTTTTAGAAATTAAGTGTACACATGAGCCTGACCTGACAGAACACCAGAGAGCATGGATGTGTCAATGAGGAAAGCATTTGCAGAATGCCATCTCTAAACTAGATCTGTATATTCCAATATCACCACATTAACACAAAGTCAAATAAGTACTTTTGGAATCTTTCACATTTAAAGTCAAACACGATAGGAATCCTCAAGTGCCTACATAACTCAGGTCATCTGCACATATTTCAGCTAGGATTTGCAATAGTTTTCCACAATTGCCTGGACATTAACTATGCAAGTTGTTACCTTGCGGTATCTGCTACACCATTAAATCCCGGATAACTGTGTAACCACAGCTGATGATTTCCATGTTAAGCACATTATTCAAAAAGGTCTAAATAGCTTCACAAGTCAAAAAGTTACATCAGCAAGCTACCTCACTACACCAACAGGTCAGAGCTAAACATGTATTCTGCAGTGCTTCTGGCATGGCAGAAATGAAGCTTCCAGTACCCATGAGCTAGTGGCGTATATACACGCACATATGCACATACAACATGGGCTATTAATTATTTCAGGAAAGTTTTCCGCCTGCTGGCAATTCACATCTTTGGATAGCTAACTCTACGAATATATACACACAGGAAATTTGCTGAGAAATACCAACAAAGGAAAAGACAAATAGCATATGCTAAATATGCCTTTGGAGATGCTACCATCATTACCATATCCCAAACACTCAATACAATCCTCAGGCTCCCTGACCAAAGGCCACTGAGTAACAGTGATATACACAAGCAGAGCTGGACACACGGAAAACACCACATCCTCCAGCTACCACCCGAACCTGAAAAGTTGTACAGTTTATCATACTGATAGTGAACTACTGACATAAGTATAAGCATATAGGGCAAATCTGAGGGTTAAGACAAGCCTGGTTTTTTCAACTATGTCAGCTGATTATATCTACATACCAATCTTGTCCTTCCTACAAACCTGCACATACTCCTGGGTCCACAAGCAGATTTTACTTTGTATTTCAAGCTTGCAGCTCCTATTTTCTGACACTTCCAGGACACTTCTGCCAGAACATAATTTTCTACAGATCTACAGTTGGACCCCTTATTATTGCAAGTCAGAAGTCTAAGCATTCCAGTCTTTCCAGACTCCCCTCCCACAAAATACTGTAATGGCAAGCTGTATTAAAGACACCTCGTGCCTGTCTTGCCCAGCAGGGTTTCGAACCATGACCTGTGTGCCGGCAGGTGGCCATCGCCTACTGTGCTAACAAAAGCCGAACAGGCATACCTCAGTTACAGGAGGCAAAAGCTGCCGCCTCCCAGAGAAGGCCGAGTTTGAAACACGTGTACACATGAAGCTGTGTGGGCCTCGGGCCTTTCTTCCTCCCTGGGTGGCAGTGAAAGAAGCGCCAGCACATTCTTCAAATGCCCATTGGGTGACAGGCGCGGGCCCACCCCTTCGCGGCGCCCAGCTCTCATTGGCCTGAACTTGTCAATGGGGGAAAAAAAAAAAAGAGGCAGCGCGATCCGGGAGCGGAGCCAAGAGACTCACGTGTAAATCGTGGCTCCGGCCACACTTCTGGAGGGGGGGGACATTCCCCCTCCCGCCGCCGGCTGCCTCACTCCAGTGCCTACCACGCCACAGGGAGACACGGGAAGGGTTCCCGCGTACCGCCTGCCTCCCTCTGTGAGGGCCGCTGTATGAACCTGTCCAGCTACACAGTGCCGGAGATCGCTGCGAAACCGGCCATGTGAGGAAACCATGAATCCCCGTCGCGACAGCAAAACTGATCTCCTCTTTCCCTTTCCAGCCTCCCCGAACGGGGAACAAGATTCCTATCCCCAACCCTCCGCAGTACAGCGCAGCCGGTCCCAACGGGCAAGGATTTTCCGAGCCTTCCCATCCCAAAACCGGCGGGAGCAAGAAGCCCCGCCGTAAGACTTCCACGGCTCTACCAGACGGCTGTCGGGAGTCGCAACGTGCGCGGGAGCTTGGCGCAGAGAAGTGGGCGCCGCTGCCATGCCCCCGGCTGCCAGCAGCACTGCGACACTCCGCCATCCGCCTCCCCCCGCAGGCACTCCTGGCCGGCGCGGCACACGCCCGGCTCGGCTCGGCTCTCCTCTCCTCCCCTCGCCGCCACATGTTGCCAGCAGGGACCGCACGGGGCTGCACGAGGTGGCGGCACGGAATGGCTTCCGCGCCGCGCCGTCCCCGGCACTGCCACCTTCCCCCCACAGACACCCCCCCGCCGCGGGGAAGCTCCCTGCCTCCGCGGGCCGGCATCGCGGCCTTGAAGGGGGTCTCTGGAGGGCAGCGGAAGGTCACCCCATGCCCTGCCGCGGCTGCGGCGACGTTACGCCGGCAGACCGGAGAGGCCGGGGCTGTCACCGAGGGAAGGGCAAGGAGGCCGACAAGCCTGGCGGCCGCGCGGGGGCCGAGCCCGCCGCGCGCGCGCGGCCGTTGCCACCAACGGCTCTCCCGAGCCACCCCGGAACCAGCCTCCCGTCAGCGCTGCCGCCAGCCCGCGCACGGCCATTACCCCCCCCCCCCCAAACCCCCGCCCCGCTCCTCTCACACACTCTCGCCCGCCACCTCCCCACCCAGCTCTGCACCGCCGCCACCACACCCGGGCCCCGCGTGCGCCGGCCATTCACCGGCCTCTCCCGCCCCCCTGGCCGTTAAGGGCAGCGCCCCCCCCCCCCCAACCCCACCCGTTTACGGACCTGGGTATGGTGCGAAGATCGCCGGACCCCTTGCTCTGGTGCGGCTCCTGCTGCGCGGGCTGCTGCCGGGCGAACCACACCTCCAACAGCTTCTCGGTCCCTTCGAAGAAGTGTGCACCGTTCTCCTTCATGGTGAGACAACTCGGCAACCAACAACCACAGAAATTAACGACAACCAAACTACCGCCCCCGGCCGCTACCGTTTGCTGCTGCACGGGCCGCGCTGCTGCCGCCGCCGGGTCCCAGTCCGTCCGAGGCGGGTTTCACCTTCTAGGGGATTTTTTTGTTAATATTAATTTAAAAAAAAAAAAGAGGAATAAGAAGAAAAAGGAAGAATTATTTTTTTAAACCAGCGAAAACCACCCGGAGTGCGCGGCGGCGGATGCGGCGTGAGCGTGTGTGAGAGGGTTACAGTCCGAGCGGGGGTACGGGCGGGCAGGCGATGCGGTTCGGTTCCTTGTAGTCCGTGTGTTCCCCTGTTACAGAGAAGAGCGTTGAGCGAGCGCTAGCTAATGTCGCCGGCCATACTGTGTAAGCGAGGGGCTACAGCGCACTCAGCGGCTTTTATATCTCGCAGGTAACCGCATCACGTAGAATCGCGCTTGCTATTGGGCTGCCGCCGCTCGGGCCCGCCCTTCCCCGCTTTCCATAGGACGGCGCTGTTGCCTGTCGAGGCATATGCCGGTTCCTCTAGTCCCACCCACTGCAGCCCGCCCGCCCGCCCGTAGGGAGCGGGAGAGGGGAGCGCGGGCGGCGGCGCGGCTGGGGCAGCGCCTGGGGCCGGGCCGCGCCGCCCCCAGGGGGAGAAGCGTGGCCTGTGGTCGGAGTGAGAGATTGGGGCGGGGGGGGGGGGGAGCAGCAGGGCTGAACATGGCCGAGAGGCGATGGGGGAGCAAACCCCGAAACAAGTATGCGCGTAGCAAGGAGCAAGCCCGAGAATAAAGCCTCTTCCCGGGCCAGAGCTGCAGTACTCCCTCTGCACCTAACGCTTCTTTCCCTCTGCGCTTTCTTAACGTACGTTACTAGCTAGTAAAGAGGAGGCTTAACTGAGTGTTCCGATGTGATTCTCGCTCCCCTCTTCCCTTCAAGGAGCTGTGCGAGCTGTGTGACCAAGAAGTAAGAAGTTAGTTGTTAGAGGCAGAAGGAGGGCATGTGCAGCTCTATGCAGCCCAGAGGAGAGGAAGCGTCTGCCAGGGTGGAGTAGGTGTATGTGCATGTGTAAATACTTGACTACTTGCAATATTTTTTTTTAATTATAACATTGCATGCTAAACGGCTTTATGGTAGTTTAAAACATTTTTTCATCAATATTACGATACTTTATAGCCCAGTATTATTAATACTTCGTAGTCTAAGGGAATCCTCACTGCTGAAGAAATTAAGAACAAAATCTGCCCCGATGAGCTTACAATATAAAGCATGGGACAAGCAGCAGCAGATGGATGAGGACAAATGAATGAGTCCCTACTAGGAGACAGTGAGATAGTATCGGACAACATAATAAGGCAGTGGGCTCTGTCCATGAGTGGAGGAGTGACTCATTGAGTCAGTGAGTCATTCCCAAGGCAGCTGGATGTGAATCATTCCCTAGGTGGCTAGTCACCACTGTATGCACCCTTAACACAGCCTTGTAGCTGACACAGAAACATGTTCTCCAGTGCTGTGGTTTCACAGGTTTTTATTAACTTTGTCTAAGTTGTTACTACCATAAATAGAAGGTCTTCCTTTCTCAACCAATTATTTCTGCCTACGTTCTGCTTCCTCCTTTGTACCAGTACAAGCACTTTGTGGCTATGTAGTGGACTGCATCAGGTTTAATGCTAACTACTTAGTTTTAATCGTGGTTAATAGTTTTTCATCGTGATCAGCTTTAACTTGCATCAGTTTCTGAAGCCAGTTCATGTCCCAGCTTCATAAATGCTTGTATTGGTACAAATAAGAGGTTGTGCTTGGGCATGCTCAAGAAAGTACGGATGGGGAGTGTGGGACCACTTGTTTCAGTAGCCATGATGGATTACGTGGGCTTAAAGTGCTTATGAAACTACAGCTGAGAGTTTGTGGACTCTGTTCAGCCATATTCCCCATTTACTTTTAATACCAGTACCCCTATCCTTGTTTCTGGATCCATAATACTAGTTTCTAGTCCTGTTTTCTGTTGGTTTAAGGTTAGTCTCTGGTTTTCAGCCAGGTACTCGATCCCACTTTCTGTTTGCTAGTGATCTATATGACATTGCTCCAGCTAGATGTGTCTTTTCTTGTCTTGAATCCTGTCTTGTATGGGGTCTCTGACTTCCTGATCTTTGACTGTAGTGTGGTCTCAACGCATGTCTTGGACCACGTGCACCCAAACTCCAGCATTTCCTGAAGTCTGACTGTGCTCTTGTCTGCCCCCTTCAACTAGTGCTTTGTCTGACTTTTCTAATTCAGGACTTCAATGTCTCTTCACCTGCTACCAGACACTAGTCTGAGTGGGCCAAACCCACTAGCTATGACTAGTCTCTTGGTTTTAAGGGACATCAGTCACCCACAAGAACGTTTCTAAGACACTGCAAGATTAAAAAAAAAAATTAAGCAAATTCTTTTTTATTTCTAGGAAGCATCGCAGTATGAAGGATAACCTACAAAACGGTGTGAAGTACTTGTTTGAAAGTCTAACAAGGGACGATACAGGCCAGTATGACCAGCTGACAAAAGGAGGGAAATGATCTCAGCGCTGAGTAAGATGAAACAGTGAAAGTATTTGAAAACAAAGGCAAGTACTTTGTCTGATGTGATAGAAAAGTAGCAGGCTGATGTAATATATCTGAAGCCAGAGAGTATGGGTATGAACACCTAAAAAGAGGTTTATATTAACGCTGAAGGCTGCAGACCTTTCTTCATGAGAGGCTGGATTGCTGAAAGATACGCACGAAACAGGTGGAGGAGAGACAGGAGGGAAACACTGAAAGCTCTTTTTTGAACTTGACTGACAACTAGACATGAACAAAGTATTGTCTGAGAGACAGGCTGGGGTTTCAGGAAGGACAGAAGTAGATTGTTGTGGATTAGAGGGAGGTTCTGTGAGTCATCGTTGGAAAGATGGTCACTGAATTCATGTTTACAACTGAGATTACTCAGAGATAAAGGGCAGAACAGGAGCTGAAGGACTAGCAGGTTTGAAAATGTCCAAAGGGATTGCACTAATTTAACTAGAGCAGTTTTAAAATTGATTTAATAACATTAATCAGACATTTGAATCTGGAGGAAGGCAGGCTCGGGAAGACAGGAAGGCTCAGATATCATCATATGATTGTGAGACACAGGACCAAAAATTGTTTATGATCTGGTTCCTTTGTAGTAATCTGCTGGCACTGGCACAACAGGCTGTAACTGGCCAGGTACATTACCCTGTGCACAGGAGGAAATTCTATGTAATAAAAAACTGTTGTAAGTATATCAACTCTGCTTTGCCATTTTTTGTGTTAGGTGTATAACCAAGCCCAACAGTCAAGAGTGGTTCAGAGTTCCTGCATGCCAAAACGGAGCTTTGGGGCAGCCAGAAATGGGATGCAAGCCTGTATGTTGTTGAAGCTGCTCCTCATTTTCACTGCTAAATCAGCTGCAGAACACAGAGCTCACAGAGTTAGCACGAAGCAATCTTTGCTCTTACCCATGTTCTTCAATAGGGCAGGCCTGGTGTCAACAAGTAATCAAGTCCAGAAAGAAAGATGAGAAAGTTTGAATGTTTTATTGTATGGAAAGGACAATGATGAATTCTGTATTCTTATCCAGTCTCTTTACACTTTCCCAGTAGCACAAAGGGGCTGTAGAGTTCTTGAAATTTCTTCCTAGGGGATACTCCTTGTGTAGAGGTTTCCTCACTTTGAACAGCTATTTTGAGCTGCTGCAATGATCCATAGGGGGCTGTGGCAGCAAAGTAATTTAGAGCTGCCAACTTATATGAGAGGCATTGCCAAGAAAAATGAAGAATCAAATATGGAATAAAGCCGCCTTTACCAGCCCTCCACCCAACAGGCAGCAAAGAATCGTGCTTGCTTTTTGTGAAGGAGAACATTCATTGTTAATATTTATGTAAAGGTTATGTCATGCTAATTCTATGCAACCCCAGTATGTGACCGTGAGAAGCAAAAACTAGAGTGCTGTGAGGAGGAGCACTTTTGCTGTCTTCCTCAATTGTTTTGATGGTTGCTACAAAAAGAACAGAAAAGCAAGTTGCTACAGAGCCAGTGTAGGCACAGAGAATGCATGACTTTCAAGGCATTTTCCCCCTTCTTTTAAAAACAAAAGCACTCATCTCTAATATTGCCAACCTGGCCCTGCTCCTCCATTCCCATTCTGATTTATTTGCCCTGCTGCTCAGATTTCTGCTTATGGAGAGGACAGCAACCACAGCCAACTTCATAGTTCAGAGAGTCAAAAGTCATGGAACAGAATTTCCCAGCAAATATGGGCTGTTCTTCTACATGATAGAGATTCTAAATTGTGTCATTATAGTAACAAGCAGCAATGATCTCTCAGTAACTCGGGCTATTTTTAACTCAAAATAGTGATTGCAAGGACCTCATGCTTATTTCCTACTGAATAAATGAATTTATTGTGTACAACTAGCAAATATCCTTCTAAATTAAGTAAGGAAAGTAAATACAAAGAATTGTCCTTCTGTGAAGTCCTTTTCAGGATGCCATTATGGTTTCCTCTGCTGTTAGTTCGCATTTGACTGATAGTCGTAAATGTGGTATTGCCATGCAGTTTATCTCCTGACAAATGACAATTGCTGACAAAAACAAAAAGGAAGTTTTGCCAACTAAGTAAGTCTTGTAAAATTCTGTATACATTAAATCCTAATAGTAGAAGTAGCATACATTTAATACTTGGACAGTGTATATTATGTCTTAGTAAAAATGGGAAATTACTGAAGCTTCTCAAAGTTTAGCTTACATATCCAGCAGCAAATATTTGGCAAATAGAATAATCACTCAGTTACATTTGGAAAAGGTGAATGAAATGAAAAGGGTAGGAATTTCAATTTTGGCCTAAACTGTACTTGATACTAATTTATGTATGTTCTGCAGGCCTGGATGTCATGGTGATCGGCTATTAAAAACACCACTGCTGGAATGAACCGCCTTTTCAGTGACAGGTGTGAAATTTGTTCCTCTCCATTCACCTGGCACCAGACCCATGAGCTCACATGCTAGTTGCTTTTGGGAATGGGGTGGAGAAGATGCGGTCTCTTGAACAGGCGGCATTCATTTTCTTGAGTTCTGCTCTATCTTTGTTCTGAACTGTGCTTTTCCACACACTCTTGCCATTATCTAATCTGTCTTTGTTCCCATGATCAGTCATTGTACTCATTAAAAACTGAGGCAAAGTATTCGTTTCAGATCAATAGCGAAGTGCAATTTATCTTTTGCCAAGATTATCTTCCATCTCTCTCCATTTCATATTCTGTAGCACTACAGTCCTTTCTTTATTGTCTTTCATTTATGAGGATGAAGAATTTTTGTTGTTGTTTGCTTTTCATGTCTTTTTGGAAGTCTAACTCAGCTTGACTTTTGGCAATTCTCACTTTGTCCTTCCTTTTCTTGATCCTTTGGATAACATTTCCTTTGTGCTTTGTTCTCTTTGCCGTTTTGTAAATGTTTTGGGTTTTGCTTGTGGTTATTTATTCAACTAGCTCTGAAGCTCTTCAGCAGAACTTTCCCCACTTTCTTGAGCCACAAAGTTCATATACTTTTCACTTGAAATAATTATATTATCCTCAATACTTGAATTCCTCAGTCCCTGACTTCACAAGTAAGTTCCTTTGTTTATCAAAGCTTGTCTTTTTGAATTGAAAATATGGTTTACTTTTGGAGTAGAAGCTCTTACCATCTTTCCCCAAATCAATTTTGACCTAACCAAATTGTTTTATATCTGTGATAACCCTCCTCTTCTGTCATTAGTGTTAACTCCTTTTTGTTAGGCAATGACTATCATGCCTATACACTTTTTTGATATGCATTTGATTAATTAATATAATGCACTGAATGCAATAACAAACGTAATTCACAATGTAGGGATTAAAACGTTTTGTCTGTGTCTATGAAGATTACTTATAAATACTTTTAGCTCAGTTGTAGTTATTTCGCTTTCTATTTGTACCTAATTTACTAAATATATACTATAAACGTATTCTAAACTGATCTTCAAAGAGGGACTGAAGAAAGAGAACTGGGAAATCCTGCTTTTTTCTTATTGATGTTATTTTTTCAGCGTTCTGAAAACTTGTGTCAGTCCCTACGTTTGGATAATTAAATAGTACATGGAAACTGCTACTTGAGATGTTTTGCAGTTGTGTTGCCAAAAAAGAAAAGACTCACTTAAACTCCCTTTATTCTGCCCTATGGCATCAGTTGTATCTTTGAAGCAATGTTGATTTGCAGTCACCACTACAAAGCAAGAAAATTACTGTTTCTGATCCTAATAACATCCAAGATTGCCTTACTAAATGAGGCAAACCAACAGCTTTCCTTATGACCCCAGTCTTCCCCGGGCACTTGAAAACAAAGCTGTCAGTCAATAGAAATCTTACACATACATAAGCAAAAACTCATACTTTCTCCCCTTCCACAATCTCCAAATGCCCCCATCATATCGGTCATTTTAGTCCAGTCTAAAGGAAGTCAATATGCAAACAAAGGCCTTGCTCCTGCAAACATTTACATGTTTAACTTTTAAACTAAATTTGAAGTCGATAGAAGTACACAAATCTATGAAGCTATTCATGTATGGAAGTATTAGCATGCATGATGGAACGAGAAAGGCAGATTCCTCATAGCTCCTTTGAGAGGAAGAAAAGGTAATTTACAGTATTAGCTACTGTCATCTGTTACTGGCATACAGGATAATCAGAATTGACCTTCAGAGGGGAGTTCCAGGGAGGAAAATGAACTGGGCCCTTTGTTCTTATTTATGATTTTTTGGTCCAAGCAAAGTTTTATTCTGCTTATTTTCACAATAGGAATGCTCTACCCTCTCCCCTCCATCTGCCCATGGTGAGAGAACAAGAGAAACATCATAAGAAATTAGATATTTTAATGAAATTATTTCATTGCATTGGCATGTACTGTAGTCAAATACTAAATGAACATATAAAAGATCTTTATTAAAGTTTCTGTCTCTCATTTCCTTGATCTAGATCGTTAAAAGTTCATATCTGAGACCTCTCCGTTATCTTCTGATAAGCGACTAAACCAAGAAAGGTGCACTAGGCAAAAAGGAAAACAGATTATTTGTTTCAGAAAAAAAAATGCAAATTTTTTTTTTTTTTACTTTAAGGAAAAGATAAAGCACCATCTTTTCAAATACCTAAACTGGTCTGTACAGAAAACTTTATTTGAAGGAACCAACCTGGGAAGGATGGAATTTCAACCACATAGAGGAATTTTATTTACAAAGATGCGTCCCTTTTCTTTTTATGACTCCCATATACAAGGCCTATGGTCAAAACTAAAAGGATTCTCAGGATGACAACATTGAACCACTGAAAGCCTTGTTTCTCCCAAGAGTGCATAGGTATATCCAAAATTCGGTTTAAAATTATATTCCTTTTTGTTTTCATTTAGTCTGTCTTGGAGGTAAAACATGTTCATTCCTTATTGACTTGATTGAGGAAAGCCAGACTGTCTCCTCTTTATACTGGTCGCTTCTGCAGAGACATCTGATTGTGATTGATTTATAATCAACCTTCCGCAGGGAAAATTTCATCACATTTATCACAAAAGTAATGAAAAAATATTTATATAGCTTGTAATTGCTTACGTTGTTTCTAATTGCTCGTTTATATAAAGAAAGGATTTACATTGGTTATATTATTCTCAATTTTAATAAGCCTAAGCATAAAAAATCACCAGTTAGGTCTTAAACTAATGAGATTTGTTCAAAAATAATGAGATTTCAGACATTAATAAATTGGGATTTGACCTCTGGGGTATTTGTCAACGTGTACATTCAAAATTTTAAAACTGAAACGGAAGCCAAAAGAAAACACGAGGCTATCACATGAATAGAAATACAAATCTTAAAATGAGATACTGAGCAATATTGATATGATAAAAACAAAATGGCTCTTTCTGTGGCTTTATGCACGCTGCTATATTTCATCCGTAGCATGAAAAAGCTCTATTATAACAAAGAGAAGTAGATACCAGATTTCATGTATAATTAGCTGGTTTACAATTGAAATAATATATTTTACTCTACATGACAGCGTCATTTAAGTCTCTCTGTAGTAGCATTCCCTGTTGACAATGCTACAGCTAAGCTTGTGTTGGCATTTCAAAAATAAAACCTTTAAACAAAGGTCGTGACTCATTTCTGAAAGTTGCTCTAGGATAAGTCGTGACAGAGGGCATATTTTTGGATTATACAAAAAAGTAATCTAGCTGTTTTGGAGACTGGAAGGCAAAGCTTTTACATAGAGTTGTACATAAGTGGAGCTGATCATAACATCCAAGAAGGTGCTGGCAAAAAAAATACTAGTTTTTCATGACTGCACTCCTTTTTTTGCCATGGATCAGTAGTCCTTGATTAATCTAGAGTGTACTTTGTGCCTTTATTTTTCACAACTGTGTCTTTAGTAGTTTAATACTACGTCTCCCTCTACATTTTCAAAATACTAGCTAAGGTGTAAATTGCACAACTGTCTTTGATTGCAGCTTTGAATTTGTGCATCAGCTAGGCCAGTTGTGGTAGAAGACACTCGTTGAACTTTTATACACTTACTACTAACTGCAAGTGCAGGAGCCTTTTTGTCATTTGATCAACAGATAAGAGTATCTCTTACTAGTGATTTCATTCTGTGTGCAATTATAGAATACATGCTGCCTGGTTATGAAAAAAGGCACATCTTAAGCAATGCGGTCAGTTTAATCATAATAATTTGATATATTTTTTTTTTAAATCTTAGTACTTGCAACTTACAACATAACTTGATTGTACATTAAATAGAAATAAATCTCTTTTATTCTCCTACCTACCATCTCTCTGGTCTCTTTAATTCATATTTCAGCAAGGTGTTCAAGGCTTTTCATCTGAAGAACTCTTCTGATCTGCATACTCTATATCCAAACTTGCCCCCAAGAAGGAAACCAGTTCCTTGTAGTAAGAGTGACATACATAAACAATGGTAGGAGACAGTACTGATTTGCTTGTCTCATAGTCACCCGACATAGTTGTGGGCACAAGAGGTTAATAACTTCAGATTAGTTCTTTGAATTGTAAAGCATCATGCACAAACATTACTTTAGATTTCATTTCTGGCATTTAGAGCAAGGAGTTAATTCAGATATTCTCTTCAATCTCTAGTTTTATGAGGAAAATGGCAAGATTTATGCAGGTAGTCTAAGAATTTATTTATCTTCCTTTGTATCCAGGTCTATTTATGTCAGGAGAATAATGTAATTCAGCATGCTAACACTATGTCATTTCGTATCACTACTATAGTGATGAAGTTTTACTGATTTCTCAGTTTAATTTTCTAGCCTAGAATAGGATATATTTCAGTTTGAGAAACTTACCATATTGAATTTTACTGAGAAAACTAGAAAAAATTCTTTATATAGACCCTCAGTAAGTTCTGTCCAGGTTCTGTCTATTTCCTCTCCCTCAGATTATCGGCTTCAGATCTCTGCACCTTTCCCTGTTGGCGTATTCTTCTCAACAATGTCTGTGTGCACAGTTTCAAGATGTTCAATCAGTCCGTGGGAAAAAGATTCATGAAAAGGCTGATCGATATCTTCCTTTGGTCAAAGAACTTTCAAGTCCTTCCTTAGCTTTCAGAAAACATGTATTTGAGCTCTTTGGAAGGTGCCATATGTTTCATTTTTGCTATGAAATATCTGAAGCAATTACAGACACCACCAGAGAAATTAGTCTCATTTAACTTTTACATATGTAATGTAGATGTTGATAACCAAGATGTGTCACCCAGGGCTTCCCTTGGTGGTCAATGCAGAAGAACAGGTAGGTTTAGGGCATGAATCACTCGACCTATTTTAGACAAGGATTCTTTAGATTTTCTAGGTATACCAAAGGGTCTACTTGTTCTACTGGAAGAGTAGGCATAAGGGTGGCAGTGAAACTACATGGCCAGTCTGGGAAGAGTGAGCAGAGAGCTGCCTGTGCAGTATTATCTAACTTTAGATGTTTGCAGTACTGACATCTGCATCTGAGCTAGTTCTCTAGACTTCCAGTCAAAGCAAGTAACTGACAATCCCAAGGCTTAACGATATGACTCCACAAGAAAGTATGCGGGGAGCCTACAGCAGCTGACACTGCAACATCAGAGTACTTCCATGCATAGCTGCTCAGCCTGACACAACCCAGCCTCACCAAGTGGGGTTGTACTGGGTGGAGTCACACTAAAATATGAGAAGGTCTCCCTGTGCTAACTTGTACTGCACTCCTCTGTGCAGAATTTTTCCGGTGTCAAGATGTTAGAATCAGTTTCCCGCAATTCTCCTTAGCATAGTTTTCTAAAATACAGTTTTTCTTTTACATCCATACTTTGCAATTTTCTTTCTGCCATCAGCATGAGATCTGTAAAAGGTAAGGTACCTTACATTTTGGGTTTGCATATCTTTTCATATATGTGGAACTTGAGCAAGTCCTTCTAAAATTGTGATTAGTGATGGGACAAGAATGATGAAATTTTGGGGAGGAGGAAAAAATAACTTCACACTATGGAATAATGTTTCAAGGCCGAAAAAAACCCCCCACACCAGAAGGTGAAATTGTGTGTTGCAGGTTTTGGGTGACTAGCAGCGGATGAAGAAATTCAGAGTGAAGAAAGCCACATAAATGAAATTGTATGTTGAAGAGGTACCAGCCCTGGCCTTCATCAAAGGGACACCAGATGAGAGCCACTCTAATGACAGATAAGCAAATAGCATTCATGCTCTAGAAGTTAGCAATGCTCACCTGCCTACCAGATAGTGGGCAATCCATTGGGCTGAAAAATCCACAGTGAAAACAGTTGTCGCAAGATCATTAAGCATCTCCTACTTTCCTGAGATTATGAATCAGGGTGGCGCCCGGGGAACAGAGGAATCTGAAGCGGGGGATGATGAGGTTGTGGTAGGGAAATAGGTTGGACGCATCCTGAATCTGCATCCTCTGAATACAAATGGGCATATTTGTCTATGATGTAAACCTTGGCTGGTGAAGGAAGATACGCAGTACTTACAGGAAACATTTTTCTTTGACTGTTTTTTATTGAAGCGTGGATAGTGAAACTTAGCCTTTGCTTCCCAAATGCAGAAAGCAAAAAGAAGAGATTCAACATTTATTTCAGCAAATGCAAGTGAATTTGGATTATTTATTTAAAATTCACAAGTAACACATCCTATTAAGCCTAGTCTGAGTGAAATAAGCACGCTGTTGTAACTTTTAGTGCACGTTTTGTGAGGCCTGCTTTAAGCAATAGGGAAAGCATGGCAGTAGATTGGCAGGTTGAGTAGGCAAACATCAGGTTAGTTACTATGGCATTGTTTGGTTAAGGGAAACATTAGATCCCTGTAGAGTTGTTCGCAGGAGAGCTGTTTGCTTATAGTCAGTTTTCCCATTACTGACCTTAGAAACAATAATCAGTTTCAAATTAACCACATTCATTACTGAATTCTGCTCAGTTTGAGGTCAGAGTCCAGGGGCTGAGGGAGGGTTTGGAAATATCCAGGAGCACAAGAACACACTTTGGAAGCAA
The DNA here is from genome assembly GCF_011004875.1 of Balearica regulorum gibbericeps. Classification (NCBI taxonomy): domain Eukaryota; kingdom Metazoa; phylum Chordata; class Aves; order Gruiformes; family Gruidae; genus Balearica; species Balearica regulorum. The sequence continues at coordinate 51,755,550 of NC_046186.1, read as the reverse complement.
AGAGAATGTACAGCACCAGTGCAGGGTACTTCTGGAGGGTCCTCCTCTTGCTGCTGCACACATGATCTCAATACGTGCCTCTAGGAACGGATCTGCAGAACAAAAGATCTTCCAAACCAAAACACTAATGTGGATGCTCTCTCTATATGGCCAGAACATTCTCCCTGAGGTTCCCTTCCCCACTCTCCCATCCCCTAGGAGTTCATCACTTCAGGCCCCGCTCTCCTTGCAAGAAGTGCCAGGGGAGAACTGTGCCGGAGAGGCAAGTGGCAGGAACCACGTTGCCTGCAATAAGTCAGGAAGGACAAGTAAAGGGCAAGGCAGATTGGGCTGCCTGGAGTTAGAGACAAGGTGCATGGACACCTGGGGCAGCTAGGAATGAGGAGGGAGCTGGGAGCCAGAACTGAGGGCCCTAAGGACGAGGGTGTCATACAAGGACATGTGTTCAAGCTTTAAATGCAAGTGTTTTTATAGAAACTTTTGCTATTAGGTCAGCGTTGTCATTGCAAAGCAAACCTTTTCTTATGCTACGGAAACTACTGGGGTTTGATTGCTTTAACATTAGTATATGAGCACTCAGTGTAGTGGTAATGTACTCTGCAGTTTTCCATTCTCAGGGAGAAAAGCTGACTTGCTACTATGGACAACTTCACAGGAAGTCAATTTTGTAATTTAAATATGCTTATTGAAAGCAAACAAACAAAAAGTCAGTGATTGAGTATGTATGCGATCAGGAATTCATCAACACTTTGTTGGATTGTTAGATTAATGGGTTGAACCTGTTAATACACTGCTAAGGCAACTGTGTCTTTTCTCAGCTAGCCAGTACGGTTTCTGTACAGGTAGTCAAAATTTTGCTGGTTTCCCTGGCTGGGGAGTCAGGCTGGTAAGGAGGCTGGCAAGAGCTGCTGTTCACAGGGCGGACCAGGAATTACAGCCAGGCAGCCATGGACATTTGAGAAATTCCAAGGAGGAATTAGAGCCCGAGGGAAGGCTTGTTTCTTTTGCTCCATGACTCCTAAACTTGTTGTCTGAAGAGCTGATTGATAACAGATGCACCTATCTGCCCTTCTGTTTTCCTTGAAGCATGTTTTCCAGAAACAGGATTTTTCCTGTGATCTCCCCAGGATATTTCTCCCTCTATTATGTATGCTCCTGGTCAGCATTCTCTATGGCATAAAGAGGCTCTGGAAGTGTATTATCCCTCGTTTAACCCGTATTTCCCCTTAATCTGCATCAGTCCTTGAGCAATTATGGAGGCTGTGTTTTTCTAGGACCCTCTGTCAAAGGAGAGATTGTTAGATTTGCTTGGTAACAGGAAGAAGAAGGAATTTGGAAGTTCCTGAGACGACTTTTCCTGCAGGCAGGTCTGTCTCCTTCCAGACAGCTTACTCTGGGTAAAGGCATTGCTGCAGGGATGCTAAATTGCTGGGGATTGCCTGTGAGTTGTACAAAAGGGGGAACTGATATAGGGGATCTGAATGTATGAGCACTAGAACAGTGTACTCAGGGTAAAACCTAGTACAGAAGCAGTGGTTATGACCACCATAATGTCCCCAGCAGTGACAAAGGCCCAGGTACACGCAGTTGCAGGTTACCAACCATCTGTACTGGGAAGATCCAAGGGCATATCTTCACGGAGTGAAGATAAGAAAAGTGTAGGAACCTAAGAAAATTATGTGGAGGGATCAAAAAGGATCCAGAAGGATAAAAAGGCCATTTTTCTATGGGTAAAATATATATTCTGAGGAAATCAGAAGGCCAAAGAAAAGCAAGCTACCATTAAAAGCCTGTTCCTTTGTTATGCTAAACCACAGAAGACAAGAAAAGGCTGTTCCTTTTAGGAGAAAAAGTCAAGTTCAATCATTACCACAAAGGAAAAAGCATACCTTTTAAAGTAAAATGCAGTAGGACATCCTTGAGCTCCTGTCCCCTTTCCTTGCTGTACTCATCTTGACTGTTTGGGAATCTGTCTCCAATCCCACCCTGTTTCAAAGAACCCTCGGCTCTCTGCACTGATGCCTGCCCTGCCTTAACATTCTGCTCCCTGCTTGCTCTGCAGAGGTGGGGTTTTTGTTCTGTTTCAGGTGTGAGTTGTTTGGCAGAAATACATTATTTAGGCAAAACAAAAGCTGAGTTTTCACATCAGTTTGATAGTGGAAACATGGATAACTATGACAAACGTTAACAGTTTAATTGTAGTAGAGTATGCATAGGTTCAAGAGAATAAATAAAAAGCAACTCTGTGGCATCACTATGGAGGTCAACCAGCAGAGCATACTCTCTGCAGTCTCTTCTCATTTGCTTTTCATGATCATATATTCATTAAAAGCAAACAGATTTATGATTGATAGTCTGTCTGTAGGTCATAGAAAAATAAATGGTAGGCCCTTCCAAGACCTGCTGTACCAGAGAAATGAGAGGTATAAAAAATTCCTAAACTTGAACAGGGCCTTTGGCTTCTAGAATTACATCCACCTTGAACCAAAACTGCAGCTATTAATGGGCTCTCACGTAATACAACAGAATTACTTGAGCAGGATTGTTTATTCCCAATCCTACCAAAAGCTCTGGGTGAGCCCAGTTTAGTCAGGTGTTAAATATGATTAACTGCAGTGGCTTTGGGTGGCTTAACGTTTTATTTCCAACACCTAGTTTCTTACAGTGCCGCAACACACAAGGCAATCTGAAGATAATACACCTATTGATTTTTTAAAATGACACAAGTGCATTTAATGGAAAACACCAGTACAAAAAAAGCAAGAGTATGTATGATTATTATCAGTATAAAAGATAGTGTAATAAACATAATACAAAAGTAGCATTCTTAGTAGGAGACTAAAGTGGTTAATTTTGCCATGCAACTGATAATAGGGGACTATACAAAGGCTGAAACCATTCTGAAAACATGCCAACACATAGCTTAGGTGCTACATTGGTTTAAAAATCAATAGACACAACAAATTCCTTATTCTCTGGATTTCATGCTAAATTTCTGGAAGTCACAACTGGCTCTCATACAACACCTTAAGCCTGTCAGTTAAATGACAGACTATCTTCCTGTCAAACCCTACCTCCTACAGGACTTCTTTCAAGGCATGGCAAAGCCTGTGCACAAATTTGGCACTCTGAGCATTTTGTTTAGCTCTTCTGGGGCATGTCGCTCCCTGAACTGATTTAACACAGTATGTGAGACTTTATGCAAACGGCTACAAGGTATGTATTTCTGTCAGGGACACACCTTGGAGCAGCTGCTGAGCATTCCCGCATTTTCTGCATAAATGCAGTAGCAGTAGCAGATAGGCATCTCACTGTGATAATGTGTAGGCGCAGGGTCTGCCGTCCCTCGTACAGCACAGCCACACGTTGATCTCATTGAACTCAGGGCGGTGAGAAACGCACGTTAAATGCTCTGTACCAGGAGTTGAGATCATCTGTTTTGAAAAAAAAAAAAAAAAAAAAGGGGATATACCACTCCCTTGTTTTCTGTCAACAAGGGTGATGGTGCAAAGTGGCCTCTACTACACAAGAGAGTGCAGCGACAATACTGCAGCCTACCCACCCAGAGCACCAAATAGTCCAGTTGTTTTGAGCCGCTGAACAGTATGGAGTCATGTTTTGTCAAACCTTTTCTGAGACAGGGTGTACGTCAAGTTTTCTTGGTGTTTTAATAGGAAGTGCTAGTTTTTTGCCTCAGGGGTAGTTTTTCTTCAGGGTCCTTCTCATGGGTTTGTGATTCCTGAGCTGGGAAGACCTGTACATTTTCCATCAAACTCTCTCTGTTATATGCGATTATTCTAAAGGAAAAACAGGGAAAGGTAGTGGCAATCTCATTAACTCCAGCAGGATTAAATAACTGTTATGGCTGTCAGTGTGCAGTCCCAGAATTTGCCTCTCCTCTGGGATACCCTTACACAATATACCATCATTATCAGGATATCAGCTCCTGACACCTCTTTTTGGTACCTATCAAAATGTTTTTATTCTAGTAAACTGAATGTTGGCTAGAAAAAAATAGATAGATTCACGTCTTAATGTACAATCTTTCTTATGTCTCACCTAATTTTTTTTGAATGCTGTATCTAAATTATTTAAATCAAGAAATTAAGCTTCTTGTCTGCATATGCTGGGCTTGCTATTTTTTATATTAGCAGGCTCTTTCTTTTCTTATATTAATTACAGTGGAGCTTTCAGAGTGACTTAAGATTCAAATCCTCTGACTAAGAAAGATATCTGAGTTTGCTATTTTCATGCAGAAATTGTCCCACAGGATAATATGATTGGATTTGGATTTGTTATAAGATTACAAAGAAGGAACCTCCTACCAGGATCAGAGTGCTGCAAAATATTTGCATTCCTAAGATATGTAGAGTGCCTAGGTGGAGCTTTTACTAAGTATTAAGCCACTTCTGAAGTCTCTAACCCTGACGCTGCCTTTGGGAAGACTGTCATTCAGTTCTTAGTCTATTAGGGACTTGGGTGGCTGTCAGCCACAGTATGGGATTACTTGCCCACCATGTGGCCACAAGCACTGGCAACGGCTCAAATATGCATGACTTGCCTGTAAGTATTGTTTCTCCTGGTCAGCTGTGTGTGTATATAGCATTACAACTCACTCCCTTCAGCAGGATGGTAAGTTTTGAGGACTTCATGATTCAGGTGAAATGAAAGGGAAGAGCAGACCCTTACGATGGTGTGTCAACATGCAGAAGGCATGATGCTGAACTGCACCTGGTTACACTTCAGGCAACAATTCTCCAGCTATAAAACTGATAATGTGCAATACTTCTATAAAGCACACTCACAAAGTGAATGTACAGATAGAAGAATCAAAGCAGGCAAGTAGACTTATCCCTGTTATGCAGTTCTTACGATTAGAAAAATATAGTAACTTTATATGTTATGTATTTATGCATTCAATATATATTTGCATATAGTAATGACTTCTAGGTAGGTTTCTCAAGAAAGATATTTTTTGAATAAGGAGCATCACTTAGAAATATATTGTGTAATAAATACAATACTGGGACTGAAGAATTTAAATATCAGAAGTTATCCATTTATTCTGCTGTTTTACTTGGTTTCAAATTGTATCCATGCAAATGCCACAAACGGGCATTCAGGAGCACCTCTCAGCGTGGCACACTCTGTGCCACAGAGCGTGGGAACAACTTCATAACTTCCAGCCCATCCCAGATATGTTGCAGCTTCATTTGGCCCTGCTCAGTATTTTTTTTTTTTTGGTGTTCCTTTTGCTGTATTAGGCTAATAAAGGCCTCCTAGAACTGCTTAAAAACTGCACTACTTTACATTACAGTATAATTAGATAAGATTAAATTAAAACGGTCTTGTAAGTTGATTGACAAAGAAAAGTAGACAAAGATGAGTGAAGATACCCATCTTCTTTTGTGCTTAGATATTGGCTCAGGAAGCAACACAACTTCCTGCTGTAGATTATGATAAAATAACATTGTATGGAGATAAATTTATAGGAATATTATCACATCAGTGAAAAACACACTTTTAGAATGCTATAAATATGTTCGCACATGGGGTTTACCAAGTTAGCTGTATTGATCTCCAAATCCCTATAGCAAGAATAGCACACAAGGCTGTGTGCAGTCAAGGTTTTAGCACAGTTTAGATCTGTTTATACTGGTTTAGCCATCAGCAGGGCAGCAGAACTGACATTTCCTTCCCTACATAGCTGTAACAGATGAAGATACGATGTCTTGTTGCTGGTCACCATCCAGCAGCAACTTACTGCACCCACATCTGTTGTGTAGGTGCTCCTGGGCTCGTCTCCTTGGACACTTCACTGGAGGTCGTTCGCCAGCCTCCCCAGCGCCAAGAGACCGGTTTTGGAGCAGGATGGCAGAGCTGGCATTGGAAACGGCCTTTTGCAAACCGTCAGCGATAGAGGGCTGGGGTCATTCCACATCTCAGAGTGGAACAACTGTTTGCAAACTTAATTTGTGCTCGTGGTCAAAAAGTATAGTCATAAACCAGCTAAAAATAGTTTTAAGTCAATATAAGAGAAATTGCACACAAAAATTGAACTTGGTTAATATCACTTGAATTAAGTCCATATAGCTTCTGTATGTAGGAAAGAGCTCCTGAAGGGGATTTTATGGGATCTGGCCTGCTGAAAGCTCTGCGGTGGTCACAGCACAGCACTTAGATCTGCTTTTTATGCATGACCGAACTGAGCTGGGAAATCAAATTCCCCATATCCTGGGGCTTTCCTCCATCTTTTATCTTTATTTTCAATGTTATTTCACTCCGTGAAAGTGTATTATGTGCCCTGCTACCTGACCAATATGAGCAATAATCACTGCATATTGTTTGCTCATCAGTAATTTACCAAATTTACTCCTCTATTTTCAGTTCATCCAGAATTGGTGTAACTACCAGATTGCTTTCAGGCATTAAGTTCTTCTTAAACATCTTTTTGACACTAGATGGCTTTTTCTGCCATTTCAGTGACCTGACATACTTTCTATGAAATCTGAATTATTGACAGACAGAAATAAATTAATTTGTAATGCCACTGAGTTCAGCTCATGTCTTTGTCTTCTTTCCATCAAAGTCATATCAAGGTGAATTTGATGTTTGGCTTCTCCTCCCCAACATTTAATGTGTTCTGGGAGGGATAAGGCTGACATGTGGTATCAATACTTAAGTGATATCAAGGAAAAGAGATTACACACAAAAGAAAGCATGCAATTTTATCAGACTTTAGAACAGGTATCATATTACCTGCACTGTGCCAAACCCAGTTCTTTTTGTATCTGAATTTAAGTCAGAAACAGTCTAGGATGTTGGAAATGTGAAAAAGGAATGCACTTAATAAAGGCAGAAAATACACTCGTACATACATAGCATATGATTCTCATCTGTGGATGTTCAAGTAGAAGACCTTTCATATGCAGGAAGTCCTAAAGGCAGTGAAAATCTTTCATTCAGTAGGGTTGTGTAGTGTGGACCTATGAATATTTTTTATTTTTCTTTTTAATTTACAAATAAACCCCCCTAGGTTCTGTCAACAAAGTACAATTTTATACGTTTGGGAAATGATGCCTAACCGCTGGAGCAGAGACATTTGACAAAGACTCATGTTCTGGCTCCTGAAATGTGATCCTGGTCTCTACTAATTTCTGTATTAATCCTGATAAATCAAAACGACTGTATGTTTTTTGCTGTGATGTGACTAAATGGCTTTGGAGATTTCCCTTGAATGTTGTAAATAGTATGTAAATTTTACATATTGCCCAGACCTTCTGTCCTTAAACCTTATTTATAAACTACTGGGAATTTTATCTATTATATCATCAAAGGGTATTTCTCTGTGACTGCAAGCCTCAGGAATCAGGGCTTAGGTGATATGCTGTTTGCCTACCAATCCTGTCAGACCCTCTCTAATAACCTTTGAACCCATAAGTTCATTTCAGTTACGTTTGACACAGAAGTAGAAAACTTCAGGCTATGAAATTCCTCCAAGTTTCATGAAACATAACAGCTCAGTAAAGGAAAGACCACTTCCTTCAAATTATTACTGTGACTGAAAGGCTGTTGCCAGAGCTCAAAGGTTATTTATTATGTTTAGTTTGCTGGCAGCTAGCACATGCCTAGCTCAAAAGCAGCCACATCCCCTTGGTTCTCACCCAGCTGGTAGCTGGGAGGCAGGAGGAGGGAGCTTTGGACACTGGGGGAAGGGAAGATTGATGATGGGCAGCGAGCCTGAGCTGTGGACACCGGGAAAGGACGAAGAACGGGACATGGATCCAAAGAAGCCAGGGCTTCATTTCTGCCACTTCTTAACAGCACAGCATGATTTCTACCTGGGAATCACTTCAGTCAAAAGCAACACATCAAAATTAAACAGACCGAAGTGGACTCAGCACCCAAAATGGATTCTTAGTGTAACCAGCACAATGGTCAGCATTTAAACAAAATTTCTTTGTATCAGTTTATCTTCTTTTCCATAAGCACCCAGTCCACTACATACAGTATTCAGGATTTCACTACTGAAAGCAATTTGGTAATCTGATGCTAGTCTACTGCTATTGTTTCTGTTACCATTGATATAACAATTATTTCTATTTCAAGCATGCTTGCTTCTATAACAAGCATGCTAAAGTTACAGCTCCTGGTGTTTTGTCCTATACCAAAGAATCCGTTGCAAGTGATGGAGTCAATAGGTTATATGAAGAAAGTTTTGTTTGCACTAGCAACTATCATTTTGCAATAATAAAGTAAAACCAATAAATTAACAAAAAGTTAATACTCAGAGTGTTCAAAGTAACCAATCAGATTTGAGATAGTCCTATTAAGGTCTAAATATTATTGTACCTACTTTATAGACACAAGAATTGAAACACGTATAATGTAGTTTTTTCAATGGTAACAATGAGGTTTGGAACAGACTCTGGGATAAACATAGCTCCGTTAAGTTACTATTGAAGCTCCATTTGATTTAAAGACTGTATGAATTTCACTCCCTAAAATTTAAGTCTCCTTTTGCTTTCAGACAGTCCTGAAAACCTCACGCATCTGTAGAATCCAAATTCCTACAATTCCTCAGAAGTCACAGGGTTAGCGGAGGAGCCTGTTTTGCCATAGGTTTACCCAATGGCAAGAAAACTTCAGTCAGGTGAAGATTTTGGTTTGGCTGCTATGATAGCAGACTATGGCTGTGCAGAATCAAACAAAACAGTTTCAAATTGAGGAAGATGAGAGATGAAAGCTCAAGTTCATGTGACATCTCATCACGCTAAGGAGAGGGCAAACTCTGTAAAATGACATTACAGGCTGTTGGTAAGCATTCTGGTGGAGAGTAGAGCTGGGTCCAAGGTGACAGGGTAATTTTAGCTTCAGTGGCTCCAGTTTGTTCGCTTTTTCTGACAGCTGGACATACAGAATGTGCAGAAACTTGTGCTTGCACTGCCTGCTATCTGTCATATGGTGTAGCTCTTGCAGAAGCCACACACAAGCTCCATGTGGTTTAAGAGCTGTAGATTGCCTATCCCTGCATTAGAGGTTGGAAGAAGCAGCACATTTTGTTTGGTTGGTTCACACAACAGGAACTGTTATCAGTTTGTTAATCCTTTTGAGATCCATACTGCCTTCTTGCTGACACCTGTAGAAGGGAAAGAGAAAATGAACTGTGATTACTTCCATCCAGTCCTAACAATAGGGATTTGGTAGTTTCCACATACGGAGTAGAAGATGAGAGCCATGGCAAAGCAACTAGCCTCATAAAATGCATCCCAGTTCCTTCCCATTATTTCCTCAGAGCCTTCCTGTGGGTGGTGGGTTGACCCTGGCCAGCAGCTAAACACCCACCCAGCTGCTCGCTTACTCCCCCCCTGAAGTGGGATGGGAGAGAGAATCAAAATGACAAAAGCGAGAAAAATGCATGGGTCAAGATAAATACAGTTTTCTAAGTCGCAGAAAGAAAAAAAAAAAAAAAGAAAAAGAAGCAAGTGATGGAAAGGCACTTACTCACTACCTCCCACCAGCAGACTGATGCCCAGACTGTCTGCAAACAATGGCAAGTTTGCAAAAACTCCCCCCCCCCAGTTTTATCCCTGAGCATGATGTTACACAGAGTGCAATATCTCTTTGGTCAGCTTGTGTCAGCCTACTCGCTGTGGGGGCAGAGTGAGAAACAGAGATGGCCTTGATGCTGTCCAAGCGCTGCTCAGTAACAGCTAAAACACAGATGTGTTATCAACACTGTTTTGGTCACAAATCTAAACCACAACACCATACAGGCTGCTGTGAAGAAAATGAATCCCATCTCAACTAGACACAATACACTATCAGAGACTACAGGGAATCAAGGGCACTTTATCCTTCAAAGAAACATTAATACAGCAGCTGAAAGTACTTCAGCCTAGGAGCATTAATTTAATACTTTTGATTGCCTTAATGTTGCTGAATGTCTATATGTAAAATTGGAGTGAGGATAACACAGAAGCTAGTGAGAAGATAAGAAGTCTTACTTGGCAGCAAGGGCATTCATGTTCGGTAGTAAGAGCAGCTAGTGATTGTCTACGGATACATCATCCCCACTCTTCCCTTGCATCAACTCTTGTTTCTGCATCTTCTATGAGGCCAAAGTTATAGTCACCTTCTTGATACTTTATCCAGCCAGAACCACTGTAGGGGTTTGACAATAAAATTTTTGAGATATGGTGGCAAGGGTTTAAAAAGTATTTTTGCTTCAACAGTCAGCGCTTAGTCTTTTCTGTATGGTACCTATTAACAATAGGTATTTGTCTCAGGATAATCTTTTTTTGAGTTATAGTGACAAGATCATAGCCTGAAGTATAAAAATATTTTGGTCAGTTCTTTTTTTCAGGCTGACTGTAATTTGGCTGACTGCAAATTCTTCACTGGTCGATGCACAGTGCTAGTAAAGCTAACTGATAGGTTTAGTAATACTTTAATCCAAAAGTTTTCCTAAAGATGGGGAAATATTCTGCCTTGCATTACAGATAGAAAACCTGGTCCCATGCAGGACAATGGAATCCCTGGTTCCTGCTCTTATTAGACCATCTGGCTTTCTTTTAAAATTTGGAGTTGCTCAACTTCTTCAGCATAGTGAGCCAGCAGCCGATGCTGTCATTTCCTATTTGGCTGTAAATACAGTTCTGGAATCTAGATAATTTAGGATTTTGCCATTGAGGCACAGATGGATTTAGGAAATAATAAAATTAGGGTGGAAATAAGAAAACCAGAACTTCAGTAACGTATCAAGGCTCTCAGGATAGGAGTTCTTAGGTTTTCCTAAATCTGCTTCCACCATAGTTTCACAAAACTCAAAATCATTCACAGGCAGGAGGGATTCAGCTCTTGGATTGCTCATTTCTTTTGTTACTACATCTTCCCAGATTCTAACAAACTGTTCTAGTGAATTCCTGAGCTGGAAGTTTCCTCTGGACCATGGTACGTAATAGCTGCAAATGATGTGGTATTAATTATGTCTTTTGGATCAATGTATTTTTTATCATTTATCACCTCCCCAATCATTTATTTCCCCAGCTAACAAATCCAAATATATTCAGCCTCTCCTCATATGATCATAAGAATGTCTTCAGTAGATCAGACCAGAGGCCCATCTAGCACACAAGGAAAGAGTATAAGAAAAGGGCAAGCAGATAGCAATAATCCCTTCTGTATTGCCTTCCCAGCTTCCTGTAATCTCAGTCCTGCAGACTTGCTAAGACAGAGGCAGTGTTTTCTGTTTAATAGCTGCTAATGTATTTGTATCCCATCATTTTGCCATGTCACAGTTCTGAGTTTTGGTGATCCAAGCCTGAACATTACCATAATCCTACTATATGGATTTTGAGATGGGGTAACTAGAACTGAAAGCAGTACGCAAGTAGTGCTCCACAGTTCTATGCAGTACTATAAATGTGTCTGTTATTTCTTGTCCTGTCTCCTATCCAATGACAATTTATTAAAGTCCTTTTAAACATTCGCTGTTGAAAACACTTGTAATAGGGCATCACAATCTATTTGGCTAGGACCAATACTAAAGTATAATAGTTCTCTCTATATATGTTCTATAGACTTGTCATGAAATACTGTTCTATAGCCATAGCTTGTCTTTAGGATAGATTCTGCCAGTACGGTGGTAAAAAACTTATTACAGCCAATGTAAAAAGTTGAAAATGTAACAGTAGGATTAGATAAGGTTCAAGTTATCTGTTTAGCACAGTTCTGTTTCTTCTGTGGGAATGGATTTAACTTCAGAGAGCTATCAGACAGTGCGGTCTTGCTGTATTCTCCTTTATATGTTTCAAGGATAATTAAAGAAACATCTTTCCTTTTTTCACTACATGCTACTGTCTTTCACAGTTCATGGAAAAAGATCAGTGGATTCTATAGGGAAGTTTAGAATTATTTTAGCTTCTGAAAACTTTAATTACCATCAAGGAAATAGAGTAGGTGGAATATGGTGGTGCTGGAATAAAGATACCAACGATGCAGGTAGACAAAAAACATGTATACCAACAAAGCCAAGGAAACTCAGTTACACCACCTGTGCAGCTCCAAAGTATGAAATTTTGGGCTGCAATATTCAGAATTACAGCTTATGCTTTCTCCATAATTGTGGGCAACTTTTAAGTTTTCAGAATTCAAGGCTTTCTCTAAATGCCTGCTTCGGAGGTATTGGCTGGGCCTCTAAACCAGTTGTCACGCTGAGTCTCAATGCATTGGCACTGGCAATGGTATTACTTAATAGTATTCTCTGCCTTTTTTTTTTTTTTTTTTTTTTTGACAAACTGTAGCAAGCCTGTGACACTGTATGCTGTACCCCAAGTGAAATAAGCTCATGAATCTTGTTTCACAAGTCACAGGAAGTAAGTGGATATGCTAAGAAAGACACATATGTGGTTACACCAGTTGAACAGCGATAAGGTTGAGTTGTAGTTGTGCAATGATGAACTGTGGCACACCATGCAATGCAGAATTATTTCACGTTTAATTTGCTGTCTCCCACTGTTTTTTAGTCGCTGAATGCTGAGTTCCCTTGTTTTTGTCAGGTAACTGTTCAATCTTGCCAATGTGTACAGAGAAGGTAGGAAATTTTGTGATTTTCTGATGGTTTTCTTTTTCCCAGGAAAAAAACATGGTGAAAAGCAGTGCAGCCTATTTTGAGACCGGTTTCTTGGATTATACTCAAGAAAAGCAGCACAAGGTTTCTATTCTAGTACTATTTGGATTATGGTACTATAAAAATGAATTTAAAAAAACCAGAGCTAGCCAAATAATTTGTGCTGGTCTCAGCTGGGATAGAGTTAATTTTCTTCATAGTAGCTAGTATGGGGCTGTGTTTTGGATTTGTGCTGAAAACAGTGTTGATAATATAGAGATAGTTTTGTTATTGCTGAGCAGTGCTCACACAGAGCCAAGGCCTTTGCTGCTTCTCACCCCACCCCACCAGCGAGGAGGCTGGGGGTGCACAAGGAGCTGGGAGGGGACACAGCTGGGACAGCTGACCCCAACTGACCACAGGGATATCCCATACCATATGACGTCATGCTCAGCATATAAAGCTGGGGGAAGAAGGAGGAAGGGGGGGACGTTTGGAGAGATGGCGTTTGCCTTCCCAAGTCACCGTTACGCGTGACACAGCCCTGCTTTCCTGGAGATGGCTGAACACCTGCCTGCCCAAGGGAAGTGGGGAATGAATTCCTTGTTTTGCTTTGCTTGTGTACATGGCTTTTGCTTTACCTATTAAACTGTCTGTATCTCAACCCACAAGTTTTCTCACTTTCACTCTTCCGATTCTCTCTCCCATCCCAGCTAGGGTGGGAGTGAACGAGTGGCTGCGTGGGGCTTAGCTGCCGGCTGGGGTTAAACCACAACACTGCATCAGCACAATTAATAAATGATAGGGCATTACGTATTAAAAATGTTACAGTTATATTTCTCTTCTGACTAGAAGTGAATAATACAATTAATAAAACACTTAAAAAATGCAAACGCTATTAAATATGTATTACCGGTATCACAACCATTCTACTAACGTGGAAGAGGAATGGAAATGTCACAGTACTGTTCTGCCTCTTTCTCTTGGCCCATTTGCTGCTGCTCAAAGATTCATCTCTGCTCTGTAAATGGCCGCCCGCCGCTGCTCCTCTTCTGGGAACCATCTGGAGAGGAGATGCCAGGCAGCTGTTCTCCAGCAAGCCTGACGGTGTGTGCCCACATGAACAATTTTCTCCATCTTGATGAACTTGAAGTGGAATCCTGCCATGTGCTCTAACCTCAGGAACAGATGAATTTCCATCTTCTAACCGGGAACTGATAAAACTTTTGCTTCAGATGAGAAGGTAGCCTCATTCTTACCAGCCTCAGAGCTGGCCTACGCTTGGAGCTGCTTAGTTGATTCTACACTTTTAATGGCTTTTATGTGGCCAATGTAAGGATTCAGAAACTAGAAGCAGGGCTGTGTCACAAGAGAAGGAACCGGGGCACAGATAACGTTCTGCATTTCTCATAACCAGCTTGTACTGGTCCAGCTTCCACTGAGGGGGCTCACAAGGGGAATGAGAAGAGCATGGCTTGTTTAGTCCAGCCACATAAAGGCTGTGTGGGGATGAGATTGCAGTCTATAAATACTTTTGGCAGGGGATACACACAGGAATGCGGGAAAGGCTACTTCAGGACAGTATTTGCACAGGAAGAAAAGATGGATGTGGACTGGTCACAGGGAAATGTAGGTTTGAAATTTTCAAAAAGCTTCCAGTTGTTAGAGAAGTTTCTCTCAGACAGCCTCCCAGTACAGCAGATAGGGCCAAAACATTCACTGGCAAAGCACAAGCAGTTTATGGAAGAAAGAATAAAATGGCTGTTTGCAACACTAGGGAGGTGGGTACAGTATAGGGCAGAGGGGAATTAAGCTGCCTTGGCTTACAAATGCCAGCCTAGCTGGGCTTCTGTAATGGGGCGTGCCGTTAGCCCTCTCTCACCAGGGTTGCAGACATACAGTGAATTACAGTAAAAGACAATCGTGTCATTACACGGTGGAATTGAAAGAGTAGAAAACAAAAGCCTTAGTGATGAAAATGGGCACTAACAGCTATTATTTGGTCAAAGAGGACAAAGGGAACTACTTGTAGAGTTTATTATTACCAACAGCAAGGTAGTCCTTATTCCTAGTGACTTTAAAATTGGAGAATACAAGTGGGTAGCATAACCTTCTACAGCTACCTGCTTGTCTTTTTCAGTCTGTGTCCCTTTCTTCTCAGTGTTGGCTTTGATTACTAGGTGACCAAAGATGTGAACGCTTTGCAAGGTTTAAATGGTTAGCTCTAAGTTTAGCAAATGTCTTTAATGTTGACACTGAAAGATCAATGGCTCTCTCTCTCTCCTGTGTTTAGGTAATTTGCCAGTTCATGATCGGGCCTTGCTCAGAAAGATCCATATCTGCAACTGCAGAGAGAAGCACTTGTAGTTCTCTGGAAATACTACTTTGGTAAAAGAGTGATGAAGTTTTCTGAGAATTTCGGTTGTTAGCTACCTTGCACAAGGGAAATTCTGAATCATCTATTGCCTTCTGGAAGAAATAATCACTTCAGAATGGTTACACTCCTGCCATTGCTTGAGAAACAAACTTCTGCTTAGGACCTCATGCACTAGCTATGCACTAGTAATCATATATAGTACCTTACCTTATAGTGCAGTTGACCCCTCCCTTTGCTTTGTCAGCAATGACAGTTTCTCATCAGCTCATCTACCCCTCCCATCCAGTGTGTTAGGCAGTGGGAAAGCTTTCCATTTAGGTAACTAATGCTGCCTGGGCAGGTGATGAACCGAGGTGGTTTCTGTATGTGGACAGCCTCCATTTTTACTCTTCCCTTCTCTGGTTTCATTCTGTTTCATTCACTTGTTCCTGACTGTTACAAACTGAGGTTGTGTACACGAGGTGGGGATTATTACTTACTTGTACACAAGGCAGAGATTATTACTTGCTTGTATGACAGGATACAACCTTGATATTTGGTTAGTTCTGCATGGTGCTTCCATAGTGCAAATATGCTTGCAGAGTGATGTTTTTCACAAAGAAATCCCTGAATGAGAGAGACCAAGACATAATTTTAAAAGGTCTAAATATTTCTATGATCTCAAAATGCACAGCATGGCATCTGAACCTGAAAGTAGCATTGTTTGTCTAAAAATCTCTATGCTTAAGGCTGAAGGGACATAGCTTTGCTACGGTACTGAATCAGAAAGCCTCAGCGGTAAGCCTGGGTTAGCATGTGAATGCAAACGCTGTCATCTGCCCCTGTGATCCTTAGTATGAAAACTGAGTTTATTTAGCAGCGTCTGGCTACAGCGAGTCACTTTCTGAGAATTCGTGTTTCCGTCACAGAACCGCAGCCACACAAAGGTGACACGGCGCAGGTCGCCTCCACCTGCTCCAGCCTTCTGCTCCTCCGCCTGCTCCCCGTTCGGCCCCAAACGGGCGCGGACCAGCACACCCGGACCAGGCCTCTGCTCCGCCGACGAGCTGTTCGCTTTGGGCGGGCCAGGGCCCGAGCGCTGCCGCCACGGGACACGGTCCAACGGCCGCTCCGGCGCGCCGCTTATCACTGAGCCGAGCGGCGGCAACCGCCGCTCCCGCTGCCGCGCCGCTGCCCCTCAGGCGAGCAACGGTTCCTCCCCAACGCCGCAACCCCACGGGCTCGGGCCGCTGCCTCGAAACAGCCACGTGCCCGGCCCGGCCCGGCCCGGCCCGACCCGCTACAGACGTCGGGCGGGACGGCTTCAAAGTCCCACCCGCGCCCTCAGCCGCCGGCGGCTACCCGCGGCAGAGCTGCAGCGGAGGCGGGGCTAGACCGACCAATCAGAGGGCAGTATCCATCGAGGAGGCGGGACTTGGCCTTGAGTGGCAGCTCGCGAGATAAACAACTTGCCGCACTATTCGGCGGCCCGCAGCCCCGCGCGCGCTGCGAGGCGCGGCGGTGGGGCATGCGTCCTCCCCCTCAGCGAGGGGCGCCGAGCTCGGCCGCGCTCGCCGCTCCCGCCCGCTGCCCCGCAATGTGAAGAGTCAGCAAGTTCCCAGCGGCCGCTGAAACGTTCGGTGTCTCCGGGGAGCGAAGTGCGCCGACGCCGCCTGGCCGGGGAGGCCCGGGGCATGCCGGGAGTTGTAGTTCTGCCACCACGGCGTCCTGCCCGCGGCGCCGGGGACAACACCCGCAGCCGCACTACGACTCCCGGCATCCCCCGCGCCGCCCCGCGAGGAGCCCAGTTGAAGCGGGTGGCGGCGGAGCGCACCCCCTCCCCCCGCTAGAAAGCCCCAAACCAAAACAAAAACAAACCACCACCCCCCCCTCCCCTCGCGCCCGCCCGCCGCCCCCGCCGAGCCCCGGAAATGGCGGCGCCGGGAGGGGGCTCCGCTAGCTGGGGGTGCTGATCTGGCCGCCGCGTCCCCTGCCCGTCCCTCCCCGCCCATGGGCAAGACATGGACTACGAGTTCAAGTCGAAGCTGGCGGCCGAGCGCGAGCGGGTGGAGGACCTGTTCGAGTACGAGGGCTGCAAAGTGGGCAGAGGCACCTACGGGCACGTCTACAAGGCCCGCCGCAAGGACGGGTAAGGGCCGCGCCGCCGGGCCGCGCCGCCAACGGCCGCCGGGGTCCCCCTTCTCTCCCCCCCCCCCCCCCCCCCTTCCCCGGCGCCGGCGCCCTCCCCTCCCCGGAAAGTTTCTGGCAGCGCGCAGGGCCCGGAGCGCGGAGCCGGCCCGGGCAGCCCCAGCACCGCGCTGGGAGCGGGCCCCGGTGCCCCGGCCCTGCGGCGGGGGGCGGCCCGCGGCCCTGCGGTGCGTGTGCGACCGGGGATCTGTGCCCGGTTGCCCGCCGAGCCCTGGCATCGCGTGAGGGGAAAACGAGTCTGCCCGCCCGTCTGTACCCCGTGGCTGCGCCCGCCACCCCGCTATCGCGGTCCCCCGTGTGTGCCCTCCGTCCCGGCGGCCATGGGACGCGGCAGCGCTCCGCCGCCGCCGGTGGTGGTGGCCGAGGCCCCGGTGGCGCGTCCCGCTCTGCCTCCCCCCGCCGACGGAGCGGGCGGGGGGTGTTGTGTCAGCAGGCAGTGCCGTTGGGGTCGCCTTTGGTTTTCGTACCGGGTTTCACGTCATCGCTTTCATCTTTTGTGTGACTGCGTGCGTGCTTTGACATTCTGCATTGAACTTGCAGGGGATTGGAAAAGGAGCAAGTTTAATGCGAGGAGCACCTGGCTACTGACCGCCCCTCCCCGGGTTCTCCCCTTCAGGCCGGTGTGCCCGAGCGGCCCGGGAAACCCCCGGGGAGCGCGTCCGTCCCCGGTCTGGCCTCAGCCCCCGGTACCTTGCTGAACGCGGGGTCGGGCAGGCTTGGTTTGGCGGCGCGTCTGCTTGCGGGCAGAGCTGGCACTGCCTGTCAGCGCGTACGCACAGGTGTGCGGGAGGTGTGTCTCCATCGGCCCCCTTTCCTTTCCTATGCGAGAGCGTGATCCCTGGCCTTGTCCTCGCATAGCTGGTTGCTGGCCATTAAGCCCACCTATGTTGGCTAAGCAGGGCTTCCTTCGCTTCCCTGGGGGAAAAGACAGCTGGCCCCGCGGGATAGGTGAGCTGTGGATGCCATTCTCACTGTGCTGCGGTTAAGAGAGCAGTGGGGAGCTCCGCTTGCAATTTGGGATTGCTTGGCTGGTGTGCAGTGGCTGAAGAGGAGCAGTCCTGAGGCCTGAGTAAGGCTTTCGTGCAGGTTCCGAATACAACCCTTTTCTTTCAGAAGAGCCATTAAGCACTTTTTCACTGCGGTGTGTGAATAGTGCACAAACATGGACTGCATTTATAGAAGTATTCCAAGCATACTGTAAAGTTTGATAAAATACACTTGCACATCGGAGGTGATACTTTTCTAACAGAAAGCCAAAGAGTGATAGCCTTCCATTATAAGCAACTGAACCTTTGAAAAAGAAGAGACTCAATATGGAAAAAAAATGGCTATTTCTTTAAATAATGTTCTGGAAGTGGTTAATGTAACACTGCTGCTTTAGATTAATAGAGAAGTCAAGGAATTTTTCAGTAGGAGTAAATTGCATTCATGTGTGTCTTGAAAATTTAAACTGAGTTAAGAAGATGTAGTATTAAAGTGATTAATAACTGAAAGGTAGCACACTCATTCAGGTGGAAGAGTAAATGCTGGGAAATGAGCTCCAATTTTGATTAGCTTGCTCTGCAACTTTAAGGATACTAGAGCATAGCTAACTTGAAAAGGAAATGTTAAAGCCTTTCTGGGTATTACAGCTGCCACTGAGCTCTTCTAATATCTGTGGATTTAGTAGTTGTGTTTTCTTTTTTTTTTAAGTTTTCATTTATTTATATATAGAAATATGAGATACTTGAGAGGAAATGGTAGTAAAAACACCCAAAATGCCGGTTAAATGTGTTTTGCTGTTCTTTGATATAGCAATACTAAAATTACTGCTTGTAAGAAATGTATAAAAGAGGCAGAACTTTGATTTTTACCCTTTTATGAAATTTGATGTCTATTCCTAACTTGCGTGTTTCATTTCTGTCATTGACAATGGAAAGCCATTGCAAGACTTACATTGATGCGACAAAGTACCATAAAGGACGTGTCTTCAAAATCCTTACAATAATAATAGTATTATAAATACAAATGGGTAGTAAAGCAAAAGTAAACATGATAAAAAAAGATAGCTAGTGTGTCAGAGCTGGGAATAATCAAAGGGAGACCTTGAACCATTGGAAAACTAACTGGTAAAAGGAAGTGCAAAGTTTCAGTAAGCAGTCACATTGAAATGCAATATAATATGGCACAAATGCAACTGTACTATATACTCAGAGGTTTTACTTCATGAACCCTGGAAACTGGGTCATTCTCCCTTTTTTTTGGTTTTCCTTTTTATGGCATTGGTGAGTTCACTCTGAGTTGCTTTTGTGTAACTTTAGAACCTTGGCTGAAAGTAAGATGCGAACCACCTAGAAAAAAATCAGAAAACAACCTAAATCATTAAGATAAGGTGATTTCCTTATGAAAATATCTAGCTAAAATGTCTCTGTGGGGTGGAGAATGTTTAGCATTAGTTTTTAACTTTTAGGGATCCTTAATGATGGAGAGAAACTTTTTCCAATGCTGTCAACAGAAACCCAGCAGTGTGCTGATCATTGGGGGATTTTGAGCCTTGTATAAAGGAATTCTTCTCTGGCTGATCATAGAGTTTCAGTATTTCAAATTTGCAAGGCGTTCCTGTATAAAAGAAAAAGATTCTGGCTACTTGCTTCTTATAGGAAATTCATGGTCTCAGGAGGCTGAGGGCAATTAAGAACCTTGTAGCTCTGCAGAAATTCCACCGAGAGCCTGTCACTTCATGTTTCAAAAACTTGATGTATAAACTTTATGAAATAGTAAAATGTGTTTATATGGAGCTTGGCAAGCTCTTCAACAAAATGCTTGTAAAAAAAGGTGGTTGCATTGCTTAGATCTCCATGAATGGCTTGGGCATAAAAGCAGTTTTTTGGCAAAGTAGCAGCTTAGTTTGACTTTTTCACCCTAGAGTGGAGTATCATTTGGGCATGTTTCTAGTGAGCTGATTGATTTCTATCAAAGTTAAAAAGATTTTTTTTTTAATAGGCAGTCAGGTTTGAATGATGTTGGTATGATATTTGCATGCACTGCAGGAGCATGTTTTGAAAGATGTTGAGCACCTGCAGCTTCCATTTGCTTCAGTAGTGTTTGTGTGCTCTGATGAGGACTAGAGGTATTACCTGCATTATGCATTTAGCTAAATTAGGCACCTGGGTTTACAAAACTTTCATTAATATCTTTGTAGTTCAGAAGGGCTAGAAAATAGGGGTCTTGTATAAGCCATCTAATGGTTTATTTCACTGTACACAAAAACTGGACCAGTGGCTTTGGGGGGGGGGAATAGTGAAACAAACCTCATGATTGCAATTCGGTTGTCAATGTTAAGTTTTTAGCTCTTTATGTAGCTGGAAAATCTGTTATGATTTTTGTGTGTGTGTACTACCTCAAAAAGTCATGATGACTTTCACTAATATTTTTTTGGACACTTGCTCACATTTGTCCAGTAAAACAAAGAATGCATTTTTTCCAATCATGGTTAGGAAAGTGTGATTTTAATTTCATGCCTTATCTCTCCTTGTTACATTCCTTGCTGCTTCTTTGATCACAGTTTAAACCATGATATTGTGCTTAGTTGTTTCACTTCATGTATCCCCTTATTGCATGGGAGGCAATTTTTAGGATGAAATGACAGTTGGAAATTCTGGTTTTATTGTATGTGCCTCAGTTATTTCCCTTTACTCTTTGGGAAAGATCAGTCTGTCAGCCCAGGCCACTAGAAAGTATTTCTGTTCCTTCACCAGGATGTCAGCTCACCTGCAGGAGGATGTTTGGACAAGTCAGCAAGCTGAAAAGATAGTGCTGTTGGTTAGTCAGGAGCACGCAAGGAATAATGGGATGCACGAGTCAAGTAGAAAATAGGCCACTCTGTTCTTCATTCTGTAGCTGTGACAGCAGATGTAACACTTGCAAAAGCTGAAATCTTCATGTGAATAAAACCTTTCGAGTTATTGCTGCTTCTGCTTACCTTTAAACAAGCAATGGAGCTGGCTGCTTTCTCTCATGCTAAGGTTATGTTATTTTTCTTTGACTCACTACCTGGCTTTGGGCAACAGAGGTTATTAAAATAAAATTACAAACATATTTTTTTTCTTTCCAAATAACTACGTAGGTAATATTTTTTTTTAATCCGTATGTTTCAAAACACCTTTTAAAAAGCAGTTATATGCTTTTTAGTCTTGTTATGGAGGGAATGACAGAAATACGGAGTGATCAGCTTCCAAGACGATGGCAGCAGAAGGGCCAGGAGTTGTACCCTGGGCAGCTCCCAGGCTCTCTGCCCACTCGCTGTCGGGCGCTGCCTCTGCAGACCCTCCTGCCATGTTGTCCTCTGGCAAGTATAAAAGGTTTGGCATTGCCCTGTACTGTACAATATATCAGCTGAACGAAGTGTGTGGATGTCTGTGCTAATGTAGTAATATACTTTTTTTTTAAAGAAAGTCACTATTTGTAACTTGTCAGATTACTTTGTTGTTAGTGTATCTGTAACTTTCGAACAAGAGAATTGGTATGAAACAGGCTTCACGTTAGCTGCCAAATATGGAATTCCCTTTTGGAAATTGGGCAAGAGTGATGCAAGTCGAAAAACTTCACTGTAAAGTACAGGCATGGGAGGGGGGGGGAGACAAACGAAATCTTCTTCTCCCCCCTATTTTGGAGTACTGTAAGCTTGTAACTAAAGAGGAGTCTGTCTTCCTCCTTGGACTGATACCAGTGTGGAGAAGCATTAATGTAAAGTTCTTAATGTGGATCTGAAGTGCTTACAGCATCCAAGTCCACACAAGAGTTGAGTGAAAGTTAATGAATGGGAGAAGAAAGGAAGGGGAGGTAAATAGCCAAGGCAAGCGTATAATCTAACCTAGGAATGCTGGCTGTGGTCCTGGCCATCTAACTTTTTGTTTGTTTTAGTTTTTTATTTGATAAATCTTATGTATTTGAAGCAGAAGTGGAAAAATGTTGAGAGAGGAAAAAATAGCATGCTGTGAGGCATGGCTCTATTGGAAAAACAGGCTTTCTCCTGGGGCGACTTGCTGTGGTTGGGGTTTCTGCTAATATCGTTATGGTTCAGAGGTTGCATCTGGTCACACTTATGGCTGAGATCACTGTGGTGGTAGAAGACTTTTAAGTGTAGAAGAGGCAAAAGTAATCTGCTTATTCTCTTAAATCAGTATTCGTATTGCAATAATTTGTGTCCTGTTCTCCCCATACTGTTATTCTGCAGAACTGAAATTACTGAAGTCGTATAGCATGAGTGTGTCAGGAAATGAAACTTGCACTTGAGTTGACTAAATGTGGCAAATGAACAGTGTTGGTGGTAAAATCACAGGGGAATGGGTGCATGTGTACTGCAGTTACATTTACTGTTGAGAGGCAACTCATTGATGTGGCAAGGATTATAGTCTCTTGAATGTGAAACGGGAGTGTTATGTACCAATGCAAGTATGTACTTGTAAGATATTTGAGAGTCTGTAATAATTTATGTATTTACATCTCATTATTTCCTCTATTTGATGTTGTCTTGAATGTAAGTAATTTGAGTTTTCAGCTGTAGTTGCTGTTTACTAATGTAATCTTGTGATAGGCTAAATCACGGAAATATTGACCCAAGTCGAAAGCAATGTATTTCATCCTGAAAAATTACCTTTCTCTTCAGCAAAATCTCTGCCAGTGATGGTAGCTGAAAAGCTGTGTTTTGTTCCTCACTTTCATCAAGAAAAAAACCCAAACCTTATTATCTTGAGGAGGGTAGAATGGCTGAAGGTGTTCATGCTTCAATATAATCTCTCAACAGCTAATTAAACCTAAATACTAGATTTACCTGCGAATCCTGAAAATACTTGTTACCACTGAATGCACTTAATATGTTTGAGAAGGAGCAGCAAACCTGTCTAACTAGTTGCCTGCAACACATTCTAATAAAACCCCCCAGCATAGGAAGAGATTATTAGTATTTCATAACCGCTGTACTGAGAGCTGCTAGTGCAACTACGTGGTGGCTTTGCTTCCTGCCCAAGAGGATAGTGCAAGTGGTGATGAGTAATTTTTAGTGCTTCCCACAGGCTCTTGCATATGGTCTCTCTGATGGCTATTTCGTCCTTTCTTCTATTACTGTCCCTGAAACCAAGTGCAGAAATGAGCTGTATAGCCCATAGCCTTTCAGAAAGCAAATAGCATTCAGCTGGTGTTTTGTTTGCTGCTATGGCAAGTGCAAAGGTGTGGTGGTGGTAGGAGCATGAGGAAGAAATGACATGAGTGTGGGTGATGAGCAGCCAAAGAGGCTGCGTTTGAGAGAGAAACAGATGAAGTTTTTTGCCAAGCTTGCAATGAAGACTCATGCATAAGTTAGCCCATAGTAAACTGTGAAGGAAAACCTCTCAAGATTTAGTGCTGTAACAAGTAACCAGAATTTCTGTGGCATGTTCTAACCAAATTCCACTAGAGACTTGTTAGTAACATTAAATTTTCCGTTATCTTTTGAAAATACCTACTGAAAGGGTGTGTTTGCCTCTTTTCTGCCTTAATCAAACTCATGATTTGCATAGATGCCTTCTGACCCAAGTCTTTCTCCTCTATTTTTAACTCCCAAGTTCTACGTTGTGAATGAAGATTCTATTTGTATGTGCTCACTGCTGCTTAACATACGGTTCAGGAGATTATATGGTCCACATGTATGATCGAGGATGGGATCATTAGCGGAAGTGATTGGCAGCTCTTACGTTCTACTTCCAAAGATACGTTGTTTCTTGAGCCTCTTTGTTGGCATTTGACAACTGACACAGGCTACAATTTTTTATTCTCTTTCACTTAAACAAAGTATTAGAACTTAAAAAAGATTTATTTGTTTCAATAACAGTGTGTTTGCCTGAAGGAATGCTGAAACTGGTCCAGAACAACTGCTTTTAGAATAAATTGGCTAACTCAGCATGTGACTTTAGGAAATGAAGAACAGTTTTTACTTGTATAGCAAACACAAAAACTTTACTGTTTTGACTTGACTTATGGGTGTCCTGTATCTAAATAAATTAGGTTTATAAAAGACCTCCCAGCTCTGGGGACTTGGTTTATAGGGATCACTTGACTGTAAGTTAGATGACTGACAGATAAAAATGCTAGTTGTGATGATATTAGAAATTATTATACCTCTTGTGAACTTCACCTATCTCAACAGATTCAAGAAGAAAAAAGTACAGAAACCTTTTAAATAAAAATTAGGTGTTATTAACAAAATCCTGTGAGAGTCTTTAAATCAACTGCTACTTAACTTCTATATCTGAATTTCGTATTAATACTTTCTTATGTAGGAGGACAATTCTTTCATTTAGCAGTGGGTTTTTTGAGAATTTATGAAATATTAGTCTATCTAATAAGACTGTCTGAAAGGGAAGGAATGCTGTAGAGATAGTGTTAACTGACCTTTGCAGAATTGGTGTCTGCAAGTGTGGGTTGGGTTTTTTGGTTGGTGTGTTGGGTTTTTTTTAAAGATTGATTGATTTATTTTTTAATTTTTTTAATTACTTTATTGGAAAGCAGAACTGACTTTACTGGTTGTGACAATGCTGGAGTAGTGCATCTCTGAAGGGCATTATTCATGTTTGTTTCTGTCTTTCCTGGGATTAGCAGTTTTTAAATAAATGTTTTGAGATGAGGCTACTGCGTAACTCCTTGTTTCTTCCTCAGTTGTCATCTGTTTTCTACAAAGTTCATGATCTTGAAATATTCTAGGGTCATTTGTTTTGTAGATGAAACTACAGTGAGGTCAGGCTTTCTGATAGGTAAATCAACAGCTCTAGCTTCATGTGCATGCTGGGAGTGTCGGATCACTCGCTTAAGGATAAGGGTTCTGGTCTAAATAAGAGCACAGATATGAACTGGGGACAGTCTCAGATAGTGTGGCTTTAAACACGTGTTCCCATAAACTGGGCCTCACACGCAGTATGATTGGGGTTTTTTGTTCATTCCCTGCTGACTTAAGTAGAAGATGCTATTGATTTCTTTTTACAGTCAAGTGAAAATAAATGTTATGGGCAATTGACTTGGAGGCAGAAGCTAGATGTGCTGGAATGGAAACTACATCCGGAGTTATATTTCACTATTTCGAAGCAATGTATCTGGTTTTCTTATGCATTAATTGCAGGAAGAATCAATCCTTTTTATGTGGCCAGAAGGTTTTCTGCCTCTTCTGTCCCTCCTTTCTTTCTCTGTCTTTACTGGAGCACTTGGAAGCATTCACACAGGTAATGCTGGGACTCTGACTGTGGTTGTCCTTGACTCTCCCACCTCTTTCGTATATCATGGGGTCCAGAGTGTCTGAAGAGATCTGATGATACAAAGGCCACTCAAGCATGAAATTCTAGCAGCATAAGATTAACTGTTTGACTCCTAAGTAGAATCTTTTGAGAGATGCTTCTTATCTCACGGCTTATGAATTCTGCAAATCCAAAGGTATTTAAGAGAAAATTCTCACCCATGTTAATACTTGATGGATTACTGCAGATTCATGCTAATATTTATCACCTTGCTCATTCAAAAATACCATGTTCGTTGCTTTGGTTCATTGTCGTTAGTGCAGCTGATAGTGGGTTTCAGCCTGTGTCTTTGAATGTATCTGTTCCTGAAACAGAATTCCTGTATGAGTTGTTGCCGTGTTCTCAAGGGTGTTGTGGACTTCAAAGTTAGCTTTATGTTCATACCTTTTGATTAAAACCAGTCATTGTACAGGATAACTGGTTGTTCCTTTGCCCAATTCTGTCATGCTCCAAATGAAAAACAGAGTTAGACAAATTACCAAATTTAATTTGACCTTCAGTTCAGAACAGCCAAAGGACTGTTACAAGTTGAATGCTGTTTATTCTACCGTTAGCATGAGTTCAGTGGTGGGGAAAAAAAAATTCAGTGTAAAACTTTATCTAAATGATGGAAGAGCTTGAGAGAAGCCTATTCTTACAATGGGATGCACAGTTTTAAAGTTCAAAGGAGGCAGAATGTGACTTGAATTCCCTGGGAACAGATATAATGATTGCTGACTAAATACCTTGTTCCTTGTTGGGAAGTACCAAGACTCTCTTAGTGGTTGGAATAAAGACATCTGTAACTTTGTAAAATTCTCATTGCCTGATGTTGAAGTGAGGGGAAAAATGTAGATGCTCCATTAGCAGTAATGATTTTTTTTCCATTTCAAACTGAATTAAATTGGACCCCTTGGTGATTTTCTAGAATTTTGTTCTGGTCCTTATACCTTCTTGTGAAGGTGTCTTTTCTCCTTAACAACTTTCCAACTATAATAAATGTGTTCTGTTGTGCAAAAGATATCTCTGATAAATCTGGGCTTTCTATATGCTTGAGAAGAAGCTTTTGATTGTGTAATGAGCTAGAAAAGAAAATTAAGTAACTGCAGGTTTTAGGCCATTGTCCTTCTGATGATTTTACATTGAGTCAATATTTTTTTTTCTTCTGCTATAGATAAACCTAATGCATTATAATGGTTTAGAAAAAAAAATCTGCATTTGGTGTTTCAAACTGAGGTTCTCACCAGACACAGGAAAAAATCCAGGCTTCCTAATATTTGGTGTTTTAATAGTAATTTTCCACCTATCAAATTTGTAGTGTTTAACACTGCAGAGAGATGTGATGCACATTAAGCTGGACTGTAGTTACAGTATGTTTTTATGCTGTGGCTTTAGGACCTATACTTATAAAATTGCCAAAAGCTAGAGAGCTAATATTCTTGACATTTATAGTTAGTCACAAACATTCTTCTTCTAAGTGATTTAATGAAACAAAAGGCAGATTCTCTTTTGGGAAAGTCTAAAGGACCCTGTGTCTGTGGCCTTGGTAAATAATACATAGATCAATAAAAGCTTGTTTCCTCTTTATTTCAAAGATATTTTTCTCCTTGCTGCTGCTGTTTCTTATTTTAAGGTTAAAAAAAAAAAAAATCCTCATGTGCAGTATCCTTTCTGGAAGGGAGGTATTTCCTAAATCTGTTCACTATCTGTAGTCAAGCCTGTCTATAAAGAAGTAAGATCAGGTACAGCTCCGTCCCCTTTGGCCAGTTTTGGTCAGCTGTCCTGGCTGTGTCCCCTCCCAGCTTCTTGTGAAAATCAGCTCTATCCCTGCTGAAAACCAGGACATTATCCACCCCTTATTCTGTACTATCTATGTCATGTCCAAATCCTACACCTTCCAATTAATCACCACAACTTTTCCTGTCTTTGATATACACACACACACATCTGTCTACCTAGGCAGATAGAATTCCCTTAGTCTATGGGCATCCTTCTAAAATGTCCATTGAGTTCATTTAGTCCATGACTTTGGGCTCCATCTGTCATAGCAGTCTCTCAGGGCAGGAGTGATGATATGTGCTGTTGGATTGTTGCATGTTGAGGTACGCATCAGACTTCCCCATGCTTCCGCATCACCCGCTGAGTGCACCAGGTCCTTGAGCCAAAGCAATCCCATGGATGGCTTTGGCTTTGCCTGAAGCAGGGCTGACCCAGACTGTCTTCCCTAACAGATTCTGCATGTGCTCTACGGGGACTTGATCTCCTTCTACAGTACGTGGAAGTTGTGATTGGGCAGGGCCAGCTTGATTGGTAGACCCCCTAGAGTTAACTATCCAGGTGGTCTTTGCTAGATGTGTATCCCAACGTTTGAAGGTCCTGCCACCCATTGCTTTCATGCATGTAGTCTTTGGCAGTCCAGTTTTTTTTCCCCATAGATTGGGCGTGATTATTAATCACTTCTGAGAGATGTCATCCGAGGTACAGGCATGACAGCAATGCCACATACAAATGCCAGCTTAACCTCATGACCAGTGATGTTACAATATCATAAGTTGATATTACACAGTACAGCAAAATGAGAATCCTGACCTCTCTCTCCTGGAGGTGATAAGCAGCGCCACAGGGAATATATACAGCAAGTAAGGATTTGCATAACACAACCGTGTGAACAAACAGAGCACCATTGTGACCAATGACTGTTTAACTAGTATAATAAATGTGTATAACAAGTTTGTTTTAACATGCTCTGTCCAGATCTGTTGTTATCTCAGTCCTTTATGCCCACATTAGGTGCCAGAAAGGACTGGGATGGGGAGGAGAATCAGAAGACAAAGGCAAAACTCGTGAGTTGGGATAAGGACAGTTTACTAGGACAGCAAAGGGAAAGGAAAATAGCGACAACGGTAATAACAGAATATACAGACTGGGTGATACACAATGCAATTTGCTCACTGCCCAGAACCCAATGCCCAGCCCTTCCCTGAGCAGTGATCCTCTCTCCCTGGTCAGCTTGCTCCCTTATATACTGAGCATGATGTCATATGGTATGGAACACCCCTCTGGCCAATTTGGGTCAGCTGTCCTGGCTGTGTCCCCTCCCAGCTTCTTGTGAAAATTAGCTCTATCCTAGCCAAAACCCAGGACAGCAAATCTATAAAATTAACGGAAAATGGAATAGGAAACTATGCTTAGTGTTCAGGAATTTGGTGGTGTTGCATTTTTAGAAGAGTAACATCTGAAATGACACAAACTTCTGTCTCTTATTTCTGCTGTGTTCATAGATTTCAGAAGGGTTTCATATATGGACTTCAAGTCTTGGATGTGGCAGGAGGTAAAGGGAAGTGCTGCCTTCTGGTGTTATTGTACGTATATTCTGAGGTAGCTGGTGTCGTGTGAGACGTTTGGAAGGAGACCTAGCAGAGTTTAGTGGGTATCGTCAGGCAGTGACACCAATGAGCTGTGTAGCATTCAGGGCCCTTTTTGAAAATTGAGATTGTAATGACTTTGTGAGACAAAAGATTCAGAAATGCAGTATGAAATATAGCATATTGTTTCCATTCCAAAAAGTGTTTTCCTTGTGTGTACCTGGATCAGCCTTGGAGACTAGATTCTCTTTGCATTCTAGCTCTTTTTACATTGCGTAGTAAAGACTATCCTGTTTGGTGTAGGTTTGTTGCCTTGCTCCCACTCCCCAAGTTTACTTTTAGATGTTGTTTCAGAGAAGATGCAAGCTCAACTTTTAAAGATTGTATAGTCGTTGCCTGCTGGAGAGGTTGGCTTCCCACCCTGCAACTAGGAGGAAAAATCCAGGCCCAGGTTTAAGCAGATGAGGTGACATACATGTCTGCTCTTTTGGTATGAGAAGTCCTTTCCTGTGTGCTATGCACGTGTTGTTCTGTTTGCAACACAGAGAAGGTTCCTCAAACCTCTGAGGATGCATCAGCAGGCAGGCCAACTACACAGTCCACAGAAACATTAAGTTTTTCACTATAGCGGAGTGAGGTAGAAGTCTGCTGGTTTCATCCATTCTTTTCAAGGCCCAAAGCAGGCTAATGTAACTCAGATATCCATGTCATATTGAACTTGTCTGCAACTGGGCTGTGGGAACAACCTGTAGCTGCCGTGAAATTTTTTAGCAGAGCAGCAGACAGCTGCCCTTCAAGGTGACAAAAGACAAACCTTTTAAAGGACTGATGAGGTCATAGATTTCTTCTACATTTCTGCTTACTATCCTTACTGTTTCACATTTTGAGTTTCTTATGTAGCTCTCAAAATGAACTAATATATATGCATTGAAATTCAGCATGTATACTGTTCTCTAGGAATACATTAAGATCTACCTGTAGATTCCCAGCTTCTGTCGTTTGTGGCTGGTTGCCACGTGGATGAAAAGGAGCCATCTGAGCTGCTGACTGGATAAGGCTTGATATGGTTTGAGGATAATGATAAAAGAAAATTACTTTCCTAGTCTGTCAAAGAACATGTACCCTAGTGGCACTGTGTGTGGGTTTCTTTGACCTTGTAATTCTTTTGAGTTAGTGGCTATTTCTATATGCATAATAAACACTAAAGCACAAGAGCTCATCACTTTTGGGGAAGGATTAGAGCAGTTTTTCCAGTCAATCATAGACACTTTTACTGGTACCATTACCTTTGAAAAGGGCCATGGCCATATGCTGTGTATAGAGTTAAATCTGTGAGCAGCTTGCATAAGGTAAACAGTGCTAAATGTGATCGATTTAGTGGCTTTGCTGCTACGCTCCAGATACCATGGAGGGTTTTTCAGTTAACTTGTAGGTGCACTTCAGTGTCGTCATTTTGCCTTATCTTAGGAGGGGGAAGTTTGTAACTCTTGTTGGTGATCTCCTGCTGAGTGATTAACCTTGTGCTGTATGGCAGCAATTAAAGAAAGTGATTAGAGTGTAAGGAGATACCTGTGTGAATGTTGTGTTCCAGGCAGTACTGTGTTTGAAGGACACTGAACTCCGTAGTGTTCCCAGGCATTGTCCTACAAAGTCACAAATGTTTAAATTCCATTAGTGTTGCTTACAAGGGTCAATTGTTGTTGTTTTCTATCAGTTTTTTTCTAGTTAGGTCTTGGAATGTTTTTATGATGCGCTTCACTTGTTTAAGAAAATGTGCACTTTAATAATTATTTATTTATATTTATGATATTGTGCACTTATACTAACAATAACTATCTTAATTTATACTTTAATGTTAATATCTGTATTAACTGATGTGATAGTCACAGTTGTAGCTTCAGTGTGATTGCAGTCTTTCAAGTGAGTTCCTTGATGTGGATAATTAATTCTGAAATTGTGATGTATGTTAAATCATCTGTGAATTCAAAAGGGATCATCATCAAAGGTTTAAAAATTTGAATAATAGGGATAAAACAATAGTTTGAACCATGCACTATATTCAAATCCTCCTATTTTTTTTTATGGTCTTGGGCAAGTTGTTTCTAGTTTTCAGTTGCCTTGTTTGTAAAGTAGTTTCTCATATAATGGGAGCACTCTGAAGTATAGTTGTAATAGTTAAGACAGTTTAACTCCTTTGAAATGTTTTAGTTATTCTAAGTCTTCTGAACTGCATCCCTCTAAAGTGAAATTGGTACTTTTTGTTCTTTTCAAAGCATTTGGGAAATGGAAACTGAGTTTCCAGAAGTAGTAGTAGTATTTTCATTTTCTGCATTGAATACTGGAATTGGACATAAGCTAGCTGAGTAAAATTTTTTGCGGCAAGAGGACAGAATTTTCCTTTGCATTGTACAAATTAAAATGTTAACATTAACCTTAAGGATTACAGGATGGGATATTTGTTGTTGAGGGAGAAAAGCTTAATCTCAAAGACGAAGTTACAGCCTTACACTGGCACGGATTTTTATAACAGAGGGATGTTCTCAATTACTGCTGGTAGGTGTGAGGACCCTTGCGTTTGGATGCTGCCTATGGCAATCTGAAATACAGAGTCAGGAAGCTTTCAGGATGGGGGTATCTCATATCAGCAGTTTAATTTCTGTAAAATGTTAATCCCTCTTAAAATAGCATGAATTATAATGCTTCTGGAACTAGAAACAATGCTGATTTTAATCTTTAATCCCTAGTTTTGGATAAGGGAACTTGAAGTGTGGGGAAGCCCAGTGGTGGTGTGATGTGCTACCCATTTTATCAGGCAAATTCTTCTGCATCAATTTTGAAAAGCTTTAATAATTGTTAAGTTGCAGCCTCTTAAGGAATACAGTTCCCTTTCAGTTCTGTTTTGCTATGTTTTTCGCTCAGATTCAGTGAGCATGTTGCTGCCTTTAGCCTGAGGTGGCTGTTTAATGGCACCCTGCTTGATTAAACCTTGGTCTATGCCACTTGCTCCCTGCCTTCAGACAACCCCCCCCCCCCCCCCAGCAGGACCTTCAAGTCAGTTGGCCTGCTCCCAGGCCAGTATTTCTGTGGGCCAGATGAAAATAATTACAGACAAAGACCTTGCTTCTGCTTGGCTATCCCTATCATGGGTGCTTTTTGTCTCATACCAGAGCTGTGTAGTTTGTTGTTGTTTGGGTTTGTTTTTCAAACTTCTAGCAACTACAGTCATGTTTAAACTAGGTGGTACAGAAGAGTCCTGTGCACACCTGTCAGCTTGAGTCTGAAAACAATGTAGTCCCCACAGCACTGCAGTATACCCTTCTTTTGGCACGTCTACCTAACCGAGCGCACCACCCCACTGGTACGGCTACCCTTGAACTAATTCTACAGATGCAAGCATTGCGTTCAGTTACTCAAACCTTCACAGACTGAAGGTCACTGCAGAGACCGGGCATGCCATTTGGCGCACGCTGCCTTCAACAGCATTGCTTAACACCACTGCTGCTGTGAGCCTGTCATCACTTAACAGCCAGCCACTCTACGCAGGATTTTAAGATATAAACAAGAAATGATGAAAAATGTTTTAAAAAAACCCAAACAAACAATCCAACAACTTAAGATATTACAGCATGTGGGAAAAGGTGGCAATCTTAGTGAGCTGCAAACAACATACTTCTAGGATATTGGTTTTTATGAACATTGAGCAAAAATGGGGATAATGAAATACCTAAAATAAATGGGTATCAATGATAAAGAACTTCAAAGATACCATGTCTGAGATCTCACAAAATGTTTTTTTACCAACAGCTTCAGAATCATAAACATAGCCTCCTTTAAATACATAAATATAGTTTACTTGCTTTGGCAGAAATGCAAGTCTATAGGAATACTTTTCCAAAGTTAACTGTTTTTTATTATGTAAACATAATAGCTGTTTAAAGCACTTTCCATAAGATCTCCACCAACTGGTATTTTAACTAGCAATATTTCCCATTTAATAGTAATCTCAAGATAATTTGAGAAAGAAATACATTTAAAACTTCAGTACCAAGTCAGCCAATGCAATCTGATGAAATACACAATTGTGGTTACACAATAAAATGGTATTAAATGACGAAAGAAAAAAAAGGTACTTTATTAGCTATTTCCCCACTTGTAAGAATTCAATAAATAATGTCAAATGATGCGTGTGATAGGTAAGTCTACTAGTTAACTCCCTAAAGACTTATCCTCTTATGAAACACTTGAGGCAGGAGGAAGTACTTCTACTTCATGTTGAATACATAGAAAAACTCTAGTGAACTTTGAACACGTTTCAAGAACTTGTACAGAATTATACAGCAGGAAAGTTTTCATAAATCCTTTTCTGACAGATCCTGTATCAGTACATTTCTCACTAGAGAGTGGAGCAAGCGTGATTGGCTCTGTTGGACCTAGGGGAAGCTGCTAGTAACTTCTCACAGAAGCCACCCCTGTAGCCCTCCTGCTACCAAAACCTTGCCACACAAACCCAAACCACCTCTAAATTACTTCAGACTGTGATTATTTAGAAGGATAGTACTGTGTTTAGGCAGAACGTTTTCACGTTCTCTGGCTTCGTACTTCAGAGCATATGGTTTCTTGTGCCATGTAGGGGTCTGTCAGTAGCCAGCACTTCCATCAAAAGTATTGTTACTTTAATAGTATTTCAGAAGTAAAAGTGGACTGACAGTGGCTCATAAAATCAAGTAATAATCTTGTGGTTCCTAGGTATTTTTAGGAGAGTTTTCCAGGTATGGGATATGACTATGCAGCTTTTTCATGGTAGCAGACAGTATCCTAGAATTTCAGGAAAAGTGTCCTCCAAAATTCTCTGTAGACGTATTTGCAGGTATCCATATGGTTTCAGAGAGAAATGGATGTAGGTTAACAAGTTTCTTTATGCGGGAGTTTTTGTTTGGAATTTTTGAAGTCTGTGTTAAAAGGAAACTTGCTTTTAATACCTAAGTGTAACTTATGCATAAAACCAGATTGACTTTTCAGCTTCTCGATCCAGACCAAATTAAAATAAATCATTATACTTGTATTGATTGGTGTAATATAAGTCAGAGCTAAAAATATTCCTCTCTTTTTTTTTTTTTTTTTTTTTGTGTGTGTACAGAAAAGATGAAAAGGAGTATGCACTGAAGCAAATTGAAGGTACAGGGATATCCATGTCGGCCTGTAGAGAGATTGCAGTAAGTGTACATAAATGAAAGTATTTTTACTGACATTATTATTCAACAGATATTATATTTTCTCTGAATTAAGTAACATTAGAGATTATCTAAATGTTTTCTTTAACATCTGCAAGCATGAAAGTTATTCAAACATGAGCTTTTCTTAAAATGCTTTCTAAATAATAATAATTATTTTTTTTTTTTACTGGAAAGAGGTGTTCTTGCTAGGTAATAGTAATGCCTCTTTCTGGTATAATTTTGTTTTATCTCCTTTTATGTGCGGAGAGGGAAATACACGTGAACCTTTTAATGAAGATTTATTTTAAAAAGCGATGTTTTTAAATGACTTGAAGGAAAAAGGTTCTGAAAAATTACAACGGCCATTACAAGTATGCTTGCTAATAAGGTATTTTATTTCGGGCTAACGGTAGCTTACTCTTTTTTTCAGTACCTGAGAACAATTTGTTCTCCTCATTCCTTATTTGTTTTTCTAAATACAGAGAAACTTCACAGCAACATAAAAAACAGCTTTAATTGTATTTTTATTACATGTGTCTTAGGAGAAAAAATGGATTCAGAAATTGCATGCTCTTGAGCACAGTAGTGCCCATCATTCCTTCAAAGTTGGTAAAAATTAGATGCTCATATATGAAGGTAGAATTTAATATTTAAACGTTTCTTTTATGACTGAAAGTGTGCATTACTGTTAAAGTGATGGATAGCGAGTAAAATTTTGTAATGCAAGAATTTCTTGCATTGCAAAAGAAGTACACTTGCTTGATTAAATATTTACCTTGTTTTAATGCTGTCACTATGCCAAGGGCTGTTGAAATGTATGTTAGGATTGTGCCTGAAGCTTTTTCTAGTCTGGTAGTGTTGCACTGAAATACAGCATTCATGTGTGCAGTGCGATGTGAGGCATTAGAACCTCATGACGTTCATGAACTGAACAAATCACTGTATTGCGTTTAGTGTAGTGCCCGTGGCAATTCTGTGTGAAGAGACTTAGCAGATAAACCTACTCTCCTTTTAAAGTGCTTCTCACTATAAGGTCAAGGTCACTCATAGATTTGAGAGGTGGCTGTCAGTCACTTTACACAGAATCTACACGGTCACCTTGTTGCTAATATTTCTGCCTTTGGAGGAAATAAGAAATCCTCTTTTAACATCAGTAATAGATTACATTCTTGTTACTATAAAGTTGCTTCTGACAGCATGGAGGGTTGGTTTTTTTTTCTTTGATTCTCATCCTTTGTCCGTTTTAAATTGTACTACTATGGAGATGATGTGTGGAATAGTCCAAAGGAGACTGTCCTGTTGTCATGTTAGCACTGTGGTATGCAGCTGGTTCCATCATACCTGGACACAACGTCGTAAGGAAGTAGAGTGTCAATTTTTTTTTTTAATCTGATATATCACCATTTCAGTCTTTATTTTTTTTTTTAATTGATGAAGCTTTGTGCAAAGCTCAGTACAGCCTGGGAGGTTTCACAAGTACTGTGTAGGTTGCTTGAATCCTCTCAATGGTTCTTCCTGTAATTCTTCCTCACATGATATCTTACTCCAGACTGTATTGTAGAAATTTATAACCTGAGATAATGTAGCAAATCACTGTTTGCCTCACTGAAATTTCAGGTTGGTCGAATATTAGAAGTGTGAAAAAGGCAAAGGTGAAATAGTTGAAAAAGAAAGATGAACTTCTTGTCATATAGAAACAAGCAGAAACAAGTGCATTTTCCATAAAGAGAAGCAGACTTATAATTAATGCACTAATAGTTAATCTTGTATTTAAAGGCTTAGATAAGTAACAAAGAAGGTAATGTCTCCTGATTAAAAAAAGATTATCAGCCAGGAAAGAGGCCACATTAAAATGTCATGACTAGTTCTTTTGATGTTTCAAACCTCTCCTACAACCCTCACTCTCCCTAACACCAAAAAAACCCCAAACCATGTTCTATGGAAGTTGAGAAAATGAAAGAAGCACCAGTGTACGTGATTCTGTGTGTGTTCAGAATATTTCAGGAATTATGTAACCTGAAGACACTTGACAGCGTGCTCAAGAAATACATTGCTGAACTAAAAGCCATTCAGTTTTGCAGTCCAAGAGCATTTTGCGTGTAGTATTGCCTAGACACTCAGAAGGTGATGTGCTGGCTAACTTTCCCTAAGAGAAAAGGCAGATGGCTCCTCTTTTCTGGACGTTACAGGTCAAGTTGGTTTGTCTTTGCTTAGGACTTTGAAAAACATAAGACCTCTTTTACCACTGTTAATATGAGCTCTTCATGGAAGAAGACTTGCGTCAGTGAAAACATCATAGGCAGTGGTTCCTGGGGCAAGCGGCGATTACTTTTTCAACTGTAGGGTGATACCTGCTGAAAGAATCCATATTTCAGCCAGTTCTCTTGTGTTGAATATGAAAATACTAGAGAGGATTCTTACATAATAAAGAATTGTAGAGAGAAAAAAAAAAGCTAATTTCTTCCCTGTAAGTCAAGTCTATTCTGAAGGTAACTGAAATGCCAACTATTTCTGCGTTCTTGATATGAGGCAGATTATTGCTGGGTTTAAGCAACAGCATTTTTTAAGAGTAGAGCTGGAAAATATGAATGAGAGTTAGTTCTCATTTTTACATTATTATTTAGTTACCAAATGTGACAACTTTTTCAGCTCAAGACTTGTATTAGCTTATTTTGGAACCAGCGATGGATAAAATGTTTTCTTCATAGCTTGAACATCAGGGTGGGATTTCTAATTCTTTTTGTAACATGGGCAAAAAAATTTTCCTGAATTACTGGATTTGTTTATAGACCAAATGGCTCAGGAATTTGTTAGTTCAGTTTGCATGGTAGAAGATGGCAGAGAAATAAAATACATGTTTTGACGTTAAGGCCTTAAAAAACTCTGTTCCTTTCCATTCAGAGGTGGAACATCAGAGCATATTCATTGCAAGGTAGTTTAAAGATAGATTGGAAGCCTGCACAACAAAAAAGCATGTGGTTATCCTACTGGGTATTGGGGCGAGTATATGGAGATCTTGATGCAGAAAGAACTTTACTGTATCTTTTGATCTGAAAGAAGGAAACTAAAGTGTTGAACATAATGAAGTGTGGAGATAGACGAGGATAATAAACTGGATTCATAAATAATCTGATGTGTGTTTTGAGAAAAGTTTTTCTTCATTACGCTGAATAGATAATTTTCCCCCAAAAATGTACTTTTTTGGGGAAAGGAAGACTTTTATTCAATTCTGCCTTTGTGTTTTACTTTTTGCTTCTTACATTATGTAAGTAGCTTGCTTAGAACAGCAGGTGGAGACAGAAGAAACAGACCAGAGGAGTGTTATTTATTAGGGCTGCTTTTTTCTGTGAAGTATCTAGGCCATCATCTGTTGAGAACCAATAGCTATAACTTTAAAAGTCTGCAAACAGCTAACAGTAATGGACTTTTATATGATTTTTTTAATAAAAAAATCACTAGGGTAATACAGCTTTATCTGAGATTTCTTGTCCCAAAGGCTTTACTTTCTGTGAGAGGATTGTGCTGGTTACTTCAAGTACTTTGCTTTTCATGATACAGAGACTATAAACTTCTCAATGTGGATTTTGGGAAAAACTAATTCAGAGAAGAGAAAAATATAAGCCTTAATCAGTGCCATTCAATGGCTATTTTCAAAATATCTGGATAGGTAACCTGTCCCTGAGCATGGAAGTACTTCAGTGCAATTTTGTGATCTATAAGGTTTGCTAATGGTGTAAGAAAAGTATAATCTCATTGTGATTATTAATAAAATGTCTTTTCTTGAATCATTTTTTCTATTCAGAGAAAGAAATTAATTGAGTGACTGATTCAGACAGTGGATCTTAGGCTTATGGTGCTGGACCCCAAGGTGTTCACAACTATCTCCATTGGAACTTATTTTAGTGGCTAAGTCACTTCCAAAATTTGTGGTTATCTGTTGCTTTTCACATGAGGAATCGTAGAAACCAAAGGCTGAATGGTAGTAGGGGTTAATCTGGAAATCCTCAGAAGAGTTGCAGTCTTGAACAACTTGGGGAGCTACAATAGGATTATTGTTATTGGCTCGTTTAGCTGACGTGATGGAGTTTAGGATCCTAAGCAGACAGAGCACATCAAAAAGCAGGATTGCAGCCCCTGGACTTCAGGGGACCAGACTTCAACATCCTCAGATATGTGCTTGGAAGAATCTTTTGAGCCCTGGAGAGAAGAGGGATCCAGGAGAGCTCATTGATCACCTTGTCCAAGCTCAAGAAGTTTCCATCGCAACAAGTAGGAAAGCAAACAAGGGCAGTAGGAGGCCTGCATGGATTAACAAGGAGCTCCCTATTGAACTTGGATATAAAAAAGAAGCATATATGTGGTGGAAGCAGGAATCGGTAACACAGTAGGAGGAATATAGATTTGTCATCTGATCTTGTCAGGATAGAGGTTAGGAAAGCCAAGGCTGACCTGGACTTGAGTCTGGCAAAGGACCTGAAGGACAAGAAGAAAGGATTCTACAATTACATAAACAACAGAAGGAAGGCTAAGGAAAACATGAGCCTGCTGCTGAATGGGAACAAATGATATGGAAAAAGACCAAGGTACTCAATAACTTTTTTGCCTGAGTCTTCACTGATAAGACCAGCATTCAGGCATCCCATGCTCCTGAGACCAGAAAGTCAAGCAAAGATGGTGTTGAGGAGGACCAGATTAGCGAGCACTTAAACTGGACATACCTAAGTCCATGGCCCCTGATGAGTTGCACCCACAAGTGCTGAGGGAGTTGCCTGATGTCATTGTGAGGCCACTTTCAATTATCTTTGAAAGATCATGGAGGTTGGGGAATGGAGGAATGGAAGAGAACAAATGTCACTCTTGTTTCCAAGAAGCACAAGAAGGAAGATTAGGGGAACTACAGGCTAGTCTCACCTCAGTCTCTGGCAGAGTGATGGAGAAAATCCTCCTAGAAACCATTTCTAAACGCATAAAGGACAAGAAAGTGATTTGGAGTAGTCAGCATGGATTTACAAAGGTGAAATTGTCCTTAACCAACCTTATAGCCTTTGACTGGCTTGGTGAATGAGGTGAATGCTGTGGATGCTGTTTATTGTGACTTTAGTAAGGCTTTTGATACTGTCTCCCATAACATCCTCATAGACAAACTAACAAAGTACAGGTTAGATAAGTGGAAAGTGAGGTGGATTGGAAACTGGCTGAACAGTTGGGCCCAGAGGATTGTGATCAGTCATGCTAAGTCCAGTTGGAGGCAAGTCACTAGTGGTGTACCCCAGGAGGTGTACCTCCTGATTCTGGAGTTGATACTGTTCAATATCTTCATTAATGATCTGGATGCTGGGACAGGGTCCATCCTCAGCAAGTTTGCAGTTGACACAAAACTGTGAGAAGTGGCTGATTCACCACATGGTTATGCTGCTGTTCAGAGGGACCTCAACAGGCCGGACAAATGATCCGAGAGGAATCTGATGAAGTTCAGCAAAGGGAAATGCAAAATCCCGCATCTGTGATGGAATAACTCCAGGCACCAGTACATGCTGGGGGCTGACTGGCTGGGAAACAACTCTGCAGAGAAGGCCCTGGGAGCTCTGGTGGACAGCAAGCTGACCACAAGCCAGCAATGCAGCCTCAGGGTGAAGTTCCAATGTAAGATGCAAGTCCCTCTCATATCCTGAGTTATTTTTCCAAGGTTCTTGACTGGTCACTGAAATTAAGTATCTTATGCAAAGTTCTTGGAAAATTTTGAAGAATCAGAGCTTTATTGCCAAATTTATTTTTTGGGTCTGTTTGTCACCAAAATACACATTTAATCTAGTACTTACAACAGTTCCCTGGTATGAGTTGCACATATTAAAAAAAAATAAAAAAATCAATGTC
This sequence comes from Balearica regulorum gibbericeps, assembly GCF_011004875.1. Classification (NCBI taxonomy): domain Eukaryota; kingdom Metazoa; phylum Chordata; class Aves; order Gruiformes; family Gruidae; genus Balearica; species Balearica regulorum. The sequence goes on along the minus strand of NC_046186.1, from coordinate 51,715,645 downwards.
AAATGAAAAATAAGTTCAGCTTTCCTCTGAAAAACAGTCAATGTTTTTAGTGTATTCTGACTGTTCTGACTCAGACAGTTCTATGTAAGTATATTTAAATATAGTAGTAAAAATGTCCTGGAAACCAATGAAGTATTTGTAACTGTTACTTGTACTGCAGTGAATATAGTCTTGCTCAAATACTCTTCCTAACCCAAAAGAGGACAGTTTAAGGATGTCTTTTTATAAGATCATTTTTTTCCCCCCTAAAGTGCAGCCTGTGGACAAAGAGGACTACTACTAAAGGTTTCATGTGAACCAGTGACTTGAGTTAGGTCCTAGGAGGTTCTTTGGTCAACTCTTGATCCTTTCTAGCTTTTCTCCCCACCTCCAACACTGAGAACTTTCCCTCTTTTGAGGATAAATTACTAATTCTAGCCATCTTCTGTGTAAATAGTGATCTTAATTCTAAACTTCATTAGATATTTATATATGTTTGGGGGTTTGGGGTTTTTTATAGGTTAGTAACAGTTTTTTTTTTTTCTGTGGGGGTAGAAAAATTAAACTAGGCTGTTACAGATTATTTAAATGGGAAAAGTAGAGCCACAAACCAGCAGCATTTCTCTCTTAGCCTTAAGAGTGCTGTGAATTGCTGCAGTTTTGCCCTGCATGAATGTTGGTTCTGGGACGCATAACCATTTTAGTTGCCACATCCTGTGCCTGTGTGTGCTAGTTGTTAGTGAAGCTGCTAGAGGCTGCTCCTTCTGGGAGACCTTGAAACGTTGCCAGTACACTGTGGGACTCTAGCGGGAGCAATAGTTGGCCCTTGTGTTCATATTTGCATTTATGGATACAGGCTAAAATAATTCAGACTGCAGTGTTAAATGAGTTACTGAAAGCTCATTCGAACAATTTAGCATGCACAAATTATTCTCAGGCCTTTTGCTTATTGATGCAACGTATATTATAAAGTGCTAGAGGGTACAAATATTTTGGCATCCTCAGTTTCTGAGGGTGGGCAGGGTTTTAGAAGCCATACAGGTTAAACAATAGATTTTTGTAACCTTTTTGTGTTCATCAGCTCTTTTGAGCAAGGCTCTGTCTCACTGTATTTATGTTCTTCTTTTCCACCTCCCTGCTGTCCCTGGCCTTCCTTTGCACGAAGGCAGTTCTTCAGGGGCTGCATCTCTCTCCTCTCTGCTTTGGGGATCCGTGGTGGTGTGATGCTGAAGCTGAGCCAGGGAGGTCCAGCTAGGCTTAGTGTCTCTGTCTTGAAGCACTTTGTGCCTTTGCCATGTGCTTCTCAGCAGTGCTACTGGCAGCATGGCACGGGGACTACTCAAGGGGATGCGTCATGCCTTCCTGATAGAGCTAGTAAAGCTTATTTGCTTTATTACTATGTTGTTTGTTATTATAGCTTATTACCTCTGTCAGGGGCTGCATGTCACTTTACAAGGTGCTCTCACCTCCCTGTTTGGAAACCACTTGGTCAAATGAACTAAACATGAAGCTACTTAATTTGAGACTGTGGATCAGGCTGGCCATATAATCTGTTTGACCATCTCTTAGGAATGCAGAAAAGATCAGGTGTACAGGAATATTGATAACTTTTCAGTATTAATAAAACAGAAGATTTGTAATGTCATTGACTCTCTTCAAGTACAGTTACGTAGAATTTCATAATAGGTACAAGTCCTCTGCTTTGGCTATAGTGACTTTGTGTTTGACCTTGACTAGCACAGCAGTTTGCAGTATTTACTGTTATGTAGAAAAATAGGTTTTGTAACCTTGGTCCCTGGCTTTGTTTAAGGTGAGGTTAGGTAAAACAAGGCTTTAAAAAATGTCTGCGTCCCTGAGTACATTTGCTGTCAGAGATTCCTTTTGAATGTCAGAACCTCTTTTCCCTTGCCAAGATAATATAAATGTGTAGAATATTTGGCAATGTGTAAATCTCCCCATAAATTCTCTACTACCTAACTAGAAAAGATTGTTAGATTTCTTTGTGGAAACTTTGAAACTCCACTCCCTTTTTCAATATCTGGAGGTAGTGAAATAAGTATAAGTTAATAAAAATACCTTAATTTTTTTTTTTTTTAGGGAGTTAAGGCATATGTTGGCTAGAAGTGTCTGTGCATTGTGATTTTATAAGTATGAATCAGCTGGAAGGAGGTTTTTGGTTCAGCTACATGACAACTCATGTTTTGCATGCCATAGGAAGAATAAGAGCTCTCCGTCTTCTGATCTTGTATAATCTGTGTAATTTAAATGCTTTTTGTGTAAGAGAGTACTTAAATTCCTGCTTTGTTTATTCTTCAAAAGAGTTTTGTGGACATTTTTGTCTTACTGTATCTGAAAGAAAATTAACTTTATTAAATAAAAAAGTACAGAGATAGTAAATCTGTGGAATAAAGATATTTTTGTTTTAATCAATTAAGTTGACTTTCTTATCAGCCCATAAATGCACTGTAATGTTTATGAAAATAAGTTTTGCAGCTTGAGGTACAATTTTTTGTCAAGTAATCTTAACAAAAGTGGAGCATATCTGAAGCAGCTAGTCAGCTCCATTGTCTAACTACAGCCACCTCCTTCAGCAATTTAACAACAAAAAAGCATGAAGAGGAGAAAGGAAAAGGGAAATACTGCCTTTAGCACACCATTGCTTCCAAAATACAAAATTTGAAACTTTTTCTATACAGAAGTTACTTTCCTTTTCTCTGCTCAAAGCAGGAGAGCAATATCAACAAATCTATGGCAAGTATGTTAAAAAGAAGGAAAAGAAAGCTTTTACCCCCTTCTAACACAGTGTGAGCCAAAGAAGCTTCTCTACAAATTTGGTACTTGACATGAGTTAGGATATAATCCAAATTCCCAGTGCAGCTGACTAGGGAAAATGAGTGTTCAATGCTGTTTGGGCTCAGTTGTTTTCACTTTGAGTTTGCTGTTCACTTCAGATCCTGAATATTCTCAGAACATGCGAATGCAAAGCCAGCTGATGGTGCCCTCAACAGAAATGAGCAAAAAAAGTGAAGCCAAGCCTCTTCTGGTTAAGCTGTAGGCAGCAATCCACTGAAAGCAAATAGCTACTTTATCACTCAGATAAAGAAAAACACAGTTGCAGGTAATGCAGGAAAGACATTTTAAAATACTTATTTGCCAAACTTAAATACTCCCTGCAAGATTGCATGTGTGTGTGCGTGCATGTGTTTTAAAACTTCAGTTGGAATGTTTTGTAAATTTGGAGTTCTTTTCTGAATTTGTGTCATAAACCTTTTTCTCTTCTGTTTCTCATTCTCTCTTTTTCTCATTACATATTTTCTTTATGTTCCTCCATTTGTACTTTCCCTGTAGTCAAGAAAAATTACTTTATGCGTGTTTTCAGTTTATTCTGTGTGGAGTTGTAAAATTGTTTAAACAGTATATTGACTTTATATAACTCTAGAATGTGCCTTTCTTTAATTTAACATTACATGTGACTGGTTTTGATGCCTCAGACTGAGAGGTGATAGCATGGGTTTTCAGATGATGTATTCTTTTTAAGTACGGACTTCTGTTTTCAGGTACTGTTACTAAATTGCCCACTTCATTAAGCAACAGGCTCACATTTTCTTGTTCAGCCTTTCACAACTAATGTAGCAGCAGAAGCTCTTGTTGCCCTCAACATTCCTTGCAAGTGTCAATTCAAGGTGAGTTTCGGCTTTCCTGACACCATCCCTTCATGCCTTGGCAATGTTTCTAAACTCCTCCTATGCAGCCTGTCCCTGTTTGCAGCCCTCTGTATACTGTCCTCCTTGTGTTGGACCTCTGACAAGCTGCTTAGCCAAGCCAGTCTCCTGATACTTGTATTTCTGAGTAGATCTACCAGCTTTCCTGAGCTCCTTTGTTCTTCAGAGCTGCTTCCTACTAGTTCCTTCAATAAGCTGAAGTCTGTTCTGAAACTCCAGGTCTGTGCTCTGTGCTCTGCTACTTGTCGTCTTCACTCCACTCAGGATCTTGAACTGTACTAGCTGGTTGGTTGCAGCCAAAGCTGCCTTTGATTGTCACATCTCCAACCTGTTCCTCATTGTTTGAGAACAGCTCTGTGCCACTGTTGTTGGCCCAGCCAGTATGTATATTAAGAAGTTGTCCCTGATACCTCCAAAAATTACTTGAGTTGCTTGTGTCCTGCTGTGCTGCCCTTCCAGTGGATGTCAGGGAAGTTAAGGTCTCTCGTAAGAACCAGGGTTTGTGGTTCAGAGACTTCTTCGAGTTATAGAGAAGAGTTCATCTGATTCCCTGTCCTTATAAGGTGGTTCTGTAATATACTCCCAACACAATGTCATCCTTACTGGTGTCTGCTGATTCTGACCCACAAGCTGTCTGAGGCTTCTCTGCATCCATTGAGTCTGTGAGGCAGAAATAAAATGTTACTAGTAGTGCCTAAACTGGATAAATTAATGCAGAACGGAGATGGCTGGATTGAAAATGGAACGTCAGTGGAAAAATCTTTAGGTCTTGATCAAATGTTAATAAAAAAGTTGCTTTTTTTCAATACATCATCTGGCATTGTTTTCAGCCCTGTGAATAGTGCTAATTCAGCTAAGTGGATAGTGGTTTTAGTCTACAGTTGTATTTTACTGTGCAGGTTTTTGTATGTAAATTGCAGTCAGCTTTGTTATTGAAGGCAAGATGTCATGTTACCTTCTATTAAAACTTTATTCACTTCATTGAATTGTATTATGTTAAAAGTTTCAGTGTGGTGTTTGCTTGTGAACCTCTGTGTCTATTTTTGTGGTAAGCTGAAAAATAGCTCTATTTAAATACAGTTTCCATTGTATCTTACTGAATTTTTTCTTGTCTTTATGATGATGTGATATGTTATTGTATGGGGATTGTGAGACACAGGGAGGCTTTCCTGATTCCAAACTGTAGCTAACAGTACAATAGTCACTAAGTAGATAGACTGGATGTCTTTAATTCTGCAATGCATCTTGCCTACAGGCTTACATTGTGAAGTTGTTACTATGTAGAATTTGCTTAGTTTGTGTTTTGATAAGAAAGGTATGAGCATCATGGCTTTGTTTTCTGCTCTATTTGGCCATCTGGCAAAATGCTTCTGCCTTGTAGAAAGAGCATCATGCTCATCCTTCCATCTCACTAGCAGTGTCAGGATGCTTCCTTAAACCTGCCTGTTGGCTCTATGTAGTGCATGTACTAAATTGTGGGTATATGCTCAATATACTTGAGCTTTTTCATATGCAGCCACCTGAGGATATTGAAGTTAGGGTAGTCCAGACAGACTACCTTATTGGAAAAAGTCATCAGTTTTTTGAATATGTGAACAGCATATTGAAAGAAGCTATCAGTAGAATAATTTTGATTATAAACAATTATGAAATATGAGATCTGCTGCCAATTCTTGAAGACATTTGAGGAAGCCTCTGCCTTTTCTTTCTGTACTAATGAACTTATCCCATCCCATCACCCCTGCAGAGTTTATTTCTCAACTCTCATTGTCTTTCTATATTTTCACTTGCTTATTAGATTACTCTAGTTTCTTTTTTACCTCAGTTGCCTTTTGTACTATTTTCCTTGCTTTCTTCTCCCTTTATCTCCAGATGCTTTTAATATTTACAAGCAATACAGTGGTTTCCTGTCCACTAGCTCTGTCTTGGATCCATTTTGGTTTGACTCCTCTAAGCTTCTACTCTAAAAAAGCTTCTTATTACTGTGATGAATGATCTGTCTCTGACCAAACTCCAAGGTTTGTTCAGTATCCTCATCTGCCTTATATCTTTGCACTTCAGACTAATAATTGTTCCTTCTTTTTTTGACATGTTATTTTTGTTATGTATTAGTGATTTTGTTCTTGCCTAGGTTTTATCTAGTCTGTTTTATTTTTCTGAGGATGGGTGATCCTTGCAGCTTTGTATTCTGTCTCTGAAGTATTTATTATACCTGTGGCCTAAAGAATATTTTACTGCAACTAAATTGTTTCTTGTACTGTTCCACATCTGAAATTCACAGAATTTGCTTGAAGCCTTGTAGTCTAAGTAGGAATTCCACTGTGATTTTAAGTTTTAATCGTTTTCAGCTATCTCCATTGTTAAGATTTTCAGTTTGAGGCCAGATGGATTATTTCAGTCTTCCTTCTTCTGGGCATCTCAAATCCAGACCATGTTCAAGCTCTTATTTTCTTTCTTCAGTACTTTCAGAACTCATGGAGTGTTTTTTCCAACACAAATGGGCCTGAAAAACAGATCTATATTCCTATCCCACTGGGATTATTTTGAATGTTATCTTTCTCCTATGAAACATTGCTGTACACGGTGCTGCTATAGAAGCCTCCCTTTAAACCATTCCATTTCAGTCTTACCAAATTAAGGGTCTTTGAAGTCTCCTCTAAAAATTGCAGAATCTGCAAAACAAATAAAACACCACCTTTATCTTCTATGGTTAAACTTTATACTCCTGGTTACTCTAGTTAATGCTCAAAATGCCATCTACTTGCTTATCAGATGTTCATAGAATTATTTCTGTGTTGTTCCGCATACTAGCGGAAATACGTGGAAATACAACTTGTCAGAGCATTCCCATAAAAGTACCAGGCATGTTTACATTAGTAAAGTCCTAAAGTGTTCAGTTCTCTTGTGTGGTCTGTGGTCAACTGATTGCTTATATTTTGGTTTAATAGCCTTTTCACCTTGGCACTTTTTAGTGCTATTGACTTGTACTGACTGTCTAACTCAAAGCTGTAAGTACATAACCAAGGTACGATTGCTATTGCATGTACAAAACTAAATGCATGAAAGCTACAGGAGTTCTACAGAAGTTTCTCCCCCACCTCCCCACCAGGGACAGCTACAGCGCATGCATTTTAGGATAGACCGTGCTGCTCCTCGCAGCCAAGAAGGGAAGGAGGTGAAGGAAAAGGGAAAGTATTTTAGGGTATTGTCAGAACGAAGATGAAGTAAGATGAATTTAGGGTGATAGTTGAGTGGTGGTGATTGTTTTGCAGCTTGTTCTACCCCATTGAGCTCTTTTTTTCCTTTCTGAGTGCTTAATCCTTAGGTTTCATATGTCATTTGAGCTTCCATGTTCATTGGTCCTACGTCATATGCACACAGGAAAAAAATAAATAAATCCATCCATCTGACTAAAGCACGCAGAGGAGTTTGTCATGTGGTGCACCTCATTGTTGTTAATATTTCATCAATATTTATAAAATTGTGGTGAGTTTGCTAAGGCAACAAAAGACATCTTCCAAAGGTTAATCTGCTGCTACTCTCCTTAATTTGATTGGAGGGCACTAATGAGTGCCGTTATGGGTTGAGTACCTGTAACACTTGAGTATCTCCAGTAATCCAGGGGCATGGTGATGAAGGTGACTGCTTCTGGACCACGTTCAAGGGGACTGAGCTGAGACTTCTAGATTTAATAGGACTTGCTCTCAGAGCACTCATAAGCTGTAGCATTTTCAGCTTGACAACTTGGCAGTCACAGTGGTGGAAACTGGCCGGATACAAAGCCTCAAAGTGACTGTTGCTTGGCCAAAAGACAGTAACACAGCTGTTACTTTTAATGCACGTGAAACTGGGCCTGAGTTTATGCGATCTGATAAATATGGGCTTAATGTTAAAAAGTCACGGTGTTTGGTTGCATTAACGGCGATAAGGGAGCGGTGGGGAGAACGAGTATGAAGTGTGACTTAGGTTGATATTGCCCTTTTATAGTGCGTGATGCTCAGAAGGATTCTGTTGTCTAGGTAACAGGGTCTGTACTTCATTTCTTGAGCAAGATGGAACAGATGTTCTTGCAAGAAACAACCAATTATCACCAGTGAGAATATTGGCAGTATTTAAACTAATTGCTCTGTTGTTGCATACAGTCCAATTCGTATGCTATGAATAGTAAAGAAAATTTAGAGGAAGGAGTCTTCCTTGCATGGCTTTTCCCGAATGAGGTTTTTAAAAAATATTTGCAGTTTATAGAAGTGTGTCTTTTCACGCTTCCATTTATCATTGTATTTTGTTCAATATCATTCAGTCTTTTTATTTGGTATTTGTAACGTCTCTTTCACGATCGTTGAGTCCTGTTGCTCCATCAAATCTGTGTCGTATCACATTAATTAATTTTATTCATTTAAAGTACCTAAAAAATCTGAAGGCAATGGGGTAAAAAGGATGCTCACAGTGCAATAAGAGAGCGAGGGGCTTTTCTAAGTCATGTAAATCTGTTCTGAGATCTGATTATTTATATTTTTTTTTTGTGGCAAAATCCAGGCACAGCTACTTGGATAGGGATTGTGCCATAAAAAGCTGGGACAAAAGGGAAGTATGTACATGAAACCCTGCTATGTGCTGCTTAGGTGGGGACATAGCATGTCACGTCACCACGTGTGGTGAGATAAGCAGGTGGTGACAGTGGGAAGAAAGACTACAAGGAGGAGAGCTGAAAGGGTCAGCATGGAACAAGGAGTGCCTGAGCTCGCTCTCTGCAGCACTCGTCAACGGTGTGTCTTGTTTATAACAAAGGTTGTGCTAAAGTAACTTCATGTATGAATTAAAATATTTAATGTGCTTAGGGATATAGGGTTGTCTTCTTGGGAGATTATTGTAGCCTTTACAGCATAGGATATGCTCTTGTCTTTTATAAGAGATTGGGGGAGAGGTACGTCAATACGTTTTTATATCATTGTAATAAAATCCAATGCTGAGTATTAAGTAAGAAGAGAGGACATTGGGATGTGATTCTCAGAGCACTGTTTGTGGGTCCTCAGCAAAGCTGAGCTAATTATGCATTTTAACAAAACATCTGGCCCCTTGCCTGAACTTTTCCATGCTTCTTGCCAAATATAAAAGGTCTATTCTGTGTCTTTTAGGTAGGGTGTTGCAAAAACATGTTTTCTGTCTTGGCAATAATAGGATAAAGGAAGAATCCTTGACCTACTCTCTCTCTATCAGCTCTGATAAAGGATGTACTGTTTTGATTTTTATCTAACTGTGGAAAATGTCATAATGAGTGGAAACAAAGTGCGTGTTGCACTACTTAGATTATTTGGCTGAGTTATCCTATTGTATAGTAGTGACATGTTGATTGGGACAGAATGTCTTATTACATTTAGTTATTTCAATACCCATTGTAAAACATTTGTGGTCTGAGTAAAAAAAAAAAATATTACTTGTAGGGGTTTTTAATCCTCTTTACCAGGCGACTTGCATGTAACTTCTAATCTTTTGCTTGTCATCCTTCTTCTGCCTCTGGCTCCTGGCTCTCTCTCTGTGAACTCTTCTGCATTTATCCTCTGTAATTTAATGCAGATGATGCATCTGGTTGCATAGCTGTGTGTAATAGCTTGTGTTTGCGTCTTCAGTCAGGGGGAAACACTGCTTAAATGTGTTCACTAGCAGAGCTGCTCTTTTTGTTGTCCTTGTCAAATGCTATTGTCTCTCAAATTCTTATTCTAAACCTTTTCTTTGACATATAGTTTCTTCTTTGTATGGTATCCTTCATATTGTCTTGTTTAGGTTTCCTTATGATATCTGGTGTGTAAGTACTCATGACTTCTCATATGCTCTTGTTCCTGCTTGCTTTTCTTCTATTGATATACTTTTTGATTCTCCTCATGTTTCCCTATTCTATCACAGGGTCTGTCATCAGCAATATTTACTACTTTTGTTGCCTTTTTTTGTAAGCTAGAGTGCTTATAATAAAATCTTACAATCAGCTTCTGCAGATTTTCCACCCACTTTCATGAGTGTTTTCTCCATTTTTACAGTTTAATTGTATCACATATTGTCAGTCCCCGGTTCTTTTCACCACCCTTGACATACTCGTTGAGCCCTCCTCTTTTTCTGCCTTCTCTTTTCATACATATCTGACTGATTTTATTCCTGAAGGCCATGCTGAAAGAAAAAAAAGAATTTGACAGGTACTATGTATTTTTCCATTTTCTATCCTGAAAATACCAACTTCTTCCTTATGCCCCCCCCTTTTTTTTTTCCCCAGTGGCTCCATTCTCTCATACCTCATTTTCTTTTCTTCTTTCTGACCTTCTGCACACAACACAGACATTAGCCTGCTGTCTTAAGACCTCACTTCCATGGGAACTAATGCTGAAAAGAGAAGAGGAGGGCACATTTGCCAGAGGGTTGGTGAGCCTCTGGACTCTGTGCCAAGGTTACGAGGGGTGTTTGCTGTGTTGGAGGCTTTTCTATGCATCTCTCCCTCTTGACGTTTTCTATATTTGCCCTTTATTTTCCCCTCCACTAGTCTTTTTGCCTCAGTCTTGTTTTTCCTACCTAGTTCATTCCTTTTTTCTGCTCTTAATACCATTTCCCACTCTTTGCCTCACCAACGTTTTTTGCCTCTTCAGCTTTGCTAGTGCCCCCTGCTTTTTTTTCCTTTTTTTCTTTTCCCTTCTGTTTCCACAGCCAGTCACATTCCTCACCACTGATATATTTTTGTAGTCCATATATCCTTCTCCCTCAGTCCAGTCTCTTCTCTAGTGTCCTTCTTCAAGGTCTCACGTGTCTCCTCACTGCTGATTCCAGCTCCACCATTCCTCCCACTCTCAGTGCTGCTGAGCAGAGCAGCCAGTAAGCCGCAACCTGCGTCCCTCTCCTCCTTCTGGCTGCCACGCTAGTTTCCTTCTCCCTGGGGTGGTTCTCCAGACCAACTCTTCCTTCATCTTCTTCCTACCTCTCCTCTTTCTGGAGTAAGTTTCATGTCCCTTGCCCCAGAAGTCGTCAGCCTTCTCCTCAGGGACTGAATTAAGTAAAACGGAGGAAACTTTCTCCTTTGTCTTCCTAGTGCCAGACCTGTCTCTGACATGCGTCATTTAACAGCTCTAAAGGTCTCGGAAGTCCATTTCTACAGAGTATGCACAAATAAGATCTTTTTTTCCCCAAGGGAAAGTGAAGCATCAGGTGGCAGTTTGATGATACAAAATTGCTTAGCCTCATTTCTTTCTTTGCTAACCTGTGCAGAAGTGCAAAATATCTCATTGTACTGAGTAGCTTGTGTGATAAAACTATGTTTGTGTCTATTGGCATTGAATTTTAATGTAGTGGAAATAGGAGAGAAACAACCCTAGCTATTTACAGACAGCGATGCCTTCTTGAATGATCATTACTCTGGTGCAGGTTGAGGATAGGGAGAGAATCTTTGAATCTTCATCACTATTCTTCTGGGAAGGGCTCCAATTTCAGGAGCAGTAAAAAAGGCAAATTCAAAGTCACTAGAGTGACTTCAGTAATTCACCTTAAAGTCAAGACCTGAGAACAAACCAAACTCTGTCAACCTCATAAATCTCTGGTGCATTCAGATGTTGAGTGTCTATATGCCATCCTCATCCTTTTCTACTTCAGAACGGGTAAAGTAGCACTAGAAAAGGTAAAGAGAAGGGGACTCAGGAAAGTTGATGATACAAGACTACTTCCATATGAACAGAGACAAAATAGGCTGGGAATCTGTGAGTTGGAAGGGAGGGAAGCTGAAGGAAGGGACGTCTAAAATCACAGATTTACATGGAAAATTTGATTAGGGAATTGTTATTCAGTGTTTATCGGAACAGAAGCACTAGGGCAACTCAAGGAAGATAGCCAATCTCTCTCCAATACAACTTAATTTTGAAACACAGCTCCTCATCTTGTAGAGACCAGGGATAGGACTAAGTTGGGGAGGAGGTTGGGAACTAATCGAGCAAATGCCCAAAACCAGTGAAGGGCCTTGATTTAAACGGGTTCTCAAGTCCCTGATCTGGTGGTTTGCTGGAAGCAGACTGCACACACCATGAAAGACTTGTGCTGTCTATGTGCTGCTTTACGTGTTCTTTTCTTTGGTGTTTGCCTCAGCTCCATTGGGGCAAGGTGGTAAGCAAACTTAAGATGATTCTTGAATCTGAGTCAAGTACAGCAGCTCTTGCTCCTTTGAGTAGAAGTATACATGTAATACATGTTTTGTCCTCAGTGGTGTTCTTGTAAATGGCTAAATGGCTTATGTGAACAATCAGACATTCATCAGTGCCCAAACTGGAGAATCTCAGCCCAAACAATTAGTTTGGCAAAGTTAGGAGCTAAAAACATGCAGGAGGCTTGCTGTAGTCTTGGGGATTCTTAGTAGTTGGTGGTAGCATAATTGTGTAAGAAATTTTCCTAACTTCTGAAAGATGTATTTCTTTTTCTCCAAGCAGTCTGAAGTTCTTATTCTAGAAGGAAGATGCACCTAAATGAACTCTGTCATTTTGGTTAGGATTATAAAAATGTTATTTATTACTGCTAAATGAGATATACCAGGAGTTCTGTTGTAGGTCTTGAGAGTGATTTCCAATTACTCATTTCTGCATAATATCTGGGACAGTATCTGTACTCAGTTCTCGGGAAGAAAGTCTAATGTGAGTGTTCATGGTACATTGTTTTCAAGGCCACGTGGCTTTTGCTGCCTTGGGCAAAATGTCGGTTCAGCACCCATTTGCTTGCAGTAAAAGTTACTTTAGAGAAAGATTATATTCAGTGGAAGATTAAATGCAGAATGCCACATGCCTAACCCCTTGTGGTGGTAAATATTAACTAGTTGCTAGTTTCTACTAGTTACTAATTTCTTCATCTTATTACCTGCTGTTATTTCAAAACCTCTCTTACAGAACTGATGTTGTTCTGAGTCCTTATGGGTTGCTGTAAGAGCGTGTTTAGTATACCTTGTTTACATTTGCATCTCTTTACTCACCAAATTTTGTGAATTACATTAAGCCACCTTTTGAGCCTTCCCGAACTATATCAGTCCTTATGGGGGGAAATACTGGTTTTGCTGCATTCATTGCCTCATTGAATATTTTTTCATATTTAATTGAAGAATGAGGAAATAGCAGGCTTTAGATTACAAACTGACTTTTTTTTTATCCAGTTGCAGTCTGATCCTGAGAATATGAGAGGAATCTTGTGGTAGGCGTTTAGTGACTTGGGAGACCGCCAATGAACATCTCGTTTTAGCTTGCTTCACACATTAGGTTTGTCTAATGTGTGGTTAAAAAGATTGCAGAAAATTTGGGTAAAAAGTGAAAACCTGTCAGCAAAAGCAGAACACATTTCATGGGTAGTTTTGTTAATAAACACTAGCCTTGTGCTTCCACAGTGAAATGCTGAATTTGCTTTAAATCATAGAATACCAGGTTGGAAGGGACCTTAGGGATCATCTGGTCCAACTTTTCTTGGCAAAAGCAGGTTTAGACAAGATGCCCCAGCACCCCATACAGTTGAATCTTACAAGCGTCCAATGTTGGGGAATCCACCACTTCTCTGGGGAGATTATTCTGATTGTTCCCATTGTGAAAAAATTTCCTCTTGTGTCCACTTGGATTCTCCCCAGGAGTAACTTGTATCCATCACCCCCAGTCCTTTGATCATCCTGGTGACCCTCCTCTGGACCCTCTCCAGCCTAGCCACATCTTTTTTGTATAGCAGGGACCGAAACTGAACACAGTATTCCACGTGTGACCTGACAAGCTCTGAGTAGAGTGGGATAATTACTTCTTTATCTCTGCTGGTGATGCCCTTGTTGATGCAGCCCAGCATCCTGTTGGCTTTCTTTGCTGCTGCAGCACACTGTTCACTCATATTGAGCTTATTGTCCACCAGGACTCCTAGGTCCCCCTCCACAGAGCTGCTCTCCAGCTGGGTAGACCCCAGCCTGTGCTGCACCCCTGGGTTATGCTTTCCCAGGTGCAAGACCTTACATTAAAGAACTATCAACAGACTAATTACCTCTATAATTTTTGAGTAAAGGTTCTGAAAGAGCAGTATTCTTAAATTAATCTTATTCTGAAACAGTATACGAGAAACCTGAGTGTAAAACTATGTGCAAAACCTTTGCTATCTTAAACAGACTCAAGTTAATGAAAGGAAGTTAAGAACCAAAAAATGCTTATGTTCTCTCCTCCAGTCTGCAGGTGCATTTCTCACTTGGGGCGTGGTATTGGATTCAATTTATACTTGCAACTCTAGGCTTGTCTATTAGCTTGTTTAACTAGAGGTAAGACATTAAAGCAGGTTGGTTGAAGTACATCAAACTTTAATGGATGCTGTCATTCAGATCTAAAGCAGCTTTAACTTGATTCCCATAAGGAACAGAGGTTTAATGTGCTTAATATGTTTTGAATTCATACCTCTGATTTGATTTAATTTTCCATTTAAAGAAGACTTGAACTATAAATTATATATCTAAACTCCTACCTCCATCTGGAGTAAGTAGAATGAGTACATATGAAGAATAATCATTAGTTTTTTATTTTTTAATTTTTCTCTCTCTCTGATAAGGTCATTTTTTCTTTTAATCCTGAAATATGAAAAAACATACAATTTATGCCACATAGTACTGTCACTGAAAACTTAGTACAATGTACAAGATTATATTATTCCTTCCTGAAAAATCTACCATTTCTGTGATTAAGCATCATGGAAACAGGACCTGACAGACTTGTATCCTGTCTGGAGGTTGCTGTTTTGTTGGTGAATCAGTGTTTGATCCAGGCTGGGGCACTTGATTTAATTTCTATTAAGTTTCTTAGAGCATTGGTTTTATACTGACTGCAGTATAGCTGATACCTGATCTGTCACAAAACCAGTAGATGCAAAGTTAAGCCATCATAGATTTTTTTTTTTTCAAGCAGTTTTGAATCACAGGAGAGTGTTGGATTAATACTTTGTATTATGAGTGCCTTTTTAATATGTTACTGGAAATTCTAAATCATAGGTAGACTACTACCTAATTATAACACCTGACTTATATTTCTGTGTATTTTTGTATCTGAGAAATAATTGTATGCAAGTTGAGGTTATGGATGTGACAGTACTCGGCAGCAGCATATTCTTCAACCTTGAATAATACACTGAGTCCTTTCCAAAGCAGTTAAATTTCCAAAGAGTTAAATTCTGGAGTTGGATTTGTAACATTCAGCATGGACACTTGAGAGGCTTTCTAGGATTTAAGTTTTATGATGTATGCAACATTTCTTGGTTCTTTCCATGGCTGAGATACCTTGCCTCAAGCCACAGGGAGTCACTTCTATTCACTTGGAATATTATGATGAAGTCTTATGTGCTCAGGCACTGTGCCCCTTCCATTCAGCAGCTCAGAGTGGTAGAGGAGAAGATTGAAGCTAGGTTTGCCACTTGGTGGGGGTGCTGCGGTTATTGAGCTGTAAGCTTAAGAGGAGATGCTGGCACTCCCTCAGCTGATTTGTTGCAGATCTGAATCTGTTAAATATCATCTGAGAGAATTCTTCACAGCTTGAATTTCACAGGTGGTTTTGGCAGAGATTTTAGATCTTGGGTATAGGCGCCAGAGGGATGTTGAGCAGCTCGGCATTGTCACGCTTGATGTGCTCTGGGTCTATATAGAAGCACACCCAGGAAATTTTCATATCATATGATTGTGCTTCTGCTTTTGATCCTGCAGTTCACTGAATTGTACTTTTCTCTGAGTGCAATAGATGTGTTTACCAAGTTGGAAGTATGGTCATTATCAGTAGTAAGATACAAGAAGTTGTTGGATGGAAGATTTTTTCAAGATCTAGATTTTATTTTCATGGTTACTGTCAAATAACTTGTATTATAATTTGTGTCATATAGTTTGTAATGAATAAACTGTGGAAAATGGAAGAATATCACACAAATTAAAATCTGATTTAATAATAAAGACATTAATCAAAAAGGTAGAGGAGATAAGTAAACTTTAGGAATGAAGGGAAAGATAGGTTGTAAAAATATTTTATATGGGAATTCTTTTGAGGATAGCATTGCAATTGCTGCCCAATCCTTTGCATAGGTTAGAAATTTATTACCTCTTGAGAGATACATCACTAGGGTGCCATAATTAATTATATTGAGGTTGGAAAAACATACTTTTTGGCCATTCTTTTGCTAAAACAGTATTCTTCTTAGTCTGGTTCATATAACATTTATCTTTCTGAAGTCTTTTTGAGAGGAAAACCTGCTCTGAAAAATGGGTGATTGATCAGATTTGATGTGTAGTCTTGCTATTTGCCCTTCTACAAAAAAACCCTCAGTTGCTGTCACTGTTTGTTCTCTGTGAAATACAGTGCAAGAGCAAGGTGGTAACTTGTTGCCAGGAAATCAGGAAAGTGTAGAAATGTTAGAATAAGCACTGCAAGGGAAAACTAGTTGCAGTTTTTAAAAACCCAGACTGAATGTGTAGGTTTGTGGAATTATGTGATGCTACTTCTCAATAGCAAAGTGGTATGTCATCATACCCTGCCCCATTGTAAAGGCTGTTCTGATATAGCCTTAGGTTTAAGAGTCTCTGTTAGTTTGATGAGAAGCTTCTTCATCTTCTCAGTAACAGAAGAAATGTCTCTTCTAGTTGACCAAAAAGCGAATTCAATGTATCTTAAAATCTTCAGAAATGACAAACATTCCGTATTGCTTTTTAGCAGGTTACTTTCTAGATGTGTTTTCAATTTAGTTGTTGGTGTTATCTGAGTGGATGAATGTTCCTTTATTTTATTGTAGGCCAAATAAGGAGAAAAAAATCTCTTCTCTATACCTTCAATTGGCAGGAAAATGGTTATTAAATCTGTCAGACTGACCAAGTTTGACTACAGAGCTGCCTTTAAGAGATGAGACAGCAGAGAACCTGATTGTCCTAAAGGGATGCAATTTCCTTTAGGAAGATGCAGATACTAAAAACCAATTCAGATATGTTACATGGAAAATATACAAAAATGGCTGATACATTTAACATGTGCGCTGGAGCTAAGTTGATACTGTATGAACTTAAGGTCAGCATTTCCTTATATAGTTGTATTAAAAATTAACAGTTTTCAGGCCACATCCCTGGAAGTGTTCAAGGCCAGGTTGGATGGGGCTTTGGGCAGCCTGGTCCGGTGGAGGGTGTCCCTGCCCATGGCAGGGGGGTTGGAACTAGATGATCTTTGAGGTCCCTTCCAACCCAAACCATTCTATGATTCTTGGTTTGGAAATAATTTTACAATACTTTTCTTTCTGTTTAAAAGTCCATGCCATGGTTTACCGTATTAGTAACTATGAAATGGGAAAAATCATCATACTTGTATTTCTGTCTATGTTCTTCAAGAAAAATGCTAAAGTTACTTAATTTTCTTTTGCTGGGAACCTCAAGAATTAGAAATGCAGTTATCCTAGTTTCTATTCCTTTATTTTAGTTAAAATGTAATACTTTTCAAAAGTCTTTTGCCAAGCTTTTGTTTCAGAATAATAATGTTATTTAGCAATGCCAGACCCCGAAATGAAAATATTTATAGAATAAATACTTTCTTAATCCTTGTCATAGGAGGAGGGTGGGGCAGGTTTTTGTCCTCTTCCTCTCCTGACATTTGGCAATTTACTGGCTAGATTCTGTTCAGTGTCTTTTTACTTACTTATTTTTTTAAAAAACTTATTTTATCTTTCTCTCGTGGGAGTTTGGAGCCCTCACAGTTCAGGGGCTGCATGCTTTAGAGAGATGGATGCCTGAAGAAGGGAGAAGGTTCAAGGAAGTGTAGAGCAGATTTGGAGAGGGATGTTTCAGTGTGAAGGACTGCTTGGGATAAAACTGATGAAAATTGGGTGCTTGTGTAGGAGAATTAGAGGGAAAGAAGAAAGCCTGCTTAACCTCATGCTTTAAAGTATTTCAGCTTTTTAATTTTCATGTGGAGAGCGCCTTGCAAACTGAGGCAGCAGTCCTAACAGTTCATGTAAATTATACCAGTTGTATTTTTGGCAATTCAGTCTGCTTCCCCACCTTGGTTATAAAATTAAACTTTTACCTTTCTTCCTAAGCTCTTTGGACAGTTTGGGTTTTGGTGTGTGGGTTTTTTTTGGGGGGGTGAGGGGGGGGAGATTGGGGGGGTTTGGGGGCAGTGTTTGTTTTTGGTGGGGGGTTTTTTGTGTGTGTGTCCATATCCATCTTTATATGTTGCCTACAGCTTTTTGTGAGACCTGTTTATACATGTTCCTGCCACAGACAGCTTACAGCAGGAAGGACTGATAAAGTAAAGACTTTTTTAACATTATTTTTTCTTTAGTTATGTAGTAACTCTGTAAGTGGAATTTCTCCAGCTAGAAAAGAGAATCCAAACTGGAAAATCCCAAACCCGAGAATCAATTGGGTCACTAAACAAAACTGAATTTTGAGTAGTTTTTTAATGTGGTACACAGAATTCTCCTCTTTTTCTCTTCTTCCTGATAGCTTTGGCACCTGTAGCACAGTTAACAAAGGACTGTTCTTACAAGTTTAATAAAATTAACGTCTGCCTGGTTTTATTTTTTATTTTGAGAGGTCCATATATACTTCCCTAAGGGAGAAGCTGCAGCATGAGCTCAGTATGGTAATAGGCATCAGAACGTCTATGTGGAAAGGTTAATATTAATAACATGGAGGACAGGATCTAGTCTTGATGACTAACATCCAAATAAGCTGGAATTTTTAAAGAACTTCTGCAGAAGCAAAATTATGATCTTTACGTTCCTTTGAAAACCCAGCTTCGATTTAAAACCAACATCGGTGACCCTAGAGATTTTGAATATATTCATCACAGAAGAAGGTGGCTTTAAAATTCTGCAGCATACAATGGCTTTTATGAAGCAATTAGGCTCGTGCTTTGGTCTTTCCTATGACTTCTTGTGATCCATATATCTGCCACTTAAAGGTTTTGGTTTTAGCCTTGAAAATGGTTTAAATGCATTTGCATTTCTATCAAAGAAACTACCAAGATTGTTCCAGATCAGTTTAACTACGTAGATCAAAAGACTGCAGTAAACTGTGTGAAAGATAGGAACACCTCTTTGATGAGATTGGCCTCAGAATAAATTTCTGAAGATGATTATGGGTTTTGCTTTTGCTGACACAGAAATACACGTTTACTGCAAGATTTACTAGTGTAAGTAGTGAAAGCAGTGTTTGTCTTCCTGTTTTCTCTAATTTTTCTTAGGTTTCCTTCACAGCAAGATGAAAGCGTCTGTCCTCACCCTGCTTTTGTAAGCTGGAAAGCATTATTCATCCTCTGGTGAAAAAGTGTTTCTGTGCAAATTATTTCCTTCAGGAATGTACTATCTGACTATTTTTAAACGTGCTAAGCGCTTTCACAGTTCATCGTGTTGTTTACATTAGGAATAGCATAACTCTTCTGTCTCACAGAAGTTGTCGTCGTCTTTGGGGGGAAAAGACAGAACTCTCTATACCTCGAAAGAGCAAGAGACTTCCTAATTGCTAGTCTACATCACGTAAAAGTTACTCGCATTATATGGTGATAGGCAAGTTGTAGGCTATGTTCAAAGAGTTTAAACCAAATTGCTGTAGGAGCTGGCTGTCAATCAGCATGTGATCTTTTTCGTCTGCTGGAGATGATCAATAAAACTTCACCAAACCCACACTTCATGAAGGCTTCTATGAAAGCCCGTACTATACAGACATTGCATCCCTGAGTCTAGTGGCTGACTGTTACATCAAATTCATCAAGTAACTTCTTTTCTAATGAAGGTCAAGCTGCAAATGAGAGAGGCTGTTTTCCCTACTATTGAAAAGCTATTCCTGAACCTTCCTGTTCACAAGAGGCCATCTTGCAGGGTAAATTTATCTATTATCAGTTGTATCTGTTTGTTCTTGAACCACGATTGCCATTTAGTGTAATTGTCTTTCATCTTTGGTGCTCA
This sequence comes from Balearica regulorum gibbericeps, assembly GCF_011004875.1. Taxonomy (NCBI): domain Eukaryota; kingdom Metazoa; phylum Chordata; class Aves; order Gruiformes; family Gruidae; genus Balearica; species Balearica regulorum. The sequence continues at coordinate 51,696,005 of NC_046186.1, read as the reverse complement.
CGCCTTTGTATTTTAGTGGATATCCATCTCATTTCCTTTCAATATTTGATTAGTTACAGTAATTGAGCAAGCTTTTTCTTCCCTGTTGAGGGATAGATTGTTTGCTCCTTTAATCACCCTTTGCCTCTTTAAGGGTGAGTTCATCTGTTTGTTTGTATGGAGAGAGAGGTGTTTGAGCAAAGGTAAAGAAAACCATATACAGTATTTTAAAAATATACCACAGAAGCCTTTTATGTATTAATATCTCTACATCTCTTTCTCTCTTGTAAATACCTCAACTAGTGTATCTAGCATGAGATTTACCCTCTTCATTTTCTTTGTTTTATAGTAATCCAGTTGTACCTTTTTGTCACTTGCACCTGATGACTTCTCAGGCTGTAGTGGAAATTCTTGGTTAGTTTCTAAGTGCATGAATTCAGATTTTGTGCCATTTCTGTTATCCTTCGTTTATTCAGTCGTAGAATAAAGTATAGTAAAAGATGATGTATTATTGCACTCCTTTTGTTCATTGGGAATGCCACCTTTATTTAATAAAATAATTTCATTCACACTCATGATTTTGCTGCTAAGATGATTGTATTAATTATCACAATACCTATTCTATGGTAACTCTGCAAATAGTTAATATATGGAACAACTTTACCTTGAAATGTTTTCTGTCAGCAGCTGCCTTTTTAGGTAGTTTTTTGCTCACTTCAAACTTCTTCCAGTTGTCATCTTTTCCATCTGACAAAGTACTTAATGCTCTTATAAAGGTGAAATTTGAACATAGATCTTCTGCCTGTGCAAAACATTAGTTATCAGAGAAGAAAATCAGCATAGCTTGTTTCAACACATTTTTCTTTTATATTGTTCCAAAATGGGTTTTTTGCATGCTCTGGATTAACAGGTCTCCAAATGCCTTGACTCCTTTTCCTGTCCCCTTTCTAAATGTATATGCTGCATTTGCTAATCATATGATGCAGCCTCTGAGTTCTATGTGTATCTGACTTGTGCTAATTTTCACTTTTTTGAAATGTGAGGCATTTCCATTATCTGTGTATTTGTTCTTTACGTGATTGGTATCGTAGCTGTCATTAAAACCCAAGGTAAAATATTTTAGATCTTTATTTTTGTCTTTAAACTATCTGTTATCCCACTTTTACTTTCTTATTCGTGTACTTGCACACTCTCTTGTGCTTGTCTGGCTAGACAATCTTTTCTGTTTATTTTGACTTTCCATGCAAAGTCTAACTTGACTTTACTGCTGACACTTTGCATTTCCAATGCTTCAAGTTTCTATACCAATTCTGTTGCCAACTTCACTTTTTCTCAGGCATCAGACTTTCCCATCCCCTGCTATAAGAGACATTCACTTGAGAGAAATGCTCAGTGTCCCTTGAGAGAGAACTTATTCATCAGACAGCAGAAGAAATTACTAGCAATTGTAGCTGCCTGGAATCCTACACACTGTTTCATGATATTTGGGCTATCCAGATGCAGCATTCTAAAATTTGAGACTGGCATCAACCAAGAGCTGTAACAAGCAAGGATGCTTGTATGATTCTCTTGACCAGAATAATAATAATAAAAAAATAATCTGGTATATTTACAAGAAAGCCATTGTACAGGACAGTCAAAGTTGCACAGATGTCAACAATTCAGAATGATGTCCTTCTCAATGACTTTCTGCCTAATGAGCTTTGTGTGCTGTTACAGTACGTTTCTTTCTTGGTAACTCACCGGAGAGACAGGCTTTTAATAGCGTTTTACTGCAAGTTGGCTATGATGGAACTTAAATTTTAGAGGAACAATAAGCTAAAGTACTATTAAAATATGATGCTCTGTTCACTTAGTAATAAACTCCAGCAGTTGCAGATCCTTTTTACGTTCCGGTTGTTATCTTGTAGTAAAATGTTGTCAGGTACACTGGAATCTTTCCATTACTAGGACAGTATATTAATTTCTTCTGTCTAACTTTAGACTTGAATTAACCAAGTTTCCAAACTGATTTACTTCTGCACAAGACCTAAGAAAAATAGTATTGGTATTATGTTTCATTTATCCGTTTTGTGTGTTTAAAGTTTATATGGAAATCTGTGGTGCAGAAAAGCTGTAGATAATGATTTAACATGTCTCTGAAGTTGTTCTTGGTATTCTAGGTATGGCTAAAATACACATTTGTGAAATGTGCTTATGGTGATGAATGGACATAGAACCATTTCAGAAAAAGGTGCATGACATAACTGTTAGATGTATGGGGCATGTGACAGCTAATAAAGGGAGTAGTGGAAGAGCAAAACTGGAAGGTGAGTCATTAGACTAAGCTACACTCTTACCTAAATGTAGTCTTATGACATTCTTTTTTTTTTTTTTTTTTTTGTCCTCCTTCTGCACTATATCTCCTATTTGGAGAATATATTTAAAAAGCTAGTTCTGCTCTTTTATTCAAATAATTTTAAGTCAGGCTTGTTCTCAGCCTGCACAAAGGCAATCAGAATCCCCACCCCAGCCGTTCATAGCAGAAGCTGGCAGAAAAGCAGAAGTGGCAAATCTAATGTGAGATGAGTTAGGTCTTTGTTTTCAAGACTAGGGTTAGCTGAAGAGCTAGGTGCTACCTGGCATCCTTTAAAGCAATACATAATTCTGAAGCCGTTTAGACAAAAATTAGTAACAGTATGGTTAGGTAGCTGGTGTAGGAGTTAAATATTGACAAAATTATAGTCAAACATAAAAGTTGTTAAGGTAGTTAGTGGAGACAACCGTGATGCAAGTAGCTTTAAATATGCCCCTGTGTTTTCACATTAATGGCTTCTGCCTGTTTGCTTTAGTGAAAATTTTGTTTCTGAAGTCTCTGATTTCTTTGTAGCTAAACCTTAGATCAGCCCTTGTCTTTGAAACGTTTGTCTCAAATTTGCTGTCTCTTAATTTCCTTAGCTGCGTATTAGGTTCTGCCCTATCTTCCATTCTGATCATGTCTTTTCGTGCTTTTTGAATGACTCTCTGCATCTCTGCTCTTTTTGTACCTGTGAGTAACATGGGCTTGGTCCCTGTGGTTACCCTCTCTTCTGCTGCAGTCTTTCTTTAGAGGAGATTATTTTTAGACATAAATCTGACCAACAATTCTGTTCGTGACTCCTGCTAGTCACGTGTACCCTAAGCTTGAGTTTCTGATCTTGTTTGGTTGGTGTCTAGCACCATTGCAAGCCCAGCGTAGCTAGAGCAGAGCTCCCGTTCTTGACCCAGTGTGTTGGACTCGAGCAGATGTTTCCTTGGTCTGGCACCAGCTGCTGCGGCACTGGTAGTCTTGATGGCCAGAACGTAACAAAGCCTTTAAAATTGTTCTGGTTTGGATGCATGCCAGTTCTTCCCACTTGAAGCTTTCTATTTTACATGAAATTTCTTACAGCCTCCTGTTATATTAAGGTTGCAGCTCAGTAGAAGAGGAAGGTATAAAGGTCCATTATTTGCTAAAAGTACAAAAGCATTTCCAAAGTGACTATCCATGGTGATTGCAAAGCATTCACTTAAGACGGACAAATGAGAATAACACAAAAATTGAGTTGTCTTCCTCCTTAATTAACAAATTTCTTTATCTGTTGGAGGGTGGAATAGGTAACGCAAAAGCTTATTTAAATATTCTTAATAACAACTTATCAGTATTTTCTATTACACACTGTTTGATGGAACAAGATAATTTGACATGTTTTCAGTCTAGTTTTTGATATTAGTTGGTGTCTAATACAACTACAGGATGAGTTTAAGTCAGGGAATCAAGTCCTTAAATGTTCTGTATAAATTTTGAATATCCTCTTAAATATAAGTATTAGATAAGATGTGTTTTGGTAAACATTGATGTCTCTGAAATGTTTTGCTTTGTAACTGCTCCTCTTGAGAGAAAAAAAAAAAAAAGCATTGTTATTTATAAGGCTGCTGTAGCCCCTATGATTAAGCTATCAGGAACATCTCAGCATCTTCTAGATTGCACCTTGAAAAATAACCTTACTGCTTTTAACATGTTCATTTATCATATGGCTTAGCAAATTACTAGGTTTTCCGAGCAGAACAGACTTGAGAAGCAGGCAGGTAGAGGGTGTCAGTCACCAGTGTAAACAGACTTTGTTGGTTTGGGGGGAGCTCTTGCCATCTATGGCTGCAACTATAACCAGGCATCCAGTAGCTGAAAAATACAGCGACAGAACTTGTGCAGAGACTGTCTGTTGGCCTTCGAGAGCTCTATATCAGATACAGACATTCTCTGTTAGAAACTCAACATGTGTACTATAAAACTAACATAATGATTTCTTCCTCATGTTCTCATGTTTTTTACAAAAAATCAGTGTTTAAGATCATACCAGTAACAGTTTGATTTTTGTCACGTGAAAAATGCTGGGTTTGGATAAGGATGCTTGTCGTGTCATCTGAGTTGAATCACAACGTGAGAACAATGTGTTAGAAATAACTCATTGTAAATGTGTGTATGGCATTGTTGTTTTGGATAAGAAATTTACCATTTTCTTTAATATGAAAGTATCCTTTTTCATGACTTGCATGAAAAGGAGGGGTTTCAGGCTTTAGTTATTAATCATACTGTTCTGATAGGTGATGACCACTGCTACATACATTTCTCTGGGTGGACTGGAATGAGAGCTGCAGAATATACAGTCTTGTTTTCATATAACACCTCCCAGTTAATGCACAACACTTCAAGCATTCTTTCTACTCTTATGCTCTACATAATATTTCTGTTAACTTCTTTATTATATGCTAGCATTTGATACGGAACTATATTCTCTTTGACTGCTTCTTACGGCAAAGTTTTACATATTTTGAGAGAATGCTTTATTTCAGCCTGAAAAAAACCAAAACAAAACCCACCCAAACTAACAGCAAAACCAAACAGGTTGGAATTATTTAATATTGCTATTGCTGCCAACAGTGTCTTTAAGAAAAATCTAATAGCATTAAAAAAAAATGATGTGCCTGTGTGGTTTCTTCTCTCCCTAGTTTAAAAATTGTCCTAAAATGAAAATAACTCTTTATTAAAAAATAAAAGAAAAAGGGCAGAAGCATTGCATGAAATCCCTATTGGAAAATTGTTTTTAATATTACTAATAATAAAGTATACAACATCTCTTGAAGCATGTTGAAGAGAGATAATTTTAATCTCTAGGGGTTTGTTAGTTTATAATTCTGCAAATTGTTACTATTTGCTAAATGACAAAATTATTTTTACTGTATTTTGTAAGTGATACCTGAGCATGACTATTGATTGATTCATTAGAGTGGAATTTCTTTTACAGCTAGAAATGCTTGGTGTTAGGGAGAGGAAGAAACAAAAAGAAAACATTTCCTGCATGGTAGAAAAAGCATTTAAATTATTTCATTTTCTGAAAAAGTGGAATAGATTTAAGCAATTGTAATAGTCTTTAGAAGATTTCTTGTCTTGACGGATATCTGTATAGCCAAAGGATAATATAATTTAAAATTAATCCTTTATCCTTATTTTTTTCCCCTAAAATAAACGTCTTGAGTCTTTTTCTGTAAGGTGAAAAAAGGGAAGATTCATTTCTCTCAAATATGCCTTGGAACCTGCTCCATTTAGTGTTTTGCCATTATAAATTGATTCTGGGCAATTTATATACTAGTGCTGCAGATGCAAGCAATTTTCAGATAAAACACAAGTGATCAATCATTCTTGTGACTGCAGTATGGAGGGTGAAAGAAATTATATTTTTGGGAGTACTGCTTCCCAGCTCCTCCTGAGGACTGATTCAATCTGGCAGAAGGGTGACTTCAGCAGCGGTTCCTGCTTTAACGTGCTAATTAGTCACAAGACCTAGGTTTTTTTCCTGGCAAGCAGTAAATAAGCTTGGGTTTATTTCTGGATTACAGAACAGTAGTTGAAACAACCATTAGGAAAAGGGTTTTGGTAACCTCTTCTCTGAAAAAACTCTTATATTCTGAGAAGAACAATGCTGTAAGCTTCCAGGCAAGTGAGGCAGGGATCCAATGCAAAAGAAAATTATTGGTAATACAGTAATTATCAAGATCAAGAACTGTGGTGTCCACACAAAGAATTGGACTAGCTGCACAAGCTTCATTCTGGTATGCTTGAATTCCCATGTTCACCTTTGAGAACAGTGATGTTTGTGTGTAATAACATGCTCTAAGATTGAAGCTGAGGGCAAGTGGGATGTGTAGGTAGGATGGGCAGCTGGGTGTGGGACAGAGAGACAGGTAGCTAGCGATGGGCAGCTGCACTTGCAGAACAGCAACCCATGCCTCGGGGGCTGTGGGTATCCTGATTTTGACGTTGTGAAGATAATGTGCTGAATCTGTGGCATTTTTTTCTTCTAGGGCCTGTTTTAGAATTACTTGTTTGCTATTTGTGCTGGGTTGTTTTTGTTGTGTTTGCTTTTCTTAACAAGCACAGAAGTAACAAGACCTTCTCTGTTTCTCTGCAGCTTTTACGAGAGTTGAAGCACCCTAATGTGATTGCATTGCAGAAGGTTTTCCTGTCTCACAGTGACAGAAAGGTTTGGCTGCTGTTTGATTATGCTGAACATGATTTGTGGGTAAGTACAGATTTCCCTGAGTGTTCGAGGTAGCGTAATGTGAGCTTGTTCAAACTGAACTGTGTGGCGTACATTCGTATAGTGCAGAGATGCATACATTTCTTGCGCTGTAATTAAGGATCTGACATCTTGTTCTTTGTACACTTTAAAACCTGCAAAAGGCTATGTAGAATTTTTTAAAGTCAGATTTAATTTTGAAGCTCGAAAGAATTTTCCTACAAGCTTTAATTGGAGTTAAAGAAAGCATTCCTAAATTGAGGCCTTCTGAAATAGTTTGGAAATGTATTTAATATTTTTCCTGCAGTGTGTGCACGTACACGCACACACACCCAAAAAGAGATGGACTGCTTTACTAAGTCCTCTCACTGAGATATAGTGGAAGTGATCAACATTCAATCGTCTAATTCTAAACAGTGAATTTGTGACAGTATGAGGGGAAAGAAAATTTAAAAAAGTAAGTACTGCTAATTGGGCCTGCTGATGGACTATCACTACATGGAAGAAGAGCAGAGACTTAGATGTCTGTTTTTAAGTTTCCAGCAAAATATGGTATGATTTGATGTAATCTGTTGTAGAGGTCAACATCAATGCCATCGTGAGTTGAACTCAGATACAAATATTCAAGCTCCACACCTAATAAGATGTGAGTTGCTTGGACCTGGATTTGTGTTTAAACCCAAAAGATATCAAGAGTAATCAATAGGTTTATAATTCCTTTGAAAATACTGGCAAGGAGAGGAAGTGTTAATATTAATTCCAATATTATTTTTGAAGGCTTCAGTAATACAGAAGTTGCTGTTAGTAATGTTACTGAAAATTGCTCAATTTTTTTGTACTTAGCTCTTGAGCTAATGAATATTTACTTGTAAATAACACAAATTGTAATCTGGAAGGAAAGTAAACTTAGACCATGCAAAATGATACTTCTGGCTCAGAATAAGTAAAGTCATAATATTTCATTCCCCTTCATAGGCTTAAAAAATATTTAATTTGATTTCTGGCATGGGCTAGCACCTTTGTATTTTAAAAGGTTTTTTTCCATCAAAGTTCAGTGTACACTGAGAGTTTGTGTATTTCTCACAACTGGTGACAGTGATGATGAATAGGAATGCAGCGGCTAAAATCCTCTATGGACAGAATTTATTTGTGCTTTGATTGAGTTTACTCATTTTATAGAACAACCACAATGAACACATCTTACTGCTACGTTGAATGGCATGTTTAAAGCACCTTTTTTCTAAACTTTTCCATTTGAATTTATTTTGGGCACGTGTTTTGTACACGACATGGTGATTTTTTCACATGATTTAATAGCTTTAGATAAAGAATCACTGCAGTCTAATGTTCTTACCACTTACCACATCTGACTGGGTATTGGTCATAATCTCAGTGAAGTTAATTATTTTCTATTACTTGAGACTGAAATGTTTGTTACCCTAGTTATTTGATGTGAACTGGTCTCCCACTTCCTAACTCTTTTTTTTGTCTTTTTCTTTCTTTTTTTTTTTTTTTTTTTTTTCCTGCGGGACATGCTACACAAATCATTTCTCCTTTCCTGTATAATTGCCTGTGTTTCCTTGCTTCTTAAGCCTTTGTCAGGAATTCTTTTTCCTCCCTTGCATAAAGTTAGCCATGTTCAAGGCACTCTTCGTTCTGGCTTAACCTTGGTCCTCATTTCCTTTACCGTCAGCACTTCCCAAGCATCGCTCTTAATTCCCCTTTTGTCTCTTTTGCTCACTCCCAACTTTGTGTCTTTTTCCACGCTGCCTCCTACACATGGAACAGCCTCCCAATTAACGTACGTAAAGATCCTTCACTATCCTCCTTCAAAAACCTCCTGAAAATCCACTTATTTTGTAACGCATTTCAGTAATAACAACCACTTGTCATTCTGTCTGTGTTGTGTTGTGTTTTGCATTTTCTGTGCTTTACAGCTTGTGCCCTTTCAGCTCTTTGGGGTAGAAATCGTAGCAGGGGACTGGCACATTTTGTTATTGCTTAGCACCATGTGCTCCCCCAGCACTACATAAAACCAGAATAAGTCTATTCATTGCGGGTATTGGTTTAGAAGGATTTAAGTTTTGGAATTGTAGATGTGTTGTCACTAGAGAGATGTAGATTCCCAGAGACCAACGGTTTCAAATGTAGGTAGCTTAGAGTTACATACCAAAATTCATCTGTAGGTATTGGTGTCATTCTTCTGTTCAAAACTGCCCAGCTTTAGTAACTCCTGTTGGCTTCAATGAGAAGGGTAAATGCTCATCACTTACAAACATCAGATTAATTAAAATCATTACATTTTCGGCTTCTGTACTGGAAACATTTGGCAAGAGATTAATAAACTATATTAGATGCTATCTTCTGTTCATTTTGTAAGACTGAAAAAAACTGTCCCATTCTAATGAGGAAAAGTGATGGTGCCAATTAAGCTTATTAAAAAGTTCCTTTATGGTGAGCAAGAACATTGTTTTTCATTTTGCATTTAACTCCCAAGGATTAGGCTGCTCAAATCTGAAATTTGAGTATAGATAGCAGCATACTTTATAATTTGCTATAACTTCTGTTAATACCATTACCAAGGGATGATGAAAGCTATGCTAATTTGAACTACTTTTGACAGGTATCGGTGAAGACTTTTTATGTTGTCCTGGCCTACAAACATATTCACCATTTCATAACTAAGCCAATCAAAGATTTTTCCTTCATCACCTCTCAAGTTACATTATACAAAACAATGCCAAGCCATTCATGACATTACAATAAAGAACGTCTAAGAATATAGGAATTCTTTTGACCAATTGATTTATAACTCTTGTTTGCTTTAATCACCAACATTCTTAGTGTAAACCACAAATTATTTCTGTATGATTTTTCTTGGCTATTACTCTCTGTCAACTGGTAAACTTTGTAGGCTGTTGGATGTGAGACATGTTAATTTATAGTGTATTGTCTACACTGTCATCACTGCTTATATATGCTCATGCTATGAAGTAAAGGCAAAATTCCTTAGCTTGTACCTCAGTGTAAAAGGAGCATCTGACACAAGGTTAAAAATGCATTATGTCCTCAGATGCCATTGAATATCTCGTACGTTATAGGCCACATCCTTTTTTAATTCCTGGTAAACTGCTTCAATCTCACACCTTTGTATTCCAAATGGCTGAAACTTTCAGCTTCAGATGTTCATAGCCACAGAACCAACCATCTCCTATTCCTTCTCTTGTGAGGGACGTGCCTTTTTCAATGTCTACTCATAAGGTCTTGGATGCTTTTAATCCAAATTGTATCCAGTTTTTCTGCCTTGATTAATTTATATTGAGATAAGAAAAATGTAACTCAGTGAACACTAGCTGAGTTAATCTGAAGTCTGTGAGTGGAAATGATGCTATTTTTAAAAATGTTACCTTTTCCAGTACACAGTTAGAATTTTATAGTCTTACAAACTATGCATGGATGAAATCTTTCCAGGAAAGTGTAATTCGTTCAACTGATATGTGTATTTTTCTGCTGTGTTCTTTATTGCCATTTAAAAAAAAAAGTTGTTTTAAATGCATGAGTTTTTTCTGTTTTATCACTAAGGAATAACTTATTTTTCTATTCACCTGTCATGTATGTTCTTATTTTGCCTTAGTTTTAAGTTGTATATTGCTGTCCAGAACTTCGTATGTAAAGCTCATGCATTTTAGGACATTATTCTAATTTATATTAAATACATTAAATGCATGGTGTTTACTTAATGGGAGTTTCCTTAAAGTTTGAATTAAGAGATCTGCTCTGGAGGTGAATTCTATTTGTTGTCAGTGTGGTTCCTTTTAGCTGTTGGAGAGGCTGCAGTACTTAACAGCTTTTCTTTTGTTCCTAGCTAGTCTCCTATACTTTTACAGCATCAGCTTTTTAATATTGGAAATGTTTTCTAAAGCACACATATTTGGTTTTAGTACTGCAGATAAGCTGTCTTCAATTGTACAGTCTCTATATTTTTAAATAGGATTTTTGATTCTAAGGAACATTTTTTGTAACTTTATGTTCTGAATTAATAGGGTGTCTACTTCTGTAGCTATGGTACAGAGTTAATTCTAAGTGTAACTTAAAAGCTATAAAATCACCTATTCTGGAAATCTATGTTGTAACTTTTAAAAAAAAAATTAAGTAGTTTCTGATTTATCTCATTCTGGAACAGTGACACTTTGATCACAATAAAATGTGTTGAATGTGTTTTATAGCCATAAAAACATTGTTGGTTCTTAATGGGCCATTAAATAAATTATTAAATATGATTTGATAATATTGAATGTGATGATACATTCACTATCTAAGACGAGTTAAACAATGATCTGGGTATTTTTTAGGTGTGGTTGAATGTTTCTCTGTTATTAGATTTCAGTGATCTCTAAGAACTAACTGCTTAGCAGCAAATACCACTGAGAAACTTGGAGTAAAATTAATCTTTAAACTATCTTTGATAATAATAAAAATGTATAGATGGACTGGCTTTGTATTATATGAAATACTTGTTATGTATATATTCTGCTTTTTTAAAATGTGGGATAGAGTTTATAACCATAGTCGTGTGTACCTAAAAATAATCATCAAGTAATAGAAAGGAGAGAATAATCTTGCTACATGTGAATTTCATGACACTAGCTGACATTCTCAATGTACAAATAAATACACTTAATTTTGGCTAACAACATTTTGAATAATGTTCTTAGATGCTAAATGAAATTCTGAGGGTGTTGCATAATGATTTGTGCAATAAACTTGCACATTTGTTTAATCACATAAAACTCAGAAAAGACAGGTTTTTACTAAAGTGTGGGAGCAAACAGATAATTTACTTCAGCAGGGAGAGGCATCTTTGATCTGATTGCATTTCAATTTGGTGGAGATGCATGTAATTTTGAAACAAGCATTGCCTTAGCAGAAGAACTCAAGAAGTCAGGTGTTCTAGGGGGTTGTCTTGAGGTCTATGGATCATCTCATGTCTGTTGAGGTGGGAGCTCATGCTGTAACTTCATGTAGTGAGACATACATAAAACTTCTCCTTTAGCTGGCTTCTACTTCCATGAAAACTTTCCAGATCTGACTTGTTTATTTGTTTTAACTTCTGTCATACTGAGCAGCAATTCCTGGAATCGGGAATGGGGTGACACAAACACAGAGAGAGTATACTTGCATCAGTCTGACTTCCTTGGAAGCAGGCTAAAAGTAGAATCTTTTTGAATGCTCATTTAACTGCTGGGTAAATAGTAGAGGTTTTCATGGAACAAACTAAATGAGTTTTGCTCTATATTGTCATGCATTATGTTTACTTTGTTTATGGTGGAGAATTTAGAAAATGTACGTAGTTCCTCATCAGCCAACATTCAAACCAATTTCAACACATTAGGTAGCATAGAAGGCAGATGAACTACTAGGCTGAATACTGTTTCATGAGCCACCTCTGTGTTTTCTTTTGGAATGCTTAGCTCTTTTCACTTCTTTATTATCATTCTTTCACTTCTTTATCATCATTTATATGGTCTTGGCTTTGCTAAAGCTCAAATGGTCTTGCAGAAATAAGCTGGTTCATCTGTTTTTCCCCTCAATTTTACTACATTTTTTTTAAAGTTCCAAATTGGGAATATGCAGTTAGTAAATAAAACCAATAGTTCTAGAGGTTGCAAATAGCAAATTATAGCAAGCCTCTGGAAGCTTCATTACTTTTCTAGAATGTTAATAAATCTATACTTTAATTTTGGTCAATGAAGTATTAAATTAATTTAGAATGCAGACTTAAAGCCACTGCCACAAAGTTGATGCCTTGTTCAAATTTAAAACAAAATATGTAAAAGGAATAGAAATATCTTTACTTTATGTTCATTTTCAAAAGCGAATACCTAATTGGCTCACAATGTTTTTGGAATCCAGTCAGTGGCAGCATGTTTTTAAGATTTGGAAATCTGAAAATACAGTTGCACGGAAGAGGAAAGAGACTTGGCTACTTTTGCTGAACAGAATTCAGTATTCCTTGGAGTTTCCTTTACCTTCTATGACAAACATTTTGAAGTCTCTTGGATATATCAGAAGGAGAGCTTGCATCTACAATATTCTGATGAAGTTGTTAAAATGAAATTGTGGCTGGCTAACGTTGGGGATGGGTTTCTATTCTGTAGTGTGCAACTGATACAGTGCACACTGACAGTTATGACTTCCCTAAACTTTTGCTGAACGTGGCTGGGTATTTTCCAGTTGTGGCTGGGTGTTCTATAACAATTGGGCAATTAAGTTAGCTTTAGGGAGTGACAGTGAAAAAAGATGGGGAGAATCATAGACTCATAGAATCATAGAATGGTTTGGGTTGGAAGGGACCTTAAAGATCATCTAGTTCCAACTCCCTGCCATGGGCAGGGACACCCTCCACTAGACTACGTTACCCAAAGCCCCATCCAACCTGGCCTTGAACACTTCCAGAGACAGGGTTTCCATAACCTCTCTGGGCAACCTGTTCCAGTGGCCTCACCACTCTAACAGTAAAGAATTTCTTTCTAACATCTAATCTAAATCTACCTTCTTTTATTTTAAACCCATTACCCCTTGCCCTGTCACTACACTCCCTGATAAACAGTCCCTCACCAGCTTTCCTGTAGGCCCCGTTCAGGTACTGGAAGGCCACAATTAGATCTTCCCAGAGCCGCCTTCTCTCCAGGCTGAACAATCCGAACTCTCTCAGCCTGTCCTTATAGGAGAGGTGCTCCAGCCCTCTGATCAGCTTTGTGGCCCTTCTCTGGACTCTCTCCAACAGCTCCATGTCTCTCCTGTACTGGGGCCCCCAGAGCTGGATGCAGTACTCCAGGTGGGGTCTCACAAGAGCAGAGTAGAGGAGCAGGATCACCTCCCTTGGCCTGCTGGTCACACCTCTCTTGATGCAGCCCAGGACACGGTTGGCTTTCTGGGCTGCAAGCGCACACTGCCGGCTCATGTTGAGCTTCCCATCAATCCATACCCCCAAGTCCTTCTCCTCGGGGCTGCTTTCAATCCATTCCTTGCCCAGCCTATAGTTGTGCTTGGGAGTGCACTGACCCACGTGCAGGACCTTGCACTTGGCCTTGTTGAACTTCATGCAGTTTGCACAGGCCCACCTCTCCAGCCTGTCAAGGTGCCTCTGGATGGCATCCCTTCCCTCCAGCGTGTCGACCACACCACACAGCTTGGTGTTGTCGGCAAACTTGCTGAGGGTGCACTCGATCCCACTGTCCATGTCTCCGACAAAGATGTTGAACAGTGCCGGTCCCAGACCGACCCCTGAGGAATGCCACTCGTCACTGTTCTCCACTTGGACATTGAGCCGTTGACCACAACTCTTTTGAGTGCGACCATCCAGCCAATTCCTTATCCACTGTGTGGTCCATCCATCGAATCCATGTCTCTCCAATTTAGACACAAGGATGTCGTGCGGGACAGTGTCAAACGCCTTGCACAAGTTCAGGTAGATGATGTCTGTCACTCTTCCCCTGTCCACCAATGCTGTGACCCCATCACAGAAGGCCACCAAGTTTGTCAGGCACGATTTGCCCTTAGTGAAGCCGTGTTGGCTGTCCCCAGTCACCTCCTTATTTTCCATGTGCCTGAGCATAGTCTCCAGGAGGGTCTGCTCCATAATCTTGCCAGGCACGGAGGTGAGGCTGACCGGGCTGTAGTTCCCTGGGTCTTCCTTTTTTTCCCTCTTAAAAATGAGGGTTATGTTCTCCCTTTTCTAGTTGGTGGGAACTTCGCCAGACTGCCAGGGCTTCTCAAATATGATGGCGAGTGGCCTGGCCACTTCGTCTGTCAGTTCCCTTAAGACCCGCGGATGCATCTCATCAGGTCCCATGGCCTTGTGCACCTTCAGGTTCCTCAGATATTCTCAAACCTGATCTTCTCCTGCAGTGCGTGGTTCTGCATTCTCCCACTCCCTGCCTTCTGTGTCCTGGGCAGTGTGGCTCAAGCATTTTCCAGTGAAGACTGAGGCAAAGAAGTCATTGAGTACCTCAGCCTTCTCCATATCCTGGGTAACCAGGTCACCCGTTTCATTCCGGAGAGGACCCATATTTTCCCTCGTTCTCCTTTTATTGCTAACATACTTATAGAAGCTTTTCTTGTTGTCCTTAACAACCCTGGCCAGTTGAATTTCTGTCAGGGCTTTGGCTGATGCTATTTGACCCTGCTCATCATCTTGCTACAAACTTGCCCATCTGACTTGGCTGGATTGTGGAAATCAATCACAGAATTGTAGAAATCCTCATGCCTTGTTCTTAGTGGCTATCCATTTAGGGGTAAGATTCAGCAAAGAACTTGAGCATACCTGAAAGCTAGAAGCTGCAATGTCTAAGAGTACCTGGTTCCCAGGGAGAGCTGTAGAATGTCCTTCATACCTGTCAGGATTGAAGTCTATACTCCCAGCTCACGGGACAATCTCGATCCTGTGCTGTTCTGCAAAAAGATATATTGAATCAGAGAAAGGGAGAGTGTGATTTTGAAGCCTAGTGGTTACAGCAGTCATCTGGGAAACGTAGGTTACAATTCCTATAATTCCCATAAATTATCCATACCTTCATTATGCAGAAGATTATGGCTGTTACATGCTGTACTTGAGGCTGCACTTTGTGACTACTCAGGAGCTAAGAAACTGGTAGAGAATGCTTTGTTCCTTCGCATAGTGCAGTTATGTATGAAGAACATCCCAGTCTGTGCTGGCACTTGCACCCAATTCTACACCTGATGTCTTGGTTTTAAACTATTAAATCTTAACTGTTTTGACATGGAAAGAGTACATCTCCCTGCCATAGCAGAAGTCAGCAGAATTGCTCAAGTTAAAACATTCCTTTAGCATATTTGCACTGGTATGGCATCCTTTGCTTTGGAGCTTTCTGTACACCTGATCTGCCTGATTTCCAAAACTTTTGTCAAAATGGTATGATCTTTCATTTATTTTGTTTTGATGGACATGTTTTGGAGTTTTTGTTTGTTTTAATTTGAAGAATATTTTTCCATAACAGTAGTAGGGCCATATATTTCTGAAAATATAAAGAAATAAGAAAAAGCTTGGGCTTGCTGCGTCTAGTAGAAGAGATGCTGTTCAGCAATGACACCTGTTTGCCCTTCTGTTTCTTAGATGGGCAGTGCCATTAATATTGTGGGTTTGTGCTAGTTATATATATATATATTAGTCTTTCTTTGTATGGCTAGTTCCATACAAGAAACTGGGTGACCTACTTTGTTTTACAAAACTCTTGAGAGTAGGACTTGGTCACAAGCACTGCGGATTCATTCCAATGGCATGGGGCAAATTCAGCTTTTCAGTTCCCTGTACTATTGGCCCTGCAGTATGTTTTTAGTTTACTATTTGTTCAGTTCTCTAAACTGTGATGGGGTGAAGTTTGCAATTGGATGGATATAAACTTATGTAGAGTAAATTGGCAACAATTTTTATTTGCTTTTGTAGGAAATTGATTTTTATCTAATGGTGATGTTGCTTGCTTAAAGCAAAACCATGAGTTTTAATTCAGTTCTGCAATTCAACAGCTCCTTCAAGAAAGGAGTGTGCTTTCTTAGCCTTTCTGACTGGGACAAACCACCATCAGAGCACGATGATTTAGAATGTGTCTAAGTGGTATTTCGGAGGCAGATAAGAGCAAGCTCTGCCGTCTTCTGGAGTGTGAGCCAGCTTTGTTAAGCGTGGTGGTGAGCCTCAGCTGGCAGGTCTAGTTGGGTAACTTAGCTTAGTGTTGCACTGATTTAGTTGTGCTAGCTCTGGTTTAGAGGTAACCTGCGTACATAAAGCTCAGCAGTTCACCTCAAAAGTTCACCTAGGCATTCCTGTGGAATGAGGAGAAGAAGAAAGAGGGATGCTTCCGCTTTGAGCTGCTGCAGGAAACCTTCGCCTCCTCTACCTTGGTGTAAGCCTTGCTTTGCCGATCTAGTGGATGGCCCTGGCATACTAGTAGCTGCTTGATTAAAAAATAATATCTTGTTCCTGAACAGATTCTTACATTGCTTTAAGCATCTGCTCCATCCTTTAGTTTCTCACAGGACAAAAACCTTTGGCAGGGTTCCCAATCTGTTGGAAGGAACCGAGGAGCCACAGGGGAGGGCAGGGACAGAAGCTGGAGGGCACCAGCCTAGTGCCATCATGCTCCCTTCCTCAAGAGGTACCAGGGAGGCTGTGGTAGGGCCAGAGGCAGAGCGTTCCTCCTCAATGCATCCATGGTTAGTGTCCCATTCTGTCCCATGAGTCCCTTTTTCAGTTTCATTTTCTATATTCCTTTATTGTAAGGAATAATGTTACGTGTGGATACTAGTCAGTTTGTAAATGAGCATAGAAATCCCTTTTAGGGTTTACGTGCACCTTGAAAAAGGGCTGAGCTGGGTTTATGGATCTCTGTGTTGTGACCTTTGCTCCTGTATTTTTTCATACTGTGTCTTAATTATTAATTTCAGGGTTTATGGTATTGTTACTGCTTTATTAATCATATTGTAATTACACATGAAGGTCATTATCTGGTGACCATTGGGCGGTACTGGAAGGTAGGGACTCCCAGTTGAACTTTGGGCACAGAATCTTCTTGTGACATGACAAGAAAAAAAATTTTCTGAGGAAGTGATCCCTTAAGGCTTACCCTTATAGTTTTCAGAGTGATTGCACAATGAAAAGATCAGGTACTAAGAGCTTGGTTTGTTTACTAATCCTTATTTGTATATTAAAAACTGATAATCCTGTAGATCTATACTACTTTTTAATATACAGCCACCACTGTTGTACGTGTATCAGTGGAAGGCTCACTGGGAACATTGCTGTTGATAGGGAGTAAGCAGGCTCTTATTCTGATTAATTTGGGTTTTTTTTCTTTTTTAAATTTCTCTTTAAACAATATTGTCTACACCTTTGCTAAGCACAGTTTGACCCTGGCTAAAGTACTGGTGACAGCCAGAGGTAGCATTTAGCATGAGGAAACATTAACCCGTTACCATTTTCATTGGGAACAGTAGTGACAAACTTGGCGGGGGGGTGGTGGTGGAGGGAGCAGAGGTCTAATGAAAGCACAGCCATTGGCTCCCTCTTCAACCTGGGGAGGGGGATGATCTTGAATGAGACAAATCCTATTTAAAGAATTGGGTAATTAGTAGTCTTGTCACTCTACAGATTAGCATTTTGAATTGCTTTCAGTAAAAATGCAAACTGCCTTTATTATTTCTGTCTTTCAAGAAGCACATAATTGAAAACTATTTTGTTATTTGAGATGCTTCTTTGAATTGCCTTCAAAAAGGAGATTTTTTTTTTTTAATCTGAATGAATGGATTTAATTGTTTGCTGAATGCCAATATGTTAAGATTGGGTTTGTGCCTTGCATAGCCCCACCTTGTCTGAGGATTGAAAAGGTAGAATGGCCTCACTCCACTTTATTTCTTGTACGGGATAGCGAAGCCAAACCTAACCCATCATCTCCACATTGATCTTAAAATAAATATTAATTAGTTTATGAATATTGCATGATGTCTCAGCAATCTTTTCGTGATCTTTTTTTCATTCCTTCAGCTGACTAATATGGGGGTCCCTTTCTGCATTCCGTGTTTTCAAGTGGTATTTGTCCTGTAGTGGGCTGACTGACTTCTGTAATCCAAGAGCCACTAGCTTGTCATCATCAATAAAGTATGCAGCCAAAACTTGGAAGTGGGAATATAACCATTTTTAGATTTTTGAACATGATCTCACCCTAATGTTGTGGTATGGGGTTTTTGGAGTCGTTGCTCTCCACGCCCCCCCCCCCCTTATTTAAATAATTATTTAAATATTTATTTGATCTCTCTCTACTGGGATTCTGAGTTAGAGGGGGACAGTAAAGTAGTTGCAAACACTCTGTCTTGGGTGTTTTTGGAGAGGACGGGGGAAGGTGTGAAAGCATAGAGTATGGTCCTCTTTCTGGTAAGATACTGCCAGTTGGGAAGATTCTGCTCTAGCAGCTGAGGATAAGAGGATCCCAAATAGGGAGGAGGGAGGGAGGAGAATGTGTAAGACCCTTTACTGCAGGTAAGTAGCCAATCTTTAGATATTAACAAAAGCTTGACAGCTGCTTTTTTTTAAAGCAACTCAGAGAATAAAAGCAATTTCAGAAAATTATGAGCACATCACTATTACTTTTAATTGCAAAGTTCAACAAACTTTGTATTTCATTCCATTATTTAGTGTTAATAGTTTAAAAAACCCAACACAACAAAAACCCTTTCTACTTATCTAACATGCTTCATGTTTCTACTTGTTTTATTTCTAGCATATCATCAAGTTTCACCGTGCCTCAAAAGCAAATAAAAAGCCCATGCAGTTGCCAAGATCTATGGTTAAATCCCTCCTCTACCAGATCCTTGATGGAATCCATTACCTCCATGCAAACTGGGTGCTTCACAGAGATCTGGTAAGTGTTGCATGTATTAGGCTTTGATTTGAGGCTTTGGGCAACATGGTCTAGTGGAGGGTGTCCCTGCCTGCAGCAGGGGGTTGAAACTAGATGATCTTTAAGGTCCCTTCCAACCCTAACCATTCTATGATTCTATTACCTGGCTAAGTAAATTCCACATGCCTGTTGTTGTGTAGGAGAAGTCCCTATTAGTAATCTTGCGTATCGATCCGTACAGCTCTTCCTGTTATTGTTGCAGGAGACCAATGGAGACTTTAAACATGAAAACAAACTATGTTTTCACATTGTTTTTATCTGAGTCATCTGAGCTCAGACAATGATGCTATATCCGGTAAAAGGATTGCAGATATCAATATCCGAAAACAATACATGAGCCAGCTGATATATGTTGGTTGAACATTCTTGTAAGTCTGTGCACAACTTTGAAAAGGCATCTCAGTACGAAAGTGATTGATACCCTTGTACATTGTTTGGCTTACGTGCAAGTTACCATAAAAGCTAGTGAAAGAGTAGTTTTTTCATGGAGTATTTCTTTTCCATGTGGTATTTTTTTCTGACCGTGGGAAGAGAACTATGAAAGAGTTGTCATCTTGAAATTTCTCATGACCTGAAGTGGCTCTTTAAGTTGACTGCAGATTACAAGGGCAGCCAGTTGCCTTGTCTTAGTTACCCTTTTCTCCTTAAAGTTTCCCACTACTCCTCATACTTAAGTGAAGAGCTACCAGGGGTTGCAAAAAGAAGAGTACTAATATGGGTATAGCGCTTGCTGCTTCTTGCATTGTAACTAGAATTTGTGGCATGAGGCAAATAACATGATGGTTAATACACCAAATCTGTTCTAATAGTTATGCCATTGTAACATCAGTAGTAGGTATGGTAGGAGATGTAGTCCAATCCAGAAGACACTGCTTTTATTTTGTTATTTTTCATAGTTGCCTTAATCACTAATTAAGTTTTGTGAGAAATGGATTGTTATGGAGTCTTTAATGGTAAATAGGGACTTGGACTAATTTTTGGATGTAGAGAAAATGTTTTCTTAAAATATAGGAATAAACTGAGGCGTGAAAAAGAAGTCACAGGCATCTTCTGAAATATATTTTATTTGATTTTTGTCATAACACCTAAATGGTGGCCAGAAGTTAGGTTTCAGGTTTTGGTATGGATTGGGTTTTTTTAACCTCACTCCTTGGTATTCAATGTCAACTTTTCTGTTAAGTTCCAGATGTTAGTATATTTGGGGGGGTGTGGAGTATGTTTTTTCGCCTTTGGAATAGTAACTATGAGCAAAAGCAGGAAGCAAATACAACCCTGATTTTCATGCTACAATTATTAGTTTCCTAAGGAGACAGCTGTTGCTTTGGCAGAGTGCTGAGCTGTAATTAGATGCAGCTTGAGAAGGAACACCTGAAAAGTCTATATTCAGCTATGTTTAAGGGAAGCGTATGTGTTCATGGAACTATTAAATACATCTCCTCTCAAATGCCATACATGAACTTGAAATCATGGTAGGAAATACAAGATGGTATCTAGGATAATAATAACAAATACCCTGGAGAATTTTTTTGCTGGTGTTGCTATTTCCAGCCTGCAGCACCAGGTGTTTTGTGTGACTAATGCTGCTACTTCACAGGTCTTATCTGTTGTTGATGAGTTGCAGCAAAGCTGGTACCTGATGGCTCTGTCTTTTCTCTTGAAACTTTGGGAGGTGATTTGTTGCTATTACAAAAAAGATGACTATTTTTCATGGCTCTGGAATGACAGTGCTTGACTGATGTTGGCATAATTGAGAAGGGAGAAGAACAGAAATTTGTGACATCTTAATGTGTTTCTGGTATGGGAATAAATTTAGGCTAATGGATTCTGGGGTACCTCAGTGAGAGAAAGGAAACCATTAAAAAAATTGCTTTGGTACTCTGGTGATTTAAAGGTGTATTCAGAATATTTTGCTTTTTAAAAAATTATTACAGATTTCTGAAGAATTCAGGCTTTTCAAATAGTTATTTTGTATCTTGAACACAGTAAGAAAAAACTGATGTTATTCTGGATGTGTCCTGTCTGCTCTTGAAATTAGGACTTAATGTCATTTAGTAATCAATTTAAATTCTCAGTTAACCAAAAATTTTAAATGTCTCTAATTTTTATTCATAGCTGTGATTTTTGCTTCTAAGAATGGTACCTCAGGCACGGTCTTACTGGGATCAGTTTCTTGCATGATATGTGAATACTAATTCTTCAGTGTCATTTTAATATGGGGAGCAGTTTGTCTGGTGTTTTTCTCTTAGCTGTTTTAATTTACATCCGCTGGAAAAATATTTTTCTATTTTATGTAAACCAAATTTTGCGTTGAGACACCTTGTACTTTCCTGGCTTAATATAACTCTGTTCTTACTATTTTTAGCATGCATTTGGATGCAGACCAAAGATGGTAACATCCATAAAAGTCATGTTATGCTTATTTCATTGCCTCTAAAAAAAAATAAATCAGATTCTTCAAGAATATTTATCATAATATTAGTCAAATTCTCCCGAGCCATGGAAATGACCTTTAGAATTGACTTAACAAATGTTACAATGAAAAAACAGAAACATGGGAGGTTAGTTATTTGCGAGAGTACTTGCGTGGAGGTATGCAAAGAACATTGTTTAAATCTTAATTTGGTACTGCCTTACATCAAAGAGTTTTTAAAGAAGTTAGAATACTGTACGTGCTTTTTAAAAAACTCTGGTTCTCAATAGATCCATATTTTTAGATACCTTAAAATTGTTACTCTTAGGTTATTTTTTAAGATCAGCAGTAGCCAGCAAAAGCATGACAGAGTAAGAAAACCGGTGAGCAATGTGAACTTGCAGACTCGCAATACACGTCCTGTCCTTGGGCTGACCTGAAGGATAGTTTCTACCACAAGGAGACAGTCTCGTTCCCCTCCGCTACCACTAGGCATTGCCACCCATTTTAATGGCCTGGCAGGTGATGCTCACCTGAGTCACAGTGAGCTCATTCAGGGACTTAAACCTGCAGGAAATATTCACTCTTCTCCTGCAGAGCTTGTTTTCTGCTGGATTAGCTCCCTGAGGGATCTCACTGGGAGCCTATGGGTGTGCAGGAGCTGGCGCAGAAGTATGAGGCTGGAGGTGGTGGCAGAAAGCTCAACAGATCATTCTAGCATCATCTGCCATTAGAGCAGATCATTTTGTTGTTTAAATGCACCTTTGTAATTCTTAGATGAAAGCGCAAGTGTTTTTAAAAGATTAAATTCAACTGTGGTTCTAAAGTAGTATAACTTTCATGTTTACCGTGAATCTCTTCTGATGTAAGACTTACGTCAGCTTAAACTCTTGCAACACGAGTTCAAATTTAGCAAAGTGCCCAAACTGAGGCAAATTACAACACCAAATATGCTCACACTCATACTTCTAGAAAGTAGTATTCTAGAAAATAATTTTTTTTTGTAGTGTGTATCTTAATTTCTTTTAATATTGTGGTTATTTTGTTTCTGGCTTTCTTATCCTGAAGGTGGCTGAAAGATGCTAAGTGGCTTTTTTAGGTATAGGTTGGGTTTTTTGACTAAGATGTTAATTTCTGCCAGTTAAAAAATATTCAGCAGTAACTTTCTTTATGGCAAGATTCAAACTGGTACAGAATATGGGACAGGAGCATTAGAGTTTTGATTTCTTTGAATAGCGTTGTATCAGCTTTTATATCTTGGAGTTGATTTAAATCTATAAAAATCCATACATCTGTTCTCCTATCAAGCCATTCGGAGTGGGATTTTGTTGTTGGATTGCATGTTGTTGGGCAACGATAATTTTACTTTTTCAACATAGCAGCATTCCTGAAAGCCACACATGAGAGGAGGGAGGCTTTGCTGGTTCTGCTAGCTGCTGGGGCATTTCATTGTGAACAAGAGGTTAATATAGATAGATATTAAAGATCCTTTTGGTACTACACTTTTATTTTTTAAAGTGCTCTGTATACGCTGTGGACTGTCCACTTGAATGAGATCTAAAATTGTGCTCTGTACCTTAAGTCAATAATAAGTTAGAAGATGCATCATGGAGAGTACGGTATTTCGGGATGTTATGATATCTTTGTCCCCTCCTCCCCAAACGTGAATTCTTTAGACTCTACAGGACTGTTCAGCAAAGGCCTTACTTTGCAGAGACAGCTGAAAATGGAGATCTTCCATACACTGTTCACAGTGAGCATTCATGGATTTTGGCACTTTTTCTTGTGCTAATAACCCTTCTGTAGTTGATGCTAGTTGCTTAAGGACAAAAGCAGGCAGAGACCATTTCCTTTAGAACTTGATAAAAGCAGTTTCTATTTGTAATAGGATGCATTTTCCTGGAGGCAGGTATTATCTATGTGATGTTTTAAGTGCACAGAAACCATATTGAGGAATTCATTTAAGATTCCACTTACGTCCTTGAGCATTTCTTTAGAATACTGCTTAATGTTATTAAAACTACTGGTTAAAAAAACAATGTTGGAAATCGAACTCACCAAAGAAATGTGGATTATTTCCCCCCTTCCTCCCTTCTCCCTAAGATTGTCTTAAGTGGTTGCTTTCAGCATTCTGAAATCAGAAACTTGCTCATTGCAATAGTCATATAAACTAAGAACATGGCTCATTTTACAAAGTTAAAGTGTTTTTATGATAACTCGTCTGAAGAATTTCTCAGTTTTTCTTGTATTGTCCCTTTACAGCTCTAGAATGTTTCAGTTGGTGTGTGTTATTTTACAAATTAAAGAGATTAGCTTATAGCAAAATTCTTTTAGATGGAACAACAATGAAAATATTCCATGTTTGACACACTTTTGAACTCACAATTTTGATTTACATAGAGAGGGGCGGAGTTAACATGTTCTGATGGAACAAAATGTGTCCATGAGTCTTAAGTTGCAGAGATTGAGAAGAAAAAAAATATTTCCTGTTCACTCTAATTGATCTGTGTTGTCCTGTTTAGAAAACGATTTAGGTGTCTCAAGTGTGAGACAGAGGGTAGACTCTAGATGAGGTGGTTCCCTAGGCAGGTTTGGATGAATAACTTGCTGTTGATGCAGGAGGAGGACCTCCTGCCTCTACTCATCTCTGCTCCTCTTCCTCCGAGCTGGGGATTGGCAAACTAACATGAGTTAAAATTAGACTCACGAAGGTTGATCTGTATGCAGGTTCATTCCCTCATCTGGTTCAGTATGCAATTACACAAATGCTTATATAGGGTGGATATACGGGCAAGATGGATGTATGTGTGGGAGCCGAGTGGACAAGGATGGGATGTAAGGGAAAGGTAGACTTCCATTTTCAGTGATGTTGTCTTATTCTGCTGGCAGTGTTAAGTATATGATCTGTAATCTTCCTCCTCCTTAACCATTTTGGTACCTGTAAATTCATTGGTGACTAGCTTTTGGCTAGTAAGAATAAAATAAGCACCTCAAATTTCTCAACATAAGAAATCTCAGATTCGGTGGTTTGAGTTGTGTTTTTTTGAAGAATCTAGTTACAGTTGTTTGAAATAATATTTTTGCCAGTGGCAGAAAGCAGAGCGAACCTGTTTCTCAGGTCCTCCAGTTTACGGTCTACGATGTCGGTATAAATACACCTTCTTTGGCATTTAAAGCAAATGTGTACAGCAGCTGCAAGGAAAGGGTACTTTTCCTGCTTCTGCAGTGGAAGAGAATGAGTGGTATAGTGGCAAACTTCTGCAACTGAGTGACTACATCCTGAAGCAAATTCTGGATGTAGGATCCTTATATACTGCAGGACAGATCTCATGGTGGCATTCAGTGAAGAAAAGTGGTTGCAGTGAAAACTTAAGGATAGTTTTTGTTACTTAAAAAGACAGCAGACACTTTAGAGTTTTGAAGCTGATAGACACAACAACAGAATAACTGAGTTTGTGGCTTATATTTCTAAGTGATACTGGATAGAAGTAGAAGATGGGGAAGAAAAGTAGAAGGAAGGAAGCTCAGTGGGAAACTGAAGCAAAGATAGAGTCTGTTGTTGTTGTTGTTGTTGTTTTTTTCAGAAGACACAGCTAATGGAGAGAGCAAGAGCCGCCAACAAAAGTCTTCCTGTAGTTCTGTCTTTTAGCCATTTCTGTGTACGTGCCCTGCAACACCGTGGATCACTTTTTCTCCCTGGTAGCCAAAACTTGCTTTTCTAAGGATTTTTGTGATGTCCCACCTCATCGTTCCAGTCAGGCCCAAATCTTACCTGAGCTGGCCTTTCCCTTACACTTCAGCTACTGAGTGGGCTAAGCTGGTGATGCTTCCATGTCTGCTGTGGTTTTCTCAGTGTAACCCTTTCTCTCCGAATCGACCTTCTCACTCTAATTTCACTAAGAGGGGAGGAAGAATCCAACTGTGGCAAAGACTTTGCCACTGGCTTCCCATCTCTAGCTTTTGTATTACCATCCCCTTATCTCTTAAAGCAGGAGAAGATCATGTGAATGTTTTGTAGTTTGCTTCACTATGTCGTCTGTATTAGCAGAAGCTATTTTCATTGAGTGCTTAAGCTAATCAGTTTGTGTTTCTTTCCGGAGTGGATTATGGAGTGTCCATGTACTTCTGCCACCTGCAGAATTTATGGAGTGCTAATCTGGGCATTTTTGGTGGAAGGACACAGCAGACAGCTGATGTTTGGATATAATTTTGACTCCGTATGTCTGTTTATATAGTGAGTGTCTATAGACATCCTTTAGAATGATCAGATGTGAGCTCCCGATTCGGGCTTCTTCACAGGTCCCCTGTATATCCAGTTGCTGCAGTAACAGTAAACTCGGTACCTTTCCAAGGGTAAATCTTTAGCAGAGCCAAGAGATGCCCACGTGGCTCAGGCTGGCCATGATTGCACTCAGGGCAAGCTATCTTCTCTGGTGCTCTGGCCCCGCATCTCCTGGGGAGCAGTGTGTAGCGGACAATGCAGTAGTTGTTCTCTCTCAGGGTTGTCTGGAAACTGTAGCCATCTGGAGAGTGTGGATTTTCTTCTGTCAGAAGTAAAGCAGAAAGGAAAAGCCCATACTGAAGGGGCCAGACAGATGACTTTCTGTGGGAATCGGCAACTTCTGTCTCCCTCAAAGGCACAGCCTATTCAGAAATTATTGAACTAATCAGTGTTTCATCCTCTAACTCTGCTAATTTGTGATTTAAAAAAAATCTATTATTAATTTATTCAGAATGAGTATTTTAAATGATCCATCATGATATTTGTATAGAATACCAACATTTTAGTACATTTTCAGTAATTCAATTATATTAAATTCAATAAAGCTCCAACAGTTTTCAGATTTTTAGTTGACTGATTGACTTTTAGTTTAGGGATTAATTAAAAAAAAAAAAAAAGTCTTTTTCTCATAGTAATCTTTCTCTAGCCAGTATGTAAATCTGCAGTCTCTTACCGTGGACCTATATCTGGACTCTGCTCTGGAACTTTGCTGCCACATTACGCAACTCATTTAACTTGTCTTTACCTCTGTTTCCCAATCTGTTAGCTATTTATGGGTCTAATTTGTAGCTTTTATTGCTTTATGTGCTATACAATCTTTGAGTGAAAACAGTATAATATGTGTGGTT
This sequence comes from Balearica regulorum gibbericeps, assembly GCF_011004875.1. NCBI lineage: Eukaryota > Metazoa > Chordata > Aves > Gruiformes > Gruidae > Balearica > Balearica regulorum. The sequence goes on along the minus strand of NC_046186.1, from coordinate 51,669,441 downwards.
TATGTAGTTAACTATTTTTTTGTTGTTTGATACTCCTAATGAGCTGGAAGTATTAGAAAGACTAAGAATGAAAATAATTGCATGTTGTATGAAGGCACTAGAAAATTTCGTAAGATTTTAAGTGTATACTGACTTTTTATTTCTGCTTTCATGTCAAAGCCTTTGAGAAACGAGAAAAGTTTCTTAGTGCTTATTATTACTAGTTTATAGTGTTTAACTACTCCCTCTTTTTCCTCCCTGTGATGATTTTCCCCAAGATGATTTTCCAGGCTAAAAAATAATTAGGAAAGTTACCTAAAAAGCAGCAGAACTGAAGTGGTTTTTAAATGTCCCACTGGCATTTTGCTAAGCAAGCAAACTGTGGGTTTGAAAGATAAAATGACGAGTGCAGGGAAACTCCCCTTTCGCCAGCAATTCTAAAAAAGGATTTTTATGTGCTGATATCAAACATAAATTTAGATGTAGGTTCATGCACCCTTCTCTGACAAGCAGCTGCTGCGCAGGAATGCAGAACTGTTGGGTCCTGCCTTCTGCCACTAATTTTGCACTGGCTTGAAAAGCTTCTTGGCCCTGTTCACCCATTTGGGCGCGCACACCTCCTATAAATAAATAACGAGTCAACCTGTCTGCCAGTTTCTTTAAACTTTTTAAAAACACCGTAATTGTAATCCCCACCGTTCTGTGTTATCGTGTGTGTGTGCACGCGCACGTGACAAGGGTGCACGAATGTGTACGGACATGCACTCCTGACTCACGTTCTTCCCTAACTGTGTATGGGTTTAGGCCTTTTAATTCTTTGTCGTTCCATCTGTGTGATCTCTTTGGGGGTGATGGGGACTTTCCACATTGTCAAAGAACCTTATGAATGATCATACTCAGCGCGCAGATTTCCAAAAAGAAAGGAAATGCAAGCTAAACTTACGTATTTTGAGAGGTTAGACTCCATGATGACTTTAGAAAGTGCTTTGAATTTATTAGCTGAAAGGTTAACACATTTTTCCTCTTTTATATCTGGTTAGAGAGAGGATATACTTTTTTACTTATGGCTGAGGAGGAACAGTATGTAGGTGCTCATAGGTGTATCCATATGGATGAATGCTTCTAGATAGGTAAACGAACCAGAATTTTTATGTACTGAATAGCAAAGCGAATTTTATCAGCATATGCTTTTCTTTTTTTCTTGTTTAAGTATTAGGCGTATATTGAGGGGCACCTACTAAAAAATGGTGCATTTCCCATTACTCAGAACTTTGCTTTTCTCCTTCAGTTGTAAAAACTAATCTTCACATGATTTAGAAAGGTGTATGAAGACGTGCACAGAGTATTACCTCTGAGTCCATGGAAACAGCAATTTTTCCGAGACTGACTAATGCATACCTTTTGGTTTGTGGCAAGAGTATTAAGAAGATGTTTGTAGATTAATTTTTACTAATAAAAATAATTACAGTTGAAGAAAAATGTTTTACCTCAGGTTCTGAAACAAGCTTATGCCCATAAAACCCTGACTGGATATAAATTCAGATGAGTCAGAAGAAACAAAGGGACTGATTTAATGTTCTCTTGGCTGTGTTTTGCTGCTAAAGTCAACAGATGACATATGGCTCCTATGAGCTTCACATCTCTTTTCCTGAGGTAGAAAAAGGGCGAGAAGGAAGCAGAAGTATTAAAGCAATTCTAGAATTTATTTGGTTTTTTTCCTGATGGGGGAAGAAAAACCCCAACAAGACAAAAAAACAGAAGGAAAATGTCATCTTTTCTAATAGCCCCAGTTCGGATACCATCTGCTGTGTGAAAGTTTCTAGTAAATACGTGATGTATTTAGCTTACTAGTGCAGCTGACCGCTTAGAGTGAACAAAGTGCGTTTTGCGTTCTAAATGAAAAAGGCAAAGTTTAAAAGAAACTTTTGAAAGTTTTTCTTTTGTAAAAGACTTACTACTTTTTTTTTTTTTTTTCCCCTGTTGGAGAAAGTACCCTTGGGATAATGAGATTGGTTACAAGTGCATCTATCAGATTATTTCTGTTTGGATTCATTGTCCCTTCTGAATAAGGTTACAAAGGTTGTCACCTTGATATGTTCATATTTACAGTAGTAGAAATTAGTGAAGCTTAAAAGTGTGTTAAAATCAATGAAGAGAACTAATGAAACAACATACAATCAAGAAAAAATGAAAACACTGCATATTGCTGCCTTGTGCTTCCTCTTGTGCATTTGCAAGAATACTGTAGTTATTACTGCTCTACAGAGACGTTGCAGTAATGTTGCAGATTGTCTTGTATTTAAATTAAGCATCTTTGATCAGTGACTGGGAAGCTGCAGTGAATACCAAAGGATGTTAGTTTATTCCTCAGTTTTGTTATGTGTGAACCTTGTTGAAGACACTGACTCTGCTGCAGAAAATGACCGATCAGCTGGTGTTTCACTGATGGCTTCTCTCAGGGCCTCTTTGACTTCTCCAAGCCCCATCCTTTCTGCTTTCTGGCTAATGTTTCAGAAATCATAGGCCTTACTGTAGCTGTAAGACCAAATACCACAGTTATGTCAGTTAAAGAAAACAGAGGAAATCCTTTATACAGTCTGTGAAGTGCTCCTCTCAGAAACTGGGCATTAGGTCTTCAAATTCATCTTTAGGGGGAGGATTATGGTAGTCTTATACTTGGGGTTTTGGGTTGGTTTTTTGGGTTTGTTTTTTTCTTTTAATTCCTTGTAAAAATACCTTGGAATTAAATTTTTAAGCCATTTTAACAAATACATAAACAAACCTTCAGCACATCTGGACCACTGGTGAAAATATTTATAATATTCTTTCACCTATTAACAGTGAAGCAGCAAAGATTTCCAGACAAGAAGGGCTTGTCATAGTGCAACTAGTCAGTCTTAAATGCATAAAGTTCTCTGTATAGCAAATGTCTGTACTAACAGGGTTGGCTTTTTTTTTTAACTGTTCTGTCTCTTCTCAGTTGTTTTCCTGCCCTCTGGACACTATAGCCCCTGTGAATGGGCATTTTGATAGACCCCGGTAACACTTTGTTCAGTGCCTCAGTGGTGTCAGAGCCCAACTCACTATTACCTTCTGGTTTCCTTTCAGTGGCTTGTAGAAACACTTCCCCAGCAGTTCAGGAACCTTCCTGTGCTGCTTTGTGAAGTCATAAAATTATTTTATTCTAGTTAAGTAAGCTGATGGCATCTGCAAAAAATAGTTTTTATATTGGGGTTATGGTTAACCCCTCCCTCCCACTGCCAAGCTAGCCCCCCTCTGTGATGCTTTAGTTCCTACTGCTATAATAAACTTTGAATATAAATTTTGGTTGGTTTTGTATTAGTTTATTTCTATTTAACAACTTCTGGTTTGGTTTTTTTTTGTTGAAGAGTTTTACCTAAAAAAAAAAAAAAAAAAAAAAAAATTAATAAAAATGAAATCGGGTGGTACTAAGAGTTTACGCTTGCTTATTCTGCTAGCTTAAATATTGAGCCCAAAGCTTAGCATGATAATGCTCTATAGCTTGTGTTCACAAATATAACTCAAGTCTAGGAAAATAATTCTGTAGACAATATTTTGCATTCCTGAAATTCCCCTTCAAATGGGGGATTTCAGCTACTCAAGCCATTTTGTCTTATGCTGTAATTGTTGCCAAAGAGTGGGTTTTTTCACAAATGTGTCTAGTTCTGTTCTGCATTTTTCTTTAATCCATCAAACATTCTTGTACATTTTTACTTTGATTTGCCTTTCATATAGTTACTTTTGATATAACGGTTGTGGATGATATTGTTAGAATTATGAATTAAGTGCAGACTCCAGTAGGTTATATTTTAATGAACTGATAGTGACTTCTGATGCTATGAAAATTATTTTCGTGGCTGTTGAACTGTGAGTATGATTAGCTGTTTGCCAGCTCAGCTGAAGTCTCGTTTCTAAAATGGGATGTTAAAGGTGGTTTTGCTTCTTGAAATTCAAGGATGTGAATTCCAATCTCAGCCCTAAAACTGATTTCTTATCAAGTAAATATTAATTTGAATTCTTGATAGTTAAAACCAAGAGAATTGCAGGCCCATTTAGGTTTTGGGTAACGTGTGCGCCTGAAATTCTGATTATCTAGATAGTATAATAACTTTGCAGTAGCTTCTTACTAATTTTACTGTCAGGAAATACATATGCTGTGGCTGGCTGACTGCTGCTCTTTGCTAGGACGCAGGATTTACTTGGAGGCTTATTTCTCTGTGTGTGTCTCCTTCCTCTGGTGGGGAGCTGGTGTTCTTTGGTGCCAACTTCTGTAGTGGGATGGGGAGGGCTTGCTGTAGCAGTGAACCTTTTAGGGGACCTAAAAGTCATCTTTTCTATGTAACATAAAAATACCTGAGCATATACTGAAAGTGGTGTGTTAAGTTTGAAAAAATGTTAAAGAAATCAAGCTGTTTTCTAGTTTTATCTCATTTTCAAGCTATTTCTCGTCTTGCAATGTGGAAGTTTTGATACTTACTTTATCCCTGTCTATAGGGATCTATATCCCTTTATAACCTATTGTTTACTGAAGTGCTGATCCCCACAGCTCTGCTCACTTAGGACTTTTTGCTTCATTGGAAAAATACTAGATGCTAATCTCTCTCCTTCTCTCTCTCTCTCTCTGGGGTGGTGTACCATGGGAACACTCAGGAAAGCCTGCATTAACTGTTGAAACAGATTAACTAAATTGTGTTAAAATTTGTGGCTGTTCTGAGTGGTCTGAAAACTGAGTTGTGCTCAACCCGGCTGTGCCAGTGCGAGGTGGTGCCGTCTCAGACTGCCCAACCCTCCATCGCACTGGAGGCGATGCCGAGTACCATGCAGTCAGTGATGCAAATGCACTTCTCCGCTGCGTCTGTCCCAGCCCACTGTCCCAGTGCAAACTTTTGCCTTTGTTAAAGGTTTATTTATTCCCGCCAAGGTGCTAAAGTGAGCAGGAGGGCCACGGCAGAGGAGCCCCTTCACTGCAACAGTCTGCTGCCTGGGTGATTATCTCCAGTGGAGAGACAGCGTGGACTGCTAGAGGCAGTAACGTTTGAAACCATACAGCTGTTTTTCTTGGTGCACATGACTTGGAACCCTTGTTCAGTATTTAAGTAGTTTTAATTTCATTTAGTTGAAAAACTTAAACTAAAGCAGAGGGTATGGCTACATGAACAAGTTACAGCAAGGCAGTCTAGGGTGTGGATTTGCTCTGCATTAGTTGGTCTGTAGTAACTGCTCACTCGCATGTTTTTATCCTGCAGAAAATACATAGTCCTTTGATATCTCACTCCTTAATGAGAGCAAGATAAAATTGCCTAATGCACCGTCATTAAAACTGGACAGCTACTATGTTAATTTTGAAGTGCCTTACATTGTTTCTGAGGATGATTTCATTAAAATTCTGGTAACTAAAAAAATATAATAATCACAGAATGCTTGGGGTTGGAAGGGACCTCTGGAGATAATCTAGTCCAACCCCCCTGCTAGAGCAGGATCACTTAAAGCATGTTGCACAGGATGGCGTCCGGGCAGGTTTTGAATATCTCCAGAGATGGACACTCCACAACCTCTCTGGGCAGCCTGTTCCAGTGCTTGGTCACTCTCAAAGTGAAGAAGTTTTTCCTCACATTCAGATGGAAGTTCCTGTGTTCCAGTTTGTGCCCATTGCCCCTTGTCCTGTCACTGGGTACCACTGAAAAGAGTCTGTCCCCATCCTCTTGACATCTGCCCTTTAGATATTTATAAGTATTGATTAGATCCCCTCTCAGTCTTCTCTTCTCCAGGCTAAACAGCCCCAGCTCTCTCAGCCTTTCCTCATACAAGAGATGCTCCAGTCCGCTCATCATCCCCATAGCCTTCCGCTGGACTCTCTCCAGTAGTTCCGTCTTTCTTAAACTGAGCCCAGAACTGAACACAGTTGACTATATGGTGTTTGGGGTTTTTTTGGACTGGTACCCATATGTTGAGCTTGTAAAACGATTCAACCCTTTGGGTACAGTCCTCCTACAGTACATGTCCAGTGTAGTCTTTAATAGGCGAGAACCACTTCAGTCTTACAAAAAATTGTGTTCAGAATTGAGTGTGTGTGTGTGGCGTGAGCATCCCTTTTCGTCTTATTGATATCAGATTTCAAGTTGTCAAATGAGTTGATTCCTTTTGGATTTTTAATAGTAGGGACATTACAGCCATTAAATCTGTATTGAAGCTATTATTGCCTCTAATAAAGCTTCCGTAGACTTTCACCCTGGTCCAAAGATTGTAACATGACTATTTGCAGAATGGATGTTGCAACTATAGAGAAGAATTTCAGGTGATGGGCATAGCATATAACAAACATGGAACACAGTAACAGGGAGTAGAAAGTGGTCTGGTTGTATGTTCTGAAAGCTAGGTGTTTTCTCAAAGGCATTTTGCTGCACAATAGGCTTTTCAAAAGTCATAATCTGGCTTTGAGGAATAGGAGTTGAGTGCCTAGCCTATTTATGCAGTTTGAAAAAAGAAAATAAAAATTCCCACAGGGAGTTTATTTGCATTTTAAGCACTTGATGTTTTGTGAGAATGTCCAAGGACTTATTGGCAACATTAACAGTGAGGTAAATCATAAACCTCAAGCACTAAAAACCTAGACGCTTTTCCTAGTAAATTGGGGCAAATTTGCTGTAGCAAGGACAATCATGTCTGTCCTTGAAAGTGTACTGTGTGTTTGGAGTTGTTTAATTTAAAAAAAAAAAAAAAAAAAAAGAAGAAGAAAAAAAGAAAAAAGAAAATTAGGACATCTTGACCTGCCACACTTTAACATGCTCATGTTTTTGGCATGAATCACAGAATGTTTCTCAGGAATTGGCAGTATCTCGCAGCCGCTGCATGTCTCTGCAGGTTATTTTTTCATTTTTCAAAAGGGCATAATTATTGAATGGAAAAATAGTTCAGAACTAATTATAATATTTCAGATTTTGTTTTCAGCACGTAGAGCCTTCTTCACAACTCCTCTTCTGTTTTCTTTCTTGATGCAAATCTTTCATTTGCTTCCAACTTCCTGCTCCTCTGGCCACATTCCCATATCTGTTGATCTGCCTTTTGCCACCTCTTTAACATTACTCATATAACCTTGACTCAGCTATGACTTTCCTGAAATACTTCTCCATCTTCACAACCTTAATTATTGCTCCTCCCTTTGGCCTTTGCAGCTTTGAGCTCTGCAGTGCCTGGTGTAGGTAGAACACTACATTTCATACCTTGACCAACACAGGCAGGAAAAGCTCACTCATTCCAGATGGAGTGACCCTCCTTTGTTTTAGGATCTTGCTAAAAGTACCATACTCAAAAACTTCGTAGATTCATTAAAACCTAAGGGTCTCTAGATTCTGAAGTTGGTAATGGTCCCTGCTGTGGTGGTTCTGCTTCAGAAAAGATTTTTGAGACTGGCTTTCTTAAGGCTTTTGCCTCCTCAAACAGCTTTTCTGTGTTTCCCTACTCAAAATCATATGTACCAAATCTTCTTTCCCTATGCCTTCTAGCTTTTAACTTCCATTAGTAGCTTTAAGAATTAATAGTGTGATAATAGTCATGTATGTTTAAGCTACTACAGTCTGTAGTTCTTACATGGCTTAGTTTTTATCTAATTCTTGTAAAGTATTTGGAGGTTAGTGGGAAAATTCTTGATGAAATAAAAAGGAGATTTTATCTGTTTTGAGTTTGGCAGGTTTGGTGGTGGTTTTGTTGTTTACTTTGTTTTAAACGGCAGATAATTTTTTGTCCTTACGCTTTAAAAATAAAAAAACCCAACCAAACAAAAAAACTTAACTTTCCAGAAATGTTAGTGTTATTTACATTATTGGAAGTATATGTATTACTGACTACAGGTTTTTTGGAGATGTCAAGCTGATCTCATGTCATGATCAATTAACTTGCAGTTATTTTGCATGGCAAGCTTGTAAATGTGTCTGAAAATCTTCAACCACAGACTTCAGCCCAGAATCAACCTTGATTGGCGATTGATTGATAAACCTTTTACAAGTTGGTGCTGAAAATTCCATGTCAATAACTAATTAGCTCTTCCACATGGTATTAGATACACTACAGCAACTTCAGTTCCATGTGTAAGAGTGGTCTTGATGCTTACTATGGAACTGTTACAAAACTGTTGCAAATAACTACATAGACACAAGTTAATAAATAATTGAGAATGTGTTAGGTTAAATTTTTCTAAGATGAGTCAATGATTTTTTTTTTTGGTTTTGTGCTGCATATGTCATTTGGAAAGAACTTAATCTTCAAAAGTGGTTAATGATCAGACTCCCACACCTTGTCTTAAATTGGCTACCTAAAATATTTAAGCACCACCTGTTTATATCCTGCCAAGAACTGCTTTTTGGTTTGCATTAGTGAGGATAAGCAATACTAATGCCTAATGTATTTGTTCATGAAAGCATCTGTTAACATAATTGTATTTTGATGCTTTTTTATTGGGTAATAAAATAAAAATGAAGATGCTAGCGATATACTTAAGAAACAAACTTTTAGAATCTGAAATGCCATGGTGTAGCAGTGCATTACACTAAATATTGTTAAATAAATATCTCTAATGTACCTATTAATTCTTGTACACTTCTGAACAAAGGAAATGAAGAATGACTTGCTGCTTGTGTAAATTATTCTGGCCTGGTTGCCTTCATTACTTGTTTCAACATCATCTTTTTTTTTACTTCTGTTTACATTCACAAATCAAGACACTTTTAGAACAGAAGATTAACATTTTACTATTTACTGTGCAGCTTTTAATAAACTGTAGTAATTTCTGTGCACTCTTCAAGTCACTGTAGCAAATATGCGCAACGCTAATACTCTTCTTTATCTTACCTGCCTTATTTTAAATTTGAGGGCTGGAAAGATGCCATAGACATTATGCAAGCCTCTAATGGAATAATCATGAATGTGACAAAATATCATTGCCTCAACCTTGTGCTGATTTTGTAAAGGGTAAAAAATCGAGGCGGATGGATGAAGTTATTATTACTCTAAAGAGATTTCTCCACTGCTCTGCTACAAGTTGATTATCATATATGTAGTCTTTATGCTGAGGAACCTCTTCATCTGAGACTTGCAGGTCAGGGTATAAGCCCACTTTCTTGATGGAGACAGCTTTGTTGCGAGTGCAAGTGTGAATATGAACTTGAAACCTTGTAGCTGCTCTACCTGCCTGTGGGCACGCTTTTACCAGCGGTATCCTGTGGTAAGTAAGAGATACCTTCATGAAAAGGAGCAAGATACCCCATGATAAGAGTGTGCCCGTGGCAGTTACCTGCATGTTAGTGGAGGTGCTGACAACTCACATTTTCACTTAGCCTAATTAATTTGTTCATCTAGCTGCATGAATTTCTAAGGCTATTCCAAATGTGATACTCTGCACATGAAAATGCTTGTAGAAAATGCTAAGACTGTAACCATGACTGTTTAACGGATGTATATATAAACTATTCTCAAAGTGGGATCTCACACCTCATTTATGCTGTTGAGAAGTACTAAGCTTACTGCATTTGGTTTTTCAAGCAAATGTACGAGGGGTCCAAGCATTTCCCACTAGCACAGAAATGCCATGTGAGCTCTCTGTGGCCAGGGGGTTTAGGTTCAAGAATAGGATGCCTAAACTCTTGTGAAATTTTTGCCCTCTGCACTATCTTATTGCTAGGAGGAGATCCATAGATGGAAAGGAGGGAGTGGTGTTCACAGCTCTAAAGTAATAGCGTCGTGGAATTAAGAATCTTCCTTAGTGGTGTCCAGCATACTTTGCCTCAGTAGCTGCAGAATCTTTATTTTGAAATTTTGGAGGTGCTGGCTTGAAATGAACAGCTGCAAAGTATTCTGCAGAAAGAAAGACTCTTCTGGATGAGGAATTGATGTTTTTCTGGGTGAAAAGCTGGAAACCATAGAAGCAGTTATGGGTAGGGAAAAATACTTCTGGTGCCCAAGATGCCAGGGTACAGAACAGTACTTTCAGCCTTTGTTTCCAGCTTGTCTTAGGCGGTGACTGTTGATACTAAAACAGAAATTACAAATGCCATTCTACAAAGTGAAACTGGTTTATGTCTTTTTAAAAAAAATAATTATTGAAAATCAGTATTTATCAAGCTGTGTAAATACTGTGGTGTTTGAGAAACGAAAATAGTTCTCTTTTCCAAGACAAGAAAACTTTAACTGTCTTGGACTATTCATACAGCAGCTAAGTAACTAGGATAAATGCTTGACTCTCTTAAAAGACAATTTGTGGTCTCCATAACTTTTTAATTGATGTATTAAATATTAACTTTAGGGGTGTTTTTTCTTGAACCAAGTTCAAGTTTTCAATCTCTGTATTCTGAGCCAATTTTTTCCCCGTTGCTGATATACCTTTCCCAGCCTCCACCAGCTATGCCTGTGGCTGCAGATACTTTTGCTGGTCTCTGTCCCTTACTCCTGCCAGCTCCGTTGTTTTATGGGTTGGTCTTTGCTTGAAAGAACCTCTCTGGTTACCATTCTCCAAGTTCTCTCCACCCCTGACACCAAACCCCTAGCCCTGTCTGTGCGGTTGCTGTTTCGTCCCTACGCAATGTGCTCTGCTCTGTGTTGGCTCCTGTGCCTGGTTGCTGTACTGGCCTCTCTCAAACTTGAACTTTCCAAAGCAGGAGCCGTTTGTTCAGTACTTTATTGTGTACAAGAAGGGTTGCATAAATAAACAATAAAATACTTGAATTGGGTCGTTGTGTTGGCAGCGCAACAACAAAGAATAGCAGTATTCTAGATCTGTAACTTCCAGTTGTTTACGGTTGTTAATGAAAGTACATTCTGGATTGAAATGGTTTATGCTTGTTCTTGCCTGGCCTGTTAGGAAATTATTTTAAATTGGTGGAAAATCTGCTTGAGCTTATATGACCTTTAATGTATCTGAAGAATTGTCTTGATGAGAAGTCTTCAAATTGTTTTGAGACGCTGATAATTCTCAATTAGTGTTGATTTAAGCATTAGGCCTTCAATTCTTAGGTCAGATCTAGACTGTATAGACCTTTATTGACAGTCAGGGCTTAGGCTGTGGTGAAGATGGGAGGTCCTACTACGGAAGGAATACCATAAAAATTTGAATGCTAGCTGAACATTAAGCTCCTTTCCATAGCATTTACTGATAAAATGAGCAGAAAGGGAATGCAGTATTCTTCTAAATTTTACGGAGATTACATATGTTAAAACTACTTTGTATTGAGAAACTTTATAAACTCATCATTAATATAAACACATGCAGATGTGCTACTTAGTATCTCTTAACCTCATTTGTGTGTGGGAGTATCTAAAACTGGCAGGTAATGAATAAATTTCTTTCGTCCTTCAGAAAACAAGTAGAAATATTGTAACTTATGAGTCTATCTCTAAACATATCCTTTGTTACCTCTCCCTAATGTTTTAGGCTATTCTCATGTAGAACAAAAAGATGTAAGAGGATCATCCTATCGTGTTGGTCTCTTACTAACTTTGTGATACTGACTACTGGTATGGCAGTATATCAAAAGATGTTTTGCTGAATCTCCTGTTGGGTTGACCACCTTGTAAAATCTCATTAGTGCCTTTTGATGGAAAGGAACCGTTGCGGCCCCTGCCCCAACGGAGCAGCTCGAGCGCAAGAGCAGAGTGTTGGCGCAGGGGCAGAACACACCAGCTACCCGGGAGCCCTGCTTTGAGGGGCACGGTTGTGCCACTGTGGGCTGCGTGATGCAGGGCAGCTCTTGAGATGATGTGGAGATTCTGCTCTCCTGGTTCATCTTGTGAAACAATTGCACTTCTGAATAACAGTGGAAATGAGAGCGAGCGTTTGTTACCACGGTTGTAGCATGCCCCAGGCAGACCAGGTTTACTGGTTACTTTTAAAACTCCGTAGCTGCTTGTTCAGATGTTGACACCTTGGGACAACCTCCAAGGGGAAACCAGGAGAATCAGTTTTCTCCAACTTTATGATAGAAGACTGGGTTTGAAATATAACTGTTGCTAAAGAGCCTGGCCATTGCTGCTTGGCTCCTTAAAAATCAGAGCCTGAATGGGCCTGAGGATCCCCCAAAAGTCAGGAAACTGAGGAGTGAGGGAATAGCTTCAGCATGAACTGACTGAGAGATGGAGAGAGGTTTTATCTGGGGCCTGGGGCGAACACAGTGATGGTGATAAACTAGGGAAAGAGTTTCTTTTAGCATGGATTTTAAAGCCTAAGTTTTGCTTAACTTCCTTTGCAATGAATGGGTCAGCTGAGCAGTGGTACTTTGTGCAACTGCTCACTTTGTGGTCCATAGTTGCTTTTTTCCACTGCAAGCTGTGTGAGGTTGTGCTGCCTCAATGGACAGCTTCCAATCTTCCAAAGATTGGGGCTACATTGTAAATTATTTCCAAACAAAAGAGAAGTTGATGCTACAGTGTAACAGACACTTAAACTGATCCTATAAGGATTACTTTTTCTAATCTTTAGACTCAGCATGAAAGAAGCAGGGAGGAGAGATGGGTCCTCATCTTTTTTTTCCCTTGAGATTATAAGCATAGGAAAAGAGCATTTATGAAAGTGGATAAATAATGTAGCTTAATGCTACAAAATTATGTATGGAAAAAACTGATAAGAGCTAATTAAACAGTGTCAAATATCATTAGACATAAACCTTTGATTGTTAAAATCCTGTAAAACTTAATGTATTTATTGCTTTTCTAAATCTTACCAAAAGTTTATACCCAAAAATAATAATGAAAGAAATGTATTCCATAGTTCCGAGTCCCTTAAGCTATATTCCCATGTCTGCGTGCAGACAAAAAGGGACTCTTAAGACCCATTCAACATGGAAGTAGTGTCTCTAGATTGCCATGCTACCTTTTTCTTATTCTTTTTCTCCCTTGAAATTTCCATTTAAGGACTTTTTTTTATATATCAACTGAATTCAGTCAATCTAAGCTATCCAAGCAGAAGCTGGTTTGTAATGAAAATGACTTACATTTATATCTATTCGTTTGGTACTATATTATTTATTGCAGTCAGAAAAGCTTTGTTAATTCTTTGACTCTACAAGACTCTCAGGGGAATGGAGGTATTGGACTTTTATTGCCAAAGATACTTTGTGAAAGGCAATTAACAAAATGTTTTATGACAGTGTCAGAAATCTTGCATTCAGTCATTTGTCCTTTGATTGGATAGAGGTTTCATCCTTCTCTCTTAATAACCCTACTAAACTGAGAGGGCTAGTCAGAATATCATATAAAACAAATACCAGGATTTGGCAATGGTGGAATTTAGTGCTGTAAATGAAAAAAATTATCTGATACAGCAATGATGGTATCTAATTTTCACGCTGCTGTAACAGAAACAAAGTACTGCAAATAAGTGAAGAGTTCCAACAGCGGAAACAGGTGAGAATCTCATCATCTCATTTCCCCCTCCTCAAATTCTAGTCCCAAGGTTAGTACAGTTGTAGGCGTTCTCACGTTGGTGTCCTGTCAGCCTTGCTGTCTCTTAGCTTTTGCCTTTAAAAAGGTGAAGAACGTGGTAGTGTTTGTTTCACATGTGCAAATACCTTCTCAGTTTATTTGCCTTTGTGTAGTTATTCTGAGTAAAGATCATGCGTGAAGAATACCTAATAAGGACTTGACAGCAGAGTTGCATAGACTTGGCTTGACTGCAGTATCTTGAGGCATTCAGGATGTCTCTCGAAGCCCCAACAGAGGAAAAGTTTGACTATGCTTTTATGGAGTGAAATTTATTTCTCCATTTCTTCTTTGTAACATATTAAAAAGCCGAACATTCTTTCAAATTATTTCTGAGGTGAATCTTTCTTCTGTTCCATGCACGATGGGCCTGCACATCTGCACTGCTCAGAAGTGGGGTAGCAGAGGTTGAGCAATCTGTCTTGTCCCATGCTCTCCTTGACACTCCAAAGCGCCCAGACAAGGTCTAAAGACCAGGCCCTAGATCATTTCTGAGTAGCTTCATGGGAATTTTGCTGGAGTGTGTACTGTAATGTGTTGAAAAATCCCAGGCACAATATGATTTCAGTGTATTATTTAAACATTTTGCTTTATGACATTTTACTTTTCATTGATAATTTATGACCGTATTTTTCTGTTTGTTTCTATCTTCCCCCTTCTTTGTCCTTCTCAAGGTTGCATGTAACATTTTAAGTTCAAGTATGCTATTGCAGCACTAGGACCAGCAGAATGCTTTGGATAATGTAGCATAGCAACATAAAATTTAATTTGTGTCAAATGTTTTGTCATTCTCCTAATGTGAGGGGTTTTTTCATTCTTTTTCACTTGAGCTGCATTGTCATTGATTGGGGTGAAGCCACTGGTACACTAGTACATTGTGAAGATTGTTATAATAGAAGCAATGCCCGGCATCCAAAGTTGTCTGGAGTTTTCATTTTCGTCTTGCAGTAATTTAATGCTCTGTCAGCCATAAGAAACCTGAAAGAAATGGTGTGTGAAAGGAAGATTGTTTCATTTCTGGACTTTTTATGTAGCCCAGAATTATCTTCTCCTCTTGTGATTACTCTTAAATCATGTTCCCTTTTTGTTTGCAGTCCATTTTCCAGTGACATAACTGTAACTATATTATCCATTGATTAACCAGGGAATAGAGTTTGGTGAATAGTCTTTTCCTGTTTCAACAACAATCAAACACCTTGAGTTTATATATTAAATATCTTTTTCTAGCAATTGCCTAAGAAACCATTGTTTCAAATTGATTTTGAAGCAGAGCATTCTTACAAGGAACATGGATGTTTTGGCCATTTCGGGGGAGTGCCTGGGTAGGGCTGAGGGGACTGAATTTAAAGAATTAATGTCAGTTGAAGTATATGCTTAATTACATGTCAAGAGAACATGCAACCTGTCAAAGATAAAGTAATCATTTCTCTGGTTTACTTCACCTGGCCACTGATTTCATTATCATAAGGATGGTTATATATGAGACTAACTGAAGGTATGGCAACTTGAATGGAACATTGTAGGAGTTGGTCCATATGTGATATGTGATTTGATTAAAATGAAGGGGGGGGGAGGGGAGATCTTTCTGTCCCATGGTGAAATACATTTTTAGCGAGTGTGTTCCAGAGTCTGGACTTCTAGGCTGACTCTGTCATCTCAGATCTGTGTTTCCAATATGAAATGTATAGCTATGTAAGTGTTGAGCTGAAGGTGCAACAGAAGTGTAACAGGGTGACGGAGATAGCTTTGCGTGTGTCAGCTTTACTGCCACTGTGCTCAGCAGCATGCAGCATTTTCAGTGTGGACTTTAACTGCCTCATGAGAGGTTGTAGAGAAGATGAAGCCATTATAAGAGTATGCAGAGGAAGGAGGAAGGGGCAGAGACACGCATTTCCCCAGGAGACATCTTGATTAAGTGATGGGAAACAATTTTTTGTCGCGGGAGTGGTCAGATAGGACAAGGGTTTGCCCACCAGAAAGGCTGAGGAACCTCCATCCTTGGAGAATTGCAGCTCGCTTGGTTATGACACACAGCAAACTGATGCAGCTTCAAAGTCTGTTCTGTCTTTGAAGTTGGCACTGTTTTGAGCAGAGCGACCTCCCTGTTTTGAGCACCAGATGATCTCCAGAGGTCCCATCCTGCCCAAACCATTGTATGATTTTGACTGATTCTCCAAAGAGTACCCAGAGTCATGGGCCACTTTAAATCGGTCTGTAATGAAGCCTGCGGAGGCACATCTTTGCTGTTGTTGTATGCTAGATAATCTTAATTCAGGGACTTTTTTTTTAATATAAGTGCAGATCTATGGTTGTACTGTAGGCGTAGTTTTAGTATTTCTGCTTCCTTTTGCTTTCTGTTCATAGAGGAGTTTGATAAGAATATATAAACCTGAAAAGATTTCTTTGATAGCTAGCTTTGATATGAAAACAGTACATTTCCTCTGTCAACACGTAATGGATACAGGCAAGGAATGTGTTTAACCAAAATCTTTATCTAAGGTATTCCAAAGAAATATTTCAGATAGCTTCTGTATAGTTTGTTCCTTCTTCTAGCTACTTACCATCAGTTCCAGAGCTTGAGGTAAATCCTACACTTCTGGTTGCTATTAGAATTTCTGGTATCTGGAATTAATGCTTATTTTTACCATACCAGTTCAGCAGCTGTGCAATACGTAAGTCCCTGGCATAATCTGACACCATGGTTTATGATGAAATATCCAATTTCCATCTCTCAGAATTGTGCAAAAGATTTTTTCCACTCAGTGGTACACACTACATGTCTTTATCATGTGTCTTTATCATGTATCTATATGTTTCATTTTTAATCTATCTTTATCTATATGTTTCATTTTTAAATTATTTTTATAAGAAGCAAGAGTGAAGATAAAAGTAATTGTTACCATGTATGTATTATTATCATATTAATAAATATGTTTATATGCCTTAAATTTATTTTCCTACATGCTATGAATACATTTGAGAATGTATTTGTCACTGTTGTTCCTCTGATGATAGTCAAGTACATTTTCAAATGTAAAGATAACAATCTGGTGACACTTAGCTGTAAAATTTTATTTGTCTGCATTTGTTTTTTCATTTTTTTATTGGAAAAACTTTTGGACTGATTTTTTTTTTTTTTTTTTTTTTTTTTAAGATTTAACTATAAAAGCCTTCTGTGGTACTCTCTGCTTCCTGTGTTGGCATATATTTACTTAATGTGTCTGCCTCTGTTTTTTTTTTCCTCCTATCTAGATTTAAACAAGTTTTATTTAATTTGAATGATGTACTGTTTCAAAGCCTTTTGCATTCCTTGTGGCTTTACTGCCTTTTTAGATCATGTGCTGTAGTAAGCTGCTTTATTTTTGGCCTTGTTCAATTTGACAATATCTGTAGAAACATTATTGATTTGAATTAAAGGATAAATATATTGATGAGATTTGTTAATGATATTGCTTTGCAAGGTCAATCATTTTAACAGAGGAGAGAAGCAGTAGAGGAAAATTGCATGGATTTACCAATCTAGGTAAAAGATATAATGAAATAGGGGATTTTTTTGTAAAGTTAACAGCTGAAAAAAAACAAGTTGAAAGTGACGCTGTGTAATCAGAGCAGTGACTCTAATATGGGTTCACAGTATGTAAGGCTTGTAAAGAGAGGCAGATGTGAACATATTTTACTCTATATGGTATACTTTTGTCTAGTATCAGTCTTCAGTATCAGAAAAATGTTGAACAAACAATTTTCTAAAAAAGGAGAGGGAAGTGATGATAACAAATTTTCTATACAGATTTCAATATATGGAAGTAATGCTAATGGCAGTGAGGTTTGGAGGTTTGCAGTGCATAATAAAATCTTTTTAGACCCATTTCTTTTTTAAATCCTGCATTAATTGGATCAATTGTTATCAAAAGCATTAGTACCAGTATGCCAGTATATTGACCTGAAAACAGTGTCTGGGTTTGAATAGCATTGACTTAAGGCAGGAAAGTGCCTACATTTCCTTGTGGATGAGAAGGGCAAAAGCTTCCTTTGCAAATTTTTGTGAACAACCTGCAGCTCCCTCTTAACCTTGAACTTAAAGGCTGAGTGGTCTTTTGAGGGATGCCCGCGGAGTGGAAGGCTCTCATCTCACTTAGGACCTTTGTCGTTTGTAGAGCAGTGTGCTACAAGCTAAGACAAAATCACCGCTGCTCTTGGTTTTGGCTTGCAAATTGGAAGTGCATCTGTGTGTCAATGGTGTGTGGTTTACAATTACTTTTTTAAATAATTGAGACTTGAAAAGACCTCACCATGAGCCAGTTTCTTTAATTGTGGGGAGAGCTTTTATCTAAAAGACTTGCAATATCTTTTACAATAGAAGCCTCTTAATTACAGATTATTCTTTGTCCAGTGATACATTCCAAAAGGGAAACACATTTGTTTGGATATAAACAATAATGAATGGTGTGTGGAAAGTGGTATGTCCCTATGGATGTTTTCTCACAGGAATGTAATTCTGCAGTAGATCTCTGAAGAATTGTGTCACCGCTGTACTTGAGGAGATAACAACAATAACCACTAAAACTAAAGTATTGCCATCTATTGTTAGGCTGTTGTTCCTGTTTTGACCCATTATGCTCTTTCAAAACCATAGATGGTTTCTTTTCCTTCAACCTTTATTCTAATCTATTGTCTAAATATTTAAATAGGAAGCATATTGATTAAGATAACATGGATGTCCTTATGAGTCCTATTCATGATACCTCTATTATTTATGAAAACATGCTTGTTCACCCAACGTTTTCACTTCTATCCCGCCAAGATCTGTTAATTCCTTTATTCCCACTCTCCCACTGGTGTAGAAAAGTAAATACGTTATCCATGCTTATTACTTGTAAAGAACCCATTAAATTATTGCCACCTACATCCCTTTGCAGGTATTTCAGGTTTTTGCTCCAGTTGTTTGTTGCTGTTGACCTTGCTGTTTCTGCAAATATTCTTTAGACAGTCAAAACCTTAACTGCATTTCTCAGCAGGGATTTCTCTGTTCATTTTTATAACTGATCTTAAATCTGAGACTCCTCACTCTTACTGTTTCTGTTGTTTCTATAGCAACTAGATAGGTGGAGATGCAGCAGCATCGCTTTGCTTCCCAGCTGGTGTTTTGTGTTCTCAGCAAGGGCAGAGTTTGAGGAAAATAGAGAGGGTATTAATTCGGATGTAACTGGCTCAGAAGTGTAGTCCTTGTTGAGTTACCTCACCCTTTACTAAGGAGTTAGTTAATTTTAAGCAGGGCGTCTCAAACTTACTTGAATAAAATTATGTCCTCTCAGAAAGAGACATGGTTTACTCTGTGTCACGTTTTTGTCTCTTAGCTTGGGTCTTCGTGTTTTCTTCCACCTAAACCTTGTTTTCTTCATCATGTGGACAGCAGTAAGATTTGTTTCAGGAATGAGACTGGTGCTTATACCTTGCATGTAGCCTGAGCATACATGAGGTACAGGGCTTTTTAACTTCTCTGATTCCCACTTTTTAATCTGATTTTTGCAGCTGTCTAGTAACTATATTATACTAGATTGTGATTCTATAGTAGACTGTTAAGTGACTGTCTCAGAGTAAAATGTTTTGATACTTAAAACCCTACATATCCAGAGATTAGACTAACACATTCTTCATTCTCTAAAAAGCAGAAGTTGTTTGCATTCCCTTTAGCAGTCCTCTCGCTTACCTCACAATGGAAGCCTTCATTACCTTACCTGCTTTCCTGAGGATCTCTAATGCCAATTAATCCCTCTGAAATAAGCCAAAGTCTTTCCTCCGTAACTGAGCACCTGAAGTTCTGCTGCTCTGCCTTGGTGCCGCACGTTTAGCCAAGGCCACTGGGGGTTGGGTTGCTCTCAGCGTGGCTTGCATATCGTGAAGACGCCGGGGAGGTGAGGAGGTTTACTTTTCAGTGTTTAAGCCATTATTATATGAAACAACCACAAAGCCACGTGACCTATGTTTTAAGCTCCTCTGAAGCTGTTTATTTTTATTAAGTAAACGTTTGTGGGCACCAGAGCTGGATATCATTCATCTCATCTCAGAAGGATGGGTCCTATCAGGTTAGTGTTACTCTTGGACTGGTTCAGTGTACATACAGTTGAAAATGCTTTCCTAACCAGAACAGCTCTGATTAGCAAGAGGAACTCAGAAAATTCTTATCTTTTTAGTAGCTGATAACCAAGCAGTAATTTGCATGTGTGGGACAGAGAAGCAAGTTCAAGTGTGTTCTCCTTCTGACTTAAGGAACAGGTTTGAATGAAGACCTCTCACCCCACAGGAAGCTGCCGCAGTGCAAGCTGTTATTGAGACAGCGATCTGCAGATCAGTGGGGATCCTGTAGGCATCAGCATGCCATCCATGAAATGCCTGTCATCTCCACATTGGTGGTGGTGCCTCAGAAGAAGCTCTTGCTGTTTTGGAAATAAGACTACCTTTCAATTGTTTCACACTTTATTCCCTCTCCGTTTGACCCTCTCTCCCCTCCATGACTCAGAGAGATTCACAAGAGCTAATGGATATGTAATATGGTAAGTTCATAGATCAGCGTGCTTCTCTGCTTGCTGCCCGAGCAGGCTTCTGATCCTCAGTGGATTAAATATTACTATAGATTTAAATTTTAAATGGAACAACATCTCTTCAAAACATTCTGGCTTAAAGCCATGTAAACAGGCAAATTCCTTGCTTCCATAGATTCTAACCTAGTGTATCCCCTGTATGTATAGGGCCACTAAGTTGCTTAGGGGTTCAGGGTGTCTTCCTGAGGCTGAGGAAGCTGGAACTGTTCAGCCTCAAGAAGAGAAGGCTCAGGAGGGTTTTTACCGATGTATATCCATACCTGATAAGTGGCAGTGAAGAAAACTGAGCCAGACTCTTCTCAGTGCTATCCAGTGACAAGACCAAGAGGCAATGAGCATAAATTAAATGTATGAAGAAACCTTTTTTCGCTGTGAGAGTGGTCAAACACAGGAAGAGTTTTCACAGAGAGGCTGTGGAGTCTCCATCCCTGGAGGTGTTTAAAACCCCACAGGACGCAGGCTGGAGCAATCTGCTGTACTTGAGCCTGCTTTGGGCCGGGGGGGGTTGGACTTGATGATCTCCAGAGGTCCTTTCCAACCTGATCTATTCTGTGAATATAGTGTTTATGTCAGCAGATAAAATAGAACTTTTTTCTATGAAGAAATAGCTGAAGAATCTTTTAATATTACAGGTAAAATATGAATCTTAGGAGATGTTTTGTTTTGAGAATCCTGTCATATCTGCTTAGATTTTAAGTTTTATCTTAGTACACATCTCCTGGTGTTATACAGTTTATCTCTTACAACATAATTCTTCTATAGAAAAAAAAAAACTAAACTAGAAATCAGTGCAGTAACTACATTTTTATCACCTCTGTTCCTGTGACAAATCAATGCATTTTATGGTGCCTAAACTTGAATCCTGAATGTAAAGGTCTGTTGAAGTGTTCTTGATTCATACTCAATTCTCAGTCAAGGTTGCTAGGCAGTATTTTAAGGAAGAATTCCAACAAGGAAACTGGAATTTTGCTATCTCAGCTGGGACAATTTAGCTATGTAATTTATAACAGAGGTAAAGTGTAGTGCGAACTTGCATGCTTCCCTTGCTGCCTGGTTTCTGAATATGCAGAATGAGATTGTTCTGTTCTCTAGAATATTCAATTCAGAGTAACACATAAATATAAAGCCAGAATTTGACCAGTTGCCTTGAAGTGTTGATTTCATTAGCTCACAGCAAGCATCATCTTTGTATTTTCTAGATTTGCTAGTGAGCATTTACTCAAGATCAATTAAAATAGCTGTTGCATTCTCCAAGAAGGGAGTGTGTGTTTCTTCTTGAAGGGTTCCAAAAACGTGTTGGGGAATGAGAAGTCAGGGATGGTGTTGAGAGTTATCCTGAGATTAAAAAAGGGGCAATTAAAGAGGCAATGGCACCTGGAACAGGATTGGAAAGAGGCTGTGGCTGGAGCCAGGGAAGAAGCAATGTCTAGCACAGGGGGGTGAGGTGGGAAGGGAGAACAGTTTCCTGGGGAAGGAGAAGTAATAGGTGAAGTAGTGCTTTTTGGTTGGTTGGTTTGTTGGGTTTTTTAAAAAAAAGCTAAGGATTTGCAATTTTGAGCCAAATCAGTGACCTTCATTTGTCTCATTTTGAGTAAGTAGTGGCAGTGTTAAGAACTGGGAAAGTGAGATTCTGATGTTGGCTTTCTGGACATCTCTTTCAGATTCTTGAACAAATCCTGCTTGAGCAGACATCTTCAGGCATTAGAGATTTTAAATATAATTAATGTTCAGATGAACCTTCCCAAAATTCTGCTTTTAAACTTTGTTATGCATCTCTTCATTCAACTCAATGTTTTCAATCTTGTTTACTTCTTTACAGCTGTTAACACAATAGGGGAAAAGCTTCCAAGGAATGACTATTGATATCTGAGGGAACCTAGATCCTAATTGCAGAACAATCGCTGTGATGTCATGTGCAGATTTTATATGGTATTTGCAAGCGGCTGGTTACAAACAGCTGCAGATTGCGTAAAATGCCTATAAAGGTTTTGTTCTACTTGTAAAGCTACTGTGTACGCTGTCAAAAACTCGTGGATGTAGCTGTCTGGGTGTACTCCTGGTTTAAGTGAATTCTCATAGCGTGAAATCAACTTTGTGGGGAAAAAAAAAGGTTTTGGCAATGTGATTTTTATCATTCGTACAGTAAAAACAAGCACAACTCTAAAAAATATAGTTATATATGATAACAAAAGCAACTCTCATCTATGTGTTTGCATCATTTTCAATAAGTTACACTAGCAAAAGTAGTTCTTGCGAGATTATTGGTGTATAGCATAAATGTTAGCCTGGTATAAAATTTTCCTGCAGAAGAAGATCTTGCCAATGAATGTGATCATTCTGGTAAAAATGGAAATGCAAATTTAATTAAAAGATTGCATTTCTTACTGTGAAATGTCAATGTACTTTACTATTTTTCTAATTATGAAATTGGTAACTAGGGATAACAACTAAATGTCAGCAAAACATAAAGGTATGGTAATTTTAGACTTGTAAGGATGTTTATAGAAATGTTTTCGTTATAAATGTACATATTTTTATTATTCTTGAAGATAATTATCAAAGGCTGGTCAACTAAATATTCTGCTTTTTGTTTTCCAGAAACCAGCAAACATTCTGGTAATGGGTGAAGGTCCTGAAAGAGGAAGAGTCAAAATAGGTAAACATTTTGAGAAAATATCATTGCACAGCTAAGGAATTACTTAAAAAACTGCATCTTCAGCATAAGATAGAAACAAATCTTCATTATTCTTTGAGTGTATGTATGCACAACATCTAGTTCAATTTTAAATCTCATTTGCTGAGTTTACAAGCTTAAGACATTCCAAACATATTATTAGACATTGATAAAGCTTGCCAAGGATATCTGGTGAGATAAAAGCATCTGTGAGAAACAAGAAAGTAATAAGCACATAGAGCAACAGCTATGGCCAGGGTTCTTTTGGCTTCTACTATGATTAGTTCGTGTAACATTGTTATTTATAAATTGTATTTGTTCTTAATTATTTTTCTATCAATAACATCAATGCAAATGTTTGTAGCGGTCCAAAGGTTTGCTATGCAAAAGGCGTCAAGGTGGGAAACACATGTAACTGTGGTGGTTTTTATTCAAAATCCAATTACCTGCGCAGATCATAAGCCTTAGTCATGTGGATATATACTTTTTTTAATAAAATGTGTGGCAATCATCAAGAAAGAAGTAATATACTGGAACCTCTTTTCTATTCATTGATTTTTGTTGTATTTGAAAATGTTCAGCTAACCATTTTTGATTCATATGCTTGTATTAGTTTGGGAAACTGCAAGAAAATTATACTTGGCATTTCATAACTTTGCAAGCAAAAAGATTTAGGTGAAGTTGTGTGAAAGATAAATTTCAGACTTGGATTAAAGTGTGTGGTTTTGAATATCCACCCAAATTTTGTACTTTCCCATCTAGCATTTCTTAATGTTACTTACAAGATTGTTTCTAGAGAGAATTGATGAGTTAAATGTAAGCATTGCTTTTATATAAAATACACTTCTGTAACACTGTACACTCACTAATTTCATTAATTCCCAGGTAAAAACTTTTTCCTGATTCTGGAGTTCATTCCTCCAAATGAAGTAGGAGGCATATTTTGAAAAATAGTGCAAAACAATCTACACTGCAGTTGTTTTGGTTTTGCACTTTGGGTAAATATATAGCAGTCACAAGGGCTCACAGTTTTGTAAACATATATAAAAATAAAAGATAAAATGTACATTAGAGACCTGCTACTATTTCTTAAGTTAACCAGGTTTCCATTACAGTTCTATTTAAATAAACAGGTGTCTGTTATGTGAAGTTTTACAATACCATGATGAAAACACTCAAAAGTCAAATGTCATCCTTCATAGTCTTATAAATGAAGGAAATGGAATTTAGCCTTAGATAAATTCAGCCCAGTATCATTATGAGTAATGTGTTGCTTTCTTAAAAGCTTTGATTTGTAAGTTTTAATGATTTTGAGCTTTTGTTATAATTGCTTTTTGGCAACACTGTTAAATTCTGATTTATTTGTATTAAAATTTTAAATGTTCTTTTCCTAATTTTTTTCTCTCCCCAGCTGATATGGGTTTTGCAAGATTGTTCAACTCACCTTTGAAGCCATTGGCAGACTTGGATCCAGTTGTGGTGACATTCTGGTACAGAGCTCCAGAGCTGTTACTTGGAGCCAGACATTACACAAAGGCTATTGGTAAGTTCTGTGCAAGAAATGGGTTTACCTTTAAGTTTTTTAAAGGAGGGTAGCCTTATAGTAGATATGATGATCAGCTCACCAGCTAGTTTTTTTCCTGAAGTAGCAGCATATAGAGTCTGATCCAATCCATAAAAGATTAATCCAGATTGAAACTTTGAGGACTATGCTTTTTTTTTTTTCAATATGAGTTAAGGTTAATGTTAGACATATTCAAAATGTGTTGTTTGTTTTGGTATGTTTAAAAATATTCTTTGCATTGTTTTTTATGGCTTTCTGATACGGGCTCAGAAACCTTGTGATCTTGTAAACCTTCAAAAGGGAGAGAGCTGTGGCTGTTAAAGTGGCGTTCTTCTAGGGCACTTCATGCCCAGATGCTTCTATGAAGTGTGTGGCTGGAGAAGGGCAGTCTCCTGCACTGTGCACAATCTGCAGATCATTCACTCCTGACGACTCATGGAACTCCATGTTCAGGAAATGCTGGTGGCCAGGCTCTTGTCTTCCTTCCCCCTTAGTAAGGTCCATAAGCACAATCAGCCTCGGTGCCTAGCTGCGTAGAGAATAAAAGTACTGAGATGCACAGGAGGTATCCTGTCTGAATGATTGTGTTCCTCTGTTAACAGGATTAAATTGTTCCTATATGTGGCTTTTTCTGTTATAGAAGTTTTCCGAGATGCTGTGTGGGCCTTTGTTCAGAGAGTTACAAAACACCGTGTTCTGCTGCTTGCCTTCACTACTCTGCCGTTTCATGGTTGTTCCAGCCAAGGCTGCTATTGTTTATCCCCAACCAGTTTCTTCCTTTTTTCCTGAGTAGCAGATCTGAAAAATGACACATGTAGTATTTGTACAAAGACATTTACCCCAATATCCTCCAGAAACCTTTGCAAGGTCCCTGAGGTGACCCTGTTAGTGTCCTGTTTATTCTCCATGATGCTACAGAGCCTGTTACCTCCTCCCACAGCTCCTTTTGCCGGTGATTCTGTGCCCCAGCCAGCCTGTATCTCCCACTGTGAGGCCAGTGTCACCCTGCAGCCCAAGTCCTGGGTGGCAGCACCCTCCCTCTGGTGCTCTGTCTCGGTTGAGGCCTCTGATTTCACAGGGTATCTTCTCCAGTGGGTGCTGGGGATGGAGCCTTGCAGAGCCCCCACCCCCATAGTTGTGGCACAATCCCACGTTGCCTGAAGCAGACTCTTAGGGTCTGCTTTGCATCTGCCACCATGCAAACTGGGATGCTAACTTCTAAAGTCTCTGTTTGCTGCACCCTGTAGTGGGTGAAAACAGTTACTAGAAGTGTTTAAAGAAAATACCAACAGGATTTCCTTAAACACCTTGTCCTGGTTCTGGCTAAACCACGTCACACCTGTAAATTGGATGCTTAAACTGCCCTGACTATGTTGATTTTGTGAAACATGGATGCAAGTCGACCAGATTACTGAGTGACCTGCGTGTGTGGTACTGGGAAGTTACCATAACTGACAGTTACATATTTTTGATAGATAGCATATTGTTTGCAGATTTAGGTAAGTGACATGTATCATTATTTCAGGATACCTCTTTGAAGAATGAATTAGTATAATGCTGCTGGTTTTTTAATTATGCCATAAATTACTTGGCTCTTGCCCTGAGGGATCTGTATTCTATACTAAAACACAGACAAGGAGTCCCTATCAAACTTTAGAGGATGATGATACTTCAGAGAGATCTGGTTTTGCTAGTAGTTTATTTTTTCTGAGGCTTTTATTTCGCATACCAGTGAATCCCTAGGAGGGGTGTGAACGGGTCATACAGTACCGGGTGTGCAGTGCAAGTGCTGAGGGCACTCAAAAAACAAAGTAAAAAATATGGAAATGAAAACAAGGAAAGTTGCAAGGTGAGATTTGTAGGCTGACTGAAGGATTAGAGGAGCACATGACTGGAAAGAAAAGAATAAAGGTACCCAGAGGTGATCTGTGTGCAGCTTTAAGGCAAAGGGAAGAAGTGGGTAACAAAATGACAGCGGTGATGTTCATGCAGTTTGAGCCCAGACTTGTGTTTTGCTTCTAGCATTATGTGCACTTAAAAAAAGGCAATCTTAATGAGCTAAGCACGCTAGTGAGAGTTTAACTTGAATGCTAATGTGTTTGGCAAAGGATGCAACTCTTAAAGCTCTCTTAAATCTCTGTGTAAGAAATAGAATTTTAACATCTCTTAATATTACATAATTCTCAGGAGCCTTAATGTGTCGCTTTTTAGCAAAAAAAAAAGATTCTCATTTAACTGCTCTTCAGTTGGAAATAATAATTCAGAAGAAAGGTGATTAGCTACAGCAATTTATGAAAAAGGAAATGACAGGCTATTTCATATAGCTGCTTATTTTCCGTAGCTATTTTCTTATGCCTTTTATATAATACATAGTTTTGTCTAATTAGTAAATATCAGTAATATCAGGCTAAAAGCAATGTCATGCCAGCTTTAGTCGATTCTCTTCCAGTTCTGTCATTGTGAGAAATATTTTTGTTTGAATTTACTAGGAATGCATTGTCATCAGTTCTCTACTGCAACACACTGAACATTGCCCAACAGTTGCTACATAATTCACGTGTGTGGTTCGGTTTTTACTGGCTTGGTCTTGATTTTATTGTATTTTAAATATATTTCTGTATTCTGTATCTAATACTCTGTTCCTTAGCTTCACATATAATGTTAATTATTAGCAGCATATCTGTAATATCCTGGATACTGTCTATTCTAGTGTCCAATTTGGTTTTGTTTTTCTTGTAATAAAACTTTTAGGTATGCTTGATTGCATGTAAGTAATTGTCATACATGATCAAAGAATGAAATTAGAATTTTACTTTTGTCTCAGGTTTTTGTCTTTGTTTTCTGGACCTGATCTTAGTTAAATTTTGTGGGTTTAACTTTGGGGAACAATTGGACTAAATACAGTCTGTTTAGAAAGAACTATGTATTACATAAAACAATATATAAGCATATTTCATTATTTTAGAGGTAATTTTCCAGTGACACTTTCCCCTTTATTTAATTTGTTCCTTCATAGTAATGAAATATTCTACTTTTAATTTATTTGCTTGTAGAACAAGTAGTTGTTCATCACATATATAACATCATGTTTTAAGAAGATACAGGAGTCAGGAAAATACTGTTGCTGAAAACCAGAAATAGCTTTTGCTTTCTGCATGTTAAAAGGATTGTAAAAAGCCCATGTTAGAGTTTCATGGGGAATAATATTTAGTTTTCTGAACTGTGAACATTTATAATCTAAGCCCTACTTGTTAAAAAGTTTCCTATATAATCTGCTACCATAGTTACAAGCAACTAACTTACCAGATGAATGCAAATGGGGAAAATGGTGCTGTAGAAGCCAAAGGTCACTTTCTGTGCTCTTACCACAATATAAATCTGTACTAAATTTATTGTAGCCTGTGGAAGTTGGTCTGTGTTTCCAGCACCATAATTTAAAAGCAGAATCTGTTCTCATGTGTTCATCAGATACTATATACTCTAGCAAAGAAGTAAAAAAGTAACTTGAATAAGCTACAGGTGAAACCAAGTAACTGCGAAAATGTAAAATGCTTGCAATCGTGGAAACGTTAATAAAATTACTGAACTTTTAGAAAGTCTCCAGCACAGCAGAAAATGTCTTTATACTCAAAATACTAAAGAAAAAAGGTTAAAGTAAGTACCAAGGTACAGTGCTCCTTTCATTGATGGGCAAAGACTTCTGCACTACAATTTTAAGGAAAGTAAAGGAAATTACTGTGGCAAACTGAAGGAAAAGGTGTAAGCTGGTTTTCAGCTTCAAAGGAGATGTTAATCAGATTTTCTTTTATCATTCTGGGGACATCAAAATAGAAGAGAATGTTTTAGTAAGTAAAGTAAGTAGTAAGAACTCTTTTTCATCCCAGGTTTTTAAGAAAGCATGTGCCAGTCTCTACCATGATTCATTCTGGGGCATCTTGTACCATAATATCAAGGAAATAGCATAAGCAAGGCTTGGGTTTTATTGAGTTGCAGCTTGTATAGTTAGCAGTGCTATCAAACAAGAACATGTTATCTTACTTCTCTTTACCACTTGCCTTAATTAAAGAAATAGTATATTTGATAAATGGCATCAGATGGCTTATAGTGTTTTAGATGGTTTGGATTTTGTTGGCAAAGGAGTTCTTTAGAGTGATCATTCAACCCCCCTGTAAGCAATACTAAACCACTGCCCTGCTCTGAAAAACGATGGGATTATTTATTGCAAAAAAATAAATCAGAGAACCCAAGAAATCTCTATTGCTTAGTTACCTTTCCTCACTTATTGAGATTGTAAGTCAGCAGGAATGTCAGAAATGGCCATGTGGCAACTGCATTTACCAGCCCGAACAAGACTGAGGTATAGAGAAACTGTAATTCAAAGCTTGGGCAGTGCACTGTCACCTCATTCTATTTCCAGACTAACATATGGTTATGGAAGCTGGAAATGTGTGAAAGGTATAAGCAGATACCAAAATGCCTTTGAAAGCAAATGTCACAGGAAAATATTAGGTATATCAGAGGGAATGAATTTATGATGAATGCTGGGATCCGTCAGAGTTTCAACAACTCCGTTCGACTTTATGCAGGGGAAAAAAGAGAGGGAGGTATCTGGGGTGTATTATGTAGGATTTAGGATGGAAATATGTGCATATGTGTTCGATATTGCCTATGCAGTGAGTCCCACACGTTCCGAGTGCATCAGATGTCCTTACTGTGCGCGCAGATTGTTGGCACGCTGGCCGGGCTGTGGGGCCTCTGGAAATCTTGGACCGATGCCTAAAGCTTTTCTGGTCTCCTGTTCTGGTAGGGTTGGGGGGAGGGAGGAAAAATAAGACCTATCTGGAAAATCTGGTAAACCAGACATTACAAATGGGGCCAACCAGAAGATTGAAAAGTCTTCAGGAAAAAAGTACAGGGGAGGTTCCCGTCTGTGAAGCCATGGGAGTATGGGGACTGCTTTTAAACATCTGTGAGAGAGAATTAAGAAGAGCAAATCTATAGTCAGTCAGCTTCTGTTTGCTGCATAGGGATCCACGTTCCTGTTTGTGAGAGGTGGTGATTTGAGGGGAGGGCGTTGTGGAAAAACTAGAAAAGTAGAGAAGTTTGGAAAAGGTTCATTTATGCACTCTGAAAAGAAAAACTTGGGCTACACCAGGAAGGGAGCCTTGTTCATGCCCTGGGCAATGTTATACGACATGGGAAGTAATTGGATTCAGATGATATTTTGTGGTAAACTTATTCTGGCATGTGCTAAACTTTCTTCATTTTGATTATCACAGTTGTTCTCATGCTTTTTCTGAGAGGCAAAATATTTTAATACCAAAGATTAATTGTTGCTCTCTTATCTAGTTATTGCAGGTGCTGGATGATTTACTGCTGTTTTTTCCTCTTGTTTGACAGTGATGTCTAATATTATTGAAGTTTCTTCTTAAAAAAAAAAAAAAAAAGGCGTTCACTACACTCCACAATCTTATCACTGCAATCACCTAAGAAATACTAAGTTTTATAAAGGATTATTAGGTCACTTAATAGAACATTTTAAAGCTACATTAATAAGTATTTCAGGAAGCTTGAGATGCTGACAGCAACTCTAGGAATATCGTCCACAGGTTTGTTACACACTTCAACACATTAACTGTTTTGAGATCTAGCATACTAGTTCCTGCCTTCTTCTCACTGCTCTGTTGCTCTTGCTTCTCAAATATGTTGATGTCTGGAACTGAGCTGGTAAAGCAGGCAACCATTGTCAACTCTGAAGAGTCCAAGAGGTGTGTCTGAGTGTGTACTACCTTACTAGTCAGGAGGACGAGAACAGTGCAGTGGGTCAGACTTGTCTCTGCTGTTGTAAAACCAATGGAGGTACTCTAATGTGGGGCAGGCAGTAAAGTTCCATCTCTTTGGACAGTCAGCTGGTCTCAGGAGACTTCGATTTAAATACTGATTCAGTCCCAAGTGTTGTATGTAGCTTACAGCATGTGATTTAATCCATCCCATGTGTTGTTTCATTATGTATAAAGTGGGGATGCTACCTAATGGTATTGTCCTGAAGATAAAATCAGTTAATGACAATAGGGAGCTGCAGTACAAGTGTGTTATGAATTATTTTTGTTAATTCAGTGAATGGATTAATTTGTCCAAGAACCTGGGATGTCACTTAGCATCTGCAGTTCGCTTGAGAAATATACACATAATGGACATTAAAAAAAAGTGGGGGGAAAAAACCCCCAAACCACTGGATCTTCAATCACAACTAAAATCTGCTGATTGTCCTGATTTAGATCGCTGTGCAAATTAACCTGTAAACTTCCACCTGTGGTCACCCAATACTTTTTCATGTGTTCATGATTCTCTTTTGCAAAACTTATGAAGAACCAGGTGCTTTTGCCTTTTTATTCAGTATTTGGGCAGATTTACTATTGCGTGATGATTGGTATGACTTAACTGTGCATGGATCATTTTAGAGCAGGAAAAATAAAATAGCATAAAAATACTCAGAAGACAGAATATCCTCTATAGTAATAGATCTGTGATTAAAAACCACTTTTGAGCAAGTGGTGCCATCAAAAGCCCATCTATGCTTAGTCCTGTGTACATCAAAAATCGTCAGTGATTTGTGGGCCAAAAACCCCTCCCTGCTGGTAATAGTCTCAGTTCATTTCTTTTTCCTCTTAATTATTTTTCCCCTCAG
Source organism: Balearica regulorum gibbericeps (assembly GCF_011004875.1). Lineage (NCBI taxonomy): Eukaryota > Metazoa > Chordata > Aves > Gruiformes > Gruidae > Balearica > Balearica regulorum. The sequence continues at coordinate 51,638,455 of NC_046186.1, read as the reverse complement.
AGTATCAGCTTCATGTTGTTCTCAATTGTTAATAACCATAGCGCCTCTTATATGAGCAAGCTTTTTCTTCCCTTGTATCTCACTGACTTTGCCCTTTACCAGGCAAACCTATCTAACCTTCCCGAGCAACCTATGCCGTGAGCTCAGTTAAAAAAAGATTTAAGGAAGTAAGGCAGGAGTTCTTGCAATGTCTGTCATAGAATGGATCCTAATGTGGAAATGGAACATGAATGATGACATGAGAAAGCAAGACTCAGCATTTGCGGAGGGTTAGGAGGTGCATTTTGCTCACTTTTTCTTCATACTCAATTCCATTCTGTACATGTCCATTGGGCTACATTGTGATTTTTTGGGATATACTGCAAGTACGTTGTTCCTTTCATATATGAGCAGATGGATGGTTTGGTGCAGAGCTGAACTTGCATCTCAAAGATGTTTGATTTGATTTTATTTTTAAGGCTTTCTTTACAAAGCAATGGACTAAAGGCTGATTTCATTTTCTTAAATGAAACATGAGGTTGCCATGTAAAGATCCAAAAGGTTGTCTGTTGTAAAACCTGGTTCCATAAACATTTTACCCTAGTAACTAGTGCAGTAATGAAGACTTTTAATGTACTGTGTTTACTACCGTATCTGAAAAGTTCCCTCACCAAAGTTGATTTTGGCTGAAAACCAAGTACCTACTATCATAACAAGATGCATACTTCTGGTGCAGAGGAATTTTTTTTTTTTTTTTTTTTTTTTTTTTAGCTAATCCATCAGTTTGATCTTCAGGCACAATTATTTCAGCAATATCAACTGAAACTTTCAACACTACAGCACTGATTGAGTAGAATGACTTGTTCTCAGGACAGGTGGGGTTGCTTCACAAGTAGACTTCTTGGCAGTAGCTGTGACTGACAGCAGAAATACATTTCACAGCAGTTTATTTCATTGCTTATCCAATGGAGTTGCTTATAGTTATGTCAGAGGTGTTGTCAGTGCCTTATTAGAAATAGCCGTAAGGCTGAACCCCTTTGTAACAGGAATGTTAAGGTACTGTGAAGCACTCTGTTTAGAAGGACAAATAAGCTGCTCTGACTGTGCTAAGAGGCAAGATTTCATGTGCATTCCTCTCTGTTGACTGAAATAAGGTAGACATCAAAAGCTTTAATAACTCCCAGAAAAGACCGTCATGGCTTGTGGGTTGGAACAGGCCAGGAAAGTACTCTTCACACATGTTCCTTGTTATAACTCGATCTACCAGATAGCAGGCCTTTTGCTCACCTTACGTTAGCTCTGAAAGTGTTGACATGTTGGACCTAGTAAAAAGTTGTAACAGTTAATGACACAAGCCAAGTGAGAGCACACAACAGATTATAAACTCACTGTCCCTCTTCATTTAGCATGGAGTTAACCTCCAAAGAGCTGCGCTGTGTACAGAAAAGCTGGTTTGTTAAAATATTCTGCATTTAATCAGAAGAAAAAAAAAAAGTGTGTTTCCCTTTCAATGAATATGTGCTGTTCTCATTTGCTGCAGTTCAGAAGAGCACAGAAAATGGCAACAATTTCTAATATAGTGTGCTATTAGTACAATATAGGTTATATGGTATTGGACACTTACCTGCAACAATGGAATAAGATAGGGAAAAAATGGAGAGGGGGTGGAAATTAATGCTAAAGCACCATAGTTAGGAATCAGGAGTTCCTGGCTTTCCAGTCCTATGATCAGGTGATCCCAGCAATCATTTTTTTCATATGAAAATTTTGCAAATGCAAAGCTGTGGATGTTCCCTGAAAAGCTTCGTAAATACTATTTTACCAAACAATGGCATATCTTGTCAGTTCTTAATTCTTTCATCGTTACAGGAGGAAATGGTAACAATTTCTGTATTAGACCTGCCTAATACTTTGCAGCGTAAGAGAGACTTGTGACCTTTGCAGTGAAAAGCTTTCACGCTTCCTTTACTTGCCGCAGTTGTTTGATATTTGGTAGGGGGAAGTAGCCCTGAGGCTACAAAGCTGCCTTTTGTGTCACTCATTACATTCCTTGTGCTTTTGATGAGTTGTCACTGAAAGAACATTTTTCTTTTTTACTTTTGTTTCTGTGAAAAGCTTTGGCAGCCTGCCAGAGTACCTCTTGGACCCTCTGAGGTATAAGCACTGCTGTTGCTGGAACAAAAGTAGCAGTACATTCTCTACTACATCTTGGAGATACTGGAGTTGGCATAAAAGTAATAACCCTCTGCCATCTCTGACAAATCTGAAAGCTTAGGATTAAGGGAGAAAACGAGGCTGTAACACACTTTCCTTGCCAGAACCCCGCACTTATGCCAGTGACCTAATTCCCTGCCCTGAGGCTGGAGCCCACCCCAGTTTCTGGAAGAACTGAAAGGAGAGAAGAGGAGAAAGAAGATGCAACCATCACTCTATTCTGCATTCATGCAACCATCGCTCTGTGCTGTCTCTCAGGGATGTTAGCCTGCTCTACTGCTAGCTAATGTAGTTCATCTGTAGTTGATACAGTAGTGGTCTTGGAGACACAACTGAAGAGTTAAAGAATTGCTGATGAAAAAAAATGTGGTATATAGGATTTGGGAGCCTGGACGGGAGCATTTGGGAAGACAGGCACTGAAAATCCTTACAAAAGCAGTATAATATTGGTAAAATTTCAATTCTCGAGCTACTGATGTTGGTAAAAGTTGAATTGTCATGGTCTATGGTACAATTTTTGGTAAGATTGCATTTTCCCTGCCTTGAGGATTCCTGTCATCTTCAGTAAATAGTCTGCACAAGGAAAATACAAGGTTGCATATAGAACTATAAACCTGGAATTTCTAAATTTTTGGATGTGAAGTTCTGTAGATTAATGATCTAAGTTCTTTAACACGGTTTCGTTGTTTGCAATCATATTTTTGTTGCATGAGAGGACTGCTTAGGGCCTCTGGTCCTACTGCCATTCCCCATATTAAATCTATTGTACCTGTGTTGTCAATCTTACCACAGTAATTTAAGTGTAATGTTGCAATCTAGATAATGTGTCTAATGCACAGCAGAAGTCTGAAATCGTATGATCCGTACTGATATACTGAGGAATAGAAATTTAAGTGGGAAAATAAATATTTTGACAATATAAAATAACTCCATTTAGAGAGAATGAAGAAGTCCTGGCCCACTAAAGCTCTGTAGAAAATTACAGTTGATTTCAGTGAACTCAGAATTTCAGTCAAGATGCTTCAAAATTTTTAAGGTTGTAGTAATTGAAATGCATTAAATTCTTAGTACAAACATGAAAAGAGGACAGCTTAATTTAAAAGGCTAGGATGGAGGCATACAGGTTAAAAAAAAAAATGTGAGGATAATAGATTTCATCACTAATTTGAATTAATATGGTTTTGCCTTTAAAAGTTTTGAATTATCTTGACTCTGTATCATGGCACAGGAGCTTATGCACTCTTGAAATAAAACACTGCTCTTAGATATGCATTTGGCTGGCTGCGAGCATCCTTCAGACTACTGAGGGGTATTCTTTCTGCCTACAGAAAAGTAATTTTTGTGGCTTTACAGTATAAACTTCTGTTCTTCAGTCAAGTTCTGATGAAATGTTGTTTGTTAAAGACCAGTAACCATTGCCTAATTTACCAGTGAGTGAGAGCAAATTTCTGACCGTTACCCCACTGACACCACTTTTTGCTTCCCCATGACAAGCCCATCACATGTAAATATTTGACCCCCTTCTCAGTTCTTCATAGAAAGTGTTACATTTAAAAGGCTAGTAACTACTCTTGCCTTGACTTTCTATTTTGCGGACTAAAGACTAAAGTTTAAATGGAACATACAACAATTGAGACCTTCACATACAAAAGGGAAGACCTTTTCCCTACTCTGTGTGTGTGATAGCAACAGGTATGTTCTGTTAACGTTCTTGGACCAAAGAAATGAGAGGTTCCTCTTTAAAGGTATATTATTCTTCTAAATCAAATTTCTAGGTATTTAAAACGAGTGTGAAAATTAATAAACTCTTTTTCTATAGTATCTCTATGTTCTAGGTCACTGTCTATAAAGATGCCAGATAAGTTTAGAAACCGCTGCTGTGCTCAGCATAAGAGATGCAAGATTTTTTTATACAGAAGTTATACTTTTTTCATTGGACCAATTGACATTTATTTGAAAAAAATAGGCATGTGTTTGCCTGTGCAGCCCCTATTCAGGTTTCCAGTCTGTTGGTGTATTTGTTGTCCTCACCTTGATTTGAAAGTTTTGGTGAATGTTGTGTAAATGTTGTAGCTCTTACAGCTGACCTGGGTTAGCTTGTTAGGGCTAAGGCGGTGCTAACTAGCTTTTGGTTACCCTGGTTTTTGCATGAGACCTTGGTGGACATAGAGAAGCTGTATTCTGGTGTCCCTCCGCTGTTTGCTTCCTTTACCAGCATTTGGACGTGTCCTAAAGTGTAGACCTTGTGTTCAAAACAAATGAACAAAAAAGCAGGTTGGTTGAAGTACTGATGCTGCTAAACCAAACCTCATTAATGATGAATTCCTCAGATGGATTGCAGCTAAACAGATGTTTTGCAATTCTTGACTTGCTTGCTTTTAACAGAATTTTATTAAAGAATTATATGAGACTAAGAGCTTGGTTATGTATTTTTTTTTTCTTGGATGTAGTTAAGAAACATAAAGTATTTCTTCTTGGACTCTATCCTGTCTTCAGTAAAACATTTTAGTTAATATGCATGGGAAAAGATGTTTCATTTTGAGAATCAAGGCTATTGCTCAATAAATTGTCTTATTGTCTTAAATGGTCGTAATATTCTTAAAGAATGTTTCCAAAATATTGGAACAAGTACAGAAGTGAGATTATTGTGCCATAGAAAGGAAAGAATACATGAGCATTTGTCTGCTTAATCAGCCCTATCATTAAAACAGCTATGTCAGCATCCTTTGTACTTGCTCCTTGGCTACAGCGCTAAAGTAGAGCAGGGCATGCAGGATTTTCTCAGCTTTAGTAGCTGACCTATAAAGCTATTAGAGTCACAGGTTTTAAAACTGGGACATGTACAGCCATACAAATATTCTAATAATCTCTGCTCCTAGACATATGTATGGAAAGTCTGTTTACCAACCACAAGTGAGTATCTTTAAAAGGCTTTTTTTTTTCCTTTTTATAAAATAATGTAGTACTTGAGAAATACTGTTACAGTGGAAGGATATTTCACTGGTGAATAGGTTTGAATGGGACCTGAGCAAGCTGTTTGGTGACGAGTTTAGGGAAAGGAGTATGCTACAAAGGCCTTCACTCCCACCCCTCTTTCCAGAGCCTGGGGGCAAAATTGGCTTGCACTCAGGTTCAGCATAAACTTGGAGGAAGTGAGGAATCTTAGATGTCTTGGAGGGCAAAGTTAAAAAAAAACAAACACAACCCAAATGCCAAGAAATAGTAAAAACCTTTTAAAATGGATCATTCCTGAAACCTAATGACAGTGGAAGAGACTGTAGGAAACAGAACCATCCTTACAGGAATGGTTGTGTTACTCTGGTAAATTTATTAGGATCTTCCCGGGACATCAGATGGGAAAACATTTAGTATCCAGTGCAACCTTGTATGACCTTTGTGTCCCAGTTTTCAGTTTAGCTTTGGCTTGGGAGCAATGAGACAACTCACCCTCTTGGTTGTTAATGGAGGGGGCAGCAGAGAACCAATTATTGGATCATTTTTGCCACTTGTTTTTGGTGGTTGCTTTTAAAAAGAAATTTTATTTATAATTGTTATACAGCGTTATGAGAAATTCCTCTCATGCTAGAGGGAGATGATGTGAACTAGACTGATAACGCATTGTACTCAGAAAATACTGCTTATGTGGTTTAGCTTTTCCCCTGCAAATGCCCACTTCTGAGGGGTAGTACTTCTTATTTGGAATAGATTTGGAAGAGATGGAATGATCATTAATCTCTTTTAGAGATTTAGACCACAAACTGAAAACACATGAAATGGCACTGGATAGAGAAATTGCTAATTATTGACACATTTTTCCATAGTTAGAGCTGAAGTTTGTATTTGGTTGATTAATACGAACAATGTAGGAGATAAATACCTATTAGGACTGCTTGTATTGATGAACCGTTTAAACTTGCCAGAATTTAACAAGGTGTTCCTGGTAGAAAAAATGCCACATGATAAATAATTACTGTAAATTATGAATGTTATTTAAAAAAAAAAGGACTAGCCAAACTTGGCAGAAAATCATTAACTTTGAGAATGGTTTCAGTATGTGCCAAAGATGTGCTCAAGATCAGGTTACATAAGTTAGATTCACAAAGGGAAGACCCTGACCTGCTTGAGCTGCATGGCTGTAAGACTTTTTCCAGCTGTTTAATCTTCACTTATGGAAACTAAAGCTTTGCGTTTTCTGTCCTAAGTATTTTGGGTTACTTTATATTAGTTCTTTGAAGCTGGAGAGTACTGGCAAGAAATCTAAAGGGTTGAACCCCAGCACTATGAACTTCTAGAGAATATAATGACTGATTAAAGTATTCTCATGCATGACTTGTCCAGTAATGCCATCCCATAGAAAATACACCACCCAGCTGGGGAGTTACCAGCATTTATTCAGATGTAACTTCCAGTTGGTACAACGTCTGTCTTTCTGAATTCTCAAAGGGTTTCAAGCGTGCTCTCTATCAGGAAGTGGGAATGACTTGCCACAGTGGTCCTGCTCTCACACCGTTCAGCTCATGAAAGAGGAGCAGAATTTGGGAGTTTCCTGTGTCACATCAGGGAGGTTTGTCAGTTCAGCTTTGCTGTCAACAATGATTGTAGATTTTTCTTCTTTAAAAGAAAAAGGTCAGTCTAGATACAGCAGTAATGAATAGAAGAATGAGCAGTGGCACAGCCTCTCCCTCTCTGTGTGATGGACAGTGAGCACAGAGGAAAGCCATGAAAACCAAGAGGGCTGCAAGCCCTTTGGCCTCTAGATAAACTGTCTCCACAAGGGTTTGCTATCTAGAATGAAAATGAGTGAATAGCTACTGTTAAATGAAGGTGCTGTTCTTCAAATAATAAGTAATTTTCATTCTGGAGTAGATAATTTATGCCTACTACTCAGGCAGCAATTGTGCTTAATATGCTACATTAGCTGCTTGAGCAGATAAAATCTCAAGAGCTAAAGATCTTATTTTCATGCAGATAAGGCTAATAAGAAAATTAAAGGAAGATAAAACTCTGAGAAAGTGAAGTCATGAACAGAGCAAGGTATACCCTGTCGAATGAATGAAATGTTACCAGACTTTCCTGTAAAGGAAGCAGGGAGAAAGGCTTTTAAATTGGTACACCCTGAGCTCCACACCTGTAACATAATGGAAATGGAACTGACCTCTTTTGGCAAAGATGAGTGTGATGGCTCTTTTTTCATTCCCTACATAGAGAGCAGTGCTTCTTGCTTTCTTCAGGAGACCATGTGTCTCACAGGTGGCATGAGCCACACACCAGTGTTGGCAGCAGGTGGGGTTTTGAGTCTCAGAGTAGTTGCATGCAGGTAACAAATGAGAGACTTCTTTTGGTGTTCTCTTTAGTCTGAATCTAATAAACCAAACTCTGCTTTGGTAATTTTCTTTATCTCTTAGACCTATAAGATAGAGGTAAATTGTTTTCTATATTTACGCTATTAAATTTGATAAAATCCAAAAGGTTTCCCAGGGTCATCTAGTTTAACCTCAACTACTACGCACGTCTCCACACTCTTGTATTCAGCATTCTGTGTTCATTATTCATCTGATCTCCACATCTTTTCTCAGAATTATACCCCAGATGCGTATTTGTCAATGTAGCAAATCTATTTCTTTTCTGCTAGTAATCTTTTCACTGATGAATTCACACTTTCATTTTAAGGTGCATAATAAAGCATTTGGGTCACATAGAGCACAAAGATGGTTGATGACAGTAGCAACTAGAATGAATACATGTAATCTAGAAATTTCTTCTCCTGTACGTGAAACTAATGTTCTTGTCCAAAATAGATTTATTTTTGAAAAGCATATTAATGACAAATTTTTGAAATAGAGGTTGTTATTTTCTTTCCTTAAAACATCAGTATCTCATGCTGCTGTTTTCTGTACGTACATGAGATGTAGATGAGACCATTCCAGTGGGAGTCAGTTGTCAAGTAGGATTGATTATTTTTATATTTTTTTTAAAAAAAGTTTGGTAATCACTCTTCTACTCTTGATTAAAATTAGAATCTTGTTTCTCCATTTGAACTAGCTTGCACTATTTGTCTAAACATATGAGTCATTAGTCTTTTCCTTCTTAGTATTTATTTGGTTATCAATTACCTGTTTGGAATTGTTCTGAAATATGTGATAGAACTTTTATTTTAATGTATCTTTATGGAGGATTTCTGATTTGGTTTTGATGGTCAGTTGAGTGCCCTTTAAGCTACATCATCAGCAAATATTGGGTAGGTTTCTTCCATAACCGTGAATACATTAAGTGCTGGACTGCCAGTGTATATCTTGAAACAGAATTTGGAGACTCTAATTTTGATTGAAAAAACCAGATGTCCAGATTTTATCCTTTCTTATGTATTATATTAATGTATTATTTTTAAAGTACTTTATGTAATTATACTGTGAGGCATTTTATCTTACTGTGGTTATACAGGTTGTTGAGAAATTGTGCAGAAATGAAAACCAGAGTGATGAAGTACAGTAAATTTGCATGAATTATGCTCCTTCTTTCTTAGATATTTGGGCAATTGGCTGCATATTTGCCGAACTATTGACTTCGGAACCTATATTTCACTGTCGTCAGGAGGACATCAAAACAAGTAATCCTTTTCATCATGATCAGCTAGATCGCATTTTCAGTGTAATGGGGTTCCCTGCAGGTAATTTATTTTCATTAAAGTGTCAGACATAATGCTACTGAGTTGATTTTTTCCCTAAAGGAAATGACTAGTTGTTTGTATAGGTATGAAGAAGCTGTCAGTTTGATGGATTTGGAAATGCTGACAATTACGGAACAATAGCACTGGCTAACAGAAAGTCAAACAACTGCTGTAGCTATTTCTTGTCGTGTATTGCTTAACCTACACTTTCAGAATGGTAAATGCTTCTTTTTTTCCCCCACCAAAGATAAAGATTGGGAAGACATAAGGAAGATGCCAGAATATCCAACTCTTCAGAAAGATTTTAGGAGAACAACGTAAGTGATGATAATACAACAACATTTCCATGAATGTAGCATATAGGCAGGAGTTGGCTCCTATCCTCTGACTTTTTGAGGAGGAGATTTTCATGTGTTTGGGTTCTAACACTGTGACAGCTCTCCTGTTTTGAATTAGCTGGTTTGCTCGAACAGTGGTCTCTTCCTCAGCTGCTTGCTAAAAGCATCAACTGAGTGGCCACCTCATTTCTCTAGAAGGCGTCGTCATAAGTGCCATTTAATCTATGGCAGGCACAGACAAATGAGCTTGCTTAAACCATTTGTATTAGCTGTTCAAGATAACTTTCTTCATTTTGTGTGAGAAGACAGGGAAGCACCTGGTCCTTTTGACCAGTACATATGTGGAGACAATAAAGTATTGGACAGAAATTTGGACAGAAATTTTGATGGAAGGTAACATGTTCAATAGGTTGTGATACAAAGCCTATTTGGGATCCGAGAATTTTCCACTTCTAGTGTTTCCTGGTGCTTTGGCTGAATTAGTCAAGTAGTGGTGATAGATCAGAGGGTGTAAGGAGCAACGCAGACACTGTTGTAAGGCAGAGGACATGGATTCAGGAGTGTTGGATTCTGTTTCCAGCTCTGTGGTGGATTCATTACACCGGCTTTAGACAAGATATGGAGCTTATCTGTGCATGAAGCTTCTTTCATTTGAAAATGGCTGTAGCTAACCTCTGGATTTGTAGATTAAAGGCAAGGCACGGGTCATACGTATTTGGGGCATTTTTGAGCTTGGGAACTGTGTGGTTTGCTGCAGGCTGGAGTCGGGGAGGCAGAATGGTGAGCTAACTCCTCTCCAAAATTGCAACTGGAAACAACTTCGTAGCTTAGCTGTTGTGCTGTTACGAACTGCTGTACGCTTTCTGTGGCAGAGTTGCTTTAGGAAGTTAGAGTATAAACTTCAAGTTGAGTTTCTCTGTCATATGCCCATGTCGACAGCTTATCCATATGCTGTAAAAGTTGCATGTTCCATGCAAATACAGTACGCAGTTGATACTACTACTGTTAGTGAAAAGCATACTTTATTTGTGCAGCTGATAAATATCTGATGTTTTCTGATGGCAGTTCTTTTTACAGTTTACTTACTACAAGCTGGTAAATGTTTTTGTGATCACTTGGTACAGCTCCATATTCTTAATGCTGTATTATTTCAGAAATGTCTTTGTTTAACTGTATTTTTCAGATATGCCAATAGTAGCCTCATAAAATACATGGAGAAACACAAAGTCAAGCCTGACAGCAAAGTTTTTCTTTTGGTAGGTACAACTTGAAAATCACTGATGATAGGAATGAAATGCGTTTCTAATGGTAATATCTGTGTCTGTTCTTCTGTCTCACTCTAATGAACACTGACATTAAAGAAAGCTGTTTATCACTAACGGGCCATTTTTGAGATGTGTTTCCTTCATATATGTTCATGCTGAGGGTGTGCTTAAACTGCTGGTATTGAAGATCTGAAAGTCTTATCTAATTAAGATCTGCAAGGCACTCATATACCCAGGCTTACCCTTAGGTCTACTGTGCAAATAGGATAATGAGCATTATATATCCCTTGATTCTGTGCTGTTTCAGAGTGCTAAAGAGCTCCCAAGAGCTAAAAAGTTTTGTGAAGAAGGGAAAGAAGAGAGGAGAAATTTAATTATTTGCTGTAGTAATTTTCCTTTTTTTTTCCTCTCTCCTTTTTCTTCCCTCTGATAATAGTCTACCTCTGTTCTGTGAGTGATTCCAAACAATGTCCCTAAACATGTATTTGCTGGTTACCTAGTTGAGTTATTCATTGTAGGTGAGTACAGAGTGCTCTGTCTAATACAGCATCATTTCTGGATGCCTCTGTGATGACTGAGTGCTGTCTAAATTTAGGAATGAAGTTCAAAGTGACTTTGCTGGTGCTGTGAACAAGGAGTCCCCGTAATGAGGCTGTTAGAGCAGCTTGAGTTCTAGTGGCCTCTTTTCATCAGCATAGCAGTCTTCTCTCTAGGTCCTGGCAAAGATTTGCTCTTTGACTTGTTAGTAGCTGTTGGATGATGACACAAATAGGTGTGGAAACAGAATAGGTCGGTCCCAAGTAGGTGAAAGGGAAGCATTCACATAAGAAGCATGAGACTTCAAGAAAAAACAATTAAAACTTCTTAAACTCAACTTACATATTGGAATAATCTGGAGGAAAAGTCTAGCTGGAAATAGGACAATTGTAATAGATGTTGTTATTTAGCACCTGAATTTCCCCATTTTTTTACTAAAGGTGGAAGCCACCAGAAAGCCTGTTGGAAAGGCAAAGAAGCAAATGGGTTGCTGTCAGCTTATATGGCTGATTCATCAAGGCTATGAACACTAAGTTGAGAGTCGTCTTCGGTGGGTAGGCTACTTTTCCAGGGGGAAATATTAACAAGATCTCTAAAGAACACAAAACTAATCATAGGGTGGTAAAATATATATGTTTATACACACACGCACATATATACGCAAAGGAACTTTTCATGGTGGAGAAGTAGTAAGACAAGGTTATTACAGGGTGACTGAACAAATAGATAGGTGTCTACCTATGTATTCCCCTATATAATTGTGAGAATGAGAACTGAGATTTCCAAAAGTCTAAGGGCTCTTTCTGAACATCATGAAGAAGACTTAGCTAGATAGGTTTTCTTAGTCAAATTTTTCTTCACTGTTCATAATCAGGGATGAATAAGGGTGGTTTAGTGATCAACCACATAGATGGAGGCTGGTCTCAAATAGAGCTCTGCATAAGAATGCCCAGGAACACGGGCAACCTTCTTAATACCTCATTGCTGCACTGAGGAGGTCCAGATACCTAAATTGCCACAGCCATGCTACAGCAAAGAGGCTCAGTACCTGCCTTATCTTGTGAAAGATCCTAAAAAACAGCAGATCTTGAAGGAAAGGCATGCATTGCTCTCCCAAATCAATAGATAAGAAATGTGTCTGCTAATGAGCTTGGAGGTATGTGTATTCTGAAGCAGACTCCCTAAAACTCCTTGTTTATAACCAAGGTAGTTATATAGGTTTTTTGAGGTAACCTCCATCTTGCAAGGTGACCTCTGGAGACATCTACTTTGTAACCTTCATTGGTCAAGACTTTGTGCTAATGAGCACAGAAAGCATGGCACATAGAGAAAATATGGCATCAAGTAAACTGGTGCAGGACAGCAAGTGACTCTTTATCAAGAGGAGGATATTGTGCCACTCTGCTGATTGACATTGAATGTTAATATCTACATCAAGGGCAAAAATGTTTTCCATCCAGGAAGAGGCATCTGTTCTTGCCATCCTGGAAAAGTTACAGGCATAGTATTTATAGCTATCGTGTCAGGCCAGTAGAGCCTGACAGCGAGCAATCTTGAGAGCTGATGAGAAGTATGAGACTGTTGATGAAGTCCAGTCTCATGGGCTTTCTATATTGTGTTAGTAGCTGCTACCATGAAAGCAAATTGAGTCCAGACATTTTTTATTGACTTTCCTAGGAGCAACAGAAGCTACAGAAAACCAGACTTTGTCAAAGAAAGTTGGTTCACAGTAGCATCACTGATAGGCGGGATATCTCACTTGGAGTGGTGATGTGTGTGGAATGGGCAAACTGATTATATTCTCTGAGCTGGAGGGGGATTTCTAAGGGAATGAGCAGATCATTGAAAGGTCTAAGGTATCTTTAGATCTTCTGCTGTGGCCTTATCTTTGAATGATGAAGAATATATGTCATGTTTGGAGGCAGTTTGTGATGAGGGTGCTATATGGCAGAAAGCTGGAGGAGCTTTCTCTTGAGTGGTACTGCAGCAACCAGTTCTGAGGAAGGAGTCCAGGGGGAAGAAGCTGATGTCCTGTACTCATCTATCAATGACCGCATCTGCTACCGAATACCAGGACTGGCTTTATACAGAACATGAATGTTTGTCCCTGCAATCACTGTGAAGGAACTGGGGAGAAGAAATTTACATCACCTGTAGTGGTGTCACAAGCCACTAAAACTAACGAAAATTTGTGGCAAAAGCACAGAGAATTTTATAAGACCTCATCTATAAAGTAGGGTTAACCACAACTATTGACAAAGGAAATACAGGGAATCATCTTTCTTTAATAGGATGAGTGCTTTTATTGTACCATGAGGCTGTCTACTGTACCATATATATAGAATATAGAATTGTATATCAGATTTTTGATTTATTGGAACAAAAAGCCCCAAGTACCCATGCCAAAATCACATTATTTTTCTGAATATCCAGGGAATTTTTGTTGGAGGCCTGGAAGGTAGAGTTTGAACTAAGATGCCCTTTGCAGAAGGAATTTTATTTTCACTGTTGTCTTGAATTAAGAGTATTGTGTGAGAGCAGGATACTGTATGATGTATATTGAGCACCCAGATTTCCCACTGTGATTTTATCAGAATGTGATAAATAACTAAAATGGTATGTTATCCCTCTAATTCCTGTTTTATACTACTAATATATTGTAATCCTCTTTTATGGCTTACTGCAGTCAACAGCATTCTAGCTAATAAATTTATTATTGCTTTCCTCCTAGCAAGGAAGAAAGGTTGCTAGGAAGGGTCTGCTCCTCCTCTTTCTCATTTCAATACCAATTAGAGTGGGATTGGGAGCTCGTGACTGGCAGAGTGCTCTGACTGTGGAATGCCGCCAGTGCAAGAGATGAAGATTTATTGGTTTTGTCCCTAAAGTGATATGGAGAGCCCTGGTCACGTTCAGTCTCTTCTGACACTTTTTTCCTGTTGTGTCAGCAGTACAGAACAGTGTAAAAGCTATACATGTGCCACAACAAAACACCATTATTTAGAAATGATGCTTTATGAACCTGTAATAGCTAAATTTAGTGTCGCTTTAGCACAGTGGTTCAGCCTTAGCAATTAATATTGCCTGATACACTTAACTATTTCTTACATGAGAAGTGCTTTACTGCTGTAGTGCTTTGATGGATGTGCATTCTAGCTCTTGGGAACTTTACTGAACAAGCAAAGCTTAGGCTTGTCTGGACAAGCCACAAATAATTTAACAATCCACAATCCAAGACATATAAGTCAAAATTTGAAAAATGATAGTTTGATAAACTTTTTGCTATTTTTAATGTTATGCTTTGCAGCTTCAGAAGCTTCTTACTATGGACCCTACAAAGAGAATTACCTCAGAGCAGGCTTTGCAGGACCCCTACTTTCAAGAGGATCCTCTGCCTACATCAGAGTATGTATTCCCTCTTCTCTGCTCTTCAGGGAAGTCTTCTTTCTTCTAAATGCTAATCCTTGAAAGTGAGACAACAGCTGAAAAATTCAGATATCTGCCTATATCCACAAGAAGTCATAGCTCAGGCATGCTCAGTAGAAACTGTTAGTGTAGTACTGAAGTGTCTGTATCTACTGGTAACCCAGTACCGCACTAGCGTTGTCATTCTGAATGCACTACCAAAGTTAGTGTGACAATATTACTGCAGTGTTTAGAGAATTAATGTGTGCCCTGTTCTGCCTTACGCAGCCTCACAGAGCCCTGTGCTGCGTTGCCCGGGTTCATTGTGCCTCTCCCTAGGACTAGGACAGTTCTCTGACCTACAGCCCCTTCCCATGCCCTCAGGGTAACAGTATGAGGAGAGAAAAGTGAAGAGATCAATGACTGCCTGAAATCCCACAGGTCTCTTGTTCAGAAGGCTTGACAGTACAGATTTTATATCTCTATATATATTATTGTCATGAAAAATTCAAATTATATATTCAGTTCCTACTGGCAGACTTTCCTCTTCCAGTTTCTCTTCCCAGTTTTCATAGCATTATGATGTCTAGGAGCTGGATACAGGGAGTCTTCCACCTTTGCTTTCACTGCTTCCTGAGCTAGCAGTCAACACTAAAAGGAGGGAACAGCCACTGGAGTGCAAAAGGAGTCTAGCTGAGAGTAGTTGGAGGTTTTTTCTTTCTTTTTCTGTTTGGATAAGCCAAACACTACATAACAGCTAGACTAGGAACTGTTTACACACTTTATCAATCTGACATGATTTTTTAGTATTCTGAATGCTGGCACAGAAATCTAAGAAATTGATATTGGTCAAGATCTATTAGTAATTTTCTATTTAGTGTTTGTCTGATACTATCCTATGTAGAGCTAGAGCTCCCCATGGGTTACAGGATAACATTATGATAAAGTCTCTGCCATAAATGTTAAGGAAAGTTCCAAATCCCATTAGCCAGCTGAATTTAAAAGCTATCTTTTTTTTCTCTAAACAAGGCTTGAGAAGCTAATTGAAAGCAACTCTGCAGTTGTGATTGGCAAATATATTTAAGCCTGCTGTAAGCCAAGGCGGGCTCATAAGACATTAATATGGATTCTTTGGATCAGGCCCTTTATTCAGTGAGCCATGCATGTTCCAACTAGGTGCTGTGGAGCCTCTGACACTGTTTGTTCATTTTGCCATCTGGATCAACGAGTGGTCGTTCTGGCATTCAAACATGTTCAACCATGCCATGATTTCTAAATGATGGCCTCATACCAACAGCAAAGAGATCTGACATTACGATCAGCACCCAGATGCTGGTATCTGCTTCTGTCTCGGGTGCTCACGGTGCCACTTAGTTATGGAAACAGGACTCGTGACATACAAGAAAGTAAATTGTGGTGCATTCACTTGGTTTTAGCATTAAGCATTAAGTAAGTGGATGTCGTATGTACATATTTGTTGAGTGTTTTTCTGTTCACTGTGTTTCAGTGTATTTGCTGGCTGTCAGATTCCGTATCCTAAAAGAGAATTCCTCAATGAAGATGAACCTGAAGAGAAAGGGGATAAGGTATAATAAGC
The DNA here is from genome assembly GCF_011004875.1 of Balearica regulorum gibbericeps. Lineage (NCBI taxonomy): Eukaryota > Metazoa > Chordata > Aves > Gruiformes > Gruidae > Balearica > Balearica regulorum. Next base: position 51,622,456 of record NC_046186.1, on the reverse strand, counting down.
TCCCTTTCTTTTTTTTTTTTCTATTGAGTGTCCAGTAAGAGGGAGTGGTGGTGCTACCAAATGAAAACTAATGAAACATGAAGAGTTAACCAAAAATGTGTTTTCCAGGCAAGGCTCTCTTCAGATTGCTTCCTAGACAGATTAAAAGTATCAGATGACTTTGGGGCATCTGAGGCGGTATCACCAGTACGGTTTGCCCTGACCTGTGGGGAGTGAGCTGGATGGCTTGTTCTGTCAGCAGTAGCTGCTTTCAGCTGCCATCACTTCAAGAGGACCTTGCTACCTCCTCCTGCATTGCATGATGAAAATACATTGTGATCACATGAAAAGAATGGCATTTCCATTGTATGACTGGCATACATCCAGCCATTTGAAAATAGATGGCTGTCAGGGTCTCAAATAAATAGTGGCAGCCTGCTTCTGGCACTACATCAGAACATTTCATCCATCTGCACATGGTTTCCTGATCATGTTTTAAGGGCCCTCAGACAAAGGAGTAATAAGGAGCATGAACTGTTATGGTAATGACAAGCTGCTCTGAATACTCCCTTTCCCATAGCCCCATAGGCACGGGCAAGAACTTGTTTGCGTGCATAGTAAATTTTGGTGTGTTTGCAACACAATCTGACCTGCTGTGTGCGTGTAGCTCAGCTGTGCTACGTGACCACAGTGATTGTCCCATCATGCTGTGAATGCTGGGCAGTACTGCTCTAGTGTATGAAACAGCTTGTTATTTTGCTTAAAAGTGTAAAGTGAGACACCAACAGTAATGTATAGCTACCAAAATGTGAAGAAAACAGTCATAAACTGTAACTATCTGAGGAGTACATGAGAAGGACTGTTAATCTTCTGGAGAAACCATTTGTCTACATGCATCTTCTGGTTTCAGATTTTCTGCGTAACATGAGAAACTAGCTGAGTTTAAAAGTATGCTTATCACAGTACATTTCAGACAGAAAATTTTGTTTTAGGAACAGATACTGTAGATTCTTCTGTACTGAGTACAAGTGTTAACGTCCTGAATTTTTATGTCCAGATAGTTTTTTCAAAAAGATGAAACAGACACCTAAGCAAAAATGCAATGAAAGTCATGATACTAATTTGATTGTAATTTAGACTAGTTTTGCTTCAACTCTCACAACTTAAAAAATGAGAACAAACCTTAGGAACTAAAATTACTCTGGCTTTTGTTAGGTCAGTGCATTTAGAAGTAAATATCTGTCTTTTTCCTGGGAGTGTTGGGAGAGAAAACAATGGCATGTTTATATTCAAAACAGCCATTATATAAATGGTGTTTGAGATTGTTGGGGACAGTCACGTATTTATGCGTACTCCAAATTAAACTTTTTTCAGGCCATTCAGGTAATTTAAGCCACACATTTCCCATTGAATGTATTTTCACAGTGCAGAAAATGTGAAGGTAAAGGATATTCTGCAAGTTGGGTCTGCGCCAGGTTTTGTTTCTTCATGATGTTGCTGCAAGTGAAAGGATTTTTTAGTTCTTTTTTTTAAATAGTGTTAGTTTCTGGTTTCTGGAACTAGATGGTCTTTGAGGTCCCTTCCAACCCAAACCATTCTATGATTGTATGATTCTAATATGTTGCTAACTTCAGATTTTTTATAGGTTTATTCATTTAGGAACCACCATGAACTAGACTGACCTGAGGACGATGTTTGTGCTGGCGTAAGCTGGTTTTGTGTGCTCAGGTGGTGCAGGTAGCCCCCAGCCAGACTCTGACAGAGTAGATCTCAGTGTCTACCCAGGCAGTAGCAGTAGTAGCTACAGAGCAAGTTCAGACCAGTCAGGTAAATTTTGTGCTAATATCCAAAGTGTGAAACATGGGATCTACGACAAGCTGTTGTCTTTCATTGTGAGAGTACCTGCAATATTTGTTTACATGTAACAAAACTGCAGTTTTTCAGCTCTCACTATAGCAACCACCTCACTTGCATCCAAACACCCCTATGAAAACACAAATTTTGGAATTCTAGCACAAATATCACCGTAGTTATTGGTGTTTGTTTGTATAAGTGAAGCTCAAACTGTTATGAAAAGATAAATTGCTTCTTAACAATTATATTTTTTTACAAGCTAGTTTGATTAACTTTTAAAATTATTAATGTTTAAATCTCCCGGGAACAGAATCTGACTGAGATGGGATTTGAGGACTACAAGCTGGAGGATACATTATTGGTTTTGCTAAATGCAAAATGGAAGCGCAAACCACCTCTAAGTCTGTGAACATGCAAGACTTATTTATAATCTTAAATGAATACATCATTGCAAATTTCATCTGAATTTATCTCGGGAGACCGTTGTAATGAATGGCATAGAAACAGATCTTTTATGTCATTTATCTGAGGTAACTAAATGCCTCTTGGTGATTTGGGGCATCAAGAATTTTCTACTAGTGGCAACTGGTTGTCATGATTTCTGAAAAACTAATAAAGTGAGGTTTTTATAAAAGGCTGCCATACTAAAGCTTTGATAATTATATAAGCAGATATCCTAGGAAAAAAAAGACTATCCTGAAAGGTTCGATACAGTATATTGGCAGGAGAGGGTAGTAAGGCTTTTTAATTCAAGCCATGACAATGGTAGGTTTTTTCCTTGATGAACAAGTGACATCTCTCACATTTAGAGTGAAACTGCTTTTCTTTGCAATTCTCTTACGTGCTTTAGTGCTCTGGGGGAGCAGCCATCCCTGGTGCTCGAAAGCAGACAGATGGGTGGTCTTTCCTTGTAACTGTCTAACCATGGAGGGCAGAGTTGCACTCTGCTGGTTTTCTAACCTTCCCTCCAGTTCCATAATACTCTTTTCAGTCTGTAGCCCTCTGAAGCCAGAAGAATACACTATCTTTTGCTCTTGTGTTCCCCTTCTTAACTTTTTTCTCCCTTTTGTGGCACTTTTCTCTTTGACTGTCCTGCCAGGTCCTAGTGTCATCTTAATTGCCTGCCTTCTCTTCCTTTGCTAGTCTTCTCCTTCCCTTGCCAGATTCTTCCCTCAACTGTTTCCTCCTCTTTAGTCTTCAATGATTTGTCTCTGGTCAATTTTTGCTTTTCTGCTGTTTCAATAAGATTTTCTGACCCTATACTGAGTGTACCGTGCTGGACTGTATACCCAGCATCCTACTCTTTAAAAGGAACTTAAAAGAACAGGAGAGTAAAACAGTAATGAAACCCATTTCTGGTTCTGCCATGGAATTTCCTTGCACCCTGGAAGAAATTATATCATTTACCTAGGTCTCAGTTTGCTTACCTTTCTGGCAATAACACTGCCAACCTCCTTTGGGTTATTGTAACGTGTCATTTGTGAAAGTTTGAAAAGTGTTCTGGATTCTGAATGAACAAGCACTTAGAATAATTTACTGTGGTTCACCACATCTGCCACTGAGCACTAGTGAAATTTTGGGGTTCTCATTCAGTTCATGAGGCAATTACTGCTTTATAAATGGTTCCTTCCACCCTCCTCTCTGAGCGCTTGGCTAGCTGTAGGAGTCACTAGACTGTCCTTCCAGTTTTAGTCTAGCTTGCTTTGCCAAAAAACCAGAACAACCACAACAAAACCCAAAAGCGAACTGCAAATGGGATACCCCCATAAAGTGTACAAGAGCGTACTGAGGACATGTTTTTCCTGACACGCAGCCTTGCTGTGTTTTCCCATCGAGCAGGCGGGCTTACCTCCTCCTCCACAGGCACGGTGGCGCCGCGGTTGGCAGCTCCATAAAGCTCACAAACCAGTTCAGAGCAAGTGATGGTGTTGTGTTGCTCCTTCCCCTAGAATCAGCAGCCGCAGAACCAACATCAGCAGCAAACAGCACCTCAGCAGCAGCCGCAGGCAGCGCCGCAGCAGCCGCAGCCGCAGCAGCAGAACAGCACCCAGACCAACGGGACGGCTGGGGGCACTGGCGCGGGAGGAGGGGGCGCGGGCGCAGGACTCCAGCACAGCCAGGACTCCAGCCTCAACCAGGTGCCTCCGAACAAGAAACCACGCATAGGGCCTTCAGGCACTAACTCAGGCGGGCCTGTCATGCCTTCAGATTATCAGGTACCTCTTGAATTTTTGCTGCTTTGGATACCGTAGCACCAAAAAGTCATGTTCCCCCTTTCCTGCTGCAAGAACAGATTGTGTTTTGATGAATTTCTCAAGGAACCTGAGCAGGTGTGCTCTGATGTATTAGATTAAAATATACATTTAAAGGTTTAAAGTAAAAAGGGTTTGTGCTGTGGTTAGTAATTTTCAACAGAATACCAGTACAAGTCGTATCTGCTGCACCTTGTAAAGCATTGAGGACTACTCCGCTCCAGGAAAGCGGAGTAATATATATGCTTAACTTTTAGAGTAATCTCACTGAGGCCAGTGGAGCTATTTCATACACATAATTGCTGCGTTAGATCAAGTTCAGGATACTGGTCCCTTGGCAATATTAAATCCTGTGTGAGAAGCAAATCCTGAGAAGCAGATCCTGAGAAGCAGAAGCAAAGTGAGGACCAGGCTCTTTCATTTAATGATTCCTGCCTCCGTCTACCTCGTATCATCACACCTATGGAGCAGTTCTGTAGTTTATTCCACTGTCTTGCTAAGTCTACTTCTAATGTTAAAGAAAAAAAATGCACGTTCGCACAGGAATGATGTTTTGGTTCAATAGTATGATTCATGCTGAAGCAGGGCACAAAGACACGCATTGTTTCTAATGTGACTGAAGTTGAATAGATTTCATGTTTTCCAGTACAGTAGCATTCGTAAGTAGAAGCAGTATTACTGAATTATTTTTGGATTTGCATACTTGTCTTTGCTTACTAGAATTATATTTTCCACTGAAAAAATGACTTTAAATACAGAAAGCATCGAACTTACCAGCATCTTCAATACTTGTGAGTTTATACTTGCTGGGACAGTAATGAGATGAAAGCAGAATAAGAGAAAGGTAGATGTTAAAGGTAGATTTTAAAAGATGTTAGGGATTCTGTGTGCTACTAGCCTTCGAGAAGATCCCACCTTGGAGAATGGTCTTTTCAGGCTGCTTTAAACTTAAAATAAGTAGCTTTTAGAAAACTCAGCTCTGGAGTTGCCTTGACTTAGCCCTCCAGATCTTCTCGACAGACAATTGATATCTCAGTGCCAGACATTTTTCTCCCATTTCTGTTTTACTCTTTTAATTACAAACGATCATGAAAGCATTGGGGCAATTTAAGGGTAAAGACAACTAGGTTTCTTTTTTGAAAAGTTCCAGACAGGCTTGAGGTCTGGACAGATCACTACAGCTGTCTGACTACACAGTATTTATGGCGGGCCTGTTTTGGTCTGTATTTTGAGGACTGGTGTGCTGCATTTGATGATATCCATTATAGAATCCTTATACAGTTCTCTGAATTGTTGGCAAACTTCCCCCTTACAAGTTGCTAGCAGTCTAAATTTTTTTTTTTCCAGATTTTTTTTTTTTACCCCCTATGACTCCTTCCTTCTAAACTTTAACAGCACAGGCATCAAAATTATGATCTGTATGTTTCCTTTACGTCACTCGCTAAATTGTATGGTCTGATTATCTGTTTTTACACTTGCGTTTGGCTATCTGTCCTTAAATTCTAGCTGACTGTCTTCTGTTCCAGAAAGGAATGTCTGTAATTTGTCCAAGTCTGACTTTGTTAAAAACAAATTCTCTTCTGTGGAACAAAAATAAGCATGGGCAAGTTAATGCATTCTTGTAGTCTTATGGCATTGATTTTGTTCCATTATATCTTATTCAGAAGTAGGAAGAAGATTCCCTTTACTTTGAGTTTCATTTAGCTTGTGATTTAAAGTCTATGTTGAAATTTTTTTGTAGTTCACCAACCCCCATACATGTTGCTTCCACAAATGACAGTGGAAATTCCTTGCTGAATTTTACTGCGCATTCCTTATGTGACCTTGGGGGTTTTTTGCTTAGCATGGTAAACTGATGCTTTTCATCCAGAACAAGTTGCTATAAAGTCATAGTATTTATCATAATTCTTCTTTTCTGTTAGAAGTTGCAAAAACTTTCAGAATTTTGAGACAAATTCCAGGTTTTAGACACTGTTAGCAACCTAACCATGCAGACCAAGCATCATCGGGTTATTAACTGCATACATGCCACTGGGAGATATCTCTTCCAAAGCCAGTCTGCTGTTATCTCCCAAACTGACCCTTAGAAACAAGGGAGGTTAGTCCATACAACTATTAGTTATATTGATATTATATTGAGATACAGAGGTCTGCAAGATTGGACCATTATCTCTCTCTCTTGCCTCACTGTGCTTCACCTTGAAAGCAACCTTCGCATTCCTACATTAGACGGAACACTGAAAAAATAATGTGATATTTTTAGGGTTTAGCATGTTTTACAATTTATGTAGAATTAAAGGTATAAAGCTATGTACAGAAACAAAGGGCAGAAGTGTTTTACACTGCCTGAACTGTAGGTTCCTGCTGTTCATCATCCATCTGAAGAGTTGTCAGGAGGCTTTCACAGCTCTCCTGGTTGGGATCTGATGGTTAGATGAGACCACTGACTGGAGTATTGCCTTCACTGAACAGATGCTTGGTCTGTGGAGGATGTTGTATTCTTACAGACCCACTGTGTCCATGGGGTTACATTCAGAACTCAAGCTTCTCCAGAGGCTCACAATCCTGATACTTAATCAGAATGTAGATTCTTAACACTTTTCCTAGATAATTGCTGTTGACCACAATCTTGCTGATGACCCTTGGACGTAGCCAGGTAGAACCATCCACTAGACAGTGAACAGAACTCTATTGAATGGCTGCCTGACCCTGTGCTTAACTTGGCTGGAAACAAACTGTTTGCTGTCCTCAAACAGTTTTGAGGTTTTTTTGTAGACGCTCCTTTCTTATGGATTGCGGTTGGGTTTACCTTGCTAGAGAGTCTCCTATCCATTGAGCAGTACTTTTCATGCACAGTGATTTTGCAGCTTGCTTCCCCCTCCCCCTCTCCCCCAGCTTTACATTATTGCAGCTCATTATTAATTCTGGACAGGCAATGGATATGGTAATAAAAGGGCAAATTCTGCATGCTGGAGGTCACAAATGATCCATGAATTTGGCTTGCTGAGATTGAGGTCCACTGAGCTAACATCCCAAACAGTGGAGGAGAAAAAAAACACTCAGGAAAATGAATGTTAGGTTATTGCACATACACATGCTCATCTTTAAGCAGTTGTCCTTGCTTACAGTAGGTAAGGCAGCAGGTTAAAAGACTCACCTAAAATTATACTATTTTATCCTATTGGACATTTTTTCATCTAGATAAATTGAGCAATTCTTAGGTCATGGTTGTCTTTCTCTCAGGAACAGAATAAATTGTTTCTCTGTAACATTTACTATTACCTGTCTCGAAAAGGGTGTTTTGTGGCTTAGCAGTTTGTATTTCCATTAATAGCGCTTACAATAATGTTAGACACAAGTTTAAGAAACAGCTGAATTTTGAAATGCAATCTGCTCTCTTGTGTATTTTTCCCTCAAAAAATGGTGTGTACACGCCGTACTTGTAGGTGTCTGCCAGTGACCTTGTGTATTTTGTGTGTGTGTTAAGGCTGACTGCAGATCAGATCAGTTACTTGTTTTATGGGACCTTCAACAGTAACACTGTTTAGTCAGCTTCTCCGACAGTTGTATTGTAATGAGCTGCAGAGAGGTTAAAAATTTCCTGAGCTGCATAGTCCTAACAGGCTGGTTTTCATTCCCCTGATCCCACTCTCTTTTCCTGCAGCACTCCAGCTCACGCCTGAGTTACCAAAGCAACATTCAGGGATCTTCTCAGTCCCAGAGTACAATGGGCTATTCCACGTCGTCTCAGCAGAGCTCCCAGTATCACCAGTCTCATCAGTCTCACAGGTACTGAGAGGTGTAACGGACTGCACTCAGAAAGGAACGGACTAAAAGCCAGAAGACTCCAGCAATATGAAGTTCATAACAACGAGAAGAACCAAAAATAAAAAAAAAACTATGATGCAGAATTAAAATTGACGATGATAAAAGGAAAACTTCACTCACGGAAGACTTTCTCCCTGCCCCCCGTCCCTTTATTGCCATAAAGGAGATTCTCGTGAAGTTTTCCTTCCTCCCTGCCCTTGCATGTGCTCCATTGTGGTTACTCTAATGAACCCTTCTGATCTGAACCCAGCACTTAACTTTAACCTTTGGAATTTTGAAGGATTCCTGGTGCACCTTCCTTTATGCTGTAGTGATTGCCATAAATCTGTCTTTTCAATCTCTTTGATGGGATTTTAAAGTTTTAAAATCTTGAACTCCCAGGCTTTCAAGCTTGTATATAGTTAGTTTTATACTAGGCAAACCAGTTTAGCTATACAGGTATATTGCACCTTTTTAAAGCACTATGTTATTTTCACAGGATATTACTGTTTTGCTCATGGATGTCAAGAACAGCAAAATTTTACTGTTCCAGAGTATTTTACTATTCTGTTTTTATTAGTCTAGTTTTTGGGCGAGGTCTTAAAAATAAAAAATTTTAAAAATAAAATAAAATTAAAAAAAGAAAAAGGAAAAAAGAAAAAAACCCATCCAAGTCTCTGCAGCAGCAAATATATTTCATGCTACTGGACTGAATGCCAAATAGAAGATTGCTGATATTTCTTAACTCGTTCACATTGAATTCTTGAAATCACAGTGATCATGCTGTGAGTAGTTTTAAATTAAGCATTATTTTAAGTGAAAACAGGACAGTCACATAAAAAGAAGATGCTTTCAGGATCTGTTGGAACAGAAGAATGGAATGTCTTCCCAGGCTGGACACCAAAATAGTCAGGAAAAGGTACTTACTGCCCTCAAGTCTTAGTAGGAATGTGGATGACGGGCTTGTTTTTCTGTTAAGCAGCTGATTAATGTATGTGAGAGTTCTATAAATTTAGCTTTCTTTCACATTCCTGAGTCAGTTTTCTAAATATAAAGGTGATAGAAATACTAAGACTTGCAAAAACAAACGCATTTAATCATTTTATGGTAGAATCAATAATTAAGAGAAATTATTGTGCAGTTTGAAAAGCGTGTTGAAAATTGTTCCTTTTCCATGTTTATAATGCATATTCTGTGTCCCCCACATTGCTGTGATTAACCCAGATTAGTTACACCAGATGCGCTTGATTGCACTGAAATGTTCCTTTTTCCCTAGAGCAAACATGTTTTGATTGTGCCTAAGGACTGTAAGTGGATGGGTAGCTGGCAGAAAATCCCCAGTAAATAAGCAAGAGCTCAGAAGCATAATCAGAGGTTCATTGTCCAACTTCTGCAACCACAGTTATTCGCAGAGGCACAACATGTAATTTGGGACAGCATTTTTCCTTCAGCCTTCAGAAATAAGGCTGGCTCGTGTTGCAGAAAACCTGGAAAAATACATTTAGAAAGCTACTAGCAATGTAACGTCAATGAGCTTCTACAACTGGTGTCCAGAGAAGAGCTGAAATGAGAAGAGTTTACAGGCTTTTATACCACAGTGTGTTCTTTTTGTCCTGTGTCCATACAAAAAAAATTGTATATACCCGTACACATTGACACTGAAGTTGCGATCAGACCTAGCAAGATGAGATGATCTATTTGCTCTGAGGAGAATGCTTTTTGTCACAGCTAGACATGTTTCCACTGGATTTGATCTCCCAATTACCTGTAGTGCCCCCTTCCCTCTCAGACATGTGTTGTTTTGGCGCCTTTTGCGAGCAGTTGGCTTGCTTTGGCCATATCTACCATCGTGTGGTTTTGACAACACCCAGCTTCTCTGGAAAAGCAACTAAATCCTGCTTTTGTCATCAAATGGGTAAGAAGGTGGTGAAAATGAAATGAAGCCATTTGAAGGAAAAAAATAATCACAAATTATTTCTGGGGAAAAGTAATCCCCTAAAGGATACTTTCAATGTATAACCCTTGACGTGCTACATATTAGACATACCCCAGTCACCTGTTTGACATAACAGATTTTAATTGTTCCTTTATTTTATTTCAATGAGTCTGGGGTTACATTACTTCCGTAAGTGGAATGTCTCACCTCTTACTGATGTTAGGAGGAGATACCTTTGAGCTAATGGATATTTGGCCAATGCCATAAAGTAACGTTTATTTTCTATTTTTGTGAATTGAATTTCACATTTCTGTAAATCAAGCTTTGGCAGAGTAATTTTTGTCCCCTCCTGTGCTTTTCACCCTTTTGTTCTCTCAAAACCCTTTTGTCTTTTCCATTATAGTTATCTAACATTTCTTCCCCCTACTGTGACCTGCAGCTGATGTCAAAATTCATATAACATCAGGAGGTGGCGAGGAGACATGTTACTGTACGGTTAATTTAAGGTGGGCTCTTGTGCCAAGAAGGCAATATCGTGGTGTAGACGGATCTGTATGTAGAGTGTGAAACCTCACAGCACCGTAAGGTGCTTTAATTGAGTGAGCTTCCAGCTTCTAGGAGTCACTGCCACAACCTCTCTCTAAGCTGAACTGGTGTTTCTGCCTTGGTTAGGTCTGATAGGTGACCGCATGCCAGTCCTCTCTAGATTTTGTGTGCATGCACGAAGCCAAGCTGACTTCCTCCGTTGCCTTCAAACTCACAACTGAGAGGAAAGCAAATAAAAGCAAAAGTGTTTGCTGCACAATCTAGGCTGTGCACTCTCTTCTGGTTCCTTTCTGGTGGTAAAATAAGTCACCTTTTCTCAGGAGCTTGATGTGTGTTGCCAGGGTGGGTGGCAGTCATAGTGGAAGAAGCCTTGCTCTCCGGGGGTCATCCTGTGAGGTAAAAACGCTCTGCTTTCAGAAGTGAATCGTGCAGTGTGTCGTGGGAAGCCAGGACCACATCATTTTGATGTTAATTTTTGCCCGTGCGGTTTCGTTAGTACTCATAACTCTGTCTCTGCCCATAACCTTGACATCCTCACCAAAGTGTTCTACACCGGTACCAAGAGAGGCGGGTGACACTGGCAGAGTTGCCTTCTCCGTCCTGGTCACCTGGTGGGAGAGCGGGCCGCTGAGTACAGCTCTTCCCATCACGGCTCAGAGGAAACAAATGTGTGGGGAATGAATGGGATGAGTAGCCTGGTCCGTGTTGGTGAAGTTTACGTAGCACAAACTGCACAATGAAGGAAAAATATAGGGAAAGCTGCGAGTCCTGCACTGTATCTGTGACACTGTATCTGGGGAGGGGGAGGGAAGAGCATTCGTAGCGGGAGGGGTGGCGGGAAGCTAGACGTGTTCAAATATGTATAATATTTTATATAAACATAATAAGCTTAGTTCCCCTTCATAATCTTCAGGAATGGTACTTTAACACCATTAAGCAAAGAATTGTTTTAGGATTAAATAAATGTATTGTACATAAGGCCATACGTAATCTTCTAAAAATGTCGCCAGACAGGAGCGATGTGTATTACTATATGAAAAAAGTCCTTAATGCACTGTTATCTCCTAAATATTTAGTAGTAAATTAATACTATTTAATTTTTTTAAAAATTTGTCTTGTGTAGACACTAAAAAGTATTACACAAAATGTGGACAGAACATGTCCTTTTTAACAGCAATTTAAAGAACTTTTTATATATGTAAGGTAGTATCTTTTCAAATTGTTCTAGTTGTATTTTCCCATGTTTACTATTTGTGGAAGTGTGCCTGTCTATTCAGTTACTATTTTTTTTCTAATAATTTCATGCACGCATCTTTCATTTTTGTAGTTTTCATTAGAAATTATTGTGTATGCGCCTCATGCTGCCACAAAACTTTGCCGCTCTAGATCTGTGGTGGCCGCATTCGGCAGTGCCCATGCCAATGGGCTAGGAAAACCACAAAGCAAAATACTTGTTCCTCATTCTAGAGTTGAGAGTTTACTGTTTTTAAGTTGTCCTGATGTCACTCTTGAAATGACTGTTAAAGTTCCTTGCATTTATTTTATATTCTTGGTTGTAATGAAATGGAATTGACTTTGCTTCAGTGTGAATTTTTTTAATAAAATAATATACATTTGTAATAATAATAAAAAGTTCAAATCAAATAAGCGTGCTGAAAAGTTTTTGTAAACATTGGCTTTGGGCTACCAAGAGGGAAAATATAGCCCACAAAATTGCAGTTGTAATTATATTCAGGATGTTTATGATATCATACACCACACAAAACAAAGCTTGCAAAACCTCAGAGCTGAAATTACAGCTTTTAAAATGCCCACGAGGATATTCATGGTTATGTGTCTATCAAAATAGAATGGAGCCTTATGGAAAACAGAATCGATGGAGTCGTACACTTAGCTTTTGCCCTCAGCTTAAAAGTATTCTGACATGCCATGCTGATGCCACTTGTTGAGATTCGTTATTGCCTGACAATCCTATAGATGTGTCTTCTGGAAGAAAAAAAACAAAGCTGGTTTACTGCATTCTAAAGCTAAATGCCCTCTTACTACTTCCTCCTGCTGGACCTTGTGGGACTTCAAGTATTTCAGGTGACAATATGGAAAGCACGAGCCAGAGCATGTTGGTGGGGTTTCAAAGTGGGGTTTTGTGTGCTTTGCTAAGCTGTGTGTTTCTGTTCCATCTAACCATTGTTTCACAGGTGTTTCCCACCCGTCTTCTCCATAACAGTTGCATGGGTAAGAACGGTTGGGATTTACTTGCGCTGCCGATCATGTTAAGAAAGAGGCTTTGCTTTCTTATGTGCCTTTTGCACAAGGGTGAGAATAGGAGTAGCCTTTTGCCAAAAAGCTGAGTCTGCATCTCTGACACCTCATAGATAAAGAGCTGTTGCTTCTTCAGCCTCAATGCAACTGAGCATCCCCAGCTCTATAACCCTTGTAGTTTCCTTTCTGCTTCTGCTGTCCTCTTTGTTGGTAAGATTGTGCTTAGTCAGCAGCTTTGCTTGGATGTCCTTCTTAAAACCTCCTGTGTTGCCTTTGTCTCAGTCTTCATTCTTCTGTAGCATCTCACTGTTTTTTCCTACCTGGTCATGCAATTTTTACAGTCTAATCCAGGCTCATTGTACTGATCTGAATTACGGTGTCATCTCCTTTTCTGTCCTTGACAGCTAGACAGCTTAGATTTCACAGCCATTCAGAAAGTTGCAGAGTAGGTTGTTTCTTAGCCTCTTGCTTTGACTTGTTGCTTCCTGCTTTGCGTTACTGCCCTGGCTCTGCCATCTCTGTTGCATTAGATGTAAAGCTGCTCTCTTCACTTGTGCGTCACTGCCAAAGCCTGCGGTTACCCCATCCCTCTTACTCAAATCAAGAAGTTATCTGAGTTATCTCCTGGTCAACTGCTACACCCCTCATTTTAGATTTCCAAATAAGCATTTTTATGTTCTGTTTCCAATTGCCCATTGTTCCTGAAGACCTGTTGCATATATTTCTGAAAAATTCCCTCCCAGGTGTTGTGATGGATGCACTCCTACTGTTTGAACTAACTGAACTTTGGGTCTGGCAGATGCTCAGCAAGTAGACCTAACCGCGGTTAATCCTAACGTGAGCCTATCAGTGAGAACATAGCACCAAACCCAAAAAAAACCAGTTTGGCTGGAGACTGGGCTGATAAGCGGCTGAAACTGCATTAACGCAGCAGAAAATATGAGTACAAATCAACCACTTCACCCTATAAATATCCCTATAAATACTACATAAATATGCTATATAAATATTCCAGTTATCAGGGCCCCTTGAGCTCTCCCTCCATAGCAGCTGGCTGTGCGGCAGTGATCTCCCCTTGAGTAGGGACGGCTCTCAAGGTTACCCCTCGAGGCTGAGAGATCCCTTGCCTGACACCAGGCATCGATGGGTTGGTAAGTGACATTTTTTACATGCATGGAACATTTAAGTATAGTACGCTTAAGTGATAATCTTTGTATCCCATACTAACTGTAAGTGTAGTAAATAGTATTGGCTGCCAATCCATCTGTACTTATTAAATATTTTACATACTTAATTTACAGATTAAAACTCAATAAACTACCAGATCAAATCTGAGTGATCTCTGACTCTTCTCCTGCAACAGGTGTCTTCTGCATCCCTCATTAAAACCCTTTGGCTTTGATGTCTACAGAAGTTTAATATGTTACGCTACTGGTGTGCTATGATTCGTACCCATTGTGTTAATGAAAACTGCCCCGGTGTTTCATTACACCCTCCAGTTTATCATCATCCATCCGTCACCTCCCTGTACCCCTGTTCTAAGTTCTCTGAGACAGGAACGGTCATTTTGTCCTGATACAGTAGCTTCATGACTGGTGCTTGCAGGCACTCTGTAAAGCACATAATAATCACTGTAATATAACGCTTTCTTTACTACTCGACAATATGCAGTAGTAGTGTGAGGAGTAATTTCCATGTGCTGTTTGAACACAAAAAGCATCATATTAGGGCCAAGTATCAATTTGATCTGGCTAAACATGGGACTTGAGCAAGCGTTGTTTCAATAGCCAGCAAAGGTTAACGATGGTTTACTTGTGATGTTTTTTTTTAACAGGTAGGTACTGCTTTTTTATGTTCCAGAGAACTTCATGCCCTTGTTTAAGATTGCAGAAAAACCAGAAGCTTTGGTTTATTTTGGTATTTTTATAGTCATGTAGAAAAATACGATTGCATGATTAATACAATGATTTTTTTTTCATTTGCAAGAAATATTTATTAGAACAATAATTGTTCGAGGTAGATTAAAACCACCAACAAGGTTATGAAAGATGTGTGTACAGTCATAGCTGAGCTGCTGAAATTGCTGTGGGAGTACCACATTTGTAACAGATATCCAAGATAATCCAGGGTAGGTGTTTAAAAAAATAATCATTATTATTTGAAGTCTGAAAGTAATGCCAACCTAGCTAATAATTTTTATATAATGTGCTTGCCTTAGAATACTGCTGTAGGATCAGTTTTCCCAGCTTTGTATACTGGCATATACTGCTAAGTGTATTGTATGGACTGTAACAGGCCATTTCTGTGATGATTTTGTAGTGTGTTCTTCAAAGCATCTTGAAGAGGACAGAGGACTTGAGAGTATGTAACTTCTACATGTAGGTTGTGTACATCGAACACGTGACTGAAGGAAATACTCAGCAATGCATTCCTTGAGCTAAAACGTCTTTTTATGATGTTTAGTAAGAAGTTATGTGAAACCTCCAGCTGGCGTTTGAAGCCATTGCGGGAAGGATACCTTTGCCCTGGTCCATTGTCAGAATGGAGTTTTGCTTTGCTTATGCTATCAGTAAATGTTAGAAATAAATTAGTAAAGGAGAATCTGCATTATTTTTTATATATGACTTTTTAAGGAACAACCCCCCCCCCCAGGTATCTGTTACTGAGTCTGGATGTGACATGGTAGCCAGCAATAACGCATTTTATGCAATCTCCATCCCACAAGACTAATCATGTGTCTTATGTAATAAAAAACCCTAGTATGTGAAGCACTGAAGAAAGGAATTCTTCATACCTATCATCATCAGACAAAGTTTTAATTATGGACTGGGTCCTGCCGAATGATGGACGACTCAGATGTCCTTTCCATGGCCTGCGTTTGAGCCTGCATTGGTAAGATTCTTCCCTACATCCACAAATAGGAATTCTTTGGGATGTTGGGGGGGGGGTAAGGACTGAAAGTGTACAGCCTTTTAATTTTGTAATGAAGTCTTTATGCTATCAAGTTTAGGTGTCTGAAGTTCTCCAGAACACGATGAACTTTTAAATACATTTAAATGTGTATTTTTAACATTTAGGTTGTTAAAAATACTTTCTACCCTTATCTGGGCAATGTGGCACAGCCCTGCTCTGGAGAGATGACCTCTAACTGCATGCTTGACCAGGTCAGGGGCACAGTTGTCAATTCGGAGTCTGGCAGACAATTTACACAAGTGGACACTGAACTTTAACCTGTAAGTTTAGGTCACACCGGTCTATGGAAAAGCAATCAGCTTTTGAAGAAAACATACTTCCTTGGCGGAAAGGTGAGCCAGAGACCTGCAAAACTGAAGGCTTAAAGTCTTAGTGGAAACAGCTCCTGTAGTCGTCCAGTTTGACAGAGTGCTATGGGACAATCATTAATTGTCAGATCGTATTATTGTTGCTAGGCTGTGCAGTTCGAAAACATCTGTTGTTGTCTTGCCATTATCTAATATGACATTGAATGAGTAGTTTGCAAAATTATAATTATGATTTTCTGTTTTCAACCTATTTTAATTGTATGACTCGTTCTTGCAGTGGTACAGAAGAAAGAAGGATGGTTTCCAATAGTTTGGTTTTGGCAGTAAAACTCAGAATGTTAACTTGCGAACAAAGAGGAACCAAAGGAGATCAGGCTTCTCCCTTTCGCTGCAGCGGAGGAGATTCAAGCAGGCAGATCGTATCATGGCGTTGTGTAGTAACTGTAGTTCTTGGGAAACATTTGAGTTTGAAAGAGAAATGTTTAATCTCGTAAGTATAGCATCACAGGTGTGGAAGATAGACCTAGCAAAGTTGACAGCAGTGAGTCACCTCTACAAAATTCCCTGCGTATAGCAACCAGACCAACTCATGTCAAGAAGTTTATAGACTTTGGTCTTACCCACCCATAAATGCATGAAAATCTGCATAGTTTATGGTTCAAAAATACTTCCCCTCGTAATAATGGAGCTTTTGTTTAAACGTTTAGAAGTTTCTTGTCGCTTGCAGTATCCCACAAGCATAGAATCCCTACCCATTTAAGAAACAATGGGGACATCTACTAACACGCCCTGGTGGGTATGTCCCAGTGGGGATTACCAAGAGTTGCTTCTACATCGTGCTGCTGCTGGATGAAAGCTGGAAGTCCCCTGTGACTTTGAGACAGTCAGTTCTGGGAAGCCGAAATGAAATAACTTCTATCATTCTGTGGTGGGTTGACCCTGGTTGGATGCCAGGTGCCCACCAAAGCCGCTCTATCACTGCCCTCCTCAGCTGGACAGGGGAGAGAAAATATAATGAAAGGCTCATGGGTTGAGATAAGGACAGGGAGAGATCACTCACCGATTACCGTCACAGGTAAAACAGACTCACCTTGGAAAAATTAATTTAATTTATTACCAATGAAATCAGAGT
This sequence comes from Balearica regulorum gibbericeps, assembly GCF_011004875.1. Lineage (NCBI taxonomy): Eukaryota > Metazoa > Chordata > Aves > Gruiformes > Gruidae > Balearica > Balearica regulorum. The sequence goes on along the minus strand of NC_046186.1, from coordinate 51,605,410 downwards.
AGAGCAATGAGAAATAAAACCAAATCTTAAAACACCTCCCCCCACCCCTCCCTCCTTCCCGGGCTCAACTTCACTCCCGGTTTCTCTCCCTCTTCCCCACATGTGGCACAAGGGGATGGGGAATGGGAGTTGTGGTCAGTTCATCAAATGTTGTCTCTGCTGCTCCTTCCTCCTCAGGGGGAGGACTCCTCAGACTCTGACCCTGCTCCAACATGGAGTCCCTCTCAAGGGAGACAGTCCTCCATGAACTTCTCCAATGTGAGTCCTTCCCGTGGGTCGTAGTTCTTCAGGAGCAGACTGCTCCAGCATGGGTCTTTTCCACGGGGTCACAAGTCCTGCCAGCAAACCTGCTCTGGCGTGGGCTCCTCTCTCCACGGGTCCACAGATCCTGCCAGGAGCTTGCTCCAGCGTGGGCTTCCCACGGGGTCACAGCCTCCTTCAGATGTCTCCACCTGCTCCGGCGTGGGGTCCTCCATGGGCTGCAGGTGGATATCTGCTCCACCATGGACCTCCATGGGTTGCAGGGGGACAGCCTGCCTCACTATGGTCATCTCCATGGGCTTCAGGGGAATCTCTGCTCCAGCACCTGAAGCACCTCCTCCCCCTCCTTCTGCACTGACCTTGGTGTCTGCAGAGTTGTTCCTCTCACATCTTCTCACTCCTCTCTCTGGCTGCAAAATTGCTCCTGGTTTGGTGGGGTTTTTTTTCCTTTCTTAACTTTGTTATCACAGAGGCGCTACCACCATCACTGATGGGCTCGGCCTTGGCCAGCAGCGGGTCCATCTTGGACCCGGCTGGGATTGGCTCTATCAGACACAGGGCAAGCTTCTAGCAGCCTCTTGCAGAAGTCACCCCTGTAGGCCCCAGCCACCAAAACCTTGCCATGCAAACCCGATACATATCCAAAGCGACATTAGAGCTGTTCAAGTGTATTTGAGTCATCTGAGATTGTGACTTGTATCATATTTGCACAGTGGCCATACGCTTTCATCTCCAAGAACTCAATCTCACACGATAAAATTTACATATATTGTCTGCGGAGAAATGCACAACTGTGGTTTGTTAATGTAAATCTTATAAAATACTTGTCAGTGGATTGTGTGTGCTGGAGGACATAAGGAATGACCTGCCAGCTAGATCAGAAGCAGGCATGTTCTTTCCCACCTAACGTGCCAAACTCATATATCAGTCGTAGTGCGTCATGCTTTTATTAATACACGGTAGTTGTCCTATTCCAAGACCTCGTTATCACGGCAGCTTCTCACGTATCAGAGCTGAGGTAATCCATTTGTATCCTACCTAGTTCCTTGTGTACGACTGTGGGGAGACCAGCAATTCACTGGTCTGTGACTCTAGGTAGTCTATACGCTACCTTGAAAATGAAATTAAATGAGCACCATAGCGGTGTTCAGCCTTGCCCTCATGTGGACTGAGATTCCAGTGTGTGCGACATGGCATACTTGTGGAGGGGACAGGGGAAGGGAGCGGGAAGGATCCCTACTGTGGGATCAGGGATCATATCGGATATGCTACATGTGTGTCAAAACACACTTTTGCTTTTGGATTTCAGGATTTTGCCAGACAGGTGAGAACTCTGGCAGTACGCTCATTTAAATTATTAGGATATGTCCTAAGTTTGTTTAGGCCAGCATGGCTAATAAAACCATGTTGACATTGATAATCATCTGTCGCCTCTTAAATTAAAAAAACAACCAAACAAACAAATGACTAACCAAGTTTCCTATGTCTTGCTCCTGTCATGCACATATCCAAATGTGGAGCTAAGGAATAATTTGTTTCCCAAAAATGCAGTGAGAAAACGGGATACCCTGTGTAGCCGGAATAGCTATGCATACTAAATATAACAGTGCTGAGCATTCATAGAGCAGGTTTCAGGTTTACATCACGTACTGCAGCTTAGGGATGTTCGGGGCCAGACGTCCCCACCGCGTAACACGATCGCTTCCTTCAGCTGCGTGCGGGACCAGCTCCCAGCCCCACAGCTGGGTGCGGAAAGCAGGTACCTGGGCCAGACCCACCTCCTCCCCGCCAGAACCATCCCTCCTGCAAGAGGAGCTGCTCTGTGCCACCATGGGCAGCTTTGTCAGCACCTGTCTGATGTTGATGTCTGCTACCGTGGATGCGTTTAGATGTTTGCAAACCAGTGAGTGAGTTGGTCCTCCAAGAGGATCTGGAAGAGGTGGGGTCGGTGCAGAGGTCCTCTCTTGGGTTGCAGCTGCAGTGGCCAATGCAAGGGGTGGTGAATACAACGCGCCATCGCGGGGTGGCTCCATCTGTGAGGCCCACATGCGGAGATTGGAAGGGAGATTATCCAGCCCCCAGCAGCCATGGGCCCGCCTTACACAAGCTGTCAGCACATGTTGCAGGCAGTGGGCGTCTCGGGAAGGTGCCAGAAGCGCCTGGGGTGAGCCGGGAGAGGGTAGCACCGCTGCTGCACTGCTCTCCTATCTGCTACAGGGAGGCTCTGGCAGTGGAGTCTGCTTTCTCGGATGCTTTGCAAACACTGTGGTGCTTCAGGAAAACTCTCTGGACCCCCCCAGAGCCCGATCCCAATTCCTACCCTTGCAAATTAGAGCACGAGCAGCTGAAAGCATGGAAAAGACTGGAGCCAGGAGCAAGGTGCCAGCCAGCACAGCGACGGGCATGTTGCACGCTGCCTCTCTTCCCCACGCAGGCTGCTCCCGAGGGCCTCCGGGCTGGAGAGGCAGAGGGGAAGGTGCCACGTGAGGACCAGCTCGCTCCCGACTGGGAAAAGGTGACGCACTGAGTTGCCGCAGCTCTGTGGTCGTGTGCCTGCGTGGAGTGGGCCTGCAGTGCCCATCTTCCAATGTGTTTTAGGCCCTGATGATGCTTGGAGGGTCTGACGAGCCCTGCGCGTGGGTGAGGGTAGGACTTTTGGAAATATTTTGAAGCACGTCCTTCTGCTTCTCTGTAGCTCCCCAGATCCAGACCTTGTTTTGCTGTTTAAGGTCTGTCCCGCAGGAGGGTCACACAGTAACCAGCAGTCCATTGGGTTTGGATGGATTTGAGGGAGGTCTGGTCTTCCCCGCTCTGTTCTCACCTGCTAGGGCTGCTGTAGGCTTTGGCTAAAATGCCCCTTTTCATGCTGTGGCCCAGCATTGCCCAGTCCCACTGATACAGTCCTACACAAACCCTCCCTTCTCCAGACCCCTGGCAGCCTGCACCTGGGGATACCATTTTATGGCTAATGGTAGATGTATTTTAAAGAAAGAGTATATTCAGAGAGCCCTTGGGTGGTTTGTTTCATTTTGCTTTTGCTGCCAGAGATGACATTCTGCTGCCAGTGCTGCCTGGGTCCCGGCCGTCCTGGGACACTGCCTGACAACTCCGCTGTTCATCCATCTAAAGTTACAGCACGTATTTCAGGGCACAGCCAGGGCCCTATCGGGATTATTGTCTCTAAATTTTCTTGCATATTGTACCATCATGGATGGAAGCATCACGTACCTGATTGGGAGACTACTGAGGAAGCTAGAAAGAAAAGAAAAACCTACATGGGAGAGAGCCGGCCTTGCTTTAGGAGGCAGTTCAGCAGTATGGCAGACATCATCTGCCATGAAGCTGGATCTTCTGCTTGGAGAACACGTGTCTTGCTAATGACATGCATCTCATTGACCTGCAAGTCAAACAGAAAGGACTGATGGAAACTAGGATTCCTGGGCCATGACAGGCAAAAGAAAATCTGCAAATGCCATGCACATGAGGGTGGTTTGTGCAAGCCCTCCGCCGGCAGGAAGCTGCTGCCTCTGTAAATCATGCCCTGGGCCGGCAGCCTCGTCCCGCCGAGGGAGGTAGGGGAGGCAGCAGAGGGGCTGAAGCAAGAGGGGAGCCTCTGGCATTGCATGGCAGGGCTGCAGGATGACTTGCTGCCTCCAGCGCCAAGGAGGGGCCTGGCTGCCCAATGTGCTCTGCAGAGAGACCCTTAGCACCCCACCAGCATCATCTTCTTGGCCTCCTCCCTCTGCAGCCCTACCTGCCCACCCCGAAGTCCCAGGTGGCAGCTTTTTGGGGGAAGACTACCAGCAAAAGACCTACACTGATCCAGATGACTTTCCTGCTCCAGAAGAGGGCAAGAGCTGGACCTTTCTGGGAAAGCCCTGGAAAATGAACACTTTTGCTTCACTTCAGAGGTGCTGGCAGGGAATGAGCATGGGGTTATTTAGTGAGGGTGTGAACAAACCCTGCCAGGGCTCATTAGAGGGACTGACGTCCTGGGAGGGGGAGAGAGGTGGGGGTGGCTGCCAGGCCTCAGGGGCTGCTCTTTTATATTTCATTTATGATCTGTTGATTTGCATCTGGCTGGGGTTTGAGCCCACATGATTCACGTTCACACGGGCAGGTGGGAGCGGCTCCATTACTTTCTTTTGAATCACCCCATATTTCTCTGTCACCAGAACATGCTTTAACAGCCACGTGCATGTGTGTGTGAGTGCATCGTGTGTGTGTGTGTGTGTACGTGTGAGACCCAGTAAGCCTGGTGGGAACAGAGTGGGCTGACTTTGTCTCAGCTTGAACCATGAGCAAGTGCCATTTGGCAGGAGTTTCTCCCAGCTTCTGTTTTTCACATGAGGCTCTCCAGCAAGGGGTCAGGAGCCCCTTTTTGACTCCTCCACTGGGGTCTCAGAGCATCAGTGTGCTTATTCTCCTTGCTGTGTAGCTGGGCAGTGTGAGCCTGCAGCAGTCACCACTGTTGGACATCAGCAGTGGTGGGGTCATCATGGACTTGTGGTTCCCATCCACTGTCCACAGACATGCAGGCTAAAAATTTCTTGCCTGTTGTGTTAAAAAGTGTAAAAGTCAGTTCTGACTTCTTTAATATAAAGACTCTAACTAAATCTAGCTACACATAAGCAGGGTCGTGTTGGGCAGCAGCATGTCAGGAGAAGGGTTTGGAGTTAGAAGATGGGATTATCATCTCATGCCACTGTGTTTATGGGAGCATGATAAATGGGTAAATGATCCCACTTTTGGGACAACACAACTCCGAAGCAGCAATCCCTTGGGAGCACACCCAGGCCAAGAGAGGAGTTCATGGTATGGCCCACAGCAGCAATATGACAGTGTTCACCAGAAGCCACTCCATGAATGTGCTGGTTTGAAGCATGACTCCCCTCTCAGAAGGGTTGTTGGAAGCTCCAGAAGCAACCTGAGCCTGGGAGCGTGTGCAGACAGGGCAGAGGCGGCTGGGCTGGTGGATGCTGTGGTCAGCAGTCCCCTTGCACACACCAGCTGGCCCCTGGCAGTGCCAATGGGAGGGTGAAAGCCCACTGGTTGCACTGGTTAACCAAACCTTGTGAGAGATGTTTAACTCTTCCGAGCTCCTATGTGTTTGTCTGCAAAGGGAGAGCCACGGTGAGGAATGCCTCGGGCTGTGAGTGCCCAGGCCCTGCACATCCCAGGTGCCAGAGCGTGAATAACCTACAGGCTACGTACGACGCCCTTTGGCAGCTGGCGAGAGTGCGTGCAAGGGCTGCTCGGCCGAGCTGGAATGGCCACGGAGCCAGCGCCATCCCACCGGCACTGGCTGTGCATCCCACAGAGCGCCGGGGCAGAGCAGGGTTTGCAGCCCTGCCAACAGGGGAGTCGCTCCTTAGGAAGCTGGTGCTGTTTATCTGTTAAGGGGGTTGTTTTGTGGGTTTTCCCCTTCTAATAGGCAGCTAGATACAAATATTGAAATTCATGTTTCTCGGCAGGAGTTTGGCTAAATGCTCCCTGTCATATAAACCACAAAAAATTTGAGCGCAGGTCTGAGCCAATTCCTTTCTAGAGCCTTTCGAAGCAGATTTGTCACTGGTTTCACTGGGAGGCTTCAGAGCAAAGCTGTTGCAGTCTGACTTTGCTTTTGCAAACAGCTTCTTGAGACCTGAAAATGAAATTTCTGTCCCCAGCAGTTGCCATTTTCTGCTTGGCAAACCTCTCTGCCAGCAACCTCCACGGTGTTACTTTGGGGTTTGTAAATGTGGTTTCTGTTTGCCTGTGTCCTGGGCAGAAAGTAGATACCGGGACCCCAAATCTGAAGTCTGCAGTGCAGTATCTGTTTGCTCCCTGGTGTTGGTGTTGTGTCTTTCATAATGGGTCTCTTTTTCCTTAAATACAAAAAAAGAATTTAGTGTCAAAGGTTGATCTGAACAGATAACCCTGCAGGGGTCAGGGACTCTCTTTCCTTCCTCCCTCCCTCCCTCCCTCCCTCCCTCCCTTCCTCCCTTCCTCCCTTCCTTCCTTCCTTCCTTCCTTCCTTCCTTCCTTCCTTCCTTCCTTCCTTCCCTCCCTCCCTCCCTCCCTCCCTCCCTCTTTCCTTCTTTCAGTGTTTCTCTGGCCTAAATGGCCATCAGGTAGCTGAGTGCAGCTCTCTCCTCTGTACTGCTGGTATTGAACCCAAGCACCTCCTGCACCCTTAGCTGAACACTGCCTCTTCTGTGTCCGTCTCTGAGGGCTACAAACTCCCACAAAGTGTTACTGCACCCACACATCCGGGTAGTTTGGCTCAGTGCTGCGCCCAGTGTGGACACAGATGTGGGGATGACCAGAGAAGGGGCAGGATATCTGGAAGGAGACTTTTTTACTGTTTAGATGAGACCGAGGAGCTCAGTAGCCAAGTGCTGCTGGCCAGAACCTCTGTGGCTGGTGAGGACCTCTGCCAAGGGTTGCCTGCCATCTGCTGGAATATCCCACAGGATGGATGGAGCCCAGGAGGGAGCTGGAAAAGGAAAGCTGTTGTGGTTTGATGGTGTCGCTCTGGCTAGAGACGATACTGTTTTTCTGGTAGGACTGGGGGCGAAGGGCCCATCAGAGTGATGCTTCCAGCTGGCTGAAGGCTGCATTACTGTTCAACCTGTTTCCATAACCCCATAGCTCTGGCTGGGCTGCAGAGGGATGTGGTCCTGGCAAAGCCAAGCCCTGATATGCCTGATCTGCCATTGCCTGGCATCCACGTACATCCTAACACCAACATCTCGCCTCCATGGCCAACGTCTGCCCACCTCCAACAGGGCCCACAGTGACCACCACCCCAGGGTCAGCCTGTCATCTACAGAGTTTCGTAACCCTGAGCTCTGCTGGATTCAGGGCTGTAGCACTTTCTTGCCAAAGCAGGTGCCTTTCCCCTGGGGCTGGAGGAGGCTGAGATGAGGATGATCCCACAGCAGAGCATTGGCTGCGGGGCCAATGGGGCAAGGCCAGAAAGGGAAGCAGCCCCTGGGATGAGCCCTTCGCCTGCCCACGCTGAGGCCAACGCCAGAGCCAAGGCTGATCTCCCGCAGGCTGGGAAGGAGCCGCCAAGCCGCCCGGCTGGGGCAGGCAGAGCAGCAAGGTCTGGGCAGGGGGAGTAGGCAGCTGGGCATTTCGGTGATGGCTGTGGCAGACATCAGTGAGTTCAGACTGGCCGGCTGGGAGTTTTGCGCCTCTGGGCAGCAGTGCCTGAATCTATTTACATACCAGAGTGCTCTTGTGGTCTGGGGCCCAGGCAACCAGGCAAAGAGGATCCGTACGTGTTCCTGGCGCAGCAAGAACAACGCTGTAATTTACAGCAAGTGCCTCCCTCCCTCCTATCTCTGCCATGGAGATAAGCAGTGTTTTGCCTGAGCCTTGCTGCTTGCACAGGGAACCTGTTTTCCAGATTACCGGGCACGTATTTTGGCTTCTTAATGTCTGAGTTGTCAGATAACGCTGGAGACTAAGTTAATGCGCAGAGCAAAGGCACCCCAAGAGCTCAGCCCGCTGGGTCAAACCCCATCAGCACCATCAGCAGGCGCAGCAGATTTGCCCACGTGCCACAGAGCTGCCATGGCTGAGCTGGGACGCTCTGTGCTCCCCACTGGTGGCTCGGGCTTCCCTCCTGCAGCTGCCATGCTCACCTCCTTTGCTGCAGAGGCTCGTCAGAGTGTCTTGCCAGCCCCTAGGCAGCACAGGGGGCTTCAGCAGGAGAGCAAGAACCAGCCCCTGCCCCAGCGGGCGCTGCTGGTCATGCTGTTGGTTCAGTCTTACTTCTCTCTACTTGGGATTTGTTCCCCCTTTATGAAAAGCCAGGCTGGAATAAACCCGTCAGCACTGCCCACCATGGCCATGGTTCTGATTTTTTATTTCTCTGTTCCCTTCCTTTTTTTCCCACTAGGACTGGATTTAGCTGAGTTTTGTGGCTGGGCAGTCTGGAGTAGTGCCAGACCCTGGTTGTGAGCAGTGGCAGTTGTGTGGGACAGAGATTTTGGTGAGTTTTTCTGGAAATTTGTGGCATTCCAGCGCATCCGCCCACCCAAAATCAGGCAGTATGCCTGCTCTGGCTACGTGTGGGCAGCTCAGAAAAGAAGCTGGTAGTAATTCTGGTATCGGGAGACTGGCACCCCCGAGTCTCAACTCTGGCTGCTGTGACAGTGACTTCTTTAGCCCTGAGAGTTACCAGAGCAGGTACCTGTGGTGCTTTTTGCTACATCTCAGCTGCAATTTTTTTATCCACAAATTATCCCAGTCTGTTTGACTCTCCTGTCTTGCTCAGGTGTGCTAGCTATGCCTCTTTTGCAATAAATTTTTAAACACTTGAAAACACGATTGCATCCCTTACCCGGGGAGGGGATTATTACAAGTCACATAGAGTTCCCATCTGGCAGTGACAAACCCCACTGCAATTGCTTTGTAACAGCAACTGAAGGCAGACACGTGGCCTTAATGTAAGGCAGGTATTTGTAAGTGGGATGGGGACCGTGACTGTAAAAAGAAGGAAGACCATTTAATGAGAACGGCCTGTACTATGTATGTGTGAGACATTTGCTGTAAAGCTGTAAAAACTGTCCATCTTTCTCTCCAAGCTACTTTCTGGCTGTGTTTCTGTATCCCCCATGATTCGAAGCTGTTGAAATAGTTTTAAACATTCGGGGTGTTGCACAACTTGAGATAACGCTGCCAGTCTTGCTCAATGGCAGAGGGATAATAATGGCAGGCTTTTACAGAAAATACCTGCGGGGAGAGATCCTGGTTTCATTTGCTTGTTTGTTTTAAGCTGAACTGCCATATTTGCACTTGTTGGTGCCAAATTCTTTTGCTCCCTCTGCCGTGTAACTGAATGCTGGTTTAGTTACCTTAAAATGAAGCCTGAAACAATTCCCGTGCTTCATCAACTGCTGGAAATCACACAGCTGAGGAGAAAAGAATTCAGGCGTTTTCAGGAGACACTTTGGCAGTGAAAGGGGAAGGTGATGCTCAGGGGGTTGGCACCTCACATGCAGCTCTCCAAGGACACTCAGTGCGGAGGGGAAAGGAGTAGCTGCTTATTTGCTTTGCTTGCAGAGCTGCAGCCCTTTACTCTGCTTTTCCTGAGCTACCTCTCCACCTACCTATCATTAATTGGGATTAAAACCCATACCCTATTAATTGCTGTCATTACAAATAGAAGGTTTTCCATCCTGTGCCAATGGACAGGGTGTCTCTGCCCGGGAGCAAAGCCCTTGAGCCCTTTGGCGGCGGTGCGAGGGCTCCCATCGACTCCAGCGGGTGCTGGCTGCCAGCCCAGGGCAGCCATCGCTGCCAAGAGCCGTGCTGCCGCCCGCTTTCCAAGCGAGAACCCGATACCAGGGCAAAACCCAGGACAGCTGTAGCAGTCACACACCAGCGCGCCATTTGGAGACTTACACAGGGGCACAAAAATGAGCTGCGCCTTAATATAACTTATTACAGCCAGCTAAGCCACGCTTTGCAGAAGAAAATTACGTCCTCCACCATATATCCTAAAGCTGTCACTGCATCGAGGCGTTCTGAAGGCACAATAAGATCTTAAAAATGCATCAGACAAAATGAAATTATTTTCTTATAGTGTCACAGTAATCCCAATTAGGGCTATAATGCACAAATGCGTGAGATACGTGGTTTCTTAAACAGGGGCTGTTTATGGAAGCGTTTCCTTGCCGTGCCTGCTGGGAATACAGCCTCGACAGGAAAACGACATTTGCAAACAAATGAGCAGAGAGACACCAGCAAGTTCTCATCTCGGAGGGAAATTAGCATTTTAATATTCTGCACGGGGCTTTGCTAGACGGCCAGGGCTCATAGGTGCTGTGTAATAATGACACTGATAATTAATAATAAATCTGATGCTGAAATGCCACGGAGTCGGCGCTGTCTGCATCCCTGGCGTCGGCGGGGGCTTGGGGCGAGAGCTGCTTTCATGACAGATACCTCTGCGAGTATTTTACAAATGGGGATAGGTGACTCATGGCTGAAATTAAAGGGTAAGAGAGGTGGCTGGTAAAAGATCTGAGCAGCATGGAAGCCATGAAAAAAAAATTGATGTTGAAAGAAGGGAGGACAAACGTCTTACAGGCCTGATTCTGCTCCTGATGTTGCACTGCGATCAAGCATCCTTCGGCAGCGCTGGCCCAGGCTTTCCACCTCCACTGGTCCCCTCTGGGCAGAGACAGCGGGGATGTGGGGCTTGCAGGATGGGGAGTGGGATGAACAAGGATGGAGGCAGGGGACAACGGGGTCCCTGCTGCTCACAAGTGACAAATGACTTCGTGGGACAGGGGAAGGCAGAGAGGATGGAGCCAGGGGACAGCTCTGAGGCTTCGCCCAGCAGAAGGGCTGGCTGAGCCCCGCTGATGGCAGGCTGGGGGGCAGCGTGAAGGGAAGGCAGGAGCCGCTGGCTGGCAGGGGAACCCCCATGTGCCTGCAGGGAAGTCAATGCAGCCACTTAGGGGCTGAGTGCCTGGTCTGCGGACTCACGTTTCTCTTCCACAGCCTTGCGCAGAGCCGGGAGGAGATGCTGCCTGGCTCTGCCGTCCATCGCAGCATCACATGATACATCTTGTAAAGAAAGGGTGCAGAAACTATCAAAACCATAAAACCTCACATATGGAGCAGTCTGCATGGGGAACATCTCCTCCCACAAGCAGCTCCTCCTGCACCTGCGTCGAGCCCACTGATTGAAGATGACAAAGGTTTGAAGCCTTCCCTTGGTGCAGGCTGTCGAACCTCTGCCTGCCCCAGTCCTGTCCCGGGACTGCAGGATCCCGGCTAACTGGGAGCGTTTATCTGTCAGACGGCTTGAGGGGTTTTATTCCCCAGCAAGCTGCTCGCAGGGATGCACAGAGTGAAAGTTTTTCACAGGCAAGACGCATCTCGTAACATTACGATATGTCTCCTAGCTGCGGTGAGGCATTTCTGGCGGCATCTGACGCTGTGGCAATTAATTAACAGTGGGCCCAGCAGGTGCCTCTTTAGCCCGAAGCTGCAATTTCACCGCAGGCATTTTGTCATAACCTGCTTCTGATGTGATTTTTCTGTCAAATGTATCTGTTGCTCTCACTTTCTTTTTTTTCTTTTTTTTTTGTTTAATTTTAATGATGGCTTTTACTGTTCTCACCAGAGCCATTTGCCAGCTGCCGCAGTCAGCTATTCCCCACACATACAGGAGAGGCTCCGAGCGGGACTTCATTTCACAGAAGGTGAGAAACGCACAGGCGGGGGCTGCTGGCTGGCACCGCTCCCTCACCAGGGTGCTCTCGGAGCCCCGACTGCTCTTTTCTCTCCATCCTAAGCCTGGCCAGCATAATCTCAGCCTTACCGCTCCGTGCAGGAGTTTCTAGGGACTGATTGCACTTCAGTGTTTTATCTCCTATTTCTGTATGTGCGTTTTGGAGGTCTTTCTCTGAGGTCTGCCCGGGTGGCTTTTGCTGCTTTTATGGAATTCTAAAATTATTGGCTGATGGTTATTCTCTTCGTTGGGTGAAATGTTTACAGCCTCTTGCTAAACCCAGACGGTTCCTCTCTAATTTGGGTTTTTGTCTTCTTCAAACCCTAAGGAGAGAGAGATATTTTGAGTCCAAATTAGTCATCCGGAAATTGTACTTTGAAGGAAAAACCATAGTGCTAACTGCTGCTAACTGTGCAGTAGGTAAGGCTGAAACCCAACCGATAGCTACGTCCTGGAGCTGGGGAGGTTTAACCGAGGCCGCTTTCCTCTCAGATGCCCATTTCGCTGGGCTATGTTTACTGTTTGGGTAAGAGGGAGAACAGAGTTTAGAGCCCTGTTTTCATAATTGTTACAGACTCATATTGGTAGCATCTTAATGCCCTGTGCAAACCACTGAATTGAGCCCAGCCTCTTGTGTTTTGTGCCGCACCTTGCCCTCACTACCATGAGCTGTCCACAGGTTTGGCATCTGCTGTTGTCCTCTGTAGGCCACGAGCTGGACAAATCCCAAGCCATGAAATGCCTGTACAGGCTGGTGGCGCTGAAGCCACAACCTGGAACACCTGTGGAGGTGGATCCAGGCAAAACAAGGATGACTTGGTGAGGCTGTCATTTCTCCAGGCAATGGAGACGGGAAGATCTAAGAAATGCACCTGCCAAAAATGGGTGAGAGTGTGTTTTAGGACAGACAAAATGATCACGCATGTAACCCACAGATCTTCTGGGAGAAGAAGATCAGGCCTGTAACTGGAACAACAACAGGGGACAGATTGGCCATGGTCCATTGTTTTTCAGTCACTCATAGCATGCCTGCAAGGCGGCCAGCCGTGCGGCTTAGAGTAAGGCAGGTACTGCCTAAGAGTTAGGCAGGTACTGCCACCCTTTGCCTGTGCTTAGGACCACAACATTCATGACCACACCAGTCTTGCCCCAAAGTAAATGATATATCAATAAATCAGGACTGACAAAAATGTTGCCATTGCAATTTCAGGCAGGATTTAGCCAGATCTGCTCTATTTTTTCTTATGATAAGGTTAGTTCTTGCACAAAGGTCTGAAGGCAATTTGTAAGGGCTGGAAGTGTGAGAGTACATTTCCCACAGAGGACTGTGTAGATCAGCGATTTCATTTTTCACTCACTACAGGGAGAGAAGTCTGTAAAATAAAGGGAGCTTTTCAAGAGAATGTGATCGCCAAACACACTTCCAGGATTTTGCTTCGTTGGAGATGGCAAGGATGTTATTTGCAATCTCAGCAATAAATACATTTTCTTCATCTCTCAGGTGCCCAGGCTGTGCAGCTTCCATGAAGAGCTGTGCCTTCAGGCCCCCTCACACGCTCAAACACACACAAAGGATCACACCAGGAGCAAGTGATACAGTTGAAGTTGCAGTTTTTGCAGCTCTGGAAATCTAGCCAGGATCCCTGAGTGAGGTTGGGGATATTACCTAGGCCTCCAAAAATCAGCATCTGCACAAGCAGGAGGTTATTTGGAGCTCGATTTTCAGATTTATATTTATTTTTTCTTTTTCAGTCTCTTCTCAAACAGGCTGTCATGCTGCCTCCCTGGTTGTCCAACGTACACATGCATCTTGGATGGAGATAAAGTATCACCATCTACTGGTGGCTGAAAGGATAACGGCAGAAAATTTCAGAAGGTAACGAAATAAAAGAATCTGCAGTGCTTTTGCCAGCTACCCATGTGAGATGCTGCAGAAAGCCCTGCTCCAAAGGAGGGGAAGGTGGCTCACAGCACCACTTTGCACCTCCACTCCCTGCAGGTCCCCTCTCCCAAAACCTCCTTGGCCACTTTAGAGCAGCTGAAGCCTGGCAGGGTATTTCTGACTCACCCTCGCTGGGGTTACACCTGCCCCTTTGGTCTTGTGTGCAGGAAAGGGTGATGCTCCTGGCACTGTTTGCCCAGGGTCTGCGTGACATATTGGGTGATGTTCTGATGGGCTGGAGCATTTGTGGCTTGGTTGCTTAGAAATGGGAAGCGAAGTCTCTGCCTGTGAACCATGCTGCCCCAGGAAGCAGCCAGTCCTTCCCCATGGGAGCTGGGCTCAGGACTCTGGGCCATGAAGGGCTCCAGCCAGCTGGGCAGCTTCCAGGCTGTCACAGCCAAGTGTCAAGTGCAGAAAAGATCCTGTTTCTGTTACGCCCTTTGCAGCAAAGGGTCCAGGGAACCCAGTGCAGGGGTGTGTGAAGATAGGAAGATGCTATTTGCTGCCCTGATTCACACGTGTTGATGGGTGGTTGAGATCAGACAGGGACATGACAAGCTGCCAGGACCTGGAGGACAGGGAGGAGGTGGGGTCATCTCCTGCTGACAGAGAGGGTGCTCCACAGCCCACGACTTTACTGCTGTCCTTGCTTGAAGAGTAGGAGAAAACACGGCCGTGGCTTGGCTTGTGCTTTCCAGAAATCCCCCAGCAGAGGTGTAGGATCCCACAGCCCACGCACAGGCCTCGGCAGGTGAAGGCATGGGTGAGCATGGCTAGAGACAGTGGTGGAGGGAACAGTGCTGGCGATGGGGTGTCTTTGCTCAAGGGCCCCCATAGCTACCAAGTCCCATCTGCTGAAGGCAGTGAAAGGCAATAGCGTACAGGCAACAGTGCTGAGGTGGTCCCGTGGTGTGGGCTCAACTTTTGTCGAGCTGAGAGAGCAGAGCCCATGGAGCTGACCACCCGCAATGGGCAATGGACCACCCACACCCACCTGGAGTAACTTCTCCAAGGGGCTGCAGGCAAGTCGTAGCCCATCCTTGGCTAGTGCTCACCAGCACCTGCAGGGTCTGGGGAAGGTGGAGTGGAGGAGTAAGGGAGATGATGGAAGTAAACAGAGGGAAGGGGTATCAGAAAGCAGCTGGGGAAATGACTGACAGGAAAACAGCCAAGGACTTCATGGTGGTGGGGGGGCATCTCCTTCAGTAAAGCAACTCTTGCCCTGTTTCCCCAACGTGCTTGTGTGACTTGGCTTTTTAATAAAACCTTGCCTTTGGTTTACGTGAAGAGCATGTCAAGGTCATTACGGTACAATGTAGGCACACAGCTTTGTTCCCTACACGGTCACTTCCCCTGCTTGCTGAATGGGTATTGAAGCCTGGGCTGAGCTTCGTGGTGCTGCAGCTGCCAGCACCCAGGTTTTAGTGCGGACGCAGTCTCTCCTGAGAAAACAGGATAGAAACAGTCTGCACATACATTTGTGTCAGCTATCAATAAGGGTGCACAGATTTGTCTCTTCTTTCCTGGTTAATTGGGTTTGTTGTGCTGAATACTCAGAGGAATTCCCAGGAACCCCAGCACCCAGCAGGTGCATCATGTGGATTTCTAGGATAGACACCACCAGGCTTTACTAAATCTTGACTTTCTTGTGATCACCAGTTAAAAGGCAGTCAGAGGGAAGAGGGACTAAGAGTCAACCCAGCTTTAAGTGTTTTATGCTTTTTCTTACTGAGGACATTATGAATTCTGTTTAAGCACCATCATCTCCCTCCTGTTTGCAAAAGACCATCAGAAAGCAAAGAGAAACACCTCTGGGTTTCAATAAAATATTGTTTAGGGTGAGCCTCTCTGTCCATCCATCACTGCTGTTTCCCTCCCTTCAATCTACTGATCTGGGCATTTACAATCACAGCCTGCATCCCTACCCAAGCAACGCCTGTTGCTCACACCAGGTTACAAGCGCTCAGCAGCTGGTGGAGCAACTGCAGAGTTAGGAGGAAGCGGATCACGTTGGGAGCCTCCTCTGACACTGTCACTGGGCATTTTACTATTTTGGTTTTGTTCCATCTAACCACAAAACTCAAATATATCAGATTTTCTATGACAGGGATGGCAACCTTGGTTCTGGGGAAGGCAGCGAGTCTCAGACCCCGGAAATCGTGGGACTGTAGGCTCCTGAGGAGTTGAAAATATAACAACTTGTGTTGCTGGGTGCATGACTCTCTGTCAGGTGACCAGGGAATAGTGCTGAGGGACTGTTTAGGACATGTGTGGGCTCTGCTGGAACTTTGTCAAAGTCACAACCTTTCCACAAAATGTTTCAACATCACTGAATTGGCAAATTCTAATGAAAGAAATACTTCAGCTGATTTTCTCCACCCTTCTCTTGTGGGTAATACATGACACAAGGCGAAGAGGGTGTTAAAATTCAAATAAAAATCTATTTTTAATTTTAAAAAGGCAACCCTTGCAAGCACACATGTGCATGGCAGTGTAATGATATGGTATTTAACTATATGATTCTGCTATACAATCATTTCCTAGGGCAAACTTATAAAGAACTAAGGACTAAGGGTGCAGGAGCAGCTGTAAATCTAGTTTCTCATCATTTTCTGACTCTCAATTTTGAAAAAAAAAAAAAAAAATCCTTTTTAATATAATGGTTTTACATGCCAGTATATGCAACAACACAAAACTGTGGCTTGGAGTGAGTGCAAGAGAACAACAGTCCAGCATACGAAGCAATCATCTTTCTGGGACAGCAGAGAAGGAAATGTCAAGCAATGGGGCTGTCCCCCAGGAAAGCACAGCAAAACATTTCCAACCCCACAGCAAATGCAGCTGCAGCAGCCGCCTGCCTCTCTGAAGAGAGGACAGAGGTTCATTTTCCTAGATCGCTGCTGCTATAACCATTAAGATTTTTGTTGTTCTCAGATTATTTTGCTTTGATTTATTTTCATTGGAGCCAAATAAAGACATTGAGCATTGCAAATGAGTAATGTCTGATCTCAAGGCTTGAGTCAAATGTCTTTGTTAGTTTTCCCCTCTACTGCCATGAGATATAATGGAGAATTAGATTCAGCTTTGCAGTCCTTATATATCGAGAACGTCCTTCAATATGCCAGTGACTGCACAGGGAATACTTGTGTGACTTTTGAGATATGTCCATGGATCATTTGCTTTGTTATGTTTCCCAGTACTAATGTTTTTGCAGTTTATTTTCACTAACTTTTTAAAGTAAAAAACAATCTTTCAAGTGCATCTGCAAATTGGGCATTATTTTGTGCACTGTGGTTATCCTTTGCTTCTCTGAAAATTTCTACAAAGTAAACAAACTTCTAACAAGGGCATTATGAAAATATCCACAACTGAAAAAATAAATGTGCTTTTAATATCAAAATTTGTGCCTCAGCCATTTTTCACTGTTCTGTTGGCAACCACTGATGTTGGATCAGAGGGAAAATATGTTCCAAAATATATTTTGCAGTGACTATTTTGGATTCAGTTGCCCATTTGATTGTGCCAAGCAGATCAACATTCAAAACACCTTATTAATAAAACTTTCTTCGGCTTGTTTGCAAAAACAAAATACAAGACCTGTTTATGGGGAATGCCACTTAGAAAATATTACATGCCCCCAAATCACGTGCACTGCAAAGCCAGTTGCTTGGTTAGTTCATTGTCACTTCCACACAGACAATTTTGCTTTTTGGGGGTATTATTTTCAAAGAGTTGTTTGCTGAAATCAGGGTGCCAGCAGCCCTGGGTCTCCCCTGACATTGTTGTTGTTGTATTTTTGTCTCTGACACCTGTTGGAACTGAGTCCTCTCTGTCCCTGGGGAGAAAGCTTGGGCTTTCCTTGGCCATAAATGCTGGATTTACTGATGCAAGTCAAGGTGGTCTTTTATTATGGCTTCTTGAGCAGCACACATATTCCTCGCTGCCTTTTTCTAGCTTCTGCAAAAATCTGTCGGAACTACCGTATCTAAGAGATACCGGGTTTCTTTGTGTCTTTGCACCAGAGTTGTCCCTTCTCTATTTCTTCTCCCTTCAGCGAGGATTCGACGTGAGGTGATTTTTTCCAACACGTTTTTACAGCCCATCCCTCATTCTACAGCGAATCAGAAACCCTTTGCTCAGTGACATTTGCGTCAATACACAGCGACCTGGTTTTACTGCCTATTGCCAGGTAAACAGTACCACGGCATTGACTAGGATCACTCACGTGGGGACAGGTTGCAGGTTCAAGCCCTTGATCCAGATTCCAATATATTTTGAAGCTAATCCAAGAGAAAGCATTGATTTTACTGTGTAACTTTGTGGGTTTCGTATCAGCTGTGTAAAGGTCGTGTGTTTGCTTAGCTCTAGAGCTGGCCGGTAGTAGTAAAGCGCTTGGTGCCTTACATCCACCCCTGAGCAGGGGTCCTGAACTCCCCTGGGGTCCTTGGAACAAGCCGAGCCAAGAAACTCAAGACCCAACAGGTCTATCACAGAGGGCCCCAGCAACAGGACTTTGTTCCTGTTGCATCTTTACTGAATACGTAAACTCAAAAGTAATTCGGGGCTGGGTAGGGGCAAGTATGGAAACAAAATGATATAATAGTATTTGAATTTTTGCAGTGATGAAGAAGCCAAAAATGTAACACAGAATCCTTATCATTTTGTCACATCTGGATAACCTGGAAATGACCAGCTGGAATTTTACCACATTTCTGAAAATGTTGTCTTTCAGGAAGCTAACTGAGGAGAGTTGCGGTCTAGAAACAATTTTGATACAAAGATTTTAAAAACTCAGCGTATACTTATGAGGGCAGTGCCAGCAGTGCCCTGCTGCCTCTGCTCTCTTTCCAGAGGAAGGAGTCGATCAATGCTTCCACGCTGGGCATGACCACTTGGGAAAGAGTTACTTTGCAACTATGGTCTATAGCTTTTAGCCAAAGCTTCTTATAGTTTATAGTTAAAACAGTCTTAAAATAGTGTCATATGCCTTGCAACACTTTTTATTCCTAATTTTGGGTTTGGTTTTTGTTTTTCTTTTTCTTTCAAAATTCAAGGAGGAGGAGTACTCTGGAGAGCGCTGTTGGGACATCTCAGGGTACGAGAGCGTGTCTCACCTGAGATTCTAACACTGAGCTTGTCAATTCCATGACTGTCCTTCTGGCAATGGATTTGTCCATCGAGCTATGGTCAGTGTTACTGTGACTCGCATGTTTAACCACAGTACTATTTTCACTGTGAAGCAATGCCCCAAACACAAGGATGCTTGCAACACCTGTGAAAGCTTTCAAACCTCAAGGACATTTGGAGTGCTTTGGAGACATGGAGCCACCCCACTCAATGCATGGAAGGGACTCCAGGAAAAGCCTCTTTTTTGGCAGCTCTTCAGGGAGGTAAGAATCCAGGCTTACCAAGGACATACAAGTTTAATTCAATGTTGATGCAACGTGTTTCTCCAAACGCTGAAGTGCTTTTGGAAAAGCCGCCCTAGAGTACATTTCTGTCGAGTCAGTAGTTAAACGCAGAATCAAACTACAAATCACACTCTGGCAGAAGGATTTCAGGATTTCATGTGATATTTAAATAAATTTACATCTGCAAGAAAGTCTTCAGATATGCTATCATCCTTAAATAAATATTTATCTACTTGAAACAGGAAAGATGAAACAGCTTGCTCATTCAGTTAACAACAGCAGCAGGGTTTATGTCTAGCCTAGTGTCAATGACTGCACTAGATATGAATGAACTCAATAAATATGAGGCTCTGATTCGTTCTCAGCTGCACTGTTACAAATCCAAACTATTTCCCTACTAGCAGAGGAATTATCCATATTACTGTACTAGTAAGATCCATATAAGTAGCATTGATAGAGTTGTAGCAAGTAGCTAGGATTAAAAATGTGCCTGTTACAGTTTAGGTTCTAATTATGTACTTCATTTCAGAAGCAGGACCTAGTTCCATATGGTGTAATTAAGAAGAGTAAGAGCATCTGAGTTATCTTACATAGTGTTTCCTTGCAGATTTTTTTAGATACTTGGTAGATTTGGTCAAGAACTTAGAATCTTTCTTAGAGAGAGAAATAATGGTGTAACTTATTTTTAGCAAGAAAATGGATTACTGAAACATTTCAGCACTTACTGCCTTTACAGTTACTTGTTATCATCTTCGCTAGAGCTGGGAAAACTGGTTAGCTCAGCCACCAAAACACGCTTCCTATCAGATGTCCCAGTGTTTCCTGTGAAGAGATTGAATTTGAAAAGATGACTAAGAATTGTGTATAGGCACATTATCCCTTTCTTCATACGAGGTAAATCTCGTCTTCAAATGCAAATACTGTGTCTGTTATTTTCACAGATCCTTCAAATGTGTAAACAAATTCTGAGGAGGATTTTATTTCAAGCAATGCATGGGAATTCTGTTTCTTAGTGGTCTGCAAAACATAAACACTATAAATAACATGAGGTTAATAACCCTGGTAGTGATTAAAACTGACTATACTTTCTTTACAAACAGATTTTTTTTTTTCTGGCCAGCTCATTTTCTACGGCTTCATTTAGATGCTATGAAAGTGAAGGGGAAAGTCCCTTTCTAGATGCATCTCCTGATCTGGTCAGAGAAGCTCCGCAGAGGCTCTCAGTGCCTGTCCGACTTTGCTTGAACAGTTTGCTTTAATATTGACAGGGCACTTCTGAGTTCCTTTAATGATATCTCTTTTCCACTTGAAGTGAAATAGCCTTTTGTTTCTCATCCTGTTTTAAACCTTTGGACACCTTCCTTGAGTGCACAAATTGAATGACACCATTCGCCTACACTGCAGTTTGAAAATCTGGGTCCTTCTGAGGATAACTGCAGAAACAGTGCAGCGACTGCTCGGAGAAAGATACTGAACTGTGAAAGAGTGCTGTCGTGCGGGAAGAGAGGTACCATCTCCCTGAGATTCAAACCCTTTGGGTGCTTTGGTGCCTGTGGAGGTTAACGCTTGCCTCTAGTCTACCCTTTAGGCCCTACAGCCATTGTCAAGTGTCCTGCTTGGCAGTGCTGCAGGGGCTGGCGTGGTTCTGCCAGCCTGGAGCACATCTTTGCAGGCACAATCTTGGTGTAGTGCTGGGACCAAGACCTTGGTCTTCCACTTTCCTGTGGCTGTCAGTGGCATCTGGTTATTCTCATGTTGGTCTTTCCCCTCTTGGAGGTGTTGCATGCAGTATGGGTGTTCCTCACATCAGAGACCGGGGTGCAAATCTGCTATCTGTGCCCTCACCACTGTGACAAAATCACTCACTCACTGATTTTTACTCTGACATTTATCTATAGTGGGGATTATTAGACTCTTGGATACTTTCTTGAAAATGGGACAAAGTGGAGATGTGGCATTGAGTCCCAAAGTGAGCAGGCAGCTACTAGACATGTAACTATTTCAAAGTATCTTGTTTTTAATAAGTATTAAAAAGTCAGATCTGTGCAGTTTAGAAGCAGTGTTGAAGGCTGAGAGTGCAAAATAGAGGCTGTTTCCCACTACTTAGCAGCTCATGTCTGTTTCCTTCTCACATGGGATGCTCTCTTTCTCGTGTGCCGCTAGCTGCTGAAATAGAAACCTTCAGGCAGACTTGTGGAGACTGTCCTATCTAAGCTTGGAAATTCTACCACCCCCTCCCCACCAGAGTACAGACTGGAACGTGTTCCCAGCCATGCCTCCTTCTTCCAGGGTCCCTGCCAGAGAGCAGGCAGGCTTCAGTCCCAGGGGCACTACCAGCATCTGCCCCCAGTTGTCAGCTTCCCAACTTCCAAATGCCCTCATCCTCCAGCTGGTGGGGTGTGTGTATTTGTGCCTGGGGAGGTCAAACCTGTGCCTGAAAGGCCTCCTCTAACCTTGGCATGGGATGGTGCCCATAGGCTCAAGCAGTTCTGCCTGGGGGAGAGTGACCAGGGTTAGCATCAGTTGTTATTGCTGTTATTTTCCTTGTACATGGTAAAGAGCAGAGGATTCCTCTGAAGAGCAGAACTCAGAGCTGAAATGATTGGTTTGCTCTTGATATATAAAAAAAAGATTATAAATAAGCCCCTGAGGTCAGTGTTTTTGATAATATATTGCATTTCATTTGAACTGAGCTATGTGTTAAACTGCAGCAGTGTTCTGTTATAGGAATGTATTCTTATTTTAAAAATGGAGTTTAATTATACAAATAAATATTTTGATGGTTTTACTCCATCTTCCTACTCCTGTGTGATGAAAAACTGAATAATCTTTTCTGTACCATACCTGATTTTATGGGCCTCTGTCATATCACGTCTCATAGCTGGGGATCCATCCAAGCATTAGTTTATGTAGTTTCCCATGGCATGGAAATTACTTTCTCCTACCTCTTGGATTTCCCTCTAGTTGTAGTATGTCTATTTTGGGATGGGAGGACAAAAACTATGCTTGAGACAGACGTGCCTCATGGATTGGCACAGGAGTAGGAAGAGTTTTTATTTTGTTCATTCCAAATGAATCACAAAGTCTCTGATTGAGCACCTTGGCTCAGTGCAGCTCTAAGTGAAGGAAGAGCTGAGGAAGTCACTCAAAAGCATATTGGGGAGGAGGAGCGTCTCTCTGAAAGTGATGCTGCCATCTGGAAGCTTTCCCTTAGCCAGTTAGTTGCCATCTTTCCCAATGATTCATGGGTAGCCTAACTCTTTCTAAAAAGTCTGATATGTTTTATAGCTTAATGCGGAACTTTGGAATAACAAAACCTGATATAACATGGGAAACCCTTTGGGAATCCCACAGAAATGTTAGCTGTACAGCAAGAGTGTATGCGGCTGGAAAAGGGTGCAGGAGAAAGCTGGAACTTCATCTGCTTCCACTGTTCAAGCTTTTGCTCACCCTTATGCTCAAACATTGGCCTCCTCAACTCAGACTAGCAAACTCTCCGTTGTGGAATGACAGACAGATGACACAAAAACCTCATGCACTGGTGTTTTGTCTTGATTTTCATTTTCAGATGAACTGGTTTTGCTGTGCATTTGCATAATCAGGAAATTATGTGGACACACAAAAGGGAAGGGAAGAAGAGGGCACTTTGCCAGGGAAGGGACACAGCTTGTCAGAACAAGCACTTTGATAACATATCCAAAGCCACAAATTGGCTCTTTTTGTCCCCTCTATCTTTTTCATATGTGCTTCAAATAATTGCAGTTTGATGTTTCTCAAATAAACGGAAGAAAATCCAGATCCTCATTATTTTACTTCTTTCATTTCACAACTCTCTGCCCATTTTCTCCATCTGAATTGAAGCAGGGGTGGAGGATGGTGAACCTGATTTCTCCCTTTATCCAAATTTATGTCAGGAGTAACTGTCCTGGGATGATTTGTGTTTGTATGTTGGGGAATCTCAGGGATTCCCCATGAGATGTATAGTAAGTGCACAAAATCACTCCTGATTTAGTTTCCTGAGTTGCTGATATTACAGCTGTCAAAATACAGAGTGGTTTGTTTTTGCAATCAAAGTGCTTATGTTAAGCCTTGCGTGTTTTAATGATGTCCTTTGGAAAATTCAGCTGTGTATCTTGTGTGATTTGTTCCGAACAGAATCAATATTTAGTACCTTAAAATAATTGTCTTGGGAGGACTGGAAGTCCTTGAGCATGTGCAGACTTAGTTCAGTCCCTCTCGAGTCAGCCAAGCAAATTCAAAAGCGACGGGAGCAGCATTCTGAGTAATCACTGCTTTCTGCTTGAAATCTCACATAGGCCAGCGTGACGGGGTATAGGAGGAATACTAAATAAACTGTTAATCCCGAAGGCTTGGCAAGAACTTGCTGAGCATACCTGCCTCACTGTGGTCTTTTAGCATATAACAGGCATCAGTACATCCAGTAAAAGGTAAACTGGGTCAACTGGGATAAAAGGAACTGGGGAAAACAAGAAAAAAAATAATCCTTGTAATCCAGGTCATTTCCACTGCAAGATTTAAGATCCAAGTGTATCAAAGGGAAAGCAAAGCAGCAGAAATGCTGTAAGATATTGGCTGTGCTAGCATGTCATCAAAGTTCATGTTGCATTTTCACACCAACATTTGTCCAAAGAAGAATAGGACTCCACAAATCTTGAAGAATCACATGTACCAATTTTAGAAATGAAAATGAGGGACAGCTTCAGCTGGCACTGTGTTACACTAGTGGTGGTAGTTAATAACTCATTTAAGTGAAGGGAGACACTGGAAATGTGTAGGGATTTTGATGTATGGTGTGTGCTATAGAGTGTGAAATGCCATCTGTTGTGGAACTCTCTACACAGACATGGACAACCCTAAAACTAAAGAGTTACAGTTAAGAGCATAATACCCCAAACTGCTAGCAAATTTTGCCAAAATGTGTCATTTTTCTTGCCTCTGCCATCTAGGAGTGGTGATGTGCCTGCAAGGAGAGACAAGACCGTTGCTTGGTAGGACTTCTTCTGGGAGGTCCTTGCTGTAGTATTTGCGGTCTGTGCTGCTTGGCTTTGGCATTGTCTTCATCTACTCCTGCTTCCCTTGCACTACTGTTTGGAAAAACCCATCTAGAGTATTGCTTGATGAGAGTGGCTGCTCCATACCTCTTAAGAAATGATGGATGTGGCGATAGGACTTGGGTATGAGGTTTTCTATGGGGCTGTGCTTGGATGAGATTGTAGAATTAGAGTTTGGATTTGCTTTTTAGCCACTTGTGGATTTCAGCTGGCTCAGCTTTGCAGTAATCTTTAACGCTTTAAAGTGTTTACATAGCCAATGTTAGCCTGAGATTAGACTTTCTGAGTGAGGGATGCTTGAATATGTCTTTGGAGACTCAGCTAGACAAGCCTCTTTTTAATTTGGCTCTTCTTAGTCTAAATGCAATCAGTCCAGTGAATGCAAACTTGCCTGTGGCATTTTGTATCCCCAACTGGCATGCAGGCTAGGAATGATTCTGTAATTGTGTGTAGCAACCACTTTTGAATCTGTTGGCAAAGTTGCCTAAAATTTTTGCCTTTGAATGAGACTTTTTGATGAGAGTACCTGATATTACCTGTCTGCATATCTGCGTATAGTTTCTGTCTGATTTTTGCCAAATGCACACAAAACATGCCTCTCAATTTTAGTACATTTCTTACAAGAAGAAAGTATTTTTCTCAAAAATTTCAGTTACATTTCATTGTTCTTCACCTTATGTTAAAGTCATCTTACATTAAGAAATAAGTAGCTGCTATTGACATGTGAGGTATAGTTTCTGCTTGTCTGCTTTATTAGCCAGGGTGCTATTTTGCAGTATACAGGACACTCAGTATGTATTCCAGATCCCTGAGGCGCTTGTGCTTGGCATCCTTCCTGCTCTGAAATCTGTGCTGCCACTTCCTCGTTGCTGAGACCACCAACAGACAGGATCTGGGAGTCCAAAACGCAGTGGTTTAAGACACTACTGGCACTCAGGTCCAACCCACCTTTCTGCCAACACAGACAAGGCCAAATAATACGAAATCTGTTTCTCAGCCAGCCTGTTTCACAGACCATATATTTGCTGAGGCATCAAGCAGAGGGCTGTGGAGCAGACAGCTGGTATTGGTATCATCTTCAGTCACTTCATCTAAATCTGTCAGTTCTCTCTTGACTGCGTCCTTGGTTATTCATGCTAAATAGCTTAAGCTAACATGATATGCTGCTGTTTTTTCTGCAGTGTTAAGAAGCCACACTGCTTGTCTGTGGGGTCCCAGAAAAACTCCAGTTTTCAGAAGTAGCTCCATATATTGGCATGGCAGCAGCGAAAGGAACTCAGTCATTGGCAGTGTGCTTTAACAAATCAGCTGCAACAAAAATTTCATCTCATCAATTTTCTCTCTGAATACATTTATAAGCTAGAAGGCACTACTCGCATGCCTGATCACTTGCATAGCAAAGGATATAGACTTTCAACTTGCTTTATTACTAACTTATTTGATCAATATCTCTATATATGAGAATATATCTCTGTGTCGTGGTTTTACCCCAGCCGGCAGCTGAGCACCACGCAGCCGCTCGTTCACTCCCTCCCATCGGGATGGGGGAGAGAATTGGAAAAGTTAAAGTGAGAAAACTCATGGGTTGAGATACAGACAGTTTAACAGGTAAAGCAAAAGCCGCACACACGAGCAAAGCAAAGCAAGGAACTCATTCCCCACTTCCCATGGGCAGGCAGGTGTTCAGCCATCTCCAGGAAAGCAGGGCTGTGTCACGCATAACTGTTACTTGGGAAGACGAACGCCATCGCTACGAACGCCGCCGCCCCCCCTCCCCCTTCCTCCAAGCTCCTTATAAACTGGGCATGACGTCAAATGGTATGGAATATCCCTTTGGTCAGTTTGGGTCACCTGTCCTGTCTGTGTCTCCTCCCAGCTTCTTGTGCACCCCCAGCCATCCCGCTGGCAGGACAGTGCAAGAAGCAGAAAAGGCCTTGGCCCCGTGTAAACACTGCTCAACAGTAAGTCCATAGAACAAAAACATCTCTATATTATCAATGCTGTCTCCAGCACAAATCCAAAACGTATCCCCACACTAGCTACTATGAAGAAAATCAATCCTCTCAGCTGAAACCAGGACACTCTGTATGAGAGAATATCTATCTATCTATAAAAGAGAAAAACATCTGCTTTGATGGTGTTCAGAAAAGTTCAAGGGGTGGAGAATCCATCAGTTCCTTTGGTTGATGGTTCCAATAACTATCTACACTTTCTGCTATGGACATGGGCCTTGTTTCTCATTTCAATGAATCTGAGTTTAACTATCAACTTTTGGCTTAGATTATCTCTGTCTCTGCTACTGTATAGGACCACTTGGTAAATGTATTTTTTCCTTCTTCAGGTCCTAATGCAGCATAAGTTCTACTAACTTCTTAATTTCACTTCTAACAAGATTACCAAATTAAAAGGTGAGCTCTCTTCCTCCTCATTGAAGCATTTTCTTCCCCGTATCTTTTATTTCTGTCCTCCTGTATGTTTTGTCTGTACAAACCAGCAAAACGTAACCAGTCTAAAATGCAGGTTATTCTAAACGATGCATACGCTAAAGATGCCTTCCCTGTTCCCCAATTAAACACAGACTGGCAGAGAGCAATTTTGTAACCCTCCTAACACTGCTGTTGCAATCATCCATGCTGCTGGTTTAGAAGGGCTCTGGGGAGTGCACAAGACAGCGTTGTCACTCTCCTGATCACATTAACAGTGAGGAAGTTGTGCAAAAAACCTTAGAGCAGAGAGAGCTTGAGAGAGTATCGCCCAGTGTTCCCTGGCGTGCTTTCTGATGCTGTGTCCTGGCTAATATGGGATCACTGACCTTACAGGAAGGGAGGAAACATAATAATAATTGAAATAAAGTTAAAGACAGGGTTTTGAGTGTACTGTGTTATGTTTAATTAGAGCGCTCTCTTTGGAATTTCTCTTTCGATTAAACTTTTGCTAAAAGGTATTTTTAAGATGTCTTGGATTTCTCTGACTTTTATAAGGCATCCCTAAAGAACTCTATCATAAAGGTATCATGGAGTTTAGCTTCCACTTTCCCTAGAAAGCCAGGCCTATGTGCACACCCTGTAGGTGTAGTCCAAAACTGAAACAATATCCAGACAAATTCTCATTGTCATCTTCCTCATAGACTAATGGGCTTCTGCTACCCCAAAGAGTTTAGATGGAGTAATGACCTGCAAAGCTGTCATTGTTTTCCTGAACATTCAGCTTGCTTTTCTGAATTTCTGAATTATTTTTTCATTATTCAAAAAGGCTGTTTACTCATATTGGTCCAGTATAGAAAGTTTCCATGATGAAGTACTCTGTTCATATGCACTCATCATCTGTACAGCTGGAATAACTCCAGACAAAAGGATACTGTGGAGGAAGAGTCCTTGAAAATGTGAGTCTGATGTAGCCCACACTGAAGTATCATGGTTAGATGTATCCCTGCAGATGTCCACCGTACAACTAGGAGACACTCGCTAGACTTCCAAAATCCTGCCTGGGTCTTCATTGTGCTGAATATAAACCTTGAGTGAGTTCTCTGGAGGAGTCTCTTGTGATTATTCCAGAGTCCCAACCAGGAGACAGTGGAAGAAAAAAATATAGCCAAAGCCGTAGCAGATGACTTCAGGCTGCTACAACTGCCTCGTGCCTGCCTGGCCTGCTGCTTGAGTAACAGCAGGAGGGAAAAGAAGATGTATTGAGTGTATTTGTCCTGTGGCGGCTGCTGACAAACCACTCTCCCATCAACCTTGCTATGGCTCTGGTTCTTTAATGGTGATGAGAAAATGCTTGGACTGGCATGAGAAAACAGGGAATCGCAGGGTTGCTTTCCTGTAGTCAGGAGAATCCCAAAAGATTTTGCATAGCTGAGTGCACATGCTGATCCTCTTTAGCAACCTACTTGCTGCACTGCTGACTATGTTTTTATGTCTGTTAAATGTATAGTGATGCATAAGCTATTGCAATCTAATTGCAAAACCACAAAACCCTCAAACCACCAAAGAAAAACTCATATAATGCCGTATTTTACTTTCCAGCAGACAAAAGTAACATCTGCATTACTTCTCCACTTTTTGTAGAGAGAAGTTTTTTGCAAGCTTTTTTCAACACCAGCACTTCAGTGGCTGACAGACATTTATGCAAGTAAGACCTATTTTGGGCTTAATCTCTAGAAGTTTCCATTGCGTTTTCATTGATAAATGCACTTGCCATCGTCCTGCAGGTTTTCCCTGGAAGGGAACAGGAATTGGTAACTTCAAAACAGGAGGTGAGAGAAGGTTACGTTCAAGCTATGCTGTGGTTGATTTCAGTGAGGTTTTTTTTCACTAGTGTGATAAAGCAGACATCGGAGACCACTCGGGGATGGACTCTACCCATGTGCTCAACTTGAGTACTGGTGGCAGTAGTTATATCATCTGTGTTTCTTGCTCGACACAGCTGCAGTCCCTGCGCTCCCTGTAGTACTGCTCCTCATTGGTGGGTTACAAGCCTTGTCAAAAGGAGTGCAGAAACAGATAGGTCAGAAATTGTCTCCCTTTAAGAGGTCATTACCTGTGTCCATGGAAAGGTGTTGGCAACACTACCAGTTATCTGCTGTCCTCACCACTTTGGTATTTAGAGTTCAGCTGTAATTTGAAGCTCAGCATGCACATATGAATGTGTGAGAACACGTATGGAAATTCATATTGCAGGCATGTTCCTCATATACCTTTTATATTTTGGTGACACTGCCATTTGATTTAAAATAGAGAAGGCCAGGAACAGCTCTTACCAGTAGAAGCCAGATTTTTCCTAGTGCAAATGACAAACTGAAGGAGATTATTTTGTAAACCATCTCTTCTCCCATTACAAGTTGCTGAGATCACTTCTTCCTCAAGGATTGTGCGATATTGAGTGTCTCTGTTGAACAACTTGCTTGTGTGTGCTAGAAATGAGGTTAAACCTGTAACTGAATTTTTTTTTTTGTGTGATTAGCAGTTGAATATTCCCCTTGCAGGATTAGAAGACCAATACTTTAAACCTCTGGAATACGTTGGAAAGTGTTGTCTGTTGTGAACACCTTCAATCTTCCCATCCCAGTGGTTTTCAAAGGCATTCTAGGAAAGGGATCACAACCTCTCTTCAGTTTCTTCTGCTAATAAAATCCCTAAAATTCTAAAGTAAGTAGAACTTGGATGTTGGTGGTCTCACCTTGGCACATTTTAATTATAGGTATCTTCCGTTTCTTCTTTAGACGTTCCCTGTATTTTCTGTAGCACAAGAGTTTATCACACAGCATCATCCTCTGGAAAGAGAGCTGTGTACTGTACATGAACTATGTGTACTATGACTATTTCTGGGTGACTCTGGTGAAAAACAACTCAGTGGGAAATATCAGTCACTAAAAGCACTGTTATTGCTTCATGTAGCACTGGTGTAACAGGATAGGAGGAAGGCAGGCTTAAAGCATGCTGTGCATCTTCTGAGGCTTGAAAGAAATAAGGCAAATCTGTGGCCACCACATGTTTAAGAGAGCGGACATTGCAGGCATTACGTTAATAACTTTTGGAAGTGCAGCATGTGGGAGCTTGGTACTAACTTTAATAGGAGAGAATGCAAATTTCCTATCTTTACTCTGATATAGGCAGTAAACTCATGATATTATCAAAGAGGCAGCACGGAGAGAAATGTGGGCAAGAATGCCTGTGAGAGATTCCACAAAGGGAAAACTGTTTATGGATATTTTTAGGTTTAAAAAATGGGGCTGAAAGGGATTTATCTATTTATCTCCTCCTTGACTTTTACACCAAAAATAGAGCTTCCCTACACCATAACACTGTTGAAAACGAATGAATTTACTTGTTGTAGGAGGCACGACACTAAAACCAGCCACATGAGCAGCAATGCAGTATTTAGCCGGAGTGTTTACTATTCATTGGTGTTTGTTTTTGCAAATAACTATTTAACTAGTGTGGCTCTTCGGAGAAAGAAATGTTTTGTTAAAGTACTGGTGCTGCATTCAAGCACATACCATTTCAAACCTGAAAAACATTCTCCAGAAAAAAAAAAAAAAAAAAGAAAAAAACCCCAGTGACATTAAATTTAATGCTGATATTTATAAGGTAAAAACCATGTGATTCAAAGATTCTTACGGAAAGTAAACAAATCTGTCCTTAGACTTGCTAGTTTACATATCCTAAGAAAGTAACAGCAACAAGCTCTAGACTCAGTGTTTAAAAAGTCCTTTGCAGATGTGGAGAGACATATAGGGAGCTTTGTCAAATGTAGTGATGCCTTCAAAACAGTTTGGTGAGGTGAGGAGCCTAACGACACACTAGCTGTGAGGAGCAATCCCCTGCTGAACTTACTAACCAGATTTCTAGTTGTGTAACATATTTGCTCATTTTGCTGGCCAAGTCAGGAGTCACTCGGAGCCAAGGAGCCTGACAAACATCTGCTTTTTCCAGGTCTGTGCTGGAACAGATTGTCACCCCAAAGCCCCAACATCTGCTCTGTGCAGAGGAACAGTTGTGGCACGGCGCTTGTCTGGTGCCAGAGCCTCTTAAAGGCACATTTCCCTGTGAAATGGTGGAGCCCTGCAGCCTGTGTGGTAGTAGAAGTGTTTGGGTCAGGTTTTGGAAAGGCAAGGTTGACTTCCAGTGATTTAATAGGGGTTTAATAGGGGCTTACTTCCCAGCTTTTTCTGTGCTTCCTAAAAAATGAAGTACACATATAATTGAATTGGCTTGGCTTTTTTGTGGGTTTTTGTTTGTTGGTTTTTTCCCCCCTCTGTGTTTTTCAACAGAGTAGCCCAGAAAGAGCTCATGCAATCTGCTGGAAATGTGTCTTTCATCACAGGATCATAAGATAATTTAGGTTGGAAGGAGATTTTGGAGGGCATCTGGTCCATCTCCTCACTCAGAGCAGGGACAACTTTGAACTTGGATCTAGCCAAGAAGGGAAATCAAGAGGTTTGGGGAGGAAAAACCTTAAATATGGGAGCTCCACCTGCAAAAGTTTTTTCTGTATCTTGCCTAATTCTCAGAGCCCAGAGTGACTGGGCTGTTCCAACAAGACCCACTGCTAAGTTAATTACAAAGGTCTCCTGTTGTAACTTGCTTTGCTAATCCTCAAACAATTTCAAATTGATTATCTTAGCTTACTCTGAGAAGACAAAAAAATGAGTCCAAATATAATTGAGGCTTCATTACAAATTGGAGTACTAATAGCAGTCATGCAGATATGGGACACATTACGTATTTTACCTTTATTAAATGATACTACTGTTTTACATTGTGTGCTAAAACTTTGAAAAAAACCCATGTAATTGCAAAGTAGTATACCCAAATAACAGATCAGATTATAAGGCTACTAAAAATGACTCTTATTAAGATTCAGATAATGTCCTGGGACAAAATTGTTTATACCCTCCTTTAACTGAAAACGTCCATACGAAATACACTTGAGCCTGAAAGATGAGGTTATTAATGATTGTCGCAGGAGGATTTAAGCACATAATTGCCTCCTTTAATTTAATTTTAACGGGGAAAAAAATAAAAAAGAAGAGCGTGCTGCAGATGCTGCCCGACGGGATAGACAGAGACCCATCTTTCAGACGAGAGCGTCCGAGGCACCCAGCCTGTGGCTGAGGGAACGAAA
The DNA here is from genome assembly GCF_011004875.1 of Balearica regulorum gibbericeps. NCBI lineage: Eukaryota > Metazoa > Chordata > Aves > Gruiformes > Gruidae > Balearica > Balearica regulorum. Next base: position 51,573,859 of record NC_046186.1, on the reverse strand, counting down.
GCCCTAAGGCAGTAGCACGCGCTGAGCCGGGGCTGCAGGTCCCGCCCGCCCCTCAGGGACCGGCTCCGCGCGGGGGGCGGTTGGCGGCGGGGCGGCGACCGTTGGGGCCGGCGACCGTTGGGCAGACGCCCCGCGCCCGCCTCCCCCTGCCCGCCCGCTGCGGGGCCGCGCACGCCGTCCTCGCCGCGGACCAGCGGGCGGGGCGTCATACCCCGCCGGGGGCCGGGCGGGCCGCAGGGGGCGGGCGGAGGGGACGGGACGGGACGGGACGGTGCTTCTCCTCCGCACCGCCGGGACAGCCGCACCGAGGCTCCCGGCTTGCTGCCACCCCGCCATGGCTCCCAGCTCCGAGCGGCTCTTCGACTCCCTGGGACACTTCGGCAGGTACCGAGGCAGCCCCGCCCCGTCTCCAGCGGGGAACGCGCCGGTGGGGTGCGGCCCGCCGCCCCGCGCACTCGCACACGCGGACGAGCACAGGGACTGTCACACACGCACTCACACATCCCCATGCAGGGACACGCGTGCGGGGAGTGACGGAGACACACATAGGCATCATGCGTACCCCCACAGGGACTCACGCACGCGGGGGGCTGAGAGAAAACAGACACACATACACGCACACTGACACACACATGCTCACACACACTGCACCCCGACACATGTATTCGCAGCACTCTACACCCCCCCATATATACACATGCTGTGACCCGTGCATATGCTCACACACACTATGCACACACATATATGCCATGGTCACACGCGCACCCACACACTACCCGTTCAGACATACGCTGACACCTCTAGGCACCACGTACATTCACATACACTATGCATGCAGTCACACGCATTCATGTACATGCACTCTGAGACACTTAACGTTCACACATTCCTTGCACATGTGAGCGTACACACACACACACGCACACCCCACACCCCCCCCCCAAGAGCCCCAGGCCCTGGAACAGCCTGAGCACTTGAGGGGTGATGGGAGGGCGCAGGCAGTAGGTATAGGTGTGTTGCGTGACACACAGACGGGTTGTTTCTGCCTAGGGGCACAGGCTTGTTGTGTGCGATAGATGGCGTGTTTCTATTGAGATTGGGCTTGTTGCATGATACATGCATATGGAGTATATGTATATATATTTATCAACAAAGGATTATCTTTATGTTAAATGGTGTGATGCATTGTGGTGAGTTTTCTTTGATGTGGTTTGTGGCTCTGATGTGTGTGCATACAGGCCTCGGTTTGTTAGATGGGACACACAGATATGCGTGTGTGCTTCTGTAGCTGTGGATGGTGGGCTGGTGTGTGAGACTGGTTATAGCAGGTAATGGAGAAGAAATGGTTGGCAAGGAAATGAAATTTTAGAGGATATGAATTGCAAGACCGAGGCGCACATCCTCACAGTGGGTTCTGTCGTGTACTTTCATGATGCACTGATCAGCGTGGATTTTGCAGGGTGTCTTGGAACAGTTGGCTATAAGTTTAAGCCATTGAATTTGTAGTGTTGTGCTTTCTAGCTCGGTCACCAGTGGGCAACCCTAACCCACAGTGTTGATCTCCTCTCTGTCCGGGGCAAGCAGAAGCAGCATTTTGAACAAAGCCTTGGAGCTCCTTTTAATGGTAGAAGTGCATACCTGCACTCTACAGCAGAATAGGCTCTTAATGTCATGTGCCAGCAGTAGTGGTGGGTATCCATAGCCTCTGTAGGTGGTTAGGATGGAAAGACTTTTCCTTTGGTTAAGTGGGAACTATGCTTAAAGTATATGTTTGGCCAAGTTGTGACTTACATGCGTATCTATCATCTGAACAATATCTCATTCATTATCCATTCTGGGTCAGCAAGAAAAATACCTTGTTCTGTGTGAACTAGGAGAGCAATCCTAGCAATCAGTTTATTTTGCTGGTGCTCTTCTGTCTTGCATGTTCTTTGTGGAAAACAGGCACTTGACACTGAACACTGAAATAACACAAAAGTAGTTATTCTAAACTACTGAAGTAGTTTTTTTACTTGAGAACATTTATCAATATTTTAGATAAAGTTTTCACAACTACTTCTTGCAATTAAAGGGAGAACAATTCTACAGCAATAATGTTACATCTAGGGGTCAGATTATTTGAGATGCAGTTCAATAGGAGTTGCTTTAGGTTAGGACCTTTGAGATTAACTGTGGACTACCAGAATTTGCATAGTCATGTTAGACTCATGGCTATTGGAGATCTCAAAGACCACATGCTAAAAGTAAGTATAATAGTAGCTTTTGGTGGATGTACCTATTTAAAAATGTTGTAAAAAAATCCTTTTAGTCTCTTGATACTGCTAGATAAATTATCATACTTAATAGAAAAAGTTCTTCTTAACTGTAAAGAAGAAGTTCTGATTAGTTTGCATTTATGCATCATCATGACACTGACAGATAATCGATCATTTCTTCAGTTCAAGCAATTCTTATAAAGCCCATATAACCTATGCACTACATGTAGATTCTGTAGATTTGCCACAGCCAGATTCTGAGCAGTCTGAGCATGACTGTTAGTATTTTGAGACTGTCTTGATTTTCTTAAAATCTGACAGATGCAGTAAAGAATGGCCAGCTGTTTATATGTATATAAATATATACATGGAGAGAGTATGTATGCGTTATATATATTATATATATAATATTTATAGCTATGTAAATGTTATTCATATGCAGATAATATGGAAACCTTTCACTTTGATTTAGGTTGTGAATTTTGCAGAAGTGACATTCACATGGATGCCGACAATATTTAGCTTTCCATTCGGACTCTCCTTCAGAAGTCTTAGTGAAGCTGTAGTTCTTACTGGGGTCTTGAGACATGCACGAACAACCATAAAAACATAACGGCTTCTGTTTCCTTTGCCATTAAAGAAAGACTTTAAGTCTGTCTTTGAATTTGGGCATGGTAGCATCTGTGGACTATAAATTCAAGAAGGCTGTTTTAAACACTGTTCAATCATAGAATCATAGAATGGTTTGGGTTGGAAGGGACCTCAAAGATCATCTAGTTCCACCCCCCTGCCATGGGCAGGAACACCCTCCACTAGACCAGGTTGCCCAAAGCCCCATCCAACCTGGTCTTAAACACTTCCAGGGATGGGGCCTCCACAACTTCTCTGGGCAACCTGTTCTTGAGTCTCTCTGGAGCATGAGATCATTGCTTGCTATTGAGCAAAAATGAATGAGAAAAAATGGTGAATGAGAAAAAATAGTCCTGTCTGTCTCAAATGGCCTCATGTCTAATGAGTTGCCAGGCCTTAAAGCTCCCGGTTTACCTGCATTGAACTGCACCCTTCTCCCATGCAGCAGTTCCAGCCAGACTGTGTCTATGGGCTCTCCCTCTGTGTCCCCTGCCCCTTCCCTAGCCCCTTTCTGCCCACCCACTCCAACTGCAAAAACCCGCTCTGGGGCCCGTTGGGTACAGAGGATATAGTCGGCCACTTGCCATCACTGGCAGTCCCCGTGCCGGGAAAGCGGAGACATGATTAACGGGCGTAAGGTTGGTAGCACAGCCTGTGCATAGCGGGGAGGCATGCCTTAGGGCCTGGCTGGCTGGCTCACACTGCCCGCACATCTAGTTCCCAGGTAAATTGAAGGAGTTTTAATAACTTTAGTGACTTTAATCTACGAGCGGGACACAGCGTTTACTTATCTAGTTGCTAGTGAGAAACAGGCTATGCATTTTGCAGCTCTGATCTACACCATGACAGAGTGCTGAATGGAGACATGATCTAATCAGGAATAGCTGTCGAGAGAGAAATCTGGTAAGGTACCTCTTATCATAAATGTGGATGAGAGTTAGGATTTGATTTCCCAGCTGGAACGTCTGGTAGCTCTGAGATGCAGTTTACATGGTATGTAGAGTTTTCCCTGTGATTTACAGTTTTAAAATCTTGGCTTATACTTTAGTTAAAAGCAGGTGGTGAAAATTGTCAGGGAGAGAGGGGAAGATTGGGTGTCACTGATACTATTTCCAGCTTTTGTAATGAAGTATTTCCAGCTTTTGTAATGAAGTATCTTTTAAAAGATTGTCTTTTAAAGTAGTCTGTCTCTTACAAAGTTGAGTAAGATTTTCAAATGTTGGTTTTATAAATAATGTATTTTACTATAAGTTAGGCTATTTAATAAATTATCAATAGCTGCTCTTTATCTTTACTGAAATGTTGGAGTATTTATTCAGTTTTCAACATCTTTACATTGTTACCTTATATGAACATGTTGCCTGGTCAGTGGAGTTGCTACAATTTGGACTTTAGAAGCAACCAATATAAGGATTAGCAACCCCTGCTAGTAGGAGAAGTAGGACAGGCTGCCTGTTTGGATAGGATGCTCACCTGTTGCAGCTAAACATGGAGTTTGGTAGAGATTACTACACTTATCAACATTTTCTCTTAATTTCATTGGAACTTTTCTAGTGTCCATAAATAGATCAGAGACTACACTTAGCTCATCAAGAAACTGGCTTGACTTTTGTAGAGACTTTTTAAATGGATTTCTGCAATGCAGACCCTGCTGGTCAGTGCCATAGTAGCAATATTTGAACATTCAGTGCTAACGCCATTTCTCTTCTCCCTACTTTGTAGGGCTCTTGGTTCACTTCTAAGTTCCTGCAGCAAACCATCTATCTTCTTTTCACATCTCAGAACTTTTCCAGGCTCCTATTTTCATGCTGTTATGCTCTCTCTTGTTTCATAGCTCACAGCTCTTGTTGTGATCACATTACATCTTCTGCAAATTGTGCTGTGTACAGGATACTTCCATGAATTCTTGGGTTTGTATCAAATAACAGAGTCCCAAGTATCTGAAAGAACATGCTCACCATTTCTTTTCACAAATAGAAAATAAGAATACTTTCAAGCAATGATTTTTCAAGCTCACGTATTTTACATATGTCTTGAAAGGTTCTTCCCCAACAAAAATAAATTTTTCAAGTGGAGAAGTGTGCTTGCTGGACATGCAAAGAAATAGATTTTCCAAGTTAGTATGGAGAAACAGGCAATCATATTCAGCACTTGAACAGATGATTAGCTTTGACTTAGAAAATGGAAACATTGCAAGCTTTTTCTGAAATACTAATACATTTAGTGTTTAGTACATCCTGCACATAATTAATATTTGTGAACAACATAATGTGAATTTCTGTTTAACCTTTGAGTAGTTTCCTGAAGATGAATGAAATACTGTGGTCTAGAGATTATTTTCAAAACACTCCCCCTTTTTTCCCCATATACTGGCTACTTTTATACAGTGGAAAAGTTTATAGAAACATATCTGTCATTCGGGTTTCAAAATGTAACAGTGGACAGCTGTTTATGTTTACTGGAATGTGCCAGACAGAAGAATCTCAAATCTAAGTCCTCCTTTGGCTCCTAGTCAGGGGTGGTGGTTGACAGAAATGCTTGATAAATATTCTTTAGCTTAGTTATACTATGCTATATTATAACATCTGAATCAGCCTGTGCTCATCTCAGATGTCCACAGGATAAAAGAAGTGGACTTGGCTGCATTTCATTTTTTTCCTTCTTTTATTGCGGAGGGGGTGGTGTCCCCGGATATTTTGCAGAGAGTACTTGATCTCGTTGGTTGAATAGCATCTTAATAGCCTTGGAGAACTGAGACAAGCCATGTGTTTTCACAGAGCGGACTCTAGCAGCTTAAACAAAGATGGTATTATCTATGCCTGACTAGGCAAAAGTAGAAATACTCTCAAGGCTCAGAACCAAAGCTGAACACTGGCAAGTGCTCCTGGATAATGGCGACAACACACTAGCAGTGTGGCCTGCAAGAGGCACTAACAGTATTTGCTGAGATCCAGGTCATACTGGAGGCAGTTTTGTCTGTATAGACAAAATTGTACTGCATCAGAACATACTGGCAACCTCACCGTGCCTGGATTGAAAAAGTAGATTATAGTAATGGAAGTAGATTTAAAAAGTAGATTACAGTAACAGGAAAATAACTAAATAAAACCAAGATGAAAATGCACTTTATAGTACTATCCATTACTTGTCTAAGGCTACAACCTGCAAAACAAGCAACGCTCCGACTTTAAGCTAGTAAATCAATTATGATTTGTAAACTAGCTGCTGAGATTTTGGCTGGATCTCTGAAATGGTGGCAACCCCCCAGGGTGGCTTCTAGACAGAGTTGTAGCATTGACATAGTTATGACAGCATAAGGCAATTATCACACACATCAAGGAGCTGATGATCATAGAATCATAGAATTGTTTAGGTTGGAAAAGACCTTTAAGATCATCAAGTCCAGCCATTAACCTAGCACTGCCAAGCCCACCACTAAACCATGTCCCTAAGCGCCATGTCTACACATCTTTTAAATACCTCCAGGGGTGGTGACCCAACCACTTCCCTGGGCAGCCTGGTCCAGTGTTTGACAACCATTTCGGTGAAGAAATTTTTCCTAATATCCAATCTAAACCTCCCCTGGCACAACTTCAGGCCATTTCGTCTTGTCCTATCCACTGTTTCCTCCCAAAATATTACAGTATGAATGAAAATGAAATATATAAGGGCCTGTGCAGTGTGTTCCCTGTAATACAATGCCTAGGACTGGGATATCACTCCTATAAAAGCTCTCAATAATTTTCTCATATAGTTAGGATTTTCAGCAGTACTAAGCTACCTCAAAGTTGGAATGAAATGTTTTATAAAGGGCCCCAGAAGCCTTCAGCACATGCTATGAAAATTTCTGTGCTACCATGGTGCTATGTACACAGCTGACATTTTATCTGAGGTAGCTTGAGGCATGAAGCTATAGCAGCTGAGTAAGAACATTGAGATTCTCAGCTTCTCAGAAATACAGAAAAAATACCAAGACAGAGAAAATATCAACTAAGATAGCTATGTCTCGGTTGCAAGACCAAGACTGGAAAAAGTGTGATGACAAACTGTACAAGACAGAGATTTACAAACACTAATAATGATAGTTGATCTGTCAGATTGTCCATATACTTGGAGAGAAATCTCAGCTGTCTTTGAAAAATACTGAAATTACTTAGAGAGCTAATGTATACCTTAATACCGTACATTGACAGTCAAACTATAATGTTCACCTCACTCAGAGCAGATGTTCTCTGAAGATCACATGCAATGAAAATGTGGTTTGAGGAATCTAGACGCACTGTCCATTGGATCACAGACTTAATCCTTTCCTCAAAAAAATATTTTCATGAAGAGGTGAAGTTGAGTTTCCTCTTCTTATTATTTGGAGGCATTACTAGTAGGTAGCAACATCAGAGGTGCAGCCCCAGCAGCAGTGTTGAGGCAGGAATAGAGACCAAGGCCTGGAGAATAGGTGGAAAATGCCGATAAGGCAGCAGGAAGTAGAAAACAAGTGCCAAAACAATACTTCAGAAGAATAGGAATGATTTGCCACTCTGTGAAGACCGATCAGCACCACACTTTGGATGGAACTCAATGCCATTTAAATGTGTTGTATCCATGATTGCTTGGAATTTTCCAGCCATGTCGCAACTTCCTTCTCCTTTCTAAGTTGTGAAAGAGATTTGGGAGGATCTAGGTTCCTACCTTATCCATCTATATAAGTCTGTACTAGCTGTGTGGGGAAAGTAGTTGTCCAGATCAAGGTGCTAGTGAGTGAGTTCATCTCACTAACTTTACAGACCAATAGTGTAAAATTCAGACATCTGACTTAGTCACCTTGTCAATGGGGGGAATTAAACCCTTTGAGGGCGTGATCCATCTGTCTTCTTTTCATTGAGTGGTTTAGGACAAGGTGAATGGTGCACCTAGATTAGTCTGTGCTTCCTCGTTGAGTGAAAAGGGGATCTAGAGAAGTAATATAGATATATATGGATTGCATACTGTATACAGTATATTGCATCCAAGCATACAGTAGACATTCTTTACTTTCAACCTAAATTAACTAATTAAGGCGTACCTAGCAGGTTGAGATGTGGGAAATGCTTCTGTCAGGACACTTTCTGTGTCAGAGCATTAGCCAGCATCTTTCAAGATGATGCGAAGCAGATACCAAGATCCTTGCATCGCTCTGCTGTATGTCACACGTCAGAAAAACTGTCACATATGCAACAATACTACTGTTACAATGCTTGCGATGTCATTGGCTTTCCCTCAGCAATCCTTGCTCTCAGTTTCTTGAATACAGGTAATTCCAGGAAAGATTGATTTAGGCCACCTATTGAATCGAGAGCATTAAGATCAGAGAAATAAGAGATCAAACCTGTTCTGAAAACACAGAAATCCCAAAGGTATAGAAAGTGAGGGAATAAAACCTGCAACTGACTTTCTGAGAAGGAAAAAGGAAGATTAATGCAGTCATTTAGAACTTACAAAGTAGGCAAAAATACATTTCTTTAGCCTTTAAATTGCAGGCATAGATCTTTGTGTCCTAGATGAATGATATTAATTTAGCTCTTGTTCTATAAATAAATATTACCATATCTGTGATGTAATATTTCATTTGTTGGATGTCTGTCCAGTACTAGAGAAAAAAATAAAATACAAAAGATGAAAAATAAGCAATAATAAATAAACAATATCAAAAGCATTCTCTGACAAAAAGCCATTGGATATATAGTGAAATTATGCTGATGAGACCACATTTCATTTAAATAACATGGCTCATATTCCCCAAGGAATTATTGGTTGGATTTTTTTTCTGCATCTTTGGAAGTCGTTTAGGTCAGCAGAGCTGGGAAATACCATAAACTTGTTACAGCTCCAGCTTTCCGAGAGAGATTTGTGTTAGTCCCAGGGTCAGAGCAACTGGGACCTCATCTCATTTACATTTGTATTTTAGGCTCTTTGGAGAACTGTCATCCTTTGTAGATCAGTGTAGCCAAACTCAGTTCTGTCTCACTTATCCATCGAGAATAGAGGGGGGCAGTTGGTATAAAAATAGATTTATGCAGAAGAATCCAGGTCTGAGCAAGATCCAACTTCTTTACTGGATTCTTATGGAAAATGGGACTCATATATTGCTTGCAAATATTTATATAAGGTTAGAGAACAGCATTATTCCACATCATTCCCTTGTATGAGCTACCGTAAGAGAAAGAGTGAAGGAAAGAACCTGACAGTACTGTGGAGGTATAAGCAGATAGAAGAGCATTACAGAATATATTTACTAAGAGGTCAAAGTGTGTTCTTAGCCTTGGAAACAATCAAATCTGTAATTTGCTTTTTTTTGTTTTTAATGTAAATTACTTCCAATTTTAACTGTTTAAAGAGAAAGGTAGTAGAATCATCTTCCTTGAATATCAGGAAATGAAAAGGTTGTCTACTTTTCATTAAGAAATCAAGAACAATATAGAATAACTCCGTCTGTTGGTCATGGAAGAGATAAATGACCAATCAAACTAATGAAAATATCTTTTCTTTGAGGAGATCAATAACACTGCTAAGATTTTTGACTTGTCTTCTTTAGACTGGTTGTAGAAAAGCTTTTTGTCTAATTAGAATCAAAGGCAGTATGTCAAATATCTGAGATCTATGAAATCAACTTCCGGCATTTCATACTATTTTATATACACTACAATGTGTAAATGTCTCAGAGAAGAGAGAACAGAAATATTTTTCTTGTCCTGAGAAGACACAGGCTAGCCAAACCGATATCCAGGACTGAAAATGGAAGGGGATGTAGGTAAACAAAAATGGCCAGACTGCTTATCAAAACAAAACAAACTGAGAAGCTCTCCAGTGGGAATTAATCATTTAATACGGTCTTATTATGGGGCAGATTCCCATGACGCTTTGGGGAGAAGGGGTTGAGGATTTCTAAGCAAAGAGTGGGCTACACATTTGCAGTGAAGAGGGACAGTTTGTAGGGAAGGTGAGCTACAAACCTGCAAAAGAAGGTGAAAGTCCTCTTGTGCTCAGTAACCATCTTTTATGTGGGTTGAGATATAACCTGCCTTGCCTTGGAGAAGACAATCTGTCAGGGATACTAACCTGGCTGAGCAGGAACATGGGTGGGACAGACTGGCTGACCTTGCAAGAGTGTCTGAAGAGCCCTTGCAAGAGCTGATGAACTAACTAGTGGTAGATCATCAGTGTAGACTCCTGAAAAGAGAGTTGTAGAACTGTAGAATGACAAGTGTAGAATTCCGTACCGGTAGAATTGCAACTTGCTGTGTTCTCTTTGGCAGCAAAGAATCTCTGGCTGAAATTGAGTTGACTTTCCTAAAGTGATGCCTTGATTTATATGTTGATTTTGTCTCAAATTTTAGAACACACAGTGTTAACTGACACTCAGTTCCCTAAATGTAACATCTTGTTAAGTGATACCTTTATTAGTTAAATATTTTTATAAAGCTAGTAAGACAAAGGTGTCTCCTTACCTCTTCTGTTTTGCTCCTGATGAAGAGTTACTGTGGTGAATCAGAATTAACAACAGAATATTGTAAGAGTTGCAAATGGAGCTAGGGTGAGTAAAATGACACATTATCCAGGTGATACAATGCTTTATGTAGCTCACAGAAATAAACCAAATCATATTCTATTTTGCAAAACAGTCTTTGAAGAATAGGTTGCTATTTGCTTCAGAATTGATGGTTTTGACCACTGTGAAGTAGAAATTCAATCCATGTATTTGTGCCTTCAGCTATACCAGGTTCAGAGTTTTGCAATGGAAATATGTAAATAGAATAACAAATAAGTAAGAACATAAATCATATGAAAACCAATGAGTTTTATTTCAGGATTATAGACAGAAAACAAACAAACAAAAAAAACTCAACAGATAAACGTAAACTTCCATAGTTTGAACAAAGTTAGTGCAATATGCCACCAAGGTAGACAGCAGAAAACATCTGATTTCCTAAGTGGGGAAAGAAGAATGAAATATAACAGTTTATAGTTGTAGTACTGCCTATGTCTATAATTAGATGGAATGTCAATAAAAACATTTAAATTGTATTAGACACTTTACAGATTATGATGTGAAATGATTTGCTTATATAAACTGATGGAAGTGCTACAGTGTGGAAGAGAATTAGATACCTAATTTGGATTTGTCCCCAAAAAAGAGGCTGACCAAAAGAAAACAGTGTTACCAAAGATAGTGGAATTGAGTCTTCCCTGTGAGAAGTAACGCTAGTAATATATCATGCAGACAAAGTACATGCTAATTTTCTAAATGGTAGATGTTTATAAAAATCCTGTTCCTGGAATGGAAACATCCCCATGTATAGAGCCTGAAGTGTTACTGCTGTTCAAGCGTAACCACTCTGCTGTGTTTAACAGTGATCCAAATAATTCCACAACAAACATAAACAACTTAAAAACTGCGTGGTCATGTTCTTTTTTAATTAAATTTCCCGGTACATACCCTTGACACACGTAAAGCAGAAAGGACAAGTGGATAACAGGAATGAAATAGCCTGACTCCAGCTCTGCCATTGGAAGGTGTTGGAATTACTGTTGGAACTGCAGTCTGTGTCTGCTTGCCTGCCCTGGTCCCATTGGGATTGCTGCTCCACTGGCAACTGCTGTAGCCCCACTTGGAGCTGTGACCTCAGGTTTGAAAATGCTTTACTGGTACATGTATGGGTGCAAACGTACCAGAATTATAAAAATTTATTTCATAGTGATTTTGATAATCAAAAAGAAGGCTGAGTTGAAGAAGGTTAGAAATTAATGTGCACCATTTCATGTTTGACCATTGTTTTCAGTGGTAGTTTTAAATTTCCACTTTTTTTCTCCCTTTTATTGCTTTATTTCTACTAGTTATAAGGTAGATACTATAAATATGTGAAGGAGAAAAACTGCAGTTGCTCCTCACAGCAAGCAAGCAATATGTTTTGTTGGCATTTGTTACACAGGCAGGTCTTGTAGATCTCTCTTCACTAGATAACCCATCCATAGATGTAACCTCCATGCAGGTTACATAGCATTTATCTTCCTTTTGCCTAAGGAGCCCAGAGTATGGTGCAAGAGCTGTGCTAGCCTCTAACGTTGCCAAACTGTTCCAAGTCCAATGCTGACTTCTCCAGAATCCCTTGTAGTTGAAGCATGCAGGAAAGCTAGTGGATCTAGCCCCAGCAAATAAAAAGTTCCCACTCCCAGTGATGTGTTCCCCCTCAACCAGAAGTTACTTTCACGGTAAAGTTAAGGATGGAACGTATGCGAGCAGCTTGGTTGCTTGAGTGCGAATCCAGTGCCTTTGTGCCTAGTCCAGTTCCACTGCCAGTTGAACCAGAAGGTTGGGCATCGTGCTGAAGTGGCTGAGGTGTGAACACACCTTCCTTCTGGCTGGCTCTCCCCGGGGGCAGTAACCCTTGCCAGAGGGGCAGCAAGAATATCTGCCCTTTCTGCTGTGCATGTGTGTGCATAGCTGAAAGCTATGCTACTTCACTCATGAAACCCAGCAATATTCATCAACTGGAGTATTTTGTCACAAGTGAGGACAGAAACCTAATGTTTAGGTTTAGATTGTCTAAAACAAAGAAGTGTTCCATTAATTGGGGGGAAAAAAAGTATTTTAAAAGTATGGCCCTTAATTCTGTAGCACTAATTTTTGATTCTTACACTGATGTGACTTTCTTCATCTAAGCTGTAATACTAAATGTGCAGTAGTGAGCAGTTGACTTACTTACTTTTCTTCTTGACTCTGGTGAACAAATTCTGGGCTTGTCTTAATCAAAGGGAAATGTGCCTAAGTTTAATGGGATAGAAGTGTTCAGAGAATCAGTTTTAGACAATTGTAAGAATGACTTGGTAGGTGTCTGCTGTTTGGTAACTGCGTGTTGATACACACATTGTCACTCGTGATGATTCCTGGGACCTTCCTGATCTCTAGAGGCTTTCTTACTCTGGTTGTATCTGTGCTGCTAATATGTTTAAAGTGGATATCCAACACAGCATCTTCTTCCTCTGAAAACAAATTCTGGAAATAACCATCTTGCTGATGTGGGCTGAGTCTTAACATAACTTAAACCACCCTTAGGAGGGAAGGAAGTTTACTCTTGACACTCTAAGTCAAATAAGGCCATGTCTGTTACATATTTAAGGCTGCTTCCAAATCTGCATGTCTGCACCATAGCAAAAATACTGCTCCTGAGTCTCATTCAGCTCCTTTCCTCTTAAAAAAATAAACGTGTAAGTGCATCACAGCTTTTTGGTTTAGAGTGGAAAGAATGCTGAATGATTTTTCTCATATTAAAAAAACCCTGGATGGAATACAGAGGTGAAGGTGGTTACTGAACACAAATTCTTTCAGAAATAGTAAATATCTGGAAATTTCTTTCCACTGAAGCCATCCTGTTGAGGGTACACTGCACAACAAAAACATACTGTGTTTTCTGACTAAGCAATTTGTTAACAAGGTGGTTGGAAAGACAAACAGTAAAAATAGTTCTCGTAAAACCTGTGGAATAGTACAAATCTTTTGCTAATCACAGAACAGCCTTGTGACTTTATCCTACACTGAAAGGATTTTTAAATTTTTATACTAACTTTTCACAAGTATCTAGTAATTCCCTCTCTCCTCTCTTTGAAGGACAAACAGGGAAACAAATATTATCAGAAACATGTTTTATTTCACATAAAATTAGCGTCTAACAAGTTTTGTCCCAGCTATGTGGTGTAATAACTGACAATGGTAAAAGTACTCAGAGGCTGGGGATTTATTCTCTAACATATATGCAGCAATATCCACTTTAGATAATTTCGTATGCCAGATCTACCACCTTTCAAATAGACTGGTGCAGCTTGTTTGCATGGATGCAATACAAATTGGATCAAGCAACTGATCTGACTCATTTGGTTTTTTAATCATCATCTATTTTGACTTTTTTTTTTTTTTTAAGTTAGATCAGTTTCCCAGAAAAAATTAACAGCCAATCCACATAAAAAGTACTCCTGCAACTGAGGGTAGAGTGCACTGTGTCTCTGGGGATGAATAAGTAGTGGGAAAGGAGAAGGGAGGAAATATCTTCCAGTGACAGTGCCACAGGGTATGTTGTGTCATGGGACTACAGGCAGAGCGACAGTGGTCTGAGATCTAGTTCATTATCCTTACGGAAGAATTTTTCTTCCAATTCAGGTACTGACATTATGATATTACCAGTTGCTTTCCTTACTGGTGAGATCATAGAACTTGTGAGGAGGAGTCAGAAAATGTAAAAGTATTTTACACTATAAGGTGTAAACTGAAAAAAAGAATAAATGGGGAGAAATTTCACAGAAATATTTTAAGAAAGACTGGAACATTTTCATGTTGTGTCTTGCTCAAGCTTTTGTGAAGACAATTTTATGCTCATTTGACTTCTGGCATTCATTAAGTGTGTCTATACTGGAGAAGTAACCTACAAAGTCTTCTTGACTTCTATATTTGACACTCCTGGCAAGAGTGACAAAATGTACTTGCCAAATAATTATCTCCCATGGCAAGTCACTGAAGAGATGGAAAAACACTGCGAGACATTACCATACCTTTTAGGACAGTCATCATGTTCACAGATTTTTAAAATTGCAAAAAGTGTGCTTTTTAAAAGGAAGAAAGTATCTCTTAAAGATGTATTGAAAACTACTGCTTGCAACAATGTATGTTGCATAATCTGATGTATGTATGTGAAGATAACTGGCATATAAAAAACCCTTGCCAAAAACTGCCTTTTTTGAGATCAGTCCAGGAAAATAGATCACAGACTTTGCTGAAAGAAGCCTTGCTTTCTCTTGGTGAATTTCAGTAGTACTTACTGCTATGGCATTGTTTTTTTCTCAACATTTCAATGCATGAGCAGCAGTATCTCTTTATTCAGGGAAATATAACTTTTAAAATGGAGTTTGGTGAATTTACTAAAAAGATTATATTACATGTTTGCTTGCAATAGAGAGATTTAACCTTAGTAATAAAGGAGTTTCTTATCCATCTGGTGTTCTTAAATTAAGAATCTGGGATAAAAGTTAATAATTTACAATAGGTAGCAAGGACAGCATAGACTTTAACCTGTGCCTCAGGGTCAGTGAAGTGTATGACCTGTATACATTCAGCATGACCTCCTGCCCCAGCACAGCCTGCCGCTGGGGCTGCTCCAGGCTCCCCAAGCGGGACTGGCCATGCTCCCCCAGCTCGAAGTCCTCCCATGAAGAGGAGAAGGTGCTCAGCCGTCGCATGAGCATGGGCCAAGAAGCAGCCCCAGGGTTTTAACCCTGGGGAAGAGCATTGACATGGCCACGGCAAGAGGGCTGAGATAAAACTCATGCACCCAAAGGTTCAAAGGGAGGGATCCCAGGCTAGCAATAGAGCAGGCAGCAGCTCTGTGTTCCTCCTCGCTCAGCACTGTCTGCTGCCCCAACCTCTGTCCCAGCAAACCTGGGTCTGCCATGAGGCTGGGCCTGTGTCTTTCTCCGTCCCTTTTCAATCTTTAGCTGTTCTGGCAAGCGAGGTTCGATGCATCTATAGTATTCTCCCATCCCACGGATCATCCTCCCTACATACTTTTCATGCTTTCTATGTGTTGTCACTAATGGCCTAATTAAGTCCTTTTGGTAACTATGCAAGCTAATGCATTTCCTGACCTCTACGTGATTGCTCTTTCTAGAAGAAAAGCCCTTCCTACCCACAGGAGATTCTCGGCAGCTCGTAAGGTTGGACTTTTCAATCTGGCATCGGTGGGGATGCTGTTACAATACTACTGTAGTCAGCAATGAATTTTGCCTTCACAGCAAAAGAGAGCTTTCAGGTTGGATTTTTGTGTGTGTGTGTATGTGTGTTTTTTATAAATATATAAATAGAGACTCAGCCAGCCCATTGCGGAATTTTACTGGAGAGAGCAGTAGGTAGTTTGTACAGGCAGAGGAGCAGCCCATTAGTGTGGTAGCAGGACTGTGGGATTCCTTCAGCCACTGGTGCTGCCAAATACTTTTCTAGCTTCACATCAGGCTTTATTCTAACCTATTCCTGCTTCTCCTGGCTGCTCCTTGGCTTTTTTTATTGAGCAGTTAGAGGTTAAAAACTGCAGTGGAATCCATCCTGCACGATTCTGTAACAACATGGCCATTTTGCTATAAACACACATATTTTTCTGTTCTTAAATTAAGTAATAAACAGCATAAATTATGTCTATTAATGTATATCTGGCATTCAGTTTTACATTTTGTGTTTGCTTAGCATGGGTGCTGCAAATCAGAAAAATAATGATACTACAGAGTGGATTTCTTCATTGGAACTAAAAAAGGTTTTCATACTGTTGAAAATGGAAGAATGTTTCTACAAGAATCAGTTCTATCTAGTTCTAAGTTAAACCCTTGAAAGATGGGTGAAATATGGCATGACACAGATATTTCTTTAAAATAAATCCTGTTCTATAGGACACAAAGGGAAAGTAAGGAAAGGGTAAGGGACTGTAATTTATATAGTTTGAGAAAGTAATGGGAGGACGGTAACTGACAATTCTATACAACAAAGTGGTAAAAGACAAGGAAGATTTATTCAAGGTTGCACAAGGATGTTTTATAAGCTGCTAATAAAAAAGCAGATTTCAAGATCAGATTTAATGAGAAACTTCCCAACAGAGAGATTTGACAGTGGAGCAGTCTGTCAAAACGGTTATTGAAGCATGATCACAAGAAGTGTTCAGGAAGAGATAAGATAAAACTATCAAGGGAGCAGTTAGTGCAGAGATTAGCTAAACCTGATCCAAATCATAGCTGTGGTGATGCTCTTGGGATTAGGGTTTTTAAAAAATAATGTAGTGCATTGGTTCATGCCATCTTCTCAGTCCGTATCCTTACACGATACTGTCTTCTTTCAAGCTTCTGCAACAAGAAAGGGCATAAAAATATTTTTTGTGCTCACTTTTACTGGGTAGAAGAGAAATTGTGAACTTGATATTTCTTGGACTGTGACAGCTAATTAGGAAACTCAAGATGAATGTATGGGAGTTTAAATGATTTAATTCTTCCTCTGTCTGGGAAATACCAACTAGGCTATGTGACTCTGCAATTTCCTCATGCATAATAACAGATATTGCAAATACTGGGGACCCTGGTTCCATGTATGCCATGTTTTATTAGCTAGTAGAAGATGTAACTGAACAGCTTCTAGGGATTAAATTTGTTAATTTGCTAGAGGTCTTCTAGTCCTGATTTCAGTCATTCTGCATACTGCAGCAATAGCCCAAATTGTTGAATTTGGTCTTGCTCTGCTATTTTTAAAACAAGTTTGTGTCTTTTGATGGGAACAGTTAAAATGAAACTAGAGAAGAAGAACTAAAAAATATTGCTGACCGTATTTGTCTGCATTAATAGGGAGACAAAGGTTACATTTCAAAATAATCTTTGCTTTTTTGTGGACCAAGATAGTCCAAAAGCTTTTCAGAGTAGGTTTAGCCTTGCTTTGATTTATGGCTAGCTACTTCGTCCTCAAGATGCTGTTCTCTTGAAAGGGGATTCATAGGCTTAAGGGATGCTGTGGTTATGTTCAGTTTCTCTTGACCGTATCTCTCACAAGGTTTGTTGGGAAAGAGCAGCGCAGCACCTGTGTGAGGATTGCCTTGCATTAGCTTCAAGAGGGAAGTGGAGCCAGCTTTTGAGCTGCCATGGTGGGTTTAGCAATTCAACCCTCTCCTCAGACTGCTATGGAAAAGCCAATAGAGCTGTTGTCAAGGGAAAGGGAGATAAAAAGCGCTGCATCTGAACAGCAACAATGCCACTGGAAAGACAGGCTAGGCAACTGGGTTTACATTTACCAAGGAAAGAAGTAAGAATCACAAGACAAAAGGCAGAGGAGAATGAGGATGGTGAATGGAATCAGGTTATACAAGAAAACTGTTTCATTGGAAAGGTTAATTGAACATTAAGACAATGTATCCAGCAAATTCTATGTAAAAACTTTGATTATAGATAGTTTAGAAATTAATTACAAATTGTGATGATAGATGATTTAAAAGTCCTAGGCTAGGCACTGTTGCAATCTTTATTATGGGAATTCAAGGCTAGATTATATACATTTTGGAGAGGAGTGATCTAGAGGTTGCATTTGTTATGGGGATTGGAATTGCTTGGACTTTTCCCACAAGGCATTTCAAGGCAATTGATTTTTTAGGCTTCATTTCCTATAACTTCAGCAGAGATAGCCTCTGATCATTTGAAAAAAAGCTGCTTTTTGTTTCATACTGTCAAGGTCCACTGCATACTGCAGTAAGGATGGATATATAGAAGCTCAATGAATGCTTCTTCAAATTAGTGCAATTCATTGGCCTTCAGGAAATAAGAAATGGAGGAGAAACCAAAGCTATGTTGTTTTTTCTGAACAAATGTACGAATTATGAGCATCATTTCAACATTTAATTGAGGAAAAGACTCTTTATGCTTAGATGATCAGAAACTGTCTAGAATTTGCAATTAATGATACTAGAGTTCATTGCAAGTCTTTCAAAATTCAGGATACACGTGCAATTTATATACTAAGATTTACTTTCATCTCAAGCATGTTTTATAAGCTGTTAAAATGCCAAAATTCAGGCTATGCACAAAACATTCTTTTTACCATGTTTGCTTTATGATACAATCTTTAATGGATTACTGCACACCCTGTTTAAGCCAAAACCCAACCCAGTTTACAGCTATGTTTTGGAACATAACATTTCACACTGTTCAGATTCTATCTTCCTCTATATGTGTCTACATGTATTCTCTCTTTGTCTTTTGGAGGCAACAAAGAGAGATGGAAGATAGATGGAATACAGTTATACAGATACGATTAGGTGAAATGAAGGGTGTAATGGGTTTGGTTTGGTTTATTTGATGCGCGTATCTCTATCCATCACAACCTGAGGTTGCAACATCTGTTTTTTCTACCCATTCCAGTAATCTAAGGCCTTAGTTTGAGGCCAGGATTGGAGGGTGGAGGGTTGCTCCAAACTAAGTGCTTAAGTTCAGAATTGTTTCTTTTTAAATGGTCTTCTCTGTGTACAGCTAAACAGATGACTACGAGCAGCATTTATTTCCTGACAATAGATTGCTTCTGCTGTGGATCTTTTCTCATCTCTGGTCTCTTGCAGGGCTTAGCTCTAATATTGAAGCAGCACTACAGAACACTGTAATGATGTCTCCATTTACAGATCCTAGCAACACAATTATGTTGATTTTTTTCATGTATAGAGGGCTTTTCTTCAGTAACCTTTTTTCTTTCCCTTTACAGATTTCAAGCATGTGTTTATTTTGCATCTGTCTTTCAAGCTATGTCATGTGGTATCCATTACTTAGCGTCTGTGTTTATGGCTGTTACTCCTAACTTTTTATGTGGGATCCCTGGAAATGTGAGTAGTGTTCTTTTCTACAACTCCACTGAATCAAGTATAGAGGACATCTGGACACTATGGACATCAGCAGAAAATTACATTGTAGTCCAGCTGGAAAATGGAGAAATCTGGGAACTGAATCAATGCAGCAGGTCTAAGCGAGAAGTCAGTTTGGATCTGGCATATGAATACAAAGGCAACAAGTCAATATTTTCTTGTTCTGATGGATTTCTCTATGATGATACAAAGTGGAAGAGCACTGTTGTTACGCAGTGGGATCTAGTCTGTGACCAAGAATGGCTTGCAAAATTAATCCAGCCTACATTCATGCTTGGAGTCTTGATTGGAGCAGTGATTTTTGGTGACATTGCTGACAGGTAAAGAGCCATCCTCTGAAAATTGTAGCTTCAGATTGTGGTAACTCCACGTGTATCTACCCGTTTTGTTGTTTTAATTCATTGTGTACTTGTAATCATGTATTCACAGTTCAGGATGTTTGGAGACTGTTTTATTCACAGATATATTTAACTGAATTTCTTTTTCCAATAGCAAGTACTAATTTTAAAATGTATTTGGAAATAATTTCCTTCAGATTTTTTCCTCCTACTTTACATCATCCATTGTTCTAGGCCTCAATCCCTCAAATTGCCCTGTGCAGCTGGTATTTGCCCTTAGATTTTTTAATTTTTTTTTTTAACAGGAATAGCAATAGTTAGTAGTAACAGTAAAACCTGGGAGTAGATTTTCACTTCATTTTCCATGAGGAGAGATTCCTCATGGAAACATAGATTTTTATTTCTGGATATGATAAACAGCTGAAGGGCTACTGGAAGGTTAAAAATCATGTATTTTAAAATCACAAATTTCCTAACCTCTGTCATGAGTACAGCTCTGTGGGGCTGATGCAAAGGCTTGATCAGGCCCCATGTACTTAAAATAAACACCCAGACCCTATTTTTCCTTGCTATCCAATTGTAGTTTTCCCCTGAATGGTTAACTTAAACTTCAGTCTCTTGAAGGTTAGTCCAGATAGAAGGAAAAATGGTTGTCAGTGAGCTGTGCTGTAGTTTCACTTATTTACCAGCACATACAAAGTTTGTATGTACCTGTGTTTTGCTTTGAAGGCTGATTTAGTGTTATTTGTCTTTTTCTATAAAGGAGCTTGTTACCTAACAGCTCTGTTAGGTGGAGGGTGACATTTTTTCCCATCGCTAGCAGTATAAGCAGAAAAAGAAGACCAGGTGTGGTGTTTTCTGATTTTCCTTCATTAGCACAACGCTACGGTGTGACAGTTACAACATGGGAATGTGAAAGTAAAGATGATCTTTTTTTTTAATTTGGCTCTTAGAACACATGGAATCAATCCTTCCTCCCAGTCCAAGGCTTTGTAAAACCATATTTAATACAAAACAGAATACAACGCCAACATTTGTTCTGCATCCCTTTAAATCATTCATGGCTTTATTAATTAATACTCAGACATGATTTATAAGTTTATGATCATATTGTTCTCATTTCCATTAATTCAAGCCATGGACAGCCAGTTAAGATAATACACACATTCTGAGTTGCAGATTTACAGCTGTAGGTTTTACAGCTGAAAGTTATTATTTTCTGACACGTTCTGGCTAGTGGGAAATAAGTTTGTGGGTTCCTCCCATTCCCAATTAACAGATTTCCCAACAGAAGAGCTCTGACTGCTAGGACTCACTGCGATCTCTTCTGGCAGGCATCAGAGACCAATTGTACATAACTCTAGGTCAAGGTTGGAGAAAAATAGTTGTTTTAATATAGTACCAAATACTCACGGAGAAAAACCGACAAATGAGCCCACACCCCTGAAAGTCCTCAAACTATCTGTCTAAACTTAATATCCACATCTGTGAAAAGCTGTTCACAGTGGAGTAGATAATAAGAATCCAAGAGAATATTATCAGGGAAGAAAAATGATTCCACACATTTTGTATTACTGAACGTTTGTAGATAGAATATAATGAATCCTCAATAGAGTCCTGTATTATCTACTGCAGATTTCTAGGGTTTCTCCTCAGATGAACTTGTAGCATGTGTTTACTTGCTGAGGGACAACTGGCTCTACTTGGTGTATTTTCTCCCTGAGATACAGGAAGAAGATAAACAAATAGAAGTTCCTTATTATTAAATGCCCTTCTTTTACACTGGAAATTACTATGTTATTGATGGGTAGCTAGTATCTGACATGAATTTTTTTTTTCTGTTAGTATACTAGCTTCCTGGATTTCTGTGTTTGTATATGCATGCATGTGTGCTGTAATGCAATCAGAAAATTCAGGGGAACTATGTCATTGTCATTTATTAAAGAATTCAACTTTAAATAACTGGACAAAGATAAGTTACAGAAGCCTTTCATTACTATCCAAATTGGTTGTTACTTTGGCAAGAGATGGCATGTGTTATCACAGCTAACTTTTGCTAGAAATTATTCACTAGACGTTACTTAATATAAAATATCTGAAAAAGCGAGTCTTACCTACTGTTCTCATAAGTAAAAGTAAATTTGCAGATTAGTTATATAGAAGTTAAGCTTGGAACTGGACATGAGCATATGTAATGCCTACTTCTGCACATTGCTTCCAGACAAGAATTGTGGAGTGAAAGTTCTGTTCATAGGAGCTTCCTTTTTCTTGGAAGTTGGAATTACTGAAAAATTAATACAGGCAACTAAACCAGAGTTTCTGTGGTGAGTGAAAGTGCTAAATACAGTATTTTCAGACTCACTTCCAGATAGGGTCTCTGGAGTTGCAGGTGTACTTTAATAGAATGTTTCTGGTTATTCATAATTTTATTACTGCTGTGATTTGCAGACTGGGAAGACAGCGTGTTATATGGTTCACGAGCGCTGGTCAGTTTGTATTTGGCATCGCAGTGGCCTTCACATTTGACTACTACAGTTTCGTGATTGTGCGCTTTTTCCTTGCTATGGTAAGAGAGGATGTTCACCCTGGCTCTTTTTATGTGTTGTTTCCTATCCCTTCTCAGGAAAACCTCCCGTTTGTTATTATTTCCTCCCTTACTTCATTATTCTAAAGCCCCCTCTGTTGCACTTATTTCAGCAGAGCAGGGGGAGTCTGAATGTTCTTGGACCACAGCACTTTTCCTCTTTGAATTAATAGAAAGCATCCATATGAAGCAGTGTTTGGTACTTCCTCCATCCCAACCTCTGCTGGACTGGTAATTAAATACCAAGTGTGAGCAGCAAACTCTGGATTCTGCATTGCAGCTGCCATTGCATTTCTCCTTATTGTTAGAAATGGAGTATATGTTTCTTAAAATAACAAACCTATACTAAGTATGATTTTTATCTCTACCATTTTGAGTGATGGAGGAGAGATGCGCGTTTTCTCTTCCATGCATCTCTTTGGTCTTTTAAGCTACATCTGGAATACTAAATACATAGGTAGACATGTTTAACACCTAGATGTTTATATCGTATTCAAGGGTATTCCAGTATATGTGTTTATGCGTGTAAACATACTTTTATATATATGTATGATATATATCCAATATCTGATATATATTCAATATTTATACATAGTAACCAATTTTAAATTACTATTTAAGATCAAAAGTATAATATTTGTAGTCTTTCACTCTATAATGCATAAAGAAATTAGAATGCTGTCACAAGACAAATTATGTAACTTAGTAGGTTAGAAATTTGAAAATAATCACATCATTTATTTTATTCCTGCTGACTGTGCATTAGTCAAGACAGGACCTTGCACCTGGAGCTCCCTTTGCCTGATTAGAGCTCAGAAGGATTTTCTTGTAGGAAAAACTGCATGGGCATTTCAGCCTTGAACAGTGAGATCAACAGGAGTCTATCTACTGACTCTGTTGGCTGTTGATGATAGGGGCTGTGGTTAGAAAAGCAAAAAGCTCTGACTAGACCAATGCTGTAGGTTTTAACTGTCCACTGGGACTGATTTACAAGATGGATATCTAAAGCTCTAGCCCCGTGTCACTGAGCTCACACAGGTTTTCACTCTGGTTAAGTGGATTCAGAGTCAGAGATTATTAACTGGGATATTTTTAACCAGAAAATTGATTAATCAAAACAATATACTGGAATATTTTCTAGTCTAGATTTTCTAGTTGTGTTTTGAAATGTTGTGAGATACCAAGAGTTTGACTATTGCTAGAGAAATTGAAATGTATATATTCAATAATATATATATATTCAATGAAGAAATACTGTAATGGAGAACATATCAGTAACTGTGTTTGCTAGATTACATACGATAACCTATAACCACATATAGAAGATTCTTTTCCAACATTGTAAAAATCTGATTTAATGAGATAATTTACCAGGATGCAGAAGGTAATTCTCAGTAAATTTGCAGCTCCCTGACATACAGATTATTAATAGTCTACTTAAAAGCCAAGGTCAAGATTTTCAGAAGTGGCAATTACTTCAGGGGACCTCATTTTCCCAAGCGTCCAGTTGGCTATGTCATTAAGGGACCCAGTTTTTGGAGGTGAAGGGCTTAGTGACATCAGCAAATCAGGCTCTTTTTCAGATGTCTCTTCTTGGCTGTCCCCCACTACAGAGAAGCATCCCAAATAATTTCAGGTTTTTAAGTACAGTGTCTGGGCAGTCTGAAGGTTTGAGTGAACTTTTTCTCCAGCTGATTTGTTTTCAGGGTTGTCTTTTTTTCTGTCAGTGTGGGACATGACAGTGCGGTGGCAATTAAGCATACACAAATGTGGAACTGTTTGTAGCTGTTTTTCACTGCTGTTGCACAAAGAGAGTAGATACAAACCTCATTTCTTTTTTTTTCTTTTTTCTCTCCCACCCACCCCAGGTTTCAAGTGGCTATCTGGTTGTGGCTTTTGTTTATGTGACTGAATTTGTTGGCATTAAAGCACGAACCTGGGCTTCTATGCATGTCCATGCTTTTTTTGCTATGGGAATTATGGTTGTGGCACTCGTGGGATTTTTGGTTCGGACCTGGTGGGTCTATCAGATATTTCTCTCCATAGCGACTCTTCCCTTTGTCTTGTGCTGCTGGATGCTCCCAGAAACACCTTTTTGGCTCCTGTCAGAAGAAAAATATGAAGATGCACAAAAAGTAATTAATATAATGGCAAGATGGAATAAAGTAAGCACTCCCTGCAAAGTTTCTGAACTGTGCTCAGTCCAACAAGATGATGTAGTCAGTGGCAGAACGGGTGACAATGACATGTCCTCAACAAAGAAGCACAACATCTTAGACCTGTTTTGTAACTGGCACATTGCAAGAAGAACCATCACAGTCTGGCTGATCTGGTTCACTGGGAGCTTGGGATACTACGTCTTCTCCCTCAGTTCTGTCAGTCTAGGAGGCAATGAATATTTAAATCTCTTTCTCATAGGTAAATATTTTTGTACCTCATTCTGTTTATGACAGAACTAGAACATAACATTTAGAAATGTCTATAGATTTGACAGCCTTTTTTTAAACTTTGTTCATTCAATTATGAACCTTATTCAAAAAGTTTCTTGCTAACTCTTCATAAAGTTGACTAACACAGGAGGAGTATCATTCACTCCAAATCTCACTGTAAAAAAAAAAAAAAGAGTATTTAAAATTTGTTGGTGTACAAAATTCTTCTCTGTCTCTGTGATTGTAAACCCAAACTCTGCTTGTCTCCTCATTGCCCTGCAAGCATATGACAGATCCACACAAACACCAAGGGAAGCAGACCAGCAACACAAAATTCACACGGCTCTGCTAAAGGCACCAACTAGGAAAATGAGAGAAAAAAATTATTCCTTTAATCACTTACAGTCATGTATATTGAGTCTGTCTGTGTAGAAAACAGATTCATAATTCTCAGAAGCAAGAGAAATTTTAGTTTTCTCAACAGTATATATTTTTAATCTAGTTGTAGTATTCTTTTAATTTTGTTGGTCTGACTGTAATCTTCCTCTGGTATGTAAGTTGTTTATAAAGGTGGCTCAGTGCATTCAAGGCCTGATCCAAAGTTTGTTAAGATCAGTGGAAATATTCCATTGACTTCAGAAGACTCTAGATCAGGCACGCAGCTCTGAGCCAGCAAAGAATTAAATCATGTGCTTTGCTTTATGCAACTGAGAACTCTCAGTGAACTGAATGTGACAGTTCGTGTACATAAGCACACAGGAGGACTGGGGCTTTCATGAATTCAGTTTGTGTTGTCACGTATTATAGCGTATTGGTAGACTGATGTGTAGAAGAATGGATGTAGTATTGCACAGATGATAGATAACTAAACCATTATGGTGGAGCACAGGGCATAAATCATCATATCTATTTCTTCCAAAAACATTTTAACAGACACTGAATTATTGCAACCTGCTTTTACCAATACAAGCCCAAAAGATTGTTTCCTGATGTTATACGTGTATTGACATACTATACGTGCTTAGTAAAGGAATGCAGTGTATTTGTTCAGGGCCGTATCTTACATTCTTCCTTGATTTTACATTGGACATAGTAGCATTCTTTATGAGCAAGTTGGTTTAAAACATGTCTGAACTGGCTTAGGCTCAATATAATTTGTCTAGGGGCAAATCATGTTTACACAGGGTTTGTGAACGGTCCTAGCCAAACACTGCTTCCTTCAGAGCTGCAAAAGTTTTTCTCTGGAAAGAGATATTAGGAGGAGATGATCTGAGTAAGGGTGGGATGTTGTAAGCAGCTGCTTTCTTTTTAATGTAGAAGAGAAAAAGCTGGAACTGCACTCCCTGTGTTTGTGGAGCTCACTCAGAAAACTGGACCCGGAGAGACCTCGCTTGCCTTTTACATTGGGGTGATTTTGGGCTGAAGCTGGGGGAGACACCTGTAGCTTTGGTTCTGTGTCCAGGTGGAGGCTGGCGAATCCTGAGAGGTGTGTCGGTGTGACACTAGCAATATTCCCTGTGGGCACGCTTAAGATGTTGATGTGAAAATACCTGAAGCAGAAGAGCAGCAAATGGAGAGCTTTGTCACAAGTGCCAGTGTCATAAAAGCAGGACTGTGGCCTTGCTGTTTTCTGTAATTTTCCACCCCAAAGAGAATTGGAGCTGCTCTGCGCTTTGAAACCTGCTTTCCTTGTCCTTCGCCATCTCCCACTACCGTATTTTAGGCCATGTTTTCTGCCTTCTGTTGCCATTTCTGTTACGAAACAAACTAGCCCAACACACTGGTTATCTCTAGATTTCACTTATTTATTACCCCCTAGATTAAATGAATCCCCATAAAGGGGAAGTTAGAGTTATAACATGAATATGTGTAATCATGACTTAAACCAAAATAATTTCATACTGACAGGTGCTGTGGAGTTGCCTTGCTATATCATTGCTTGCATTGGGATGGACAAACTGGGAAGGAGAAACACACTCATTCCGTTCCTTATTTTAAGTGCACTGATCTGTGTTTTAATTATGTTCATACCTCAGGTTAGTCACGTACTGTTGAAAGTGTTCCTACAGTCAAAATTGATTTTAAAGGCTCTTTAGTCTGAAGATGCAGCTGCTCTTTCTAAATCATACCATTGATTAAAGGCTGTTTTTAAAATGCAGCTGCCAGTCTAAGATAGATTTCTGTATTTTCAGTATAGGTTTCACAGTTTCATTGCTGGAGTTACATGTAAAACGTTGCCAGGGCTTCAGTGAATCAGGACTGGTAACAAGTTATATGGACACTAGTTACTTATGGAAACTGATTTTTAAAAAGCAAGCAATAAGTATTGCTTGTTGTTTAAAGAAGCATCACAGCTTTTGAAGGATTTAAATTAAGTTTGGAACAGTGTTATTTTCCAATGATTTATTTATTTGTGCTCTCTTTCAATAGGATTTCAATATATTAATCATCTTAGCAAATATGGCTGGAAAATTTTCAATAGGTGTGGCATTTGGCCTTATATATCTCTACACAGCAGAACTGTACCCAACAATTGTAAGGTAAGAACTTTCACCAGTCATATATTTATCATTATTTTGCTGTTATTTCCTTTTCTTTCTTATGCTCCTGGGCCAGATCCAGCAGCTCTTGACATTCATGGTGGTCATCCGAAAGACCCAGGATGGGATGAGTTTCTCCACTGCTTCAGAGTTGTCTAATATTTGGCTGTATGATAAATTTTTATTTATTTTTCATTTCCATCTGCATTCTTTGGTTTCACTAAAGAACTAGAAAATACTTAATACTTTCTTAAATATTATTTATGCTTTTCTTAAAAGTTCTGGTTGTTCATCCTGTGGTCTCTGCTGAATGATTGTTGTGTCTTTAATCTTAATTATAGAAGCAGCTGGATTTCATTACAGTATAAATTTACACTGGTGTAGCAATAGCTTCTAGTACCATTGCATAAAGACAGATATCATCCTAGTGATGTTTTGAGTGTCTGTGCATTTCTAATTGTTTGCTTTATCTGCCAGAATTCTTATCAATGTCTTTGTTTTATGTCTAGATCGCTTGCTGTTGGAAGTGGAAGCATGATGTGCCGTGTAGGAAGTGTGGTTGCTCCTTTCTGTGTATATCTGAGAAGTGTTTGGATTTTCATGCCACTTGTAAGTATTTGTTTCAATGGTGAATGTTTCTGGTTTTGAAAAGGCGTAGGTGTCACTTGTTTTCTCAGGAACCAAAAGCTGAACTTTTATTTTGAAAAGGAAATTGAATGAACCATTCTTGTTCTAAATTTTAAGTCTCAAAGTAACTTCATATTGTTAAAAATATGCAGCCAAAGCAAAAGGGAGACTTTGAGTCACTGAAATAATCTGAAAAGTTTTACAATGGAAGATATAAACATACTTACGCACTGAATCCTAGTATAAAATTGATTAAAATATTTTCCATTAAAATATACTTTATCTACCATGTAACATTTAGGAAGTGTCTTCATCCATACTTCTTTACTCTGCAGGCCTGGCAGTTCTTGACCATGTGTATGATTTACTCTTATTTTTAAAAGGCATAGTTCTTCCATTCTTGGAATTCACCATGGGTGGCTGTTTTTTCTTAGTATTATTCCTTAATAATTTCCATGGCTTCCCTGGGGCATTGCGTCTTTGGAATAGCCTTCCAGAAGATCAAGAATGTCTTATGCTTACTATACTTGGTCTTCACAGCTGTCCCAAGGCTCCTTTCTTGCGTTTTTCATTTACAAGAACCAAACAAAACAATTCATGAGGTAGAAAAAAAGAATGGTATATGGTACGTTGATGAGATTCACAGTGACTTTGACAAACAACAGAACCTTGGATTCATTAACCACATCCTACTTGTAGGTGATTCCAGGTCATGCTACCATTAGGTTTTGTCTTCTACCACCAGTTGTCCCAAGAAAACAGAAGTGGGACCATTCTTTCATGGACTTTGGGCATTTTGTCTGTATTATGTAGCTTCAAATCTATTTTGGACAAAATATTTTATGTTTTTCCTGCTCACAAATGAATCACATTTCTTCATTACATTTATGTTATGAGGCATTTGATTAGAACTCCTGCAGCTATTCAATCCCTTTTTGCTCCTGAAGGCTAATTTATGCCCATACATGTAAGGAATGGCAAAGTTTATATTAAAACTTTAAGTAGAGGAGAGTTTATTAATGATTTAAAAATAGTTTGAGGTCTTTCATAAACCCTTAGAATTCACTGTGACTAGCACACCAATGTTATATGTAGATTACTCTTGTCAGAAGATGAAAATGTAATAAGATGTGTCTTTCACCTACATTCTTACTCTAATTTTGTCTACCACATTGGAATTTCCTGAAAAGGTGGCATTGTGTCCTTTTGCTTTTGCAACTGTAAAATCCTTAATTACAGATGCTAGGGACTGGTTTCAGAGAATTCTTGGGAACTGACTTCATTATTCAAATTAATTACTTTCAGTTGTTTTGGATGGAAGTTAAGAGGATGAAGCAGACCACAAATTAATTTATGCCCTCAAGCTCCTAAAAAATGTTTTCTGTCTTAATAATGGCCTCATACAAACCAAGATATCATCCCAGGAAGGACAAAGAAGCATTTGCACAGCAGAGTGGTCATGGGAGAACATTCTTTTTCTCTTGTCAGTGTTTTGCCTTTACGGGCTGCGATAAGCTTTATCTGTGCAGAAGTGCTGCAGTTAAACCACAGATGGGGAATGCTCAAACATGCTGGAGAGCAGTGCAAATGGCAATATAAACAGAAGAATTATTTCAGCTATGAACAACTCTCAGTGTACAAAAAGTATCCAGAGTTTGTAGAGTTGTGTAGTAGTTCACAGTGAATATGTTTTCTTTTCTAGCTCCTACTATGAAACATTTGTCAGTTTATTAAATAGGCTTGTCTTGAGTTGGAGCATAATGTGCCAAGTCTCAGGTAACATAAGTGTTTTGGAATGAAAATGAAATGAAATGGATTACATTTCTAAGTAAACTGATATACATCATGTTGATCTATTGTATACACCAGACATTGTCAAACAGTTACTACTGCTATTTGTTTGACAGTCTGCCTCGTATACAGTTATGCCACCTGTGAGTAATGCAAGCGTCTCATTTGAATGCCTATAAATCTTGAATAACTTGCCAAGTATGTTTTTCATGTGACAACTTTCTCGAACACTTACAATAAAGCAACTGGCCCATGTATAACCTATTTCTGTTTCTCAGCTGTTATGAATTATGTTACAGCAGCTCTTTAACAGACTTGGTTTTTCTCTCAGATCAACCATAAATTATGAATTTTAAAAAAAAAAACAAACCAACAAAATTTCACTGAGGTCAGTAAAATTAAATGAATGCAAATCCTGTGTCTAATACTAGTGGATTTGCAGGACAAAATTTAACCTTTTTTTTGGTTGAAGTAGGAATTTTGTAAGTAAGATCACATTTTAGATTGGTTCAGAGCCATCAGATGTGGATATAAATATCAGACTAGAATAATCCTTTGTTTTCAGAAGTCAAAGTATTATTTTGTAAGGATATTTAATTTAAATTATCTTTTTTCTAGACTAAATGTGGTCTTAGACCACTGTGAAATTAAAATTGTTGCTCCAGATAGGGAGGAAGACATACGATAAATGGTGGTAAATCTTTTTTTGAAGTTATTTATGGTAGCTGTTAGAAGCTGCTGGCTGTACTGTAGTGTTGGGAATACTTAGAGTGTTTGACTAAGCAGAAAATCAGACTTTAAATTAAGTCAAGTCCCTGAAAAAGCAATGAATTGAAGCAGGTACTCCTGTCAAATTTACTTCAATTGAGCTTAAACATACTTAAATACTTTGTACAATAGTACAGCTTAATCCATAAGCATTTAACTTATTGACTATATCAGAAGAACATTTTCTGATGCTGAATTATATATGTAAAATAGTACATACATACAAAATGTGCACATTTGTTACAAGCAAGCAAAGGGCTAAATTATGTCAGAAGTATTATGGAGAAGTATGCCAAGATGAGACTGCAAAAGACTTGCTTTAACTAAATGTGAGTAACTTCATTGATAAATGTGGTCACTGCCCCTGAAAAGGTAGATGACATTTGAGAAGTCCTTTTGTTAATATACTATGACTTAATTGTTTCATATTCTGTCTTCCATAGGAAGTATTGGAAAATGCTTTGTAGGGTTAATGAGAAGGGAAACACACTGAATTAGTTGACATGCAGAAGCTCTCACATTGAAAAAAGAAAACTAACACGTGATGGAATAGAGTTAAGAGAGCTGAGATGAAAAGGCAGGAAAGATGGTGGTGTGCACGCTTACAGAATAGTCAGAGTCTGTAGGGGAATAAAAGGTAGGTTTATGAGTAAGGAAAACACGAGAAGAATGCAAAGTGTCTGAAAGACTACCCAAAACAGAGGACACACACATACTCAAAGGACACAGTGTTGCTTTAACCTTGTTCTGTAGGGCATCAGCAGTGACCCTGTTCTCATTAACTCCAACTGTACGGGTATCCATAAGCTGCAATATCCTCAACAGCCCTCACTGTCCTCAGATATAAACTTACGGCAGCCTAAAGGATGTGCATGAGACAGGTTATTGTGGAATAGCTGCCATGTGTCAATTCATCCTGTCTTACCATGGCAGAAAAACATGTTTTAATAGTGGAGAAGAGTTTTGACACTTGGAGGTGAGACTTTAATATTTTGAAATATATTTTTAAATATAATTCCTGCCACATATACAAATAAATATGAGGATTTCCCTAGTTTGTCACTCGGCACCATTTCCTCTGGTCCTATTACTGCTAGGATTTTTTTCTAATTTTTCATGTTATTTTATTTTCACTGTAGTTTGTAGTATTCGACAGTATTTTGCTTAATTTTTAATTTCGTCAGCCTCTATATTTAATGCATGTGCAAGAAGAGGAGTGTATGCACCAGTGTGAATCCTATTTCTCAAAAGAGTGCTTGAGACATGCTGTTCTCTTCTTTTGGGGTGGGCAAGAGCAGCACGGTGCATTTGCATGAAAATAGCACTGTTCAAGGTTACAATGGAGAATTCCTATTTTAGAGCACCTTTCTGACTTAAGGAGAAAGTCTGGCTTAGCTGCAGATGGTAGCTGGCCAGTTCTTGTCTCAAGCTCTGTGTGAAAGACATAGGTATAGAAATTCCAAATGCTCTCTCACACACTTGTAAAGAAAGTATTAAACAAACAGGGCAGACCTGGAGTCAGCGTAAGACAAGATAAGGATAATACAGTATCAAAGTGCACAGTCATAAAATGGAAAAACACTGAGGCCAGGCATGATGTGCTCTGTGGAAGCATTTCTATCAAGAGAGATTTGGGTCATTTATAACCTGACTTTGGAAGAATGTCAGGGATTTAATGCTGTCCTGTACTTCAAAGGAGGAAAGTGTGAATTGTTCTCATTGAACAAGGCACAGAAATGAAGGGAAGGAAAAGATACTCCTGGAGCATGTGTGTGCTTCTGCATCCACCCCACGATCCCAATCCTTGCACCACTTGTGCTGAAGTAAGCTGTTGTTACGGAACTCTGTACACTATGGACAAATTCTAGATGTGATCCCAGTGCAAATGTCAGTAGATGCCTGCACCTCTTACAGATCTTTGAAACTGCAGTTTAGTAAAGTATTCCTGTTGAGTAGTAAAGTATTCCTGTTGAGATCTAGATTCATTATCTGCTGAGGTGCTCTCCTGAGCAGGGACGTGCACTTCTGTAGCTCCAGGCCAACAACGATCCATACTGAGAAATCCTGATCTGGCTGTGTGCAGGGGGAACAGGCACACAGGTACAGAGGAACAGGTTCAGGAGCTAGAGCACAAACTGAGATTGCAAGTGGCAGGGAAATTGTAGATCTATGAACATGCACGTAAAAATGTATGCAACCCCAGAATCAGTTCTTAAATACATACCTGATAGTAGAAATACCTAATGAAGATAGATGTATTTTTTTTCTCAAGAATTATTCCTGTTTGCACTGTGGTGATCCCTCATGGAACAAAACACTTCACTTGCTCTTCATTAATTCTGCTGCATAATCTTTCATTTATGCAACAAAAAAAGGCAGATCTTTTGTACAGCCAACATTTAAGACTTACGATCTTTGCTTTACATTACATTTCCTTGTGCTTTATTTTAAATGTACTTTCAAGCAAGATCAAAGATACGCATAACTTGAAAGACATTTCTACCTTTACAGCTACTGTTTATTTCTTCTAGTTGCTTGTTGGAATCATGGCTCTTCTGAGTGGAGTATTAACAATAATGCTTCCAGAAACACTGGGAAAACCATTGACTAATACTTTGGTGGAAGCTACAGAAATGGGAAGAAACAAGAAAAGCTGTTCAGGAAAGATTCCTTCAGCACACAGTGGTGCGACATTAGAGAAGATAGAGATGTTTGGTCAAGAAAGAGTCCACACTGAGAAATAAAGCAACAGCAAAATGGCTGTTCCCAATTTTAATCTTTATATAATTTATAAGATATTTTTATTCAAGAAATGTGACTGCTCTACAATATCTGTGCCTTTCAATTTGTATCCAGTCTTGCCTTTTCAACAGAGCAAGTATATAAAAGCTTATCCACATGACTGAGGTACTGCAGAAAATTTGATAGGATTTCGAGATCCTTTAGAAAACCTATCAGACTTGCTGTGACCAGTTGAAATGACTACTCTAAATGTTGGAACCTACCCGATTACACATATGTAAAAAAATATGCCAATTCCTTGCTTCACATTTTCTGCAGTTCGATTTTAAACCACAAAGTGCCCTGTCCGCTCTCGTCCTGTTGCAGCTGACAGTTACAGGCTTGAGACTTCAAAACATGGTAAACTCAGACAGTTGTAATTCAAGAGAGAAGCCTTAACATTGCATCAAGTCATATCAATAATTTCAAAGTCTAACTAATTTATTCCTTTTTTTTTCCCCCAAATTTTCTACTAGAAAAGGTGCCATTGCTAACAAAGGAAAGTATTCTGTGGAACAGCTTCTGACTGAAAAAATAATACTAAGTTTGCAAAATGTGCAAATAGTTTCTGTACTATTCATTCTGTTGAATGGCAAATGTATTTTTATTAGTGGTTTAGAAAAAATTGTTCACTGGATCTACTGCTGGCTTAGTAAGTTCTAGTTTAGGTAAAACTAAAATGCGTGATGCCTTTGAAAGTCATATTCATTCCAGACCATGATTTCAGTGCTCCCCTTCTCACTAATTTCAGCTCAGATCTAGCATCAGATTCTTCATAACTTTCAAGAGCTACACCAGCAACTTTGCCAAACGCCTCCGTGAAGGTCATCTCAGTCCTCAGTGGAGCAGAGTAAGTGGCAAATGGGTCTTACTCAGGCTCTCTGCACAGAGGTGGACTTAAGTTAGTAGACACAGTATCTACACACCATTTTTCTCATAGACCAGCTGAGTGTAGCTTCTTTTTCCTTATACCACACAAAATCAGTGAGAGAAAGATAACTTTAAAAATGGTAGCTGGAGGACACTGACCAATAGAAGAGTTACCAGTTACTGTAGTAGTTTTAGTCAAAGTGTCTGCAAATGTCCCACTGTTGTTACACCTCAGGTGTGCATCGACACTTACTTGCTGGTGCAGTGATGGTGCCTTATGACTGCGGACCACAGAAAACTGATAGATAGGAATGCATCATTCTGCCTGCTAGTTTTATGGCTTCTGTCCCACCTCACCTTTTTCAGTCTACCTCCAGACCTGGGGGTTTCTTCCTTGCCCGAGGATCTGTATCCTCTTCTCTTGGCCACCGTTGGTTTGAAGGGGGCAGCACATGAAACTTCTGCGTGTTGGGGTTCAGACAGCTCTCTCTTGCCTGGGCTGTGTGAACCCTGCCATCCCTGGTTTGAAATCAGAGTTCTCCTCATCTTAGGCACCTACTCTCATGCTAGCTGGTTATGATCTCATCAAAACAAGTCTTCCGTTGTTTACTTCTTTGCCATGTACCCCCAAATAAGACATCTATATTACTGTAGATAAATATTCTATATACTGTAGAGTTTAACGGTCACATTTTTCAATTCTATCTGCACAATCCTATTAGTTTCAATGACTTCTGAAACCAGAATAATGGTTTACATACCCTTATAAAAGATTTTTTTCTTCATTGCACTGTCCTAGAGTGTCAAGTAGCATTTTGGTCCTGGTATTAGGACAAAATCATACCCTATATGAGGACTAACATGCTTCAAAGCCAAGCAAAAATTGGGAGTTTTAAGTTCAGGGAGTTTCTGTGGGAAAGGGATCTTCATGCTCCCTTCAAGTCTGTGGGTGTTCCAGTATTTGCAGAGATATATTAGTTCAGCGAAAGCTTGTGCTTAGCCTTACCCGCATGAGTAATCCCATCATTATTCAGAGAACGACTTGAGTACATACTTTGATGACTGAAGATAGGATTACTCACATGCTGTGGCTTTTTATTTTGCTGAAGAACAGACCTGGTATTCTTCCACTGCTTTCAGATCCCCTTCCACTTCCCAGAGCAGAACAACTCTCCTTATCTGCAAGATCTGTTGCCAAATGTTGCATGCCCTGCCTTAAACAGGGGGTTAACCATACTAAAGAAGAAAATGTCATACAATACACCTAACAAGGAATTAAACTGGTACTGTCTGCCATCACAACCCCTACCCACCACCCCTCAGAGCTCCAAGTAATTGCATTATTTTGGGGTTCTTTCACACTGATACTCCCTCTTTTATTAGTACCAGGTCCTATCTTAAACTCCTTAGTCTTGAGTGCTGGGGACAGTACAGTCCATTTCTAACAAGGTACTAAAGAACAATTAAAATTATTTTTTTCTACTTCCTTACTTGCCAAATAACTGATTTGGGTGTTACCCTGCTAAGAACAGTCAATGCATGTTATGTGCTCCTTTGACTTGAGGGATTTGGGATCTGGTCATCTGTGATTGGTATACATAACGTAAACAACAACAACCCAAAAAAACCAACCAACCAACCAACCAACCAAACTTAAATGCACAATGATAGTGAGCAATCCTTCCAGGTTAAAACTTAGTGATGATTCTAAAACACAATGTAGCTTGATGGCTTTTAACCCTGAAAGCCAGTTTTCTTCTGTCACTGAAGTCAGTTGGTATTTGGTCTTTGATTCAGGCAAGACCTGAATTTCCCTGAACTAATGATGTTACTTTTTTCCTTGGAAATAAAAAATTTATTGATCTACAGGTACACCTTTCCACAAAAGCTTAGAGGATAGCTTAGAGGATGCCTTGGGGTGTCCTATTCTCTAACCTGAGGAAGGGTATTACTATAAAAAAAGGAAATAGCATGTGCCTATGTGTCTCTGGCATTTCTGTTTGCTTGGTTTTTCCATATGGACAAAAATAAGTTTAACACTAGTCGTACATTATAAACGTAGCATACACACGGTGAGTTGATTTCTTTCTCTTAAATATTCATAGATTATCTAAATCTCTCTCAAGAGAGCACTGAGTTTGAGAAAAATGCTTCTGTTCCTGTGGGCCATATTTTCCTCTCGTTGCTCATAAAAAGAATTCCTTTTCATAGTTTCTTATCTGAGTCCTTAAGTTCTTTTGTTTGTATTTGTCATCTCTATCTTACTGCAAATTTATTGTGCTGATCAACGTCTCTGGAGTTACACAATGGTTTTATGAGACACTGGATTAGAATTTTTATCTGTCTTAATTGCTGGTCACTATTGCACAATGGCAAATGTATCCTAGTCAAGTGCATTGATATAATATTTTATTAGACAGTCTTGCAATTTGTTAAGAACATACCTTCTGGGTTAAATATAGGAATGAGAGCAATTATCATTACTTTAATGATAACTGAGAAAAAATAGTAAGTAAATGTGTTTGATATTTTGAATCTATATTTTAAAACAGATGTATTTTCTACTATAATAACTGACTTCAATTTCTTTGTGCAAATTTCTATAGTTTAACCACCTATGTAGAAAAAAAAACCTATCCAAACTATGTGTGTTCAGTGTCAAATGCTTTGGGTGGTACCCTGAATGTCTGAACAAGGGAGCGAATCCTGCCTGAAGGCTGAGGGCTTTTGTGCAATGGCTCTGAGGAAACAGAAGATGGTCTGACATCCCAGCTCTGGGATGGAGGAATTTGGCATTCTCCTCTATCTGTCCCAGCTTATTTTTACCAACTCCTTACATGCAGTCACTTAGGAAGCCTCTGTAGCATTGGGCTCAGCAACATGCAAGGCCTGTGAGTGCCTTTTGCAAGGGCTTACGGAATGCAACATTGCTTGTGCCACGGAGATGATGCCAGAAGGGCATTTGTGGTTGCAAAAAGGAAGGTCTGGATTCATCCTGTACCCTTGTACAAGCATATCTTAAAGATGCTTGTCTGAAGCCCAGAACAGATTCATAGGGGAGAAATTAAACTCAAAGATTAAAAAAAAAAAAAAAGAAAAAGAAAAAATGAGTGCTGAAAAAAGAACAAGTTTGTTTTATTGGGAAAAATTCTAGTAAATGCAGTTGAGCAGTATCTGCATTGTTAAATCTCTCATGAAGAAAGGTTAGAGCACATCTAAGTACTGGTGACCTAATAATTTTGTACAAGATTCTGTACCAGGTGGAATGTGCATTTGGGTAACATGGGGGAAGTATGTACTCACGGGAAGGAGTTTGTTTGCCTAGGATATGTGGGTTTAGTACAATAGATGTTAATGATTTTTTAAATGTGTATTTATTATCTGCAATTTTGTGCAAGACTAAGGTCAAACACATGTTATTTATCTTTACACCTTCATGTAATTTAATGAACTCCTATCACCAACTCTTAGTTTGGTACATGCTTCCTTGTAGGAGCTGGGCTGGAGCTGGGCTGGTGCTTTGGTGTTCCATGGAGCTCCTATGGTTTAGGCTGGCAATTATCATGTGTGTGTATTATTTTCCCTGTTTGCAGGTGTAAACTGGGGTTTGGGTAATGTGTTGGGTGGTGACTATGACAAAATGTGCATTAAAAATGTGACATGTTTTGCATTTGCAAGAATAATATGATTCTTTTTTGCCTTTATTTGTATAAGCTGGCTGGGGCAGTATTCCTCTGGAAAAATTCAGTGGACAAAAATAGCTGCAGATATTGTAGAATGGGTATGAACTGATCAAAAAAAAAGGAGTAGTGACTATAGGAACGACAAAACAATATAACTTGTATCCAGTTGCAGTTCAGTGGATGTGAAAACTAACTGTAACTTCCTCATGCAGGAATTGGAGTGGGCAGACAGTGCAAAGAAAATGAGAATTACAGCAATCTATAGCCCTGTTCTTTGTGATTTGTCCTCTTAGCCCTTCTCAGGAACCTATTTATTTTCCACTTCCCTCAAATCTCTAATTGCTGCAAATTACTCAATTTTCCATGCATATTTTATTAATCTTATGTTTTCTGATCAAGTTATATCCATCATTTGGCTTTATTGTTCATGTTTTAATGGCTTCATATGTCCTTGCCAGGTCCTTCCCCCCTGAAGTTAACCATAGTGAATTTTTTTTTTTTTACAATAAATGTTATACAGGAGATGAAAAACATTAAGACCAACTCACCAAAAGCCTGTTCAACTGTTTGTTTGCTAAAAGTGAGAAATTTGAATCATCTCTGGTATTAATTTCAAGAGCACTGAGTTCAATTAGCCTGAGAAAAATCAAGCCTAAAAAGTATATACCTCAAATGGGGAAGTGTCCTTTTTTTAATAAGACTGATATATTTAAATGATTGCAGAGAGATTTGTACACGAAACCAGCTCTTTTGAAGAAATTTCTATCCGAGGTTTCTGAATAATCAGCAGTAATGGGGGATATCTCATTTAGTGACAAATCAAGTCTCCTCTCTCTGCATTCCTGCCTAACACACAGAGGCTTGGATGCTGCTTGGGTGTTTGTTGCAGATGAGAGGTGCTCACAGGCATCTAGTTATTAACGTTGCCTCATAATGTTTTGTGTGGAGATGAACTGACTTGCACAGGGATAAGAAAAAACCAGCGCCAAGGGGCGATCCCTGTGAAGATGCTCCCCATTGTCTCATTACCGGTGATGAGAATGACAAGCAGTTTTGATTGAGGTGATCAGAAACACAGCAAAAGGACCAGGGATAAATGGGCAATCTCTGAGTAAATATTTTCACAAAGCTTTTCAAGAGGAATGTCAGCATTGCTGGTTTCTTCCTCATATTGAGAGAATCCCCCCAGAAGTAAGTAAATAACATGGGAAAACAGTAAAATGGGAGCAGCTTAACCTCCTTGCTGAAATGATAACTTGCCATGGACATTGATGCTTGACTTGATCTTTGAACTGGTTAAAGAAGTGGCAGAGAAGTGATCCATGTCATTCATGAGACCAGAAACAGGTCAGCACTGCTGTGTTCACAGAGGTCACTGCTGTTTGTCGTTATTGCTCTTGTCAAGAGAGTACACAAAGCAAAGGGAATGCTAAAGTAAAGGGAAACACTTCTATATTCTATATTCTATATTGTCCTGTTCATTTTAGGGAACAGCAAGGGTAAGAAAAACAATGGCAGCACTAAAAAGTTGAAATTTATTTGCCTTATAGATGCCTGTACGAATAAACAAACATTTGTGGTGAGAAGTCACACATCTACATTACATAGAAAGAGATGACAAACAAGCTCTTCCTTCATCCTAAAATATGGCAAAACACAGTGTATTCACCCTTCCAAAATACTTTAGCCCATGGAGGAGGAAGAGTTTCTCAATGAAATTATGCTAAGAGTTGGTCTCACAAGCCAGCATGTATTTCCTGAATCTTATTCTCAGGAAAAGACACACTGGGAATTCCCTGAAACATTCAGCCTTGCATAAACAGCAGACACAGAAAATTTCAATCCGAATTGTTGAAATCTGGCAAAGTTATAAGCAATGAGACGTAGAATTTCAGGAGGAGAAATTTTAATCTTAGCTGGCACTGTGACCTCTGATTTTATTTGAAGGAGGACAGATTTCTATATCTCAAAAGCTCCTCTCCAAAACTATTGCAGATATCCTGCAGTTACTTAAAATACTGTATGCTTTACAATCAATACACCAAGCCTATCAACAATCTCATTTCTAAAGAATCAAGCCTTCTTCATTCTTCTGATGCCTTCCCTGTCTCATTCAATACCCTCTTTTCATATCTTCTCAAAACATTCAGAAAAGTCAAGCTATACTATAATTTTGGCAGAATTATTCCTTGTTCCTTTCACTGTTAAAGGAAAAAAACCCTAAAAATTATGCATCTGAAAAGGTCAGTGATTACGTATGTGTAATATATCACAGCTTTAGTTTTACTCCTTAAGAACACAGCTAGACTGGGAGGCGAGAACAGGTGGGTCGCGTGTTGTGTACACTGTTACTGTATTCAGGGATGAATGCTCTGGCAGTCAAATATTAGCCAAAGTGTCCTGCAAGTGGCAAATGCCCTGGAGCCAAGAAACAGTGGTACACAAGTTCATCCTAGTGATCCTGCAGACAGGTTTGTTTTCGATAAAGTTGTGTTTTTCCGACGAAAAGGGTTAATTCAAACAGTCCTGCCTGGTTGTGCTCGTCAGGCATTTGCAGTTTAGCGGGGACTTGTTCTTCATCGACCTGTGATGACTGAAGTGACCAGGACACGCTGCACTATTGCCATCCTGACTGCCAGCATGACTGCTCAAGCACCATGGCAATCTTAAGGCAACTTCAGAAACATTCAGAACATAATTAATTGCTTGTAAGAAAAGAAAAAAAAGACAACATATTCTGCTCGGGACAGTGGGCCCCCATGAGCCTGCTCCGGAGCACACCGGTCAAGGAAAAAAGTTGTTGGCAGGCGGCGAAGGACTCGGCTTGGGCAGCGCCAACGCGCCGCTGGCGGGCTCTCCCGGGAGAGGTGCCAGCGCCGGAGGCGGCCTTTGGCCGAGCACAAACGCCTTCAGCTGCGGAGGGACGCGGAGCCGGGCGCTCGGGGAGCGGCCT
Organism: Balearica regulorum gibbericeps; assembly: GCF_011004875.1. NCBI lineage: Eukaryota > Metazoa > Chordata > Aves > Gruiformes > Gruidae > Balearica > Balearica regulorum. The sequence goes on along the minus strand of NC_046186.1, from coordinate 51,533,165 downwards.
CGGGGAGGGGGAGCTGCCGGCAGCCCCCGCTTGTGCCCCCCCCCCTCCCGGCAACGCGCTCCGGCTTCTGCCGCGCCGCTTCCCTGCGTTCTCCGGGAGGGCGACCTCTTCCAGGCAGGAGCGGGAGCCTCCTCCTCACCAGGTATTGCCTTCTCTCCCCGCTTGGTTTTTTGTCATACCGTACTTCCAGTCGAAGGGGGAAGTGTTAGGTGATGGAGCCCTTTCGCTGCCGAGGGCCGGGGAAGGCGCCCGCAGGGGCTGCGCAGGGACCTGGGGCTGCCCCGGGGACCTTCCGCCGGGCACAAAGCTGCTCCTTAAGCTCAGGCGGGCAGAGGTTTAGGCCACACATAGAAGCGTCCGCTCAGTAAAAGCGCAGCGGCTGTCACGGCTGGTTCTGGCGTGAGCAGCGAGCCACAGAGTTTGGCAGGGTTGCAAGATCCCTGCTGCGTGCTAAACCTCAGCTCCTTCCTGCTTCCCTCCTCTCCCCACACAGAGAGGCAATGGGCGCAACAACCCCCGGCCCCACGGCAATGGGCAGCGCAGACCTCTCCGGTTTTGGAAAAAAGCAAGAGTCTTGCTCACCATGTAGGTGCTGCTGGTGGAGGTTACTACTGTTGGTAGCTTATAGCCTCTGTGTAACCTATGCTGCTTTAGGAGGTATTGCCTGTGCATGCATATGCAAACAGCTATCTGAAAAAGGAGCTGTGGCCTCCCTGGTAGCCTCCGGTCTCTGTGACGGTGGCTCAGAGACACCTGCTTTCTGGTGATGGTGCTTTAGGTGCACCTAGCAGAGAGGCTGAGGAGGTCCCAAGGAGGCTCGAGCATCCCTTGGTCGGTGAAAAGAGAGCATCCTCACCTTCCTCCTGTGGCAGCTCCCCAATGTCCTTCTCACAGAGCAGCCGAAATGACAGAAGAAGGACCAGGTCAGACTCAAAAGGCGAAAATCAGGAGCCCCTCCTCAGCAAACCCCTGGGAAGGGATTGAGCTTCATCAGTGTCTGTAACTACTTTTAGCAAAGAGCTTGGCAAAAGCCCTTTCTGGGGTCAGGTGAGGGGAAGCAACACCAAGGGTGCTTGTAAACTGGGGAAGTAAATAAACAAAAGAGTAGTCTGCAAAAAAAGGAAGGGAGAAGGTGTTCCATGTCAGGCACAGACAGGGATGGTGGGCACAGGTGGACGAGGAGCCCCTCCAGCAGTTCAGAAAGCCTGGAGACTTTGCTCCCTGGTACCACAGGCTTCAGGCAATCAAAAAAAAGTGTTTCAGAACTTCTGTATGGTGAAGTTCTATGTTAGTTTAAAAAACACACACGACTTCAAATGTAACAGGTTTTGGTTTTCTTCAGTTACATCCATTTTCTGGTCAACAGTTCAGCTGGACTTTTTCAGCTGTTCATTTGGGTGTGTAAACACACTTAGTTTGGCAGGTCAGCCGAGTTGCGACACACGTGGAGAGCAGCCAGCCTGCCGGGGAAGCACGCAGAGGGAGTTGGGCCACAGGCGAAAGGGGTAGGGCGAGGGGCCATGCCTGTGACGCAGCGATGCCGAAGCGATAGCGTTTGTGCAGCTCTTCCAGCTGAGGGATGCCGCTCTCCCAGGGCCCGTTGCAGCCTGAGGGGCAGCCTGGAGGGACCATGGGCCAAGAGGCTGCAGCTGGCAGTGGATGTGCGTGTTCCTCTGTGTGTGAGTGCGTGTATGTGTGCTGAGGACCAGCGTATTTATCCATATTGATCACATCGTTCACTGCTAGAATGATGTGGAGGCTGAAGGTTAGCGGCACTCAGTGGGGATTCACAGCTATGTGAGGCAAGAAAGAATAAAAGGACTCCCTTGCGTCACATGAGGCTGACATTGTCTCTTCAGCTGCTGGAGTTGGAAGATTGAGTCACATCACAAAACACTGCAATATTTTGAAAAATAATTTGTTCTGGCCTGGGAGGAGCAGGAGGGTGGCAGGGGCACGAAGCCCACGTCATGCGCTTTGCTGGGGAATTACAACTCCAGGTGGCTCCGTCTGGCTTCTGTCCCATTCTTCTGACACCAAGAAAGGACAAGGAGCTAAACAGTACCTGACACCCTTCTCCTCCCTCTCCACCAGTTATTGCAACTGATTTGCCTTTTAAATGCTGGTTTTTGCAAAACCCTCAGAGAAGGCAGTGAGTGAGAAGCGTCACCTCCGCTGGCACTAAGCTGGCCTGCCACATCAGCTAAAAATAGTTTCTCCTCCTGTGCCCTCCCAGCAGGTGCAGGGCTCCCTGCTGAGGCAGGCTGTGCTGCCAGGGCAGAGCCGCAGGTGAGTCTTGCACTCGTAGCCGGGTCAGTGGCTCTGCAATGCCTGAGCTGGGCTTGCTCATACAAGCTGAGTGTAGCCTCTGCTTTGCACCCAGTTAATTTTTGGCACATTAGCACATTCAGACTTGATGTGCTCCTGGACTGCGGCAGTAAGTGTTAGAAAAGCAGCGTGTTTGATGGGTGCCTGTCATGGCCGCCTGAGCCGTTCCCGCAGGCTCCAGCATTGCCAGCAGCCCCTTCCCGCCCTCGCTGGCTTTTGCAACTTTGGAATCAGTTGATATTGAACTGGCTTGTCTGCAAAAATCCCATCCAAGTTGGGAAGATTTGTGAAACTTGAACCTCCGCCAAGCCGCAGCTCCCCTTTCATCCCTGGTGGCAGGGAGGTCAGTCAGGAAATTCAATCTCCATCACAGTCCAAGGGCTTCAGTGAACAAGAGCGGTGAGGGGCAACCGAAAGCAGATCTCTGGCAGATGCATAATGTACCCGTCGCATATGTTTCAGCAGGACTGTGGTCATCCAGGGACTGCTGGGAGGCTCACTGGGCGTGCTGACAGTCACACGTGATTTCCATAGCTGCCAGTGCTGAGCAAGGTTTGTTGATAAAAGTGTTTAGAGACCTTTCTCAGAACCAGTTGTCCTAACAAAAGTAATTTCAGTATTATTAAAACTCCCCGAATTCCTTGTTACTCTTTTTTTTTTTCTTTTCTTTGGCTTTTTTTTAAAATAACAATTACTAGTGCAAAATATTCTGGAGACTGGTAGGGAAGCATACGCTGTCCATGCTCTGACCCTCCGCAGGCGTTCCTGGTGCGGGTGGCTGAGGCAGCCCGGGGCGATGGTAGAGCTGAGGAGTGCAGCTTTTGTTCAAATCAGCATTTTTTCAGATTGGGTTTGTGGGTGACAGTGATGCAGGCCAGCGGTTCCGGTTCAGGGTTCATCTCTACACCTGCACTGGGTCCTCTTTCCCTGCTGTGTGGGCACTTTTATAGTCAGCTTGTCAAGGAAGATGTAATAATTAACGGGAATAAACTTAAGCATTGCACTGAGAGGAAGAGGGGTTGTAACAACCCTTGGCTGCGATGCAGAAAGTATGCAATGAAAAGCAACAGTGCCTGGTCATTTCTCCCTTCCTACATAGTAGGGATGTCAAATTTTAAGTAGTAAAACCTCAGGGGTAAGTGAGAAGCTGTGTGAAGAGTTATGAGCAAGGATCTCATAAATAAACCCGACCTATCATAATCCCACACAGTCTGTCTTGCCTAAACTTACATCAAAGATGCCAAAAGCCACAGGAAGATGGGAAATCAGCCCATCCTTGTAAGTGCAGGCACTGGTTTCCAGAAAAGGTTCCCAGAAAGCAATTAGTGAGGCTGGATTTCTACAGTCAAGGAAGAGCGAGTCCTGTAGGAGAAGGCAAGACTCTAAGGGAGCTAGACTAAAGGTCCATATCAGTCAGCATCTTCTCCAAGAGTAATTATTGGTAAATACTCCAGGAAAACTTAAGAGCCATAGGCAAAGGAGATTCTCCTCCTAAGTCCCTGCTTACCTTTTGGCAGTAACCCCTCAAAGGAGTGCCTGAACCCCAACACACCTGTTTCCAAGCCACTGATGGATTTATCACCTCTGAGATTGCTCAGTCTCTTTTGGGCCCATTTAGTTCCTGGCTTTGGGGAGTTTGGAGTGCACACTGAGTTCCATGGTTCAGTGGTGCTTCATGCCTCCACCGATGTGAAACCTGTTAGCTGGCTGTGGCCAGGCGCACAGGCTGGCACCTCGCTGGCATGGGCAGCCAGGTGATTATCAACCAGGAGCTGTGTGCCACTCACCAGGGAAGGTCTTGAGCTCTGAAACTTGGCTAGACAAGGGAAAATAGAGTCGCTGCACCTCCAGGAGTACTCATCAACAGTTGAGGATGCTGAGGAGTGGAGCGGAGCTGCTCCAGGACCCAAAGCAGGTTATAAAGCAAGGCAGAAAGGGGCAAATATACAGGGTTTTGGGGCAGCGAGACTGGCTGGCTCCTGAGGACCACTGCATGCTGCTGGGAGAGTGGCAGCCTTGGATGCTCCCGAACCTGTCTGCAGCAGCAGGTCATGCTGGCAGGTACAGGGGCTGAGGAGCACCAGCTAGGGAGGGATGGGTTGGAGGCCTCCGGTCACTAGGGGCACAAAATTCCCCAGGATACAGGTGGCTTCTCTTCCCACGCTTCTCCCAGCCTAGGCATCAGAGCCCAAACAATTTTTGGAGTCATAGAATCATAGAATGGGTTGAGTTGGAAAGGACCTTCAAAGACCATCTTGTCAAAAATTAGTCATCATACCAAAGGTTGGTGATTTTTTAGTACTCATCTCAGTCTTGGTTCTCTGTGTGTGGCAGTTAGTCTTCAATTAGCTGTCCCAGGGGGTTATGTTACATCTTGTGTGCGTAGTTTATAGCCTGACGAGGGTGTCCAGCAGCGATATTGATGACACAGGTTACATTATTTCCAAATGCACATAGGTGCCTCTCTCCTCTGACTCTGCACCCCGGAGATGGCAGCACCCAAGGTCGCAGTGGTTGGCGCAGGAGTCATCGGCCTGTCCACAGCACTGTGCATCATGGAGACTTGCCCCAGCTGCTCCGTGACCATCCTTTCAGACCAGTTCAGCCCCAACACAACGAGCGATGTTGCAGCCGGGATGCTCATCCCTCACACCTATCCAGGTGCGTGCAACCCGGCATGGCATTGCCCACGGCACCGCATGCACCTGCGTGCCCGGGTGTGCAGTGATGCACGGAGGTTCAGGAAGAAAAGTACCATGCCCTGCCTTCCCCCTCTGTCCCGTCTCCTTGTGCTGGCTTGTACACTCTTCTTTGTGTTTTCCCTCTCTGCATGTTTGGTTTTGTTTACATGCAGGCACACCGATCCACGTGCAGAAGCAGTGGTTCAAAGAGACCTTCGCTTACCTTTTTGCCATCAGCAACTCAGCCGAGGCATCAGAGGCTGGCATTCACCTGGTCTCTGGGTAAGAGCAGCCTTTGGAATGCATGTGCTGTGTGCTGGGGCAAACAGAGGTTTTTCTTGCTGGAGTTCAGGCATATTCCTGGCTTAGCTTTTATGACCATCTTTCCCAGAAACTGCATTGCAGCTGCTCAGGAAGGACATATTTTCAAGCAAAATTCATGCATACGTGTGCACAGAGAAACCACTCAAGACTGACCTGCCCTAAAAGTCTTTGAATAATTTCCATACTGCCATGCACCAGTTGCTTGCAGCAGGGATAGTCCTCATAGGCATGGGACTGCAGGATCTTCCAACTTCAGCAACTAGGTATAGGGATGCAATTGGAGTGTTTGTGCGTTGGGGGTATTTTATGCTGCCCACGATCTACACAGAAATTCACCTTTTGGGAAGGTTGAGGCTAAGCACTCTGTAGCTTTATGTCTACCCAAAAAAATGTCACCAGGTGTGCAAGTGGCCCCACATGAAGGTCCAGCCAGGGTGGCCGCAGCCATGATGGGGACACTGTAGGAGGGGACTTTGTACTTCTACAGAAGTTCATACAGTATATCTGGAAGAACTCTCTCCAGTTTAGTTCCCCGAGTGTCACCCTCAGGCTTGGCTGCGGCAGTCCTCCGCATGTTTGCCAAGGTGCGTGTTGCAGTAGCAGGCAGCAATGTTTCCCTGTTGCTTTTAACCTTGCAGAGCTGCACTGATGAGCCGAATGTTCCTGAGTTCTTGGGTTTGTGCTAAGATTGTCATGACATGTGACGTGGAGCAATAGCGGCTATGTTTTGCAGCTTTTTATCTGTGTCCTTTTAGCTGGCAGGTCTTTAAAAACACTCCCGAGGAAGAGTTACCTTTCTGGTCAGACGTTGTCCTGGGATTTCGACTGATGTCTGAAGCAGAACTCCAAAAGTTTCCGCAGCACCGATTTGGTCAGGCCTTTATGACACTGAAATGTGACTGTCCACCCTACCTGCTGTGGCTGGAGAAAAGGTTGGTTTTCCTGCAGGCTGGGCATGCAGGGAGGAACCCAGGCGGAGGAACTTGGGGGGAGCTGGGGACTCCTTGAGAGCCTTAGCTTTGAGCAAAACTGGAAAAGGGCTGTTTCTCGCTGGGGAAAATGCAGCAAGCTATTCCTTTGGGAAGAGCACTAGGAATGAATAACCAATCTTTCCAAAATGTAAAAGGCCCCATCTACGCAATGTCCACTTTCTAACACTGTGGCTGTACAGGTCTTAAAGTGGGAGAGCTTCTGGCACAGGACCGACATGGCCACAGGGGCCACACTTGGACAACCAGACCTTGAAAGTACATTGGGAACCTTTCCTGTCCTAAGAAAAAGTGCAGGTGCTCCTCATTTGCCAGACTTCCCAAATATATCCCTCTGTTCTCGAAGATAAATCCAACCCCTGGGAGAATACGCATGTCTGGGAAGGTGTCTTATTTGTGAAGACTTTGCACTTATGAATTAGCTGAACTGATTCATCTCAAATTTGGTCAACAACCAGAGTAATTTCTTAATCAAATAATATCATCTTGTAACAAACCTTTTGGAAACATTTGTCTGCATAAGATGGGTGATGCACTCACTCTGAGGAGTCATGGCTTCAGAATTCATGCCTGGATTGACATGAAAGTTAGATAATTGGGCAATTTCCAAATTTCCAAGTTTCCCCAAAATACGTGGATTTCGGAGAACCATAGGAGAGGCAGGATGCAGAACTAAAAAGGTTCTGCCACCGGGGATGTACATTTAATCAATTTAAGTACCCCTAAAATGAGCAAATAGCTGTCTACACTTGAGAGAAAGTAATAGGCTGCAAGCTGATTTGAGGTTAAGTAAAGAGACGTGTACCGACACCGTGATACAAATTGCCAGCTCAGCCAGTTGCTTGGATGCCTTTCATTTCACTGCAAAATGTGAAAAAACGTTTCTTGTTCTAGCAGCCAGCCAGGCTGGCAGTACTCCAGTGGCACCAGTGCCACGTGAGGTCTGTGCCGCCTCCTCGGTGCACACGCGCTGTCATGTTTCATTGCGTAACCGAATCAGAGATTTCTCCTGAAGCACAACTGAGATGTTCAACCCATTTGGTATCTGCCACGTGATTTCTGCTTTCTCCTTATTCCTGCCTTCTTATTTCTCAAAGGATGTAGTCTAATAAGATGATCATGCTCCTTTTCTTTCTCTTCACTCTGGTGATGAGAAATGAGAGCATATTAAACATGTAACTAATTCTCAAACCCCTAGTGACCTGAGCAGTATTTATAGACCATTTTTGTCAATCCACAAGGAAAATTGTGTTTGTGCCCACCTTGCTGGTCCAAAAATGGACTTCAGGAATTTTTCCTGCTTGCTTACCTGAATTCAGGAGTTTTCAGCAGGTTTTTTTATTGGTGTATTTTTATAGCATGATGGCAGAGTCCTAATTACAATCCTTATGAGCTCTCCCAGCAATTTGCCCAGCCAGAGCTGCTGCATGAGATGCCCCCTCTTCTTCTTCGTAGCAAGCCTCACTGTCCTGCAGCACCCAAACCCCAGTCCCCAGAGCACCAGCAAGTCTCCTGACTTGCTAAAACCCCCATACAAGACCCCCAGTAACTGGATCCAGCTGACAGCATGCAGTGACTCCATCTCACACCAACGTTTTTCCATGGGGAAGGGTTTCAAGCTCCAGGCAAGTTCAGGGTGGAAATTGGCTTGAAACTGAGCTCAAAGATGAACCTCGAGAAGGGGTGAATTTTACTGAAGAGCAGACATGGATTTATAGTGCTCTGAGCTGTCCTGGGTGACTCCTGGCTGCTGGTCTAGAAGGGTCTCCTGGGTGTCCCAGGCCACAACTGCCCGGCCTGTGGGGACGTCCTGGGTACCCCAGGGCTTCGCACGTGGCACTAGATGACTAAGTGGCTCCTGGTGTCGGGGGGGTGAATTGGGAATGAATGCAACGGTGTGTAATAGGCACATTAAAAGGGGTGTAGAATGATAGCAATGTCACTAGAAGTCACTAGTAGTTGAATAAATCTGACATTTTTCAGCTTGCTTGAGCTGTTAAAGCTTTGTACGGTTATAGCAATGAAACAATGAGACCATGAGGACCTTTCTGTCTGTCTAGGGTCTTATGCCAGACCCTTCTTTAATATGAATCAACTCGCTGTATCTTTCCAGCCCAAACAAGCTAAAAAATAGCTTTGATAAGACCAAATCAGACAAACAGAAACCCCATGGCACGTTCTTTGCTTTTTGTCCCATCTGTTGTTTGGTTTTGATTGGTATGTTAAAGGCAATCTATCTCATTTACTTAATGTGCATAATAATTACATGAGGATTTAAGGGGTTCTTTTCTGCCTCACTTCTGGAGTCTTTTTGCAGGTTGAAAGCAACTGGTGTCCAGATGTACACCAGAAAAGTTGCAGACTTGTGGGAGCTGCACAGCGAATATAACGTTGTCGTCAACTGCGCGGGCATTGGAGCCCAACAGCTGGTGGGGGATAAGAAGCTCTTCCCCGTCAGGGGACAAGTACTCAAGGTTCGTGCTCCTTGGCTGAAAAACTTCATCCGGGATGGAGATGGTTTAACTTACATCTACCCGGGGATACACAGGGTAACCCTAGGGGGAACCAGGGAGAAGGAAAGCTGGAGTCTCTCCCCTGATCCTGGCACTACCAAAGACATCTTTGACAGATGCTGCTCCCTTGAGCCCTCACTGCGGGGAGCTCAGGATATCAAGGTGAAGGTGGGCCTGAGGCCATCCAGGTGGTGCGTGAGACTGCAGAGAGAGGTGTTGAGCCAAGGAGGACTTAAGCTCCCGGTGGTCCACAATTATGGGCATGGGGCAGGTGGCTTTTCGATGCACAGGGGCACAGCCAAAGAGGCTGCTCGCCTGGTAGGAGAGTGCATTGCTGCTTTGCAAGGCTCCTCATCAAGGGCCAAGCTTTGAATCCCAGAGGCTCCTTTTCCATTTACAACAGGCTGACATTGTATCCTAGTAAGAGCTTTGGACTTTTATTCCATTACTAGATAGAAGGACGCTAAGACAACAGCTTGTGCCATTGCAGATGCTCAGTGGTATCTCACCAGCTTCCAGCTGCCACCTTGGAAAGTCATGATGGGTTGATCCAAGTATTAGTCCAGCTGTCCTTCTCCATCTGGCATTGTTTCTGCCCTGGGCATTTCTCCTAGCCTCATGTTAAGAAGAAGGCAAGATATGTAGATACTCTTCACGTAACAGGGATCAGATTGCTGCAGTATAATATCAATAACATAAATTTAGCATTTCTTCATCTAAAGGGTATTGGATGCACTAGGTTCAGATTCAGTAAAAACTAGTTCTCTCCTCTTGCACCAAATCGAACCTAGTATTGCCCTTGGTCCTGCCATCTTGCTAAAAAACTTTACCATTTTCCCTGTGGTTTACAAGGAAAAGAAAACCCTGTACAGTGCTGCATTACAGTGCTCCAGGTCAGCTCTTACAGAAAGCAATGTCAGGTCACTGTCATGCACAGTGACCAGGCAAGCATGATTTTAAGAGCAGGTCTGTTACACTGATCACCGCATTTGCTCATATTGCACCTCAGGGAACTTTGTGTTAAGTTTCTGCAAGAGGAGGTTGCCCTGTATGAGCTACAGTTTTGTGCACCTTTTCTCACACTTGTTTGCAAATCTCCTTTTTTTTTTTCCTCCGAGCCCCTCAGAATTTGATCTCAGACACAGATGACTTTTCCCCCCCAATAGCAGCGTTTGACATGGCCTGTGTTCCACAGAAGAGGATTTTTCAGGGTGGGCTTGGGAGTGCAAACATCTCTCTTCTACATTGCATCAGCGCTAGCTGCTTTCCTTGCAACAGCTGATATGGATAAATCGGTGACAAACCAACAAGGATCTTAACACCAGCTTCAGTTTCATAAGGGAGAGAAGAGCCATTTAAGACTAGATAAACACTCTAAAGACAAATTTGTCTGTAACTGGACATGAGCGAGCTCCTCTGCCGCTGTGAGGAAGCTGAGCCGCCGGCACCCAGACCCTCACCCCATGGCAGAGGCTGAGCTGGGCCTTACACTCCCCTCAGCAATTCAGGCCCTTTGATGTGGCTGAAGATAGTCACTCCCCAAAATCAGAGCTTACCATCAAAGTACAGGTCTGACTGTTAGTGATTAAACCACTCATTAGATCCTAAAAGGCTCATTCAAGAGCGTTAGCATCCACTTTTGACTAGGTTTTTTATACTTACAAAATAAATCAAAATCCTTCAAGAATTCACATGATTAAAATTAACTGATAAATAAAGTTCTAATAATGGAGCAAAGGTCACTTTTGTAGTGTTTCCTTTCATAAACAAAGGGGTTTCTTTCATTTGGGATGGCCTGACAGGGCCAGGAAAGGCCACATTCAGACATGGCTGCCAAGTCCTGCTGTTGTCACAGGGGATGAGGACAGTTATCCTTCACAAGGGACAGTGGTACGAGAGGGCAGAGCTGCTGGTTTTGGCAGCAGTGTTGGTGTAGGGCTTGTCAAGCTGCAGCTTTGTCCTCAGCTAACATGGAACAAAAAAATACATGGAAAAAGAACATGAGAGTGGACTATTTTTTTCTTAATCTTGATTTTAAGCTTAAAAAGTAACAAACATTTGTAGCTTATCCTGGAGCAAGAAACGCTACTAATGCTAATGGTGTGCTCACAGCCCCATGAGAAACCAGAGATCTGGTTGTGCACTTCTGCTCTGCAGGGTGGCAGGGTTTGTTCTAGTTTACTTCTAAGAGTTGTCTGGTTGATAAAAATGTCAAAATAGGTTCAACAGCAAGGCCCATCAGTCTGGTGTCCTAGCTCCTAGCAGTGGAGAGGACCACTTCTAGGCATTCCTAGCCCTGGGGCTTCCTCAACTGAGGGGTAGCTTAGTCCTTCACGGCTCTCAGATGATTTATCTTCCACGCATTTGTTGGATTGCTTCTGAAACCATGTATGGCACTTCTGTAGTCCCTGAGATCTCGTGACAACAAGTTCCATAAGGGGAGTCACTTCTTTGCCCAGGAGCAGAGCTTCTTGCCTTCGTGTTTGTCTTGAACCTGGAAACATCATTTGATGTCCCTTTCTTGCATCTTATGAGAAGCTGTGACTAGTTATTCTCCATGACCTTTCATGAATTTATAAAGCTGTACCATACTTCCTCTCGGACTCTTCTTTCCCACCTTGAAGAATCTTGATTTATGTAACTGCAACCCACATAACGTCATCCCATATCTTTGGTCTTCCTTTATACCTGTTCTCGCTCTACCATACCCTTTTTGAGATGGAGGGACCCGAGCACACAGTACTCATGGTAGGAGGTGAACCCAGTATTTAACTGATGACATCTCTCTTCCATTCCTAATAATTTCTAATAATCAATTGCTTTATAGTCACTAATGAGCTTTTAACTGACATCTGACTAGAACTACCTAATTCCAAGATAGCTGTCCTGGATGGTACTAGATGGTTCAGAGGCCATTGCTGAGACTGGGTAGTGAGGGGGTCTTCCTCCCAGTTCAGCCATGTGTTTTCCTCTGCTGTTACCAGCACTGTTTCACCTGCCATTTCATTGCCCAGCCTCATGAGAAGTTTTTGCAGCTCCTTGCAGGCAGTTTGCATTTCACTACCTTGAAGAAGCTGGTACCACCAGCAGTCCAAGCCTCTTCACCATTTGCCACCTGACCGATGGGTTAGCACTGGCCCTACTACAGATCCCTCTAAGATGTCATTGGTGACTTCACTGTGAAAAACATGATTTATCCTTACCTCGTCTCTCTATCCTATATGCAGTTGCTGACTCATGAGAGGATCTTCCCTCTTATCGCATGCCAGATTAGCTTCTTTTATGAGTTCTTGATGACAGATGTTATTAAAGGCCTTCCAGAAGCTGAGCAGATCATACCGAGCGGATTGCTCTAGTCCGTAGCCTCACTGTTTTCCTCTGAAGCCATAAGAGGATGGTGAAGCACAGCTTCATATCTCCTCACTGCAAAGCTCTGCCGATTCTTCCCTCTTAGTCTGTATCTGCCCTTGCTACTATTCTATTATCACGGCTTTTACTATTTGCCTGCTACAGGTGTCAGATTTAGTGGTTTGCATTTCTCCAGATCCCTCATAGCACTTAAAAGTAAGTGGTGTCACGTGCCATCCTCTTTTTTTTCCTTTGGCTGTTTTAAGTAAAGGGTTATACACCAGCCTTAAGAGTGCAACAATTTCCCATTAGCGTTCCTTAAAAACCCATGAGCGAGTAACATCTGCTCCTCATGAATTTGTTACTACCCGTTACATCTATTTGTTCTAAACTGTCATCTAATGGCCCTTCAATCTGAGGCAGCTTCCCTGCATTATCCCCTTAACAAATGGCTCAGCCGTGGGAATTTCACTAAGCTTTTCTGTGCTGAACGCAGACACGAGTAATCTGTTTAGCTGTTGTGTTAGGGCTTGTTTTCTCTCAAACTCCGTTGCCACTCCTTTGCTGCATACCCCGGTCACCTGCAGACCCTCCAGCACGCTCCTTGCTCCTGCTGCGGTAGGGGAAGGTTTTTCTCTATTAGCAAGTTATTTCCTCAAAATCTTTTTTAGTCTGCCTTTCTGTTTCTGCTTTTAATTTGACAGAGTTCGTGTCCTTTTCCATTTCCTCATTTGGACGGGATCTATTTCGGTTCTTTCCCATGTAATTTTTATCATGCTATTACAATGAGCCAGTAATAATCTTTCTTCTGGAAAGTCTCTGATATTTTAACACCCTTATATAAAAATCAAGCATTTTAGTCCCACATCTTATTCTGAGACTTACAGCAAATAGAAACAAGTGTACATTCAGCCTCATTGCTCCAGCTCCTGTGCCTTGTTGAAAGTGGCTTTATTTGTCCAGATTGTGCCTTGCCTTTTCCTGCTTACTTGTGGTTATAAAGATGTCAAAATGGCACCTTTAAGGACATGCCATCATGAACCCCTGCTCCTCTTTGCCTGCTCGCTTCCCCCATTCTCTAGCTTGAAATTCCTTTTTAAATCTTACTCTTTCTTGCAGGTGCTTTCTTCCCGGCTAAGGTCACACCACACAAAGGCTGAGCATCCTTACTCAGGAGCCTCAGCTTTTTGTTCCAGAGACTTTCAATTTGCCAAGAATATGTTCTAATATTTTGAGAATAATTGCACATCCTGCCATTATTTTTCTCCCTAGGCATGTAAAATTTAAATATTCTAAAATATATCCATAGATACATAGTGATGCTGCCCTGTGCCAACTATAGACCTACCCACAAAGGGGAGTCACAACGTTTTGATGCTGCAAGCAGGCTTGCTGACACTGACCAGCTAGTCTGTGGGCAGCTAGTCTGCCGAGATGAGTCCTTTCCTGCTTCGGCTGCCCAGCCTCGGCTGTCAGTCTCTGGCAATATCTCATCAGCCATCCCTGAGTTTCTGCTCCTCACCCAAGAGAAGCTGAAGCGAAGATATGGCCTGTGATAACTCTCCAGCTCCAGCTGAAGCTGAGCCAGCAGCTGAGGAATTTGCAAAACTCCTTTTTGATCCTAAATCTGTCCATGCTGTTGCATCAGCTCCATGGATTAACAGTGGAAGGTCATTAAACCTCCACAACTTTCCATGCTGATGAAAGACACCCTTAAAGAAAGACTTAGCTGTCACCTGTGCAAAGCATTTTATCCTTGTGCCGTTTCTTAAGCTCATGTGTGGCTGGACAAAAGTTAACCGGACCGTACTTGAGTTATTTCCTTCTTATCCGCATTTTCTGATCTACATTAAATAGGCACTCCTGGCAGATGGCAACTGATCTGTCACACTCACAGGGAACTTCAAAGGCATAATTATGGCATAGAAAGGGAATGATTGTATTTTGAGACATTTCTATCAATCCTTGCGATTGCAGACAGCAGATGGGCTATATGATGGATTTTAGAGCTTGAGCACAAAATAATAGTTTTCTGCAATAGGGAGTTTTGCTGATTTTCTTTGCAGAAACAAAGCCATAAAGACATATTGTCTCAATATAGGCTTTTGCCTATATTTAAAACAAATTTGCCAAATTTCTGAAAAAAATACAGGAAAATTGGCATTCACCATTCATTACAATTCTTTTCCAGTCAAATACTATTCGAGACCAACTTCAGTGTGATACATTCAAATTCATTTGGAATAAATGTAGCACTTACTTAGAGAGAAAATCATGGCCTGAATCGAGATTTGTATTGTTTTCACCTCTTAAATCCACGTATATGTTGTACGGGGCTTTCTTTTATCCTGCATTATTCCCTATTTTCCACCAGAGGGAGATGTTGGATCAAGCAGTTACTGCAGGAGACCCATCTCAAAGAGCAAACGCGGTGATGCTGAACCCAGTGGAAATGTGGGAGCCCGAAGGGCTCCCACATCCCTATAAGGCTTAGAGGAGTTGAGCGCTGCAGTAGGGCTTAAGACATAATCGTGAATCACTTTGGGCCGTAAAATGTCCTGGGGAATGATTAAAAAAAAAATAGATTGAGGAAATGGAAACATGAAGGTAGCAGCACACCAGAAGCTGCTGTTAATAAAAATAAGGTATTCTAATCCTAGACAAAGCTGTTGCTATAGCAGCATGTCCCAGAGCTTTTTCCCACCAAAAGGCTGGAGGGAAAACCACCATCTTGGGTAGCCAAGTGTCCTTGGTTCCTCGTGTTGCGGGGAATTGGGGTCCTCCAATCCCTCGAGCTGTGCCTGGGCTAGACATCCCGCAGGGGTTCTCTGCGGGGCTGCAGCCTGGCCCATGAGCCCGCTGCCTGGCCTGGCTCCCGGTGAGCCCACACACCGCTCTGGGTGCTCAGGTATTAGAAACTATCACTGGTTTAAGGATGATCCCAAATGGTCTATTTTCTTTCTGGAAATTTTCCCCCCACATCTGTATTTGTCAATGAAGAAGTCAAAGTAACATACTTTGGAGAAGGAAAAGTGGACATGAGTCGAAACTCAGCCTTTGAGGAAAGGGAGCAGCTGGGGAGAAAAGAAAGTGGAAAGAAACTTTTCTGAAAGTGAACAACTTCATAAAAATGGCATTTCCAAATGTAAAAGAAGCTTCAAGGGAATCTTTTCCCTGTGTTTTGTTTTTCCTCCTTTGAGAGTGTCTCACACCACTGAGAGCAGCCAGCACTAGGAGATCACTGTCCCACATTGCTTTCCTCCCTTTCTGTTCATGTCCACTACCTACCATGGGGACAATGTATTTCTCACCTTATAAGAGGTGTGCACCATGTGCGTCACATGCCGTGCTCCTGTGACTGTCACCTCTGCTGCCTTTTTATTTAACTTCTGCAAAGTCTCAGTCAACCAGCTGATATCCAAGCCTATACTTACATTTATGAGCCAAACAGGGAACAGGAGGCTTGTTTATTTTCTGTGTCACTAGAGAATTAAGCAGCCGAGTCAGCTGCAGGTGTTTCTGAAGGACCTGCATATGCACTTCCAGTCGACTTTTTGGCTAAAGTGAAGGTCTGGAAAACAACCCTTCCCTCAGGGGATGCCAGGGAGGGAGCCTCACGCTTGCTTTCCTCCTCAACAAATGAGCGCATGGTTGGGCTTCAAGGAGATGAAGCCTCTCCTCCCCACACACCTCCCAGCTTGGTGAGCCGAGCGGTCTCCTGGTCGGTGGGACAGCTGGTCTCCTTTGAGAATGCAAGGAACTAGGTTTGGGCTTCTCACATCCCATATCGCTGAGACAGTGGCTACAAGAAGAGCAATCCCACTTGTAGGTGTGCTTTGAATAAAGCAACTGCTTTTGATTTTTGAAATAAAGAGGCTGAGGCACCTAAAGTCCAGGAAAAGACTCCAAGAAACAACCGGCTTCTCCACAGTGGTTAATGATAGCTTAATATTTCGCTGCAAATGAGTTCTTGAAAAAGCTAGGTGACTCTACAGCAGTTCTGTTACCTCGTTCTGTAGCAGTTCAGCAGGAAGGCACAATCAAAGCATACATTAAAAGACCTTGAGAAGCACTGGCTACCCTGCTTCTGAAAATCCCTCCGTAAGCCTTGGTGGGCAAGGTCCGCATCTTTTCCGTGCGGTGAGAGTATCTGCACAGTGACAGCACTCCAGGAATAATCATGAGGTGAATTGCCACAGAGATTTGCAGCAGGATAATTGCCTCAAACAGAAGGATAAATAGCTTTTTCTGGCATTTAATGGGCCTCTTAAGTGAACGGCAATAAACTCTAAGCGAACAGATGTTCTCCCTCTTTTTTTGTCCTCTTGCATCTCATCCATAATTACGCACTAAAATGTTCTTGTCTGGGTTGCTGAGAGCAATCTTGCCACTGTTTGTCTTCACGGTCTAAGGCTGAGCACTTCAGCCCAAAGACTGAGCAAAAAGCCCTCGCTTCCTAAAGGCTCCTGTCACTGCACATCAGTGATCATCTTCTTTAAGCCTGTGGGAGGAGTAAGAAGTTAGTGGGAAAATTTGCCTCTTCCAACCGCTGCTCTGCAGGTCCCAGCACTGGGGCGTCTCCCTGCCTGCACCCGTGCCCTGGGCTCCAGCCAGGAGGTTCCTGTGCTCGCCTGGCTTCGGGCATTGACCTGGGTACAGCTCAGACTAGTTGCTTCTCCTTTGCCTCATGCAGGAGCTAAGTGCCGTCTGAGACAGTGCTGCTCTCTGTGCCACCTCTGCTACTCTGACAGGACCGTGGGGATTGAGCAGGGCTTCCCTCTGTAACCGCCAGCTTTGCCTCCAGCCTTGCCACCAGGACAGTTGCAGGCACCACACAGGCTCTGCAAGGAGTCTTTGCACTTCCAGAAGCCTGTACTTTACCTCCTGGCAGAGTACAGGGAAACGACCTTGTTCCTGAAGAAATTCAATGCATTCTGGCAAAGGGATCTCCTCCTAACAAGGAGCCTGGAAGCAAGACAGGACCTGGGGCACAACCACAAGCCTGGAGTGATGTCTGCAGGGGTGCCTGCATCTTCATAAACCCACCTTGTCCTTCCCAGCACGTCTTCAAAGAGTCTGGCTGGCTTCTGCTTTCCATGTCCATGGCCGATGGAGGCAGACCTGCTGTGGGAAGACACATGCCAGAAGGATGACCCCTGCGGTAACACCTAACCTATATACAAACTCTCGGCTAAGGAGGTTATTCCACTTTGAATCGATACCGATGTCCCTGCATCACTGATGCTGCCCTACATGGCATCGAGGGCAAACTGCCTTGAAAGGAGCCTGCGGGAAGAGCACAGAGTTTTATCCTCACCGTCTGGTCCTGGCCAGGCTGCTCGGCTGCAGGGGAGCTGTGGCATCTTTTCTGCTGAGGGCAAGGGTATTTCTCTCCTCCTCATTAGGATTTTGTTTAAGACATTTAAGATGCAACCAGTTGGAGGAGAGGATTGGCTGTCCACATGGTAATAATTAGGAAAAGCAATCTTTTTTGTTACATATAAAGACAGTGGTACTGAATTTAGTGTCCTGCAAAGATGGGACACTTTTCAGATGTGTGGGTGAGGCCTTTATTAAAGGTAGATGCATATTCCTGGCCTGCATACTGGTCCAGGACATTTTTGTATGCCTCCTATCCTATGAAAGCTGCTTTTCGCCCATCAGGTCCATCAAGGCTCCTGCCAGCCACTCCCAGCTTTTATTTTATCTTATTGCCTTTAATGAGGCATAAACTGTACAGACACATGCCAGCGTATCAAGCAACATTGCGAGACAGACTGCAGAAAAAAATGCACAGTGCATTAATTATGGGTCTTCATTTGCTTGTGAAACTGCTACGTGGAACATGTTGCTGCTGTTCTTCTCCCTAGCAGCCCCAGTGCCCCGGCTTGCATCTCTTCTCCCCTTGGAGAGCCTTTTTCCCCGAGCGCTTGCAGATGAAAGTCTCTCTCAGTGATCAAATTCTGACATCTGCTCGATTACTCCAGTGCCGTTGCCATCCTCTGTAGAAATACTTTGGCATTTGTACTGCACTATGTAAACCCATTAAAAACATGTAATAAAAAGGCTTATATAACTTCTTAAAGCCATAATTATTATTCCAGCTGTGGTGTTTTATAGAATTCTGAGCATTATAGATTAATCCCTTTGCCAAATTACATTTTTTTAATGAAAGATATTCATCCTTGAGCTTAGAAGTGTAAAAATGCCAGTAAAATTGATTGCATTCAAAAAAAGGGAGAAATCTGAACCCAGAGTAACACCAAAGTAATCTTTAAAACATATAGAAAATAGGAGTTTGTAATAGAAAACCAGGGTAATTTTTAAGCAGAGCTGGACACCTGCCTGGGGTTACAGAGTAAATACAGGGGAAATAATACAGACAACAAACTAATATCACAAAAATCTTTGTGCAATGGCACACGAACTGTATATGAGCTATCACTGCTCCATTCCTGTAAACTGGAATGTCTTTTTTAAAAAATGGCGATACATGTTTTCAATATTTATACCAGTATCTGCTCAATAAAATTACCAGCCCTTACTTTAAAAAGCAGGCAGAGTTTTGCTTGTTCAGAATGATTAGACAATTTAGTAAAAGGCAGACCATCAAATCAGTGTTGTTCCTCTCCAGGAGTGAAATACAGCTGCTGGAGGCAATAGTCGCATTTGTAGATACCATGAAGATTAGGGTTAAATAAATAAAGGTAAGGCCCAGGGATAGCAGAGAGCTGCAGAGCATCTTTTCCTGAAGGACCGTTTTGTTCCCCTTCTCCTTCCTGCAGCGAATGTATGCGCATGGATGGGTACAGGTATGTATATGTGTGAACGCACGAGAGTGTGACTCAGAGGTAAATTGTGATCTATAATCCCCTCTCCAGGCCATTGATTATCAACTATCTCTTTCATCAAATTTGGAGTATGAAGCTAGGCTGTGGTGTTTGAATCTCTCCGTAGCTGGAGGGAAAAGAGAGCTTCTGCCTGTGCCTCGCGCTGAGCTGCTGAACAGCAAGATCAGTCTTGTGTTAAGCTGCCTAAATAGCCCACGAGCTTGAGGAGAGCTAATGGGAGACTGCATGAACGTGGGGTTTTTTTAGCTGTTATCTTCAAACCTACCAGTGGTGAGCTGAGAAGTGCTTTTAATGATCCAAGCAGCTGAGCTTCAGCCTTGACAGCTGTTCAGACACGTATTTCTCAGCAGCAGTAAGTGGGTAATAGACCAATGTGGCCAATTTATTTCTCCATTGCTAACATCTGAAAGATACCAGAAAGAGATTCTTTCTCTGAGTTTTCAGTGGGATTTAAGGCATGGGAAGGAGTAAGGGCTGTACCTCCCTTGCAGAGCTGCTGGCTGCATGCAGGCTCCAGGGAGGTCTGTCACTCGGTACGCAAAGAAATACTTCCAGGATTTCCAGCTGCAGTTTTAAGCGATAGAAGTGAGACCGCGCTTGCACCGAAGCCATCACTGAGAAATCACCCGGGGAGCTATAAACATTTCATCTCACGTTCCTCAGGGCTATGGCAGAGCCTTGGCCCGTAAATGTGCAAGGCAATAAAACAGACCTGGAGCGAAGCTCTGACTCCTGCAGACTCAGTATCAGATGCCCATGCATCTTCTGCGGAGAAGGACACACTGTGCTTCTCTTCACGCAGCCACTTTTAAAATGACCTTGTGAAAGTTTCTGTAGAAAACCTCTCTGTTTTGATGTGCATGGACCAACGTCACTCTGGTTTTCAAAGCATTAGCCAGGAGTGTAGGAGGGAGAAGAGGGAAAAAAGTCGTCTTTTGCTCTGCCCTGTAGATTTTGGCAAGTGGCTCATACCAAGTCCAGCAGGGTTGTTAAGCAGAGTCGAAAAGAGCATTTTTATTCATTTACTCATTTTATAGGAGGAATATTTGACTTCCATTAACAGCCCTTAGAGAATCCAGGGAATTCCCAGTGGTGTTTTTCCTGCCTGGGGTTTAATTTTGCACAGAGATCTGGACAGACATTTTGACTAGCCAGAAGATAAACAGAAGCCTTGACAGTGGGTGGAGGCAGAAGATGGATGGTGGTAGGCAAGATGTTTGAACTGGAAATGGCCATAAGAGAGAACAGCATTAAATACCTGTTGCAAAGGAAAGATTTTGCTATCAACACCATCCCAGGCAAGATGTAATTTATAAGCAGCAGACAGTACCGAAGCAATGAACTTCCACTGATGTTAAACTTTTTACTTCCAGAGGTTTAGCACTGTGCTCTCACCATAGACAAATTTGTAAATACGGGAGGAATTCTACATTTTGAAAGACTTTTCCTGGAGAAATGAAGGGAGCTGTAGAAATCTGTGGCACTTACATAAAAAGTAGATACAGTAGGTCTGATGTCTGATATTGGTTATCAGGGCATAATGCTCGCTGCTCTCAGTAGAAATTGCATGCTCAGAGTTGCTGTTTCAGTTACTCCTCACATTATGTGGCTGTACTTTATGCTCTGCTGGATCCGGTATGATATATTTTCCTCTAATTCTATCCATCCTGGTTTTGCGACAACAGGGAGGGATGGCTATTTGCTGCCTGACTCAGAGAGTGAGCATGTTTAGCAGAAGCTGTGAAACTTTGCAGAAGCTGTATTTGCCAGCAATCACCTCAAAAAGATCCATCTGCCAGATGAACTGGAGCTGCGTGCATTACGCTGCGATTCTGATTTGCTTTTCTTCTTAACAGGCATTGCTCACATACAGGTGTCTGCAGCAGATTCCTGGGGGAAGAAATTAGTTTATAATTCACTTGGTAAAATGGAGAGCATGCTGGAGATGTGAGAATGTTTTAGGTACTATTTTAATTCCCATTGATTCTCATGCCAATCCAGAGAAGATTTCTCATTGTTCCTGAGATTTCCTGAGATCCTTCTCTACCACCGTTCCCTTTTTCTCTATGTTTAGAAACCCTCTATTGTGTTTTAAACCAGCAGACTTACATTCAAAAGAGATGGGGGAGAAGCATGAGAAATTCAATCGTTTGTTAAAATACAAAAGCAAAATGAAAACACTGAGTTAAATTCACAAACTGTTCTTTATCAGGATCGCTCTTAGCATGCTCACAGATTGGGGCTGATCAGCTTTCTGAGGAAGGTAATGTGTCATACAAGGTCGGCATTTACAGTTACAGCTCAGCGATGACAAGAAGAATGGCTGGATTCAAGTGTTTGAGCTTTCCGTTGAAGCTATACAATGAGAGAAGAACAAAAAATGAACCTGTGATAATAAAACCAAGAAAGACCTTGTAGTTTTTATTCTGCTCAGTCAGACCTTTTTATTTGAATATGCATTGTTCAAGCTTTTAGGAAAGCTTCAATTTCTCAAGGATTAAACTTTAAGAGAGAGCTTTAAAATGTATTTGGGAACTTTATACTTTTTGAGTCTTGACCTTTATACTCCTGCCTTTAAGATTTTCTCCATACCCATACAAACACAAACTTTTATTTTAATAGGACCTTCACACACCACTATTGACCAGATGCTGATACTCTAAAACAACCTCGGTGCTAAGAATTTTCGGATATAGTGATTTTGGCTAGCAATACTGCAACTTTTGTGTCTTGTCACATTTATCCCTGCATTTAGTGTACTTGACATATGTCTAAACCGCTCTCCCCTGAGCAGTGGCATTACTTCTGTCCTCCAGATGGACGATGTCATTTCACTCGGAGGAGCAGGGTGATGCACAGGTGTCCATGTGCCAGTCCAAGCGACCTTCTGCTGATGAACTCCAGGAGATGCTCATGGATGGAACCGAGTGCCTGTCTCAAGCTGATGTCAGCTATGGTTGTTGCAGTCACACTCTCTGCCCTCACAAGTGTGTTCCTCCCTTGCACTAGCACCAGGGCTTGTCTGATCTGCTCATGAGCCACCTAAGGGTGGTGGAAACAGAGGAAAAGCGTGTGGTTGTCAGCCGGGTCAGCTGGCAAAGCCAACTCGCTTTCCCGTGGCAAGCACCAGAGCCTGCCCAAGGGAGGGACAGGGACCCCTGAGCAGGGGCAGGGGGAGAAGCACTCCGATCTGCACTGCATTTCTCTGGGGGCATAAACCACCCAGAGGCTGTCCCACATCGGCTGTAGGCTGACCAAAAGAAACGATGGTACCCAAAAGGGTGTCCAGGTCTGTTAGGAAACTGCTCCAGATAGAGTTTTTCTTGAGTTAGTTTTCATCTGGGTCATTGTCCTGGTTTGGCTTAGCTTAGGACAAAGGAGCCCCCTTCCTGCTACAGGACTGGCAGGCAGAGCTGCCACCTACCCCTTTCCACCCCTGCATTTAGCGTGGTTTAAAACAACATGGAATTGCTTTAACCTAACTTAGAAGAATAGTTTACCTTAAAAAGAGGACAGCAGTGTTTAAATGGCAGGGAGCATGCACCTGGCCTGCCAGTGCATCTGTGCTTGGAGCCATGCTGGAAATCCCAGTCCTGCAGACAGATCACAGCTCCCTCTCTTATCTTCCTGCGTGCAGCTCCTCCACTCTGCTGCCAGCAGGTCTGGTTGCTCGGCCATTGGCGGGCTCTGCTTCTCTCAGTGCTCCTCTCTGACCTGCTCCTCTAGCAGCAGCCAGCTCTGGCTCTGCCCCAGGCTGTGAACAGACACGAGACTTCAGACAGGAGCAGTGCTGGCTGCTGCTGGGGAAAGGACAGCGGGAAGGAGGGAGACGGAGCTCAGTGCAGAAAGCCTCTCCTTTGCCAGCAGAGAAGGCAGGGGTGCTGGAAGCACAGCACTGCACACGGGGGACAAGAGTCACAACCTCCTCCCCCTATTCAGTGAAAGAAACGGGGAGTGGGCATGCATGTGTCCTGTGCATCCCACCTGGGAACACATTTATTACTTGCTGGGCTGCATTTGCAGCAAAACGACTGCCATTGCCCTCCTCCCCGTTCCCGCAGAGCTCGCCTCCTGCCATGGACACGTCTCCCCACCTGGGGTTACTGCTTCAGAAAATCCCACCGACCACCACTACGTTACTCGGTGACAGTTTAGTGTTGTGGCTTAAGACCAAAGCTGGCCTGCACGCTTCAATATTTCTGTTCTGAGACCTCTCACAGAGGTGAGTGGGATGCCTGTCCCCGCACTGCCTTGTGTGCCCTGCTCAGCTCACCTGGAGTGTTTCCCTCACAGATGAAACCAAGGATGTGCCATGAAAACTCACAGCTGGCCTATGCCGACTGAGGAAAGAGGCTATGACACAAAATACAGATTTACAGGAGTAATTCTTTTATTCATGCACATAAGGTGTCCCAGCCAAATTGGAGCACCCCAACTGTGGTTTCATGCAGGGTTCTCATACCCTTCAAATGTTCAGGTCCAACATAATCTGACTAATCACTAACACCCACACTACCGATTACTAATCATAGTAAAACTTTGCAAAGCAACTCTGGTTTACTGCTTGTCTATTGATCCAGACGTCCCTGGAGTCAGCCTGGCTCGAGTAACTTATCTGTAACGCCATGCGAAGCTGGGAGGGTTTCACAGCTGTGTCAGCGGGGCTGGGGTGCTGGCGTTATCTTGGCTGTCCGGGGGCATCCTTTATCCTTCATGGACAGCTCTAATCTTCCAAGAAGCAAAGTCCTTACTTCCAGGTCCAGGCTGCCCTTTAGTTTGTTTTACTTAACCCTGAACAATACCAAAGTCTCCAGTAAAATTCCACTACCCCCTTACATTACAGTGTATAATGTGAACTTATATCTATCTACCCATCTACACAAGTTAATACACTTCCATACTACAAAGATGGGTCGATGTAATAGTTAGGGAGGGGAGTTTTCCGAACAGATGTCGCCTGTTACGCCCGGCCTTGCGGGCAGCGTGGGTCTGGGTGCACGCACAAGTGACACGCACGTGTGCCACGCTACCGGCAAGAGCCGCGGCCGTGAAGGCGGCAGCCCCACGCTCGTGCCCGAGCACTGACCCACGCGCCGTGGGGCCGCCGGGGCGGGGAGCGTCCCGTGGGCCGACCGCAGGCTGGGCAGCCCCGGCGCCCCGCAGCCCCCCGCCGGGCCGGGACGGGGGCAGGGGCATCCCGGCCCCTCCCCGGCCGGCCCCGCTCGGGGCGGGGTCTCCCAACTTTCAGCGGCGGTCGCGGGGCCCGGCCCGCCGGCGGCATGAGTCCTGCGGCGGGGCGGGGGGGCGGCAGCGCCGGGCAGGGCGAGCCCCCGCCGCCATGCCCAAGGAGCGGCCGCTCTGGCGGGGCCCGGCCTTCCGCCTCTGCCTGCTCTCGGCCGCGCTTTTCCTCTGCCTCCAGCTGGGCATGAGGCGATCCTGGTGCCCGGAGGAGAAGCCCCGGGCTCCGGCGGCAGTGGCGGCGGGGCGGGCGCCCCCCCCGGCCCGCGGCACGGAGCAGCACCCGGGCGCGGCGGTGGCGGGCAGGCGGCGGGTCACCTACGTGCGGAGCGGCCGGCGGGGGAGCGCCGCGCCCGGCTGCTGCCCCTTGCAGCCCCCAGCCGGCCGCCGCAGGAAGGTAGGGCAGGCTGCGGGGGGGACGGGGGCGGGAGGGGGAGAAGAGCCCGCCGTGTCGTGACAGGAGCGCCGCTGCGTCGCGACAAGCGCGCTGCCACGGCGCTCCCTTTCCCCCTGAGGCGGAGCTGAGGGTGACCGGGCTTCTGGGGTCCCTGAGCCGTCCCGGTTAGGGTATGGGCTTTGTGGCCGCCGGTGGACGTCCGTCCGTAGGAGCCCCGGTTTGGAGATGTGGCCTCTCGCTGAGGTGTCGCTGGTACCCGAAAAGTGGAGACTGAGTTGTGTCTCCCATCCTTGCAAGGCTTCTCGTGGTCAGGGATTTTTGAGCAATGCCGTTAAGCTGCAGGAAAGGTGGAGACCTCAGCCTGGAAAGATAACCTTGGCTTGGAGTCACCCAGCTTGCTCAGCAGGCGGAAACACCCACAGCAGGACCAAGGTTGGGAAAGTCCTTGGCCCTTGGCATTCTTGGCATCCAAATGCTGTTTCATTTGCTGAAAGCCATCAAGAAATGTTTCTAAGACAAGGTCTTCATGAGAATTAATGAGTTAGTTAATGAGTTGGTAAATGGACCTGCAATTAGGTTCAGACGTGGTAATGATTGTAAAGCCTTTTGGAGATGTGAGGACCATCATTAGCATCTGGAGTTCAGCAAGAGTGAGGAATGTCAGTACTAACTTCTCCCACCAGTTAGCTGCATGTGTGACCGGTAGCAGGATGCTGCCTTCTTCAACAAGCTCCATGCCATCTTCTGGCACATGCCAGTCTCTCAGGAATCACAGGTTCAAATGTTTATCTTGTGGAGGGTTTTTTGTAGTCTTTTGGGGGAGAAGAGCCAGCTTTCAAAGGCTGGGAAAGGATAGTTTGTCACCTATGGAATGTGTGCCTCACCACCCTCACAGTGAAGAATTTCTTCCTAACATCTAATCTAAATTGACCCTCCTTCAGCTTGAACCCGTTACCCCTTGTCCTGTCACTACACTCCCTGATAAACAGTCCCTCACCAGCTTTCCTGTAGGCCCCCTTCAGATACTGGAAGGCTGCTATAAGGTCTCCCCAGAGCCTTCTCTTCTCCAGGCTGAGCAACCCCAACTCTCTCAGCCTGTCCTCACAGGAGAGGTGCTCCGTCCTGCTGATCATCTTCATGGCCCTCCTCTGGACTCTCTCCAACAGCTCATTGTCTTTCTTGTGCTGATGCCGGAGCTGGATGCAGTACTCCAGGTGGGGTCTCATGAGAGCGGAGTGGAGGGAGAGAATCAGGTCCCTCGACCTGCTGGTCATGCTTCTTCTGATGCAGCCCAGGACACGGTTGGCTTCCTGGGCTGCAAGTGCACACTGCCAGCTCACGTTGAGCTTCTCATCCACCAGCACCCCCAAGTGCTTCTCCTCAGGGCTGCTCTCAATCCCAATTCAATTTCATGATTTTTGAGGAAATCCTAGCGGAGAACTAGCAGTAGGAGAGGGTGTTCATCGTACCAGAGAACTGGCAGCGCCTTGTGGTGTTGGAGAGCTTAAGGTTCTGGGAAGCCCACGGTACATTTTGGCGTGTTTCCAGGTGAAGTGAAACATCACTGCTGTGGTTTGTGGTGTTTGGCATCTAGCTGCTGAGGTCTCATTTGAATCCCACTAATTAAGTCAAGTGAAAAATATTAGTAAATATAATACAGGCTGGAGTTACCAGATTAAGTTTGAGATGGTCAGGTGTCTTCCATGTTCAGCTATTTGACTTGAGCATGTTGCTTCAGGCTAAGAAAACCTGCTCCTTAAAGTGTAGTTAAGGCTTTGGAGACAGTGGGAGTGAAATTCTGGGAGTTACTGGTTTTAGAAATAGAGTTGTTAAATAGAAATGTAGGGGGAAAAAGTGATGAGAAAATAAACTAGAAGTGGTCTGAGTACTGCTATTTTTTCTTGTGGAAGTGGAAATCACATGTGATAGCTAAAAATAAAACAGAGTAATTTATTTTAGTTTTGTTTGTTTGGCTGGGTGTTTTTGTTGTCGGTTGTTTTTTTTAATCAGGAAACATTGTATTTCACTTCAGACTGTTTTAAGACAAGACAGGGTCTCTTACCAGAAAAGGCTGCTTAAATTGGTCACCCGTGACTTCTTCCAGCAGCTCTGGAGAAAGGTGGCAGCGTGCTGGCGTGTGTAAATGCTGCCTGGGGGAGAGGGGCTGGGTCCCTGCTGTACCAGGGATTGCCTTTTGCTGTGAGTTTTGTATGCTTTGGTGTCTTATATCTGTCTGTAAACCATTGTCAGTCTGTTTTTGAAGCCCACAGAGGTTTTCAGGTATGCATTTTTCCCCCTGCTGCTGATTGTTGTATTGGAGTATGCTGAGATATGTGAGCCAGCAGGATGGCAGTAATGAAAAATCAGTGAGGCCAAACCTTGCTCTTTTTTCCTAGTGCCGCTTGGTTATAACTGCTCACACTTACATCATTGAATTAACACAGAACACCGATGAACAGAGTATTTCCATAGGTCTAGCTGAATATCCTACTTTGTGGCCATACAAAAAAACTGCAAAAACATGCAGGGAAATTATTTTATGGCTACTTTGAATCACTATAAAGTTTCCTGAAGCAGAGTTGTGTTACTTATTTCCCAAGCACAACTGCAGTCAACCAACCAACAGCACCAAAAGGGAAAAAAAAAGACCTAGACAGGATGGGAAAGACAATGACTCGTCCATAAATGGTCCCTGTGTCTGCAGGAAACTGCCTGTGCAGTCGCATGCGCTTTTCCTGACCGCTTGTAAACCTCTGTCAGCGGAGACGGTGGCTGTAGGGCAGATGGGAGGGTTTGACCACCAAGGTTACAAATGTCTATTCGTGCCTTAAGATGCATGCATAAAAATTGCTAAGTGAAAGCAGCAGGGAATAAAGTAACTTAGCTATGTGACAGCTCTGGGAGCTGGTGGAGTTGCCTGTCCTGGTGCCTTTGGGAACTGTGTTGCTCCCAGGTGTTAA
Source organism: Balearica regulorum gibbericeps (assembly GCF_011004875.1). Taxonomy (NCBI): domain Eukaryota; kingdom Metazoa; phylum Chordata; class Aves; order Gruiformes; family Gruidae; genus Balearica; species Balearica regulorum. Next base: position 51,505,536 of record NC_046186.1, on the reverse strand, counting down.
GCTCCTGGTGGAGCTTACCAAAGAGCAGATGTTGCTGCTCTTGCTGACAAATAATAAACAAAATTTGTCATTGAGAGCATATCATGGTCATCTGAAGAATGGGAAGAGTTATATGTTGTGCTGCAAATGTAAAGCAAATGGAAGTTTGTAATCCCACTCATGTTTTGGTCCCACCAAAAACTGTGGTGTTGCTAACAAAATGCCCAACTATGTTTATAAACCGTGATTCTAAGCTCTGGTTGTGTTAAGCACTGATCTGGTAACACATGGAGCACATAAAAACTCCAGCTACATGGAAACGTGCAAATTCTGCCATGTATACCTGCTCTTGCAATAGGTATTAGCGAGGTCTGCACCCACATAGTGCTACAGGCACATGAGATGAGTTTTAAAATGTTATTACAGGGTGTGATGGTAAAAAAAAAAAATGTTTCATTTGGAATTTGAAATAACAGCAAATTCTTATCAAAGTGATTGCAATAACAAGGTTATGTTGGCTCTCCTGCTCTGAAATGGGGAGGAGCCCTCTCCCAGAGTCTGGGTAAGAAAAGCTGGAGTCCTTTGCCTTCTGGGCAGATTTATTTCCATGGAGGAGGAGGGGGAAAAAAGAAAGCTTTATATGGTTATGCATGAGAGAAAAAAGGCTGATGTTAGTCTGGGCAGGTGTTTTAACTTCCCGCAGTGCTACGTGCTGATGCAGCAAGCACTGTGATTATGTCTCTCCTAAAAACCAAGATTCAGGGTCGTGCCTTCCATGTGGGCTTAGGTGGGCTGTGCAGCGCAGGACTCCTGGAAGGCAGGCTTGAGGCTGCAGCCACAGGTGTGTCTTCTGAAAGTCTGCCTGCTGGAAGACAAGCATAGTACTAAATTTAGTTTGAAAGTGTTATATCAGCTGGAAATCACTTTGTTGTTGTGGCTGTCCAAAGGTGGGGAGTGTGTTACGCTGCAGAAGCTAATCTGGTGTTATTTTCATCTCATATCTGGGGATATAAAAATGTTTGCGTGCAGTGATTGAAAGCCAAGGGTTAGATTTTGCTGCCTGGGCCCATTTGTATTTTCTCTGGGATTATTTTGAAACATGAAGTATCATTGCCTAAACCAGAACAATTTTGTGAGATTATATTTTTATAGGCATCACTTACACTTGCATAAATTTGTATTTTGGTTCTTTGTAAATACAGACTAATTGTTTTTTCCTGTTGCTTGTTGGATTGCAGGGTTTGTTTTCTTTAAGTAGGAACTATTTTGGAGAGGTTACTGCTTTTCTGATAATAGTCTCATCTTTAATGTAATTGAAATCTGCAAATTATTTTGAAGCAATATCTTTGAAGTTATGTGGAACAAGTGGCAGTTCAAAATAACCTTGTGCAATTTAGCATTACATTATCACTAAGATTTTACTTAATTAAAATTAAATTTAAAATTTAATTGAATTTTAATTTTAAAATGACAATGCTACTTACGTTTATGTTGGCAATATGTAGGGTTTATGCAAAAAGTCCTTTTTAATTCTTCTACAAATCTGGTAAAAAATGTGTCAGGTGTTTTCATTGCCTATTTGTATGTATAGGGTTTTCAAGCTCACTTCACATCTTTAAAAATCTGGTAAACTTTGAGTGCTGCTTTTATAGGAAGTTACTCTGCCTCTTGATGAGCAGGAGACAAAATTCTTGGAGAAAACTTGGTTATTCTGAAGTCAAATGTATCTGTTTCTTTTTCCGTATCCCACGGTGTAATAGCTGGCCTCTTTTGGATTAGGACTTAACCGTTATAAAAGTTTATTCGTTATGTATGCCTGGAGCAATGTTTTAATGTTACAGGAAAGTTTAACAGCACAGAAGCTTTGGAAGCTGTGCAGCCAGTCACATCAGGCTGAGTTTAAAGGAGCAGATAAGCCCAGGCTGAGCCAAAACAAGGGAGCAGCTGGGGCAGCAGCGTGGGTCAAGGCAGCCTTTTGGATCTCCTAGTGAATTTAAATCCAGAGCTTATTCATGTCACTTCACCTGCATACCAGACATCACAAGCTTTTCAGCATGCAGCAGTGTTCTCTAAATGCTGCAGCGAGGAATGAATAGCGTCCTAGCTTTGATGAACCTGAGTTGCAGCTGTAGCTCTGTTGCAGAGGAGTGCAATGCTGAAGAGCTGGATATTGGTTATTCTTTTGAGTGTGTCTGCTTCTGGGCGCCTCCTTTAATAACAGGTAGACAAACTGGAGACAGTCTCAATGGGAGGAAAAAGGCATTAAGAGATGCGGGAAGGCAGGCTTGCAGGGAAAGCCTGGCAGAACTGGTACTTGCTTTGAATAGGGGAAAGTAGGTTTTGAGAGGAATGTGCCAACACTCTTCAAACTAAAAAAAAAATAATTTTTTTGAAGGGCATAATGACTGCTTGTTCCCTGTGTCCACTGCAAGTAGGACAAGAAGTAACTGGCTTAATTTTCAGGCAAGATATTAGGAACATCTTTTAACTCTGCAGTGGGGTAAGCAGTGGAAAAGCTCCCTAGAAAAATGTGAACTTTGGGTGTCCACACAGGGAAGGTCTAGGTATCTGTAGTTGTGCTTCAGGGCCGGGAGGTAGTCAGTCAAACTCCTGACATCCCTCTGCCTACATTTACCTGCTCTGCAATTAGAGGAGCAGTCTGGCAGGTACGATGTGATTAGCCAAACTGGAATTTAGCCTGAACGATGATCTAACATCAATGTAATAAAAAGAGGTAATGGGGTCTTTAAAGACTTAAGCGATCCTTGCTTTGACTTAATACCTCACTAGAGAGACCAGACCCCACCACAATTATCCTGTGATGACTTAGTGGACCCCAGAGGAAGGAACACTACTTGACAACTTTTTTTCCCCTCCAGCACTTGGAGATCTCTTACCAAATATAAACCAACACAGAGTTGTTCAGCTTCTAAGATTATCACAAGGTAGGAACTTGTGGCTTCAGGCCATGAGTACCTGGGGAACAGCCGTGAGAGCCTTGGTTGGTTTTTGTTCAGATATTCAGGCTAATAGCACAGACTGAGAGAGGTTATTGTGTTGGGAAGAAAAGAAAAAGCTTTTATTGATAGCAGATTTCAACAGTAGACAACCAAATCTGGGGAGCAGTAGCCAGCTCTGCCTCTAAATGGGGGCAGCTGAGGCACCAGAAGGTACATGAGCACGGGAATCCTTCTCCACATGGCCAAGCAAGGGCAATACTGGCCTTTTGCTGTGTCTTAACTGCAGATGAAATGTGTTTATGGTAGACTGTGAAGAGGAGATGGTAATGTTTTTTCTGACAATGATGTCACTTGCGAGCTTGTGAGGTCAATGATCACTCAGAATAACCTTGGTTCTTACACACTTTTTATTACCTAAAATAGGTTCTTCCTTCATAAATTTTTTGAGAAGCATCTGGGGAGTATTATCCTTCAGAAATTCATTACAGCTTTATAAAACTTAATTATATCCAATAATATAGTTTTCTTTCAAATACCTACTCAAGGCTTTCTTTCACCGTATAGAGACAGGGTAATACTTTTTTTCTAGATAGCTGTGGCACAGGAAAAATGTTTTTCAGCATATATAAGCTTTCCTGTTTAAGGATGTAACCCAGGGACTGAGGTGGTAATTTCTTCTGCAGATACCTTGCTCCATGATGGCTGTTAACAGTTGTACCATTTTTTTCTTGAACCAGGCTAGATGGTCCACGGGCCTTATACAAAACATGAATCTTTTATGACTGTGATAGCAGGTGCAGAAAAAACCCCATAATGATGCAGTCCCATTTGCTGTCTTCAGCTCAAGCTGTTGAATGGGACTGTTGTGTGGGGAGGCAACCCACACTGCCCTCCTGCCCACGTGGTGATGCTCAGAGTGGCTGGGCAGCTCTGGTCATGGCCTCTGTGTCCCACTGAAGGGCAGAAATTCAGTAAACGCATCCTCTGCTCCCACTTCTTTCTTCACCCCTCCACAGTTCACTGTGGTTGGGGCAGTGGACTGTGTACATGCTTGGAGGAGGATGGAAGTCTTCTGCATGAAAGCAGCTGTGGAGCAGGAGGTGGGAGGAGGCGAGCACTGGTATGAAAGTCAATTGTACAGCAAGTCACAGTCATGTCATGGGAAAAAAGCAAGAGTGCCTGAAAGTCGGAAATTTTGACAGCCTTGAAGACAACGAGCACAGTACCAAAAATGATCTTTTGTCACGTTTCATGTTTTATACTATAAATAATAGAAGTGAGGACAGTTTTGAACATGCAGCTTTCCTTGCTAAAGCAGTTCTCGTGGTGGCCAGGCTTCCTTCATTCTTTTCTAAAGCTTCCCTCTTTGGAGAGAGAAGAGGCTGGAAAGAGAGATCTGGGACAGGTAAAATTCTCCCAGAAAGCCTTAGGGTTTTTCTTTTACATCTCTGACCTTTAGCTGCCTTCTTATCAGACAAATATTTAACTTCATCGCTAGTAAGGTTCTCATCTCTTTGTTCAGTCAATTCACATCAACATTTACCCATCCAGCCAGGCAGTTAACAGAGATGTACACCTGTTTCAAAGCTGCATGGTAGTTGCTACCATGCCAGACATCTCTTCCATGCCACTTTTACTGAACTGCGGGTGCGGTTCAGACCATGGTCCAGCTGGTGGATCTTTGGTGTGAACCCAGAGCAAAACTCCAGTGGTCCATGACAAGGGATGCAGTACTGAAATCCAGTGGTGAAGGAAAAAACCCCTCTAACAGCTGCCTTGCAGACTTGTACAGATAACATGACAAGTACATCATCTCTCTTACAGAACAGATGTAGAATTTGGAGGTTTAGACAGGATTAGTGAGGGACCTCTGCTCCTCAGACAAGCAGTTTGGTTTGGTTGTGGTAGACCACGCTGTCCTTCTCCTGCTGCCTGGCAGTGACAGCTGTCACTCAGGGCACGGCTTAGATAAAAGACTTAACACGTAGGTGAGAGAGTCTGTGTGAACCACCGCTAATCTTTGATGGCATCTGCAGCAGCCCCCTCTTAGAGCTTGTTCTAATATTAACTGGGAGCTGTGTTTGTCTCGACGGCTGTTCAGCGCTCCAGAGCTGTGTGCAGTGGATGTGAGTCATTTCATCAACTCGAGGGTTTTCGTAGCTAGCAGATGTGCACCAAGATACTTTAGTGTGTGATGAAATGTTGTCCAGAGCCCTTCTGCACTGTTGAAGTCTAAGTGCAAATGGCATTCAGTTCAGTGGAACAAGTGAAAGGGGAAAAAAAAAGAGATTTGATTTAATTTTTCTTTTAATTGTGGTACAGCATGTATATCCTGGAATCTGTTACATACCTTGCTCCCCTGATGTTGTTTATGTTAGTGTTTCTGCATACAAAAGTGACAGGGTGACACGCTGTCCTATTTGGAATTAGCAAATCTCTAAGGGTAATAGAAACCATGTGCTCAGATGGAGTGACACCTTGGGTACCAGAGAGATGAAAGCCATGATTTTGAACTCACTTTTACAGCAACAACTTGGTCAATTTAAGCAGGGGAAGGCAGAAACATTTCCAGCTGTCTGTGTAGTACTGAGTGGAAGAGTTTGGATCTTCAATGACATGTGCATTCCCCCACCTGATCTTCTACCATTCCATCTTCGTCAGTCTTGCTTTTAGATGTGCCAGGTACCATCAAAAAAGGCTGTGAGGTGCTCGTGGACTGTGCTGTCACAGAACGAGTGGATGGAGTGTCCTTGGGTGACTGCTGACCCTTTGAAGAGCACAAGTCCTGGGTCTTGCTCTGGGGAAACCCCTTGGTGGTTATTTTACTTTCTTTTTAATTCTTTGCAACATTTAAAAACTAGCCCTGTAACTTATGTTCTCCCTGACACATTTATGAATACGATAAATAAACTTTTCCTTATGTTTTTGTGCAATGATAACTGTAATAGTTCCAGCAGCTGTTACCACATGCACAGAAATCTTGCTTCTCACCAAAGTCTTCTCCGTATGCTCTGCAGAGGAACCCTTGTGAGGAATGTCCTTCTGGTTGCCACCTCCTCCCACACAATGGGGACTTCTCTTGTCTCTGGGAATATAGGACGAGGAGGACTTCTCAGTGAGCAGTTGGCTTCTGAAGTCACTTGGGATTTTCAGGTCAAGCCAACTGCCTTGGGTTTTAGAAGCAAAACCTCTGGATTTGTGTGCTTGTTGCAGAAGGAGCTAACGAACAGCTCGTTTAACGAGTGCCTCACTGAGGTTTGCTGCAGGTTCCACTTTCTGACAGATCTAAGGTGCAGCTTCAGTTTTGCAGCTTTGGCTTTTCTGGAAGTGACAAAATTCTGGATTGTTTCCAGGACTGACCTTGTGGCTCTTGCAGACTAAAGGAATTGAACCCTCTGCCCTTCTTGGAGTATGGAAAAGGAACTTCGTAGGCCTTGAGAGCTTAGCAAGGAAGGGCCTACAAAAAAAGTTAGGCAACTCATCTCTCTTAGGGATATTGCTAAAATAGTGGACGGTCTGTGTTCATGCTATTGATTTTGATGAGGTAATAAGTCTCTATTTTTAATTTTTTGTGTGTGTGTGACAGGGTGGTCTGCTGGGGAAAACTAACCTAGATGAAAAGTAAGCAAAGAAAAAAAATACTGGTGTAGTGCCAGGGGCTGGACCTGGTTGGGAAATGCGTACAGTTGAAAATTATGTCAGAACCAGTGAACGTTAACATTGTAGAGTCACTGTTGCTGCTTCAACCTCTCCCACTTTGTCCCATCCACCCCAGCCCTCCTCCTCATTCCTCTCCAAGTAGCTAGCTAAGTCAAATAATTAACTGGGAGCTTCAAAGTTGGTGCCCTTAATTTAGCATCCTCTTTCATATTTTACAAAGAGACAGTGTTTGAAATGCTAGGGGGAAGAGATGGTAATGTCTATTGATATGGCATGTAATGTTAAATAATACTTGCCACTTAGAAGCCTAAAAATGATAAGAATCAGTTTGAAATCCTTCCTGCTCCCTGCAGAGTTGACGACACTATTGGAGGATTGAGATTTATCCGAGAGATGAACGCTGCATGGTAGGAGCTGCCTGAAAAAACCCCAAAGGAACAATGAATTTTGTTAGTACTGATGTCGTGTCTCATTTTGGGCTTTACTCATGGTTGTTCTGTGACACTGAAACTTTCAAAGAAGTGAACTTTGTTTCATCTTGAATAGGGCAAAGCAATAGCATCTTGTTCCTTTTCCTTCACTCTTTTGAGAAAATTAAACAGGCAGCAATTATGTGTCAATTGACTGCTGCTGAGCTGATATGTTTCTTCTTAACTCAAGGTCTTGATTAATGGTTTGATCTTGCAATTATTATTCATTAGGAAATCCATGGGAATTCTGTGTACATCAGGAGTTCAGGGTCAAACCATGTAGCTGTTCAGTGCTATATTCTGCATAATGCTCAGAATTAGTAATAAAACGTTGGAAAATGTCCTTAACTAAAGAGAATGGTGCACGTTTGCCAAAGCCCACCTTCCATGGATTTATGATTCTTGGGTCTATTCTTGTCATGAACAAAAATATTTCAAAATTGTGTGCTTTGAAACAAACTTGATTTTCATCTATATAAATTGGAAAATAAACATGTCATCTTGTACTTAAAATCCTAACAACTTGTAAGCCAACTCTCATTCCCTTTCTAGACATGGGAAATTAGTTGCCCAACATACTGTTTTATTTTGCTTGGAAGACTTTCACACAGCTCTCAACTAAGGGCAGTAATTCATAATCATATTAAAAACAAGAAATGAAGTATATTTGTAGACAGATAAAGCTAGTGTACATTTCATTCTGTGGAGCTCCATTACCTTATTTTATTAACTAACGTTAGTATGAAATAAGGAGTTAAAGAAGGAAAAAAGTGAAGTTTGGCTTTTTAAGTCTTCCTTGGCTATCAAGTAAAACCCAGTATGATCAAGTGAACCGATGGTGGGTTGGAGGGACGGAAGCCCCTAGGTACCCTTTGTGAATATTGTCTGTCTTACCTTAGGTTTTATGCTATGAAGTCTAAATACCTGTAGAAGTCACTCAAGTTTACCCATGAATAAGAATTGATGTTTACTTTATTTATGATATTATAGGTGCCTAGTAAGAAATATTGCCCTCTCCTGCTGCCTGGGCACAGAAGGTCCTGCTGGTCCTTGCCCAGGAGGGGCAGATGAAGGGAAAGGGGTTTTCTGATGCATCATAACTCCCTTTAGGCTGGAAGGTGTGACGGGCCATTTCTTTTTAGACATTTGCACCCTCCACTTGGATGAGAGAGAAAGCTACACAAGTGTGAAATGCTCTTATTTGTGTGAAAGCATTAAGTTTTACTTTAAAGCACCTCCTTTTTCCCCAGTTATTAGCCTCAGGCAGAGCCTGCTGAAGTCAGTGGCTAGGCTGCCAGAGGCATCCCTATCTGTAAATCACAATTAAGAGTGCTGGAATTTGCACAAAATAAACTTGGCTTATCTGGCTAGCTGAGTATTTACTGTTTGTTGTACACTGTGGTTTGAATATTGCAATGAAGTCAACCTAGAGGAAAATAGCTTCTTTTTTTTCTTCCTATTTTATGGATTATGACATCTCCCATATTTTCTCAACCAAAGCACTTCATTTAAAGCAGTTATGAATACAGGTTGAAACTGTGGTCTTGCCTCTGCTTAGCTAAAGTCTGAATTTGACAAGCAGTGACCAGTAGTTGCTGTATCTGTTTCTTACTGTTACCCTTAAGTGTTGGCAAAGGCATGCAGGCCCTGGAAATAATTCAGCTGATTGAATATTACACTGCTTAAGCAGTTTCGAGATTTTCCTTCCATAAATTTCAATCCGTTCTGGCTCCTGGTTTTATCTCCATCAGATATAAATTATCACGCCGTCAGCCTCTGGATAGCGCTGGAATGCTGCTGCCCAATTTATTTATTTTATTTTATTGCTATAGCAAAGAAATCCCACTTGACTGTTTTTAAAGCCACGTGTCTCTTAGCAGAGTAAAATCAATCTCTCTTTTAATAAATGCATGTTTCTTCCTGATGTTGCTGGGATGTCCAATGGCAGAACTGTCAGTCTTTGGTGACTTTTGAAGGTCTGAGGAGGAATTCCCTGCTGCGGCGCTGTTCTTTCCTACCTCTGCAGCTCCCAACTCCTTTGGTTGCAGTGGATTTATTCCTTGGAGTTAGTGAGGGGTGGTAGTTATGCTATGTAAAGAATAAATTGGATGCAGTGCTTTCCAAATTTGTAAATACCTACAAATTAATATTTTGGCAGTGGTTCCTGTAAGTCACAAACCTGCACCCAGGGTGATGTATGTTAGTCACTGACGCCCAGGTCTACCTGGGTGACTTTACGGAGGGTGTCCACAACAGCTAATTTAAACCTGGTAAGCCAGTTCCCAATACCCATTTCCTATGGAAGTCAGGGTTTTGATTTGAATTCAGGCATTAGTCACCTATATCCCACTACAGATCTGGCCATGTCATGTTAGTTTTGGAAGGTGCTCTTTATTTTTCCAAAGCCATTTCTTTATTCTTAAACTGATATAAATTCTGTCACTTAAAGTCTGCGCCAAGCATCCTTTTTTTTCTGTGTATGCTTTTCTTATGAGACACTTGTTTGGGGGAAAAGACACAAAACTAAAAGTAGAGTTGGAGAGTGCTCGAGTGTGGGCTTTGCAATGTGAAACGCTGAACCTCCCAAGGCATCAAAGTTGTTGGTGTTTGGCATTAAGGTTGCTGGTGTGGCTTGCCTGCAGGTTAGGCCAGCAGTTCCCCTGTGAGCTCGAGAGCTGTAATTTGTATGCGTGTGGCTCCATTTCATACTGTCAGATGGGAAATCAGAAGCAAAAGCAGAAAATAAACATGAATATTAACAAAAGGAGACCAGAGGTGAAATGCTTGGTGATTGCTGCCTTTCCAGGGGTTGTTATGTATGCATGTTCAGACTGATTTGCTCTACAAGGGTAAAGGCTCTTTTGGTTGCAATTACCATGCAGCGGTTCAACGCTTTTCTAATGAGAACTGAAGTCAGAAAATTGTTTTCTTCATTTCAGTGTAAAACTTTGCATTCAAGATGTATTGCTTTTTTTCCTTTTCCCTGCTAAGCATAAGGGTTTTACTTCTGGTGCAGACTGCAGCCTTGGGAAGCAAGTGCTGATAAACTGCTCTCAAGCGAGACGCTCTGGGTGATGCTTAGAGCTGCGTAAGCTGGCTCTCGCAGCAATTGCATCCTGCTCCCAGGCAGACAAATGTGTGCTGCACTGCAGAGGCTTGGAGGAGGTGATGCAAAGAGAGTGAGGAGCTAGGGGAGAGTTAAGGGCATCCTAGAAGTTCCCTCTTCAACAAAATAAAACGCACATGTCCAGGCATAGAAACGCCTCTAGTTATTAAAATTCTTCATACACAAGTTGTGTCAAAAACTCATTTAAATTGAAGACAGCCACTTATTAATGCAGAAAACACTCTCATCACAGGACTGCTTTAGCAGGGGGGTTGGACTAGATGATCTCCGGAGGTCCCTTCCAACCCCTACTGTTCTGTTCTGTGATTCTGTGACTGGTTTCCATAGGCAGGGTTTACTCTGATAAGTAGCCTTGCCACACGGGAGACCCTGAGTGTGTTACATTGCTTGCTCATCTGGGCACAAAGCTTTTGTTCCTCGGCCTAATGTTCCACCGTCAAATCTTCAGATAAGATTGTGCAACAGATCCTCCTGAAAGATATGTCAAAACATACTGAAGACAAGGAGGTGGTTAGGGACAGCCAACATGGCTTCACCAAGGGCAAGTCGTGCCTGACTAATCTAGTGGCCTTGTACGATGGAGTGATTGCATCAGCAGACAAGGAAAGAGCTACAGATGTCATCTACCTGGACTTCTATAAGGCTATTGATATGATTCCCCACAACATTCTTACCCCTGAATTGGAGAGATGTGGGTTTGATGGATGGACTGTTCAGTGGATAAGGAATTGGCTGGATGGCCGCATCCAAAGAGTTATAGTAAGTGGCTCAATGTCTAAGTGGAAACCAGTAACGAGTGGTGTCCATCAAGGGTCCGTACTGGGAATAATACTATTTACTTTGAGCCTGAAGTAGTAGATGTAGTAGAAGATGTCCCCCATGGCAGGGGCTTGGACTAGATGATCTTTAAAGGTCACTTCCAACCCAAACCATTCTATGATTCTGTAACACACTTGAGTTTTATAGCGCTGGAGTTTGGGAGGGAATCCCAATGTGGCGTGCTTGTTCAGCTGCACCAACCCGATGTGTACAGAGATGGAGCAACCCTGTGGTGGCTGGGTATGACGAAGGCTGTGTACTTGCAGTGTTGTCAGAGATGCCTCTGCTTTAGATAAACTCGGAAAAGTAAAAAAAATGGGGAAATAGAAAGATTTCCTGTATTAATTGTTTTTTCATTTCATTATGGACTTTGTGCAGCATGTGAAAGTTTCACTGGTGGAGTGGAAATTCTCAGTTTAGGTGGCTGCAGGATGAGGTGGCAGCTGCGTTTCCCTGTGATATTCCCAGTGCCTTGGAGGGAACCCACTGCTTTTCTCTCAATAAAGGCACATGCGTGCAGAGGAGGAGCCTGTGTAGCAATTTCTGCAATATGGTTTCTTAAGCGAAACCCTCATATGTTTAAGAAAGCCAAACTGCAAAGAAAAACAGAAAATAATAGTAATATAAAAAAGGGAAAGAAACAGTTCAGACATGTAGGGATGCGATACCTATAAAGCAAGCCATGTTAGAAATTAATTCACTCAGAGCTTTAAATATGAGTCATAGTCACTTTGTAAGCCTGCATTTTAAATTACAGCTTACTGAGCCTGTGAACGTCCCCGCTACTTCTAAATTAACGATGTAGCATAGCATGTTTTTGTGAGTGTACCTCTTGTGAGCCCTCTGTATGATTACAATTAGCTAAAGGGGACCGTATGAATTCACCTTTCTCAAGGAGGTCTTTGCCAAGGCTGAGGCACACTTGTTCTTTCCTATTGACACCTCCGCTTTGAGGTGGAGTTTGCTTTATTTGTGCCACGTATTGCTGCTCCAAACATAAAACATTTGCAGTTACTCAACCTTGCTGAAGAATAAAGTGCAATTAAGTGTTGCTTGAGGCTCACAACTAAAGAGTAGGCTCAGTCCTCTGAAATACAAGTTTTTCTGCAGCATGGCATGTATGGTAGTCTGGTCTGGGGTTGTTCTTCTGCGATGTTGAATGTCTATGGTGTAGGTGTTGCTGAGCTCCTCCTCCAGGCTTCCTTTGCAGGTCATGGAGAGACATGGATGTTTCCAGTGCATGACTCATCTTACTTATTTTAGATGTCTACTCTATAATGAGATGAATCATTCCCTTAAAGAGCCTGTCTGTCTCATCTGTCCTGTCAAATAACTTAGCTCCCCAGCCCACTGTGGGAGCTTGGTCCCTGGTTGTTCTCACTGCAGGAATGTTTCTTCACTCCCGGCTCTCCCTTGGAGTCAACCAGCTAATTGCTTCTGAAACTAAATGTGGGCATTCATCAGGGATTGTTCGCTGCTGGAGCCGCTCCGTGTCGTCAGCAAGGGGAGCAGCGTGCCAGGTTTGGCCGCCTCCACCCTCAGCAGCCCTCCCACTCATCTCAGCAGGCTTTGCACTTGTTGCGTGTCCCTTGTGAGGCGTGCTGGCATGTCCCATAAAGCTAGTACTTGGGTGGGTTGCTACACGCTGCTTTCACTATTTAAGGTACTTTTGATTTGGGGGAAAAAACCAAAACTGCAAAATAATATGCTTAAGGCCGCAGGTGCTCCAGAGGGAATCCAAATAAAATTATGTCCAGGCCCTGTAAATCATATCTAGGGACAATCTATTCTTACAAGGGCAAGCCTTCAGGAATGCAATCCAGTAAATATACGTTTGCTTTGTAGATGTCTGAAATTGTGCAATTTGAATACCACCCATTGCATTTTAAATTGATAAAACCCTTACAAAATTTCACCCATGAGCAAGCTCTGTTCTGCTGTTGCCTTCCACGAGGGGTGAGCGTGGTGATACATAGAGTGCAGCCAGAACGATTGGAGGTGAAGATGTGTACGTCATTTGTTTCTATGGCTAGCAAATATTTATGGTTGTTGATGGAGTTTATTGCTACAAGTGCTTTCCATTCACATTTGGTCCTGCCTCAAATGTAAAAAATACTGTTGCACAGTTTAATCAGAGGATTTTATATTTTTCCCTTGATTAAGACATCTGTGTATGTATTGACAAGTCTTTTGTTTCTTCATTGGAAGCAACAGACTGCTTGGCAGGGCAATGGGATTCCCCAATTTTTATTTATAAACATGGCTAATATGTTTCTGTGTTTTAATAGGCTGCTAAAAAGGAAGGACATGGAAAGGAGGGAAAAAAAGAGTTACTGAGTAAAAAAAAAAAAAGGTGGAAGTATGGAAAACTTACTAAATCTCTTTCAAAGGGAAGGGAGGGGTTGGGCTGGTTGAATTGATATGAAAAGAATTTAATGATTTATGGGTTCATGTTTATGCTAGGAAAGCCAGAAATTTTGCAAACCTACAATTTTACACCTGCTGGTTTGTGAGCCCTTTCCCCATGTTGATTTAAACTTTATATTATGTCAGATTTTTAGGACAAATGATAGCACATGTATACTACAGATTATGAAGGGATTATCAGATGACTATCATAGATAGCTGATGAGGGAGAAAAATCTAGAAAGAAGTGGTGTCCAGAGAAAAGTCGCTGTGGATTACTGTCAGATTGGTCTAAAAGAAACATCAGTCCTTATCCTTAAGTGTGAAGTACCTGAAAAAAAAATCAGACCTTCAAATGCATCCTAGTTTTCCTAACAAAGCCATGGCATTGCCTTAAGATGTTCTTTGCTCTGTGGTTACCTCATGTGGTGAAAATTTAGACATCACTCTGGATAACAGTTTCTGGATATCCATTACCCTTCTAGGGCAGCTGAAGTTAGTGTCTGACAGTGCCTGTGATAAAGTCTTGCTGAAGACTGATTTTTTTTTTTTTTTTTTCTTACAATGCTAATTTCAGGTAATTTCAGTATGATATTTTTTCAGTGGCATTGTAACTTTCCAGGTGCTATCATCTCTTTGTATTGTGGAATCAGGATATATCGGTGTTTGGGAAACACAGTCCTGGTGTCTCGTTGGATGAGTGCTTACCCTAGGGACATAGCACACCAATGGCAATAACCAGAGATGCAGAATGTCTGAAACAGTTTTCTGCCTCCTCCTGGGTGACCTTGGGAAGGCCTGTCTGAATTTCATATCTAAAGCTGCATAATATGGACCATAATACCTCCTCTGCTCCTCTTGTGTGCTTGCTGTAGAAGCCCCCTTTGAAAGGAGCTGCTCGTCCGCCTGTTTTGTACAGCAGCCACAGGGATCTGCTCTCGGTTATTTACTCTAGAGGTTTCTGTGAGACAAGTGAGAAAATCCAAATCTTGATGCCACAGTCAGGTTTGCTTTGAGTAAATAAAATTGCAAAGTCTAGAGGGGAAAAGCTCCTCAAAATAAGGAACATGTGTTTACCAGGAATAAACCTGATTTTCACAAAGCAGTCAGTTCGCAGGGACCGGGTGCATTTTTTCTGCAGAGTGTATTTGAGAAGGCTTACATGGAAACACTATGAAACAGGTGGAAAATTACTTGAAAAACTATAAACAAAGGCTACTGATGTATATTGGGAATGGCTCCTTCGGGAGGATATTTTGTGAGTCCTGAACATACCTGTACCGCATCACCGACACCAGTGAGTTCCCTGCTTGGAGGGTGTACCTGGTCCGAGAGATGTGCTGGATTTTCACCCCTGTTCATCATCTGCAGCTACTGAAGTGCCCTGTAGGGGCATTTAGTAGGCATTAGGAACAAACCTCTCTAATGTATTCATTAGTGAACGGAAATGGATTATTAAGGAGCCAGGGACCAAGTATGAAGTTTGAGAAGCTATTCAAAAGCATTGCTGTCAAACAGGAGCTCAGATCTGATCTCTCTCACAAAAGTATCATTTATGTAGTGCTCCTAAATTTAAAGAACTACATAAAAGGTTGATCTCTTTCTGTTTTTCCTTCTTTTTTTTTTTTTAAGTGAAACTGCATTATTAAGTCACTGGGGGTTTTATCTTCATTTTCATGTGTTTATTGATACATTTTGGAGGTAGTGAAAGGCAGTTTGTCATCTTTAAGATTTTTAAGGACCTGAGAGTAAGCTGCAGTACGTCTTTGATACTGCACTCTGCTGAAAAAGAATCTCATTCACGTGGTTAATTATAGGGATTTTTTTTCTTTTTCTTCCCTGTCAATTCTGTGCAGAGGGAATTTTTGCTGAATAGTGCCACAGCGGCCACCCTGCAATTCCCCTACTTAATGAGCTACTTCTCACACAAATAGATTTCAGAATAACTGGGCACAGATGTTTAGGTGTCTGCAGTGGTTTGTTGGGGTTTTTTCCCTGAAAATGGTTGTCAGTCTTCATTTCAGCTTTCAAGCCTGTTGAAGCGGCGGCATTCCTGTCATTGCAAGCGTTATTCAGCCGTGTGAACTGTGACTCATTCTGAAAGATTACACGCATTTCCCTCCCCAGCGTGCACCTATCTTCCTGCTGTTAGCTGTTTGCAGGCTGCTGCACAGCTTGCTTCCAGCCTCCTGCTGTGCAGGGTATAGGAGCCCATGTCTGCTGTGGGCAGCAAGCTTCAGGGTGGGAAATGCTACTTTTGCCTGCTTCTGGGGAAGGACATTCTCAAATGTCCTTTTCAGCATCTCTTTAGAGTTAAAAAAACTCAAAGAGCAAACCCCAAAGGAACAATAAACCTCATACAGACCTTCTGGCTCATGTTCACTCCAGGCTATGTTTACTTAGGCTGCAAAAATACCAATTCATGATATCAGCAGAAGGCAAACTCCGTCTGGTCTGGTGGTCCCCTTTAATCATCTTTCTTTCTCATTTCACCTTCTCTTTTTCTTTCGTGCGTTCCTCTCTGGCATCAGAGGATTCCCCGCTGTCACCACATCGGCTCTTCTCCTGACACTGCAGACCAACCCAGTGGTGGGGCTGTCCTCTCCGGCAGGGCTCCGCACCTCACCTCTCTCATTGATTGCCATCCCCTCTGCTTAATTGCTATTCCCAAAATTTCCAAGGTTTCATTTGAAATAAGGTCCTGTGGAAATTCTGAACGAGGTTTCTGTTTGTTTGGTATTTTATCAAATGTCAATATGAACCTATGGAAAAAAAATCCCATCCTGTTCATTATGGAAGCTCAGTTAATTAGGGATGATTAAAGGGAAGCTCGATAATACCTGCCCAGCCATAGAAGTGAGTTATGGAGCCCCAGGATGAAGAGTCATGAGGAATCAATCTTAATTTAGTACAGCTTAACACTGTGCTTGTATTTATATCAGCTTGAGGGCAAGATACAACACGTCTAAACTTCTCAGTGTGACAAAAGCAGGAAGAATTTGGAGAAGGTGGCACAGATGGGACCGCAGAGCACCGTTGCTGTGCAAGCACGTGTCTGAAAGACCTCTTCTGCCCCACTCTGTCTGTGTGGGAAGTGCTGCTGGAAGAGCTGACAGGGTCCCCAAGGTTCAAAGCTGAGGAGCCTTGCAGGGAGTGCAGAAGGCATCCACCAAAGCTACTTCCTTGGGGCTACAAAAGTGAGGGGCGGCAGGGCTACCAGCAACCACCCTGTCATTTTTTCATGAAAACAAAGAATTGTGGTGTATCTTGTGAGATAAGCATGGGAAAAGAAGATGACTTTTTTCAAAGATCGCAAGAAGCTTGCTTTTCTATGGAATCTAGATTTTAAAAAAAGGAAAGAGATTGTTTGCAGAGGTTTCCTTTGGTGATTAGTGTTTGCAATCCAAGTTCTTGTTTCTGTGGACATTCAAGCACAGATACGCAATAGATATAAAATTAAAATTATTTTCACTGTTTTCAGATGTTTTGCTAGAGGACTTAGTTATACATATCTTGGTTTTCTTCATGCTTTTCTACAAGCCAGGGCTTACTTGGGTGTCCTAAAATAACTGTGTTGACACTTGTATCATGGATGAAGAGCCTTTTCTTTCTGAATTACCTACATCTGCTTTCAAAGCTGATCATGATAAATCATAGTTAGATGCTCTTTCACTGTAATTCAAACTGTACTTTATTCTGAAATTACTTTCATGTGTAGACAAGCCCTTAGGAAACTCTTTTTGTTTGAAATGAAATCTCCTTAATTTATTAGCCCTTGCATTGTACGCTTGTACTGAGAAATGAATGCTGTTCTTTTAGGTGTTTTTTGTTTTGTTTCGCTTTGCAGACTCTAAGATGGCACATTGAACTACAACCATGGGCAAGTCCAACTCCTTCCCTCAACTACGAGGCCTTGAGGTTCCTGAAGTACATTAGCACTTCTCAGGTAGGTTTTTCATTTCGGTCTTCATTTAGAAAATAGGTTGCCTGGCACAGGCTGTTCCCTCTCAGGTAAGGAATTAGCTTTGACATCAAACTGGTTTCGAAACTGCTTTGTTTTTAAAGTTGCTTAACCTAGCAGTGATGGTCAATGTGAATGGAAAGGTCAAAACACAGGGTAGAAAAAATACATTATTTCCTTGCTTTTTATTTCTAGATGAGCTCATGTCCTGACAGAAGTACGGTACGACTGAAATTCCAGGCATGGTTCCTCTCTCGCTCTTTCTCATTCTCTCTCTGACACAGAAAAATACAGAGCATTATGTAGCAAAAGAACTGTGTATTCAACCACTCCACCTCTCGATAATAAAGCGATAACCAGACTCATTTTAGCTAAAAAGGATGCATTTGAGGTGCCCAGTGAAATGAGAACAAGGCATCAGTCGCTAGCTTGGACAAGTTGTACCAACGGTACCAATAGAATCTTGGTATTTTTAGGACACTGGAAAATCAGTGGGTTTATGTCCTTTTTCAAAGGTGACATTTCCAAATCCAGATTGCATTGACAGATACTTCCAGGGATCAGCATATATTGGAAATTGGGCCATCATGTCTTAATGGAGACATCACTTCTTCACAATAGCACTTACACATGCATTTCCTGTAATAAAAAATGGAAAAGGAGCTGGAGGCCCACAGTTCTGACAGGGCAGCTGCTTTTGGTACCCAGGTTTATCAGCAATTGACCCTTGAATACAGATTTAACTGCACCACTACTTACACTGGAGAACAGCAAAAAGCCTCAGGTGCTAGTGTCACTGACATGTCATTCACATATGAAATTCTTTGTTAATGCAATGCTTTCAAGGCTGAGACAAAAGATTTATTTGAAACACGTCTAAAAATATGCTGCCGTGCTGACGGTGTGCTAACTGGGAGGGTAGCAGAGTGTTCACTTATCCTCCAGCTCGTGGGTACCCCTGGCTAAATGCTCAAGAAAATGACATCTCTGCCTCCACTCATGCCAGCACCGAGAGGACAGGAGGCAAGATGATGCATGTGGAGACAGCAGGAGATGTTTGTTTTGTTGTACAGAAGTTTAGGCTGTGGCAGGCATATTAAGCTGAAAACATCCTTCAACTCAGTGACTTAATAAATAGTGGCAGATGTTGCTAAACTCCACGAGTTGGGTCAAAGCCTACAAGGACATCAATTAGCAGAGAGTTTATTGCTTCTGATGCACCAATCGAGAAGTTTCTTTCCTAGAGTGACTGGCCCTGGTAGGGGGGACAAGCATAAGTGAAAACAAAAAATGAAAGAAATCCTTGTTCCTGACCTGGCAGATGTTATAGGATTAATAACGGACAGGATAACACCATGACTGGTATGAGCACTTCTGGAAATGGAATCCTGCTTACGTAGATGAGCATGGAATCTCATTTTCCTTGTTTGCTGAGCAAGTGTCTACTAATTACTGTGCCTGAGTTCAGCTCCCTACTGTTAGTGTAGAATGGCTCAAATTGCTGGAGGGGGAAGATGCCGTGTCAGGGGGGTTGAGGTGTGGCCAGAGAAACCTTTTTCAATGCCAGTATCTAATGATCACAAGAACCATCTTACATATGCTGTTGTTTGTATGGTAGTAGTGAATAGAAGCCCAGAAGAGGACGTCAGCTCAGTGCATCAGGGTCTGTAAATCACTCAACAGACTGGTGATGATGCTAAAGGCAGAGTTCACCTTTTTATTTTATTTTTGATGACAAGAGCTATTAAGTAGCAAGAGCTATTAAAGTTGCTCCAAATTCTGAGTGTTGTAATTGCTCATAATGCCATGAGTCAATTAAGTGGCAGCATTGCAGAATCTTACTTTTCTGTAGAGAGCACATTATTATTCTGTGTCTTAAAAGTAGTGCTTGTTATCGCAATGCCATTTATTCCTTGATTGTTATGTGACTGAAGGGAAATGGGTAGTGGGGTGCAGTGCAAATTGTTGCTTAAAACTTAGTGAATCATGAGAGCAGCATGAAGAGATGCTATATTAGCTTTTAGGAATTTTCCATGGGAATTATGAGCTGAGCAGGAACAGGGAGGTGGTGATGTAGCGTGCAGCTCTGGATGTAACACTCCAGATAATGATCTTTCAGAGTTTAAGTTTCTTACAGAATGAGAGTTTTATTTACTTATTTTAAGGCACATGGTGGAGAGTGCCTACCACAGCAAAGGCTGGGTTGCAGTTTTTACTCTCACCCCTGTATATAATTGTTCCATTTCTATGGTTCTGAGTGGGGCCAGACCTGTGCTTTTTAGTTTGGCTAAAACGGAGAGCTGAGCCCAGGCAGTCTGCTGTAGAGGAAGGAAGGAGCAAGATCAGAACAGCCAGTTCAGGACTGATGATTAACCTGGTTTTGTCTCTACTACTGTTCTTTCCACCTTTCTTTTATTGTTGGCTTTCTGGCAGTGCCAGCTCCCATCCCTGCAGCCAGGAAGAACTTCTCTGTGTTATTTAGAAAGAAGAAGAACTTTTTGTCATGGTGGCTTAGCTGGTTTCCCGCAAGTCTTCTCAGTCTTTGCTTTCCTATCTGTGTGTGAGCAGTCTGTGCCCTGAATTTGATGGCTGGGCTGCATGTGGTTTGAAAAGCCCTTCAACAACCAACTGTAAGCTGATGCTGGTGCAGCGTAACACAGCCTCTCTTGGCAGAAGTAGCCACAGCTTTGGTGCTTACTTCTGCATCTGCTTCTCCTTACCTCCTTACCACTGGTACAGCGACAAATTGCACTGGCTTTCCATCGCCTGCTGTGCCCTGGCTCCTGAATGCCAGGAAGGCTGCAGCACCCCCAGCTCCATGCCTGCCTTTTCCAGAGTGGCTTTGGAGGAAGAGGATGGTGCAGAATGGTGTGGCAGAGCCTGGAGGTGAAGCGCTGACCCAAGCTGCTGGGTGACCAGGCAGAGCTGGTGCTGCAGGCAGGGGCTCCTCTGTAGGGTGTCACTCATAGAGCTGTGGCTTCCTCGCCTTAATCACCGCTATGTTTCAGCTGTTGCAGGCTGCTGCTCAGGGTGGTGAGGCACTGGCACAGGTTGCCCAGAGAGGTTGTGGAGGCTCCATCCCTGGAAGTGTTCAAGGCCGGGTTGGATGAGGCTTTGGGCAACGTGGTCTAGTGGAGGGTGTCCCTGCCCGCAGCAGGGGGGTTGGAACTAGATGGTCTTTAAGATCCCTTCCAGCCCAAAGCATTCTGTGATTCTATGACTTCACCCTTCCATCAAGTCATTTTTGA
This sequence comes from Balearica regulorum gibbericeps, assembly GCF_011004875.1. Taxonomy (NCBI): domain Eukaryota; kingdom Metazoa; phylum Chordata; class Aves; order Gruiformes; family Gruidae; genus Balearica; species Balearica regulorum. The sequence continues at coordinate 51,484,906 of NC_046186.1, read as the reverse complement.
CACTTCCAGATTTCTGATGAATCCAGCCCTTTTTAGTCCTTGCTTTCTTGGTCTTTACAAGGACTTACAGCATTCCTCCCTGCAGGGTCTCTCTTCTCCTTTTGCAGTGTTTTTATCCTGGCTTTAGACTCATGACTAAGCCAGTACAGCGTAGGCACACATGCTACGATTCCTCTGTTCAGTTAAGCACTTTCTTGAATCCCTTTGTTGGTGGAGAGAGGATGTGTTGGGTTAATGATTAAATCCCTTCTGGAACTGAGATCCATGACACTCTAGATAAGGTATACAGTGTACATTGCAGTGACACTGCAACTTGTGATTACAAGCTTGAATCATGACATGATTTTAACATTATTCAGAATGCAGAATCCACTCCAGGGTTTGAAAAGAAAGAAAATAAACATTTTAATGCCGAAATAACTTGTTCTCAGGAAAATTGATTTTTGCATATAGTACTAATGCTTAATTATTTGCTTTTCAAACTGTGTTGCTCTCTGAGGGATTATGTAAGCCTCAGATTTCACCAAGCAGAACAGACGAACAAGGAAAAAAAAATTGTCAGATCTCCATAGCTGTGGATCAGATTGACAATCAGATTTAAATGAAACCAATTAACTTTCTTCTTCTTTCCCCTCTTTCCCCAGAAGGCAAATTAAAAACAAATTAAAAGTCATGTCTTAAAATGAAACATCCTTTGATTTCAACAGATTTCATGCGAAAACATGAACCTGAACAGCCTGAGAGGGTACTCTGAAACCGCGAAGAAGCCCTGGTCAATCTGTCTTGACGAGAGGTTTAGCCTCATTCATCAGATCAGAAGCAAGCAATGCCGTCTCTATTCCCTTGGGTAAGTGCTCTCTTTGAAAGACAGCAAATTCTTTCATGACACCCAGCTTCAAAAAGCCCTATAAATGCAACACAGGCTGCAACAAGGTTTGTCTTTTTAAATACAGGTTTTGTTTGGACGTGTTTGTTACGTGTTGATGTGCTTCTGTAAACTCTGTTTTTAGGGAAAAAACATTCTCCATGAGGGTCTTTGTTTTCCTTCACTTTTCTAATATCAGTATGAAAACAAATTGCTTAATGGGGAGTAGCGAGTGATAGTTCACACAGAAGATGGAAATTAATGAGATAAACTGAGACGCATACAGCATCTTCCCTGAGCTGAAATGCCTTGCATAATTGCCAGGTACTTCAGCGGCATTACTTACAAAACTTCATTAACTACCCCTGGGACAAAATAGTACATTTCCATATGAGAGTGTGTTTGCTAAGCACTTTGGGGTGACATGTGCCAAAGCGATAATAAGAAAGGCAGTTGCAGCTTTATTTTAAAATGTTTGTAGTGTTTATGATGTTTACAGCACTTGAGATTGAAGTTTTCGCTCTTCATAGAACAAGTGCTTTCACAGGTAGTAAACCCACAATTGCACCCTGTTTCCCAGCTAATAAAACGCTGCTTCCGGGAGGACAAGGGAGGTCAGTTCTCAGAGTTCATCAGACCACCAGCCTCTTGCATCACCCATCAGCGCAGAGGTGCATTAGGAGAATGATCTCTGGGATCTGGAGCTCGTTTTACACCGATCACCACATGGCTGCTGCCTAATAAGACTGTCTTTGCTGTCCTGGGAGCCAGTTTTAGGTTAGGGGTATATTGAAAGGCTTCATCTCCCTGCAGTTTATGTCTGTGACTTTGCTGCTGCAGGTGTAGAAATGGTGGATAGCAAGGAGCTGTGTCTGGGTGGCATTTCTCACCGATTAGCACAGGACAGTTAACACCAGCAATTAACATAAAGTGGATACAGAGTGCACTGCGGTCAAAAGGAGTATTTTCTGTTTATTCGGGTGGGCTTGTATTTGGCTTGAGCTTATATTGAGCTGTAAGGACCAAACTCCTCAGATGAGGGGCTCTCAGTCTTGCTGAGCTGCACTGCTCTGTGGCAGAACACCAATAACATGCCCCTTAGAGAACAAGTCACATCTATGGAGAGCAAACTCCTCTCGACTACTGTTGAGACTATTTTCTGAATGTACCTCACAATCTATTTCAAATGGTACTTACTGGTTTTAGTGTAAGATACAGGTTCACATGATTTTTTTGCTCAGTTTTGCACATTCCTGTGAAAGTTAGGAGAGATGCTGTATTATCCCACGCTTAGGTCCAGATTACTTGCTCAACTGTAGTACTGGCTCATTGCCTGAAGCTCCTTCTAGTAGTCAGTTGGGAGAGGCAGGCGCATTTAGGTCGAAAATCAGCTTAGCTAAATAACCTTCTGGACGTAAGTATAGAATCATAGAATGGTTTGGGTTGGAAGGGACCTCAAAGATCATCTAGTTCCAACCCCCCTGCCATGGGCAGGGACACCCTCCACTAGACCACATTGCCCAAAGCCTCATCCAGCCTGGCCTTGAACACTTCCAGGGAGGGGGCATCCACAACCTTTCTGGGCAACCTGTTCCAGTACCTCACCATTCTAACAGTAAAGAATTTCTTTCTAACATCTAATCTAAATCTACCCTCCTTCAGCTTGAACCCATTACCCCTTGTCCTGTCACTACACTCCCTGATAAACAGTCCCTCCCCAGCTTTCCTGTAGGCCCCCTTCAGAAACTGGTAAGCTACAATTAGATCTCCCCGGAGCTGCCTTTTCTCCAAGCTGAACAACCCCAACTCTTTCAGCCTGTCCTCATAGGAGAGGTGCTCCATCCCTCCAATCAGCCTCATGGCCCTCCTCTGGACTCGCTCCAACAGCTCAATGTCTCTCCTGTACTGGGGACCCCAGAGCAGGACGCAGCACTCCAGGTGGGGTCTCACGAGAGCAGAGTAGAGGGGCAGGATCACCTCCCTTGTCCTGCTGGTCACACCTCTCTTGATGCAGCCCAGGACACGGTTGGCTTTCTGGGCTGCAAGCGTACACTGCTGGCTCATGTTGAGCTTCTCATCAGTCAATACCCCCAAGTCCTTCTCCTTAGGGCTGCTTTCAATCCATTCCTTGCCCAGCCTATAGTTGTGCTTGGGATTGCGCCAACCCACGTGCAGGACCTTGCACTTGGCCTTGTTGAACTTCATGCGGTTCGCACGGGCCCACCTCTCCAGCCTGTCAGGGTCCCTCTGGATGGCATCCCTTCCCTCCAGCGTGTCGACCACCCCACACAGCTTGGTGTCGTCGGCAAACTTGCTGAGGGTGCACTCAATCCCACTGTCCATGTCGCCGACAAAGATGTTGAACAGTGCCAGTCCCAGACCGACCCCTGAGGAACACCACTCGTCAGTGTTCTCCACTTGGACATTGAGCCGTTGACCACAACTCTTTGAGTGCGACCATCCAGCCAATTCCTTATCTACCGAGTGGTCCATCCCTCGAATCCATGTCTCTCCAATTTAGAGACAAGGATGTCGTGTGGGACAGTGTCAAATGCTTTGCAGAAGTCCAGGTAGATGATGTCTGTCACTCTTCCCTTGTCCACCAACGCTGTAACCCCGTCATAGAAGGCCACCAAGTTTGTCGGGTACGATTTGCCCTTAGTGAAGCCGTGTTGGCTGTCCCCAATCACCTCCTTATTTTCCATGTGCCTGAGCATAGTCTCCAGGAGGGTTTGCTCCATAATCTTGCCAGGCACGGAGGTGAGACTGAGCGGCCTGTAGTTCCCTGGGTCTTCCTTTTTTCCCTTCTTAAAAATGAGGGTTATGTTCCCCCTCTTCCAGTCGGTGGGAACTTCGCCAGACTGCCAGGACTTCTCAAATATGATGGCGAGTGGCCTGGCCACTTCATCCGCCAGTTCCGTCAAGACCCGTGGATGCATCTCATCAGGTCCTATGGCCTTGTGCACCTTCATGTTCCTTAGATATTCTCGAACCTGATCTTCTCCTGCAGAGGGCGGTTCTGCATTCTCCCAGTCCCTGCCTTCTGTGTCCTGGGCAGTGTGGCTCAAGCATTTGCCAGTGAAGACTGAGGCAAGGAAGTCGTTGAGTACCTCAGCCATCTCCATATCCTGGGTAACCAGGTCACCCGTTTCATTCCGGAGGGGACCCCCATTTTCCCTCATGCTCCTTTTATCACTAACGTACCTATAGAAGCTTTTCTTGTTGTCCTTGACATCCTTGGCCAGACTAATTTCTGTCAGGGCTTTGGCTTTCCTAACCTGCTCCCTGGCTGCTCGGACAGTTTCTCTGTATTCTTCCCAGGTTACCTGCCCTTGCTTCCACCCTCTGTAGGCTTCCTTTTTTGCCTGACTTTGCCCAGGAGCTCCTTGTTCATCCATGGGGGCCTCTTGGTGGATTTGCTTGACTTCCTCTTTGTTGGGATGCATCGCCTCTGAGCTTGGATATTGGTGACCCTTGAATATTAGCCAGCTGTCTTGGGCCCCTCTTCCTTCCAGGGCTTTGTCCCATGGTATTTACCAAGCAGATCCCTGAAGAGGCCAAAGTCAGCTCTCCTGAAGTCCAGGGTAGCGAGCTTGCTGAGTGCTCTCCTCACTGCCCTGAGGATCCTGATGCTTTCCTTTGATTATAGAGGAAGTCTCTGATAGCATGCCTGCTAATTTTAGGTGTCGTCGCAAAGTACTCAAAGTTCAGTGGTGTTTTTATTGAATTGGCCAGTAAACACAATGCAGAGTTGATTTCATCTGTGCTAGGAAATGCAGATTTCGCACGAAGATAATTTGCTGATGGTTTTGAACAAATCTGAGCTAGTGTATGTATACCAGTGCTTTGTGTGTGGTGCTCTTTTGGGTATAGTACAGATTTTCAGTACTGATGGAACAGCAAAGCTTAGCAGAGATTGAAATTGATGTAGGCTCTCCCATCAATCATCAGATACACATGTGCAGTAAATACCCAACCATAATGCATCTCATGAAACAGCTAAAAAATAAGAGAGAAATATTTGAGGTAAAGGAGGAACAGTCTTTAGTGCTCCAGATTCCTTCTGCAGCCTTTGGAGCTTGTTAGTGCATAATTCTTCTGTCAGACCCGCTTCGTTTAGCTTATGACAGGCAGAAAAGTAATTTTGTTCTGAGTAAGACAACATTCCCCTTTAAACATTTCTGTTATCATCTCATGCAGTTCATAAAGAGCAAAGGGGGAACCGCTGCTTCCAATGAAGAACATTCTCTGTGGAGAGGATGGATGGAGGACAAATGTCAAAGTTCAGTGTGAGGATTACTGGGAATCTTGAATTAAATCCATATATCATTAAAAATGGAACAAAACATGCTGCTCAGGCTTTGCCTTCTCAAGTGCTATAGAAGAGGTTACAAGCAGTGTCTGAATTGCCTGGAGATCTTTTTAGATTAGTATTAGTTGCTTCCACTACTGGGAGGCAACAATATTTTTGCTTGGGGGACAGGATTTCCCAGTATGATACGTAATTGCAATATGCATTAGTGAGCTCTAGTTGTTAGTGCTAAATCTGCTTAGATTAAGCTAAGTTTGTTACAAACACCGCAGGCAGGCACTCAAGCTGGGATAATATAAATGAATAGGATTTCAGAAATTTACCAGTTGAGATTTAAAGAGTCTCGCCACAACACTGTGTGGAAGCTCTTTCAGGTGGATCTTAAAGTGATGGGGCTTTAGGATCCGGGCAGGGGATGTGTCTTTTTTCTCCAGCTGCAGAACTCAGTTACCTTCCTTGGAGAAAGAAGGGGCGGGGGAACACAGGAAGGGAAAGCTGGACCTTGACATGGGTGTTTTCAGCCCTGTCCTGTGGTCCCTGTGGGAGCTGGAGTACCTACAGCTATCAGGCTGGATCAGCTACAGGTATCCACTAGAGCTGTGCTGGAGGAGACAAAGCAGCTTTTGTGCCACCTGCGTGGTCGCTGCGCTCCAGGATGACGAGGGGGGCCAGCGCCGATGCTCCGTTCAGAGCAAGCTGCAGCACAGTGTTTACTCCGAGTGCGAGGCTCTGTGTACCAGTGACCCTCCAAAAACCCTGGGAGCAGAGGACAGCCAAGGGACGCTGCTCCCTGCTGTGCTGCGCTCTGTCCTGGCTCAGCGACCCTGCCCTGCTGCCGGCGGGGAGCAGTGCCAGTGAGCTCTTCCTTTCGGCAAGGAGAACCCCTCCGCAGGGTGCTGTTCCTGCTGCTGTGAAAGCCCACCTCTACCCCCGCTGCGGGGGTCTGTGTGTGACTGCCAACTCTGTAACCGAGCTCTCTTTGCAGTAAAAATAGGTCCGTGTCTTTAGCATTTTTTATTTTGCTGTTGCTGGAGGCAGCTCCTTCCTGATGGTGGGGAAGGGCCTCTCTAATCTTCCGTGACCTCCACACCTTTCTTTTAAAATCTTGGCCCCTTTCTAAGAAAGACAAAATCTTTCTTAGGAGACCTCATTTGTTTACCTTTTTTGTGCTGCATTATCCCTTAGCATGATCACAAGTAAGCCTGGAGTTTTTCAAACCTGTTATTTTGAAGATGACCACATTTTCTTTCCTAAATATTTGTTGTTGATTAGATCTCTCTTCAGGCATAAATTAGAGCTGTTAGCCAGAGTGCCAGGAGGTATATCAGCACCTTCTGCACCTTCATCTATATTTTTTTATTCCTGTTTTTCACCACTGTGAACCTCCCTTTGCAGTCCTCACGAGTAGCGATCTGTTTGGAGTCAGCCTGAGGTTTGTCTGCATCAAAAGCATCTGGCCCTCTGGATTGTACCAGCTGGTACTATTGGAAGTGTGTCACGGATGCATGTGTCCGTCGGTTGCTGGTAGGCTCATCATTCTAACACTGTAACTGTCCCCAACAATTCACGTTTTGTTCATTTTTAGCCAGCTTCTCATTCCTAAGGGATTACACTGGTCTTTGTTCATCAGTGTCCCTTCTGTGGAAAGCTGTATGCAAACAAATATGTCAATTCACTTCGTTAACTTCTGAACTTTTTTCCTAATATGTGTTGAATGTATTAAAAGAAAACTCCTCTCTTTTCCTCCTACACATCTGTACGGGCTTGAATCGCATGAAATAGAGTGGTCCTGAAAAGTATGCTGGGCTGTTCTTGCAATCCCTGTCTCCTCCTACTTTCCTAGGATACCTGAAGGGGAAGATGGTTGAGGGGAAAACCTTCTAACAGGGCATCGTCGCACTGTGCTTAGCCAGCATTACAGCAAGCGTGATACCGTACTGGTAATGTCCAAAACATATGCTCTTCCAAACATTGTTTCAGGAGTTGGATTCATTTTAGTGTACCAGTATGTCATCTAAAATATTTAGTGCTGGTTTAATGTCATATCATAGTGTAACACGATGTAAAACTTACCACCTTTTACATCTTGATGCGAATAGCCAGAATTACTTCAGGTTCACACCATTTTAAAAAATATGTGTCTAAGGATAATTGTGGTGTAGTATAGCAGGTGCTCTGACAGTACAGCTAAGAGTACTGCCCTGTAATGGTTTCTCTATGATAAATAAAAGATATTCTCAATTAGTACAACTGGTTGAAGCACTGGTTTAAAAACCTCTTGTGAAGGGATTATTTTTAAATTTGCTTTTTTATCTGTGTCTTCCCGTGCACAGAGAAAGCGAGGCATTTGGTTCTTGCATCTTGTCCCTATTGGTGGCCATTGTGGCTCATCTTTGTAACACCAGATTATAGACATGGTGGGAAATATGCCTGATTTTTACAAAACAGTATTGTATACATCTTAAATCTGTTGGTCTTCTGCTTATGTCTTGGTTACTGGAAGTTTGTGCAGTGGGGACTAAGGAATGCATTATGATCTTGTCAAGAAAAAGCAAATTGAAAATATAAATGTATGTAAATATAAAATATAAATAGAGGAATAATGACAGCACGAAGCTTTTAATGTGTAATTTACTTTCTTATAAATGATGTCAACTTCTGAATTAAGGAAAAAGCTCTTTGGGAAGGTTAAAAGTGGTTTAGTTCTTGCCCTGAAATGAGCGCTTCATTCTAATTGTATGCAGTATATTGCATTCAGCTTGAATTTTCTGGTGGGGTTAGTTCATCCAAACTACTCCAGTAGTTTCATTCTATAAATGAAAATTTCATTAAAAGTTTCTTAAGGTCGATTATGAGTGTGACATTGAGGAAAAACATGTGTTCCTTTAATTTTCCTTTATCTAACTACTTATTCCAAATCTTCAGCAGGTATTACTGTGGATCCTTAGCTTTATTTCTGTTTATCTCGTCACAATTAGGGTTAGATTGTGCTCAGTGCTGTGAATATATCCCAAGAAGGAGTATAACAGCTCCTCTACTTTGCTGCAGAAACAAATGTGTTGGATTTTACATTCTTTTAAAATGAATCCTCTGAATATCCTACTCACAAATAGTTCTTTTAGAAGTATTGATAGTTATGTCTTTTTTTGTTTTGCAGGCTGGGCAATGATGACAACCAGTTTGAGATCAGCATGGCCAACAGTGGATGCGAGGTGCATCGCTTTGACCCCAGCATCAAGTCAGCACACATTCAGGAGGGTCGGCACCTCTGGTATCATCGCTTGTCCATTGACTGGAGGGATCCCAATCCGGCCATTGCTGCTCATAAACTTCACAGCAACACGAAGAAGCTGGGCACAATATTGAATGAATTCGGACATCAGAAGGTAAGGACTCAGGGGTCGGGTTTCTGGCTGCAGGATTAGGATTTGGGAAAGCTGCAGAGCTTCCTCCTTGCTGTCTCAGGAGCTCGGGCACTTTCCTAGGTTATCTCCTGACAGTAGGTCTTTCTTCAGAAATACTGGTAATGCATTTCTTGTAGGAGTGCCTGGTCTGTCTTGCTTTTTCTGTGTGCTTATAACAGCCACTTTGATTTTAAATCGCTAGCCATACACTACTTTTCTCCTCCTCCTTTCCTTTTCACTTCAACTAGCTGGTGACATTGGGTGCTAGTATTTTTAGTCCTGTGGAAGTTGGGGTCATTGGCTGAGTATGAGTGCTAAACTACTCATTCTGCCAAGTTTATAAAGACAAAAAAATATTTGCAACAATAATTAGAAAAGAAGAGGTAATGGATGGTTGTTTACATTTTGAAGGTCACTGGTCCTAATTACAGTCATCAACAACAAAAACATCCTGTTTTGGAATTGGCAGCAGTCTGTGGGTTTTTTTAACATTTCCCAGTTTGTTTTCAAGGAGCTGTAAAGACATCAGAAATCTTCCAAGTCTCAAATAACTGTTGCCAGAATACATTTGAGGAAGTTCCTTAAGTTGCTTTTAAGAGAGTTTTTCCCTCAGAAGATATAAAAGCATGAATTCAAATGCTAATATACTTCATTGCCTGCAGCTAGTTCTGCTTGTCTTTGTCTTTTAAGAAATAGGCAGCCTGAGCTAAGTAAGAGCTTTTCGGTAAGATTTACAAAGCAAGCAGTGCAATGTTGGTTTGTTATTATAAAATGCAAGATGTCCTTTTCAGTTCATTTCTTGCTTTTCTATAGTATTTTCTTTTGGTTCAGCTCTACTGATTGGACCATTTTGAAGATACGAGCAGAAAAAAAAGAAGCTTTTTCCTACTTCTTAGTCATACTGTAACTATACTAGACTGTGCCATTAGTGAAACATCTGGAGAGATGGCTTTCCTTTGACGTGTGCCTTACATTGATTGTTTTGATTTTAGAAGAATTAGTCACAGAGCAAATGATTAATGACCTGATCCAGAAAAAGCACATGAGTCTTGTGACATGCCAGACCTGTTGAGAACAGTTGGTTCTCAGGTTAGCATGGTACTATGGAGTGATTGCAAGACCTGTGAATGAGAAGGGTGTAGGTAGGAATTCTGAGTATAAAACTTGCTGGGCAAAAATTATCTTACATGAGAGCAGCCGGCTGGAGGGCGGCCAAGGAACATAATGCACATGTAACACATGCAATCAGGCTTTTCTCTAGCTGTATACACATGGCATAGGATTTGGTTAACTGTGTTGGTGCATTATGAACAGTGTATACAGCCTCGTACTCTATTACTGTTCAGGTACCTCCCCTGTGCAAAACTGTGGCACTAGTGAAGTCAGGAGCTAACAGGATAAGGCTGTTATACAGTTGCAATCTTCTGTTACTTCGTATTTGTGAAATACTTGAATGGGCTGACCCTCCTTACGTTGTTGTGTTTAGTTTTTCTTTAATTTGGAAGGCAGCCTGAGAAGTTATATGTTGCATAAAGACACTGATAAGCTCCAAGTTATGAAAAGAACATCAAAGTAAATAGTGTGACATTCAGGTTTTCATTCTTCCGGTGAATGTGAGTGGAATGTTCCCTTGACTGAATAAATAAGTTAATTCAAAACAGTTTCACAGAATATTTTCCAAAGCACTTTTTTCAATTAGAAAGTTAAAACATGCTCTTCGTCCCATTCTTTTTAATTTTAACAATCCTTCCGCCTACCCTCAAAGTCCTTCTGTTCCCACTTCAAGGCAGGAATTCCAGGCAGCTGCATTTGAAGTTAATGACTCGTTTTCTCCTTGCTTTTAGTCTTTAAGATTTGGGACTTGATCCAAGACCCTCCAAGTGATTGAGACTGTTTCCACTGACATCAGGGACTTTGGATCAGGCTGATGAAGAAAGGATAGACAAGGCCTCCTGGAGTTCTTGTCCGTTGTAGCCTTGAAAAGAAAACATGCAATTTGGGGGTTTTGTGTGCAAAAGCATCAAAGAACTTGGATGGGCTCGTTTGCACTCTGAGAGCGTACCTACTATTCTGCAGTCAGTACTGGGACCTCATCCACAGAAAGGGAAAGCCATCCTGATATTACGGCAAGAAGTACAAACAGGGTTTTGGTGTTAGAGTGGATTTGAGGAAAGATTAAAGGAACTTAATCTTTCTAATTGGCTATGTAGCATAACAGTCCTCAGTTCTCTGGGGAGCGTCAATAGCCTGGAGGTAGAGGACTTATCTAGTACTGTATTAGAATGAGACTGACAAAGGAAGCATGTAGTCAAGAGTATTTTGGGGAACCATTAGAGTGTGAAATCTTTTAAGCCCTGGAATAATCTCTAAAGGATGTTATAAGAGTCCTATTTCCTGGTACACAAATCTAAACTGAAAATTTACTGGTGCATCTTCTGAGAAGAGCAGTATTTTATCAGCCACAGGAAATGATAAAGATGTAAAAATTCATTTTGCTCATCTTCCCTCCCTCTCCCCCAATTTTTTTTCTGAACACGCACACTCTGTAGCGCTGCTGATGAGCAGTGGAAAAAAGGGAGAAAGCCACTGAATGCAGGTGATTTTTTTTTTTTTTCCTTATTGCAGTGGACTTCAACTTTGTGAAAGCTTTCAGTTTCGTATTCTCTAACTACAGGATGCTACAGTGCTGGTGTTCCCCGTGGATTTGTGATAGCTGAATGGGGAACTTCCTTCACACAGAGTAGCTGGACAATTCAAGTCAGAAGGGATCTTGAGAGGCCTGTAGTTCAATCTCCTGCTCAAAGCAAGGCCAGCTGTGAAGTCAGACCAGGTTGTTCAAGGCTTTATCCACTCTGGTCTTGAAAACCACTGAGTTTTTCCAAAATGGAGATTGCACAACTTCTTTGGGCCAGTTGTTGCCCTGACTGTCCTCATTGTGAAAAAGTTTCTCCTTATATCCAGTCTGAAAGCCCCCAATTTCAATTTATGCCTGATATCTCTTGTCCTACTTCTAGGTACTGCTGAAGAGCCTGTCTCCACTGTCTTGATGACCTCTTCATAGGCTCTACAGGCTGATGTTAGCACCCTGCCCCCACCCAAGCCATCTCCTACCTAAGTTGAACAAACCCCATTCCCCCAGCCTCTCCTTGCAGGGCAAGTGTTCCAGTCCCAACCATCGTGGTGGCTCCCAGCTGAATTCACCGCAGTTTATCATTGCCTGTCTTGTGTTGTGGGGACCAAAACTGGATGTAGTATCTTGATGCACTCTCACAAGTACTGAGTACAGGGAGATAATCACACCCCTTGGTCTACGGGCCATGCTCCTGCTCATACATCCTGGGATGCTGATGGCCGCCTTTGCACCATGACCCCCAGGACCTTTCTGCAGAGCTGCTCCCCAGCCAGGCAGGCAGTTCCCAGCTTGTATCATTGCAGGGGGTCCTTCCTCACCAGGTGCAGGACTTGGTGTTTGTCCTTGTTGAATTTCATCAGGTTGGCCCATCCCTCCAGCCTGTCTGGGTCCCTCTGGATGGTAGATCTGCCTTTGAGTGTTTGTATTGACTGGTCCCACCAATTTGGTGTCATCTGCAAACATGACAAGAGTGTCATCTAACACCTCCTCTAGGTAAGTGATAAAGGTGTTAAACAGGAGGAATCCTAGTATAGACTCTGTGGCACTCTACTTGTAACTGACCTCCAGGTAGAGTACAACCCATTGACCACTGCCCTCTGAGCCCAACCACCCAGCTGGTTTCTTAATTATGTGGTTGTCTGTTCATCCAGACTGTAACATCTTGACTTCGATACAAGACTACTGTGGGAGACAGTGTCAAATATATATCCCAGTGATCTTCCAGACTAGTCACAGCTGGTTCCATGGTCTTGCAAGGGGGTCATCAGTCTGAATTTCAGTTAGAAAGGGGCCGATTCAGCTGTCTAACTAAACCATTCACCTAGTCCCAGCATAGATTTGTGTTGTGTGTGGTATCAGTGTCCTCCTCAGAAGGTTGCTATGTTCCGCGTAGCCCAGATTTTAGTATGCAATAAAACTAAAAGGGGAAGACGATATTGAAATGCAAGTTCCCTCCCCCCCACTCCAACATTATCCCCTCTACGAAAAGTCCTAACCCTTCACCAGAAATTCAAACCAACCTACTACATATATTATGTATTCCAAAGGTTATGCTATAAAGCAAAATTAAAAACCTTTGACAGAAAGGCCCTGAGCAGCAGAAGCAAGCAAAAGTTCATTCTGTCCTGAACGGGCATGCATGAGTAAATCATGCATTTCACACATGCAAACTCTTACTTCAGTAGTAGTTTTCCTCTTTCTGGAGCTCTGTAGGACAAATCTCATGTGATGCCATCAGTAAGCACTGTGAATTTTCATTCCTTGGCAGTATAGCTCAGCAGTGGATGAGATGGCTTCTTGGAAAACAAATTAAGCTGGAAAGGAGAATCTGAGAATGCAAAGCGAAACTTTCATTTAATCAGGAAATACTCATAGGTGTAACTTTCAGGGGATAGCAGAGTTGTGTTCAACTCCTGCCATTCAAGTCATTATGAACAAATTGTTTAACAGACCAAACTGTGTCATTGTTTATTATGAAAATAAACACAAAGCAATCTTTTAAGTCCTGTTTTTGATTTGAAGGCTTTAATTTACACTGGCTCTTCATGAAGATTTTTTTTGATGACAACCTGGTTAACAAGTGTCCACTTCATTTTATTGAACAGGCTCAGATTTAGGATTTCAAAAGGAAAACCCTCCTTATTTTCACCTGTTATTTAATACTTGACACAACTTCAAAACACCACACCCTGAAGCCATTTTCATTAATAACCTCATGTCCTCCAAGGCAAGTAATTTATCACTTGCTCCTCTCCTAAACCAGATCCTACAGAGTCTATTTCATGCTGCACTTTCAGTTTTGTGAAGACTGGCATGAAAGAGGAAAGATTAAAGAAAATTGATTTACCATTTTGGTTTAAAATCAGCTCTGATGGCAGGGCACAATTAAATATAAAATGAAAGCCCAGGGAAAACTGTATAGCAACTTAGTTGTGCATGGAGATTTGATTAACAAAACAAAAATTAACTCTCCAGGTTGGGAAAAGCCTACCTTTGAGTTCTGGAGCAACCAAATCCATGCAATTACTCTTTACTATGTGTTCCTCAGGACTGCAGGGGCCAGAATAGTCTTTTGAATTCTTGACCCTGCCTCTGACCTAGCCAAAATCACTTAACTTTGATTATCCCTTGCAAGGGTAGACTTAGGTATCGCACAAGGAGCCTGGGGGTTAGTTAGTGTTATGTTCGCTAAGAGGCTGCTGCGCCCAAGTTCAAAGACTGGATGCCACCGGTGTTTATAAAACTCCTTGACTGCCATCCCAACTAACCAGAGGTCCTCAGTACCTGCCGATGAGCGCCTGCAGACCGGTCTCTGTCCTGATGTGGAAGCCTGAGCTCAGGATGAGAAGGCAGGAGCTCAGAAGCCCAGGAGCTCTTGCAGGGAGGTGAGTCCTTGTCACCCTTGCTGCTGCAGCTGGGGAACAGCCCCCCTCACCTTGCTGGAGTGGGAGGCACAAGTTCAGATCTGCACTCTGCTCCATTTGACTTGGTGTCAAAAAGACCAGATGAGACCAGATCTCTCGAATCGCTGCATCATACAAATCCTTAAGTAAATGTTTGGAGTTCTGTCTTGAAAGGGCTTAATTTTTTCTTTGCTTTATTATGCTTATTTAGGGCTTTTCCAGAATCTCAGTTCTAGAGAGAAAAACCCCACCCTTCATCTGATTTTTAGCCTCATTATTTTCACATCCAAGTTTTCCTGTGTAATCACTGGTCTTCAGGCTTAAGTGGCCATTTTTCTGCAGCTGTTATTTACCACCCAGATATATTTGTACCATCCAGATATAGTTGTGAAGAACAGCCTTTGCTTTGGTAGGGTTATCATACTGGCCTCTCTAAGTCTCCTCTGACACGAGAGATCCTGTATTTCCCGTCACATCTTCTTAGTGCAGCTGGAGCATCAGCACTCAGTACGATTCAGAAGTCCCAGTGGGGTCTCTGCTAGGGCTCAGGCTGTGACTGCCTTATTCCCCTTCCTCCCCTGGAAATGTCTGCACTGCTACCGCTTGTCATCTCATTTGCTTTTATGTGGACGCATCAGACTGGCTCTTTGTTTCATCAGTTTCTGCATGGTGCAGTAGAAAGAATTTTGTCCCAGAACACTGATTTTATTTTTTTTAAAGTCCTGGCCTATTTATAGGAGTAACTCTTCACAGTAAAGTCCCATGTTAGCACTGGACCCTTTTGCAACAGGCAGATGTAATACCGTGGCTGTAAGAGCTTATAGTCAAAATAAATTACCTGCCAGGGGATGGAGGAGCATGGAACTCACCTCCATTAACTTAAATTTCTACATTTGAGGTAGCTGTTGAAGTCCTCATAAACTCAAGGGAAACCATTAAGTTCCAGTTTATCTCACTCAAGGGCAGATGTTTAAAACAGGCTGGATGATGTGACCTGCGCTTCTCAAATTGCCCTTCATAACTTCCTGTTCTTCTCTGTGGTCTATAAAGGGAGCTTGGGCAACTGGTTTGGGTTTAGATGTCTAAGGCTGGGTGAGATGCATCCCATCTTGAGTGACTTGCCCACAGACTCAGCTCTGTGCTCAGCATCTGTTTGTGCGAGATGCTGTCTGTGCTCAGCATCTGTCTGACAAGTCCTGAGATCAGGACTTCAAAGTTCTGCAAACCTGTCTCACATGCCTGATTTCTCCATGCTGGCTGTGCTGAAAGGAAGAGTGCCAGAGATAATAACATTGGGCAAGCTAGCCAGAAAATGTAAAGTAATTTTTTTTTTTTTTTAAGTCATCCCATTAGGGCAGAAGCTTAGAGTGCTGGAGAGCATGTTATTCTACAATAAGCATCTGCCTCTAGCTCTGTAATTTGATTTATGAGTTCTTGCGAGACTTATTGCCCGTAACACACGCATCCAGTCCCTTTGAGGTTATGTTTCTACATGCTAGGCCAAATTCATTCTCTGTGTAACGTGACTGATTCCCTTGGAGTTACAGCAGAGCTGCAGTTTAAGCACTACCTGTTGCCCTGTGCAAACCATTTGTTTAAGGGTGCTTCAGTGAGTTGGCGAATTTTACTCCATTTGCTGAAAAGGGACAATCAAACTGGTGCAGATGGAAATGCCGCCTTCTGTAACCTTGTAATGGTTGCCCCTGAGTAATCTACAAGCTCCTGACACACAGTGTTTCTTTCCTGGATGTATATATATTTTTAATTATAGTGATAATGAAATTAAGGTGGTAATTGCTCTGTATTTGCTTAGTCAGCTGAGGCTGCTGCTGCGTGAAGTATTTTAATTGTAACTAGATTGAAGAGTTTGGCTGCAAGGAGAAAGGGGCTTGACAACCTTGTGTTTCTGGAAGCAAAGATCTTTGGACAGTGATTTACTGCTCACCACCTCTCCCGCTCTCTGTGTCGAATGCAAGGAATGCCTCATACACATTCCTTTACCAGGTTTTCTCTTGGTCCCTTACATCTCCTTTCGTCTCATTTAAATTCTTTCCACCAGGAGCAGTTCTCAAGATACTGTTAAGAATAGTGTGTTTCTCGGGAGCGACCTGAAGGTGCTGTTTAGTATGCACTTGTCAGGCATGGAGCGAAGATCTTTTTAATGATACTGTTGGCTGAATGTGGTGTGATCCATGGCTTTTTCTTCCCGTAGGAAAAGGGCTAGTGCAATGCCTGAATTGTAATGAAAGTATTTCGTTGTTGAAACAGAACTTATGCAGGTCATCTTTAAAAAAAAAAAAAAAAAAGCACTTTCAAAGCCTATTATTGTCTGCTAAAAATTAGAAAGGAAGGAAGATTTTTTTCAGGGTTTTATTTTCTTTTTTTGTTGCCTTTGTTGTGGTTGTTAAGACCCTTCAGAAAAAAAATCAAGTCTTAAAAATCTGCTTTCCCCCAGCTTTACTAGAGGGCTGCACAAGCTGTGTTCAATTCCCAGCGCAGTTTGGTGCACTAATATGCCTTTCCACCTTCTTTTCAACAGCAGCGGCAGCACGACCACTATTTCAGTGTCGAGCAGTTGCATTCATTCAGGAGAGTCACAGCACTTGCTCCAGGCACCGTGGACTCATCATCGGGATGCTGCTGCCCTAAGAAGCCAGTCGCTCCTGGTTCCCTCCTCCCACTGAAACTGGAGCTCTGCAGGAGCCTGGGGAAGCTGCCCTGTTTCACGAGGTGGTCCCAGATGCAGGGCACCTGCTGAGCTCAGACCTGTATTTGTGTTCCCCAGCTCCTGCTTTGTGCTATTAACACCGGCTTAAGCACGGTCATGTGAATCTGTATGATTTTAATTTGGCCAAGGTGCTGAATATCTGCTCAGGGTAACAGTCCATGACATGACACTGGTTTTATTGAAATTGAGAGCAATCTCCTTTCCAGAAGCATCCCGGTCTTTCTCTGCTACCCATCTTTCTCACAGTTTCCAGGGAGTAGTGGACATTAACAAGTTCTTCAGATAAATGCACTATCCAGAGCACTTAGGAGCTCTCTAAAAAAAAAATGTAATTTTTTCCCCCCTACGTTTGTCCCTAGAGGCTCATCCGTCCTCGTGTCACTGTTTACAAATTCTTGTCATTGGAATTAGCCATCTCTTATTCGAATACTTCCACCTTGGTGTCTGGATCCTTTCTGGTCTCAGTTTTGATCTGATAGCTGTTTGGGGTATCCGTCCATTCTCAAAAATACAAAATTGAGAGGTCAAAGCCACAGCAACTCTCCCTTCCCCTTCCCGCTGCCTGTCCCAGATGAAAGCTGATAGTTGTGCAAGTGGTTCAGAGTGTTCCTTATTCACGCTTTCAGGAACGTGCCGCTTTCTTCCTGCCACCGCTGCAAGGAGACAGCAGGGTGGACAAACAGTGACCGCAGAAGAAAGGTAGGTTGACACCTTGGACCAGAAATGGAGTGAAAGGAATAGATCCCCATGAAGTCTTAAAGGACTTTTTTGTGCTGGCTAGTGGCAGATGGGAACCAGTCCTCCACCAGATTCAATTAGAACTACTCAGTTATACTGAGGCCATGTGTTCTCATCCTGCAAGAGATGTCCTTTACGGTGTGGTGAATGTTTTTTGAAGATGGGACTCTGAGTCCTCTCTTCAATTACTTATATTTTGCCGGCCTCTATGGGCATTGTGTTAATAAACAACAGCAAGTCTTGCAGCCAGAACGCTGTTCGCTACGCACAACCATTTTACGGTAGCCTAAGCCCTCTGTCCCTTGCACGTGCACACATGCTCACAGGTCTTGCTCCTCAGAACTTCAGGATAAATTACTGTTTAACTATTTGCCTTCTAATGCAAACCTCCCATGCTGACTGACCCCTTGTCCCCTCGAAATGCATCTGTCATGCTGCTGCTGGCTTTCGCCTTTAGCAAGACCAGGATAACGTGGCCTTACGTAAGCATGGAGCCGGGTCCCTCTGTCCTTCCTTGGTGCTGGGGCAACACAAACAGACTGGAAATATCTGTTCCCCTTTAATGAAGAGACTTGAGGGTCCAGCATACAGCATTTCTTCTTTTGAGTAAACATCCGTTCCCACAGGCATCCAGCAGCGTCTGGCAGAGAAGATCAAAAGAACAGAAATGAAAGGATTTTCTCCCTTTGCGAGGGGAGCGGGCAGCAGGAGGTCTCCTGTGAGATTAGATGGCTGAATGCGCTCATTTGCAAAGCAACTTGTGCACTCGGCCAGGGCTGTGTGCGGAGCGGCTGCGCTTCCAGCCTGGGCTGTTGGTTGCTGGTGGAATAAATGCAATATTTAAAACATCTGTTTGCAGCACGGGCTTTGGCAGGCAGACCTCTTGCTGATGATCAGGCTGATAAATAATTTAAGGTCAGGATTTCTGCAGCTCCCTTGTGGGATTTTTCCCACTTGGGCTATCTAGCCATTGGACCTGGTGAGGGGATATTGTTTTCGTCTTTTTCTGTGCAACAGAAGAGCTGTGCAAACTGAAAAATGTAACATGGTGCATGGTGCAAATAGGAGCAGGGGCATACTGTTTCTGAGCAGGGGTGTGTACTTGTGAGCTGCTGCCACTTTGTGCAAGTGAGGAGGGCACTGTTCGGAGGCTCATGTCCTCACAGTGGCTGTTCACTCTGTTTCTTCTAAGAAAGTATCACTTTGAGTGCTCAGCTTTCCCGTTGCTTGCTCTGGAGACTGGTCCTGGTTTAAAGAGATGGGGAACCAAGATCTATGATGCTCAGGATTTTTGTGAGGGGAAGGTCTTTTCCCTCAGCATTATCTACGTGTAGTGCCGGCTTGGCCCCTGCCGA